>NC_133834.1:625000-1825000 GCF_047830755.1 Zonotrichia albicollis | reverse complement strand
AACCCCCCCAGATGAGGTTCTGGATTTGGGATGGGATGGATGAAACCCCCCAGGACCAGGTTCTGTTATGGGATGGGTGAAATCCCCCATATCAGGTTCTGGATGTGGGAAGGATGAAACCCCCTTGGATCAGGTTCTGGATGTGGGATGGGTAAAACCCCCCCAGATCAGGTTCAGGATGTGGGAAGGGGATGGATGAAACCCCCCCAGATGAGGTTCTGGATGTGGGAAGGATGAAACCCCCCCAGATGAGGTTCTGGATGTGGGATGGATGAAACCCCCCCAGATCAGGTTCCGGATGTGGGATGGGATGGATGAAACCCCCCCAGATGAGGTTCTGACCCCCAGGCAGCAGGGCTGGAACAGAACAGAGTTTTTCCGCAGCATTTTTCCAGCACACCACTGGTCTCCAAGGAGCAGAGCCCTCATTCCCAGCCCTTCAGGTGCAGAGCTGAGCCGGGGGAATTGACTTTTGTCTGGCTCTGAGTGGGGCTGCTCCTGCTGCAGCTGGGAGGGGATTTCCCGTCAGCTGCTGGAAATAAAAACCCCAAACCCCTCCTGCACGGAGGGAGCTGATATTCCATGAATAAATTGAAGTGGTCAAGTCGTGTTTTGTGTGGAAAGCTCGGTTCCCTGCCGGGGATCCGGCTCCTCGGGACTCTGGGGATATAAATAACTTCACAGGCTCCCTCTCCAAATAAAAGCAACATTCAGTTATTTGATTTTTTCCCCCCTTTTTTTAATTTTATGCAAATGATCTTCTGTTCTGTGTTATTATGTAAACGAGCCAACTGAAATGGTAATGAGGGAACCCAAAGTATGCATATATTAACTGCTGCTATGGAGCTTTACACCTCCAGAAATGGCACCAAATCCCATTGCCAAGGGAGGCACAGGTGTCCCCAGGGGGAAGATTTTCCTCCAGGACTTGGTTATTGCTGCAATCCTGCAGAGAATAGCCAAGCGTTGGATCCAGCACTGCAATTCCTGATTTCCAATGTGGGAAAAGGGGTGGAATTCTGTTAGCACGGGTCTGGGCAGCAGTTGATCCCATCCCACCTCCCCAAATCCAATAAATCAGAGGCAGCACCATCAGATTTCCGTGATGGAGGCAGAGCCTTGGGAATTATTCTCTCCAAATATTCCATTGCATCAGGGAATCCATGAGGAAAGCACTCCAGGGTTGGGAAAAAGGGTCATTCCCAAGCTCAGGTGATCCCAGGTGGGATGATTCACACCAAGAGCAGATTTAAGGCAAAGCCCATTTCCAAAAAGTCAGGGAGTCTCCATGGCAAAACTCACTGGTTTTAAAGGAATTAAAACATTTCTGCTTCCCTCATGCTCCATGGGATACAGCTGAAGTGAGGAAAAACACCCTGAGGGATAAGAACCCCAAAACATCTTCATTTTCTACCTTCTCCAAGAGGTCAAAACCACCAATTTCCCACCTTTCCAAAGCTCCCTGAGAGCTGAAGCTCAGCCCACGGAGCAGGGACGCCTCAAATCCCACCAAATCCTGTGTCCAGCTGAGGTTTGAGGCAATCCCAGGGACTTTTCCCAAAAAGGTGAAGCAGGTGTTGGGCACAGAGCTGGCAGGGGAGGCTGGGCTGGAGGAACCTTGGCCAAAATTCACCTCCTGGTGTTTGGTGTCAGGAATATTCAGCTCCAAACAACCTGGAACAGAACCTCATGGACCCAAGTGATCCCATTTTGTGGGATTGGGATCCTCCTGCAGGCACTGGGAGCCTCCTCCTCCATCCCAGGGCACGTGGAAGGGAAATACCTGCAGCTCCTGGCTGATAATTAAATAAGAACCAGCAAATAATGGATAATTTGTTATAGGGAAATCTCCCCCGAGTGCCTCGGCCTGATCCAGGAGCTCAGATCCAAGAGCCTGTGGAAGCTTTCCCTGAGCTGGCTGGGTTTGGAACAAGCCCATGGTGGTAATAAAAACAAATCCCTGTAATTGGGGAAAAGGGGAAATCCAAGGGATGCTGGTGGAGCCACTGCAGGCTGGAAATCCTGTCCTGAGGTTTGGGCTGGGAGCTCCTGGCAGGTGGGGAACGGCAATTCCCAGGAAAGCTGGGGTGGGATGAGGGCACAGCCCCAGTTTGGGATCTGCTGTTCCCATTCCCACTCTGGAATTCACACCTGGAATTCCCTGAGGGAGCCCCAGGCTGACCCCTCCTTCCTGCAGGACAGCCCTGGCCTGGCTCCTTCACCATCCCCAACCCAGCAGCACTGCCACAGCCTTGCCTTCCGTGGATTCTCCCAGAGATTTAGGAATTGAATCCCTGAGAAGACCCAAAAATCGGGATTTATCCTGGCTTGAGTGGATTCTCCCAAAGATTTAAAAATGTATCCCTGGAAAAACCCAAAACTCAGGATTTTTCACTCACGAGCCAGATATTAAAATATATTTAAAAGTCATTAAACATATAAATAAGTTTAGAGAAATAAATTTGAAAGGATACATAACTATATTATATATAAATATAATACATTTATACATATATAAAATTATAATATATTTATAATATTTGTAAATATATTAATATATAAACATATATTTTAAATATTGATATATAAAATATAGAAAATTATATCTAAAATATTGGAGTACAAATGGCACTAGATATACAGAATAAATATATATAAATATATAGAAAATTATATCTAAAATATTGGAGTACAAATGGCACTAGATATACAGAATAAATATATATAAATATATAAAATTATGTTAAATATAAGTGTATATAAATATATTAAATATTTTAGATATAACATTTTTTTCTTCTTTCACACTGTAAAGAAGCTGAAGGAAGGAAAAAACTTCAGTGGAACCAGTTACCTTCTGACTTTATTTAATTTTATATTTAATTTTATTTTTTCTTTTCTATTCTATTCTATTCTATTCTATTCTATTCTGTTTTATTTGTGTTTGCCACACAACCCTTCCCTGCCTGAATGAAGAGTGCCACTCCTCAAATATTATTGCAGCATTTTATTGAAATATTTTTGTTTCATTGAATATTCAGTTTAACAAACATTTTATTTCACTCTCATTGCTGTATCCTACCAGGAGGGGCATTTTTGGTTCCAGCTCCTGTTTGCTTTTCCCTTTCCTCCTTCCCAACAAAGTTTTGGGTTGCAGCTCATCCATCTCCAGGACACCCAAATTCTGTTTTCACAGATATTGTTAACCCCTGATTGCCCGGTAGCCTCCAGGGGAATTGAAATGAGGGGAAATGTGGGAAAAGCAGGGACAATTCCCACAGGTTCTTTGGGAACCCCCCAGAGATTTTTATAGTGCCTCCCTCACTGTAAAGACCATTCCTGACATCCACTCTGAACTGATTTTAGTTCATTTAAATTGATTTTGTTTGATTTAAAGCCATCACCCCAATGGCATCACAAAGGGATGAGATTCCCTCTGCTCCCACTCATCCCAGACAGGGAAATTTGGGATCAGAGGCAGAGGAGGAGCAGATGGAGCTGTCCCTGTGCCCTCCAACCAGGACCCCTGTGAGGGGTGGGAGGGCTCCTAAACCCCCTGGGCTGGGAATGGGGAATGGATTGGGATGGGAGGCAGAGCTGGAATCCACCCAGTCCATCCCAGTCCGTCCCAGTCCATCCCTGTTCATCCCTCTCCTTCCCAGTCCATCCCAATTTATCCCAATCCATCCCATCTCATTGGCAGGAGCTTCCAGGGATGCTCCAGAGAGGCTGGGTGAGATAAATCAGCAGGGAAAGGGAAAGGGAAAGGGAAAGGGAAAGGGAAAGGGAAAGGGAAAGGGAAAGGGAAAGGGAAAGGGGAAAAGGGAAAGGAAAAGGGAAAGGAAAAGGAAAAGGAAAAGGAAAAGGAAAAGGAAAAGGAAAAGGAAAAGGAAAAGGAAAAGGGGAAAAGGGAAAGGGAAAGGAAAAGGAAAAGGAAAAGGAAAAGGAAAAGGAAAAGGAAAAGGAAAAGGAAAAGGAAAAGGAAAAGGAAAAGGAAAAGGAAAAGGAAAAGGGGAAGGAAAAGGAAAAGGAAAAAGAAAAGGAAGAGGAAAAGGAAAAGGAAAAGGAAAAGGAAAAGGGGAAAGGAAAAGGAAAAGGAGAAAAGAAGCTGGATCTCCATTAAAGTCCCTTTTCTCCCCCTGCAACTTCGCAGCAGCTGCGCCCAGCCCTGACAGCAAACTGCGATTCCTGTTTGTTATTCCTTTTAACAACCAAGCCCATTCCTCATGGGAATCGCACCTACCCAGCGGGCCGGGCGTTCATTGCTGCCTTTTCCCCTCCCGTGTGTGTGTGTGTCTGTGTGTGTGTGTTTTATTTAAACTCCGCACCAACAACAACCACAGCAGCGCGGCTGCGGCCGGGGCCGCCCCGAAGGATGCGCGGTGTCCCGGGCACTTCCTAGCGACCGATAATTCCACTTGGCTGCTTTTCCTTGGGCTGCATCCTCCCTGCCTGGGGCTGGGGCAGCGCTCGCCCAGGCTTCGAGGCTCGTTGGGAACGGGAAAAGCCAAAAAAAAAAAAAAAAAACCCACCCAAAAAAACCCAACAAAAAAAAACCAGGAGAAGTTTATTCCTTCTTTTTTCCCCGTGCTAAATGAAGCTCCTTCTGGCAAGTCTAAATATTTACAGCCAGTCCTCAACACACACACACACACAGAGAGAGAGAGAGAGAGCAAAATTAATAAAACCGCGCACGGAGCGAGATTCTGCTTCCCCAATTATTTTGAAGTTGAAATCCAACCCCCCCCCCAAACCTCTAAAAAAAAAAAAAAAAGAGAAAATAAAAAAAAATCCCAACTTTGTTTGCGCATTCTTATTGGCAGCACAATGCCAACAATGGCTAAATAGACAGCAGAATAAATAGCCCCACAATGCCGACAGAAAGGCCTTTCTGGTACTGCATACAAAATATAAACTGTGCCATGCCATTATTATTCTGGAGCCCTTGCTGCAACAGTGCAGTTGAAATTCCACCCCCAATGTGCACCTAATCAGCCATTCAGAGCCCCTTAATGACTTGTCAGTTCTTTGCCCTGCCATTTTCTGTCCAATTAATTCTTTTATTGTGCACCGGATAAAGGAAGACAAAGGCCTTCCATGCAATAATGAATCATTAAAATTCAGCAGCTCCTCTCTTGTGCTCTTGGCTCCTCACCAGCAATTCAGGCTGCTGTGCATTCGTTATGTGTGTGGTGGTTAAAATTCACTCTACCTCAAACAAGACCTTTCCAAATGTTTAACCCTTTCCCAGCCCCACTCTGGGAATTTTGACACGCACCAGGAAAAAAAAAAAATTGAGGAAAAGAGGAGGAGGGGGATGAGAGAGGGGAGGAGAGAGGCAGGCTGAGGTGTTTTGGGTAAATGTGTGAATGTCACTCTGACAGCCCCAATATTGCCTGAGCACACAGCCACAAACAAATCCGGGACAGGGAGGGGGAGAGAGAGGAGGGGACATGGAGAGGGGTGGGATGGGAGGGATGGGATGGGATGGGATGGGATGGGATGGGATGGGAGGGATGGGATGGGATGGGATGGGATGGGATGGGATGGGATGGGATGGGATGGGATGGGATGGGATGGGATGGGATGGGATGGGATGGTAGGGATGGGATGGGATGGGATGGGATGGGATGGGATGGGATGGGATGGGATGGGATGGGATGGGATGGGATGGGATGGGATGGGATGGGATGGGAGGGATGGGATGGGATGGATGGATGGATGGATGGGATGGGATGGGATGGGATGGGATGGGATGGGATGGGATGGATGGGGATGACATTTCATGCTGGGATGAGGGTGAAGGGATTGAATGGGATCAGTGTGAGGTGCTGGGATGGCTGTGAGGTTCTGGGGTGGGATGGTTATGATGTTCTGGAATAGAAACTGTGTGATATTCTGGGACAGGATCTGTGTGATGTTCTATAGGATCTGTGTGATGTTCTATAGGGTCTGTGTGATGTTCTGGGATGGGATCTGTGTGATACTCTGGGACAGGATCTGTGTGATGTTCTATAGGATCTGTGTGATATTCTATAGGGTCTGTGTGATGTTCTATAGGGTCTGTGTGATGTTCTATAGGATCTGTGTGATGCTCTGGGGTGGGATCTGTGTGATGTTCTGGGATAGGATCTGTTTGATGTTCTATAGGGTCTGTGTGATGTTTTGGGGTGGGATTTGTGTGATGCTCTGGGATGGGATCTGTGTGATGTTCTGGGGTGGGATGGCTGTGATGTGCCGTGCTGGGACAGGTGTGTGGCTCCCCATCCCTCCTCTCCCACCCCAGCAGTGCCTTTGCCTCAGTTTCCCCAAACCATCCCAGCCCCAGAGTGGGATCAGAGCACAGAGGGAACCCCTCCTATTCTGGATTAGGAGCAGCTTGTGTTTCACCCCTAATTAATTTAAGATAAACTGAAAGAAGGGGCTTTTAAACCTGACTCAGTGTGTCCAGCTGGCTTTCTGTAACCCAGGCTGCCCTAAATCAGGTCAGCCCTGAGCCTGCAGTGACACCCTGGGCCTGCCTGAGCTCTGGGGCCATATGGGAGCACTTTAATAGGGGTCAGCAGCGATGCTGGCGGCTCTTTCAAGCCTGCAGGGGCAGAGCTGTGATTCCAGCAGCAGCCGCCCCCTTTATCCCAACTTTTCCTGGGAAAAGGCCCTGGCTTGGTGGCAGCAGTGACCCCACAGTGCCCCAGCCCTCTGTGGCGCTGGGCTGCAGCAGAGCCAGGCTTGGTTTGGTGTCTGAGCTCTGCTCAAACTGAGTTTTCCCATGCACACAGAGTGGCTTTATGGATAGAAATGACGCCTGGAATGTCACAAACTCCCTTCCCACCTCATTCACTCCAGCTGGAACCTCTGCAAATACTCTGTGACAGGAGCCCCACAGTCTGACACCCACCCTGAGCACCTGGAGGGCTCCCATCCCCAAAATCCCACCAGCAGCACCCCCTGCACCCAGCCCAGGGCAGGGATTGCTGGGCAGGCTGGGGATGCAGGGCAGCAGGGAGTGAGGGAAGCAATTTGGAACAAACCCCACTGGCTGTGGTTGGGGTTTATCTCTGGGGGGATTATTTACGGCTCCTGCTGACTCATGTGGGAAATGGCTTCCCCTCCCCAAGCCTCAGCCTGGTGCCATCCCTAATTCCTGCCTGGGAATGGGCTGGGAATGGGCTGGGAATGGCTCTGCCCTGGCCCAGCTGGTGCTGCTGCAGAGGGGATGGATCTGGGGCTGGATGGGCTCTCCCAGGATCCTGGGATCCTCTGCAGGGTCCTGTGACCCAGGATCTGACTCCATGTTTCAGAAGGCTGATGTTTTATTTTTATGATTTATATTATATTAAATTATATATAGATATTATATATAATTTTAATTATATTATATTATATTATATTATATTATATTATATTATATTATATTATATTATATTATATTATATTATATTATATTATATTATATATGATTTTTATATCATATATAATTTAGATTCTATTCTATTCTATTCTATTCTATTCTATTCTATCTACACTAAAAGAATAGAAGAAAAGGTTCTCATCAGAAGGCTGGCTAAGAATAGAATAGCAAAGAATGATAACAAAAGTTTCTGTCTCGGCTCTCTATCCGAGCCAGCTGACTGTGATTGGCCATTTATTAGAAACAACCCCATGAGACCAATCCCAGATGCACCTGTTGCATTCCACAGCAGCAGATAATCAATGTTTGCATTTTGTTCCTGAGGCCTCTCAGCTTCTCAGGAGGAAAAACCCTAAGGAAAGGATTTTCCATAAAAGTTGTCTGTGACAGAGTCTCCTCACTGGGTCCATGTGGAGAATTCCCAAAAATCCTTGAGGAGCCCCTGCAGGGTCTCTGAGGAGGGGCAGGGCTGTGCCATTGTTGTCTCCTGGGGTTTTTCCATGTGTCCCTCATGGACAGTCAGGAATTGATGGGAAATTCCCTCCTCCCACCCCACAAAGGGGCTTTGGAGCCCTTGGTCAGTTCCTGTTTAGGAATTTGCCCTCAGAGCCCTCAGTCCAAGCTCAGGGCCCTGAAGGATTTTCCAGCACAGTTGGAGTTTCCTTAAAGGTTCCCAAAGGGAAGCTCAGCCCAGCTCTGTGGGGACAGGGCTGTGCCACACTGGGGTCACTGCAGGGCCACCTCCTCGGGTGGCCACCAAAACCCAGCCATGGCCACCAAAACCCAGCCATGGCCACCAGAACCCAGCCATGGCCACCAAAACCCTCCCGTGGCCACCAGAACCCTCCCGTGGCCACCAAAATCTTCTTGTGGCCACCAAAATCCAGCCATGGCCACCAAAACCTTCTCATGGACCCCAAAACCCACCCATGGCCACAAAAACTTTCTCATGGCAATCAAAACCCTCCCATGGCCACCAAAACCCTCTCATGGCCACCAAAACCTTCTCATGGCCACCAGAACCCTCCCGTGGCCACCAAAATCTTCTTGTGGCCACCAAAACCTTCTCATGGACCCCAAAACCCACCCATGGCCACAAAAACATTCTCATGGCCACAAAAACTTTCTCATGGCCACCAAAACCCAATCATGGCCACAAAAACTTTCTCATGGCCACAAAAACTTTCTCATGGCCATCAAAACCCTCCCATGGCCACCAAAACCCACTGATAGCCACCAAAAGTCTCCCAGGGCCACCAAAACCCTCCCATGGCCACCAAAACCTTCTGATGGCCACCAAAACTCTCCCAGGGCCACCAAAACCTTCTGATGGCCACCAAAACCCTCCCACGGGCTCGGATGTGCCTCTCCTGCTCCCCAATCCCTGTGGCAGTGAAGCTCTGCCCTCCCAGGATCAGCTGGAAAAGGCTTTTCCTGTATCCCAAACGACATCACATCTCCAGGCATTTTTATTTTCTATTTCTTTTTTTTTTGTTTGTTTTCCGCAAATCCCAGGCACAGAGAAGATGCAGCCCTGGGAATACAAAGGTGGCAGAGGGCAGAGGTCGATGCAGAGGCAGGGACATCCCTATGTGGAAGTTTATTACAGCTCAAGGCTGTCATAAAAATGCCTTTTAATCATTTCTTTGCAAACCTACCAAAAAAAAAAAAATTGTTTAACACGAGCTGATGTCACTTCAGAAAAAATTCAAACAAGGAGGATGGGGAGGGACTTTTTTTTCCCAGCCCGCAGGAAAGAATGTGGATATGGTCTATAAAATTAATTTCCTCTTTCTTGCTAACTAGCAGTGTCTGAGCTAAACAGCACCACTCTTTATTCCCTGCTCCAGAAGTGAAATGCAGGGACTTTTCTCGCCCGTGGATTCCTGCAATTATCCTGAGAAGCCTTTTCTGTTGGCAGCCAGGGGTCAAAAGGCAGCGCTGGTTCCACCTGATCTCATTGACTCCGCAGAGCCACCGGCCCCGAGCAGGACACACAATGCTGCCATTCAGCCTGGAAAACTCCTGGAAAATCCTTCTGCTCCCTCAGCCTGGAGCAGCAAAGGGGAGAGGAGACAAAACGTGGAAATGCGGCAGTAATTTCTGATCAAAATTATCTTTTTTTTTTGGGTAAAAACTCATCTGTGTTTTCCCGCCAAATGGGAAATTGAGAGGAAGTTTAAGTTGAGGAGTAGGGAATGAAATCTGGGAGATTTTGGGGATATCCAGCTCACCCTAAACCCTGAATTTTAGCCCTGGATTATTCAGGATGCTGCATTTTACCTGCCTGGCACCTTCCTGCACATCCATTCTGCAGCATCCCTGGGTTTTACCCCCAGCCCCACAAATCCCCTGGAATCGCTCCCTGGAGCTCTCCAGCACCTCAGCCCATGGCCAGGCTGGAAGGAGCATCCTGGGATGGTGGAAGCTTGCCGGTTTATCTCCCCGAAAGGTTTTGTGGTGGTCTCTGTCTGCCCAGGGAACGCCAAGTGTCCGGTTATCTCGGCTGTTTGAGGGGCCTGGAAAGGCCCGGGGGTGGCCTTGGGGCAGCCCGCGTGTCGAAGGACGAGAAGAGGCTTCAGTTCTTCTTTCTGGTTTTATGTTTATTAATTGTTTATCTAAAAGATGTTCTTTCAGCCTAACAAAGATCCGCTCAGCAGTCAGCCATGGGCACACTGTGCCGTCCTCCGGGGCAGGCACCTATCTTTATACCCATTGTGACGTGTACAATATTTATCATTTTTCCCCAATACCATTTATTCTTATAACTCGGTGTACTCTTAGTAATAACCAATCCAAAAGTGCCACCGTGGCCAAAGAAGATGGAGGAGAAGAGGAACAGAAGGAGGACAGGACACGCCCCAATTCCTCCATCTTACTTCTCTAAACCCCCCTGTACAGAAATCCTAAACCCTGTGTCTCACTCTCTAATTAACCAATCCTTTCACCATTCACCCGGTGAAGCCCTCATCCTTGTCGTCTCCTGTGTAGGGTTAAAGTCCAGCCACCAGACACTTCTGGAACATTCCAGGACTCCCGAGCCCCCCCAAGGTGGTCTCGGTGGCTCAGCATCTCAGGACTGAGATCTTGAGATCCGACAGAAGCTGTCCCTGCCCAGGGTGGGACCAGGATGAGCTTTCAGCTCCTTCCCAACCCAAACCATTCCAGGATTTGATGATTCCAAAGCTCCCGTCACCCCTTGAAGCTATGGAATGGATAAAAAAAATATAGAATTGGGATATCTAAAACCAGGATTGGATTTGCGTGATCCTTGTGGATCCCTCCCAGCCCCGATTCCATGGTAAAATACAACACAGATCTATATTAAAATATACAATTTAATTACCCTATTTCTGTAAATACCAGTAAAAATTCAATTTATTTTTGCAAAGCTTAGGGGAAGTAAAACCAAACCATTCCAGGATTTGATGATTCCAAAGCTCCCGTCACCCCTTGAAGCTATGGAATGGATAAAAAAAATATAGAATTGGGATATCTAAAACCAGGATTGGATTTGCGTGATCCTTGTGGATCCCTCCCAGCCCCGATTCCATGGTAAAATACAACACAGATCTATATTAAAATATACAATTAAATTACCCTATTTCTGTAAATACCAGTAAAAATTCAATTTATTTTTGCAAAGCTTAGGGGAAGTAAAACCAACTGCGGGCTCAGCAAGTGGATTTAGAACCTGCCTGGTGGGGATGTGGAATCCTTGGGATGGGAGCTCATCCTGCAGCTCCTGGCTGGGACAAGAAGGGAAGGAGGCAGGGATCCATCCGGGATGCACAGAGCCCCTTCCCCGTGCTCTCCCAGGAACCAGGCATGCTTCAGTGCAACCTTGGATATTTTGGGGTGAATTTCCATTTTTAGCGCCGTTATTTTGTGCGATTCACCATTTCATCTCACGCAGATATTTTGATTTTGTTTTATCAGCCACCAGCGAAGCCGCTCCAAGCTGTGCCACCCAACATCCAGCAGAAAAAGCAAAGATCATCCCCAAAACCGTTCTGACCTCACCTTTCATTTCCTTTTCCCTGTCACAGCCTGGAGGGCAGAGCCAAAACTCATCCATTTTCCAGGCACAGATCAGGATGGAAATGAGGGAAATGTGCAGAGTCACGGGAGGAGGAGGAGAGCGAGGGAAGGGAAGGGAATGACGGCGCATTTTGGCTCGGGCTGGGATGAAATCCCCCTGCCAGGAGCTCTGGAAAGGAGCACGGAGAAAATGGTGTCGCCTTCCAGCCCCTCTTGGCCGCAAACACCAAACCCAGCCCTCCTTAATGGGCTGCAGCTTCATTAATTGTCATCACATTTATTCCCCCTTCGCCTTCCAGCTTTTCCTCTCGAGCAGGAAGGGCCGGAATTCCCCAATCCCAATTTTTTCCCCTCTCCCCAGGTTGGGATCGCTTCGCAGACAAAAAGCAGGACAGGGAGGGAATGTTTGCTGTGAGAAAGGAAAATAAAAGTTACAGATGTAACAATGTTAAAAAAAGAAATACATCGTTGAAAAAAGAAATACACCAAGGCTGACGTGCAACATGTAATTTGGTCGCTCTCCTAACTCAAGAGGGATTTATTTACCAGGGCTCACCAAGCAGAAAAGGGAATTTCTTCCTGTAAATTCCCTACAGGAGGAAAATCAGCTGGGGCTAAAACCTTGCAGTCTGAAATCCTCTGAAATCCTCAGGATTACGGGCATGGAAATGCCCTTCTTAAAGGAAAAAATCAAATTAATTTATCTGTATTTCAAAACAAAAAAAACCTCAGAGAAACACAAAAAGCGCAGGGGAAAGGAGCGAGGGAAAAAAAAAATCCAGACTGAAAGAGAAATAAATCCTTGATGAAAATATTTTATTTTGAAGATTCCATCGCCTTCCAAGCTGAAGGCTTTTTTTCCCAGCACAGAAAATAGGCTCAAGCAGAAAGAAAACAGAACACATCCTTGATAAAAAGCACTTTTTAATTTTATCAAACGGATCTGTACAAAAGTTAGCATTGCTTAGTCAGAAGCGAGTGAAGAGAACAGATCAGTAACAACCAAAAGTCTTTCAAACTTTATACAGAAAAATAGATTGCATAAAAATGAGCTTTTTTTGTCTTTTCCCCAGCCCAGCGTGTCCCTCCCTCCCCCGCCACCAAAGGAAATATGCAAAAAAATATTTTTTAGAAAAAAGAGTAGGAAACGTAGAAAAGGTAAAAAGATGAATAACCTCTGAAAGGTGGGTTTAGATTTACAAAGGCTTTTAAAGGCACGAGTTCCCATAAAATAGATGGTTATTTATATGCTCAGCATACAATGGAAGAAGTAGAAATATATCAATGAAATATTAGTCTAAAAACTAAGTACCCTAAACCCATTTTTTTTAGTGGAGGAGATTTTAGTTTCACAGCTTGATGGATGATATCTGGTCCCTAGAAGCCAAAATTAAAGCAGAAGTCGCTCGTTTCTCATGGAATTACAGCTCCTTTAAAGCAGTCCTGGTTCTGAAAGCCTCCGAAGACTCCTGAAATCCGATTTTAACGGCCCAAAACAGGTGGCCAGAAAATCACCTGCCCTTTTCAGGCAGCATTTGAGCCTCCCAGCTGAATTAGTAATTCCCTCCCTCGTTATTTGACGTTCCCATTGGAGTTTCCAGGCGGATTCCTTCAGTCCCTCTCTCCAGCACGGCTCCTGCAGCGGTTCCAAAATGAAAAAAACCCAAAAACCAAGGAAAATCTATAGACTCATAACACCAGTTTATTGTATCATCTCCACTATTTTTTTTAGGCTCCCTCCCCCATCTTTAAAATCTTTTAAAAATTCTACTTTTTTTTTCGTTTTGCACAAAACGACTTCATTAATTAAAAGACAAAATAATACAGAACATAAATACATATTTAACAGATTAAAAAAAAAAAAAAACAAAACCGAAACAACCAAAAACATTTGAAGCTTCCAAAAACAAAAAAACCAAAACAAAATGTTAATTACAGCCAAACCTTGCTTAGAAGAACTCCTGACTAAAACAAAAAAAAAAATAAATCAACAAACACTTCAGACACTGAATTGGTTGGTCCCATCAGACTCTTCCCACAGGATTTTTCTGGGATTTTGGGGCTCATCCCTGTTGGTCCCAGTGAGTTCCTGCCCTCAAGGTTGGTCCGTTCCTCACATTGCAATAGACCCTGAAAGTCTCAAACAGATTTTTTTGTTGTTGTTTTGTTTCCCCCCTCTCTCTCACTCTCTCCACGTTTTGCACTTCCAGGCCGAGCGAGTTCGGCTCAGTCCAACATTTTGTCCTTCATTTACTCAAAAGGCATCGCCGGTCCTTTTCTCCTTTTCCTTTTGTTTTTATTTTTACCTCTTGATTTTGTTTTTTTTTTTTTTAATTTTCTGTCCTTTGTTTGGTTGGTTGTTTTTTTTTTCAGTTTTTTTGAATTACTTAAATCCTACGAATCAAAGAAAAAAACAAAACAAAAATAGAGCTCTGTCCTTTCAGGGGGGGGGGAGTTTCGAAGCAAGGTGGCGACCAGCAGAAAGTTCCCAGCGGCTCAGGAGGCACTTTGGAACACTCCACGCTCTTCCTCCTCATTCCTTCATTAGTGCATAATTCCAGGGCAGCCTCGGGAGGCTCCGGGGAATCCTTTAAGGCCTGGTCAGCGTGGTGTAGACGGGCTGCTCCCAGTTGGCGCTGGGGCTGTGCGCCGGCGGGATGGACAGCCCGTTGAGGATGGGGGTGGCGTAGGGGCGGCGCGACGAGTGGAAATAGGGGTACTGGTAGAGGCTGGAGGCGTAGCCGGGGTAGGGGTTGTAGTAGTTGGAGCTCTGCAGGTCCGTGTAGTCGCACTGCGAGCTGGAGAAGGAGGCGGCGGCGGCGGCGCTGGCGGCCGGGGCGGCCGAGGTGGCGCAGGCCTGGCCGCCGTAGGAGCCGTACGAGTCGGAGTGCGCCGGGGAGCCGTGCGCCGGCTGCTCGCTGTAGTGGCTGGGGCTCAGCTGCTCCGTCTTGATGTGGGGCCGCTGCTGCTGGCCCGGCTCGGGCGCGGCGGGCGAGGCCGCCGCCGGGCTCTTGTGAGTCCACACCTGCGCGGCCGCGCCCGAGTGCGCGTACGAGGCGCCGTACGAGGCACCGGCAGCGCCGTGCTCGGCCGGCAGCGCCGCGTGCCCGTTCAGGGGCAGGTACTGGTCGAACTCGTGCACGTCGAAGGTCTCCATGTTGTTGATGACCTCGCTGCTGAGCTCCGAGATGTCCACGTTGCTGAAGTCGATGTTCTGGCGGCCGCTCTCCACCAGGCGCCGGCCCTCGTGCTTCAGCTCCTGCTTGCTGCCGTGGTGCAGGTCGGTTTTGGGGGTGGTGGGAGGCGTGGGGGGTCCGTGGGGCTGGCCTGGGGATGGAGGGACAGCGAGGTTTCAGCAGTGACCACACAACACCCAACTCCTTCACCGTTCAATACATGTGTTTCACCTGTCTGGTATTCCTCCCTTTGGGGATTTAAATCTGCGGCACCACGTTGGACACTGAATGTCCACCCCTGTGCCCATGTCTCTCTGGGATGAGCCTCAACACGGGACATGGGATGGAGCTGGGAGCACGCTGAGCCCATCAGGATCGCTCTGGGACACAGCAGGACACCCTGGCAGCACCAATCCCCCCAAGGGGCGCATTCACAGAGTGAAGCCCACGATGGAGCTCATCCTCTCCCTGCGGGTCCCAGGGCCATGATGCCAGCAGGGTCTGAGGCTGCAGGACATTCCCAGCGCTCCCAAAAGCTGTCAGCACACCAGCTCCCAGTGCTGGGAAGCTCTGCCCCAGGACCCCTTAGTAGCCCATTATATAATTAGCCCAGAATAATTAATTCTCCCCATCCAGGGGAGAATTATTCTTTGGCATTCCCTATGGCACAGCCAGCTCTAAGAGCACTCCCTAAGGAAAACCACGGCCACGCTCCCAATCGGAGCTCTTGGGACAACACCTCCTGCACGGCGGGCAGCAGCGGGATCCCATCCCACCCCCAGGGCACAGCGGGAATGCCGCCTTTACCTGCGTGCTCGCCGTGGTGGTGCTGGTCGGCCATGCCGCCCAGCCCCGTGTCCGCCTTGTAGAGCTGAGTGCCGGCGTGGTGGCTCAGCTCAGCCCCCGAGTCCGAGTCGCTCTGCCCGGCTTTGACGCTTTTCCTCCTCCGGGGCTGGTATTTGTAATCCGGGTGATCCTTTTTGTGCTGCACCCTGAGCCGCTCGGCTTCCTCCACAAAGGGACGTTTCTCGTTCTCGCTCAATAAACTGGTTTTTTAAGGGGGTTGGTTGTTTTAGTGAGGAAGAGAGGGGGGAAAAAAAACCAAAAAGCCAAAATTAGGATCTTTTCCTTAGAAGTTTTCTTCTGGTTTTTAGACTCGCGCATCCCCGCTTCCCATGCACGGATCCGAGCACCCGGCAAGTTAACTACAAAATTAATTAGCTGTGGTAAAAAGGAGTTAAAATCCACGGCAAAAAACCGGATTAAAATACCAACTACAGCAGCCTGAAAAACCCGACCACTATAGACAGGGGTAACCGGGCAAAACAAAATCCCCCTTCCACATTTCTAACACAATTACAAAACACAATTCCCACGTTTGCCCTGCAAATGCCACCCCCTCACCGCCACAAACATTTCCAGCTTTGTTTGGTGCTTACAAAGAAACCACCAAGGCACCGGGGATGGGATTATTGCTTTCCAAACTCTCTTCCCCCTGCCCACACCTCTCTTTGCAAACTCTTGGAGAGGCTCAAAGCGCAGCGGGAGCATCGCTGGCCCGAGCGGGCAGGAAAAGATGGGAATTAGGTACAGGCAGATATACCACGGGATAAAGCACGATATACCACGGGATAAAGCACGATATACCACGGGATAAAGCACACGGAGAAACGCGGCTCGGGGAACAGCCTTGGAAAGCAAAGCGGGCTCGGATGCTGCTCAGCAAATAAAAGTTTGCATCCCCAGGCAGCACTGAGCAGATAAGCAGGGAAATTAGGAAGCTCGTTAAAATAACTGCTAAAAAATGAGTTTAGCTGCGTTTATAGCTTGTAAAGCATCAAGCGAGCCAAAAGGAGGGAAAAAAAAATAGGAAAAGCCATAAAACAAGTCATTAAAAAAGTCTCATCGCGTGGGGATGGAGAAGCCGCAGGCAAGGGAAGGGCTTGTGCATCTCCGAGGGAAAATCCACCCGCGGCAGAGCGAGGGTGCCCAAGCCCCTGCTCGGGGGATTTTTCGGAGCAGACACCGCTGTGTCCTTGGCGGGATGCTCGGGGAGGGGATGGTGCCGCCATTCGGATCGCTCCGAGACCCCCAGATTAACAAAAACAAAGCGGGCAGAAGCTTTACAGAAGCGCTGGGAGGGGGGTCCGGGCGCGCAGCCCCGCGGAGGACGCGGGGTCGGGTCGGGACTCACCGCCAGAGCTTGCCCAGGGTCTTGCTGAGCTCGGCGTTGTGCAGATGCGGGTACTGGTCCGCCAGCTTCCTGCGGGCGGCCTGCGCCCACACCATGAAGGCGTTCATGGGCCGCTTGACGTGCGGCTTGGCTTTGAGCGATCCGTTGCCGCGGACGGGCATGGGCACCAGGCTCCAGTCGTAACCCTTGAGCACCTGCGAGACGGCGTCGCGGATGCAGGCGGGGAAGCGCTCGTCCACCTCGGCCGCGTCCACCTTGGCCCCCAGCGCGGCGGCGCCCGGCGGGCGCGGGGCGGGCGCGGGGGCGCAGCCCAGCCCCTCGGAGCCGGCGGGGGAGAGCGGCGAGTCCGAGTCCGAGTCCACGTGGGACATGGAGCTGGTGGTGCCCGCGGGGCTGCACGGAGCCTCCAGCGCTTTGTCGTGCTCCTCGGTCATGTTGAGCATCGGCGGGCGGCAGAGCCGGGCCGGCCGCGCGCTGTGCCCGCCCGGGGTGGTCAGGGGGCCGCGCACCCTCCGCGGGGCGCCGCGGGATAAAGGAGTAAAAACAATAAGTTCTAGTAGGAAAAAAAGACGCGAAACGCTCAAAACTCAGCTCAAAATCCGCGCTACCCCCCGCGCTCCGCAGCCGGTCCTGCCGCCGCCGCCGCCGGGGCCCCGCGCTGCCAGCGCCGCGCTCCACGTCCAGTGCGAAACGGGGCCCCTGGCAACAAGTTACTTTAAGGGCAGGGCGAGCGGCCCCGCCTCCGCCGCCGCTCGTCATTGGCGGAGAGGGCGCGGAGATTTGCATAAGGGGCGTGGCTCCGCACGGCGGGCCCGTGCCGCCCGCCCGCCGTGCCAGAGCTCCCGCTCCGCCGGCCGGAGCCGCCGCCAGCGCGGGGTCCCGCTGAGGGTCCCGCTGCCGCCCGGGCCCGGTGGATGCCGCCCGCTGCTGTTCCGGCTCCCTGCTCCGGCTGCCTCTTTCGGCTCCTCTGTTCTTTTCCCGCTGCAAATCGTCCGGGTGCTTCACCGCCGCGCGGTACTGGCGGGGACCCCCCGACGGTGGGGATGTGTTTCACGCTCCGGTGTGCAGCCGGGGCCCGGTTTGCTAGCAGGGTACCGGGCAGCGGGTGCGGGATGGAGCGGCCGCGTCCTTTCCCCAGCGCCGCGGAACGGGGGTGGCGGAGCGGCAGCGGCTCCGGGACGGCGGAGCGGTGCCGTGGGACCGCCGGTTTTATTTTATTTTATTTCAAATCCCCTTTTCCAGGGGTTTTCGGGGCGGTCGGTGCGTGGCCGGGCGGGCAGAGCTCCCTGTGTGTCCCCGCAGCCCATCCCGGTGCCCCCGGGCCGTGCGCTCCCGCAGCCCCGAGCGCGCCGCTCCGGCCCCGCTCTCCCCAACGGGCGAGTAACGGAGGAAATCGCGGAATCGCTGGAAAAAAGCGACACGAGACCCTCCGTGTCCCCTCCCCGACTCTCCCTCCTCTTTTCCCGCAGCCTTCCCGCAGCCGGCTCCATCCCGAGCACCGGGAAGCGCACGGGAGGTCCCGGCCGGAGGAGGATGCGGCACCTCGGGGTGAGCCTTTGGATGGGAGAAAAAGGGAGGGTGACCCCCAAAATCTCGCCTGTCAGTTGAAGTTGTCCCTTTCTAAGCCAGTCCTGGTCTTCCAGCGTTTCTTTGGAGCATTTGATTTTAATTATCCGCGGAATTCAGCCTTCTAATTGCGACTGGGAGGGGGAAATAAAAACAACTCCCCAAATTCAAGTTTTATTTGCTGCTTCCCCTCGGAAAAATAGAGGGTCACGATATATTAACAGGGGAAAAAATAAGAAATTGGGCTTCGGGCGTTCTAGTGTTTAAAAAGTACCAAGAACATGGTGGTTTTTGTTTAATTATTGTGATGTGTAATAAATAAACTGTATGCTTTGAATTTAAATGTGTTTAAATGTGCCCGAATATTCGTCTGCCTTCTATGTGAAAATTAATTTGTTCTCTCAACTGGCAAAGCAGGATTTAATTTTATTCTTTTTATAAAAACCCCAAACTGTAATTTTCCCAGTTTTCAGCTTTCTGTTTGCAGAGTTGCTGCCTGACATATTTGAAATACAATTTTCAAAGCATTTTTAAAAGAAAAATTATTTTAAGTCTCAAGGTAAACTAAATACGTTGGACTTGCTAATTGAATAATTGAAATTTTCTTCTAAAATTTAATGAGATTAGGGATGAGTTTATGTTTCCCTGGGCTGTGGATTGGTGACTTTGCAATGCTGTTGGACACTTGGGAAAATCTTTTTTCCCCTCTCCTGTGACCCATAATTAATGCATATTCCTATAAATCCTGTCTCATTAGGCAATTTACCTTGACTCACAGAATTCCAGTGTTTCATCTGTTTTATCCAGGTTTGAGTCCAAGCAATAATCGCTATTTTTAGTCCATTTTTTCCCAGTCCAGCCCCTCCTGCGGAGCACCTTCCTCGGAAGATCCCAACCTCAGTGCGTGACTGAGGCTGGGAAGGGATTTGTGGGATGCTCGGAGTTCTGGAGGTAGGAATGGGAACAAGAACCCCTTTTTTCTGCTCCCTGTCTTCAGCTCCAAAGATCCCTGCGAAAGAAGCCCCCAAGGACAGGAGGAATTACAGACTTTGGTTTTCTCCCCTGCTCGCTGCTGCCTTCCAGGGCTCCCCAGCCCTGCCTGAGGCAGGGAATTGCACTTCCCAGCCCACAGGCTTGAATTCCTCTTTGTGCAGCACAGGTAGAAGGAGGAAGGTGACTTTGGGTGGTTGTTTCCTCTTGTTGCAGAGATGGGCTCGGGGATGAGGCCGTGCCCGGGAGCGGGGCAGGGAACGTGTCCTGCTGCACGTCCCCGATCCCGCACCAAGCATTGCGTGTTCCCGTGTCGCTCCTGGGGGATGGAGCACAATTCCTGCCCTCACACAGCCAGAACACGGGGAAAGGAGGGAGCTGGAGGTGCTCAGGAGCTCTGGTTTCCTGAGAAGTTCGCTCAGCCATGAAATGGAATGAGATAATGCTCAGGGAACAAGTGGGTTCAAGTGGGGCCGTTTGTCCCGCGGGGTCTCATGGCCGGATTTTTGTATGACAAAGGATGGGGATGTTTGCCCAGGGATGGGCACGGGCTGGAGCTGCAGGGCAGGATCCCGCAGGCCTGACATCAGCATTCCCAGGAAAAGGGTGCACATCTGGGAGGGTATTGAAGTCGGAGGGAGAGACGACCCACCTTGCACTGGTCAGCCATCGACTCCACTTTATTCATCAATCAGGCACCTTTTATAACAGTGTTAATTCACTTCATGCATATTGCAAAATCTAAGCTCACAATAGGTCAGAGATAACATAACAACCCCACCTTATGTTTCCAATACCAAGATTTGGGTTCTCAAAATTATTCTTGCTTTCCCAAAACAGCCAAAGATAGAACATCCACTTGTTATGAGAAAGCTGCCTGAGAACTCTGATGTGCAAGGCTCTCAAGGCCTTCATGCTTGTCACTTTTACCTGTAGTTAAAAATAACCTGAGAACCTCTGCTGTTTACAGAAGCAGGCTGTGAGAACCTGCTCCTCACAGCTGCCTTCTAGGCCATCCCTGAAAAAATCTCCAACAGGAGGGCACAACCCAGGTTCTTGTGACCCACTGGAGCTTTAGGAGTGCACCCAGTTCGGAGAGGATTTGGGGGAACAGATCCAGCTCTTCCTGACAGAGTGGGCACAGCGGAGGCTGATATTTGGAATATTGCTTCATTTTCTGACGTGGCCTCTGAGAAAGTTCCTGGCCAGCTCAGGCAGTGTTTCTGGGAATCAGGGAGTAAATCCAAGGTCTGTGTGCCTGGCTCCATCACACTCTCGCTCGGGAATCCTCAGCACCCCTGTGGGATGGAGGCTGCTCCATGTCCCATCCCGGTTCCTCTGTTCCATACCCCTTCCTCCTGCAGGAATAAAGTGTGTGCATTGGCTCCAGAGCAGGCAGAGCCCTGCTCGTGCCAGGAAGGAAAAATTTCCTTTCCAGTGGCAGCCAGGGAAGGCATTTTTAGAGGATGAGAGCACGTGGAATCTCTGGAGCCCGTGGATGTGCTCTGGGATGCAGGATCAAAACTCACCCATATATGAATTAAACATTAAATGTTAGGCGAGGTGTTGGATCTCTTCTTTCCTCCTGCACAGCACAGCCTGGATAACATATTTTCAAAATAATAGGGGTTACTGTGATTAATTAGGATTATTGTGATTATTCATTGCTTGTCCTATGCTACCATTGAAGGATCCCTCTTCTGAACCAGCCCCTCCTCGTTAACCTGCACTAATACATGAGGAAAAAAAGGTGATTCTTCCTCTAAAAATCCTTTCCTTTAATCCTGGAGTTAAGGATTAGATTTCCACAGGGAAAATTGGGGATTTTAAAGGGAAGAATTATTACTGCTGTAAAGAAATGGCTTGGCAGAAGGAAGCTCCCGAATTCCCTGTGAGGTGCCCACGTCCCCTTCAGCAAGCGCAGCTGAGCGCTCGGTGTGTGCCCGCATTATCCACAGCTGCGTGTCTGCTCCCTTCAGAGCAGCCCCCCGTGCTCATGCTGCCTCCCAAGCTCCTCATTTCAGCTTTCTCTGCTCCCTTTCAAGCCAAATCCTGGCAGCCAGAGGGGAGAAAGGCCAGAGCTGAATGAACACAGCGCGATTTCGGGTGCCAGGGCCAGCCAGCGGGGCTGGGGTGCTGCTGGGGACAGCTGCTGGCTGCTGTGACAGTGAAGGCTTGTTCCCCTGGCACTCCTGCAGCTGGTTTGGAACACAGCAAAATAGGGGACGTGGCGTTGGGGGTGGCTGGGTGAATGGAGATGAGCATCAATGATGCCCCTGCCCGCCTGGCATTCATGAATCGCCTTCCCCTGGAGGCTTGAAAGGCTCCAAAGCTCGCTCTGGAATAATCTGGTCTGAGTTATTTCTGCACTGTTTTCTTTCCTCAAGTCGCCAGATAAAAATAAAAGAAGAAATGGAGAAGTGAGCAGAAAAGCCAGCACAGGTGATGGTCCCCACAAAGGGATTTGTGTGATCACAGGGTATCTGAGCTGGGAGGGACACACAAAGATCCTCGAGTCACATTTGGGACAGAAAAGACGTCATTTGGTGTCCTAATCAACCGGTTTATCACATGTTTTTCTTTCTGAATCATCTTCCAGGAAAGCCAGGAAAAGCTTCCACTGCCTGTTATGTGACTCGAGTCCTGTTAAGTTTCACACATTTCTGCTGGTTTAGGTTTAAAGTTTACAGCTTGTCCTGTTGGAAGGTGCTCCTGGTCCATGATGGGGCACATCTCAGAGTGACCCTCGGGCAATAAAAACCGACCCAGCTCAGCATTCCCCTCCCAGCCCCAAAGACTCTTCCCTTTTTGCTAAACTTTAACCTAAACCTTGCACTTTCCTGCAGTAATTTCCTCAATTATCCAGTTTGTTTTACAGACACCCCCGTTTAATGTGGAATTTGCTGTAAAAGACCCCACAAAGGAGGAAACCATTAGCTCCCATCTATCTAAATTTTCCTCTCCAAACCTCGTGGCCGATCCAGAACTGCAGTATTCCAGTGGCCTTTAACAAACAGCTGATTTTTCCTTCCCTATACAATGCACCATTATGTGGCATTTTTTCTATTTTTTTTTTCCTAAGGAGAACAATGCAAGCAGCAGTGATGGGAAACTGGAAAAACAAAAGGGGCATTTAGAAGGGACTGGTTTAGAGGCTGGGAAGTGTTGAATAATGTTACACCTGATAGCAGATGCTTTCTCAGCGACCAGCACCGAGGTGTTTACTAAGGGGATACTCAATGCATGTTTACGTTCAAAAATACTATTTATGAACTCCATGCAGCCAAGTGTTTGATGTCTGTAAATTATTTAAAATACAAATCATGGTGGTATTTTAAGCAGTGAATTTAGATGGGATTTTAGGAAGAAATCCTTTCCTGTGAGAGTGGAAGGGGCTGGGATGGAATTCCCAGAGAAGCTGTGGCTGCCCCTGGAAGTGTCCAAGGCCAGCTTGGATGGGGCTTGGAGCAACCTGGGATAGTGGAAGGTGCCTAAAATTGGAACTAGATGAGCTTTAAGGTCCCTCCCAACCCAAACCATGAGGAAAACCTGAGGAACTGAACTTCAAATGAACTTAAATTCCTCAGCCCGGGCAGGGTCACCTGGAGCAAGTGACAGGAATGTGTCCAGGTGGCTTTGGGATGTCTCCAGAGAGGGAGATCCACACCCTCCCTGTTCCACAGCCCTGCCACCTCCATGGAAACCAGTTTTTCTATAAATTGAGATGGAATTTGTTGTGTTAATCTGTCCTGAGGTCAGCCAGTCCAAGCATGCTGCTGACAACTCCAATGTGAGCCATTCACTGAAGGGACTCCATCATCCTTGCCAGTCCCTTCTACACCAGAATATTCTGCAATTTGGATTCTGATTTAGCTTAGGATATCACTGCTCATCCTGTCACTAAGCACCACAGAACAGAGCCCGGCATCATCCCCCAAAACCCCTTGGAAATATTTTAATAGATGTGACCCCCTCTCCCCTTCCCTCCTCCAGCCCGCCCCAGCTCCCTCAGCCTCATGTCAGAGACGCTCCAGTCATCTCACACCTCCGCAGCCGCGCTGGCCTCTTACTTTATTTAATATTTTAATTTTTTAAATAAAACTTTGCATTTTCTCGCCGGTTCGCAGAGAATTCTCCGCGTTTTCCCCCATCCTCGCCGTGTCCCCTCACGTCTCGCCCCGCCGGGCCGCACACTCTCGTTATACCCGACACTGTGGCCTCGCTTTGAAGAGCGTTCTGCCCTTTTTGCCCCATTTGTGCCCGTTTTGCCCCATTTCTGCCCGTTTTTCCTGGTTTTCCTCTATTTTTCCCCATCCCCGCCGTGTCCCCTCACGTCACACGCTCGCTGTCCCCGACACGGCGGCGCCGCTTTAAAGAGCAGTCTGTCAGTTTCTCCCCATTTCTGCCCTTTTTGCCCCATTTCTGCCAGTTTCTCCTAATTTCTGTCCTTTTTGCCCCATTTCTGCTCTTTTTGCCTCATATCTGCCCGTTTTGCCCCGTTTCTCCCCATCCCCGCCGTGTCCCCTCACGTCACACGCTCGCTATACCCGACACGGCGGCCCCGCTTTGAAGTGCAGTCTGTCAGTTTCTTCCCATTTCTATCAGTTTCTCCCCAATTTCTGCCTTTTTTGCCCCATTTCTGCCAGTTTCTCCCAATTTCTGCCAGTTTCACCCCATTTCTGCCCCTTTTGTCCAATTTTTGCCCTTTTTGCCCCTTTTCTCCCTGTTTTCTCCCCGTCCCCGCCGTGTCCCCTCATGCCCCGCTCCACCGGGCCTCACACGCTCGCCGCGCCCGACACGGCGCCGCCGCTTTGCAGCGCGTTTTCCCCATTTCTTCCCGTTTTTTCCCATTTCTTCCCGTTTTTTCCCATTTCTGCCCGTTTTCCCCCTATTTTCCTCCCGTCCCCGCCGTGTCCCCTCACGGCCCGCCCCGCCGGGCCGCACATGCTCGCTGTGCCCGACATGGCGGCTCCCAGCGCGGGGCTGCGCCAGCGCCGCCCGGGCCGGGCCGGAGCCCCCGATGGAGCTCCCGGAGCGGCCCCCGCTGCATCCCCCGAGGCCGGGCTCGCTGCCGCGGCCCCGCCGCTCTCCCCGGGCACTTTCTGGCTGACCCGCATCGTGCTGCTGCGCTCCATTGCCTTCCTGTACTGTGAGTGCCGGGCGGGCGCTGATCCCCCCGCGCTGTCCCCGAGTGGTGCCCGGGGACGGCTGGAGCTGTGCCAGGGAGGGCTGGGGGAGAACAGGGAGAGGTTTTGCTGTTTTCCCATCCCCCGAGGGTGCTGGGGCACTGAGCAGGCTCCCCAGGGAATAAGCACATTCTCAGAGCTGCCAGAGGAGCCCTCCGCTCCCAAGCACGTGGTGGCATCCTTGGGGATGTTACAGGAACAGCGGCTGGACCTGACGATCCCTGCAGGACCCTCCCACTTGGGAATATTCTATGATTTTATGATCATTGTGGATGATCATAAAACCTCTGCATATTCCATGATTCTCTTCTTTCCCCGTCCCACTTTCCTGGTGGATTGGGGATGGTTGGATGGGGTTAGTGATGCTGGAAGCTGGTGGAGCTGGAAGGAGAACTTTGCTCACACCACGAGGCTGGCACCTCTCAGCAGAGCTGCTTGGAGCTGCTCATCCTTTCCCTTGAAGCTGCAAGCTCACAGTGCAAGAGAGGAACTCCGTCCTATAGCAGGACTGCAGGGACAGATGCCATCCCTGGGTGCCAACACCACCAACAGCCAGGACCTAGAGTCAACATGACCTTAAAATATTCCACAGTGAAAGCAGTTTCCAGCCTCTGCCGTGCTCCTTTGCCTCTCGCTTTGGCACTGAGAGCTGTGCTCAGAGCCCACTGGTGCTCCGCTTAAAAATATTTACAGTGAAACCGAAACTGACAAGTAACACACTACGGTACAAATTCTAAACTTGCCCCAGATTTGTCCACAGAATCGTTAGAATTTGTAGCCTGCCAGCCTGCTTAGATTATTTTGCATCAAAACCATGCAGGAGTTGTAGTTTTGTATGGCTTTGACACGTGCTCTGGTTCTAGTTTGGTTTCAGCTCTCGGTGAAATGCGAGGTTATGACTCTTTCAGTCAAAATGAAAGCGATTCTGATATTCCCCCGTGTGTAAATCCAGGCTGCTGAGTTTCCCGTGGCTCAGTTTGCAGTTTCCTTATGAAAAACTGATTAGTGCTCTGTGCTGTCCTTCAATGGAGGCTGCTGCTGCTGCCCAGGGTGGATTTGGGGTGATAAATGTGCCACACCTGGGACCAAAGGGGTGTTGGGGGTGGGAAGGGAGCAGGAGTTGGCTGGAGGGGTGGGAATTGGTGGAAATCAAAGGTGTGGGACCTTGTGGTGAGTGGGACACCTGGGACAACGAGGTGGGGAACGAGGATCTGATTGGGTTCAGGTGAGTTACAGGTGGAAGTGATTGAAACTGATGGGCTGCAGGAGAAAAGGAGGCTGGGAGGGGCTGGGCCAGAGAGTGAAGCTGGGTTTGCAGGTTGGTGAGTAACTGTGGGCTGCTAAAAAAGGGGGATAATTCTTTGTGGTGGTTTTTCAAGTAGGAGAGAGGAGTGAGAATGGCTGAAAGTTGGGGGGAGACCCCAAAATACCTCTATAGTGTGGGGTGGGGAAACTTTTTGGTGAGTGGGGTGGCAGAGGGAGAGTTTGGGGTACTGAAGCTGGAAGGAGCAGGGCAGGAGAATGTTTGTGTCCCTTGTTGAGGGAAGAGGTGGAGGAGAGGAAAAGTTCACCTGCTTGTTGTGCAACTTGTGCTTGGCTGCGCTCAGGCCCTGGGGAGCTCTGCTGCTGCCTTGGGGTGAGCCAAATGAAGCAAAGCCAGGAAGCTGGGCCTGCTTTGAGACAGGACACATTCCTGCAGGCAGCAGGGCTGAGGCTGGCAGTGCAGGAGAGGTGCCCCTCAAGAATTTGTGGGGTGGAAAGTGCTTGTTGTGTGCGAGCGGGCAGATTCCCCTGGATGCTCCAGTGGGAAGGAGGCTTTGCCCTTTGATCTCTTTGGAGTGCCTGGCTTTAAAAACAGCAGAAAACAATTCTGTGCCTCAGTGCCAAGCTGCTCTCGCAGGTTTTTTTCTGGAGATGGAAGCGTTTAGTGTGACAGCTGATTTTTCTCCCCGACGCGGCGATTCCGCGCGCGCCGAGGCTCAGACTCGCTGAGGAGACGGTTGATGCCGTTGTGACAGTTTGACATTCCTCAGCCGTGGGATGGTTTCCCCCCTTCTTTCATTTCACCCTTTCATGTGTAACCCTTTCCTTTCCCTTTCCTCTGGGGGGGGATTTGTGTTAAGGTGTTGGGGAATGTGATGGGGGCTCAGCTCTGGGAGCTCAGGGATTGTTCCCCTTCTGGGTGGGAGAGTGAGGCACCTTGAGGATGGGGTGGAGAGAAACACGATTTGGGGTGTGCAGTGACCCCAAAGTGTGCTCTGAGGGCTTGTCACCTCCTTCCTGCCCCCACCCCATTCCCAAGGGGGTGTTCACTGCCTGCTATGGAATGGGAGATGTTTTCCCTGAGGATCTTCCTGTGTGGGAGGAGGACGGGCAGAGCAAGGCAGGTGTGGAGTGTCCCTCTGTGTGCCCTCCCTCTTTGCTTTTGCTCTTCTCTTCTTTTTTTGTGTCTTTTGAAGGGGTTTTCCAGAAGCAGCCCGAGCCTGGGAAGTCCCTGGCAAAGCAGCTGCTGTGAGAGGCAGGTTGGAAATGGGAGGTGGGAGAAGATCTGAGGGTTTGGAGAGGTCAGAGACCAACCCCACCTGCTGCTGGCAGGGCAGGGAAAGGGGATCCAGCTGAAAGGGCTCTGTGAGGTTTGGTCCTTACAGCATTGTCCTGTCCCTTGGAAATGGTCTCTCTCTGTTTCCTGGTGGCTCCTTCAGGTCCTGGAAGGCCACAGTGAGGTCACCCCAAAGCTTCTCCTCTCCAGGTGAACAATCCCAGCCCTCCCAGCAGAGCTGCTCCATCCCTCTGCTCATCCTGGTGCCTCCTCTGACTCCCTCCAGGTGCTCCCTGTGCTGGGACCCTGGAGCTGGGGGCAGCTCTGCAGGTGGGGTCTCACCTGAGCAGGGCAGAGGTTTGGCCAAATGGCACTTGGGGATTTGCAGCTTTTCCACCCTGGTTTTACCCTGGGACAGGAATGGGTTTTTTGGCAATCCAGAAATACTTTGAGGTCTTGTTGGAAGTGCTCTTTTTGGGTAAATAGCTGGTCCCAAAGCTCTCAACAGCAAACATGCATTATTTGCTCCCTTCACCCTCCTTCTAAATCATTTTTAAGTGCTCTTTTTGGGTGATTACCATCATCAGATTCCAGCCGTAGAAATTTCAGTAATTAGATACCACCCTCCCCAATCTCAGCCCGGCTCTGTGGAGAGCTTTGAAATAAAAGCTATTATTTAAATCCAGTTTATCTTCCTTCTCCTTATGTATTGTTTAATAGTATTTTCTTTCCCCAGCGCCAGAGCTACGGGAGGTTCAGGCTCCTTCTTCCTCAATGTGAAATCCAAAGCCCTCTCGGGGGGTTTGGCTTCCTGTAGGCTCCTGGCTCTCCCCGGTGTCCTTCCTCCTCTCTTTCTCTGCCATCTCCCCTGCCTTCCCTTCCCTTCCCTTCCCTCAGCTTTATTCACAGGCTCCCAGTAGCGTTCAGCCTGCCTGCTCAGGGTTAGAGAACATCTCCAGGCACTTTTGCTGCCCTGAGAGGGTTTATTGCAGCTCAGTGCTCCTTGGCAGGGCTGTGCAGAACCAGCTCTGGGTCCTCTGAGCAGCTGCATCCCCCTGGAATGGGAATAAAAAAAATAACAAATGTGGAGAAGGGAATCTCTTTCCCTGTCTTCTCCTTGCTCCAAGCTCTTGTGGAGCAGAGGGATCTTCCCAGGGCATCCTCCAGCTGCGGGCTGGGGTGGTTTTGGACAGCCTGAGACCCAAAGGGAAGCTTTTCCTATTTCCACAACTTCTCAAACACGGAGGCAGCAGGGAGATAAGAACTTCAAAACCCCCAAGCAACCACCCCAAAGTCTTCAGCTTGGCCGTGAAAGACAAGAAAACAAAAAAGGTGTTAAGGGCAGAGCACTCTGTGTGGTTTCTGTGGGTGCTTGGCTTCACCCTTTTGCTCAGTGCTCTGGTGTTGTTGCTTCTGTGTTGCAAAACTTTGCAGGGGAATTCATCAATTGAAAATTTGATTCGTTTCTCTGGTAATAAAATACCAGGAATATTCTGCTCTTTCTTCTTTCCAGCAGTGCAACCTCAGCTTGCAGCATCCAGCTCAGGGCCTGTTCAAATGCCTCCTTGGGTCAAAGGGGCACTTGATAAACTGCTCCAGGCCGAGTTTTGTGTGTGTGCAAAATGTAGTTTGGGTTTCAGGCAAACCTCTGTGCTCTTGGTTCAGTTCTTCTTGTGGTTTGGGCATCAAGGAAAAGTTAAGACCTCTTTTAACAGGAGGAGGGGAAGATAGAGAAAGCCATATGACTGGAAAGTTTTGGATTTCACATCTTTAAATCTTTCCTGAGCATGAAAAATGGGATTCTCTCCTTCTCCCACCATGACAGTCTGAGCCTGGACTGAGGGAAGGGAGCTGAGGTGCCAGGGAAATCTGGATGGAGCCAATCCCTTTGGATGGGGATGCTTGGGTGCTGGTTATTGGTACCATGGGGGGTTGAACAAGGGGTGAGATGGGAGGCTGGGAGGGGGGAGAGTTAATGGAAAAGTACAGTGAGGCACCTTCTGAGGTGAGGATAAGTATGGAAGGTCTATTAGCAGCCCTGGTAATTTGCATGTATTATGTAAAGCTCAGCTGGCAGCAGGGAGAGCTCCCATGTGAGAGCTGTCAGAGGCTCGGCAGTGGGAGGCAGACCTGGAGCTGCTCCGTTCCCTCCACCTGCACAGCCCCAGGAACGGCACATCCAGGGCAACCTGAGCACTCCCAGCTCCTGCAGTTGTCCCTGGGAAGGGCAGCACAGGCAGGGAGCCCTGGGCTGGAGGTTTGGAGGGTGCAGAGTCCCAGGGAGAGGTGGGGCAGTGTGTGCCCCAGCCCAGCAGGGTGGTGATGCTGCCACTCAGTGCCCAAAGTGGAAGCAAAATTGAGCTGGAAGATGCAGAGTGAAAAATCCCCAAACACGAGGCCACAGGGAGAGAGGCTCCAGAATAAGGGTTGAGGAAGAGGAAGGAGCACAGGCTTTGGGGGAAAAGGGATTTTTATATCCCCTGACCAAGCCATGATCAAAGGGAAGGTTCCTGGAGAAGGCAGCAGGGTCTGTTACACTGAATTTAAGGCTCCAGTTTCTCTGGGCTTCAGGGAGAGGAAGCAATGACAAGCTGATAAATAACTTCCCTTTTCCCCTCCTGGGTCTGAGCATCTCCTGTGCGGCTGAAATCCTCTGCAGCTTCTTTAGTTTCAGCTCTTTCCCGTGTCCAGCAGCACAGGAGCTGCAGCCTGGAGGGGAACCTCAGGAGATGGAGCAGGGATGGATGAAGGTGGGAGCTGGATGGGGATGAGCCCATCCCAAAGGTGGAGAGGGAGCCTGAGTGATCCCAGACTGAGCACGGGGAGTGTCCAGGAGAGGGAGCTGGATCCGGGATGGAGCTCTGGGAGTGCGGCATCACCTGCCAGGTGATGGATCAGCCACGGCTGGAGCGCTGGGGTTTGCTTTGGGACAGGTGAATCCTGCCAAAATCAGGGCTGGTGCTGCTGGGTTCTCATCGTGGATGGAAATCCCAGCAGTGGGAAATGGGAAAACCCCTTTGGAGCCTGAGCTGGGCCATCCAAAATGTGCATTTCATGGCAGCTGCCCTTTTTTTCCGTTTTTGCTGCCTGCAGGCTCGGAGAGGCTGAGCAGGGTTCTGTCCATCCCGTGTGCACTGTGCTGGAATTGCTGCTGTTTGTTTTTCCTAATTTACCCTTTCCTTGTTTGTCTCGTGCACGGCACAGGGGTCTAATTTGGACTTTTTTTAGGCAAAAATCTGCTCAGCATTTATGGGTTGGGGCAGCAATTCTGGAGCATTTAGAGGTGAATTTGATTAGCACTTTTGGAAAACTGTGCAGCAAATTGCAGTGTTAATCATGGGAAATCAAGCCACAGGGTTTTAAGGCTGAACTGGCTTTCAGTTGGCATTTTTAAAACCAAAAATGAAGATATTAAGCTGTCTAAAGCTCAGAAGAATTTTATTTCTGCTGATTTCATGTCAGGCTTTCTGATGACACAGTTGTGCTGAGCTGAGTGTTGGTGGAAAAATATGGGTAAAATAGAAAACACTCAATTTGTGTCTCAGAACTGATCCTGTAGTGTTTCAATCAGCTTTTCTCATGTCTCTCCCTATCCATAATTGAGTAAAGTAACTGAAGAAAAATGTCTTTTATTTGTAAAATCATTCACTGTGTAGAAAAGATGGATGGGAAGAGACACAGCCCATTAGCTCCCGACTTTATTGTGCCATCCCTGGGGTTCAGGATCGTGTGGAATCAAAGGGAACCCTCCCAGTGACCTCTGCTGTGTGCTGCTGATGACTTTTAGTGGTTTTTAAATGGGAATAAAACCCATGGCTGTGTGCAGAGAGCTGGGGGAGCGTTAAGTGGATTAAGTGGAACCCACTGGAGACCTTTGTCTGGGGAATGGGACTCTCAGTCGGATTCCCTGGGGCTGCAGACTTTGGGTTGCTGCTTCAGACTTCAAAGAAATGGGAATTGGGGCTCTGATTTCACACAGCCTCTCCCCCAGTGCTCCCAGTGAGAGACACCAGATGAACACCAGGGTTGTTGTTTGCAGAATGCCAGCATTGAGATAAGGAAGGAAACAGATTTGATCATTAACCAAGGAAGATTGGGGAGGGGAACAAATTGGCTTTTTCCAGGAGCTCTGGTGCTGCTGGCCGTGACGTGGCTGGTGTTTGGGTAATGTTTGAAGGATGGGTAAATTAGTGGATGCTGCCTAATCAGGAAATGTTGGCCTTCCTCATTTTTTATTTTTTTCCCTGAGACATGGAGATTACTGGAGTTACAAACTGCAAATTGGTAACTGCAGGAGATGCCTAAAATATGAGATAATGCCTAAAAACTGCCCAACTTTCTCTGTAGGACATCAAATGCTAGGTCTATGAGCTGTAATTAAATTGCTGATGTGCTGTTAAAAAAAGCAGCTGGCTGCTCTAAGAGTGTCCAGGGCTGGAGCAGCAACACTATAAATGGGACAGCTGCAAGGACATGGAAAAAGTGGGAGTTTAAGGGGTGGGAAAATGGTCAGATGTTGGATTTCCAACCTTCCAGGGTGTGAGAGGATGCAGAGGGTCAGAGCTGCAGCTGTGGGGTGAATCAGGGACTCAGCGAATTGAGGGTGCCCTGAGCAGCTCTGGGGTCCTTGGCACTGGAGGGAATTGGAGCAATTGCAGGGCTGGGAGAGCTGGGGGTGCTCACCTGGAGAGGAGAAGCTCCAGGCAGAGCTCAGAGCCCTGGCAGGGCCTGCAGGGGCTCCAGGAGAGCTGCAGAGGGACTGGGGACAGGGATGGAGGGACAGCACCCAGGGAATGGCTCCCACTGCCAGAGGGCAGGGACGGATGGGGAATTGGGAATTGTTCCCTGGCAGGGTGGGCAGGCCCTGGCACAGCTGTGGCTGCCCCTGGCAGTGCCCAAGGCCAGGCTGGAGCACCCTGGGACAGTGGAAGTGTCCCTGCCCATGGCAGGGGTGGGATGAGAGGATCTCCAAGGTCCCTTCCAGCCCAAACCATCCTGGGGTTCTGTGAATACCTCATTAATGGTGTAAATGATTTTAAGCTGTCTCATTAACATTATTTTGGTCTATGAAGTGTTTTCAATACAAGGAAAAGATTCTGGTGCTTGGTAGATGCCCACATAATGTTACATAAAGAGGAGATCTGTTCTCCAAAGCCAAGACAGGATTTACAGAATTCCTTTGCCTGCTGCATTGTGGTTCACAGAAACCACAGGATCCTGGGATGGTTTGGGTTGGGAGGGACCTTAAAGATCCTCCAGGTACAACCCAGGGCACCTTTTGTTGGACATTGTAGTGACTGTGTTGGGTTTTAATGGACATAAGGACTTGGGAATAAATTCCTTCCAAGAATGACTTCCCTAATTTTGGGTTCCAATTCTCTCCCTCACCCTGCATGATTCCTCACACAGTTTTTCCCTCTCTTTTTGCCCTGCAGTTGTGGCCTTCCTGGTGGCCTTTCACCAGAACAAGCAGCTGATAGGGGAGAAGGGGCTGCTCCCCTGCAAGCTCTACCTGCAGGATGTCAAGAAATACTTCAAGGGGAAGGTTGGCCTGGATGCCCTGAGCTATGCCCCCACTCTCATCTGGTTCCTGGACTGGTCTGCCATGGACAGCACCCTGGACTGCCTGGCCCTGGCTGGCCTGGCAGGGGCAGCCTTTGTGCTGCTGACTGGCTGTGCCAACATGGTCCTCATGTTCCTGCTGTGGCTCCTCTACCTCTCCCTGGTCAACGTTGGACAGATCTGGTGGGTCCTCAGTCCCTCTGCTCTGCTTTTCCCTCGTGCTCTTTGTGGTACACGTTGGTTTTTCCTGGTGCAGTCCAATTTGAGGTTGTTCCTCACCAGATTATCCCTGTAGGAGTGTGAGATAAGGACAGCACCTGGCAGGAATGATTTATGGGGATAAATGATTTATGGAATGCCTTAGCCAGGATATCTGCCCTGAGTTCTCCTCTGCTCATTGGTGCAGGGTGGGATTTGATGATCTTCATTCCATAATTCCATGGCATTCCTTGACATTCCACACTATTGTCCCAGCTGTGCAGTGCTTCCCCTCATGGCTGTTGAAGGGAATTCCCTCAATCATTACTTTTAGGGTTTTTTAGGGTTTCTCAGTTTTCAGCTCTGTCCAGGAGAGAGCTGCAATCTGTGTTTCACACTAAGCACAGAAGGTTTGTGGGGGGAAAAGGAGAAACCCTGACTCCTGTAAATCACCCTGCTGCAGGGGAGGCTGTGCTGCTGAAATCAAGGGTTTGCCTTGTCCTTGCTCTTGTTCAGGCCCCAAATGCATTGTTTGAAAGAGGATGAAAACCCCAAATCTCATCAGGTCACCCCCTGAGGTGCCTCTGCTTGCAGCTGAGCTCATGTGGAGGGAAAAGCTTCTGCCATCAGGAGCTGCCCAGGGAGATTCTTCCCAAATGTTGTCTTTACAGCAGGGCACCTTTTCCCCAGATGGGCTCAGTGGGTTTGATTTTAAGGGTGTGCATGTGCTGCCCTGTTCATTCCCATCCTACAGCAGCTGGAATGTCAGTGGGTGAAGGAGAGCAGCCTCTGAAAAGCTCCATTCTCTGAGCTCTTAACTCAGCACCAACCTAAAGCTGGGACACCAAGCCACAGAGCTGGACAAATAACTCAGTGGATGGTTTTCCATTGCCTGTTCCCAAATTATTCCAGGATTTCTTGTCTGTTTTTCTGGATGTTTTAATGTGGAAGGGCAGGAATTCAAGCATCCTCCTGCTCTGGCTTCCAGGGGTACAGGAGCAAAACCTGGCTGTGATCCTTGACTTCCTCCTCTTTGTGTTTCTGTTTGGAGGGGAGAAAGAAAGGGAAAAATCCCAAAAACCTCCCCCTGAAGCTGCCAAGGTTTTGAGGCTGAGCTCTGGAGCTGCAGTGACTCTGGGGCTGGAGGTTTGATGTGTTAATTCCTGGAGCAATGGGGTAATTAAGATGGGCTCTCTTCATTAGTGCCCACAGCTCTCTGGAGTGCTCCCTGTGCTGTAGAGCTCTTGTAGTTTTATTATTTTTTAAAACCCCACCTGGAATGTGTGTTTTCCATGTTTTGGGGCAGTGGGTGCTGTGCTGCTCCTCTGCTCCCACTTTTCCTGGTATGGGGGGTCCTGGCTCTTCTGACACCCTGCAGAACTCCTGAGGTTTTCCCAAAATAATTCCAGTTGTGCCTGGTGAGCTCTGGGTGCCTCTTTTGGCACCTTTTTAAGTAAGAGGCAAAGGGTGGGGGGTACAGAGGGGAGCCCTTACCCAAACCCCCGTTCCTGAGCAGGGGAAGCTCAGGGATGAGTGCTGGGGTCCCCTCCCAGCTCCAGGACAATGATCCTGGCAGGAATGAACCTGGAGCCTGTTGTGCTTTAAAGGAATTGACTCCTGATACCTGAGATAAGGATGGGTTATTTTATTTTCCCTCCTCCTTTGCTCCTTGAGATTTGGGGATGAAGTTTACCCTGGTGTCCAACAAAAACTCACCAAGAGGAAGGGGTAAGAGAAAGGGGGGATTAGAGGTGTTCCCTCAGCTGCTTTTCCTCTTAATTTCAGTATTAATCAGGAAATGAGGTGGAAGAGCTGAGGGAGAAGACTCCAGCTCATTTTCCATCAAATCCTCTGGAATAACCCAGGTTATTCCAGTGTGATGTGGAACTCTCAGGACAGAGGGATGCTGGCTGCTTCCAGTGCAGGGAAACAGAGGGGAGGAACAAAGCAGGGCTCTCTCAATGCTCCCTGTCCTTCAGGAGTTGTGGTGCTGCAAAGGGAGGGGCTCAGAGTACCCAAAATCTGCAGTATTGGCCCTAAAACCAAGGCTGGCCCTAAAACCAAGGCTGGCTTTCCATCTCTTCCTCACACTGGTTTCTAGGTGGGGTTAGATGGGGCAGTGATTGTCCTGCTCCCAGTTTGGGGCAGGCTGGGAGGCTTTGATGGGTTCTGTTGCTTCTCCAGAGCACCTGAAGGGAGCCCAGCTCTCCTGAAGGGGGAAGGACAATGCCAGGCATTCCTGGCTGGAGTGATGGGGCAGCCCAGCAGAGAGGTCTCTGAAATGAGCAGGAAATTCCTCCCGTGGCCCAAATATATTTTTAAAATCCTTTGTGGCTGAAAATAAAAACATTATTTTGATTTTTTTTCATGCAACCCTGCTGTCCCTATCCACTGGCCAACCTGGGCTCCTGTGAGCCGCCCCTGTGGGCTCTGCCCATCCACCAGGATCCTCTGCTGAGCCTCCCTGGGCAGCCCCTCCAGGGCAGATGCAGCAGGATCAGCAGGAATAGAGCTCTCTTCTCTAGGCCAGAGAGGCACAATTTATTCCTTTTATCGCCCTTTTGTCTATTTTAATTTTAAATGTCCCTATTTGTTTTGGGCTGCTGAAGGAGCAGCTCTTTCAACTGCTGCCCAGCTGGCTTGGGCTCAGCCAGGGGAAGCTTCAGAAGAGCAAAGTGTGGCCTTTGAAGGGCAGGACACGTTCCCTGCCTGCCCTGGCCCCACCTGGCAGCTGGGGACAGCACAGCTGAGGGTCTGAAACCCCTCAGGAAACTCCTCTGAGCTGTTTGCAGGATAAGGAACATTTGGGCAGCCTAAAATCCCAAGAACCAGGCCCAGCCTGTGTCCCTTGGCTTTGCCAGTTGGTTGTGCTTGACTCTCAGCAGCCTGGAATGAGATGCACTTTGGTGGTTCTCACAGTGAAGTGACCTTGCAGAGAAATGGATTTATTCTGGTGCCTGGGAAGTGTGGGGTGGGGATTGCCAGGGCTTTCCACCTTGAAATGTGCTGGGTTTTGTCGTGCTGGGATTCCCAAACCAGCTGTGGCTCTGTGCAGACTAAACCTGGGTGTGTTTGGGGTCAAGGCCACCCATGTGATGGTGTCACACTTCCATCAGAAGCTCAGTGTGTCTGCCTTAATATACTGGATTTTTTTTTTCTTCTTTTTTCCCCATCTGCCACTTTGAACTTTTTCCTTTTGAAGTAGGAGACTGTCAAGGAGTTCAAAATCTGCCAGGGCAGAGGAATATTTAATATCTGACCTGTTGGGTGAAGTGCTGAATCATTATGTTCATTTTAACCTTGATTATTCCTGTCATTTTTGCAGTAGTAAAATAGGAGTAAAGTGGTGGTAGTCAGTTTGAGTCGAGTAGAAGCTGTTTTAAAAAGATTTTTGTGGGAATTCCTTGTGGCCCAACATCCATTTTGCAGCTTGTCCAGAGTGCAGCTCCACTGGTCCCACACAAATGGCTTTGCCTTTCTCCCCACTTCCCCCTGAATATTCCTATTGTGGATTTTCATCCATTTAAACAGGAATATGGGAAAAGCTTGGTTGGTTTAATCAAAATCCTCGTTGCAGGTGACCCCAGGAAGGCTCCATTTGTGGTGTGGGATTGTGTTTGTGGGGATGAGCAGGACAAGCTCTGTGGGAGAGGCTTCCAGCAGGAATTAAATCAGTTTTTGTACCAGAATCACTAATGCACTTCTGAAATGACTGAGTAATTCTGGGATAAATTCACTTTTATCCCCCACTAAGGTGTCTCCAGAGAGCTATTACATTTTCTTATAGAAACAAACTTTTCAGCTACTCTGCCACTGATCTCCTGTTTCTTCTCCTGTTGTTTCCTCCCTTCCAGCATTTCCAACTGGCATCTGCAAACCCTTCCTTCCCCTGGGTTATTGTGTTCCCAAAGCTCATTGCCCAATGTTAGCACAGATTAAAAAAGGAAAAAATAAAAACTAGAATTGTGGGGTTTTAAATCCAGTTGCCTTTATTTTCTTTCTAGATTCTGGTTGAGTTACAGGAGCTCAAGGGAATAAGTTAAACAAGGCAATAAATAAAATGTTACAGCATGGGGTGGCTGCAAGGTTCTTTTTAGTGGGGTCTTCCCTTGTGGAAAAGGGTGGTGCAGCAGGGATTTGGGGGGCCAGGGAAAAGAACCAGGCAGGGATTTGGGGTCAGAAAACAACCAGGCAGCTCCTTTTTATCCTGCAAGGAATATGAAATTTGAAGCCCAAAATATTGCCCAGAGTGGAGGAGATGCCTCAGTTTCTGCCCCCAAGTTCCTGGTGGTTTTTCACCTTCAGCTGCTGGAACAGAGCAGCTTGGAAGTTTCACATTAAAGGAGATTTTGGAAGTTGAAGTGTGCAGCAGGTCAGGCAGGCTTGGCTCTGGGCAGGTGGTTTAATTGCAATTAAATTAGTGTCCTCAGGAGTTCATGTGCAACAGAGAAAGGGGAAGGGCTGGAGTGTGGTGGAGGGTGTGTGGGGTTTATTCTCATTAAAAAGCACTTGAACCATGCAGGATTTAATCAGGGGCTGGGTCAGGCTGAGCTCAGGAGATGCTCAGGGAGTGTTTTCCCTCTCCAGGAGCATCTGAGTGCCCATTAACTGACCTCTTCCAATGCTTTTTCCTCTAATTTTCTCCACCTTTGGGTTCTGAGATTTTAGGTGCTTTGTCCAGAGTGATCCAGCCCAGCCAAGGTTGGAGACAGGTCCGTGAGTTCCTTACTCCAGGTTGGAAAGCAGCCAGGGTGTGAATCAGGGCTGGATTTTGCAAAACATTCCCATTTTTAGGCACTTTTGTTTGTCACCCTTTGATGGTGACAGCATAAGAATGTGAATGGGATCATCCTGGAGTGGTTTGGGTTGGAAGGGAATTTAAGGATGATCCTATTCTACCCCTATCCCAGCTCCATCCCTCTGCCCATCCTGGGGGAACCCTGTCCTGAGCAGCAAATTAAAAATCTCCCTTGGAGCTCCCAGCAGCCCAAGGCAGCAGCAATCAGTGGATTTTTAAGCAGTTTGGATAATTCAGGAAGATTTTTTTTCTATGAAAAAAAAAAAAGGGGTGTCACTCCTGTGGGATTGTGTTTGTGGGGATGAGCAGGACAAGCTCTGTGGGAGAGGCTTCCAGCAGGAATTAAATCAGTTTTTGTACCAGAATTACTGATGCACTTCTGAAATGACTGAGTAATTCTGGGATAAATTCACAGTGAGGTGTCTGAATGGCAGCCTGGGTGTCCTGGCTTTTATCAGGACACGTGGGGAGTTCCCAGGGATCAGTGCACAGGCAGGCGTGGATGTGGCAGCTGTGCTTGACAGGGTGACCTTGGCAGGGGCTCCCCATCAGTCTCTGTCCTGCTTTATCACGTCTGGAAGTGATACAAGCTTCTACTGAGGGGCTGTAATTCTTAACTGAGACCAGCTTTCCGTTCAGCTTGGAAGTGGAAGCAGAAATTCCTGTTGTGCCTGAATCCAGTGTCCAGTTTTGTGTGTTAAAAAGAAATATCTTTAGATAAATCTCATTAACCAAATCACCTTGGTGCCTTTGCTACATTGGAGGTTTTTAGAGCCTTGTAAACAGAACCCTTTTTGCAACCTGGCTTTATTTTTGCAGCTCTCCAAAATACCCCAAAAAGAACACCTAGAAAAGTCAGAATATCTTATTCCTTAATCAAGCCTTGGCAGGGAAGCTCAGGAATTTCTTTGTTATCTCAGCCTCGCATCCCTTTTTGCTGGGAGCTGCCCTCCCTGTGTCCCCAGCAAGAGAAGATGATCTCTGCAAACATCAAGCCAGAGTTGCAGGATCTCAGGGGGTCATCCTTCCTGCCCAGGAAGCTGCTTTCTGGCACTTCCTCCCCGCCCAGAAGAGAGGGAATGGATCGGTTTCAAAGAATGCTGCGAGCAGCCCTGAGCGCTGGGGATGACACATTAATGAAAACAAAGATTAATTCCATGTGACACCGCTGCCTTGCAGCACAACTGGGAGCTAATGAAGCTAATGAGAACCATATTTGGGGTGAGAGATGGAAATTGAATCGTGCCTGATGGCAGAAGTGAATTACTGGATATTTCCCCCCCCACTCCCAGCATGAGGAAGGTTTTCCCCTCCTTGCCCTGGGTTGGGGTTGGGATTGGGGTGGGAGCAGCCCTGGAGAGGTCCCAGTGGGGTCTGCTCAGCTGGGGTTTGGAGTGGGTGGGCAACAGGAGCTGATCCATGGCTGGGTTGGTGCTGCAGAGCTGCAATGTGGGAGGCTGCTGGTCCTGGGTGAGGTGGGTGCAGGTGGCACTGGGCAGTCCCAGTCTGCAGAGGCCAGCCCCAGAGAGATCCATTAATGCAATTAAAATTATGCAGTAGTTATAATGCATAAATCCATTATATATGTAATATTATATTACATATATAATGTAATATTACATATATAATATAATATTATATATAATAATGCATATATAATAGTATATATGCAATAGAAAGGCCTGTGTATTGCATATGTAATATAATATTACATATGTAATATTATATTACATATGCAATACATAGGCCTTTCTATTGCATATATACTCTATGCATTATATAAGTATATTATATAACTGCATGTACTTATATGCGTTTACTAAAAAAGGCAATTTAATGCATGTTTGAGAAGGCTTGATTTATTATTTGATGACATATATTACATTAAAACTATACTAAAAGAATAGAAAAGAACAAGTTCTCATCAGAAGGCTTGGCTAAGAATAGGAAGGAATCAATAACAAAGGTTTGTGTCTCGGACAGAGAGTCCAAGCCAGCTGGGCTGTGATTGGCCATTAATTAAAAACAACCAAGATGGGCCAATCCCAGATGCACCTGTTGCATCCCACAGCAGCAGATAATCTGTTTACACTTTGTTCCTGAAGCTTCTCAGCAGGAAGAAATCCTAATGAAAGGATTTTCATGAAAAGATGTCTGCGACACCCAGGCACCTTTCCCAGCACGAGGAGCAAACCTCCTCCTCATCCTTTATTTTTAATGCTAGCCCCATTCCTCCCATTGCAGTGTGGATGTTGTAATTACAGAGCACAGAATCCCAGCTTTTAGAGCTCTGTGACCACAAGAAAGTGAATCCAGAAACCAGGCTGGTTTCATTTGCTGCCATTCCAGCTGATTTCCTGCCCCCACCATGGCTGTGCAGTGCTGAAGGCTTGGCAGGGACCAAAACCAGCTGTCAAAAAGGTTTCTTACCCCCACACTTTCAAGTTAATGATGTTCTGAAATTAATGGTGCACCAGGCTAATCCTGGATCTCATTTGGATGGATTTTGCCAGGGATGTTTCCCAACTGGGCTGGGGAAGTGAATCCCAGGAAAAAAGAAAAAAAGGATGGAAAACCACCCTAAGTGTTTACAGCTTTAATTTGGTTGGTGTATTGTGGTTTTCCAGCGAGCTTTCAGTAACTTTTGGAAGCTGTGGATGAGCTTTTCCACTGCTCAGAGCCAGGGAAGTGGCAGTGTCTGGGTGTCCCCTTGCTCTGGAGGTGGCTGTGGGCACAGGAGAGGCTCCAGCCTTGGCACTGGGGGAAAAGCTGAAGGGGCTGAGTTGGATTAGCTGAGGGAAAACTTTAAAAGCGAATTCAAGTAATTAGCTGAGGGAAAGGAGACAGAGCAAAGGTGTGTGAAAGAACAGGGAGGTTGGAACCCTGGCACAGAGGGGTTGTGGAGGTGTCCCTGGACAGGGTTTGGGGACAGTGGGAGGTGGCCCTGCCGTGGCAGGGGTGGCACTGGGTGGGATTTGGGCTCTTTCCAACCCAAACCATCCCAGGTTCTGTGCTCTGTCCTGCCTCCCTGGGGACAGGACCAGGAGCTGCTGGTTTGTGTGGTAGGAAGGCAGATCCAGGCCAGGCTTAAGGAGAAGCCTCCTAAATGTTCCTGTGGAATAATCCAGGCTGGGTGTCTGGAGAGGGAGGGGAAATCTCAATTTCTGCCTGGCCAGGTGATCCTCTCCTGGGACAGGTGCATTTCCCACATTCTCTGTACTTCCATGGCTTAACCCTTTAACACCCTGCTGGATCTGTGGCAGGTGGCTCATGCACCTTTCCCTGTGTAACCCAAGTGCAATAGACTTGGAACCAGCAGAATTTCTGCATTTGACAACTTGCAGATCAAAAGTTCTGCTGGTGAAATTTACCCCCAGGCCTGTGATATCAAATCCTTCCAATTTGGGAAGGAAGCTCCCTTTGGTTGGCCTGGGGCTGCTCCAGGGCTGATGTTCCCCGGGGATGGGGATGGAGATCTGTCCGGTTTTCGGCTGTTTGAAGGGCCTGGAAAGGCCCGGGGTGGCCTTGGGGCAGCCCGCGTATCGAAGGACGAGAAGAGGCTTCAGTTCTTCTTTCGGTCTCTGTGTTTATTAATTGTTTATCTAAAAGATTTTCTTTCGGCCCGACAGAGCTCTGCTCAGCAGCCAGCCATGAGCACACTGTGCTGCCCTCCGGGCGGTCACCTATCTTTATACCCATGGTTACGTGTACAATATTTATCATTTTTCCCCAATACCTTTTATTCTTATTACCCGGTGCACTTTTAGTAATGACCAATCCCAAAGTGCCACCATCACCACAGAAGATGGAGGAGAAGAAGAAGAAGGACAGGACACGCCCCAATTCCTCCATCTTACTTCTCTAAACCCCCCTGTACAGAAATCCTAAACCCTGTGTCTCACCCTCTAATTAACCAATCCCTTCACCATTCACCCCGGTGAAACCCTCCTGTCCTCATACAGGTGTCGTCTCCTGTGTAGGATCAAAGTCCAGCCCCCAGACACTTCTGGAACATTCCAGGACTCCCGAGCCCCCCAAGGGTGCTCTCGGTGGCACCTCAGTCCTGAGGTGCTGAGATCCCACAGAGATCCCTCCCTCCCTGCCAGAGGGAAGACCTGCAGAGTTCAAAAGCCACATTCCCAGCCTTCCCAACTCACAGTGGAGCTCCCACCTCGTGGAGACCTCCTGGAAACCTTTTGGAGACCAAATCCTGGTGGGGAATAGAAAATACTCCTGTACCCGTAACTTTTCCCACATCCCAAGCTCCAGAGCCCAGGGAAGGAGAGGGATTTGTGATGGAATATCCAAGTTGCCATCTGGGATCGCTTTCCATGGGGATGTTCTCAGTGGGAGCTGTTAACACCAGCTGCAGCTTTAGGGATGAGCAGGGAATTCTCCTGCCTGTGGGAATTCAGCTGGAAGGAGCTGGTGGTGTTGGCACTGCTGGGGTGGAGCTGGTTTTACTCTTTTTATTACAAATTCAGCTGGATTTTCCTCAGAACATCCAATTTATAGATGTAAACCAGAGTTTATAGATGTAAAGGTAAAAGCTGTGTGGTTTATCTTATTTTTAATGGACTCTATCTGGAATGTTATTTTGGGAATGTTTTACAGGTTTAGAGGCCCCTGCATTAAATAACCTGAGCAGCTCTGGGGCAGCTGAGTGGAGAAGGAAATGTGAATTTCTGGGGCAAGTCTGGCTGGTGAGCTCCTCCTCCAGCAAATTAAACCCATCATCCCCCCTGCTTTGCATGCAGGAAAAAAGGAATTCTCTGGAAAAGGTGGAATTTGTGTTGGGTGGGGAATTCCTGCTCCCTGGAAGGTTTTGCAGAGCTGTGTCCTCAAACCCCTGATAGCAAGGAGTGCTTTCCTTGGGAATAATGGGGTTCAAAGCAGGTTTTGCTCTCAGTTTTTACTTTCCAGGAATACACTGAAGCCAGAATTAATCATCAGGACAAGGTGGTGAAAACGATTTCACTCAAATATTAAATGATGTTTGTGATTCCCAGCTGATCCAGGCTAAGTGGGACATGGGTTTTCCTCCCCTGACAAGTCAGGGCTGAAAACGTTCTCTCTTCCAGCAGAAAACAGCCCTGACATCATTTTTTAATGGCATTTATGCAATCCAAGTGCAATATACTTTGAATCAGCAGAATTTCTGCATTTGACAACGTGCAGATCAAAAGTTCTGCTGGTGAAACTTACCCCCAGGCCTGAGATATCAAATCCAAGTTTTTCCTTATTATCTGTTGGGAATGTTTCAGATACCAAAATGTGAGGAAAAACACCCAAACGCATTTTTTAATAAGTACTTCTGTTAACTCATGATAGCCACCTTGAAAAGGAAAAAGTGGTGATTAAATTCTAAACCCCCCCACCTGAAATCTGTGGGAATTGGGTACCTGCCCTGCTTGTACCTATTAAAATCTAAGAAATCCCTGCAAGAATTCCTGCTGCTTTTATGGATTCCGAGTGGGCCATTTGGTTTGGTTTCCTTGGCATTTGTCTCGCAGGCTTCTTCAGAGAAATAAATCCACAAGTGTTTGCCTGTCATCACATGACGGGGCCGGGAGCCTGGATTGATGTAATCAGCACCAGACACACGTCAGAAAACTTCATGTGGCTCAGCAAAATACAATATTTTATTAATTCCTCATTTGGGGGCGTGCTTTAAATGAGCCTCAGGGGGTTCTTAGCTTGTGCCAAGAAATGAGAATGGTTCCTGTGAGTTGGTGTTGGTGGAGATCAGCAGAGTGAGGTTCCCTTAATGACAAATAACTTCTTAAAAAGCTGCTTTTATTATTCATTAAATTACAAATTATCCTGCTTTTTTTTTTCCTCTTTATACATCAGTAAATCTGTAGGAAGTTGTTGTTAAATATGGTGTAAAATATTGAGGTGGATTGGTTCAGAAAACTATCAGTGATGAGTATAAAATGCAATTTATTCAGGATCTTTTCAGTCATTGCAAATCCTTCTAAAAATCTTAGAAACCTGGTGTGTTTCTTAGTATTGGGGGTGGGTTTATTTGGTTTAGTTTAATATGCTACGAATACATATAAATAAATACAAATAAATGAAAATACAAATATATATAAACAAATACATATAAATAAACTACAAATATGTAGAAATAAGCAAATACACACATATATAAATAGTTACAAATATATAAAAATAAGTAAGTACAAATACATATAAATAAATACAAATTCCTGTTGTGGGATTGAAGCCATACTGGGAATAAACACAATTTGAAAAAGAACATCTTCAAACTTGCTCAGCTTTGGGATTAAAAGTCAGTTTTAGTCAGAATTGGTGATTTTACAGAAAATCACTGTGGTGCAGCTGAGGCTGAAGGGAATTGCAGTGGGAGAAGCAGGAGCAGCCCTTCTGTGTCCCACAGAAAGGGGGCAATTCCTTGGAGGGCCGAGCAGCCCAAAAATTCAGCAATTTTCTCCTCTTCCATTTCCATGCAGCAGCATTTTCCCGTTTCTGGTACATTTTATGCAATTCAGGACTTTTCTGTACTCCCTGACAGCGTTTTGAAACTCCAAACATTGGAAGTGAGCAACAAAACCAACACAAAACATCGTTCCCTTGAATTTATCAACCCCAATTTTAATTCTCTTGCTTTCTCTTCATTTTGTTTTGCAGGTATTCCTTTGGTAAGTGACTAAAAATGACCCAAAAGCTGCAGTAATATTTTGTTGATGCATTTGTGGGTATGTAGCTTTTTCGTTTTTCCAGCTTGTCTTGCTCTTCCTCTGGCATGTTTAAATTTTTTCTTTTTTCTCTCTTGCCTGGCATATTTAAATTTTGATATTTTTTTTTAATTTAAGAGTATTTTTATTAAGTTTACTATTTTTATTAAGCTTTTGATTAAATTTCATTGCATTTATTTCTGCCCACGTGTCCTTGAGGAAAGGAAATTTTGTAAATTGAGGATGAGGGGAGTTGATGGAAAGGTCATGTTTGAGATGAAGGGAATAAAGGACATTCCTGGGAGGGAATCTCTTGCTCCCAAATTCCCTTTCCAAGGTGATTTGGATATCAGGGACCTCTTATTCCTGTCATGGGCTTTTTCCTGGGCTGAGCTGCAGGTGTAGCTCTCTAAGAGGTCAGATTTTTTTTTTTTTCCTAGTTGGATTATTTGCAGTTTTCCAACCTATTCTTAAATGGAAGTTTACAAATCCTGCTAATATTTATCTGTGGAAATATTAGGAAAACTGATTTTCTGGGTATTGCTGCCATGGACTAACACCTTAAATCAGACTTTTATGGCTGTGTTTTCTCCCTTCAGAAATGGGATGTGTGGGTGGAGAAGGACTCTGGATCATGGCTGGAAATGGGATTTGTTTTCTGAATCTGATTATTCAGAAAGGGGGCACAAGAATGGTCAAACTCCATGTGTGTGTTCCATGGAGGTTTGATCCCTTTTCCTTCTGGGCATTGCAGCTGTATCCTCATTCTCCATGGAATGTTCTGGAGTTCAAGCTGTTCCTTGAACCGTCTGAATGTTTCTGGGAATGCTGATGTGAAGACCAGAATATGGAGAATTCTCCATTCTGCTCCATAAAGCATTCCAGATAATTCTTCCCTGTTAGATGAGGATATTGAATCCAGGACAGCACAAACCCAGAGGACTGGACTGGAGCTGCTCATCCTCGGGGTGTGCTGCTGATGGGTGTAGAGAAATGGTTTGTTTGTGTTGTTTTTCAAGTGGTGGTTCATATTTTTTTGGCTTTTCCTTGTGTCCCAAGTGGAGATCCCCCTCCAAGGAGCCCTTTGTACCCAGTGGGGTCTCTCCCTTCCCCGTTTTTGGCGTGAGGGCTCCTTCGGAGTGAGATGAAGGAGATGTAAATCTGCAGTTCCTTTTGTCAGAATACAGGAAAACCACAATATTTTTGTTATAATATAGCTGAAACAACAACATTGTCATCCATTGCTGGGGCAGTACATTAAATATTGCTGAGCTCTGGAAGCCTCATTCTTTGGGAGCATCTACTTCAAAGCAAGATCCTTAAAAAAAAAGAAATTCCTGGAGAGTTCTTTGTAAGTGCTGACTGTTTCCTATCCCCCTCCAGGAAGTGTGAGGGTTTTTTTCTTTTTTGCTGCATCTCAGGATGGATTTTGGTAGCCTCTATTCAATCTCCAGGCTGTCCCTGTGAATTTTAAAGAACTCCAGAGCCTGGAAATAACAGCAAGCTGTGAGATCAACTGGTATTGCCACAGGTTTTGCTCTTTGCTCTTAGTCCTGGTTGGGGAAAAGTGATTAAAAATCCTCCTCACTGGAGGGAAGGAGCTGGGAATGCAGAGCCCCAGGCTGGGCTGTTCATCCCTGGAAGCTGAGGAGCTGCTCAGGGATGGAGATGCTGGAGTCAGGCCTGGAATCAGCTGAGCTGGGACCACTTTAGGCTGAGTTTATTTTTATTCTGATGTAAACGTGGCTTTGGAGCCAGCGGGGTGGTGAGGGCACCTGGGACCTTTCCTGTGGATGGGCACAGATCCAGATCCACATCCACTTTTCCTCCTTATTTTTGGAAGGGCACTGTTCTGGTGAGGCTGTTCCTGGCTGGATTTTTGGGATGGATGGATCCATGGATGGCTGGATTTTTGGGATGGATGGATCCATGGATGGGGATCCATGGATGTGGATCCATGGATGTGGATCCATGGATGGATCCATGGATGGCTGGATGCCCTGCCTGCCCTCAGAGCAGGACCAGGCTGCTCCTCCAGAGCTTTCCTGGCTTCTCCATCCTCAGCCTAAATCTCCTCCTGGAGTTTTGCTGTTCCAAGGCCTTTCCCTCTTGTTCTCCCTGGTGGAACCCCTGGCCTGGCTCAGCTCTGCCTCTCTCCAGGTTCCCTCTGTGCTGCTGGGATTAGCAATTTCTGCTTTATCCTTCCTGAAAATTCAGGAGCTGTGTTCTCCTGCCTTGGAGTGAGACCAGAACTGCCACCTTTGCTGATTCTGGTTTGCCCTGGGTTCTCTCCTAGAGCAGGAGGAAGCTTCTGCCTGAGGTACCCCCAAGGACTCCTTTTTTTCCCAGTGAAAGTCTGATTCCATGTAGGGATTTATTATCCCTGCTCTAGCAGAGGTTTGGAAAAGGTGCTGCTCTTTTCCAGGATTTCTTTTTTCCTCTTTTTTTCTGTTCTGCCTACTGGTTTTAAGGAACCCTGAGATATTCAAATGAAACTTTGAGGGTCCTGAGTCTGTCTTGGCTAAATAAAAGGTGGCACCGGGGAGTTAAAAGCAGGAAAAACCACAAGGATGGAGTGAGTTGTAGTGGATCTGTGTAGAATGAAAAACCCAGGGAAAATGAGGTCACTGTCCAGAGAGATCCTGAATTATCCCAGTGGTTTTGGATCCCTGTTCCCAGCAAGGAGCAGGCAGGAAGGGCAGGAATGGCTCTGCTGCCCTCGTGGCCATCAATGGGATCATTAAACAGAAGGGATGGAGCAGCAGCTGATCCCATTTGACTCCTGATGCTCCGGAGTGTCCTGTGTGGAGCCAAAGCAAATGTTTCCTTAGGGATCATTCCAGAGAGCCTGGCTCCTGCTCTCCTTGCAGGCCAGAATTAGAAGCACATTTTAAAAGCAGAATTCTTTTTTTTTTCCCCCTCTCCCTCCCCCAGCAAACTTCCTTGTTAATTTTGGTGTGGAGAAAAGACAATCCCTGAACAAACTCTGGAGGTTTTTTCCCCATTCTCTGTAAACATGGAATGAGCAAATAACTGAGTTCCTACTCAAAATGCCCCCCAATTTGCTATTGCATCTATTAGCTCAGAATTTGAGCTGAAGTGTGTTTTGATTAGAAGTAGAATAAAAAGTTGAGAGCCGAGTATTTGTAATTCTCCATCACTTGTTAAATCCTCACTCTCTGCTTCAATGCAAATTGTTCCAAGGAGGATTTTCTTTTAAAAGGTCTTCAGGGATCTCGAATTTTAGATGTGCATTGACATAAAATTAAATGTTGGAGTGCACAGCTGGGGTTCTGGGTGAGATGGAGGAGATGTTGCTGCTCTGTGAGTGTTCCCAGGGAAGGGGGGGAAGTTTTCCTTCAGCTGCTCCAGCCTGGAGAGCAGCTCTGTGGTCATGGAGGAAAACGAGAGGAAAATGCAACAGCTGAGGTCAAACTTCAGGGGTGCAGGTCCTGAAGTTTGGTGGGGATGGGCTGAGCTGGAGATTGCTGCAGAGGGGGAGGCTGCCCAGGAGAATTCCCTTATTTTGAAGGGTTTTTGTGGCTGCTCCATCCCTGGGAGAGTCCAAGGCCAGGCTGGAGCAGAGCTGGGATAGTGGGAAAGCCTAAAACTCCCTTCCAGGCCATTCCAGTGTGGGATGCTGTGACATTCCACAGGGCAGCACAGGATCCCCAAGCTCTGGTTGTGTGGGGAGACCCTGGCAGCAGGACATGGGCTTGGGCTGTTCCGTGTTATTCCCAGAGAATTCCCAACCCTGGAGCCCAGAGCCCCTGGCAATGGCTGCACACCCAGCTGGCCATGGGCTGCTCTTTATTCACCCCTCACACCAGGATGGGAGGGCTGGAGCTGCTCCCCAACCATTCCTGCCTAATATTGGGATCTGCTGTTCCTATTGCTGCTGTAAGAGTGGGAAACTTTTCTCTCTGTCTTATTAAATCTATTTTTCAAGCTGTCACTTAAGCAGGTCTAGTGACAGAGTCGGATGTTTATGTGGCCCTGGACACTTGAACTCTGGTGTTTTCAATCACAACAGCACCTTTTGCCAGCCGGTCTGAATTAAAAACTCCCCCTGACCTTTTACCCCCGGCCCTCTTAAATTCATGCTTTAAAAACAGCTTAATGAGGGGTTTACTGGCCCAATTGGAAGTTTTTATTAAAACCTATTAGTGAGCTGGAGTAGCCTGCCTGAAGGAAACGATTAGGCCCGAGCAGCTCAGCTCAGAGCTGGCCCTTAGCCACTCCAGGTTTTCCCTAAACTGCTTCCAGACCCACGTTAACCCCGGTGCTGCAGCCTGCACGGAATTCATATCCTCTGCTTTAATTTATGCCTTGTCTGATTCCCTGCCCAGCCTCACCCTGGGCTTGGGTTTAATGTTGTTAGGCCTGCATTAAAGGGCAGCGGGGCCTTGGCTCGAGCCAGGCTTGTTTGGGAGCCTGGTGGCTGATGTCTGCTATCAGAAACCTGCTACAGCCAGGCTGCATTGGGTCTGGGAGCACTGAATCAGCAGGGCCACATAACCTCTCTTGAATTCCTCATTTCTTCCCAGAAGATTCCCTGTTTGCCATGGAGAGCTGCTGCCCCTTCCCTTGTGTGCTAACCAGCTGTTCCCAGCAGAACTGGGAACAAGATTTGGGTTCAGGGCATGTAAAGTGGGGCTGAGGAAGATTTCCAGGGGAAAAAAGTAAAGATGTGAGGCTCAGAGTGAGGAAAACACCATTACTTCCCCTTATAGAGGGCCCAGGGAGGAGGTGTGGAGCCTGCTTGGACATGATGCTCCCATGGTCCTGGGGAAGCTTTCCATGAGGAACATCCCAGCACCATGGAGCTGGAGATGCACTGGTGGAGCAGCTGGGTTTGGGGTGAAATTGGGTTTTCTGGAGGACACAGGAGCTGCAGGGTGGAAATCCCGGCTGGCTTCTGCTGTCAGCTCCCAGTCGGATCTCAGCTTGTTTTCTCTAAGTCTGTGTTTTATGTTAAAAATTAGGCCAGTGGTTCTTGCCTGTCTTCAAAATAAACCTTACAAGGCTGCTGAGGCTTTGGAGATGTTATCTCCATGTTCTTATCTCCATGGATTTGAGGGATACAGGCCAGAGCTCCAAATTTCCAGGAGAAACCTCCAGTGGAAGGTGGCCCATGGCAGGGGTTGGAATGGGATGGGCTTTAAGGTCCCTTCCAACCCAACCAATCTCATTTCTGTAAAGCCAAACCAAAGACTGAGATTGGGACTCTCCCTCCCAAAACCTGGTTTTAACCTGGAAATGAACCTGATTCCCTCCTAATAAGACAACAGTAGCAAATAATTGGGGAAAAAATCAGGAAATTCCCAATGTACCAACCAGGCTGCTGTTTAATTGGCAAATATTTCAGTTCTGGGATGCACCTTGAGCATGATAAAGCAGAAACAATCCCAAAACTGAAAGCAACTGGTCCCTCTCCACACCCCACATCCCTCCAGGGTCACCTCCTGCCTGGATTCCTCCTGGCACATGGCTGCACCACCCTCACCTCGGTGCATTTAAAAAAGAATGTTTGAGGAAAAATCTGCCATTAAAGTTATTACTGCAAAGTAGTGCCTTTGATTGCGGCAATTATGCAAATGAGCTGAAGGGATAAAATGCTCCTTAACGAGGCCTGATGGAAATGGTGGTGCTGGAAGGAGTGCAGAACTTCTCCAAAGAGCTCTCCATGCCTGGAATTCTCTTCCAGCCCTTTGCCATGGATCTCGACCCGTGTCACTGCTGGCCGGCCTGCGGATGTGATTTTATTTTCCCTTAATCCAGGAATGTAAGTGGGTGGAATGGGAACGCTGGCCTTGCAGAAAGGGGGAAAGCCTTTCCCTGAGCAGATTGTTCCTGCTCTGCTCTTGTGACCGCCTTTTGGCCCGGCCTCGACGAAAAGGAAACAAACAGAAATGCCTTTGGCTGGCTGGGGTTGTGTGCCTGGGAGGAATTCGGGGAGAATTCAGTGGTCAGGGTTTGGAAGGGGCTGCTCAGAGAGGTTTGGAGTGCCCATCCCTGGAGGTGTCCGTGGAATTCCTGGAGGTGGCACTCAGGGCTCTGGGCTGGGGACAAGATGGGGATCAGGCCCAGCTTGGACTCACCAAGCCACAACTTGGCTTCACCTGGAAACAACCAGCCCTAGGGCAATGTTTGTGAGCCCTGAACTCGCCTAAGAGCAGAATCCACCTCAGCAGTGGGAGATAGGAAGGTTTGCTCCTGATTTTTAGTGAGAAAGACAAGCTGGGGAGGCTCCAGGGCAAACAGTGGATCAGGGCTGGCTCCCACAGGCTGGTGGTCCTGGAGGGCTTTCCCAGCCTTAATTTTTATGAGATTTTGTGATCTTTCTCCAAAAATTGACCTGGTGATCCTGGAGGTCTTTCCCAGCTTTTGTGACCCTGGCATTCCATGATTTCCATCAGGAAAGGTGCACAGGCCTGGGTGGCTGTCAGGGCTGGAGCTCTCCTGCACTGAGGCTGAGACTGAGGTGTTGCCAAGTTCATTGGCATTGTCACCAGTGTTTGTTTCAAAGCAGGGAGTTGGATCCTGGTCTCGCACAATTTGGGAAAACGTGGCCTGAGTTAGATGGGAAGTGTCTGGTGTTGGATGTGGCTGAGGGAATTCTCTCCTGTTCCTGTCTGATGCTTCAGCTCAGGGTTTGGCTGTTGGAGCAGAGCTGAGGGGTGACTTTGGACTGGGTCAAAAAAGAGGGAGAGGGACTTTTTGTAGGGGCAGACCATGACAGGACAGGGAACAGTGGTTTTAAACTGCAGAGGGCAGGGATAGATGGAATATTGGGAAGGAATTCCTCCCTCTGAGGGTGGGGAGGGGCTGGGATGGAATTCCCAGATAAGCTGTGGATGCCCCTGCATCCCTGGAAATGTCCAAGGCCAGGTTGGAGCACCCTGGGATGGTGGAGAGTTCTGGGATTGGAACTGGATGGGCTTTAAGGTCCCTTCCAACCCAAACCATTCATGATTCTACACTAGGAAAAAGGCAATTAGTTTAATTAGCTGTAATTGCTCTTGGTGTGTAGGACTGAACCTGTTCTCAGGTTCACCTGCAGAGTTTGATCCTGGCCCTGAGCTCTCCTGAGCTCCTTATCAAGCCAGCACTTGTTCTTATCTCGCAGGAGCGCCTCTGTTATCTCTCCTGAGCTTTCCCTGGATTTGTGTTAAGCCTCCCATTAAACCCAGGCTTTCTGCCTGCTCCCAGTTCCCTTCTGTGCAGGAGCAGAAACAAGCCTGGGCTTCAGGGAAGTGCCAGCTCAGTTCTTAAAAAAACATCAAAATCTTACAGCAGCCTTTTCCCAGCGTTTTGAGGAGGATTTGATGTCCAGACATCCCAATTCAGGCGGATTGCTCTGTGTTTGTGCTAAAAAAAGGGATTTTTTTAACAAGAAAAGCTTGTTCCAAATTGATTATAAACCAGGGAGGTGCTGCCCAGCACCGAACTGCTGCCACTGCTTTGGGCTGGAGTTCAGCTGGTGTGACAATGCCTGGGGACAGTGCTCAGGGTGGACACAGCTCCCACTTCTTTGGGATTGAGGAGATCCCATGGAATTCCCCAGCTGGAATGAGGCTGGGAGGGGGTGATGGATTCCCTCACTCCTCCAGGGAGTGGGAATTGAAATGATCCCAAGGACACAATCCTCATTTTGTGCATGCTGAGCCCCATCTGCCCAAGCTGGGATGGGATTTGGGATGGGAGGTGTGGCATGGCCACTGTCACCTGCAGGGTTCTCCTGTGGCACAGAGGGATTTGGAAAAGAAAATCAGGGATGTGGGGCTGCTCTGAGCCTGCTCCAGCTGTGGTCACAAATATCCTGGAGATTGTTGCTTCTCCCTCTTCTGGTTGTTCCCATTTCATTACAAAGGCCCTCTGGAAAACCAGAGCAAAGTCCCCCAGCAAGGCTGACCTGCAGTACCCCACAAAGTGCTCCTGTAACTGTTGTGTTGTGGTATTATTTTCAGCCTTTTGCTCTAGTTTTTAAAAAAATCAAGCCCAAACAAGCGTTTTAAAGTGGGTTTTTGGTAGGTGTGGCAGCAGCTGCAGAAGACATTGGCTTTATTTTATGGAATCGTGGAGTGATTTGGGTTGAAAGGGACCTCAAATCTCATCTTGTTCCATGGGCAGGGACACTTTCCACTATCCCAGGTTGCTCCAAGCCCTGTCCAGCCTGGCCTCCACCTGATTTATGGAATTCTGCTGGGTTTTAAACCTTTGTGCTTGAAGGGCCTTGAGATGCCAACCAATTCTGGCACTCTGTGTCCCTGCAGTGTTTGCCAGCTGCCCCAAACTCTGGGGAAAACCCACCTGCTTGGCTTCACCTGGGAACCACCATCTCTAGGGAATGTTCTGGGAGCCCAGAACCCACCTAGGAGCAGAACCCACCTCAGCAGCGGGAGATAGGAAGGTTTTCTCCTGATTTTTAGTGAGAAAGGCAAGCTGGGGAGGCTGCAGTGCAAACAGAGGATCGGGGCTGGCTCCCACAGGCTGACACCTCTCAGCATGGAGAATTCCCTGAATTCCCTGTGCTGTCTCCAGGCTTTTGATGGAGGCAGGATCAGAGTTGGGCAGAGCTGCGTTCAGGGCTTGCTTCCATCCAAAGTTCAGGTCTGGCACTGGGGGAGAAGTTTGATTTTTATTTTTGTGTTTTCCTGAAGTTAAATAAACCTTGATGTGCAGAGTAACCCCTGGATAATCACAATAAACCGAAGGGCATCCAAGGAGCTGCTGGAGTTTTTCTTTTCCATTATCCACTGTCGCTTCCAACTTCTGGTTTATCTGTGGCTCCTTCCCATTCCATGCCCTTCTTCTCCCTTAATCTACATCCCATAAAAATTTTCTGGCAGTGATTGGTGAGGGTGATTCCAGCTCTTGCCATGGAGTTTTGGAGCTCCGTTTCTCCTGGGGATGATGGATCCTGGTGGATGTTCTTCTGTGGAAGAATTATTAATTAAAGGGTTGAGATCTTGGTATTGGACACCTCAGGGCAGCTGGGAGCTGTGTGAGGGGCTCAGAGGGAGGTTGGGCCCTTTTTAAGGATTCCAACTCTTGGGATATTCTCCATCCTTTTAATTGATCTGGGGTGTGGAAGTTTGGGTGCAAGTCTGTGGATTTTGGTTGCTTTCCATCAGGAATATTTGATAAGCAGAGAAGAAGTTTGGGTCAGGTTAAATGATTGACTTTTTTGTCTTTTATTAATCAGTGAGAGATTTGGAAAAACTTTTGGTCTGGAGCACCTTCTCCATCTCCCTGCAGGATACCAGCTGGAAGCAGCCACAGCATTGCAATAAAAATGGAAAAAAAATTCCATTTTCCTGCCCATTCCTATCCGGTATTTTCTTTTGGCCACGGATTAAAAATCCATGGGTTTGAGCAATAAAATTAAGGCTTTTTTCCAGGACATTTGTCCTGTGTTCTTATCTATTCTTATCCTTTTTTTTTCTGCAGGAAGGAGGAGAAGGAATGGTGTGGGATTGTTTTTTCCCTTCTTTTAAGTTGTCTTCTTAGGGATATTTATTTGACAGCTTGATGCTACTGAAGGTTAAATATTGTTTAATTGTATTTATGCTGGCAGAGCCCCTTTTTGGAATTCTCTGGGATTCTTCACAAGTCTCTATTTTGAGGTTTATTGCATTTTCTGTGTTCTCTTCATGCATCAAAACTGGGGGAAGTGAGAGCCAGAGGTCAAGTTTGATCTTCCTCTAAATCCAGACTCCTTGATCTGCCTGGAGCAGGGAACAAACTCCATCAATGGAGCTGTCTGTGGATTTCTTCTTGAAGTCCCTTTGGCCAAAAATATTTCCTTGGTATGATTTGTGGGAATGAGCTGGGGTTGAGCAGATTTCTGGACCAACAGAAGGAAAAGTTGGGATTTTTGGAATTGCTGCAGTTCTTTTTGCCTTGCCATCTTTAAATTAGGGAGAAGATGTGTCGTAGTTGAGAGATAAATACAAATTTAAACTTCAGTGGTAACCGAAATTGTGTGGTTTAGTGAGGTTGTGCATGTGAAGAACTCATAGCAACCAGAATTTCTGTATGCCTCCCTTCCCTTTAAATGGGAGAGGAGCTCATTAATGACTGAGCATCATTAAAAATCAGGTTTGGAAGGGACTTCAGGGGTTTCACTGCATCATCTGAGCTTGCGATGTGGGGTTAAATCAGTCCAAGGTCAAATGTGCAAAACCTGAAGGGAAAGAGCACAAAGTGCTTGAGCCGTGAGCTCAGGAATGGAGCTGCCACTTCTGCTGCCGTCCCCAAGGTTTGTTTGTTGACAGGAATTTCCTGGGAGCTGAAATATTTGGTGTTTTCGTGTCATTTGTGGCATCTTTGCACACAAGGCCGCTTCCTGCTGAGCGCTGTGTGGGCTGCCTCGATTTCCTGAGCTGTTCCCCCAGCCCTGGGGTGTCCCAGACTCATGTTCCCATTCCTGATTGCAGGGCAGTGCTACCTAGCCAAATATTTCTGGCCACCCCCTCACTGCATCCCTGCAACTCCTCAAGAAACGGGATTCATTTATTTACTTTAAGGCCAGGGAAATCATTTTCTCATGGGCTCTTTTTCCATCCCAGGCCGGGTGAAACCGCAGTGTTAAGCCATCCTGCTCCCAGCCATCCCTGGGAAGCTGGAGGGAGCCAAGGTACATATTTGCTGTTGCTCCAAGCAGATAAGTGTCAGGATTTCAAAGCAAATTCCAGCTGAAATCTCTGCTGCACCTCAGCTCCCGTGCCTGGACTCAGAGGGACTCCAGGTTTTATGGCAACTCTTGGATATTTTCCTGTCCTTTTTGAAGGGTGGGCCTGGATGCATCCCAAAATTACCTGTCCTTGGTGTAGCCTGGAGGAGAGAAGGCTCCAGGGTGACCTAATTGGGGATTTTGGCACCTGAAGGAGCCAAAATTTGGGATTTTGGTGCCTGAAGGAGCCAAAGTTTGGGATTTTGGCGCCTGAAGGAGCCCCAGGAAACATGGAGCTTTGCAATGCTTTCTTCTCTTTATTTCCACATTTTTGGATACTTCAGAAATAATTTCTCTTTGATATCAGTGCTTATGTGGTGGCTTAGAGTGGCAGGAGGTGTGAAAGGATCCTTTGGGGGAAGGAGCCATGGAAAAGGTGAAGGATGAGGGGCAGAAACCTGCAGGGAAATGTTTCTTGTCCCTTGGTTTGGGTTCCTGAGGGAATGATGATGTTTTGGGAGGGACAATCCGTGTGATGTGAATGCCAGAGTGACAGCAGGGCCCTTTGTCACAGATTGTCACCAGGGCAGAGCCTGGCTATCTCAGCCAGGGAGGGCACAGCCTGCAGGCACAGAAACCCCCAGAGGGATGGAGGGCAGTGCCAGGGAGGTGTCTGAGGGGATAATGAGAGCTCTGGCTCTTCCCATCTGTCCTTTGCTAAGCTTTAAAATCCCACTTTTCGCCCCCTTTATCACAACGTGTAATGTAAATATTTTCCATTCTCATTTACATGGCTTCTTAATATTCCTAATAACATTCCTAATTACATTCTTCTGGCTCATTCAGCTTTTCAAACAGGCAGTGGCCAGGGAGAGGAGGAGAATGCTTGAAAGTCAAGATTTGGTGGTTTAGAATCAAACATTTAAATGGGAGCTGCAGCAAATCCAGCTCTGGGATTGATGTTTGCATGGAATTGATGCTTTGGGAAGGCTGAGCTAGAGCAGAGGCTGGACAGGGTTAAAGAATAAAGCAGGGATTTATTAAAAGGATCTCCTCAGTGGATCCACCTTGGGCTGCACCCCAGAGGAACCAAAATGGTCACAAAAATGGATCAAGTCTCACATTTTTAGAAGTTTTAGTCCATTTGCATATTGGAGTTAATTGTCCAGTTACAGCTTTAGGTTATCAAGTCCCACCCTGCTTGTTTTTCTCTCTCCAGCCCACGTTTGTGCTCTTGGGCTGAGATTTGGATCATTTGTCCTTGGTGCCCAGCTGGAGCAGGGATTGTTTTGTCTCCCTGCTCTGTGCACAGAGCTCACCATGCCCTGATGTGAAGTTCAAACCCACAGCTGGAAGCTCTGGAGCCTGGAAAGGTTCAATCCCAAACATCTGGGATTAAATTTATTAATTTAATTAAAGGATTATTAAATTAATTAAATAAATTAAATTAATTTATTAATTAAATTAAAGGAGTTACCCAGACCCTGAAGCAGAGATAAATCCCCATCCCTGGGGGTTTGAGCCAGGCTGTGGCTCCTTCTCTGCCATGGAAATCCCTTCCTTGTGTTTGGCTGTGCTGTGTCAGCCCCAGGACGTAGCTCCAGTGGTGATTTCATCCCTTTTTGAATTTATTTTAAGAGAAAGTCACTGGTTGCTGATATTTCCCCCTCCAGGAACAGGGAGAGCTCAGAGATCTGCAGGGAAAATGCTCCAGAGATGGTTGAGCAGGGAAATCTGGCCAGGACTTTCTGGCACACAGCTTGGACAGTTCAAATAATTTATTAGAATATTTTCCCATCTGTTTGTTATTATTAAATATGAAGGACTGGTGTTGCACAATCTTACCTTTTGGATTTATGGCCAGGAGAAATCAGTGAAGGTTTTTATTGAGTACCTTTTAACTCTGACTCGGTTACAAACAGCATTTTGAACTTCTCCTTGGTGAGGCTTTAAAGTAAAATGAAATTAAAGCAGCTCCCAACACGTGCTGCTCTATAAGGGTCAGCACTTTGTCTTTGGAGAATTATCCTGTACAGGAATATTTTGGAGGGTTTGATTTCATTTTTGAGCCCTGGGATGCCATGGATGCTAAAACCTCCCTCTCTGCAGATGTGTCAGGAGGATCTGGGCTCTCCTTTGGAAATGCAGTTTTCCTGCCTTTGGGAAGCTTTGCTGCACTCTCTTCTCTTTACTTTCACATTTTTAGATGCTTCAGAAAATAATTTATCTTTAACATCTGTGCTTATGTGGTCACTTAGAGTGGCACACTCTCACTTTATGAAGGGTTGATCTTTTAAATCCTTTTCTAGCCCAACTGAGAATTTGGAATTAGATTATTTTTAAGGTTCCTCCCAGCCCAAATCATTGTGATTCTATAAAATAAAAACAGATTTTTTTTTAATGTATAAAACTCAATACTATTTAAAAACTGGCTGCTTAATAATTATTTTAACAAATAGCATATATTTTTAATGTAGCTTTGGTTCCCTTTCCTTGTTTAAGGTGATTTTTATCCAGAACATTTGTCCCTCGTGCTGCAGCCAGGGTGTCACTGGGTGCCACACGTGGCCTCGGGTGGTTGATAAATCCCCAGGATAAGCAGTGCTGGTGTTCCAGCTGCCTTCCCACATGGATCCAGTTAGGGAACCCCAGGCTCCCCATCAGTGACTGAGCATTTGCATCAAAGCCTGGGCGGTGATTTCTGTCCAGAAATTGAATTCAGTCTTGGAGCACGAGGTGCTGCCATCCCCTTGGAATTGCAGGATTAAAGCAGGATGTTTTCCCAGCTTTTAGGGTATGGATGATTATTTGTCTGCAAAATCCCTGAGCTATCTTTACAGTTTTACAATTCCACGTTCGTTTTGTGTTGCTGAACACTTTAAAAACTGCTTTTTTTTTTTTTTTTTTTTTTGCTGGATCCTTCTGTTCTGGGGCATGTACACGATGATCTGGCCGGTCCCTCCCACCCCAAAGCATTGTAGGATTTCTCAGCCTGATTTAATAAGTGCGGAGTGAGGACTGAAATCATTCATCTGGTTCATTTTAGGCACTGAAGTCATTTGGATTCCTTACAGGGGGAACAAGTTTTGTGGTGCTGGGACATCTGTGAGGAGCTGTTTAATATCACTTGTCACTGCCCTGGCTGATTGTTGTTTTCATGTGGTCGATCCCAGCGGTTTCCAGCGAAATGTAAAAAGCTGCTGCTTCAAATGAGAAGCAAAAATCCTTAATTATATGGCGGGGAACGCGCTGAGACAGAGTAAAAATCTATCGAAGATTATTGAGTGTAGTTTTTCATATTTGGTACCAGTAACATCCCACCAGCTGATTACAGCCAATTACACAATGTATCACAGACTACCACCTACCCCTATCGGGGTGAACCTTACATTAGTAAAACAATTAATTAAGCACCAAGACCTATTAGAAGTCTTGAAAGAAATCCAAGAAAGTAGAAAGAAAACCTTAATTACTGTCCAACATGATACAAAAGAAATAACCAGAGTTCTACAAAGAATAAAATACAGATAATCACTAGTGAAATGTGATCTTTGAGTGATCACCAACTGCAAATAGAATCTTTAATAAGTTGTGCCACCCTATTGTAGTTTTATTAATATTAGTTGAAATAAATTTTCTCCGCAAAACAGCGCTCGCAAGTGGCCGTGATGTCACTCACGTGGCACAGCCACCACCCAGGCTGCCAGCAGCACAGGAAAATCTCAGTTTGTGTTATCGTGGAGCTGCTGGCTCCTTCCAGCTGGCAGCAGCACCCAGGGAAGGGGAATTTTGGGGGGAAAACGCCGATTTTGTGCTCCTCTGCTCCCTTTCCCAGCAAGGCTCTGGGGTGTCTGCAGTGGGGCTGGAGGGGGGGATCTCTGGAGCCGCCCTTGGTGGATTTTTGCTGGATTATCCAACCTTGTGACTTCCTCCAGGAGCCATGAAAATCAAGGCCCTGGCACAGATTCCCAGATTTCCAGAGGAGCTGTGGCTGCCCTGGATCCCTGGAAGTGCCCAAGGCTGGGTTGGATGAGACTTGGAGCCACCTGGGACAGAGGAAGGTGTCCCTGCCCATGGAATGGGGCTGCAATGGGCTGAGATTGAAAGTCCTTTCCCACCCAAACCATCCCAGCATTGTCTGACTTAGAATTCTCACTGCAGTCTGTGTTACTTTAGGAAATGATGTTAACTGGTTGTTCTGTTCTTTTTTTTTTTTTGGAGTTTTTTAAAAAGGTTTTTTTGTGCCTTTTTTTTGTTTGTTTTGGGGGGTTTTGGGTTTTTTGGGGTTTCTTTTGTTTGTTTTTTGGGGTTTTTTTTTTTGGTTGGGTTTATTTGGTGGTGGTTTTTTGGAGGGTTTTTTTTGGGTTTTTTTGTTGGTTTTTGGGTTTTTGGATTTGGTGTTTTTTGGGGGGGGGATTTTTTGGGAGGTTTTTTTTGGGTTTGTTTTGTTGGTTTTTTTTTTGTGTGTTTGTTTGTTTTGGGGGGGTTTGGGGTTTTTGGGGTTTCTTTTGTTTGTTTTTTGGGGTTTTTTTTTTTGGTTGGGTTTATTTGGTGGTGGTTTTTTGGAGGGTTTTTTTTGGGTTTTTTTGTTGGTTTTTGGGTTTTTGGATTTGGTGTTTTTTGGGGGGGGGATTTTTTGGGAGGTTTTTTTTGGGTTTGTTTTGTTGGTTTTTTTTTTGTGTGTTTGTTTGTTTTGGGGGGGTTTGGGGTTTTTGGGGGTTTTTTTGTTTGTTTTTTGGGGGGGGTTTTTTGGTTGGGTTTTTTTTGGTGGTGGTTTTTTGGAGGGTTTTTTTTGGTTTTTTTTTTGTTTTTGGGTTTTTGGATTTGGTGTTTTTTTGGGGGGGATTTTTTGGGAGTTTTTTTTGTGGTTTGTTTTGTTTTGTTTTTTTTTTTGTTTGTGTTTGTTTGTTTTGGGGGGTTTTGGGTTTTTTGGTTTTTTTTTTTTTGTTTGTTTTTGGGGGGGTTTTTTTGGTTGGTTTTTTTTGGTGGTGGTTTTTTGGAGGGTTTTTTTGTTTTTTTTTTTTGGGGGGGAGGGATTTTTTGGGAGGTTTTTTTTGTGGTTTGTTTTGTTTTGTTTTTTGGGGTTTTTTTTTTGTTTGTTTCTTGTTTTGGTCCCCAGGCAGATTTTCAGCCTTGTTCCCCACTTGTCCCCCAATTCAGGTGTCTGACCATCAGCATCCCCACCTCTCTGTGTGTGTCTGCTCCTCTTTGCACTGTGCAGGGAGAGAACAGCTTCCTAACCCAGCTGACATTTTTGCCATTTGTCCCACCATCACCAAAGCCCTGCTGCTCCCTCCTCCATCTCCTCAGTTCAAAACCAGCTTTTGAAAGCAGCTTTTTGATTTCCTGAGATGCACATTTGCTCTCCTCCCTTTGTTCTGGGGGTTCCTGGAGGTTCAGCCTGTGGGTGTTGGGGTCACTTTGGTCACTTTTGAGGTGTTGCAGAAGGCCTGGATGGGAGCAGCCCTGCAGCACAGCAGATTTCCAGCCCCAAAGCCTCCCTGGAGCCGGCTGGGATCCATCAGGGATGGGGCTGAATGGAGATCCTGTTTGCTTTTCTTGGGATGGAGGGATGTCCAAAAGGACCTGGCAATGCCCATTTTCTTATTTAGCTGTGATCCTGAAAAATAGCCTTGAGTGTGGACAGAGCAAATCCCCTTTTAGAATCAGAAAAATCATATTTATAGGTAGTGGAGTGGTTCTGTCATGGTCTCTTGTTTAAATAGCATTTTTTTGTTGTTATTTGGTTTTGTTTTGGTTTTTTAAGATTTTGGGTGTAAAAGATGTTGCAGGAATTCTGGAATCATTCAGATTGGAAAAGACCTCCAAGCCTAATTAAAGTCCCCACCTTGTCCCCAGCCCAGAGCACTCAGTGCCACCTCCAGGAATTCCTTGGGCCCCTCCAGGGATGGGCACTCCAAAGCTTCCTGGGCACTTCCAATGCCTGAACCCTTTTCCGTGAGAAAATTCCTTCTGCACTGGTAAATTCCATAAGAAACCATTCATGGTCTTCTCTTAGAATTTAGGAAAAATATTTTCATGGAAAGAGTTGTCAAGCCCAGGGCAGTGGTGGAATTGCCACCCCTGGAATTGCTCAAAAACCACCTGGGGACATGCTGAGCATGGTGGCTCTGGATTCATCGTTGGACTTGATGATTTAAGAGATCTTTTCCAACCTTAAAATTTCCATAATTCTCACCCAGACCCTTCATATCCCACCCTTGGTGTCTCCTGTGTCTGTTGGGTGTTGGACAGGGGTATCTGCCTCGGGGTTAATCAATTACCCAACCATTTTTACCTTACCTCATATACAAGCTGTGCTTTAAAAGCACCATTCAGGAAGAAAAATCAGGGAGGCAGAGATGATATTCCATGAGAACTTTACTTCAAATCCATGGGGAAAAGCATCCCCTGGCCTGGATTTATCTCCTGCAAACACTCAGGATGAAACCTGTGCTCACATGAGGCTAAAACTGAATCTGTGCAGGGCAGTGGGGGCCTCGTGTGACACAGCAGGAGAAATTTGTTATATTTGCTTTTTATTTTGCGGCTGGCTTGCTGTCTGCTTGCCAGGTGCTTTCACAGTGTTGGGTTTAATTTGTTGGTGTGAGTGGGGAATGGCAGTTTGGGATGGGGAGGAGAGCAGGTGGGGTTGGGGTGAAGCCTGGAGAGGCTGCCTGGAACAGAGGCTGGACAGGAAGGATTTAAAATTAAAGGAATAAAAAGGTTAAAGGAATAAAGCAGGGATTTATTAAAAAGCCTCAAAGGATTCACCTTGGGCAGTACAGGGGCCTGGCTGTGGCTGCACCCAAGGTGGACAATGGGTCAGGAGTTCTCACACTTTGATAAGTTCTGCTCCATTTCCATATTGGGGATAATTGTTCAATTACACCTTTAGGTTATGAAGTTCCATCTTCCTGTTTTTCTCTCCTCCATTCTCTGTTGTTTGCACTTTTTGGGCCTGGAGCTCAGCGGTGTCCTTGGTTCTGGGGCTGGACAAGGATTGTTCTGTGTGCCTGAGCTGTGAGGAGAACTGCTGACACTTTCTGTGGAATTCATGGTTATTATACACCAGTGCCTTCCAGAATCTGGGAAATAGGAAAGTTCAAACTGAAGGCATCAGGGGGAACAGCTGCTCATGGGTTCTGAAGCTGCCAGAAAAGAAGAAAGATTGAACAGGCAGCAGACACCTGTTTGGAGCAGCTCAGCTCCCTGGGCACATGGCACGGGGCCTGGTTCAGGAACAGATGGGATGAGAGTGGCAGGTTGTGCAAAAAGCTGGGGATGAGCTGCTGTGTCCTTGTGTGGTGCTGAAGAGATGCCTTAGGATTTCAGCTTTTCTATTTTTCATGTATTTGTAGCTGTGATCACCTGCTCCTGCTGGTGTCACTTGTCCCTGGCCTCTCCTTGCCTGGCTGTTCCCGTTTCTCAGCCAGGCCCTTCCAGCCCTTCCCATTTCCCTGTGGGACACGTGGGCTGTGTGTTCACAAGCTCTGCTTTTCTTCAGGCAGGAATTTCCCCATGGAAAAGGGTGGTCAGGCTTTGGAAGGGGCTGCCCAGGGAGGTTTGGAGTGCCCATCCCTGGAGGTGTCCCAGGAATTCCTGGAGGTGGCACTCAGGGCCCTGGGCTGGGGACAAGGTGGGGATCAGGCCCAGCTTGGACTCACCAAGCCACAACTTGGCTTCACCTGGAAACAACCAGCTCTAGGGAAATGTTTGTGAGCCCTGAACTCGCCTAAGAGCAGAATCCACCTCAGCAGTGGGAGATAGGAAGGTTTGCTCCTGATTTTTAGTGAGAAAGGCAAGCTGGGGAGGCTCCAGTGCAAACAGTGGATCAGGGCTGGCTCCCACAGGCTGATGGTCCTGGACGGCTTTCCCAGCCTTAATTTTTATGAGATTTTGTGATCTTTATCTAAAAATGGACCTGGTGATCCTGGAGGTCTTTCCCAGCTTTTGTGACCCTGGCATTCCATGATTTCCATCAGGAAAGGTGCACAGGCCTGGGTGGCTGTCAGGGCTGGAGCTCTCCTGCACTGAGGCTGAGACTGAGGCGTTGCCAAGTTCATTGGAATTGTCACCAATGTTTGTTTCAAAGCAGGGAGTTGGATCCTGGTCTCGCACAATTTGGAAAAACATGGCCTGAGTTAGATGGGAAGTGTCTGGTGTTGGACTTGACCTTGGAGGCTTTTCCAGCTTAAATCATGCTGGGCTCCTGCCCCTTTCTTTGGCCAGCCCCTAAATCAGGGGGAACCCAGGAATGCTCTGCCCTGTCTGGGCTCTGAGCCATTCCTGGGCTCTTCCCCTCACTCCCTGGGATCTGAGGCACAGCTCATTTTCCTTGTGAGGGTTTTCTGGGATGGTGAAGATATTGAGAATCCTGGAAAGGTTTGGGTTGGGAAGGACCTTAAAGCTCTTCCATTTCCAACCCCAACACCTTCCACTGTCCCAGGGTGCTCCAAGCCCCATCCAGCCTGGCCTTGGGCACCTCCAGGGATGGAGCAGCCACAAATTCTCTGGGCAGGAGGGTTTCAGGCAATGCTGTTTCCCATCTCCAGGGACATCTCACCCTCCCTGGCCGCTGTGGGCACCTTCTCCTCACCTTGAGGCCAAGCTGGAGAGCTCCTGCTTGTTCCTAGGAACAGGGCTGAACTTATTTTCCTTCCTTGAAGACAGAGTAATTAAATCCAGTATGTACAGATCCCTCAAATTGACAGCCGCCCACAGAGCTAAAAACAGGAAATCCATTAACTTCATTATTTAAAAAATAAAATAAAAATCCTCCCAACTGATTCCTCTGTCACTTAAAGTTCTGCATGGAAGGAGGGCTAATTTAACGCTGCATTAACTCCCAGTTATCACCCTCCTGTTACCTAAGTAGTTCCTAATGACTACCCTGGAGAGCACTTGGAAGCTTTTAAAAGTTTTTATGCTAAATTTTATTTTTTTTTTCTGGGTAGTTTATACTTTAAGTACAAAAGTTCCTGCTGACGTTCTCCCAAATCTTCCAACAACAGCCAGAACTTTTTCTGGTGGCTGCAGAAATGTGAAGTATCCCTAGGCTGAGGTGACTTTGAACAAGAAATGGGAAATATTTAATAATGGTGGTTGAGGATGTGGGAAGCTGGGTCAGATCTTGGGTTTGTTGGGCTGGAGGGCTGTGGGTGCTGCAACCTGGAGAGGTTCAATCCCAAAATGTCATTTGGGATTTAAAGTCACCCCCAAACCAGGAGCAGTCCATGATAAATCCCTGGTCCTGCAGCACAGCTCAGATATTCCCAACAGGTGCTTTAGGCTCGAGCTGAAACCAAATAAACCACGCTGGGTTTTCAGGGAGGTGGGCTTGGAAGCAGGTCTGATTCCAGGGAAATCAGTCTGGATTGGATATCTGCCTCCCCTTGGCTGCTGGGCTGTCTGACACACAATATCCATAGGGAGACAGCTGCGCTGGGAGCTGGGGAATCTGGATCTGTTGGAGCAGCATTTGTCTGTGCCGTGCAGACGTGCTCTGGGTAAATCTGATGTGTGGGTGTTGCTGTACAAAGAGAAACAATTGGCTGTTTGCACCTTATCCTGTGCTTTAGGAAGGGGAATTAATGAGAATTAATTACGTGAGCTCTTTCTAGCATAGCCAGGTATGAGGGTTGATTTTGGCCAGGTGATATTTTTGAATCAGAAAACCAGAAAATAAGAAAATTCATTATTCTTGAGCCTATTTTTTATCTTCTCAAGGCTTCCAGCCCTTCCCTCCCTCACTGCTTTCTCCCTGATTGTCCAACAAACAGGTTTGGGATGAGGAGACCCCTCTGCAGCCGTGGCCAGGCTGTGCTAACTTGGGATGGTGAATTTATTTATGGCAAATAATAAAGATGAAAATGGGACATCACTTGATGTCAAGCTACAAATACAAACCCTCCATTGCACGAGGGGCTGGAGCGTTTGGAAGAGGCAAAACACTTGAAAACCCTGAAAGGAATAGGGAAAAGCGTATTTAGGTTTGGGGTTTGCTTCTTCCCTTCCCTCCTCCCTTCCAGCACCTCCTCCTGCTCCTGCTCCTCCCCTGCCCCAGCAGAGACCTCTGGAAAATCCCAGACCATGGATTTTGCCACGCCGAGTTCCGAGCGTGTCCCGAGCCCTCGGAGCGCGTGTGGGGCGGGCGCAGCCGCCATCGGACGTTGGTTTTATTCCCTTTTTTTTTTCCCCCCGAAAAAACCCAGCCCGTGGCTCCCTCTCCGGCTGCGCCAGAGATAACAATGGGGGGCTTTGTGCTGCCCTGCAGCTGCTGAAATTTGACGAGATCCAAGTGAGGAAAACAGGAGCAGGTGGGTCAACAACGTGACCCTTTCGTTCCCAGCAGTATCAGTGAGCCCTGGAATAAGGATGTGTTGGTTGGGCTTGGAGGATGGGAATTGTCTCTTGGAGAGAGCCCTGATGGGGTTTGCTGCTGTTTGTGGGATGGGTTTCACCCCCCAAACTGCAGGACTGGGGAATGTTACTGGAGATTGTGCTCCCTTCATTCCCAGATTATTCACTGGTTCTGGGATGCTCCGTGGCTTCCATGCGGATGCTGCTGAAGCTCCCAATGTCCTGAAGTTCCAATATCTGCCTTCCCATCTCTCAGTCCCAAAGTGGGGCCAGGCTGGAGTGGGCTTGGAGCAGCCTGGGACAGTGGAAGGTGTCCCTGCCATGGCAGGGGTGGCACTGGATGGACTCTAAGGTCCCTTCCAACCCAAATTATCCCAAAAACCAGGAGAGAAATCCTGGGGTGAGTGAGGAACCCTGGAGAAATCCTGGAATTACTGAGCTGGGAAGGTCAGTGAGGAACCAGCTGCCCCTCAGGTGGGGTGATCTGGCTGAGCCCTCCAGGTGTCCCAGTGGGTTTGGGCTCTGTGAGCCCCTGAGTGGTGTTCAGAGGTGACAGCGCTCCAACCTCAGCAGGGACTGGCTCCAGCCTCAGAGCTGTCTAAGAATCTGAAGGATTTGGAGTCTGAGGCTTCCAGGGCAGATGTGAACAACTGTGTGTGAGTCAGCGGGGAGGAACGGGAGGTTCTGCTGATGGATTTGGTAATCTTGGGCCTGGTATCGTTTTACAGCCCAGGGAGGGTGAGCTGCGCCCAGCTCCCCCCTCGTGCTCTGAGCTGTGGATTCACTTGTGCTGTTCAACACGTTCATCTCCTCAAATCTTCCCGATTGAGCTGGAATTTTTATAGAAACCACAGCACAGGAGCCTCTGGGATAATCCCAGCACCCCCAGCACTTCCAGTGGCCACGGAGCAGCATCCAGCAGCAGTTTGTTTGCACGAGATGAAGCCTGAGAGAGGAGTGGGCTTGGGGGTCTTGGAGGCCTTCTCCAAGCTTAACATTTTTCTAGGAATGACAGGTTATGGTCAGGATGAGTCTGTGCTGGAAGGAAGAGGCCAGAGAGGTCCAGGGTGAGGATGGATGGATGGATGATGGATGATGGATGGATGGATGGATGGATGGATGGATGGGAGGAAGCACAGTGGGTGATGGATCCCAGAAAACTGATCCCACATGGGCAGCCGTGAAGGCTCCATCCCTCAGGAAGGGGTTTGTGGATAAATCAGAGCCTCTCCCAGCTCCTCTGCCCTGAGCCTGGTTTTAGCAGGACCTTGAGGCAGGAGCAGAGCCCCACATGCCCTCACTGGGGAGCAGCCAGAGCTGGGCAGCGTTTAACCCCAAACTGGGCACATTTTGGGGCCCAGCCTGCTGTGCCAGCCTGTGAGCAGAGTCTGTCCTTGTGTGCAGGGGCAGCTGAGCCCAGCTTGGGGCTGGTTTAGCTGCAGAGCAGCCGGGGGTGCCAGGGCTGTGCCCGGCAGCTGGCAGCGCTGTTTACTCCGTGCTGCGCCCGGCACGGCTCCATCCTGCTGTGCCAGCTGGTGCCAGGATTCCAGCCCTGGCATCCCTTTGGGATAAAAGCACAGGTGCAGGGCTGAACTCGTGGTCGAGGCCATGCCAGGAAGGCTTGGCTCGGCTCGGTGCTGGGAGCATCCTCCTGGATGTGCGGGAATTGTCCTGCAGGATGCCAGCGTCCTTCTGTGCCCCTGGCTGGGAACTGGGGTGAAAAACAGAGCAGGGAACGAGGGAACGCTGCTGCTGTGCCCTGCTGGGTGAGGGCAGTGCTGCTCTCCCAGGGGATGCAGGAGTCTGGATCCCACCCCGACACCCATCCCCAGCGGGGCAGGGTGGTGATTTCCATATGAAAACAGGGATAACAGTGGGATTCTTGTGCTGGCAGGAATGAGGGAGATCTACGACCCTTTTGGTGCCAGTCAGCCCCGGAGCTGGGTTCAGGCACAATTAACCTTTCACTTTTGGGATGAGCCGGTGCTTTCCTGCTGCAGCTGCTTTTTGGGACAATATTCCTTGCTTCTCCTTCCAGAACCATTAATTTGGGCATCTGGGGGGGCTGTGCTGTGGGCAGGGAGGAGGGGGAGTTTTAAATGGCTTTGATGTGCAAGAATCTGAGTTTTTAAAATTGCATTTTGATTTTAAGGGGTTTTTGCAGATTAAGATTTTTAAAAAGGAGGTTTCACGACTCTTATTGGAAATATTTTCAAGCAAATTCAAAGTGGTTTTTGTTGTGTGGCAACTTCAAATCAGGGGCTGGAAAAATCTTGGGGTGGGGATCAGGGGGCTCAGGCTGAAGCTGGAATGGGTTTGGAATATGTTTGGAATGTGTTTTCCTTGGGCTGGATGAAGGGAATTGTTAGGGATCAAACTGGTGAAATGCTGGAGAAACCTTGGGAATGAACTGGAGCCATGGACACTGCCTGGCTTAATTGACAGAGCTGAGAATTTCAGTGCCTTAATGGCTGCACCAAGGAATTTTCAGGAATTCTCCTCACCAATGTGCCATTTAATGTCTTTTTTTAAAATGGTTTCAGAGAACAATTCTGTCACGCAGAAATATCTGAGAATCAGAATAATTGGAGGTGGGACAAAGCTGCAGCGATTTAGTTTTGGCAGGGATAATTTGGTGCTTCCAGACGTGGTGAGGGTTGGACTTCACCTGTCAAAACAGAGCTGTGTGTTCTGCCTCTCTCGGAATAATCACTGCAATATTTGTAGGCTGGGATGGAGGAGAAAATGCAAAATACAGATTTGCATGGATTAGGTGGAGTCTGTCTGCTCCAGAGGATCCAGGGAGTGGATTCATGGTGGGATCTCACGGCTCTGCTTTTGGCTCAGTCCAGGGTAATTTGGTTAAATCCAGGGATGTGTAAAATCCAGCAATTGGTAAAAGTGGCCTAATGGACGATTTTGGTACCATTTTGATTTTTTTTTGTGATTAAAATTCTGAGCTTCTCATTGCACTGAATGTTGATGATGACAAGGCCTAACAGGATCCTAATTGCTATTTTTTGATGCTAAAACTGCCCCATTTAGGCAAAAATCCAGCCCCAGTCCATGGCACTGCTGGATCCATCCATGACTGGGGAATCCGTGGCACTGCTTGTTTGTCCTGTGCGACTTCCCAGGGCACTTAAATCTCATTTTTTCTGCTTCATAGAAGTTATTAATTTTTATAAAATTAATATAAATTATAATAAATTAATATATATATATAATTTATATTATATATATTAGTAATATATATAATATATATAATGTATATAATAAAATATAATCTATATATTAATTTATATTGTATATAAATTTATAATTAATATAAATATAATAATTAATATAATGTTGTTTGTGCTTGGAGAAGAACAACACAACCCCAAAGCTTCAAACCCCTGAATTCCCCTGTGTGGGATGTCTGGTTTAGGACAGCTGGTGCCAGATTTCCCCCAAATTAACCTTAAAAAAGCATTCAAGGTGGTTTTTATTTTAATCCTTCCATTTAAATTTAATTCCAGGATAACTCCCAGCACTCTCACCATAACTATTTCCTTCTTCACTTCTCGTTGTCTCTGCAGGATGGGAATCACAGCTCCTGGAGACAGGATTCCTGGGAATATTCCTGTGCCCCCTCTGGAGCCTGTCCCGCCTGCCCCAGGGCTCTCCTCCTTCCAGGATTGTCATCTGGAGCTTCCGCTGGCTCATCTTCAGGATCATGCTGGGAGCGGTGAGTGGGGACTCTCCTTGGGCTTCTTGCAGGTGCCAGCAGCAGGAAATGTCCCACCCCAAAAATCCCATCCCAAATGTCCCATCCCAGCTGGGAATTTCCCAATCCAGTGCCGCAGGATCCATTGGTTTGGGAGTTTTTCCCATTTTCAGGATCATGCTCGTAGCCATGAGTGGGAATTTCCGTTTGGCTCCTTGCAGGTGCCAGCAGCAGGGAACGTCCCATCCCAAAAATCTCATCCCAAATGTCCCATCCCAGCTGGGAATTTCCCAATCCAGCGCCTCAGGATCCATTGGTTTGGGAGTTTTTCCCATTTTCAGGATCATGCTCTGAGTCGTGAGTGGGAATTTCCCTTTGGCTTCTTGGAGATGCCAGCAGCAGGAACGTCCCATCCCAAAAATCCCATCCCAAATGTCCCATCCCAGCTGAGAATTTCCCAATCCAGTGCTGCAGGATCCATTGGTTTGGGAGTTTTTCCCATTTTTAAGAACATGCTCGTAGCCATGAGTGGTAGTTCCCCTTGGGCTCCTTGGAGGTGCCAGCAGCAGGAAATGTCCCATCCCAAAAATCCTATCCCAAAAATCCCATCCCAAAAATCCCATCCCAAATGTCCCATCCCAGCTGGGAATTTCCCAATCCAGCGCCTCAGGATCCATTGGTTTGGGAGTTTTTTCCCATTTTCAGGATCATGCTCGTAGCCATGAGTGGGAGTTCCCCTTGGGCTCCTTGGAGGTGCCAGCAGCAGGGAATGTCCCATCCCAAAAATCCCATCCCAAATGTCCCATCCCAGCTCGGAATTGCCCAATGCAGCGCCTCAGGATCCATTGGTTTGGAAGTTTTTCCCATTTTTAAGAACATGCTCGTAGCCATGAGTGGGAATTTCCGTTTGGCTTCTTGGAGATGCCAGCAGCAGGAACGTCCCATCCCAAATATCTCATCCCAAATGTCCCATGAATTTCCCAATCCAGCACCTCGTGATCCATTGGTCTGGGAGTTTTTCCCATTTTCAGGATCATGCTCTGAGTCATGAGTGGGAATTTCCCTTTGGCTTCTTGGAGATGCCAGCAGCAGGGAATGTCCCATCCCAAAAATCACATCCCAAATGTCCCATGAATTTCCCAATCCAGCACCTTGTGATCCATTGGTCTGGGAGTCTTTCCCATTTTCAGGATCATGCTCGTAGCCATGAGTGGGAGTTCCCCTTGGGCTCCTTGGAGGTGCCAGCAGCAGGAACGTCCCATCCCAAAAATCCCATCCCAAATGTCCCATCCCAGCTGGGAATTTCCCAATCCAGCGCCTCAGGATCCATTGGTTTGGGAGTTTTTCCCATTTTCAGGATCATGCTCTGAGTCGTGAGTGGGAATTTCCCTTTGGCTTCTTGGAGATGCCAGCAGCAGGATGTCCCATCCCAAAAATCTCATCCCAAATGTCCCATGAATTTCCCAATCCAGCACCTCGTGATCCATTGGTTTGGGAGTTTTTCCCATTTTTAAGAACATGCTCATAGCCATGAGTGGGAGTTCCCCTTGGGCTCCTTGGAGGTGCCAGCAGCAGGAACATCCCATCCCAAAAATCTCATCCCAAATGTCCCATCCCAGCTCGGAATTGCCCAATCCAGCACCTTGGGATCCATTGGTTTGGGAGTTTTCCCAATAAATGAGGAAAAGCTTCCTGCTCTGTTCCTCAGGATGCTTCAGCTCTCTCCTGGTTTTGTTTTGAGGAGGAAGAGCAGGAAGGAATGATCTGTGGGGATGTGTTGGTGCTGCACTTGAGGGGCACTTCCAAAGGAATTAAAGGGAGCTTGGGCATTGTGGCTGTTGGAATCCTGTGGGTAATTCCCAGTTTTCTCCAGATTTCTTCTCCTTTGTTTTTGCTTTCCTGAGCTGTCACTCTCTGCTCTGTGTTTCCAAACTGAGCAATTGCTGCAGAACTGTCCTGGTGCCAGAGGGAGTTCCCAAGCAGCTTTAAGGGAATCCATCAGGACCTGACACATCCCATTAAAATTAAAATCAAGGTGTGGCAGGGGCATTCTCCCATCAGCTCCATCTGCTTGGACCTTCCAGAGCATCCCAAAACTTGAAAGCTGGGGATCACCACTGTGGGAGGAGTGGTTGGGTTTTTTTGGAATTTTGGTGTGGAATTTTTTTCAGGGATTTCAGGGTGAAGGTTTTATTTGGGGCATTTTTCACCAACGGGATCTGAACCAAATGTCAGCACATCCTGAGGGATGCAGGCTGGATCCCAGGATCCTGATGCTTCTTTGGATTCAGGGATTGCCTGGATGTGGCACTCAGGGCTCTGCTCTGCTTGACAATGTGGGGATTGGTCGTGGGATGATGATTTTGGAGTTCTTTTCCTGCCTCAGTGATCCCAGGATTCTGTGGTTCTCAGCTATGATGTGGATTGTTGAGTGAACTGACACCAAGTGTAGCCAAACATCCCCAATTTCCTTAAAAATTGATCTGATCACCATTTTGCTTCCTGCTTTCCTTCTAAACCGGGATCTGCCTGAGATTTTTTCCTGCAGATGTGTCTCATAAATTCTGAATTATGGGGCAGCCTGGGTATGAAGGAAAACTGTGCTTCCCAAACATCTCTGTTCCCATTGTCCCCGTGCTGCTCTCAGCTTTGCCAGGAGAGCAATAACTCCTGATATTTTTGGGAAGAGACATGTCCCTGTGTGCCTGGGACACTGATAGATCCCTGACAGCCACAGCAGAGGAAAACATGGAAAGGTCATTACATGGAGACCCCCACAAGCGAGTGATTGATGGGATCTTTAATGTTTTGGGGCCTGAAGCCGTGTAGGATTTCTCCTGGGCTGGGGGAACGGCTGAGCAGGCAGTGGGAAGGAGAAGGATCCTCCTGGAGCCCAGGTGCACCTGCTCCCACAGCATCTTTGGGTTCCTCCTGAGCTGGCCAGGAGCTCAGCACGTGCAGCAGGAGTTTGCCCAGTGGCATTGGCAGGGTTGGTGCTTCCTGCAGGAATTTCAGCTTTCCCACATGGCTCTCCTGGGATTCTCCGGGCTGGTTGGGGTGAGGCTTTCCTTGGGAAATCCTCCAAGCAAGCAGGGTTCCCTGTGGGCAGCTGGGCTTCCCTCACCTTGTGCTGGGTGTTGGGAGAGCGTTTTGGGAATGTTCCTTGGGTGGGCGAGGTGGTGTCTCCTCTCCAGGTTCCCATCCCAGTTCTCTCCTGTTTTCCATGGTCCTTTCCTGAATCCCAGGGCCGATTTCACTTTCAGCCCTTTTCCCTCCACTCAGTGTCTCATATCTGGGATCTTTCTCCACGTGGAGCTCTGACAAGCTGGGACTTTGCACTGAGCAGAGCTGCTCTGGTTTGGAGGAGGATGTTGGAGAGAAGGTTGGAACAAAAACCATCTTTAAGGTCTCTTCCAACACAAACCATTTCATGATCAGGGAGTTTTGCTGTTTCCTGGCTAAACCTCCTCCCCAAAAATCACGTCCAGACCTTGCTGTGCTGTGCACAGGAGCTGGCTGGGTTTGTTTAGGGAGAAGTGGGATAATCCCAGCTGTGGTGGGAGGCGAGGAGCTCAGGCAGGCGCTGCTGCTGCTGGGTTTGATTGGCAGCCAGCGCTGGGCTGAGCTCAAATATTGCTGCCTTTTTAAAAGGCATAATTACGTGATTCAATCTATATGTTTGATGTTCCTAATCACCCATTAGAGCAGGATGTAAAGAGGGATGCTTCCCAGGAACACACCACAGAATAGGGGCTCTTTGTGTGAGCCAGCAGCTCGTTAGGCAGTGAGTGATGCAAACACACATTTGCAGGGCTGCTTTCCCTCAGAAGAGCCGGGTGGTTTGATGGCTTCGTCATTTTGTTTGTGACTCTCTGTCACTCGGATTTCCTGAGGCTTGGAAGATGCCGGGTGTGGGTTTGTGATGCCATCAGAGTCACGAGGTGGGAGGTTAGGTTAGGCAGAGGTGTGTGCTGAGATTTCTGCCGCTCCTCAGGCGAAGGCATGGGAGGGCACAGCCTCACCTTGCACCAGGAGGGTCAGATTAAATACTAGAATTATTTAATTTTTCTCTGAAGGAATGGTCAGCATTGGAATGAGTTGCCCAGGGAGGTGGTGAAGTCACCATGGAAGTGGTTGAGACATTGGATTTGGCACTGGGTGGTCCTGGAGGTCTCTTCCAGCCCTGATAATTCTGTGATTCCAAGCACACAACACATTCTGTGCTCACCAAGCCACAGGGACCTGCCAAGAGGAGCAGCCCCGCTGCCAGCAGGGTCCTTGGCGTGGTGGCACTGAGGTGTTTTGTCACCTGCAGCTGCCTGGGGACTCTGCTGTGCCCTCCAAGCCCCGTCCCTCTCTCCAGGAACACAAATATCTGATCCAGCAGGCTGAGTTGCTTTTCCAGCTGCTCCATTCCCTCGGTGCTGGGTGGGTTTGGGGGGTGTCAGCCCCTTCTCCCAGCCCCTCATTGCAGGCTGGGGGTCCTGAGGGAGCTCCTGGCAGCCCTTTTCCCAAAGTGCAGAGTTTAATAATCCCTGATCCCCAAAAAACAAGGGATTGGTTGGAGCTGTGCTTCCCTGCACCAGCATCTCCCTGAGTCTCGTGGGTTCCCACTGGTGCCTGCTCTGCCTGGAGCTTTTTGGGGGGATTCTGATTGAACCCCTATCCTGTGATTCCAAACTCTCCCAGGTGGAAGAGTTTCTGCTTCATTTTTGGGTTGTTTTGGGTTGTTTTGGGCAGCAGCTTTGCTCAGAAGCTCTCCATCAAATACACCTTGTGGGTAAAGCCCCACCGAGCAAATATTAGTCCTGGGTTTTTGCTGCAAGGCCTGAGAGTAGGTGACAACTTCATGGAGTCCATACATTCTGGAGAACTCCTGCTGCAGGTGAGAGCCACGTTCCTGCTGGGGGAGCCCAAATTCCTGCCCAGGGCTGGGCTGGAGCTGATGAATTGCCAACAACATCCTGAGGAAAACCTGGAGTAGCTCCTTGTGCCCTGGAAGTCACCAGGGATTGTTAAAGCCAACCATAAAAGAGAGTTTCTGCTTCTTCATCAGTGCAGGGGCTGAGGGAGCTCAGAAATGTGAGAATTTGGCTGTCATCAGCACCTGCCTGCAACTGCAGCAGCACTGAGCACACCTGGAAGCTGCAGGAGCACGGAATGGGATCTCAGGGGGGTTTGGGAGGAGCCCTGGAGCAGCAGGTTCATCCTGCAGCGCTGGGGGGCTTCTCCTGATGGCTCTGCCCTGGGCTGTTCCTGGGTGCAGGAGCTGCATCCCCTGGGCTGGGAGCTCAGGGTGCTGGGTTGGTGTCCAGCAGCACTTCCCTGCATCCCTCAGCCCTGCTGGGATGTGCCCATCATCCAAAGCACCCCCGGGTCACTCGTGCCCTCTTGATGATGTTCTGTACAGGGAATATCACCTTGGAATGGTCTGGCTTGGAAAGGATCCTAAAACTCATCCAAAGGATCTTAAAACTCATCCAGTTCCAACCCCAGCACCTTCTACTGTCACAGCTGATCCAACCTGGCCTTGGACCCTGCCAGGGATGGGGCAGCCACAGTTCCAACCCCAGCACCTTCCACTGTCACAGCTGATCCAACCTGGCCTTGGACCCTCTCAGGGATGGGGCAGCCACAGGAAACAGGGAAAACAGGGAAAAATTATCCTTGCTGGGGATGCACGGGGGAGATGGGGGAGCTCTGAGCATCAGGGGTGTAACAGCAGGCTGGAAAATGGGAATGGGCAGGGAATGGAGGTGGAGCTGTGCCTCACAGAGGATCCCAGCCATATGGAATGAGTTACCAGGGAAGGTGGCTGGAGCACTGAGTGTGAGGCTGAGACATCTTGATTACTTTCTGCAGGAAAGGATTGAAGAGCAGAGTGAAAAACCAGGGAAACGGGATTTAAAGCACATTACCACTTTAATTTAAAAGTGCCCAAAGCAAGGAAATTCAGATTTAAAGCTGCCAATCTCTGCCTGGCTGCTGCAGGTGTTGGGGCTGGGAGGACTCTGGGGTCTGTGTCCAGATGGGTCCTGGGGCCATGAGGCCAATGCCAAACTTTGGGTTTGTCCCAGGAATGAGATGCTTTAATAGGTGTGTTCTGTGATAATCCCATTCTTTAGAACAGAAATGTATTTTTTTTTTAATAATCTGCCCTGTGTGCAGTGCCCTGGACACCTTCTCTGTGTGATAACCTTTAAGTGTTGCAGGGTCTGGGATGGATCCCTCAGGAATTATTTTCTTCCCCCTTTTATCCTCCCAGTTTGGAGAACCCTTCCCAGGAGCTCCTCCTCGTGTCATACACGAGGTCCTGAGGAGGAATTTAGGGGCAGTTTAGATGAATTTAGGGATTTTTTGGGAAACCCAAGAGCATCTTTTCCACTTGGGATTTGTGCCTTGGCCGCGCCTCCCCTTGCTTTGCTTCCTGTAAACAAAATTTCTCTCTGATTTTTTTTTCCCACTTCCCAGATTTCCCTTTCTGCCAGAATGGCCCCCCCTCTTCCCAAATCCAGGCTCAGCCCCCTTGAGCTGTTCAGGAACATCCTCGGCTGCAGAACAGAGGATTGGGAGCAGCTTTTGGCAGGCAGAGACTTAAAAAATAATTTCAGTCCTTTGCTGTTTCTAATGTGCACAAGAGATCTTTTCCCCTTTTGCAGGAGGATAAAAGATCATTTAAAGTGACAGTTTTGTGGAAAAAAATAGTGCAACAAGAACTAGAATAATCAATTATTTTCCCCTTTAAATTATCACAGTTTTTTCCTGTGGATTTGTCCATCTTTCTCCGAGATGTCTTTTCACAAAAAAAGGATCAATTTCTTCCAGATAATTTATACATCACTTGATATTTAATATATTTTTAAACAGTTCTGAATTTTCTTTGCTGTTAGAAAATCTTTCTTTTAACCCACTGCAGCAAATCCTTTCAGAACCTCGCGGTTCGTGTGAAACTCTTGGTGTTCCTTGTTTTGTTTTTGCTTGGAGCCTGTTAAAAGTGTCAGGACGTGGGTGGCATTTGAAAGGTTACTGGAAAGGGTGGGGCTGTGATTAGCTAAGAAGGGAGATGAACTTTCTGGCAAAAATAAGGAAGACTTTGAAGCAAACAGAATCTGGATGCCTGCAGAAAAAATGGAATCGAATAAAAGCTGAAATTGGGGCGATCCCGAGGTGCAGCAGCAGAACCCGGCGGATGTAGATGTCAGCTCGGTGACAGGCGTGCCCTGATCCCGGGCATTATGGCCCTGCAATGGAGAATAATTATTCTAATTTGTTTTATTACATTAGCGTGGGTAGGAGGGAAGAAAGGGAGCTTTCTTCGCTGCCTCTCTCATTATTCCTGGGCGAGCACGGCGGGGCCAGCTCCCGGCTCCCGCGCCGGCCCTTCATGGGAATTTTTGGAAAATGATGTCTGCAATGTTCTGACCTTTGCCGTCCCAGCTGCAGCCTCCTCCTCTCTGCAGGGATCCCACACTTGACTCCTTAGCAACCTCCTTTGTGCCTCTGATCTCTCTCCATTCGTCTGTAATAGCCCTTGGCAGCGGGACTTGTTGTTCCTTGGTGGCTGGAAAAGGCAGGAGCCGCCGGTGCCAAGGGTTTTGCAGGATCCCTTTCACCCAGCGCTGCCCTCAGAGCCCCCCAGATGCTGCTGGGGGCTTCTCGGAGGGGCTTTTGGGGGGATTTGATGGAGGGAAACAGCAGCAAAGCAAAGGAAGCAAAGTCAGCCCCAGGGAGTTCTCCTGCGAGGTTTCTGCCCGTGCGGGGCTTTGTGGTTGTGGTGGTTCTGGTTTGGTTCTGGGCAGGTTCTCCTGTGCTCTTTCAGGTTCTCCTGTGCTCTTTCAGGTTCTCCTGAGCTCCTGCAGGATGAACTGAGCTCCTTCAGGTTCACCTGAGCTCTTCTGGGATCTCCTGAACTCCTTCAGTTTCACCTGAGCTTCTAGAGGTTCTGCTGAGCTCCTGCAGGTTCCACTGAGCTCCTTCAGGTTCCCCTGAGCTTCTGCAGGATCACCTGAGCTGCTGCAGGTTCTCCTGAGCTACTTCAGGTTCTTCTGAGCTCCTTCAGGTTCACCTGAGCTCTTGTGGGATCTCCTGAGTTCCTGCAGGTTCCTCTGAGCTCCTGCAGGATGACCTGAGCTCCTTCAGGTTCCACTGAGCTCCTTCAGGTTCCACTGAGCTCCTGCAGGATCCCCTGAGCTGCTGCAGGTTCTCCTGAGCTCCTTCAGGTTCTTCTGAGCTCCTGCAGGTTCTCCTGAGCTCCTGGGGCCACCTCAGAGCCCCTGTGTGCAGGAGGCAGCAGGCAGGTGGGGTTTGCTCACCTGGATCTTGGCAGGATCCTGCAGTGGTTTGGGGTGGAACGGTCCCTCGTGGGCAGGGACATCTCCTGCTGTCCCAGGTTACTCCAAGCTCCATCCAGCCTGGCCTTGGGCACTCACAGCGCTCTCAGGATGCTGTGGAGGTGCCAGGCTTGGAGCTGAACAGGGCTGGGCAAGGTGCAGAGCAGAAGCAGCTGAGGAGCACAAAGCTGTCCTGCCCTGGCTGAGGAATTGTAAACCATGGGGTGGTTTGGGGTGGGACAGACCCTAAAGGTAAACCATGGGGTGGTTTGGGGTGGGACAGACCCTAAAGGTAAACCATGGGGTGGTTTGGGGTGGGACAGACCCTAAAGGTAAACCATAGAGTGGTTTGGGTTGGAACAGACCCTAAAGCCCATCCTGCCGTGGGCAGGGACACCTCCCACCACCCCAGATTGTCCCAGCCCACCCAGCCTGGCCTCAGACCCTTCCAGGCATGGAGCATCCCGTTATTCCTCTCTTCTCATGGAAGGAGCAGCAGGAACCTGAGTTCAGTGAGCTTGGTGGGAGCATCAGGAGCTGCTCTGGTGCTCACCCTTGGCTTGCTGCTGTCACAGCTGTGTCACCTGTTCCCTGTGGGACATTCCCTGCAGAACAGAAAACCCAGGATCCAGCTCATCCTTTCTGCCCCACAGACCCTGATCCATCAGCAGGGAGGGACATGGGGAAGGTCTGGGGCTCTGAGGGGGTTTTAGACCCCCAGCTCAAGTTGGTCTTGTTGGATTCCTCAGATTTAGGTTCTCCAGGAGCCTCTTCCAGCCCTGCCCCATAATCCTGAAATGGTTTTATTTTTAGATGTCACCTTGGGAAGCTCCTTCCTCTCCCACACACTGGGGTCTAAATTTGTCTCAGAATACCCTGGTGAGGGTTTGGCTTTTGAGAGATGGTGAAACCGCTTTTCCTGTGGGTAGCAGAGGTGGGAAGTGCACGGAGCTGGGATTTTCCCTGGAAGCTTCCCTTATTTATAGCAGGAGCAAAATGAAAATCTAAAATTTAGTTGGGAACTTTGGGTGGGTTTTTGCCCATCTTTTCTACAGCAAAGACACAGAAAGGTCTTTAAATTGACTCTAAATTTATAACGTGGGTGCCCCATTCCCCACCCTTCCCGCTGGAGCTGGGATCAATAGGGAATTTTGCAGACATAGCTTGAGTCACCAAGCTTTTGCTCAGCTTCCCGTGCTATTGGCCTGTCTGTACCATTTTTTTTCAGAATTAATTTTGGGCTGAAAAAGTCTCAAAGAAGTGCTTTGTTCCTCCTTGACACTCACTCCAGGGAAAAAAGGAAAAAAAGAAAAAAAAAAAAAGAGGAGAAAAAGGAAAAAAAAGCCGTGGAAAATCTGACATCTGCATTGTAGAGAAAAATCAATAGATAGGGAGGAATATAATTATCCCCCACTCCTGAAGGAATTTTTCAGATATTTTTTGGAACAGTGACTCATATGGGCTCAGGGCTTGAATGACATTTTAATTATTCTGGCTTTTTTTTTTGCTTTGAATCACCCAAGTACAGCAGGCTGGAAGGGGCACAGTTGGGCACAGCCATCAGGGGAGGATGGAAGGGCAGGATTTGGGGATTTGGTGTTGGAGCTGAGCCCTTCCCTCCCCTCAGGTGGGGGCTGGATCTCTGATGGATCCCCCTGGATCCTGTTTGTTGCCATCCTGTAAATGTGGGAACATTTCCCTGCTTTGGGAATGTTTTATTCCATGTTCAGAGCAGGGCTGGTGTGGGGGCAAAGTGATTAAAGCCAGGGATTTTATTATCCACCATTAAGGTAAATCTAAAAAAAAAAATCCTAAATGTAATTTTCCTTGCCCTGTGAGAAATGCTGCTGGATTTAATTGCCCTTAATTAATTAGGGGAGTTTGGGGTTTTCCAGGCCCAAGCAGGTGCTGCATCTCCATCCTGCCCCGAGCTCTTGGCCATGCCCTGCAGGGAGCAAACCTGGCAGGGCAGGAGGAATTGAGCCCATATTTCATTCTGGCCCTTAATTCAATCCAGGGGCAACATTTTCTGCTGCTCCTGCTGTAAATTCCTGTGACAGAGACCCCAATTCCCCTCCCCAGGCCAGGAGCTCTCATTATCCCGAGGAGTGCCACCAGTGCCCGACCCCGTGTCCCTGCAGCCACCACCAGCAGTGGGAATTTAATAACCCTGGATTCAGAGCAAGGCCACAGAGGTGAAAGGGCCTCTGCTGGTTCACTTGGCCACCTGGTCGCTTGCCTTGAGCTGGGATTTAATTTGTATTCCTGAAAACTTCCCGATTTCCGGCAGCCCCCGGGATGGGCAGAGCTGCCTTGGTGCTCGGAGATCTTTCCCAGCCTCAGCAGCTCCAGGATTCTGTGATTCTGCTTCTCCTTTCCTGCCTCTCCTCAGCAGAGCTGAAGCCTCAGCACAAAGAGATTTTTCTGTGCAATTTCTTGGTCCAAATCCTTGGGAAAACTGGAAAACTCAGGTGCCAGTGTGGGAGTGAAGGGGCCTCAAAGACAGCTCCGGGTAAAGCTGACTTGAAGCCCCTTCATGATGAGAGTGGGAGTTTTTTATGCTGCAAAACATCTTTGATATGAAGACTTTCCTGTTTGAAAGATTTCTAGTAAACAAAAAGGGATGAACTGCCTGAGTGAGTCATTGCAGGGAAAATCAGGATTTTCAGAGCGCTGCTTTTCCCCATCCTCGTTTTAATTGGAGTTTTAATTATCCCTCCTGGATAACAGAGCTTGATAACAGCCCGGGGAAGGGAGGAGGAGGGAAGGTCATCAAGATAACTGTCCTGTTTTAATATTGCAGCATTCCTGCACAGAGCTTCCTCAGTGTGTGCTGGCCCTGCCAGGGCTGGAGCTGCAGCACATCCTGGGAGATGCTATCGCCAGATCCTGTAATTTTAGAAAAGCTGGGAGGGCAGGACAGCCTGGGGAGGGGAGGATGGAGTGGCTGCTGGCAGTCAGGGTGTCTTGTCCCTGCTTCAGATTTCCTTGCTGAGTGAATCCCTGGAGACAGAACTGCTTGGCCATCCCTGAAATCCTGAGGGGATCTCGCTTTGCATCCCTTTTCTGCCAGGCAGGAGGTCAGAAACTCTGCTGTGCCCTGTGCTTTCAGCTGTCAGACAGACAGACACACAGCCCTGGGAACTGGATATTCCTGGATATTTCCAAGGTCTGGACAGTTTTGGAGGGTCTTTAACTGGAATTTTGAGTTTCTTTTAAGCTGAAAACGTGTTAAACTTTATTTAATGCTGCAAGTGAAGATTTGTTTTAGTGTGAGCACGGAGGTTGGAGCAGAGGAGCCGCTGTGGTCTCTTCCAACCTGTTCCAGTTCTGGGCATTTAGATGGAATTCATAAATGCTGGAATCTCCTCCTCTGAGCTCAGATTTTGGCCCTGGAAGGTCACTGATCCCTTCCCTGCTGCAAATCCAGGAAGCCCCAGGATGCTCCCAGAATCTCCCAGGGTTTTCCTCCTGGGGAAGGCAGGACCATCACAATCAGGGCAATGTCAGAGGCAGGCAAATACCCCCTAATTGTATGCAGATGACAGAGCTGCTTCGGCCTTTTGACTAGTGAAGCTTTCCTCAATTTGGGATATTGTGATCCTAATCAGGGACCTCTCCCGGACATCAAAGCCAGCCTTGATTGCTCGGCTTCCTGCTCCAGCCCATCCCTGCCCAGGTGTCTTTCCTGCTCTGGCCCACTGATTCCTTTCTGCTCTTCATCTCCGAGGCAAAGAAATTCAATCCCAATATTGCTGCCAGCCCTGGAATGGACCCAGCGGTTTGGAAATGTCCCCTCTCGTTGTTCTGAGGTCCCAGGGCAGGGGGGATACCTGGTGGCCCAGCCTCTAACCTGAGGTGGGGCAGAGCTGTCAGCGCTGCAGCCAGCTGTGTTTGGGGCTGGCAGCTTCCTTCCCCTGCCCCTCTTTTGTTTCTCTAATTATTTTAATTGCAGCTCCGTGTCCCCATCCCCAGCTCTGTGTCCCCGTCCCCAGCTCTGTGGCTCTGCTCCCTTTTCCACAGGCAGCAGAGGTGGCTTTGCCCGAGGGAAGCTGTTGGGTTTGGATGTTCGAATTGTGAATCTTGCTGGCCTTTGTGTGTTATCCCAGGGACAGAGCCTGGTTTTTCCTATTGCTGCTTCCCAGGGATGCTGGGAGCGATGCCAGGAGCCCTGGGCTGCTCAGACCTGAGCAAAGGCTCAGCTGTGGCTGAGGCTTCTTCCTGGAAGGGGAATTTGGCATATTCCACAAGGATTTATGTCAGATTTTCAGTAACCAGGCAGTGGAATGAGTCAGAGCCATTGTGTTCCCTTGGGAACCACAGCTGGACCCGGGCTGTGGATGTGCCGTGGGTCTCATTCAGCCCCTGCAGTTTAACCACAGAAGTTGGCACCTTGAGACACAAACCAAAGTAAAATAAAATAATTGTGACACTATTTTTGCCCTTTTTTTTCCCCCAGGGGCTGATTAAAATCCGAGGAGATCGCTGCTGGAGAGAGTTAACTTGCATGGATTATCACTACGAGGTGAGTGATGTGCACACAAAACCTCGTTCCTCTTGTCTGCTTTTCTTTTGTAAAATCATTTCCCCCAACCTTTCCTCTCCTGCCAGGCAGCTCTCCGTGTTTTCCCTCTTTATCCCAGCCTCTGGCACTCAGGCCATGTCCCTGTGCCAGCTGGGTGATGCTGTTTTTTCCCAACCACACTCCTAAAAGACCAATTTCTCTGCTTCCCTCCCCTCCCCATCGTGGATCCAGGAGCAAACCTGAGATTTTCTGAGAATTTGCACTGTAAATCTGCTGCAGGGCTGGGAAAGGAGAAAAGAGGAGGTTTTTGTGGTGCTGTTCCTGCTTGCACCCCCAAAAAGTGGCCATCTGACAGAATCAGAGCATCCCTGTGCTCTCCAACATGCACAGCAGATCCTTGGCAGTTCAGAACTCTGTGGATTTATCTTTTTGACATCTGTTGCAGTGATTATGTTGCATTTTGATTATAAATTGGGGCTTTTTGCTGGCTCTGGGTTCGTCTCCTCTCTGGTTCCAGAGGCAAAATTGGCTCCTCTTCTCTCCTCACCTCTATTTTTGCATTTGGGTTTTATATAAATGGTGGTAGAAAGGAAAATGTGATGTTCCCAGGGTGAGAAGCTCTGGGTTGGTGAAGGGGATGGTCCTGAAGGAATATTTCCTTCCCTGGATTCACCTCACAGCCACTGCAGTTATAATGTCTCTGCCCTGGAATCTGTGGCCATCAAATATTTGGGAGTACAGGTCTGATGAGGAGGAGCTGGGAAGGGGCTCAGCCTGGAGAAAAGGGGGATCAGGAGGAATTTGTGGCTCTGCACAGCTCCTGATAGCAGGGGACAGCCAAGGGGTCAGGCTCTGCTCCCAGGGAACAGGGACAGGAGGAGAGGGAGCGGCCTCAGGCTGGGCCAGGGAGGTTTAGATTGGATATTTAGGGAAAATCCCTTCCCTAAAAGGGTGGTCAGGCATTGGAAGGGCTGCTCAGGGCAGTGATGGCGTTTCCATCCCTGGAGGTGACCAAAACCCACATGGATGTGGCACTTGAGGACACGGTGATGAGCATGGCTGGTGTCGCTGTTGTTGATGCTCTTAAAGGACTTTCCCAACTTTAACAATTCCATGGCTTTATGAAATAAGATTTTGCACATCCAAAAAGCTCTTGTTTGCTTTAAATCTCCTTTTCTGTGTATCTCTCATTTACTTTCACTGGGGTTTCCCCTCACTGTGAGGCTGGGCCTGTCCCAAAGCTGCTGCTCCTCGGCTCTCCCACAGCACCAAGGATCCACCTTGACCCCCAGCAAAACCTGGGATGAAAAACCCCTTCAGTGCTGTCCTTGTGATCCTGAGCATGGGGTGGCTGCAGTAAATTATCCCCTTTTGCAGGCACCTGGCAGCACTTGGGGAAAATGCAGCTCTGAGGCAGCCCGGGCCGGCTCCAGCGCTGACCCCAACCCACAACAATCAGCCCCAATAATCCCAAATCAATCCCAGCATCAGTCCTGGAGCCCAGAGGGATAATTGAGACCATTCCTGTCAGATCCATAAGGCAGGATCCCCAGCCTGTGCAAGTAATTGGGACCAGGGGCAGGGGGCAGATCTCGTTATCAATATCAATTATTTTAATCCCCACAAAAGAGGCTGCGAGAAAAGGAAAATGAAAGAGGCCAAACTTTGTCCACCAGCAATAATGGAACAAAAATACCTAAAGCTGGGATTCACCTGCTGATTCCTGCCAGAGGGAGGGAGAAAAGGGGGCAGTGAAGAGGGAGGGAGGGAGCTGGGAATCTGCTCATAATTAGGATGATAAAAGTGGGGATTGGAGCAGGCTGGGGATGGATTTGGGCCAGATGGGTTGTGCTGAGATGTATGTTGGCCACCCCAGCTCTCCTGCTCCAGCACGAGCTGCATCCAAGATCTACATGGGCTCCTGTGCCAAGAGAATTAATGGAAACACATGGCCTCCATCCCTGCCTGGACTATTTATTTGTAGTAGGACCTGCAGCTCTGCCCGTGGAAAAGAACATTTCCACTTTTGTCAGGAGTTGTGGATGGGACAGCCCAGTGGTGTTATGGTTAAATGGGACATTTTCCCTTCCTCCTTCCCTTCTGGTGTGCAGGGCCTCCATCCCAGCCTTGCTGGGGCTCTCTGTGTGATTTGGAGAGGGCAATGGCATGCTTGGCACAGGAGGGGGATTTTCCTACCAGCCTGACCCTCCTGGGTCCCTCAGGGGGAGATGGGCTCCAGGAATTCTGGGTTCTCTCTGTGGGAGAGAATTCAGGCTCTGCTGGAGCTGGAGAAGGCTTTGCTCAGCCCCAGGCACAGCTTTGGCACCTGGAAACTGCCTGGGCTGAGGATTAATGGTGCCTGTGGGTGCCAGGAGCCCCAAACTCCAATCCCAGCTTGGCAAGGCACCGCAAACAGGGAATTTCACCTCCTTCTCCCTGGATTTCTGTGCTGTCCAGGCCAAGGTGAGCGCCTGGGTTGCACTTGGAGTGGCTGTGGGATGGGATCCCAATCCCTGTGGCGTCCTGGAGCTTCCTGTGTCCACATCACCACATCCAAATGGACACACCTGGGTGGCACCTGGCAGGAGAAGTCTGGGAATCTGCCATCCTTGGGTTTATTTATCCTTTTTTGGGGTTGCTGTAGTTTCAGTGGTTAGAGGGCTCTTTGACCTGCTAGGAATGCCAGGAAAAAGCAGTTTTCCCTCAGGGGCACCAGGTCTGAGCCAGGGTTGGGATGGGGAGCACCCAGGGCCTCAGCATTGCCTTGTTCCAGGATTTATCTGGGGGTGCAGCCTGGCACAGGCACAGCAGAGCAAATCCCCAGGCTGGAAAATGCCAGAGCCCTGCAGAGCCCCCTGTGCCCAGATCTCCTGGCACAGGACACCAAACATGGACATTTCTGACTCCAAACCACTCCAGAAGAAGCCTCTGGATGCTGGTGGAGGTTTTGGCAGAGCAGTTTGGATAATTAGAGGGGTTTGGGGCTGGGCAGGTCCTGCATGGTCTGCTCTCTCCTGTCCCAGCAGGGATGTGTCAGGGTGGGATGCAATCCACTGATGCATTTTTCCTGCTGGCTGCCAAACTGCTGCTGCTGCTTTTTAATTCCAGACAGATATCTTGGAAAATTCAGCCACCAACTGGAGGGAACAGCTGTGGGAGCAGCTGCTGGGGCAGGAGCCCTGCTGGGCACCGAATCCAGGGCAAGTGCTGGACACAGACATGGTCCCTCCTGAGGGACCTCACTGACCTGGCCAGGGAAACGGGGACATGGAGGGGCTGGAGCCTGGCCAGGGAGGGGAATGGACCCCCAGGAAGGGGCTCAGCCTGGAGAAAAGGGGGATCAGGGGGATTTTTAGCTCTGCACAGCTCCTGACAGGAGGGGACAGCCAGGGATGTTGGGCTTTGCTCCAGGGAACAGGGACAGGAGCAGAGGGAACGGCCTCAGGGAAAGTTGAGATTGGATATTTAGGGAAAATCCCTTCCCTAAAAGGGTGGTCAGGCACTGGAAGGGCTGCTCAGGGCAGTGATGGCGTTTCCATCCCTGGAGGTGACCAAAACCCACATGGATGTGGCACTTGAGGACATGGTGATGAGCATGGCTGGTGTCGCTGTTGTTGATGCTCTTAAAGGACTTTCCCAACTTTTAACAATTCCATGGCTTTATGAAATAAGATTTTGCACATCCAAAAAGCTCTTGTTTGCTTTAAATCTCCTTTCCTGTGTCTCTCTCATTTGCTTTCACTGGGGTTTCCCCTCACTGTGGGGCTGGGCCTGTCCCAAAGCTGCTGCTCCTTGGCTCTCCCACAGCACCAAGGATCCACCTTCACCCCCAGCAAAACCTGGGATGAAAAACCCCTTCAGTGCTGTCCTTGTGATCCTGAGCATGGGGTGGCTGCAGTAAATTATCCCCTTTTGCAGGCACCTGGCAGCACTTGGGGAAAATGCAGCTGGAGTGACCAAAACCCCAAATGCACGTGTCATTTGGGGACACGAGCCAGTGGTGACTCTGGGAATGGCTGGACTTGATTTCCTTAAAGGTCTTTCCAACCTGAATTGATGTTGAGGCAAAAGGATAAAGGGGGTAAAAGGATAAACTAAACCCCACTCATGGAGCAACAAATGCTGGTCAGAGCTGGAAGTGAGATCCAGGATTTGCATCCCTGCAGGAGCTCGGCGTGGGTTGGTCACCACAGAGCAGCAAAGTCCGGAGGGTTTCACTGAACTCTGCTGAATCCCAGCCCATTTTAGCTCCGAAAGTGTCACTGCTGCTTCACTCTGTCCCCAGGACCCTGCACAGCCACAGAGGCCACTGCTGACGGGACAGATTGTCCCTGATTGCTGTGGAAGTGCTGTTCCCAGCAGAGGCTGTCAGGCAGAGCTCCAGCCCCAGCTCCTGGAGCAGCTCTGGATGGAGCACAATGGCTTTCGTGCCTAATTAGGCCTTGCTGACTGATAGCTGAGCTGATAAGGGCGATAAGGAAGCTCAAACTGCTCCTTAACTGCCTCTTCATTCCTTTTCTCCCTCCTCTCCCCTGGATTAGACCTCGTTAAGCTTTTCATCCAGCTTTTTTCCGAGCCATTATGAAACGAAAAGTAAATAATATTTAGCAATCTGTTGGGATGAATCAGAAAATGAGCTGCTTTTATGAGCCCGGATGGCTCGGGGTGGGCTTCGTTCCAACAGTTTGTATGACTGGAAGGGAAATGTTCCTAGCAGGGGGAGCAGGTGCTCAGATTTCGTGCTGGAAATCGTAAAGTTGCAAATTCAGGCGAGGGAAGTGGTGCTGAATGAAACAGAAAACAGTAATTATTAAAGGAAGTCACCGTGTAAATAATTTTGGGGATCTTTTTGTTGGTGATATTAATGATTATATTTTAAAATTTTTATGGAGCATCCTAAGTTTACAGTGCTTGGATCTGTGCCAGAGCCTCAGCACCCTCAGAGGGAAGGATTCCTACCTAAATGTAATTAAATGCAGAATAATTTGTGTCTCTGCTCCTTGCCTTTTGCAGGGTGTCAACTTGGAGGGTTTTGCTGGTGGATTTTTCTGGTTCCAGCCCAGGGCTGTGTCTGATCTGGCACAGGAGGCAGCCTGGATGTGAGGAGATTTCCCAGATTTCCCCAGAAGTGATTTGAAGGGTTTGTGGAGGTCCAGCAGGGCTCACTTCTGAGAACTGACCATGGGGTTTGGAGCCTGGAACAGGAAAATTCCTCCTCTGGAAGCTGTGTTTCCATGAAAACAGGAGGGAGATGAGCTGTGCTCCATCTGTGCCCTCGTGGGACAGCTCTGTGTAGGAACCAAAGCTGCTGTTGATGAGTTCTGGGTGAGGACAGCAAGGAGGGAACAAAGCTCTGCCCATGGAGGGCTGTAAATGCAATTTATTTCTGTCTCCTGGGGGGAAAGCAAACTGCTCTTTGAGTCCAGGTGACTGATACCAAAGAAAGAACGCTCTGGTGCTCAGCTGGTTGATTTTTTTTCCCTTCCCATTTGGTCAGAAGTTTTGAGAACTGACTTTTCCATCGGCAGAATTGCAAAACCACTTGTCTTTATTCCCATGTCTCAAAGGGCTGCTCTGGGGGGATTGGAAGCTGAGGGTTTGGGGCTCTCTGCTGGGTTTTGGGGAGTTCCATGAGGCTGGAGGAAGGGCCAAGGGCTGAGCTGGCCTGGGATCAAGGAAATAATGAGATCCATCATAGGGTAAGTGCTTGGAGCAATAACATTGGCAGATAAATGTCAGCAGGACATCAAAAGCTTATTAAGCTGTGTCTGGACTTTGTATGGGCTCTGCAAGGAGAGCTTGATCTCAGAGATCTTTCCAGATGAGTCCCAGATCCCTGCCATGGATTCAGGGGATCTTTGAGTGCAGTTTGCTGGAAAGGTTTGTTATTCCCAAGGCTGGGCTGGCTCTGCTCTCCTGGAGGTGCCCATCACTTGAAAAAAGGGGGAGCAAATGCTTTAGGAGTGGGGTTTGGGCCTGGCTTGGAGGATCTGCCGCGCTGGGCTTGCACAGGTCCGGTTTGCTGGCACAGATTCAGGGAATTCACTTCCAGCTGGGCCCTCCTGGGAAGGAGCCCTGGATTCCCAGGGTTTGGAAGTGGTGCAGAAAGTGAGGGCTGAGCTCTCCGAGCCCTGAACGCCCAGAAGTGAAACCACCCTGGTGGAGCTGCAGTCTGAGGAGACAGAATGATAAACACTGACAGTGATGCCCAGTTAGGCCAGGCTTAAAAAGTGGGAAGGAATTCCGGGGTTTGTGCCCTCACAGGCTGTGCAGGAAGGATGGGGCTGATTTACAACCCTGCCCTGAGGCAGAACAAAAGCAGATTGATGCAGGGATGTGCTGGGGGATGTTTTATTCCCAGCAGAGCAGGCAGGGAAGCAGCTTTCCAGAGGCAGGCCCTGGTGGGAGCAGGGCTTTGCTGGCAGGCAGGCCTGGAGCAGGATCTGCTCCGTGTTCTCAGTGTGGCACACAGGTGGGAAGTGGAGCCCCAACACCCCAAAATCAGCATCAGTTCTGTGGCCAGGGGGAGCAGGATCCTGGCAGGGAGTTCAGGAGAAAGGGGGAGGAGTGTCTGCTCAGGGAATTATCAAAATTAAAGGTGGAGCTGCCAATCAGCATCAGAAAACAGCCCCAGGTTCTCTGGGCTGAGGAGGCCACAGCCTGCTGGAGGAGATGGGATGGAGGCAGTGCTGAGGGAGAAATTTCCCAAAGGAAAATCATGCAGGAACTTCTACATTGACTACCAGGGCACAGGGAATGGCTGCCCACTGCCAGAGGGCAGAGTTAGATGAGTATTGGGATGGAATTCCTGGCTGTGAGGGTCAGGAGGGGCTGGGATGGGATTCCCTGAGAAGCTGTGGCTGCTCCTGCATCCTTGGAGAGTCCCAGGCCAGGCTGGAGCACCCTGGGACAGTGGGAGGCGCCCCTGCCATGGCAGAGGTGGCATTGGAGGAGCTTTAAGGTCCCTTCCAACCCAAACCATTCCAGAATTCCAAGTTATTTGTGAGTTCCAGTGATGATCCCACCCAGACACAGCTTCCACGGGCAGTGGAGCACCAGGATTGGGGCAGGATTTCATTTCACTCTTTGCTGCACTTCAGATCTGCTACTCTCTGTGATTCTTCACCAAAAGCATCTGTATTTACCCAAAACCACCTTCTGGGCTCCCCCTTTTGCCCCTGGAGCAGGTGGGTGGCATCTGCCCCTGGTTCCCTCAGCTTTCCATGGTTCCCAGCAATGCCAGGATAAACCAGGGAAGGTTTCATGGACATTTCCCCTCTGGGGAGCTTTGTGTGGGGAGGGTTTGGGGTGTGGGATCAGCAGCAGAGCTGTCACTCACCCTGCATTGGGAATATGCCAATCCCCTTTCCAGCAGTAACACAATTCCTCTTCCTGGATTCTTTGCTGTTTTTCTTACGGATTTGTTTTAAGCCTGGTGAAAGCTTCCTGTACACCTATTGGATTTCATCTCTTCCTCACACTCTCCCACTGTTCCCAACTCGTTTACAGACCACCCAGGACCCTCCTCACTTGCCTTAAATATTCCCTTTTCCTCCCCCCTCCACGCATTTGGTCTGATTCAATCCTAATCAGATTAATCCTCACAGCAGCCACTCCAGCAGCTCTGTCCCTGCAGTGGCTCCTGTGCTCCCTGGGCTCCTCCAGGGGTTGGAATGTTGGATCCCATCACATCCCTGAGCTCCCAGCCTGTGGGGAATAGTGCACTGCTCCTGGAACGTGCAGGGCCCAGGGGGTTTGGCAGCTCAGATGATAAAACAGGCAAGGCTCTGGTAATTATTTAAATGATGGATTTCTGAGCCTGTTAATGGGGTGTTTTAAGAAATGCACAGGGAGAAGGAAGGTGACAAAATTTTGATGCTTTCTGGAAGGCAGAAATGAGAGGGGGAAGTGGCAGAAGAGCATTTTCCAGTCTTTAGAAGTAACATGGAATGGTCCCTAAAGCCCATTCAATTCCAAACCCCTTCCACCATCCCAGGGTTCTCCAGCCTGGCCTTGGACACTGCCAGGGGCAGCCACAGCTTCTCTGGGAATCTGGGAAGGACTTTTAACCTGGTTTTCCTGGTGCTTTAGGGAGCAGAAAGGCCCAGGGGCTTCCTTGGTGGTGTTGGCAGCTCCTTGATGTCTACAAAGGTGTCTTGGTCCTCATCCTCCAGTCTGGGGCCTTGGGGCCTCCAGACCTTGCCCAGAGCCCTCATCCTGATGGATCCACCTCTGGATTCTCCCAGGGAGAACCTCTGGATCCACCTCTGGATTCTCCCAATGGTCAGAACTGATCCCCATGAGCACAAGTAGAGTAATTTCCTCTCATCCTTCCTGGCACATTAAATAATCTCTTTCCTGGTCTCTTCCTCAGCAGGTGCAGTTTAAGGAAAGTTGTTTTTCCCCATCCATTCCCACCTTTCTCAGTGTTTGCAGGGAATTTTCCCCCATCCCAGGTTCCTTGCCTCAGGTCTGCTGGAGGGAGCTGCATTCCCAGTGGTGGGCAGGGGTGCACATCCCTCCTTTTCCTCCTCCAGTCTTTTTTTTTTTTGGGGATTTTCTTTTGGGAGTAAATGTAATGACCAATCCCAGTTCTCTGGGTGACATTCCTGGCACAGATTCCAGAGAATTTGTGGCTGCCCCATCCCTGGGATTGTCCAAGGCCAGGCTGGATGGAGATTGGAACAGTCTGGGACAGTGGAAGGTTTTGGGGTTGGAACTGGATGAATTTAAGGCCCCTTCCAGCCCAGACCATTCCATTATATTATTTTTTTTTGTTGTGCATCAAAGGCTTTAAGCTCAGCTGGAATTTTTATTCCCCCAGAATAAAACAGAGCCAGGCCAGGAGAAAATCCCACCATGGGCAGAACTTTAAAAATGAGGTTTTTAGCTGAGCCTTTCCCTTTATTTGCCTGGCTCCAATTTCCAGGTGATTTCTGCCACACAATTCCCATATTTCTCCATACAATTCCCTGTGGTTTCAGCCTCTCCATGTTGGATATACATTGACTAAAAGTGCAGCTCACAGGTTGTGTCACTGCAGTGATCAGCTCAGCTGGCCCGAGCCAATTCCCAGGCCTCCTTCCTTCCCAGAGATCAGCAAGAATTCCACATTTCTCCAGGTTTTTTTCCATCTTCCGAGTACTGCAGCTCTCACAGCAAGCCCTTGCAGCTCTGGAAAAAGAACAATCCAGGGCTGGGGGGTGCAGAACGAGTTAATTTGAAGTCTCTGCCGTGGTGTTTTGCTCCAAAGTCGTGTGCGCCAAACTGACCTTTAATCTTGGAATATAAATCACTTTCCAGTCCTATTATTTCTAAAATCCTACAGGCTTGCGAATGCACAAAAGAAGCCTTTGTCTCTTATTAATTTAATTTATAGGTTAAAGTTTCAAATCAGTGGCAAGCACAAGCTGATTTACTGTGCACTGCAGGAATTGCTGTTCTGGGAAGCGCAGCGATTGCTCCGCTGCCTCCAAACAGGGATGTGTAATTAGGAGCTTCTGTAATTAGATATAATGTCAGATAATTTGCTTATCGTTTTTGGAATGCATTCTCCAGAAAAGATGGGAGGAGATCTCAGGGTGGATTAGTTCTTTCAAGCCTAAAAACTCCCCAGATCAGTAAAATCGTGTGTGGAGCCATCCAGTCATCTCCTGTATGATGTCATTTGTGCTGCAACAAAACCCAGCCACTCTGGGGATAAAATTCTCATAAAAGAGGAGGGAGCCTTTTCCCACCAGCTTAAAACAGGACACTCTTTCCTGTTTGTTTTGGTTTTCGTTAGTTTTTTTTTAATTTGGGTTTTTTAGTTATTTTGAATCTATGAAATATCTTTGTGGAGTCACATTGGTTTCACTTCCCAGCCTTAGGAGTATTCCCATTTTCAGACCCATTTATTCCACTTCCTGGGATTTCTAGTTATGGAATTTTATAATCAAGTATTTTAGTCTGCCTCCAAATAGCTCAAGACAAAGAAATGAAACTTTTTCCTAACCCTGCTGTCATTCCCCATTCCAGGGGAAAATCTTTGACTCCTCCAAGCTCTCTCCAGAGGCTTTTCCCTCTTGACCAATTTGCACGGAAAATAGGGATTGTGACTTGCTGCCCTTGCCAAGATCGTGGAAATATCTCTATTAAAAATGGCATTTGTCTTCCTCCTGCCCAGGAATTCACTGATCTGTGTTTTCCAAGGATCAGATCCTTCCTGTTCCCTCTCAGTCTCAGTGGAAGGGCTTTTCTGGCCTCAGCAGGACAAGGCTGGATTTCCCACTGCCATGGTGGGTCCCTGTGCTGGAGCACACCTGGGCAGGGTCTGCAGCCCATCCATGGATTTGTGGATTCTGGATGAGGTGAGGGAGTGCCCACCTTCCCCCAGAGCTGCCCTGGGCCCTGCTGGGGCTTCCCATCAGCTGCTGAGGGCAGGGAATCAAAGCTTGGTGGGATTTGGAGTTAAAGCTTGGTGGGACTTGGTTGGGAGCAGGATTTCTTATCCCAGAGCCATTGAGTTTCATGAACTCCTCTTCCCTAAGAAAACAGAACTCCTGGGGTCCTGCTGCTGGTTCTGCTCTTCTCCCAGTGCAGTATTTCACACTGCTGGGGAGTTGGGACCAAAATCCCTTCTCCACCCCTCTTTTCCCTCAGGAATGTCTGCTTTTGTAACTGGAGGGTGTCAGGCCACCCTGCTTCAGTGGGATCCCTCAGGGTTGGTAAATCCTTAGGGCAGGAGTTGCCACGAGCAGTTTGTGAGCAGCCCACAGTGGAAATCATGGGATGTGTTATCCTTGGCCCCGAGGCGAAGAGGGGAATATTTTAATTGCGGGAGTTAATTACAATTTCAGCAGCCCGTGGGAGCTTGGCAGGTGATGTGAGACCCCGTCCTGCTCTGATCTCAGCTGAAGGATTGGGAACAGCAGCACAGATGTGGGAATCCAACAGCAGCAGGAACGGACTGGGAATGTTTCTGGGCTCTTTGTGTTGCTGTTTAATGATTTTTAGTGTAGGTGCCACACTTTTAAGTTGCTAAAAATCATCACAAAGGGTTTTTCCAGCAGGAGTTCCCCGTGGGCAGGAGCAGGGTGGATCCTGAGCTCTCCAGGTGCCTTCCCTCCCCTCTCCCCCAGCTCTTGTGTTGGTAAACAGGGCTGATGGACACTTCCCTCCCTTTGAGCACTGAACCTGAACTCCCTGAGTGCACAGGGGAGCTCCAGGAGCTCTGTGCTGTGCCAGGAGAAGGGGAAGGGGAATTCAGGCACAGCCATCAAAGGCAGGACTCAGAGCTGGTCAAACCTGACTCTCCTTGTGGAACTTTGGGGTTGTGCTGCAGACAGGAACTGGATTTGGGACTTGTAGAGTTTAAAGTTCAGGTGCTGGTGCCTCTCCAGATTCCTCCACCCCACAGACAGGGACACCTTTCACAATCCCAGGCTGCTCCAAGCCCCATCCAGCCTGGCCTGGGACACTGCCAGGGATCCAGGGGCAGCCACAGCTGCTCTGGGCACCTGTGCCAGGGCCTGCCCACCCTCCCAGCCAGCAATTCCTGCCCAATATCCCATCTATCCCTGCCCTCTGGAAGGTTAAACCCATTTATCCCTGCCTTTGCCCTGTTTGGTGTCTGTATTTGTATCCTGTAGGAATTTTTGGGTCTCGCTCTCCTTCCAAGCTGGAAGAGCTGAAGAGTGACCTGGAGAACAAGGGATTCCCTTCACTCCTGGCTCTGCTCCATCTCCTGTTTATCCTCCAGGGATGAATCCAGGTTTCCTGTCCTGTGCTCCTGCCAGGCTGCAGCATCTCCCTCCCAGAGCCCTATTTTGGGCACGAATCCAGGGATTCAGCATCACCCATGGAGTGGGTTTAACTGCCAGTTTATTGGGATTCAGCATCACCCATGGTGTGGGTTTAACTGCCAGTCAGGCTGTTCCTGACTTCTCCTGGTGTCTGATGTTTCCTCTCCCCCAGGATTTATCAATCACCTGTACAGGGCTGGGGTTTCTGGGGCAGCCCTCTGGAATTCCTGGCTGTTCCTCTGGCACTTTGGTTCCGTTTGCACCCTGGACTGAAGGAAAAGTTCCCTTTAGGATAGGGCAGGATGGGTTTCACACTCTCCTCCATGGGGGAACAAAGGGCTGCCTGCTCCATGGGTAAAGGCTGGGAGGTGATGCTGCAGACAGGGGGATTTTGGGGTGCATTTTGGGATCCATTTCACATTTTAGGGAAAACATTGCAATAAAACAGGACAGAAACTCCTGAAATACTGGAAATCCAAGGATAAATGGGATGATAAATCCCAGGAATGTGGCTGCAGTGGGGTCAGGGGGTCACTGCTGCCCCGGGGCTGTGCCAGCAGCTCTGCCCCTGCTCCAGAGGCTGCATGGATTCTCCACTTCCATGGAATCTCTCACTGCTTGTCTCCATTCACATCTCTATACCAGATTCAGGGTTTTTTTTGTGCTGCTGGTTAAAGGTGGTGACCAAAACAGGGTGAAATCCCTTCGGTTTTAATTCAAATTCAGCCAAACCCTCATGGAGAATTTTAGGCTTGCCTTTTCTTGAGCTGTCCCAGCAGCTCCTTGGCACATCCAGGAGCCTTTTATTGCATTTTTGGCACCAGTCCCTGTGGTTTTTGTGGCAGGAGAGCCCTTTGTAGGGTGTGCTGTGACATTCCCAGACTAAACCCCTATTTATCCATACTCTGATGTATTTCCCTGGAGATTTTTAGTCCACCTCCTTATTTAGGAGATTCCAGGCAGGAATTTCTGTAGTGGATGGAATGATTTAAGTTTGTTTCTCCTGTTGTAATAGAAGAGCTGCCTTTGATCCCAAAAAACAGAATTAACTTTTTTAGATTTCCTCCTTCTCTTACTCTGGTCCTTCCTTCATCCTTGGATCTCATCCCAAGTCCTGGTTTCCTGAAGTTGATCCCCATTTTTCCAGCTGGCAGGTTTGAGCCCAAGGTGATGCCAGACCTTGGGTTTCTGTCCTGCAGTTTGTGCCGTGGTTTGGGAAAGGGGAATAAGGAAAATCAAATCATAGGAGCTGAGTTTGGGTGTGGAACCAGGAGTTTCCACAATGCCTGATGTGGTTATGAAGGTGCCAGCCCATGGGAATATTGGATTTTTATCCAAATATTTGACTTTTAGCCAAAATTTGCACTCCTAAAAGCATCTTGAGAAGAATTCCTTGCTGGGAATTTTCTTCATCCCAGTCCTGAGCATGCCATGGGTGTGTCAGAGTCACAGGTGTCAGTGGGCAGTAATTAATTAATCACTTAATAGTCCACATTTTTAATGGTTTTATGGCTTTGGAGAGCCCAAAACCATTAAAAATTAGAAACCACCCAGAGCTCCTGGATTCCTGATTTTTGTCATTGTAACCCATTAGGAAAGCTTGCTGCAGGATTGGCTTTACCTGTTGAAAGAATTTATTGTAGAAGATATTGAGAGCTTTGTCCTGTTTGGTTTACAGATTTCTTGGGATAAATCACATCCACGTTCCAGGACCACGGATGTGGGGCTGTGACAGCAGCTGGTTTTGATAAACTCCAAAATGTCCCTCTCAAGTAAAAGAAACACAAATTTCACCAAGCAATTCCACATCGGCCTTTTCATTCCCTTCCCTTCCCTCCAAGCTCGAATTTGATTTTATTGCTTGAGATTTAGCAGAAATTTAATACTTTATCTCCTTGTGAAGCATCCCTCCCAGGCCCAGCATTCCTCTGGCTGGATTTGGGGTTCCAAGCACGGCTGATCTTTTGCCAAATTGAAGTTGCTCCGTGCCCGAGTTTCAGGATGGTTTAAACTTTTGAAGTTTGCCCAAAAATGTGCTTTATGTTGAGTTGTCTGGCAGGAGAGGCCTCTCCTTTTCCATTTTTCGTTTAAAGCAGCTTTTGGAGAGCCCAAAACCATCAGGAGTTGCTCCTCTCCCCAAATTCCAGGCTGGGCTTGCAGCAGGATCTGCTCATTCCATGGGGATCCAGGGCTTATCTTTATGGGAATAAAAGAATTTTGAGTCTCTTTGTGGTTCCCAGCTGAGCATTCCCTCTGCTCCACAGTGGGTTTGGGGTATTCCCCCTTTTCCAGTGACAGGAATTCCATCTGCAGCTCTGGTGCCTAAACCCTCCCATGTGGGAGAGCTGTGGCCATCCAGGACAGGCTTTTTGTGGATGTTGGTGCACAAAATTGTGGGGTTAAAACCAAATCTGTGCTGCTGGAGAGGGAAAGCCTGGCAGAGGAGGGAGAGGACAGGGCTTGGAGGGGCTGTGGGGTGGCTGAGACCCCAGAAATGCTGAGGTGCCAATGGAAGCGTGGGGGGGGCAAGGGTGCTGGTGTGGGAGGAGGAGGAGGAGGAGGATGCAGAGCTGGAGGAACCAGGAATTTATTTTGTTGTGTTGGGGCAAGGATGTTGATGTGGGATGAGGAGGAGGATGCAGAGCTGGAGGAACCAGGAATTTCATCTCTCATGGCTTTGGCATGGTGTGGCCATGAGGGAGATAGAACTGGGAAGGTTTTGGGGCTGTCAGAGCCCTCAGGAGCTGCCCCAGGAGCTCCTTGTGGGTGGGATCAGATCCCAGAGGATCCTTGATGCCTTGAGAGGCTGCCTGGAGCAGAAGCTGGGCAGAGTAAAGGAATAAAGCAGGGATTTATTAAAAGGCCTCAAAGGATTCGCCTTGGGCAGTACAAGGGCCTGGCTGTGGCTACACCCAAGATGGACAATGGGTCAGGAGTTCTCACACTTTGATAAGTTTTGCTCCATTTCCACATTGGGGTTCATTGTCCGATTCCAGCTCAGGTTCTGCAGTCCCACCCTCCCAGTTTGCTCTCCTCCATTCCCTCTTGTTTGCACTTTTTGGGCCTGGAGCTGCAGCGGAGCCATCCCAGCCCTGGAGCATTCCAAACCCTCCCTCTGGGACAGGGAAAGGCCTCTGCTGGCTTTTGTTGTGCTAAAGCAGGCATTTGTGGAAAACTGGCTGCTTCTCAGTTTCTTTGGAGGCTTCATATTGGTCTTCTCCTTGCAAATATCTCCTGGATTGCAGGAGTTGGTTTGTGAGAGAGAAACTCTGCTCCGGCAACTCAAACCGTGAATTTATGTTATATTGTCCAACATTGCTTGATCCTGGTCTTTCAGACACCACCCCCTGGATGTAAAAGCTGTGGACACAAACTCTTGCCTCTAGGGTTGATTTCCAGCCCCAGGGTGCTCAGGGAATGTCCTTTGTTCCTTTAAATTAAAGGAATTAAAGAATTAAAGGGGCCGTTTCTGTGGCAGGCCCTGGGCCCTGCCGTGGGAGGTTTGGGGTGGGTGGAAGAATGTCCCCATTATTCCCTGGCCCTCGTGGCTGCTCCCTGTCCTTTGCAGGGACAGGAGGAGGAGGGAACAAGGCCTTCACCCCAAAGTTACCGAGGTGTTGTCGCATTTTTGGGGAGTTTGGCTCTGCTGTGACAGTCCCCAGCTCCCCATGGGCAGGCTGGCAGCAGCTCTGGCCATGGTGGGTTTGGTGAATTATTTTCATGTGCAAATCTCTGTTGGGGTATAGAAATAACAGCTTTTCCCTTTCCAGTTAAAAAAAGAAACAACCCACAGTGTTGTTTATTCCTGTGGTTTTTGTCCAGGAACTCTGGGCATCTCCTGCCCAAACGCAGCGGCTGAGGCAGCAAATCTTTTGTAATAAAACAGGATTTTTTTTTTCTGCTTTGTTATCTGAATTAATTCCATTTTTAGCGCTTTTCCATTTTCCACTTGCATTTCCGTTGCCTGGAGGGTTTGGATGGATATTCCAGTGGAAAGTGTGGAAGGGGGTTGGAGTGGGATGAGCTTTAACCATTCCAACCCAGCCATGCCATGGTTTGTGTGATGTCCCTGTGGCTGGCACAGGGATGATCCGATTAGGGATCAGTGCTGGGACTCCCAAAGGCAGGACAAGCCTTTCCACGTGGGCTGAGCTGGCAGGAAAGCCATTGTAAAGCCGTTGTAAAGCCATTGTAAAGCCATTAAAGGTGTCACGCTTCTTATCTGCTTTTTGTTTATTAAAAAAAAAAAAAAAAAAAGAAAGAAAAAAAAAGAGAGAGGCTACAAATAAAGCTGTGTCACGAGATCCCCCTGGTAATTGAGGGGCCGAAATTAATTAGCCATGGTGAATGTTCTGCATGGCTCCCTCTCCCTCGGAAGAAGGAGCCCTTTGTGCATCCCAGGCAAAGGCAGGAGCTGCACATGGAGTACCTGAGGGCATCACGGGGCCTTCTCCTCCCTCTCCTTTTCACACTCCTCCTCCCCATCCCCTGCCTGTCCTTTCCGATTCTCTGGCTTTGTCAGGATTTCCTGACAGCTCTTTTCAGCCTGGCTTCCCCTCCAGCTCCCTCCCCACCCTCCCCAGTGCTGGGGTCACCTCTTGTAGGGATTTTAACTCCAGGGATGTGCCAAAAAAAGGTTTTGGCAGGCTCAGGTGGAGCTGGGCGCTCCCAGCACAGGGTGGCATCGTTGGCATTGTCCTGGGCAGCACCAGCACCTGCATTTGATGATCCTCCTGGTCCCTTCCAGCTCAGGAGATTTTAGGATTCTGTTTGTGCTTCTCTCTTGTGCTGCTTAATTTGGGGTTTATTGGTTTTTCTTTAGATTTGTTTTTTGTAGTCAGTTCAGTCTTTTTCCTGTAAGGATTTGCACTGTTCTGCTCTTTATCTGCTGACTGAGCTCTGGCTTTTGGGGTGCTGCTGGAGCAGCTCTGGATGTCCCTAGAGTTGGGATTTTCTGCCTATTTATTATTGAGTCTCTTCCATTTTTATTTTTTTGCATGGCAAATTCAAGCTTACAGACAGTGGCTGTTACACACAGTAGTATATAGAATTTATACTGCAATTCATATTTTTGTATATAGAAGTAGAGAATTTATATTGCAATTTATATTTTTGTATATAGAATTAAAGCAATGATAGAGCATTGATATTGCAATTCATATTTTTGTATATAAAATTATATACAAAAATAGAATTAGAGCATTTATATTGCAATTCATATTTTTGTATATAGAATTAGAGAATTTATATTGCAATTCATATTTTTGCATATAGAATTAGAGAAATTGTATTGCAATTCATATTTTTGCATATAGAATTAGAGAATTTACATTGCAATTCATATTTTTGCATATAGAATTAGAGAAATTGTATTGCAATTCATATTTTTGTATATAGAATTAGAGAATTTATATTTCCATTCACATTTTTATATTGGAATTTCAAATAATCAGCAGCACATTCCAGGCCTTTTGTGATAAATCCAGTGGGATAAATCCAGTGGGATAAATCCAATAGGACAAATCCAGTGGGATAAATCCAATGGGATAAATCCAATGGGATAAATTCAGTGGGATAAATCCAATGGGCTAAACCCAATGGGAGCCATCTCCCAGAACCTGGAGCAATCTGGGGGCTGCCTCTGATCTGCTCCAGCTGGAATTCCCACCCCATTCCTGTCCCTCCTTCCCTTTTGGTGCTTTTGGGGCCCTGGAGCTGCTCAGTGTGAGCAGAGCCTGATTCCAGTGCCCAGCATAACCCATTAATTATGGGTTAATTAAACTGCACCTCCTGGCACTTGGGCTGGAGCAAGTGCACTAAGTCAGGCTTAAATCCATCCCCACCATTGGGGACATATTTCATGGGGCAGTAACGAGCCCAAATTCCAGGTATTCCTCTTCCCTGCAAACACGCTGTTCACTCGAGGAAATTAAAGCCAGCACCGTGCATGCTAAGGGGGCTTTTATTTGGTTTCTGTGTTTGAAAAACAACAAAAAAACCCCCTCACAACCCTCCCAGGCTGTAAAAGTTTGTGCATGATTGATTTTGGGATTAAAAGAGCAAATTTTTTTTTTAATTTTCTTTTTTTTTTTTTTTGTTTTTGCCACATTTCAAATCATCCAGGGAGACTTTTCCACCCCAGGAGCGGGGTGTGTGTTATCCCAGATTTAATTGTGGAGCCTGGGTGTGTGCAAAGTGTTCCTGAAGGTAATTGGATGAGGGTCACTGCCTGCCCTGAGATATATGGGCACAGTAATCAGAGAATAATTTCGACCCAGGTTGGAGTTGCCAGTAAAAGTTGTAAAAGTTAATTTTATAGGGGCTGGGACAAAATATGAGCGAGAGCAGGTTTGGGGTTCTGGTGTATTTGCTTTGTCTGGTGACGTTTTTATGATGTTTTATTATTATTATTTGTGTTTTAAATGCAGTTTGGGGCAGAGGGGAGGGAGGGCTGAGCTGATTAGCAGCGTGTGCAGATGGATCAGGCACAGGAGGAGGAATTCAGCACTGACAGGAGCTGCCCTGGGCACCACCAGAATTAACTTGTGGGGTGATTTATTTATTTTTACCATCACATTCTTGCCCTTGATCTCCAGCAAGGAGCAAAGCCCATTCTGAGGGTATTAAATAAGTGGCTTTTCATATTCCTGAGTGGGTGAAATCTCCCAAACCACTGTGCTGGCCGGGACAGAGGCAGGGATGGAATCAGGTTGGGAGGGACCCCCAAGATGATGGAGCTCAGCCTTGGGACAGGGCTCGGGGAGTGGAAATAAATCCCATTTCTCTCAATCAGAACTTGTTCTGGGGTCTCTGCAGGGCCAGGAGCCTTCAGCTGGGTGGGAGCTCCATCAGATCTGTCACAGGAGGTCATTTCTGTCAGTCCTTCCTTCATCTGCCCCTAAAAATACCCCACTGGGCATTTTCCATTTGTATTAATGCACAGAAACCCACCCTCACTGGGCACAAATTGCTTCCATTTATATTCTTGTTTCAGCTGAAATCAGAGACTCCTGCAATGGTTTGGGCTGGGAGGGACTTGCAAAGGCCAGATATTTTTTGTTTGACTGAAGTGGGACACAAAAGTATTTCTTGTAAATCCTCAGTGTGGGGACACTTCCCTTGCTGTTGAAAATTCCCTTATCAAGCATTCATGAGGTGGTCCTTGGGGGAGAAAGGGAAATATTGATTATTCCCAGCACCAGCCTTTGCAGAGTTTCTTTGAAAAAATACTGGGCTTAATTATTCCAAGTAGGAAAAATATTTGCATTATTAAAAACATCTGCATCCATCTGAGATTGCTCTTATCAAGAGAAACCTTAATTGCTTCTGACTGACGAAGTGAATGTTTATTCAAATCTGCCTTTATGTTGATGATCTTGCTAATTAAGCCCTTTATTTTATTTAGACAATTATGTCTAAACAACTGGGGAGTTACAGTAGCTCTAATTGGGCTTTTTACTTTCTTACCTGCTTGGAGATTCCACGGGGCATTAGGGAAGGAGGGAGAGGAAGGGCTGCGTTGGACTCCTGGGGGATTTCAAACCCCAAACTGGTCAACTTGCAGTTCCTCTTTCTGTCTGTGAAGGTTACAGGGGCAGGAGAAATGTCCAGTGAAATAATCGGTTTATTCCTGATGGTTTGTTTTTAGTGGATTCTGCTTCTCCCAGGCTGGCATTGCCGTTCTGGGTGTGGGGGCTGCTCCTCCCCTCTGCTCTGGGCGAGCTGGAATTGTTCCCCTGGGGAAGGGAAAGCTCCAGGGAGAGCTCAGAGCCCTGCCAGGACCTGAAGGGGCTCCAGGAGAGCTGGAGAGGGACTGGGGACAGGGATGGAGGGACAGCACCCAGGGAATGGCTTCACATTAACAGAGATCAGGGATGGATGGGAGATTGTTGGAGATTTTTTCAGGGATGGCCTAGAAGGCAGCTGTGAGGAGCAGGTTCTCACAGCCTGTTTCTGTGAACAGCAGAGGTTCTCAGGTTATTTTTAACTACAGGTAAAGGTGACAAACATGAAGGCCTTGAGAGCCTTGCACATCAGAGTTCTCAGGCAGCTTTCTCATAACAAGTGGATGTTCTATCTTTGGCTGTTTTGGGAAAGCAAGAATAATTTTGAGAACCCAAATCTTGGTATTGGAAACATAAGGAGGGGTTGGTGTGTTATCTCTGACCTATTGTGAGCTCAGATTTTGCAATATGCATGAACTTGATTAACACTGTTATAAAAGGTGACTGATTGATGAATAAATCAGAGTCGATGGCTGACCAACGCAAGGTGGGTCGTCTCCCTCCAACTTCAATAGGAGATCGGGCAGGAATTCCTGCCTGTCATTCAAACAAAAATAATCTGGCCTTTAAAAGTCCCTCCCAGCCCAAACCATTCCTGGATTCTCTGATTTCAGCTGAAATAAGAATGTAAATGGCACAGGGTGCCCAGAGCATCCATGGGCATGTCCCGGAGCAGTGGGACAGTGGAAGTGTCCCTGCCACGGCTGGGGTGGCACTGGATGGGATTTAAGGATGATATTTAACCTTGAGGGTAAATCCCAGATATCCATCTGCCCCTGGGTGAGGCAGCCTTGCCTCTGCTCTGCCCAAACCCAGCCCCAGATGTTCCTGCAGAGGGAAATCACCTCCAGGACAGCCTGGCCGTGTGCTCTGGGCATCCTTGCATTTGTCACCTTGGCCTGGGCAGGTTTTTGGGGGTTGCTCAGTGTTTTCCCTCTGCTCTGGGCCTGTGCTGTTTGTTTCTGTTGGAATCATCCCCAATTTGTTCTCCCTAAGCAATGGCTCTTGTCTGCAGAGGCTTTAAGGCAGTGGATGCCTCTGGCTTGGCTCTGTAAATCAATGAATAATCCACTTCCAAATGGGTGAATAAATAAATGAATGATCCACCTCAAATAAATAAATGATCTACGTCCAAATGAATAAATAGATAAATAAATAATCCTCTTCCAAATGGATGGATAAATAAATAGATAAATAAATAATCCGCTTCCAAATGGATGGATAAATAAATAGATAAATAAATAATCCACTTCCAAATGAATGGATAACTAACTAAATAAATAAATAATCCACCTCCAAATAAATAAATAAATAAATAAATGACCCACTTCCAAATAAATAAATAAATGAATAATCCACTTCCAAATGGATAAATACATAAAGCATCCACTTCAAAACAAACAAATAAATAAATAAATAATCTGCTTCCAAATAAATAAATAAATGAACAATCCACTTCCAAATGAATGGATAGATAAATAAATAAATTAATAATCCACTTGTAAATAAATAAATAATCCACTTCCAAATGAATGGATAGATAAATAAATACATTAATAATCCACTTCTAAATAAATAAATAAATAATCCACTTCCAAATGAATAAATAAATAAATGAATAATCCATTTCCAAATGAATGGATAGATAAATAAATTAATTAATAATCCGCTTGTAAATAAATAAATAAATAATCCACTTCCAAATGAATGGATAGATAAATAAATAAATAAATAATCCACTTCCAAATGAATAAATAAATAAATGAATAATCCACTTCCAAATGGATAAATAAATAAATGAATGTGCACGAAGTCATCCTGATGTAGGGGAAAATGTGATTTATCACCTGTATGAGTCAGTGGTAATTTGTGATTGGTGTTTTCTGCCAGAAATCACGGAATGGTTTGAGTTGGAGGGGAATTTAGGGATCATCCAGTGCTGGGCAGGGACACCTTCCACTGTCCCAGGGTGCTCCAAGCCTGGGACACTCCAGGGATCCAGGGCAGCCCCATCTGCTCTGGGGATTTGTGCCAGGGATGAATTCCTCCCTGATATCCCACCCATCCCTGGCCTAGCCCAGCCCAGCCCCACTCCCCACTTGTATTTTAATTTTATTTTTATATCCCCGTGCTCCCAACAAAACAATCTCCTGTCCCCCCAGTGCTTGGAGCCATTGGGAAGCAGATTAAAAGTTTTCATCAGCTCTTCCTAATAGAGGCAGATAAAGCAGGCTAATGGTCATGTGTTGAGTTATTGAAGGGAATTCAGGTACTACAAAATCACCTTTAACCCTCGGCTTCCTCAGACCTCCTGGCTCGCCATTGTTTGCAGGGGTGTAAAAAACCAGAGTCCAGTTCATAAATTATTATGGAGTTCCAGTGCCCTTAATGCAGGACAGCTTTGGCAGTGTTTCATTTTGGGCTGGGAGCTCGTTCTGGGCCCTGCACACCATAAAGCTCCAGCGTTCCCAGGGTTAACCCTTCCCCTGCTGGCTGGCAGGGAATGATCAGTGTTTGTACGCTGTTTTACTCATGGCAGTGATCCCTGAGGAATTCTCTCTCTTTTTGGGAGTTCCTGGGTAAAACATAGCAGGAAGGTTTTGTTTAAAAAAAATGTAAAAATCATCCAAGTTGTCGCTTTTTAGAATTCAGTGTTCACTGTGATGATTTTTGAGGATTTCAGCCTAAAATTTATGGTTTAAAGTTTTCCACTACTGATATTAAAAAAGGCATTTTGGTGCAATGGGACAGGATCATTGTGGGGTGTTTTCTATTGATCACAAACCAGTAGAATCCATGCTCTGGGCACTTCCTCTCCACTGACCATGGCAACTTCTCCTGAATTCCTTGCAGCAATTCCTCCTCCCCTTCATCAGCTGCTGTTTTCCACGTGAGCTGTGGTTTTAGGGTGAAGTTCAGAATTGCTGTTGGGCAAAGCAAAGAGGAGTTCTCTGCCTTTGACTTTGCTCTCTAGCAGCCCCTCATGTCAGCATTCCCAATGTTCCTTGGTTTTGGGAAAAAATTACTGTTCCATCAGCTCTGGATGGCATTCCTGAGATCTGCACTTCAGGTCCCAGTTCTTAAATCCCATTAAAATTATCCCTCTCCATGGTTTTCTGCCCTGGCTCCTCCATCCAGGGAGAAGCCACAGACTCTCCTGCCCATCCAACCCCAAGGGGCTTCCCAAATTTGTCATTTTGTTCTGTATTTATCTTGGTTTAGGGTAAATTTGGGAGAAAAGGCCAAATTTGGGAATGTTGTTATTAACACGAAGCAATGATCAGCCCATAACTATTTTTTCCCTAAATATAGGAGGAAATTGCTGGCTGTGCTGAACTAAACATGTTTTAGTGGCCAGTTCTGTTCAGGAGTTTTATTTCCTGGTGTGTTAATTTTATTTTAATTAATGCATGGACTTGGAAATAAGTTAATCACTAATAGAGAGGTTCTAGCAGGGGTTGGGGTGCACTTTGTGTGGGAGAGAAGCTGCTTTTTGGAATATTTTATGGAGGGCACAAAATCTCTGAGGTGTTTTACGTGGCAAGCTGAAGATGGAATTTAATCCCAACAAAACAGCTGAGGGGTTATCCAGGGAGAGTTTGTGTCTGCACAAAAACCCAAATTTCCTACGAATTGAGTGCTGTTGCTCCCCAAAATCACTGAATCCCAGAATCCAAGCTCATCAATCCAGCCTTTGGAGCCTGGAGCATCACCTTGTCACCGAGCAGGGCACTGAGTGCCACGTGCAGTGATTTCCTGAAGGGTGAGCCCGTGGCTATATTTGGGCTGACTGGTTTTTTATGGAATTGTTGGATCCTGAGGGCTTTACTTTTCCCTGCTGCGTTTCTGGAGCACTCAGGCTGTGGGACATCTCCCACTGTGGCTTCCAGGAGGGGTTGGACCCAGGGACTGCTTGGACGTGCTGGTTGTGACTGGAATAAATCCCATTTCCCTCAATCAGAACTTTCCAAAATCCCATGTGCTGGGAGACTCGGTGAAAATTCAAGTTTCAGGGGTAAAAAAAGGTAAATCTCTTATAGAAATCTCTATATACATTTTTTTTCTGTTCCCACCAACTGTCTCCTTCTCAGCACTGAGTTAGAAGTGCTTTAAACCCTGGCTATTCCCAGTATCCTTTGGGATAATGTCTGGAGTTGGAGCTTCTGGTCCCATCCAGTAACAAAGAGAGGGAGGTTGATTGTAAAGGAAATGTGAAATGATTTGTAGTAGAAATGGTGTGAAATGTCCTTATGAGAGGACAGTGGAGGTGGTGAATCAAGATATGGAGACACTCCTCTTCAAATTTCTGATTTCATGTTGGGTTTTAGGCCCTTCATTTTTTTCTCCTTCCCTCCCATAACTCTTTCTGATCTCTCCCTTCCTTGCAGTTTTCACAGTTCTCACAAAGCTGTGTCCCAGACATGGGCAAGCTGCTGTTCATCCAAAGCCACCGGGATCCTTTGTGCGCAGACCCATTTGGGATGAGCAGGGAGCTCGGAGCTCTGTCCCAGCCAGGCTGCCACCGTCGGGATAATCCATAAATTATCACCAAAACCCATAGCCCAGCTCCACGCTGACCCCAAATCTGAACCATTCAAACCATGGACGGGCAGGGATGCACACGGGGGTGGCCTCATCCCTCGCTGCTCCCTGGGTCCCTCGCGGCCGGCGGCGCTCGCTCCGTTCCGCCCTGCCTTTCAGCTGGAGAGGCAGCCCCGACTGCATTTAATAACCACTCCTTCAGCACACAGAGGTGCAGAAAGTAATTTGTCCCCTTGCCAAGGAGCAGGAAGAATGGGCATTTTGTTCCTGGTGATTTTACCTGGCTGGCTGCTGCAGGGAGAGCAGGACTTTGTGCTACCGTTGCCCCGCACGCTGTGTTGATTTATTGAAATTGGAGCCCGCGGGTGCAGTCCTGAGGTACCTCCTGACATGGAATTTCTAGGAGAAATATACAATTGGCTTGGTTATTATTTTTTCCCTCCTCCCTCTGCTTGGGCGTCTTTCCAGCTTTTGCACTAAGGAACAAGATTTTAAATTAGCCTTGAATTTTAACACGGTGCAGCTTGGCCTTGCTATTCCCAGGGTTTTACTATGAAGGGTCTGACGTTGTGTCCTGGTTTCATCTCCATCACCTGCCCTGAAATGCAGAGTTTCTTCTATTTTCTTTATTTTTAAAAATTTTTTAATTATTTTTTTGTTTTTAATTTTTATTTTTAGAGGAAGGAATTGAAGTGAGGCTGTGGGTCATTGTCCTGGTTTAAATGTCATCATCCCCCTTCCCTTTGTGCCTGCAGAGAGGTTGTGGAATCTCCCTCACTGGAGATATTCTGGGCATAATCCTGTGCTGTGGGATGACCTTGCTTGAGAAGGGAGGTGGGAGAATATTCCCAATGTGGGCCCTTCCAGCCTGAGCCCTCCAGGGATTCTGTGACTTTCCAGGTGTTCACATCCAGGTAATCATCTTGGGAGGGGAGCTCCCAATGGAGCCAGAAAAAGTGATGATAAAACCACACGGAAGGGATGGCTGGAGATGTGGTGCTGTGTATCCATGTCCAGGATCTGTAAAAAGAGTCAATTCCCTGATAGCAACTCCAGTTAATTCATTTCTTCTCTAGCAGTGTTAAAATATGAGTAGAAATCCTTCTCTTAATAATACTGCCAGCATTTATCTATTTTTATCACGTTTGCTTTTAGAGTAGAAAAATTCAGAATTAGTATTTTATGCTGATACTTCCAGAGGTTTTTTTTTGCATCTCTTTATTGGACATTCAGTTTGCTTGTCCTCCTGTTTGGATTTATTTCCTGGGCAGGTTTTAGGAAGAAGCTCTCCCTGGGTGAGAACTCTGCAAACCCAGTGGGGTTATGTTGGAAGCAAGCCTGGAATCTCCTCACAGATTCCCACCAAATGGAGTTGGGATTTGAGCATCAGTTTTCCATGTGCTTCACCATTAACAGGTTTCTGTTAATTATTGTCCCTTATAGTTATTAGCAGCATCTTTGATGGTCCAGTTCAAGCACTTCCACAGGGCTTCTCCATGGAAAACAGAGCTGATCCAGGAAAACCCTGGGATGCTGTGGGAGCAGCCCTGTGCCACCAGATCAGGCTGGGCACGGCCACATTGATCACCTTGGCGTGATTTTGGCAGATTTTGGGAGCAGAAATAGGGCCGGGAGCCGTGGCAGCTCAGCCCAGCCCCTGCAAGCCCTCCTGCCCCCTTCCCTCGGATCCGCCGGGTAATGCCGTGCAGCTGCACTGACAGAATGTGATTGCTCATCAGTTTGCTTGATGACTTAATCTGGGGCTGATTAGCATCTTGGAGCCCGTCCAGGAGATCAGAAATGATGCACAGTTCTGCTGCAGGCCCTGGGTTATTGCGCGTTTGAGCCTGGCCCAGCTCTGGAGCAGCAGCAGGGGCTCGCCTGATTGCTCTGCACAGGGTTGGGGTTGGGGAGGGGGCAGTGCCAAGGCCAGGCTCCTGTCAGGGAGCTGGGCTGGCCTGGCTTTGTGTCCCAAGCACAGGTCAGCCCGCCAGGCAGGGATGTGGAGCATCCTTTAGCACTCAGAGCTCTGGTCTGGTTGATCAGGTGCTGAGCAGTCACAGCTTGGACTCGATAATCTTGGAGGGCCTTTCCAATTAATTCAATTATTTTGTGATCACCCCTAGTAGTGTATTGTGCGCTTGGAGTAATGATAAATCCATAAAAATCCTTTCCTTCCCCTAAAAACTGCTTCCTTAAACAAGGGAGGACATTCCCTGATGCTCCTGGTGCTCTCAGATCATCACCCCGAGACGTTTTGCTGCCGGGGGAGTTTGGGAAGCAGCAGATGGGACAAGGGCCAGGATATGGGATGATGTGGGAAGGCTGAGCTGTGGAATCAGCCAGCTCCTGCTCAGCAAGGGTTAAACGTGGAGCAGGGACTGCTGGAAGAGTTCAGTTGTTTCACATTAGGCCGGGCAGCCCTGGCTGCCTTCCGTGCTCGGGGAGCCGGGGGCCGAGTCCCCAGCGCTAAATCTGCGTAACCGATGCCGTACAACTGGCACCAGCCTTGACCACAAGTGGCCGTTAAAATAAACATCCCCGGGCTTAACTGACAGGCAGCAGCGAGCAGAAACAGCCCAGCATGATGGGGAATATTAAACACCCAGCCAGAACCGAATTTCGGCAGCAAACCCCCCCCCAAACCCGCCCCGGCATCGCCCCGGCCCCGCAGCATCAATGGGAGCAGTGTTTGGGACCTGCTCCCAGGGGTGTGGGAGGTGGGAGAAGTCCAGCCCAAAACACAGCCTGGGTAAACACAGGGCATGAGCCCCAGGGTGGCACCAGGACTGAGAAATGCAGCCCAAAAGCTGTGCCAGGAAACGCAGGGTGCGAGACTCGCAGCAACAGCGGCACCGAGAAATCCAGCCCCAAACATATCCCAGGAAAACAAGGCACAAACCAGCCCTGTGACAGCGCTGGGATGGAGAAATACAGCCCCAAATATATCCCAGGTAAACTGAGGACATGAGTCCCATGGCAGCACCGGGATGAAGAAATCCAGCCCAAAACTGATCCTGGGTAAAGACAAGGCACAAACCCCACAGTGACATTGGGACTGAGAAATCCAGCCCCAAATATATCCCAGAAAAATACAAAGCACAACCCCAGGGTGGCACCAGGACCAAGAAATCCAGCCCAAAACACATCCCAGGTAAACAGAGGACGTGAACCCCACAGCAGCACTGGAATGAAGAAATCCAGCCCAAAACTGATCCCAGGTAAAGACAAGGCATCAGCCCTATTATTGCAGCAGCAGGATGGAGAAACCCAGCCCCAAACCTGTCCCAGGATAACACAGGGCAGGAGCCCCATGGCAGCACCAGGATGGGCTGGCACAGAGGATGTGCCAGGATGTGGCTGGCACAGATGGAGCTGCCATCCCTCGGGCACTGAGCTGCTCCAGGATCTTGTCTGGCATTAGGAAAGGAGGTAAAAGGCTTTATGAAAAATGAGCTGCTTGCCTTAGATTGGCAGATTTATTTATAACGGTGATTTGTGAGCGCTCCAAGTTGGGACAAGAGTGAGGGCATTATTATGTCCACGGGGATAGGGGAGCGACACATTTATTGGGTGGAATTTATCTGCCTGGAGAATTTCTTGATTTCTTTTTATAAGAAAAGCACAGAAACAAGCAACACTTACAAAACAAGCGATTACACAAGGGCAGAACTTGCCAGAGCTCGAGGCAAGAGGATTTGGACATTGGTGCTGCTGGGAGAGGCTTCTTCCCTCCTGGATAGCAGCACAACTCCCTGCTCTGGCACGTGCTGCTTGAAATCCGTCACGTTTTTGTGTCAGAAGGGAAACCACTGGAGTTATTAAGGGTGCGCTGGAGAACTTCCCTGAAATTGTGTCCTTTAAAATGTAGTTAATTATTGGTTCTACCCAAGGAAGGCCTTGAGCGGGATGAGGATATTTCTAACAAGCGCGGTTTTGTGTGCAGGAGTCCAAAGATGCCCAAGCCTGTTTCCTAACATTAGTAGGATTTGAAGTTCTATATCATTGTGTGTATTATGTCCTGGCGTATTGTTGTATTTTTGTAAGAAGTCACTAATTTAACCTCTTAATTGTTTAAAAGAGAGTTGTTGGAATGATGGCCACAGCAGGAGAGGCAGTGCCTGTGTCACTGCTGGAGAGGTGCAGCTCGTGGAATCACACAATCACTTGAGTTTGGGTTGGGAAGGATCTTAAAACCCATCCAGTTCCACCCCCAACACCTTCCACTATCCCAGGTTGCTCCAAGCCCCATCCACCCTGGCCTTGGGCACTGCAGGGATCAGAGACAGCCAGAGCTTCTCTGGGCACTCTGTGCCAGGGCCTGCCCACCCTCATAGGGAAGAATTTCTCCCTAATGCCTAATTTAATTCCCCCTTCTTTCAGTTTGAAGCTGTTCCCCCCTGTCCTGCCACTCCAGGCCCTCATTCTTTGCTGAGGAGGAGCAGAATTGGCTGCTGGATTCACCCAACAGAGTTTGGGGATCAGCTCCTCATGGCCAAGAGTTTTCTTGTGTCTTGTTTTGCTTGTCCTAAATTCTTCCTGGCTGCATCCTTTGTTACTCAGGAGAAAGCCTAAAACAGAAACAAACTCTCCCAAGCTTTTGGTTCCACCTTTGGGACAGCAACCTGGATTTTCCTCTTGTCTTATTCTTATCCCATCCTGCTCTAGAAACGCTCTTGGTTGGATGGGAGGTTCAGAGAAGGATCTGGCACGATGGTTCCTGTGGAGCCAGCTCTGGATTTAAAACCCTGTGGATGTGACACATGGGGACATGGATTAATGGTGGCCATTGCTGGTCTCAGAGGTGCCTAAAGCTGGCTGATTGTGCAGTTCTGTGCTGGGTGTGCTCTGTCTCCTGGGCAGTGGCAGAGTTAAACGAGTTCCCCCTCCCGCCGCCGGCGCTGGCTTTGGCTCAGAGCGCGGTGGCGTTCCAGTTCGGAGAATTCCAGTGACCAACCAGGTAGTCGGCTCCTCATGGCACAATTTACCCTTTGTGAGCACATTTTATGAAAGCTCTCACTGTTTGTCTCGAGTTGTGGAGGGGGGAAAAAAAAAACCCAACCCGACTGTAAACGTCCAGGCCGCGGAGCGGCCTAATCCAAACACAGGCACGAGCCGGGGCTCCGTGTGTTCCTTGGCCTGGTGCTGAGCTCGTGTTTATGAGCACACACCAAAAAAAAGCCCTCTGAAGGAGTCTGGGCCTGGGTTTAGCACTGGGCATTTTAAAGGGGAAAAAAAATGAGGGAATGAGGGGCTGTGGAGGAGCGGCCATGGGGTGGTTTTGGGGTTGTGAGGGGAAGGGTAAAGCTCTGGGTCCTCTGAGTGAAGCCATTGGAAAGATGTTCAGGAAGATGTTCAGAAGGATGTTCAGGAAGATGTTCTTCCACTCTCTAAAGCCGTAGGTTTGCCCTTCAAGGCACCAGAGCGTGCAAGGAACTCTGTGGAAAAAGTTGGAAAATCCTTGGAAAATGTTGTAGTAAAACAGCCCAGGTGACCTTGCTGAGGTGGGACTGGCCAGGGGGATGAGCAGGAGCATGGTCAGGGGATGCTGGAGGTGCCCAGGGCAATGGGCTGTGCCAGCCAGTCTGCTCCTGGTGGAGTTCAGAGCACAGAAGATGCTGCTGGCCTGGGGTGAGCCACGTTCCTTGGGAAGAAATGCTGACATCCTTCCCTTTGGAACGTTTCCCACTTGGGCGCAACAAGGGGTTAATGTTGGAATTGTCAATCTCTGTCCCCTCATTCCACTCCATGGGGGAGCTCTGGGTCCTGCTGTGATGCTCAAGGCTTCTTGTGATGTCCTGGCTCTGTTTTTCTCCCTTTCCACTGCTCATTCCCATCACTTTCCTGTTCCTTGATTTATCAGTGGGGCCTGGTGGGAGCTGGCAAATCCCTCACCGTGCTCATGAACCCAAGCAAAACCTCTGGCCTGCAGGAGAAAACACCAACTGAACCCCAAATAATGAGTATTAAAGGAAAATGTAAAATGGCAGAGGGCACATGGAGTAAGCAGAGGTATTTTCTGGCTGTCTGGTCGAAGGTTTGGTATCATTTTTCTCCAGGATTACAGGGGCTTTCACCTCATAAATTTGGGCCTGTTTGAGGTCGTTAATCTTTCTTTACATGTTGCCTTGCAATTTTAGAGCTTTGCCACCATCTGGGATCACATTTTAAATGGAGTTTCCACTCACTACGTCCCCTTTTCATGGAATTATTTATATATGGAGAAATGCATAATAAATACATCAGCTCTGGGTTGTTTTTAAACATTTTCAGGGCTTACCTTGTGTGGAAAAACTTGTCTTCTCTAATAGAGAGTCATAACAGTGACCAATTAAAGGATCACATTTGCAATATGCTCTTAAATGGCAATTTAAAATATTGGTGAGTGATCCGTGGGGAAAGGGAGCTCCAGGCCAGGGACCTGAGTTGGAAAATCCTGGAGTGTGAGACAGAACAGCACCATCTGATGGAAACAGCAAACCTGGAGAGGGATTTCAGCTCCCCCCTTGCCTTTGGGACAGAACCTTCTTGTGTTTCCCGTAAATCTTGGTTTTTCTTCACTATATGATGGTGTTGGGTCAAATGTTCATCCTGGAGGTTCTTCCCAGTCTCTGATTCTTATGGATGGACCTTCCACTCCCTAAAATTGCCCCATCTTTGCTGCGTTTGACAGACCCCAAAGGACCCACAGCTGGTTCCACCAGCTCCTGCTGGCCCCACCAGAGCCCAAATGTCTGCCCCAGGCCCCGCCAGCTATTTGAACGGGTTTTTGAACAAATAAATAGCCTCAGCAGCTCAGTGGTTCCTTGTGTAATTTTAGCTCAGGACCTCTCCAAGAATGTCCAGAATAAATAGGTGAATCTGCAATCCGTCCCCAATTAAGTGGATATTCCGGGAGCAGCTCGGAGCGCGTTACGGAGGAGCAGTGTCAATAAACAGGGATGCTGTGGGCCCTGGAAATGTGGGCTCTGTTCCTGGAGGGGCAAGGCTCAGACCAGGAGCTGGGTGCAGGCTGGAAAAGCAAACAGAAAGGAGCCTTCTGCCCCCACCCAGGTGGTTGGGATTCCAGCCCCCACCTTTCAGGGTCCCCCAGATCCTCCTGGGGTGATTCACCCTGACCAGGAATGGAGGTTTCACCTCCACCCGCGACTTTACAGCGTTGTCAACAGGAAAACAACAAATTCCCCTGGATATTTTACAGTGCTGAGGCATGAAATTGCAGAGCAGAATCTTCTCCCCAAGCCCCCTTTCCCCTCTGGCAGCTGCAGCCACCATTCCCTCAGAAACCCAGCCTCCAGACGTGAAGCACTGCTGGGATTTTTGAGGCTTTTAACTTTTCCTTGGCTCGGGCGGGAGGAGCGGGGACCTGCTGGAGCTCTGAAAAACCCCCGAGCACGGGCTGGCTGGGGAAAGGAGTTAAAAATGAACCAGCAGATTTTTATATATATAAAAAGTAAAAATATATGTTCTCCATCTGAAGTTTATTTAGGTCCTTTGGGAGAGTGGCGCGGCACCACGTCTCTACTAAATTGCCAACATTTTATGGCCGTGCTGGCACCGTGTCAAACACACATCTCCTTGGCTTGCTCTGCTGTCTTAAACAGGCAGATTCCAGTCTGTTTTTCTATGGACTGAATATTCCTATTGACTGGGCGAGGAGAGCTCTGCCCAGCAAGAACCTACAGGCAACTTCTCTTTTTATTACTTTATCGAGCCTTGATTATTTTGATATTGCGCTGCTGAAGAGCCGACCCCTTGTGACCCACTGGATGTCAGAGCAGTGTTCATTTCAAGCCAGATCCAGCTTTTTCTTTCTTTTTTTTTTTTTCCTTTCCCTTCTGATTTTATTTGGATTGGGATCTTATTAATAACTGGAAAGTTTTGAAGGGGCTATTTTTAACCGCTTAGCTGTCGGGAGTATTTCAGTAGCGTGGACGTGGAGCTTTGAGTGTACAGATAAATACAGCACAAGGTGCTGCTGGGTTTAAACCCAGCCTGAGCAGTTCCCCGCGCCATTTCCTTCCCAACATGAGAATCCTTGTGCAAAATCCCTCTGCTGCTCATCACTCAAGGTCTCTGCTCCAGTGGAGCCTTTCCATGGTGAGGAAGCTCCGGGATCTCCCCCCTGCTCCAAGCAGGGTGGTTTTTAGGAATCCTTGCTTGCTGCAGAGCCCGAGACAGGCTGACTGGAGGCAGGACCCTCATCTGCCCACACTTCCCAGCAGCTGGGAGTGACCTCCCTGCTCTCCTCTCCTCTCTCTGCCTCCTGGCACGGGGCTGGGGAGACGTTCCCACCGGCCCTGCGAGCGTGGAGCTTTGATCTGCAGATGCCTGAGGAGCCAGGTCAGCATCTGAGGCAGGATGGACTGGCAGGGAGCAGCCTGTTGGACCACACTGATCCAATTAGGCTCCACGACGGAGAATCCTTTTTATTTTTTGGTCCAAAGCACAAGAGAAGCGAGGGCTGTTGCTTTGAAGCCGAGGAGATGAGTTCATGCCTGAGTGCCGAGCTTTGCAGTTCATCTGGATCTTCCACAGCTCTCCAGAAAGCATTTAATAAAGCTCTCAGGCTGCTTTTCCAGGGCACTGCTGCTCCTCACGCTCGGCTGGCTGTGCCAAAGGCTTTCCCTCTCTGCTGGCTGTGGGAGCCCGCAGAGCTGCTCCTGATGTGTTCACTGCACCTCGGTGGGGTCAGCGGGGAGGATGGTCCATCATCCCATAGGACAAGGAATGGCTTCAGACTGCCAGGGGAAGGGTTGGGTGGGATACTGGGGAGGAATTGTTCCCTGTGGGGATGGTGGGACACTGGCACAGGGTGCCCAGGGCTGCCCCTGGATCCCTGGAAATGCCCAAGGCCAGGCTTGGATCAGCCTGGGACAGTGGAAAGTGTCCCTGCCCATGGCAGGGGGTGGCACTGGATGAGATTTCAGATCCCTTCCAGCCCAGCTCATTCTGGAATTCTGCTTCTTTTGACCAAACAGTTGTTTCTTTCTCATTATTTATTCCTATTTGCTGTTATTCTCTTTCCTTCTGTTTTTCAGGCTTTCTCTGCCATGAAGTGCACTTGGTTGGATTTGTTGATCTTAGAGGCCTTTCCCAACCTAAACCATTCCATGATCCCTTGATTCCTTTTCTCCACACTCTCCTGCTCAGCTCTTTGCATGGCAGCAGTGCTGTGAGCCCAGGAGAGAATCCCAGGCAGGTTTGGGTTGGAAGGACCTTACAGCCCATCCCATCCCATCCCATCCCATCTCATCCCATCCCATCCCATCCCATCCCATCCCATCCCATCCCATCCCATCCCATGAGCAGGGACACCTTCCCCTGTCCCCGTCTGCCCAGTCCCAGCCCTGTCTGAGCACTGGGTTGTTTGAGGACAATGTGGGATTTGTTTCCCTGTAGGAGAGCCTGGAGCTTTCCCCAGGCTGGGCTGGGCTCTCCAAGGCCGGGATTAAATCCTCCCTTGGAGTTTCTGGGAAGGGGCTGGGAGGAGGGACCATGGGCACTCACAGCCCCCAAGAAGAGCCTTCACTCCTCTGGATAATGGCCTTCTGTTGGCTTTTAGTGGGGTGCAGTTTAGTAAATTAGGAGTCTTCAGGTACTTAGCACTTTAATGGTTCTCACTAAGAACATAATTAAACCATAGACCCCGTAGGGAGAAAAAAACCAGTTTATTGTGCGTATTTTTAGACTGTGTTACCAGCCCTCATAAAAGCTGCTCGATCCAGGGCAGGGAACAGGCCCGAGCTGGCGACCCAGAATTCCTGCAGCAGCACTCACACCTTACAAATCTGCCCTGTGAATTACAGGATTCATTTTCCTGCTCCCATTTCCAAAGGCGTTTGCAGCAGCCGTGCTGACACACAAAGCCAGCATTTGCTAATTGTTTTTTTTATCATTTAAAAGCATTTTCAGTCTCACAGAGGTGCCCAGAAAAGGGGCTGCTCCAAGCCCAGGGCTCTGCTCCCTCTCTGTGTGCATCCACCTTGGGATTGCTGGGTTCCATCTGCCCTGGAGCTGCAATTCCCATGGCTGTGTGTCAGGAAAGCACAGGTCTGGGTGCAGGAGAACTCCCAGCTGCTCCTAGGATAAAGAGATGGAGAGGGAATTTTCATCAGGGTGATGGGACATGGGGGAATGGTTTCAAACTGAAAAAGAGCGGGTTTATGATGGAAGATGGAATAAGGTGGAATATTGGGATAAAATCCTTTCCTGGGAGGGTGGGAGGCCCTGGCACAGGGTGCTCAGAGCAGCTGTGGCTGCCCCTGGATCCCTGGCAGTGCCCAAGGCCAGCCTGGATGCAGCCCGGGATTGTGGAAGGGGATGGAAATTAAACAATTCTCCAGGTCCTTTCCAGGTCAAACCATTCTGGGGTTCCATAATTTCCTCACAGCACAGCCACAAAGCAAAGTGCAAAGCTCCAAATCCCAGGAACAAGAGAGCCTGGAAAGCTTTTCCCTCCTCTCTGACACCAACACCGCTGGGATGTCCCCATGGGATTAGCATTTCTCTGGAACACCAGGTGTGGGGCAAATTCCCTCTCCAAAGGAAGATTTCTCCAGTTGCGGGATTTCTTATTAACATATCAGAATTTGGGGTTGTTCCCTTTGAAAAATTTGCCGTTTTCTTGTCCTGGATGGAAAAATCTCCCAGTGTCAAAAAAATGTCAGGCTGACAAAAGAAGGGTTCTTTCCCCAGCTGTGGGTGCCTCGGTGGGCTCGGGCACAAAACAAATCCAGGAAGTTTTTCCAGGATCCCAACTCCTGGTGATTCCCAGGCTGCCTCCTGTCGGATCTCAAGATCTCAGTCCTGAGGTGCCACCGAGACCACCTTGGGGGGCTCGGGAGTCCTGGAATGTTCCAGAAGTGTCTGGTGGCTGGACTTTGACCCTACACAGGAGACGACACCTGTATGAGGACAGGAGGGTTTCACCGGGGTGAATGGTGAAGGGATTGGTTAATTAGAGGGTGAGACACAGGGTTTAGGATTTCTGTACAGGGGGGTTTAGAGAAGTAAGATGGAGGAATTGGGGTGTGTCCTGCCCTCCTTCTTCTTCCTCTTCTCCTCCATCTTCTTTGGCCACGGTGGCACCTTTGGATTGGTTATTACTGAGAGTGCACCCAGTTATAAGAATAAATGGTATTGGGGAAAAATGATAAATATTGTACACGTAACAATGGGTATAAAGATAGGTGACTGTCCGGAGGACAGCACAGTGTGCTCATGGCTGGCTGCTGAGCAGAGCTCTGTCGGGCTGAAAGAACATCTTTTAGATAAACAATTAATAAACATAAAAACCGAAAGAAGAACTGAAGCCTCTTCTCGTCCTTCGATACGCGGGCTGCCCCAAGGCCACTCCGGGCCTTTCCAGGCCCCTCAAACAGCCGAGATAACCGGACAGCCTCCCTGCCCCATCCCGAGGAACTCGGCTCCCTTCCTGGGGAACCTGTGCTGTGCAGCATCTGGAAGGCATTGCAGGAACACACACACACACACACACACACATCTCCTCCCCCAGCAGCTTTTAAAGGATTTCTGGGACGTGTGAATGAATCACTGTGCTGTCACTGGGCTGTGCTTGATCCTCAAATCCCACACTGGGTTGGGCTGGAAAGGAGCTGAAAGCTCATTCCCATCCCAGCCCTGCTGTGCCAGGGACGCCTTCACTGTGCCAGGGTGCCACAAAGCCCATCCAGGGGCAATGCCAGGGCTCCAGGGGCTGCCCCAGCTGCTCTGGGAATCTGGGGCCTCCACACCCTCACACCCTCCAGCCTGGCCTGGAACTGCCACTGCAGTGGGATTTGAGGCTGGAATTTTCTCTTCCTGCCCTTAAACAATTTGGGATGGCAAAATGTCCAGTCCCAGCTCAAACAATAAGTGGGAAGAATGCACATTAATGTATTAATTACAATTATAAGTGGGTGTGACACCGGTAACCCTGCCTGGTCTCCCTGGTCCTCATCCATGAGTGCCAAACATTCCAACGTGTTGGATCGGTGCCTCAGCTGGGCCAGGGTTGGCTAAAGCACTTAAAAATAATAATAATGATAATAACAACAACACGTCATTATTATTATTATTATTATTATTATTATTATTATTATTATTATTATTATTATTATTATTATTATTATTATTATTGTTGTTGTTGTTGTTGTTGTTGTTGTTATTGTTATTGTTATTGTTATTGTTATTGTTATTGTTATTATTAATAATAATATTTACAATTTCTAATTATAAGAAATAATTAATAATGATCATTACTATTGCAATAATGACAGTAATAATAAATTGGGGTAACGTGATACTAATTGTGGGGATGATGATAATAATAAGTTTATAATTGTGATTATAATAATAAATTAATAATATTACAAGAAGAATGATAACAATAAGAATAATGATGATGACGATGATTATGATGATAATAATTTTTAATAATAATAGTTATTATTATTTAATATCTCTAACTAAAATAATGATCATTTTTATTGTGGTAATAATTATAATAATCATAAATTGTGGTATTATTATTATTATTATTATTATTATTATTATTATTATTATTATTATTATTATTATTATTATTAACAATAACAATAACAACAACAACAACAACAACAACAACAATAACAATAATATTTACAATTGCTAATTATAAGAAATAATTAATAATGATCATTACTATTGCAATAATGACAGTAATAATAAATTGGGGTAACGTGATACTAATTGTGGCAATTATGACAGCAATAAGGTTATAATTGTGATTATAATCATAAATTGAAAATATATAATAATAACAATAAGAATAATGCAGATGAAAATAATAAAAATAGTATTTATTACTATTTAAATTTATTATTTGAATAAATAATTAATTATTATCATTATTATGGTAATAATGATGATAATAAATTGTGGTAATGTGATGCTAATTGTGGTGATAATAATAAGTTTATAATTGTGATTATAATAATAAATTAATAATATTATAAGAAGAATGATAACAATAAGACTAATTCGGATAAAAAATAATTATTACTATTTAATATTATTATAATAAATAATTAATAATGAAAATTATTTTTGTGGCAATAATGATGATAACAATAAATTGTGGTAATGTGATACTAATTGTGGGGATGATGATAATAATAAGTTTATAATTGTGATTATAATAATAAATTAATAATATTACAAGAAGAATGATAACAATAAGAATAATGATGATGACGATGATTATGATGATAATAATAATATTAATAATAATAGTTATTATTCTTTAATATCTCTAACTAAAATAATGATCATTATTATTGTGGTAATAATTATAATAATAATAATAAATTGCGGTAATATTGTACTAATTGTGGTGATGATGATGACGATAATAATAATAATAATAATAATGATAATAATAATAATAATAACAATAAGAATAATGATGATGATGATGATTATAATGATAACAATAATAATAATAATATTATTATTTAATATCTCTAACTAAAATAATGATCATTATTATTGTGGTAATAATTATAATAATAATAATAAATTGCGGTAATATGATACTAATTGTGGTGATGATGATGATAATAATAATAATAACAATAAGAATAATGATGATGACGATGATTACTATGATAATAATAATATTAATAATAATAGTTATTATTCTTTAATATCTCCAACTAAAATAATGATCATTATTATTGTGGTAATAATTATAATAATAATAATAAATTGTGGTAATATGGTACTAATTGTGGTGATGATGATGATGATAATAATAATAATAACAAGAATAAGAATAATGATGATGACGATGATTATGATGATAATAATATTAATAATAATAGTTATTATTCTTTAATATCTCTAACTAAAATGATCATTATTATTGTGGTAATAATTATAATAATAATAATAAATTGTGGTAATATGATACTAATTGTGGTGATGATGATGATGATGATAATAATAATAATAAGAAGAAGAAGAAGAAGAAGAAGAATGATGATGACGATGATTATGATGATATAATAGTTATTATTATTTAATATCTCTAACTAAAATAATGATCATTATTATTGTGGTAAAAATTATAATAATAATAAATTGCTGTAATATGATAGTAATTGTGGTGATGATGATGATGATGATGATAATACTAATAATAATAATAATAATGACGATGATTATGATGATAATAATAATATTAATAATAATAGTTATTACTCTTTAATATCTCTAACTAAAATAATGATCGTTATTATTGTGGTAATAATTATAATAATATATACCATATATACCATATATTTACCATAATAAATTGTGGTAATATGATACTATTTGTCGTGATGATGATGACAATAATAATAATAATAATAATAATAATAATAATAATAATTTTAAACAGCCAAGGACCAACCTGCCTGTTTGGAAGGCTCAAACCATTTCCCAGCAATCTGGGATCAGAACAATCCCTTTGGGATCCTCTCTCTGGAGGAGCCCGGCAGGGATGGAGTGGGAGCAGCTCCTGGTGGAGGGGAGGGACCCTGGGGACCCCTGGGGCCGCCCTGACCCCCCTGGGGCTGCCCTGACCCCCCCTGGGCTGCCCTGACCCCCCCCGGGCTGCCCTGACCCCCCCGGGCTGCCCTGACCCCCCTGGGGCCGCCCTGACCCCCCTGGGGCTGCCCTGACCCCCCTGGGGCTGCCCTGACCCCCCTGGGGCTGCCCTGACCCCCTGGGGCTGCCCTGACCCCCCCGGGGCTGCCCTGACCCCCTGGGGCTGCCCTGACCCCCCCGGGGCTGCCCTGACCCCCTGGGGCTGCCCTGACCCCCTGGGGCTGCCCTGACCCCCCTGGGGCTGCCCTGACCCCCCCGGGGCTGCCCTGACCCCCCTGGGGCTGCCCTGACCCCCTGGGGCTGCCCTGACCCCCCTGGGGCTGCCCTGACCCCCCCGGGGCTGCCCTGACCCCCCTGGGGCTGCCCTGACCCCCTGGGGCTGCCCTGACCCCCTGGGGCTGCCCTGACCCCCCCGTTTGGCCGGAGAGGCCCTGGCAGAGCTCCCTGACCCCGGCCCAGCTCCATCCGGGCAGGAAGGATGCGGTCTCCTGTCCTCAGGGGCCTCCAGCCCAGGCCGGGCTTTATTAATCCCAGCTTTGCTAATAAGGAATTACAATAGTTGTGGGATTTGGCAGCGGGAGCGCGCTTGGCTGCCATGCAATCCTGCAGGATTTGCCCCTGTTTTGTTTGTATTTTGGATTTAACTACAAATAATTTAAAGATGTGTTGTGTCTCCTTCAATTATCATTTGTGTTTTCGACCTCTCTCTTTTGTTGTTGTTGTTGTTGTTGAAGTTTTAAAACAATACCAGGGAGTTTGAGCCTGTCAGACATGTTAAGATAAATTCTCATTTATTTTTTGCTCCAGTTGTGGGGCAGGGTTAGGGTTAGGGTTAGGGAACTTTTTAAAGTTGGAACTTTAGGGGTTTGGATTTCTTAGGGTGGCTTTTATTAACATATCAGAATTTGGGGTTGTTGCCTTTGAAAAATTTGCTATTTTCTTGTCCTGGACAGAAAAATCTCTCAGTGTCAAAAAATTTCAGGCTGACAAAAGAATAATATTGTCCCAAGGCCAGTATGTAAATACCTTAACCAGTAGAGCATGTTTAGAGGAATTACACTTTCCTCTCCCCAATTACCATCTTGGAAAGCAGCTCCACCAGCACATTTATTTGAATTTTAAACATTTTGAAAGCAGATCTCCGAGGTTTTGAAATCTGGTTTCCATTCCTGGCTCTGTTTGACCCAAGGCCTGACCCCGAGCAAATCTCAGGCTCAGTTTCTGGATCTGCTCTGAGGATCCTCACTCGCTCTAACATCCCTCAGTGCTGATCTAAGTGTAAGATTTCAGTGTTGAATAATAGTGGACCTAATTTTAGATGGGGTTCGGTTGTGATGACAAAAGGGAAAATTAAAAAACTTGTTTTTTAAGAGATGAATTTGTTTAAAGACGTGTGGAATGAAGTCATTTTGTCTGCAATGAAACAAGTTCCCAGAGGTGCAGGATGGCAAATTTGGGGAGAGAAACAAGAAATAAGGCCAGAACTTTGTAGCACCACTTCATACCAAGATTTGGAGAGGATTAACTCCTTTTTTCCTCTGATTTTGGAGGGGATTAACTCCTTCTTTCTTCTGCCATTGCAGACCCAGCCGGTGCCCAACCCCATCTCGTACTTCATGCACCGCTCGCCCTGGTGGTTCCACCGCTTCGAGACCTTGGTCAACCACTTCATCGAGCTGCTGGTGCCCTTCTTGCTGCTGCTGGGCAGGAGGATGGCCATCCTGCACGGGCTGCTGCAGATCCTCTTCCAGGTGAGCTGCTCCTCATTCCTGCCCTTGAGGTTTTGCCTTTTACATTTTTCAGGTTCCGCGCTGCTTTAGGCTGTAATTCTGAGATTCGTGTTATGGTGCCTCGTGGTTTAGCTTTTGTATTTTTCAGGTCCTCTGCTGCTCTTTAGGGTTTAATTCTGAGATTCGTGTTATGGGGCCTCAGGTTTTGGTTTTTATATTTTTCACATTCTGTGCTGATTTAGTGTGTGGGTCCGGCTTGACATCAGGGATGCTGAGCTCTGTGCACAGAGCAGGGAGACAAAACAACTCCTGCTCCAGCTGGGCACCAAGGACAAATGATCCAAATCTCAGGCCCAAGAGCACAAACACCGTGGGCTGGAGGGAGAAAAATAAGCAGGGTGGAACTGCATAACCTAAAGCTGGAATTGGACAATGAACTCCAATATGCAAATGGAGCAGAACTTACAAAAGTGAGAGACCCCACGACTGGGCATCCATTTTTGTGACTATTTTGGGTTCATCTTGGGTGCAGCCCTGGCTCTGCAAGGTGGATCCACTGAGGCCTCCTAATAAATCCCTGCTTTATTCTTTAGCTCAGCCCAGCCTCTGTTCTGGCTGAGCCTCCCCAAGGCATCATCCTGAGGGTCCCCTCCTCTCCTGGGCTTCCCCGCCCCTCCCAGCAGGAGCTGCCTCAGGGGGCAGGGTGGCATTCAGGCTCCAGGAATGAGGATGATTCCCAGCCAGGAATTCCTGGGTGTTTCCCACTGCTGGAGCTTTGGTTTCTGTGTGGCAGAGTGTGGGATCTCAGCACCTCAGGACTGAGGTGTCACCGAGAGCACCCTTGGGGCCTCGGGAGTCCTGGAATGTTCCAGAAGTGTCTGGTGGCTGGACTTTGACCCTACACGGGAGACGACACCTGTATGAGGACAGGAGGGTTTCACCGGGGTGAATGGTGAAGGGATTGGTTAATTAGAGGGTGAGACACAGGGTTTAGGATTTCTGTACAGGGGGGTTTAGAGAAGTAAGATGGAGGAATTGGGGCGTGTCCTGTCCTTCTTCTTCTTCTTCTTCTCCTCCATCTTCTGTGGTGATGGTGGCACTTTTGGATTGGTCATTACTAAAAGTGCACCCGACAATAAGAATAAATGGTATTGGGGAAAAATGATAAATATTGTACACGTAACCATGGGTATAAAGATAGGTGACTGTCCGGAGGGCAGCACAGTGTGCTCATGGCTGGCTGCTGAGCAGAGCTCTGTCGGGCCGAGAGAAAATCTTTTAGATAAACAATTAATAAACATAAAAACCGAAAGAAGAACTGAAGCCTCTTCTCGTCCTTCGATACGCGGGCTGCCCCAAGGCCACCCCGGGCCTTTCCAGGCCCTTCAAACAGCCGAAAACAGGACAGCAGAGGAATGGCAGCCCAGGATCAGTGCAAAGCCCTGTGGGGAATCCTTGTGATTCCCCCCAAAAGTTAATTTTTATAGACATCTGTCCATCTCTGAAGGGATTCTTCTTTCTGTGTTTATCATTTGAGGATTGTTCTTTATCTCTGGAAAGGGTTGAGCTGCTCTCCACCAGATTGATTGTGCCGAGGTTTAAAATGAAAATAATTCCTTGGAAATTTAATGGATTAATGTTCCAGTTGATTTTTTGGGTGTTTTTTTTTTTTTTTTTTGTACCTCTGCAAAACCCAGAGGACAGAAGCTGCTGCACAAATACTTCCCTAGATCCCATCTGATTCCTCCCCTGTCTGTCCTGGCAGCATTCAAAGAGCTCATGAAACTCCATTTCCAGCCCTTGCTGCCCTGCCTTTGTTCAGCATCATCTCAGCAGCATGAAATTCATACTCAGGGGCTGTTACTGCTTCCTGTGAGTTCATGTGATGATTAAACTGGAGAACAGCTCATAAAGGCCCCTGGTAAACCACAAAAATGCTGCTCAGGTTTTAAAGGTCTGACAGAAACCCCGGCGGGTTTGTGCCCTCCCGGCTCCTTCTGCTGCCCAAACCCTTCCTGTTGTGTCTGGTGCCACTGAATGTCACCTTTTACCTTTTTTAGGGGCAGTTTGGTTGGGTTGGGATGGATTTGGGCTCATGGAGGGAGAGGGAATTCCTGGGGTGTCACTCCAGAGGTGCCAGCTGTGATTGTGGCACCTCTGAGCTTTTTTGGAGGATTTTATTCAGCCCAACCCTAAAAAAACTCCACAGACAAAGCAAAACCTACCTTTTTTTATGGTTAGGATGAAGGAGGGCAGGGTTAGATTAGAGATCAGGGATAAATTCATCCCTGTGAGGGTGACAGGGTGCCCAGAGCACCCTGGATCCCTGGCAGTGTCCCAGACAGGGGTTGGGACAAGGTGATCTTTAAGGGGTTGGAACAAGGTGATTTTTAAAGGGGTTGGAACAAGGTGATCTTTAGGAAGTTTGGAACAAGGTGATTTTAAGGGGGTTGGAACAAGGTGATCTTTAAGGGGTTGGAACAGGGTGATCTTTAAGGGGTTGGAACAAGGTGATCTCTAAGGGGTTGGAACAAGGTGATCCTTAAGGGATTGGAACAAGGTGATTTTAGGGGTTGGAACAGGGTGATTTTAAGGAGGTTTGGAACAAGGTGATTTTAAGGGGGTTGGAACAGGGTGATCCTTACGGTCCCTCCCAGCCCAACCCATCCCATGCCCAATGCTCCCCTCGGGGTTGCTCCATCCCTGTCACTCCCAGCAGGAACCTGCAGGGCCCCTAACGAGGAGCAGGGCCCTGGGGGGGCTGGGGCACCTCAGACAGAGCCGAGCCCACCCCATAAATGTCCTAATGACAGCCAGGCAGGGCAGGCATCAAGCCCCTTTAATTGGCCCTTTATTGATAGCTGGCAATTACTGCCTTGTTTGGATCACGAGGGGAGTCTGAGCAGGCAGAAAGGGTCCCAGTGTCAGAGGCAGCTCTGGTGCCTTTACAGCATTTCAACAAAAACCTGTTTATTTAATATTTACTGCCCTTTTTCTTCATTCAGAATGACTTTTATTGACAATCCTTGTGCTCTGCAAAGGAAGCAATAAAGTTTAATGTTGATATACCACTTAATTCTGCTTTTCAAGATTTGAATTGACATTACAGACAAGTTTTATTGGACATTTTATAATTGTTATTGGAGTCATGGTGGCGAGCTTGAGTTGAGTGTATTTTTCCAGATTCCAACTGGCCTGGAGAATATTGCTTTGTCAGGAACCCAAAAAACGTTGGGCTTTAAAAGAGGAAAGTGGGGTTTTTTTCCAAGTGTGAACTTATTCTTCTTGCCTGCTTCACGTTTGTAAGGAAAAAAGCTTAGAGAGGGTGGAAACATCAGAGAGGAGGCGCTCAGCAGCCTGAGCATGGATTGTGTGTCCACCAGGGCATTCCTGTGGGGTTGGGATTCCAGCCTGGAGTTATCCCAAGGGAGCTGGAAGCTCCACCTTGTTCCCATCCTGGACGTGCACAGTCGGTTCAATTCCTGTTGGGGTTTGTGTTTGGTGGGATTTGGGGTGGGATTTTGGGATTTAGGGTGGCTTTGATGGACACCACAGTGCTGCCAGCACCTCATTTCCCTCCTGGAAGGGCCACAGGGAGCCTTGGGATGAGCCCATTCCCAGCAGATCCATGCAGGGCTCGGTGCTGCTGCTGCTGCTCCTGGCCAGGAATGGTCCCTCCTGCTGTGCTTTCCTGCCCCTCAGCCCTGGGGCTTTTGCCACGTTCCCTTTGCCAAACCCCACCATTCCCATGGAGCTCCTGGGCACTGCTGCCAGCTGTGTCTGCCAGGAATGAATTATCCCTGGGAGTGTTCAGAAAACGGGGATGTGACACTTCAGGACATGGTTAATGATGAATGTGGTGGTTGATGGGTGGATTTGATGATGCTAAAGAGCTTTTTCAGCCTTAACAATTCCGTGATTGGGTGGTGTTTGTAGCTGAGGTGGGGTGTGGGCTGAGAAATGCACACCTGGATCTGAAACACCCCGATATTCAGGAGAAATCAAATTGAAAACACAGCTGTCATTACCTGGAGGGGAGCAAAAGATATCTTGGAGGGTCTTGGAGACCCCAGGTGAGGTTTGGACTTTTATTCCTGGTTCTGTAGATGCACCAGGGCAGAGCCTGCCCATTCCCTGAGGAGTCTGTGGGGTGTGGGAGGTTGGAAGGGCTGTTGGGGAAGGCAAATCCTTCAGCTTGGTGGGGATTTCAGTGCTCCCTGGAGCTGCCTCCTCCAAAACCTTGGATCTCCCTCCTCAAACCTGGATCTCCCTCCTCAAACCCTGGATCTTCTCAAACCCTGGAACTGCCTCCTCCAAAACTCTGTATCTGCCTCCTCAAACCTTGGATCTGCCTCTTCAAACCCTGGATCTGCCTCCTCAGATCCTGGATCTGCCTCCCCAAATCCTGGATTTGCCTCTTCAAAACCCCAGTCTGCCTCCTCAAACTCTGGATCTCCTTTCTCCAACCCTGAATCTCCTCCAACCCTCGATCTGCTTCTTCAAACCCTGGATCTGCCTCCTCAAATCTTGGATCTCCCTCCTCAAACCCTCGATTTCCCTCCTCAGACCCTGAATCTCCCTCCTCAAACCCTGGATCTGCCTCCCCCAGCCCTGGATCCGTGTGTTTTTCACGCTGTCCAACTCCCAGCTCACACCAAACGTATTTCTTGGCTCCTTGGAAGGGCAGGCAGTAAAATCACACAGCTTGGCAGAGGAGCTGATGAGGGGAAGCGAGAGGGAAGCCAGAAAAAGAGGCAGGAAAAAGCCACCTTGCCCCTCAGAGCTGGCAGTGGGGCTGGGCAGGGGCCAGGGTGGATTTGGCAGTGCCAGGTGGGGAAGGAGCTTCAGGATCAGAAAGGTGAATTCCATAAATGAATGAATAGCATGGAAAGTGCAGAGTGGTGCTGTTGGAAAGGCAGGGGCACTGCTTGATTCCCAGTCAGAGCCAGAAGGGCCCAGTCAGGGGAGTTGGGAACGTGGGGAGGGTTTGAAGCTTTCAGGTCCCTTTGGATGTGATGGATCTGTGCAGGCTGGGTCCCTGCCTGGCCCCTGGGGGCTCCTGGCGTGTCCCCCAGCATGGGGGTCACACTGCAGGGTCCTGCATGGGCTCAGCCCATGGTCCCACACCAGGACAGAGCTCCTGGAGGGGCTGGGGAACGTCTCCAGATCCTGGAGGGGCTGGGGAACGTCTGCAGATCCTGGAGGGGCTGGGCTGAGGAACATCTCCAGATCCTGGAGGGGCTGGGCTGAGGAACATCTCCACATCCTGAGGAGGATGGTGGAGGCTCTCCCTGCTCCCACCGAGGCAGTCCTGGGGTGGCTTTCAGCAGGAGCCATCCAGAGCACAGGGTGACAATGCCAGGGGTACAGGGGGGACAGTGCCAGGGACAGAGAGCTGACAATGCCAGGGGCAGAGAGGTGACAATGTCAGGGGCAGAGAGGTGACAATGTCAGAGGCAGAGAGGTGACAATGTCAGGGGCACAGGGATGGTAGTGCCAGGGGTACAGGGCTAACAATGCCAGGAGCAGAGGGGTGACAATTCCAGAGCACAGAGGTGACAATGCCAAGGGCAGAGAGGTGACAATGCCAGGAGCACAGGGGTGACAGTGCCAGGGGCACAGGGGTGACAGTGCCAGGGGTACAGGGATGGCAATACCGGGGCACAGGGGTGACAATGACAGGGGCAGAGGGGTAAAAATTCCAGAAGCACAGGGGTGACAGTGACAGCGGAACATGGGTTACAATGCAGGAGCACAGGGGTGACAGTACAGGAGCACAGAGGTGACAATGACAGGAGCAGAGGGGTGACAATTCCAGAGCACAGGGATGGCAGTGCCAGGAGCAGAGAGGTGACAGTGCCAGGAGCACAGGGGGTGACAATGCCAGGAGCACAGGGATGGCAGTGGGGTGGCAGTGCCAGGAGCACAGGGATGGCAGTGCCAGGAGCACAGAGATGGCAGTGGGGTGACAATGCCAGGAGCACAGGGATGGCAGTAGGGTGGCAGTGCCAGGGGCACAGGGATGACAGTGGGGTGGCAGTGCCAGGAGCACAGGGATGGCAGTGGGGTGGCAGTGCCAGGAGCACAGGGATGGCAGTGCCAGGAGCACAGAGATGGCAGTGGGGTGACAATGCCAGGAGCACAGGGATGGCAGTAGGGTGGCAGTGCCAGGGGCACAGGGATGACAGTGGGGTGGCAGTGCCAGGAGCACAGGGATGGCAGTGGGGTGGCAGTGCCAGGGGCCAGGCACAGTTGCAGCCCTGCAGAAGGCAGAGGTGAAAGCTCCAAAGCCCCTCAAGGTTCAGAGCCCTGCAGAGGAGCCCCCAGAGGAGGCAGAATCCAGCCCAGGAGCACTGGGGGACTTTGGGAGCTGGAGAGGGACAGAGGGACCTGCTGGGAGAGGGACCCTGAGGGGGATGTGGCAGAAATCTCCAGCTCTGTTATGGAAAACAGCTGCCAGCACCACCCTTGCCCAGCTGGGCACTGCACCAGGGACAGGCAGCCCCTGGGAGCTGCCCATGGGCAGGACAGCAGCAGCAAAGTCATTTTCCTCCTATTTTTTTTTTCTTTTCAAGCAGAAAACAGTTGTTGAACAGATATTTTCTGGCGGGTTTTTTTTTTTTTTCCTCCTTGGCTTGGCCAAACCCCAACCTCTTAAAAATTTTGATGGAAAAGGACGTTTCCCTCTGGTTGATTTTGTTCCCATCTCTCCAGGAAGGCAGGGGAGGCCAAGTGGAGGTTTCCCCCCTCTTTTTCTTTGGGAGGGGAGCACCGAGCCCCCCGTTGTCCCAGCGCTGCCTCTGCCTCGCCACGAGATGCTGGAGGGATGAGCTGCCCCTGCAGCCACACACACACTCAAATTAAATCAGGCTGCTGCAGTGCCACAGCTGCAAGAGATTGTGTTGCTGACTTAGGAGGTAGCAGAGGTCACAGCAGCAGCCTGGAGAGAGGGAACAGAAATTAAGCAGCCCCCCCGTCCCTGCAGAAAGTGTCTGAATCCAGTGTTTGTTTTCACTTGTCAGAGCCGGGCTGGCTTTGCGCTCGTGGCCAGGCTGGTGTAAATCAGGGGTGTCTCCAGCAGGATTAGAGGGGTGACCCCGGTGCCAGGCTCGTGCCAGGAGCATCAGGGCCCTCGTTGGGGCTTTAATTGGGCACCCACGGGCACGGGCACTGCTGGAGGAGGTGTTTTCCTGCGTGGGTGCAGAGTGCTGGTGTTCTTGTGTGTGAGAATAAAGCCCAGTGCAGTGGAGGAGGGAGCAGCCAGAAAATTCAGGAGTTGTTCTGCACTTCACACAATCCCAGAATGGTTTGGGTTGGAAAATTCCTTAAAGCCCATCCAGTGCCACCCCTTCCACTGTTCCAGGGTGCCCCAAGCCCCATTCAACCTGGCCAGGGATCCAGGGGCAGCCACAGCTGCTCTGGGCACCCTGTACCAGGACCTCAGCACCCTCACAGGGATTAATTTCTTCCTGATATCCACTGTAAATCTATTTTCTTTCAGTTTAAATCCATTCCCCCTTGTTCTGTTGCTTCATATCCTTGTAAAAAAATCCCTTTCCTGCTTTTTTATAACTCCCCAAGGATGCTGGGGAGCGTGGTCCCCCAGCCCAGCAGCTCTGGGTGGGTGTCACTGCCTGGGCTGGGCTGGGCTCCCCTGCCAGAACAGAGGAAATTCAGCCTTCCCCAAAGTCCAAATCGTGTTGGTTTTGTTGTGGTTTAGAAAGGAACAACAAACAGAGAGTCCCAGGAAAATGAACAGAGCAGGGCTGCAGGAACGGGCCTGTGGAAAGGAGTTTTGCAGTGCCGCTGTTCAAAAATCCTCTTTGGATTTTTGAATCTGGTGGGGTGTGAGATGGAAGGTGCAGGCAGAGAGATTCCGAGGTTCATTGGGGATGCTGGAGCTCGGGCTGGGATTATGGAGGTGGATCCCAGCCCTGTGCACCCATCCTGGTGCAGGTGAGGGTGCCTGGGCTGTCCCTGCCCCTCAGGCCCTCCTGCATCCACATCCCCTCCCTCGCCCTGGCGCTGCTCCAGCTCAGCTTTCCCCTCAGCCAAACAGCAGGAATGTGAAATCAAAGCACTTAGAGTGCAGATTTTCTGTTACATTTAAGCCCCCTTAAATTAAAGCCTGAGCTCTGCACCCCCCAACAAGAAACGTTGTGAGTTAAGCAGGCAGAACCCAAACTGTTTAATCACTCTGATATTTGATTTCACATCCAGCTCGATAGGATCTGCTGTGCCAGACACGGGAATAGAAGCACATACCACCCCAAACCAGTAAATAACACTGCTCCCATAATGGGCTCTGGGATTAGTTAGCAACAAGTTAAGTCCTTGCATTCTGCAGTAGTCAGAGGCACTGAGAAACACTCCCTGGGAGCCATAGGAGTGCATTTAATTAGCTCCTGATTCGGGGCACTGGGGTTTTTTTTCTCTTCTCTTTTTCTTTTTTTTTTTTTTTTTTTTTTTTTTGAAATCATTAAATAAAGTGTCACCCCAAGCCAGTGCTGTAAACTCTATTTTGATTGTGGCTGCAATAACCCCTTTGGGCGTCATTCAGATTGTACTAAACAGTTTCTGGAGAGCGCTGGTTTCTCTCAAAATAAACCCAAGTCCGGCTTTGACAAGCTCTAATGAAAAACAAATTGTTATATTACTTAGAAAAATAATTTGAAGGAAGTCTGAATTAGTTGTAAAGGTGGAAAAGGTTCAGCTACTTGAAAATAGAAATTTGGAAGGTATTTATTTTAACCATTAAGCCAGTGGCCTTGAAATACAGCCTTGTTTGTTCCAGAAGGCTCCTAACGAGAGCCATGAATCACGCTGTTAATCAGTACGGGAACTTGATTAATTGGAGAGGGGAGCAGCAGTGACTGCAGCAGCAGCCACCCCTCATCCTGCTGGCACCACGGGGGCTTGGGGGGCATCCCACAGCCCTGCTTGGGCTTTGGAGGGTGGGGTTCTGTGTCTGTGCCTGTGCTGGGCTCAGGAGGAGCTGCTTTGCCATGGAGCAGGGTTTGCAGTGCCTGCAAACTGCTCAGCTTTGCTGCTGCTCCTGGCTCTGCTGCTGAACCTGAGAGGAGTTTGGATGCCCAGCCATGGAATCAGACTTGCACAGGTGTAGCCATGATATTTTCTGAAAAATCCTTTCCTTAGGAGTTTTCCTCCTGAGAAGCTGAGAGGCCTCAGGAACAAAATGCAAACATTGATTATCTGCTGCTGTGGAATGCAACAGGTGCATCTGGGATTGGTCTCCTGTGGTTGTTTCTAATTAATGGCCAATCACAGCCCAGCTCTGTGTCTGGTCAGTCACAAACCTTTGTTATCATTTCTTTTTCTATTCTTAGCCAGTCTTCTGATGAAATCCTTTCTTCTATTCTTTTAGTGTAGTTTTAATATAATATATATCATAAAATAATACATCAAGTCTTCTAAACATGGAGTCAGATCCTCATCTCTTCCCTCGTCCTGGGACCCCTGTGAACACCAGCACACCCAGGAGACCCCAGGGTGGGCAGTGCTGCCATGGCTGGGAAAATGCAGCAGGAAGGTCAGGGTTGGTTTTCATTCACTGGAGCTCCTGGGTTTGGAGCTCCAAAAGCTCCTGGGGCCAGCAGGAGCTTCTTGGCCATCCAGGGATGAATTCCAGAATTCTGGAAGCTGCCACGTGTCTGAACTGTGCCCAGTGCTGGTGGCACAGTTTGGTGCCACCTCTGTGCCATCCTTGGGAATATTGCTGAGCACTGACTCCAGAATCACCAGCTGCATCCGTAAATTGCAAGATTTGCTGGAATGGGCTGGGAACTCACCCAGTCCTGGTGTTTTGGCCATGTTAGAGCTGTCCAGGGGCTCTCAGGTGCCGCTCTCTGTGCTGCTCTCCCCACCCCAGGAGCTCCTGGAATGATGTGGCTGCAGGGAGGCTTCACCTCTGGGCTCTGGGGCACCTCAGGGTGCTTGGCTTTTCTCCCTGTCTGGATTTGGCCCCTGATTTTCAGAATCCCTCCGTGCTCCAGAGCCTCTTGTCCTGCAGCAGAATTTGCAGGTGCTGGGGCAGGATGGGGGAAATGGATGCTGAGGATGCTGAAATGATCCAAGCTGGGGCTTCCAACATCTGCATCTCCCAGATGGGATCAGGATTCAGCCCCAGGCTGGGAGATAAAGGAGGTGTTGCACATGTGAGTGAGGGCATAAAACATTTCTGTCTGGTGAGATCCAGTGCAGCTGCACAGCAGAGATGCTCCCGGTGTCCATGACATGATCTTCGCCGTGTTCTGGCACCATATTTCCAGGGATAATTATTTATTTATGTTTAGGTGTGAAACCATCACAACCCGTTCCTGCGCCCACTGAAATGTGTCAAATATCTTTAAATATCTGTGAATTTCTTTTGAATTTCTTGAATTTTGAATTTTGAATATCTTGAATTTCTTTTGAATTTCTTGAATTTTCTCTTCAAAAATTTCTTTTGAAGAGATGGTGAAGGTTTTCCAAATTTAATCCCATTTTCTGTCCCTTAGTCCTTATCTGAACTGGTTCCTTTGCAGTTTCCCAGCTCTTGGCTCCCACCAAGCCTTTGCTGTTCTGCAGGGGGACATGTTGGGATTTGGGATTTGGGATCTCTCCTCCCACCAGCAAGATGACAGGGCCTTTAAATAATGTTTTCTATTCCATTTCAAAAAAAAAATAAAAAGAAGATGAAATCAGAACAGCCTAACTGGAAACAGATGGCAGATGAGAAACTCCTTTTAAAGAGGGTTTTTAATACATTTATTATGAAGAAAATCATTTATTGGTGTCAGAGATGGATGTGTGAAGACAAAATGTGCCCATTCCGGGCGTGCAAGGGGCTGCAGTGGGATGGTGCCTTTGGTGTGGTGTTCTTGGAGCCAGGGGAGGATTTTGCTGCTGGTAAAGTGACTTTCCTGGCTGCAAAGGGGCTTCTTCCCATCCCTGCTCCCTCAGCTTCCCCTGGGATCTCTGGCTGTCAGGGCAGTTTTGATTATTCTCTTTCTGTGGGTTCCTGGCATGGATTTCCTGCAATGATTTGGGGTGGAAGGGACTTTAGAGCCCATCCAGTTCCAACCCCAACACCTTCCACTGTGCCAGGCTGCTCCAAACCTGGTCTTGGACACTTCCAGGGATGGAGCAGCCACAGCCTCCCTGTGACAGGGTCAGCTGAGGGGGTTTTTTAACAATTTGCATATTCCAATCACTTCTGTGCTGTCAAGTTAAATGAGTGTGTGCTTTTGTGTGTGAAACCCTGCCCAGACAGAGGTGTCACTTTCCCCAGTTTCCCCCACACAATGACTGGCCAGCTTTAATTAAAGCCATTCAAACAAACCCCACCCCATTTCAGAGCGATGGATCTCGGTGTCTGGGCTGCTCAGGGACGGAGGTGAAGATGGATTTTCCCTTCTCCTGCTTTGATGAGCAGAACTCCTTGGCCTGTTGTGGGTTCAATGTTGCTGTGAAACACCACTGCCCCCAGAGAGGTTTGGTTTTGCTTTGGCAGTGCTGGGATAAGCCTGCAGCCCCCAGAGATGTTTGATTTTGCTCTGGCAGTGTTGGGATGAGGCTGCAGCCCCCAGAGATGTTTGATTTTGCTTTGGCAGTGTTGGGATGAGCCTGCAGCCCCCAGAGAGGTTTGGTTTTGCTCTGGCAGTGCTGGGATGAGGCTGCAGCCCCCAGAGATGTTTGACTTTGCTTTGGCAGTGCTGGGATGAGGCTGCAGCCCCCAGAGATGTTTGATTTTGCTCTGGCAGTGTTGGGATGAGGCTGCAGCCCCCAGAGAGGTTTGGCTTTGTTTTGGCAATGTTGGGATAAGCCTGCAGCCCCCAGAGAGGTTGGATTTTGCTTTGGCAGTGCTGGGATGAGGCTGCAGCCCCCAGAGATGTTGGATTTTGCTCTGGCAGTGCTGGGATGAGGCTGCAGCCCCCAGAGAGGTTGGATTTTGCTTTGGCAGTGTTGGGATGAGGCTGCAGCCCTGGGATGCTCCAGCCCACACGCAGTTTACACAGCTGCACCATCCCCTGCCCCAGCTCCAGCAGGGCTCTTATCTCCATGCTGATGCAACAGCCAGAAATGGCAGGAAACCTGTGTCACTCATGGCTTTCATCTTCCTATAAAAACTGGGAATTTGGGAGCTGTGACTCAGGGAGGAGTGCAGGATCCTCTTGGAAACCTGTGTCACTCATGGCTTCCATTATCTATAAAAACTGGGAATTTTGGAGCTGTGACTCAGGATCCTTCTGGAGCAGCTGGGGTTTGTTTGGTGCTGCCCTGGCTGTGGGATGGAGATGCTGGGCTGTGGGCAGTGCTGACCCTTCCCTGGAGAATTGTTTGCAAACCCCAATCTCACTTTACCTTTTGCTGGGAACAACATTTCCCAGCAGGTTGTGGCCTCCCATCCCTGGAAGTGTCCCAGGCCAGGTTGGACAGGGCTTGGAGCAGCCTGGGACAGTGGAAGGTGTCCCTGCCCATGGAAAGGGGCTGGAAATGAGCTTTGAGGTTCATTCCAACCCAAACCCTTCCATGGTTTTGATTGATCCATGGAAAAGATCCCATGATTTATGCTGACATTGTGCAGGGCATCCTGGATTTCTGCTGCTGCTCCAGACCCTGAGCTGAGCCCCAGAACACCTCGATCCAGGCAGGTGTTTGCAGCACGAGGTCTCACCTCTCCTGCTTTCCTCTTGGATTTTAATTCCATCTCTGCCAGGAGCTGCTTTCTCCACGTTCCTGAGTCACTTTTTCCACACGTGAAACTCCCTCTGGGGCCGGGTTAAGCTCTGCAGGAACCACGTGGGCTTGGTCTGGCCTTGGTGTCCACACGTGGAGCTGCTCAGGGACAGAAGGGGCTCTTTGAATTTACACCCTGCTCCGGGCAGGAGAACTTGGAAGCAGGGAGAAATCTCAGATCAGGCCAGTTTTGGAAAAGCTGAGGAAGTCTGGGAGAGAAATGCACCAGGAGAGCAGTTTGGGAATGTTTTGTCCCAAATTTTGGCCAGTGTGGTGTGGCAGTGATGGCTGATGGATGGATTCCCTGCACTTTGTGAGCAAAGAAGCAGAAAGGGACAGGTATTCAGTAGAATCCTGGAGTGGTTTGGGTTGGAAAGGACCTTAAAGCTCATTTTGGGCAGGGACACCTCCCACTGGACCAGGTTCTACATCAGTGTCACCCTCAGAGAAGCTGCCAGCTCCTCTGAAATGCAGGAGGAATAAAAAGCTCAGGATCCCTCAGTCAACAGAAATTTCAAAATTTCCTCTGGAAAACCAAATCAGATTGCATTGATTGTTTGGATGGGGTTGGGAATGGCAGGAGTGGGGAGTGGGAGAGACAGGGATCGTGTTTATGGCATCATTAATGTCATTTATTCCATAGGCAGCCCTTGAAAAGCAGCTGTAATCCCCACAGAAATCCCTCTGGGGCAAATCTGCCAGTTCTCCCCTTCAACACGGATCATCCCTGCAGCCAGAAACCTCAGAGGGAGCAGAGCCAAGGGAAAGGGGTGAGTGGGCACCCTGGAACCCAATGCACCCCAAGCAGCTCCACCTCTGAGGTTCCAGGGCCAGAGGGATGGTGCTGGAAAGCCAACATTGCAGGGACAGTGAGGTCCTGAAGATGGAGAGATCATTTTCCTGGGGTTATGTGGAAAAAAAATGTGACCACAGATAAAAACTGGAGCTTCAAAATGTTGTGTTCCTTCCCAATTCCCCTTCTCCACCACCCAGGCAGGAAGGGATCAGCAGCAAAGCCCTGTGGGCAGTCTCAGGTGCTGGTGGCCATCAGTGAGAGGGTCCTTGGTGCTGCAGAATCCCTGCTGGAGGGATTTCCTCTGGCCCTGAAAGCCAGGAAAAGGAGATATTTCCATGGAAATCTGCTCCTCAACCATCCTGGCAGCCAAAGCTGAAAGGATCGGAGTCTTTTGCCGCCAGCTCCACGTTTCTGGTCAGTGTGAAGCCCCACCTGTGATCACCACAGGCAGGCTCAGGCAGGCTGCAGTGAATTAAGGCACCGGGGGGAGTTTGGAGGAACACATCCTCTTCCTTCTCGGAGTCAGGTTACAGCGACCTCGAACATCTGGACACCGTGTCCCAGGGCTCCCCGAGGTCCTGCTGCTTGCAAGGTTCATCTGCTTCGTTCAGCCCCTGGCCTTTCCCTTCCTCCTTGCTCCTCTGCATCCAGGGCTGCTCTCAGCGTTCCTGGCCGTCTCCTGGTGCCCTGGGTGAAGCAGCCCATGGAGTTTGAGTGGTGGCTTTCCGTGGGCAAGCACAGAGCCACAGCTCCATGGCCATTTGTGGGAGAACTCCCTCCTGTTTTTCCAAAAGCCTGAATTCCCTCTAAGACACTGGTTCAGTAGCTGGGGGGTTAATTCCACCCCCTTTGGCACCCAAAGCCATGGCGTGGCTGTGCTGTACTGAATTCCCTCTAAGCTCCTGGTTCCCAGCATCCTGAAAGACTGAATTTAGGGGAAAAATGCATTTCTTAATATTCCCTAGATCTTAGGAATGCATTTGGTGATGTGATGCTGCTTTGCTTTGGGATTCCTGTGCCTGATCTCCAGGTAGTCCTGACAGGGTTTCATTGGAATAGGGGCGTCAAGGTGGGTCCTGCTGCCTCCAGGAGCCGCTGGATTTTTTGGGAATCCAGAGGAGGGAGGTGCCAAAGCCATGGGGTGGCTGTGGTGGCCGGATTCATGGTGGTCCATGCTGAGAAGATGACGTTGAACTCCAGCATCTCCTGGAAGTGACCCCACGCTCCCCCTGGGAGCAGCACATCCCCATCCCACCCCATCCCACCCCAACCCTTGTGCTCTTGTGCAGAGCTCAACGCCCAGAAGGAAAATGCAGCTCCAGCTTTTCATTTCTGTGCCTCTCAGGCCCAGACCTCAAGGTTTTAAAGACTTTCATATGTGCCTGACTCGATGTGCTCCGAGTATTCCCATTGAAGTGAACTAAGTGGATAAGACTTTGCAGGATTAAAGCCAAATGAGTCCTCACCCACCATGCTGGGAAGTCTTGTTGAAGTGGGTCATTGGAGGGAAAGGAGGAGGAGGCTCTTCCCAACTTGCCCCTTTCATTTTATGCTTTTATTTATTTAAAGGATTTTTTTTTTTTTTTTTTTTTATTCTTAGGCAGCTTTGGGGGAGAAAAGAAAATAAAAAGCCCCAGGCTGTGGTGTAACCACCACAGGCAGATGTTGTCATGGCTACTAAACAAGAAACCTGATTTATAAAATGAGGAAAAACAGATGAACATGAAATAAAAGAGAAAAAAAAAAAGAGAGGGGTGATCTTAAAATATTAACTCTGATGTAGAGAAAAATATAAACAGACAGGGTTAGGAAATTCCATAAGGAATATGACTTGTTTAATATTAATCATAAAGGAAAAGATTATGAGGGCTCCAGAGGGTGCCAAATGAAATACTCCACACGCAGCCACTGCTGTGATAAGAGTCCTTGTGTGGCTTCCAGGGCTGCCCTTGGCCACTCTGTGCTGGAGATGTCCTGGCTGGAAGTTGTTCCAGGGATGTTCTTGTGGTTCTGCTGCTTCTCCTGGTGCTTCTCCTCCCTCACAGCAGTTTCTGAGTGTGTGCCAGCCAAGAACCTGTGCTTTTATTGTAAATTGTACTTTTATTGCAAATGTGGGCAAGTGGGGAGCAGTGATTGTGTATGAGGGCCTGGAGGGGTTTCTGTGATGGGGTGGTGTGTCCCAAACCAGGGGTTCACCATGTCCCAAAGCTCAGGTGCCTGCAGGTGAGTGGCTGGTGGGGCTCAGGTGCCATCTCTGTGTCACTCTGCTGCTGTTCTCCTGCCATCCTGAGTTGTAAAACCTGTGGTGATCCTGCCCTGGAGAGGTGTCAGTGTCACAATTCCCTCATCAATGCTTCCAGACCCTTCCCTGTCCAGGACAAGGCCAAAACCAGGAGGGTTTTCAGGACCCATCTCTTGTGTCACTGTGCTGCTGTTCCTGTCCCTCTCCTGCCATCCTGAGTTGTAAAACCTGTGGTGATCCTGCACTGAAGAGGTGTCAGTGTCACAATTCCCTCATCAATGCTTCCAGACCCTTCCCTGTCCAGGACAAGGCCAAAACCAGGAGGGTTTTCAGGACCCATCTCTGTGTCACTGTGCTGCTGTTCCTGTCCCTCTCCTGCCATCCTGAGCTGGCAAAGTCCATGGTGCCCCTGCACTGGAGAAGTTCCAGTGTCACAATTCCCTCATCCACCCTCCCAAACCATTCCCTGTCCAGGATAGGAGGGTCTTCAGGACCAGGAGACACCTCTGGGTGGGTTCCAAAGGCTCTCACTGCCCCCCTGCCAGTCCCCGTTGTGTTCCCTGGTGGCAGTGCCCGATGTCACCAGCATGGTGACAGCGGTGCTGCCACCACAAGGCGCCAGAAAGGAGCAGCAGTGACCACAGCTGGGAGGGCTGGGGACCCCTCCCTGGGCTGCCCTGGTGAATCCTGCCCAGAGCTGTCATTTGCTGCTCCTTTCCCTTCCCTCTGTGCTGTCTCACTGCTCACAGCTCTGGCATTTCCAGGTGGGACAGGAACGCCTTGTGGCACAGCCTGTGCTCCAGCAGGGAATTCTGCAGCTCTGGCATTGCTGCTCCCAGCCCATGCTGCTCCCAGCCCTGCCTTTGGCAGGGATTTGGGCTCCCAAACAGTTTGGTTTGCAGAAACCTCCCTCACTGTCAGGAGGAATTAAGCTCCAAAGCCAGACAGAAACTCTCCATACCAAGTCCGTGGCCTGAAGGTCCAGGATGGAGATGCCCACCCAACAGGGCCTTCCAGGGCTGCTGAGCAGGTTCCCCCTGCAGAATCCACCCAGGACACCTGGGCAGGTCCACTCTCACCTCCCCAGGTATCTCTGCCTGCTCCTGATCCACGTCCTGACCTGGCACTGGCCGTGCACACATTGCCAAAGCTCTGAGCACCGTGGGGATGGTGCAGGAAAACTGGGACAGACAAGATTTCTGCATCTTTTCCCAGCTCCTTGCATCTTTTCCTGGTCCCCTCATTTTTCCCAGCTCCCTGCATTTTTTTCCCTCAGTTTTTTACATCTTTTCCCAGCTCCCTGCATTTCCCCCCCCAGTTCTCTGCATCTTTCCCCAGGTCCCTGCATCTTTCCCCAGGTCCCTGCATCTTTCCCCAGGTCCCTGCATCTTTTCCTGGTCCCCTCATTTTTCCCAGATCCCTGAATTTTTTTCCCTCAGTTTTTTACATCTTTTCCCAGCTCCCTGCATTTCCCCACCCCCCTGCATATTTCCCCAGCTCCCTGCATCTTTCCCCAGGTCCCTGCATCTTTTCCTGGCTCCCCTCATTTCTCCCAACTCCCTGCAATTTTCTCCCCAGTTCTTTGTATCTTTTCCCAGCTCCTTGCATTTTTCCCCCAGAGTTTTCTGCCTCTTTTCCCAGCTCAGCAGCCTGGGAGCATTCAGATCCTTGCTCCTTCTTATCAATCCCTTCCCAGTGCTCCTCCAGCAGCACCAGGCAGTGCCTGGCACTGGTGTCTCACTCCCATCTCTGTCCCAGTGTCACTCTGGCACCTGGCTCCTTCTCCCCGCTGCTGGATGAGGCTGTTGGACTCACAGGATGAGGCAATGATGGATTTTTTGCTCTTCCCCTGTGTTGACAAACCCAGTTTGTGGGTGAATAATGAGCAGCCCTTGAAAGCGAGCCCCGTGGCTGATGGGGATGGACGCCCTTGGGGTTTGTGGGATGAGTCACTGTGGGGAGCAGCAACTTCCTCGCAGACAGGCAGCTGCATTTCATCCTCTGCTGCGGATTCCTTGGGGCTGGAAAGCCTCGAGGCCAGGATTCCAGGGGAGCAGCTCTCCCCGAGAGCAGCCCAGCAGCCCCTGGGTGTTGGCAGGGCAGCGTTCCCCCTCTGGTGAGGTGTAGTAAACCCCTCAGGTTTAGCCAGGGCCCCTTGGAGAATAGAATGCTGACACAGCGGCAAAGAAGTTTCCTGTCTCCAGGGACATCCGCCTTGTACCTTATCCCTATAGCCATGTAAGGCAATATTGTGTTAAACCCTACCATTGGTCACTTATGGTCACCCTAACACCTTTGCCATTGGTCAGGATTGGATCCAGGCCAAGGGTATAAAAGTAGCACACTGTACCCCTACTAACTCGGAAGAAGAAGAGCTGAGACCCTTCACGGACCCTACAATAAAGCCATACTCGTGGAACAGCCAGCGTCTTCTGCTTCTCCTCTCTCTACCGTCTGCTGGAGCCTTAGGCCAAGGGAAAAGCTGCCTAGCAAGCAAAGCTGAAATCACAAGAGCTGCCTGATCACTAAGAGCTGAATATTCCCTGCTTGCTAGGGGCTGACCCGCGGCCTTGGTCTGAGAGCGAGCTGGCTTCTGGCACCCAGTCCCCTTGGGGACTGAGCTCTGGAGCTGGAACAGCTTGCATAGGATACGACCAAGCAAGGCTCATTTAGTGAGGGGGAATATCCAGCCTGGGATATTCTCATTCCTCTTCCAAGGGTTCCTCTCATATGTAAGCCATCAGTGCAGCAGCCTGAGTGGGGATCTTGCAGCTGTGACCTTGCAAGTGGGTGGCATTTTCTGCTTCCTCCTCAGCATCCTCAGGGATGCACAGCTCATGTGATCCCGTCTGCCACGGGCCAAATCCATGGGCTGGGAAAAGCAGGATGAGGCCACCAGGAAATACCCACTGCCCTCATCTCCTCAGGGCTGGGGTCTTCAGAGCCCCCACGAGCAGCCAGGCTCTTCAGGCAGCCCTGAAATCCTCCTTTGCCATTAGTGCAGGGATAGATGGCTCCAGGTTTGTTAAATCCCATCCCTTTGCAGCACCTTGTCTTCCTCTGCAGAGCCAAAAGCAGAATTTGGGCTTCTTTTGCCTTCTCTAGGGCTGAACAGACTCCATCAATCCCTGTGTTGGAGGTTTCTTTCAGATTCCTACAAGTAAATAAATCCATATAAATAAAATAAAAGCCATCCCCAGCAGGGCTGGAGCAACGAGCATCCCCATCTCTCATGATCCTCCCTGCCTCCATCCCAGCATCGTTTTGTCCCACATGGAACCAACTGCTCAGGGGAGGAAAGAGCTGAAAAATCTATTTTTTAAAGAATTATTTCATCATTTACACCTCGCTCCCATTGTAATTGGAATTATGAGTAAGGCTGAAAAGAAACTGCTGCAGATGGCAGCATAAAAATGTGATTTTTAACACATTTTGTGTTTTCTTAAGCATCTCTGGTTTTGCCCAGGGTACATTTCATTTGCTATTTATTTAGTCCCCACCTCTGACAGCTCAGGGATTGCTAAGCTGCCATCTGGGATGGAAGGAAAAATGGGAAAACGCTTATTTTCCCTGCTTTTTCTTCTTTTGACCTCAGAAAATTTAACAAAATTTAATAAAATTTAAATGTGTCAGTGAGCTGCATGGTTACAACCAGGAGCTGGGCTTAGAATCCCAGAATCCTGGAGTGGTTTGGGCTGGAAGGGACCTCAGTGGCCATTCCCAACCCCTGCCATGGGTGGGACATCTCCCCTGTCCCAGGGATGGAGCAGCCACAGCAGCTCTGGGAACCTGTGGCAGATCCTCTCCAAGGACCTCAGTGATCCCTGTGGGTGCCTCCCAACTCAGGATATTCCTTGATTCCATATTTATCCCAGTTTGAAGCCATTTCCAGCAGAGCTGAGGGGAGGATTTGGGGCAGAGCCTTGCTGCGGAGGCACTGATGGAGGTGCCAAGGCACAGTGGCTGCTCTGCCCTTCCTTCACATTTCTCCTCTTTTCTTTTTAGCATTTCCATAAAATTTTTACATCCAGTTCTTCACTCTTTTTTTTTTTCATCCTCCAGGCTTTTGCAGCCTGGCTTTATTAAAATCAAATGCTGCCCAGCCCCAAACACAGCACCGGGCTGGGTTTTCCTGGGGTGTTTTCAGCCACAACTGTTTCCCATTTCTGCTGGGCTCTCAGGAGCCCACAGGCTCAGGGACCAGGGGATCAGCTCCGTGTGTTCCCCCCCAAAATGTGCTCTTGGTTTGCTGGAAAAATCCAGGTCATCCCAGAGCTGGGAACTCCCTCCCCCAGCCTTGGCTTCCAGTGACACCGAGTAGCCAACCCAAGTTAAATATTTCACTGCAGATGTTGCTGAGAGCTTAAAGTTACCCAAAATTATGGATTTAACGAGGCAAGGAAAGGGGCTGCAGAAAGATCCAAATCAGGGAAGCCACCAGTGCTTTCCAGGCTGGTGTCAGGCTGATCAGATGTGACATCCTGGACTTTCTCCTTGCGTTTTCCGCGGGCCTGCGGATGTGGTCACGTCCTTTCCTTTTAGCTTGAGAAGGCAGAGATGGGTTTGAATCCGTGCTGGGCTTGGATTTGGGGAGCAGAGTCCCAGTCCAGCTGTTGCAGATGTCTCCATTTGTGAATTGGTGAAACCAAAACCTTGGATTTGAATTCTTTTGGAAGGGGATTGTGACACAGATCCCTTTTCCCTGTGCCAGGGCTGTCTGACATTGGCCATGCTCAGCATTCCCATCAATATTTATTTCCAGGAACATTGTTTTCCCCATACTCTGTCTTTAATACCAATTTCATCCAAATTTTACCAAGACCTGGACTAGAGATGATGTTCACTGTCAGAATAGATTTTTTCTGATGTGTTCTCCTTCTCTCCTTCCCACAATGTTGGGTTTGCTCTGACTTTGGCAATTGTTAAATACCTCTGAATATTGCAGAAAAAGTGATTTTCAAAGGAGCCTGCAGTGCCTGGATGGTGAAAGGGAATAGAAGCATTTTTGCCAGAAGTGTTTTAGCATTCCTTCAATCAAGGAATATAAACAGTTCCATGTGACTTTGGGCTGATCCAGGATTTGAGAGCAGGGTTTAATTCACATCATTTCTCACAGAGGGAATTTTGAACCCACATATCTCCTAGAAATGTCCTAATTAGTAGGGAGGAGGATATTCTGGGAAAGGCTTTCACTTTCTCCTCTTGGTGGTGTTCCACTTTATTACTGATCACTCAATAACCATCCAGCATTAATTACAGGGGAGTTCTGTGTAACTGAGTTATTGATTGGTGCCTATTGACAGCCCATTCCAGGCTGTAATTAAACCTCAAACCAGCATTATTCCTACAGGCCTGGAAAATGCTTTTCCTGAATCCTTCTGTTCCTGTGTGCTGGTATTAGGGGATAATCCTGACTCTGAGGCACAAATGGCAAATGAAAATGGTGTTTGTGGTTCCACCAAGTCCAGAGCTGCTCCTTGATCCTGCAGCTGGTGGGAAAGGAGCTGAGGGCTGCTCCCACTCTCCCAAACCTGCGTGCCTGGAGCCTTTTGGGAAGGACAAGGTGCTGGGAATGCCTGGGGTGGGATTGTGGGATTCCTCGTCCTGGCTGCTGTCTGGAGTTAAAGAGCCCTCATTTCATGGCTGGAGTGAGTGACCCTCAGCTTTGTGTTTGGGTTTGCACATGGCTGGAAATCAGGGAGGAATTCCTTTATGGAAAGGGCTGTCCAGGGTGGAACCCCCATGCCAGGAGGGATTTCAAAGCCCTGTGGATGTGGCACTTGGGGACACTTGGGGTCAGTGGTGGCCTTGGCTGTGGTGGGGGAACAGCTGGACTCAGTGACCCAAGAATCAGTGATTCCATTATTCCAACCTCAGTGATTCCACAATTCAACCTCAATAATTCCATGATTCCAATCTCAGTGATTCCATTATTCCAACCTCAATAATTCTGATTCCAATTTCAATGATTCCATGATTCCAACCTCAATGATTCCATTATTCCAATCTCAGTGATTCCATGATTCTAACCTCAGTGATTCCATGATTCAACCTTAATAATTCCATGCTTCCAACCTCAGTGATTCCATTATTCCAACCTCAATAATCCCATGATTCCAACCTCAATAATTCCATGATTCCAATCTCAATGACTCCATGATTCAACCTCAATAATTCCATGATCCCAACCTCAGTGATTCCATGATTCAATCTCAGTGATTCCATTATTCAATCTCAGTGATTCCATGATCCCAACCTCAGTAATTCCATGATCCCAACCTCAATAATTCCATGATTGCAACCTCAGTGATTCCATGATTCAATCTCAGTGATTCCATTATTCAATCTCAGTGATTCCATGATCCCAACCTCAATAATTCCATTATTCCAATCTCAATGACTCCATGATCCCAACCTCAATAATTCCATGATCCCAACCTCAGTGATTCCATGATTCAACCTCAATAATTCCATGATTCCAAAGAACGCCCACCCCAGGGGGGTCGCAGGGACAATCCCCCAGCCCCTCTTGCCATCCATGTGGTTTCCCCCAGGGTTTTCTTTGCCATGGATGTGTCCTGGCTGTTCCCGAGGTGCTGCATCCCACAGCTCCTTAAAAACTTAAAAAACATCCATGGACACTTTTCCAGGTGCAGTCTGTGCCTCCCTACATGGGAATGTTTTTGTCTGTGCTATGATAAATTTTTGGGGAAAACTAAAAACATGAGTATTTTTCTAGGAACAGTTTAACAGATATACTCCAGTGCAGTCAGAGACTCTACTTTGACTTTTAGACTCTACTTAGGGGCACCAGGAAGGACTGGATGGTTCTTGAGGTTTCCTTTCTCCCTTTAAATGATTTATAATCCCTCCACACATCCCAGTTTTGGCTTTTCTGTGCCAATGGCTCAGAATCAAGGAGCCCCAGTGAGGTGATCCTGTCCCCACCATGTGGACAAGCTCCAGATAGCCTTCACCTGTATTTAAGCGTTTCCAGCTTGTTTTTGTCCCTCCTGGACACATATCCAGGCTGTGCCATGGAATATGAGCTTCCTCTGCCTACTGGATGTTTTGTAACAATGTGGGATTTCAAAAAAAAACCGAAAAAATCAAACCCCAGCCAAACAAAGAAGCCCAACCTGTAAAAAAGTTACGGCTGGAGGTGCCCATTTTCTGACAGAGGGGTTTGGTAACGGGGCAGGGGACAGAAATGGGAGCAATAATTGGTTTTGGGCCTAGAACCAGGAAAACTACTTTTCCAAATTAATCCAGCGAGAGCCATGAATCCACTGTATTTCATATCACACTTCATAAAACTCCAGTCATAATCCATAAAAGTGACATTATTAGATTAAAACCCTCAGTTCCTCCTAGAAGGAGCTCGCTCATTAGACATGCTGTAGTTTTATAACCTCAAAGTTCCTCCCCAATTACCATGATTAATACTGGGCTTTAATAAAAAATTTCTCCCAATCACCACAGGGGTTGATCCCATCTGGTTGGGGTAATTGGGAGTTTCAATATTGTCCAGCAAGGAGAGGACGCTCCGGGAGCACAAATCAAGGCTGAGGATGGATGAGGATGGAGGTCTGGAGATCCAGCTGGGTTTGGTGGTGGTTTTGGAGCATGGAAAAGTCCAGGTGATGTGAGCCAGAGGCTGGGATTGCTGGGGGAAGTGTGGATGGATGAATTCTCCCTCTGATGAAGGATCAGGGGAGCTCCCTGTGCTCTTCCAGCGGGGATCTGAAAGAGGAATCCATCCTAAAGTGAGCATCCCAGCTGGAGCCAGCACAGTTCTGCTCTGAGAGAGCAGCACATGGAAAATGTAGAGGAAAGGTAGGATTTGGGGAATCCATCCTAAAGTGAGCATCCCAACCGGAGCCAGCACAGTTCTGCTCTGAGGGAGCAGCAGAGGAAAGGCAGGATTTGGGGAATCCATCCTAAACTGAACATCCCAACTGCAGCCAGCAGAGTTCTGCTCTGAGGGAGCAGCACATGGAAAATGTAGAGGAAAGGCAGGATTTGGGGAATCCACCCTAAAGTGAACATCCCAACTGCAGCCAGCACAGTTCTGCTCTGAGGGAGCAGCACAGGGAAAATGTAGAGGAAAGGCAGGATTTGGGGAATCCATCCTAAACTGAACATCCCAACTGCAGCCAGCACAGTTCTGCTCTGAGGGAGCAGCACATGGAAAGGCAGGATTTGGGGAATCCATCCTAAACTGAACATCCCAACTGCAGCCAGCACAGTTCTGCTCTGAGGGAGCAGCAGAGGAAAGGCAGGATTTGGGGAATCCATCCTAAACTGAACATCCCAACTGCAGCCAGCACAGTTCTGCTCTGAGGGAGCAGCAGAGGAAAGGCAGGATTTGGGGAGACACACGTGCTGCCTGCTGGGGTTTGGATGGCAGTGGATCCCTAAATCCTGGGAGGTGCTGCTCCTGTGGGATCCTGGGGGACACCAGGGTTCAGCTTCACCTTTGGTGCCATGGACATGTCCATCCCACCCAAACCATTCCATGATGATGATGATGATGATGATGAAATAACATAAAACTCACTCTCAATGGCCACGAAGCTGGGACACCACCCCGCAGCACGTTTGACAAATCCCAATTTTTGGCTTTGCAGCAGGAATTCCTTTAAGGTTTATCCTTGCAGATCCAAGGGGTCCATGGTTCCATCAGCCCTGGGTGAGCAGGAGCTGGTGTGAGCTCCGAGCCTCAGCCAGAAGCACTGAAATTAAAAATGTGTCGGCTCCGCAGTTCCACCCCAGCCCAGAGAACGCCAAACTCGTGTTATTTTTGAATCCCCTGATTTTTTCAGGGCTGCTGGAAATAAGAGCTGCTGCTCCTGACTTCCAAGCAATAAAGAGAGGTGAATCACTCCTGAAAAAAAAAAAACCCTCCCATGGACCACCCAGGGGCTCCTGCAGAGCTGGGAACCAGAGGTGGCAAAGCACAGAAGGATTTTCTCAACACCACTGCAACTGCACGAGGCAAAATCACCTCGGAACAGGAGCAGTGTGAGAGGTGTGATAATGGAGCCAGGCTGATTAATATGCATCGAGCTAAATCACATTCAGGTCACAGAGCAAGCCCCAAACCTCAGCTGTAACATGTTCCCTTCCAGGACCCAACATGTGTCTGGAATTCAGATAGAAATCGCTTTTTTTCTCCCCTCATAATTATCCAACTCAGCAAAAATTATTAGTTTTTTAACTAAATAATAGTTAGGATTTTTGTTCCTTGCTGTGATTGGTCAGAGCTCTCCTTTTTTTTAACAATCTGTGACTTTCTGAAGAGTCCTGCTGGGGTTTTAAAACTTGTAACTTGCAAATCACCATGTCAGAAACCATGGTGCCAATCATATAAAATATGAAATCACACATTCTTAGCATTTATTTGTTGTCATTTTTAATGAGAAAACATGGATTTTTTTCAACAGAACAGTGGCTGAAAGTCCTCAGGTTGAAACTGTCCCTGAGTTCTTGATGTTCATACTGTGGAGTGGTATTTTGGGAGACCACATGCAAGATATTCTCCTAAACAGCCAATAAAAGCTAAAATTAAAACAAAATAACGCCTCTTAAAATGCACACTTCTATATTTAATGCTGCTCTTTAATTAGAAGTTCCAAGGTTTCCTCCTGAAGGGTTTCAGGAGCGTTGCTGTCACGGATCCCTTGGAATAAGCAGAAAGTGGGTGATTCCCATGGGAAATCAAGGCACTTTGGAAATCGAGGCACTTTGGAAATCAAGGTACTGTGGAAATCAAGTAATTTTGGAAATCAATGTATTGTGGAAATCAATTTTGGAATTGGATTTTGGAAATGGAGGCACTTTGGAAATGGAGGCACTTTGGAAATGGAGGCACTGTGGAAATCAAATCACTATGGAAATCAAGTCACTTTGGAATTAAGTCACTTTGGACCCAAGGTACTTTGGAAATCAAGTCACTGTGGAAATCTAGGTACTGTGGAAATTAAGTCTCTTTGGAAATCAAGTCACTTTGGAAATCAAGGCACTTTGGAAATCAAGTCACTGAGGAAATTGAATCACTTTGGAAATCGAGTCACTTTAGAAATCAAGTCACTATGGAAATCAAGTCACTGGAAATTGTGTCACTTTGGGAAGTTAGTCACTCTGTGCCCTGGCTGGAAGCACAGGCAGAGGCAGAGCTCCCATTTTACCCCCGGATCCCATTAGGGCTGGGCTCAGGACGGCTTTGCCATCCCGGGATCTCCTCGCTGGGATGCTCCAATCCCCCACCACACGTTTTGGCTGACATTTCGGGACACCCAACGCTCTCTGCCTCCTTGTTCCCCACGCAGGTGCTCCTGATCATCAGCGGGAACCTGAGCTTCCTCAACTGGCTGACCGTGGTGCCCAGCCTGGCCTGCTTTGACGACGCCAGCCTGGGGCTGCTCTTTGGCTCAGGGCTGCGGGAGCGAGCGGCGCGGCTGCAGCGCCCGGGGACACCGGGACAGAGCCACAACCTGGGTGAGTCACCCCAGACAGGGGAGCGCCGGGATTTGGGTCTGCTTGGCCACAGAGGGCTTGTCTGTCTTCAGAGCAAAGCTCTGCTCCTCTTGGGCAGAGAGTGCCTGGACCTGGTGGTGTGATGCTGGTGGTTGGTTGGTGGTAGTGGTATTGTCGTGGTTTCTTGTGGCAGGAAGGAAATTATGAATCTGATTCCATCCTTCTAAGAAGGATAATTTATTATTTTATCATATGAATATATTTTATATAATTTTATATAGATCATATAAAAATTATATATATAATTATATTTTTATATAATTTATATTAATATCAATACTTACTAATATTATTTTAATCTTGTTATATATCATATTATATATTATTATAATATAGTATTGTTATATAATATTATATATAACTATAATAATATTATTTAATATATTAATGTTATTCTAATTTCATTGATTATATTATATTATATTATATTATATTATATTATATTATATTATATTATATCATATTATATTACATCATATTATATTATATCACATCATATGATATTATATTATATTATATTATATCATATCATATTATATCATATTAATCTCCTAAAACATTACTAAACTATACTAAAGAATACAGAAAGGATACAGACAGAAGGCTAAAAAGATAATAATGAAAAACTCACTACTCTTTCCAGAGCCTCGACACAGTTGAATCATGTTTGGTCATTAAGTCAAAACAATTCACATGAAACCAATCAAACAATGACCAGTTGGTAAACAATCTCCAAACACATTCCAAAGCAGCAAAACACAGGAGAAGCGAATCAGATCATTATTGTTGTCATTTTTCTCTGAAGCTTCTCAGCTTCCCAGGAGAAGAAATCTTGGCAAAGGGATTTTTCAGGAAAAAAATATGATGGTGACAGGTGAGGGTCTGTGGGGACATTGCCATGGGGACATTGTTTCTGGGACATGTCCTCTGCAGGATCATTGTCACAGCAGGTCCAGGCAGCTGCAGCTCTTAAGTCAATCCTTGCTCTGCCCCCAGTGACTCAAACTCAAAATAAGAATGGGGAGTTGCATGATTTAACTTACTTTTTTTAAATTATTTTTTTTAAATTTTGATTGTATAAAGTCAAGGATAAAACACCCAGTGGGACTTGAGGTGGGGTGATGAGCTGGGTTCTCACATTTGCTCTCCTCCCTTGCCCTCCTTCAGGGCATGGTGAAGAGAAGGTTCCAGAGAGAGCTCAGAGCCCCTTGCAGTTCCTAAAGGGGAGAGCTGGAGGGGGACTGAGGACAAAGGATGGAGGGACAGGACACAGGGAATGGCTTCAAACTGCCGGGGCTGGGTGGGATATTGGGCAGGAATTCCTGGCTGGGAGGGTGGGCAGGCCCTGGCACAGCTTCCCAGAGCAGCTGAGGTGTCCGGTTTTCGGCTGTTTGAAGGGCCTGGAAGGGCCCGGAGTGGCCTTGGGGCAGCCGCGTATCGAAGGACGAGAAGAGGCTTCAGTTCTTCTTTCGGTCTCTGTGTTTATTAATTTTTATCTAAAAGATTTTCTCTCGGCCCGACAGAGCTCTGCTCAGCAGCCAGCCATGAGCACACTGTGCTGCCCTCCGGACAGTCACCTATCTTTATACCCATGGTTACGTGTACAATATTTATCATTTTTCCCCAATCCTTTTTATTCTTATTGCCCGGTGCACTTTTAGTAATGACCAATCCTAAAGTGCCACCATCACCACAGAAGATGGAGGAGAAGAAGAAGAAGAAGGAGGACAGGACACGCCCCAATTCCTCCATCTTACTTCTCCAAACCCCCCTGTACAGAAATCCTAAACCCTGTGTCTCACCCTCTAATTAACCAATCCCTTCACCATTCACCCCGGTGAAACCCTCCTATCCTCATACAGGTGTCGTCTCCTGTGTGGGATCAAAGTCCAGCCACCAGACACTTCTGGAACATTCCAGGACTCCCGAGCCCCCCAAGGGTGCTCTCGGTGGCTCGGCACCTCAGGACTGAGATGCTGAGATCCCACACTGTGGCTGCCCTGGATCCCTGGAGGTGTCCAAGGCCAGCCTGGACAGGGCTTGGAGCACCCTGGGATGGTGGAGGGAGCAGCTGCTGGTGGCCACCACTGGTAGCATGGCCACCATGGTGGTGGGGAGAGAATTCCCCAAGCCAGGGAGGAGCAGAGCTCCTGCTCATCCCATGGATGTGAAAAAACAAACACAGGGGGGGTTGTAACTGGAGAAAAGGGCTCGAGGTGGCTGATTTCCCCTTCCAGAGGCGCTTTCCAAGCTGCCCTGATCCAGGAGGAGCAGCCCTGGGATGTTTCTCATGAGGCTGCGGAACAGATGGAGAGTGGTGTGTGCAGCATTTTTATAAACCGCATATAAGCAACAAATTGCCTGTAATATCAACAACAATCACAGCTGCTGGGGTTAAATATCCCAAACATCTGTCAGAGGAAGGAAAAATGTCAACAAGAGGCAGCATCTGTCTCCAGTCTTTTCTACCAAGAAGCAGCTCATTAACCAAAAATGGGAGGTCCAGCAATGCAGCTCTGTTCAATTTTGTCTTTTATTTCACGTATTTTGCTGGAATAAATCTTTATCAGCTTTTCCCCTCCTGGATCTTTGCTTTAGAGGCTGTGAAAGTCTCAAACTTTTCCTCCCAACTCCATTTATGCCTCCAATCCCAAACAACACTGAGGCTGCACCTTGTTTTTGGGAGGAGAAGCCAGAGGGAGTCACTGTGAGGGGGAGGCAGATCCTGTTTGGAGGAACTTGCACCTTTTCTGTGATGTTCTCCAGAAAGGCTGGCTGAGCCAGGGTGTCCAGGCAAGGAGAATGTCCATCCCACTCTGGAGGTGTGGGGTGTCTGTAATATCAGGGGAATTGGAATTCCTGAGTGTTCTCTCTGCTCAGGAAGCTGGGGCTGCTGAGCTGGTGCTGATGGGTATTGGAATTAAATACCAGTATAGCAACAGATGGGTGCCAGGAGGCTTGGGGGAACCCCCAGTCCTGGGCACCAGAGCAGAGGACAGGAGAGCCCCCAGCCATATCCTGATTGTGTTAGAAATCCTTTAAGTGTTTGATTACTACTGAGGTCTCCACTTCCCATCCAGATCCCACTGGTTCCTATCCCCACGTTTTGCCCCATCTAGGTTATTTTTTTCCCCTGAATTAACCCATTTTTCTCTCTGATGGAGTGGCCCCCTAGGGCCTGGAGACAGGAGGAGAATCCCTCCTGCTGAAGGATGAGCAGTCCCTGCATGGCCACGGAGTGCTGAGGAGCCAGGGGAGGCTCTGTGCCTGTACCTGCTCTTGAATTACAGGGAAAGAAGTTCAACCCAACTAAAAAAAAACCCAAAAATGCCCCAAATCCTCGTACCCAGCAGCACAGGGGGTGAGGCAAGGCCTGATTCAAACAGTTCTCCAGAAATGTTCTCAGACTAAACAATTATTAATAGCTTCTGAGAGAGGTTCAAATAAACATCCCTCTCCTGCAGAGATAAGGGGAAAGCTCCACGCAATTGCTTTGAATCTGATCCCTTGGCTGTTAATGTTAAATAAATTGAAAAGGGCCATGGGGGAAGGAGCCCCTCGGGGGTCACCTCTGCTTATTTGTCTGATCGTGGCCTGGGATCCAGCCCAGCCCCTGGTGCTGCTGCTCCTGCAGACCCCATCCCAGATGCTGGCACAGCAACACTCATCTCCTCCAGGAGCGCTGGGAATTGGGATTTTGCAGGAGGAAAAGCCCCGAGGGTGGAGAGAGCAGGAGGCAGGAGCAGCCCCAGGACTCCACACACGGCTCCCAGAGCAGGAGGCTGATCCCCAGCAAGGTGCAGGTGCCAGCTGTGGTTTTTCCCCTGTATTAAAGCCATGATTGATGTCACATTTCAGACATTTTTGCTTTTAGCCCTTGCTCAGACTGTTTGGAGAAAGGGAGATGCCAGCAGAGATAGCAGCCTGTGGCAAGGGCAGGGTGGGCACGGGGGGAATGGGGATAGGAAATGGGGATGGGGAATGGGAATGGGGATGGGGATGGGAATATGGGAATATGGGAATATGGGAATATGGGAATATGGGAATATGGGAATATGGGAATGGGGATGGGGAATGGGGAATGGGGATGGGAATATGGGAATGGGGATGGGGAATGGGGAATGGGGATGGGAATGGGAATATGGGAATGGGGAATGGGGATGGGAATATGGGAATATGGGAATATGGGAATGGGAATATGGGGATGGGAAATGGGAATATGGGGATGGGAAATGGGAATATGGGGATGGGAATGGGAATTGGGAAATAGGGAATGGCGATGGGAGTGGGAATGGGGAATGGGAATGGCGATGGGGAAATTGGGAATGGGAATGAGGAATGGGGATGGCAATGGGGATGGGCAAATTGGGAATGGGAATGGGGAAATGGGGAAATGGGGATGGGGATGGGGATGGGAACAGGAATAGGAATGGGGATGTGCTGGAATCCTGGCTGCTGAGAATTTCAGGCTTTCTGTGCTGCCAGGCACTGACCCCCAAGAGAACACTGCATTGGACCTGAGGCTGTGGAGAAGCTTCCAAAATTGGGTGATAGAACTGGGATTGTGGGTGTGGAGTTTGATCAGAAATGTGTGATACCACAGGGAAAACTTAGAGTTTAAGGGTTTAGAATGTAGTAATATATCTAAAGCAAGATGGAGGTTTTAGAGTGGAGGCTGGTCCTTCTTCTTCACCTCCTTCTCCATGGGTTTGGGTGGTTTTGTGCAATTGGATAAAAAAATCCACATTGCAGGCATGGGTGGTTGGTTATTGGGTTAAAAGTGAAAATAATTTAGGTGTCATTTCTTAATTGGATAATTTATCTTTAAATGGTCTTGTAGAGAGAGAGACAGGGCTCCATTTTTAGTTTGTTAGAGTGAAGTGCTGCAGAACTCAGGGTTTGTGAGAGTGTAACATGGATGAGAACTAACAAACACCTGAGTCCCAACAAGAAATACCCACTGGTGCATTTAATCCCAACCTTGGCAAAAAAGAAGCAAAGACTCAGCAGAAATGGGGATGGGGTTAGGGTTAGGGGTTAGATGCTGTGGTGTGTTCTTAAGTTTGTTAGTTTGCTCCCCCCATTTTCTGTATTAAATGGTTTCTTCCTTTCCCAGGCTACCCTGTCAGTTAGGTTGCTATGGAAATGAAACTGCTCCTCCCCTGGTTTCTCTTATAAAGTGAAAGTCCCTCCTCCTTAGGCTCAGTCAATCACCCCTTTTCTCCTCCCAGGTTTCGAGAATTTTCTTTTCTCTGGGAGTTATGGTTGGCTGTAGCCCCGGAGCCCCTCCTATGATTTATAACAGTTGGTTACTTTAGTATATCAGTTATGTTTCGTACCTCCAAATATGTATTGCTATTGGATAGCCGGGTTTCCCTGCCTTCTTCCCCCCTTTTCCCTTAAAACCCTCTCCTGCCCCCTGTTCGGGGCCATTTGCTGGGTGTTTCCCCTCCTTGTTGGTTCTTCTGTAATAAACCGACAATTTAACCCCAGCAAGTGGTCGCCTCCTAATTCATCTCTCACCGCGCTGCTCCGAGCTATCACCCAGCCCAGCCCGAGGCCAAGACGCCAAGGGGGGCTGGCTTTGGATGCACAGGGGCCCTGGCCTTCGCCCCTCACCAGATAGCCGGATCCAGGGCCGTTCACACCCCCGCGCAGTTAGGGTTATGGAGCAGAGCAGTGAAATCACCTCCCTGTGCCCTGGTTTGGTGTCCCCACAGGCTCCTGTGTCCGCAGAGTGCTGAACGTCTCCTTGGGCCTGCTCATCACCTACCTGAGCATCCCGGTGGTGCTGAACCTGCTCAGCTCCAGACAGGTCATGAACACCTCCTTCAACTCCCTCAGGATCGTCAACACCTACGGAGCCTTCGGGAGGTACCCTTGGGCCCTTCTGGCCATCCCTGAGCTCCCTCCGGGGTATTCCAGAGCCAGACCTGCTCTGTGCCCTCAGCCTAAAGAGAAACCCTTCCAGCAGGCCTGGAATGTGGAAGGGATGGAGAAAAGGAGCAGGTTCCTTTCCCGCTAAATTCCAATTTATGGATTGTCTGTTTATGAGAAATAAAGAAAAAAGGAGCAGGTTCCTTTCCCTCTAAATTCCAATTTATGGATTCTCTGTTTATGAGAAATAAGGAAAAAAGGAGCAGGTTCCTTTCCCTCTAAATTCCAATTTATGGATTCTCTGTTTATGAGAAATAAGGAAAAAAGGAGCAGGTTCCTTTCCCGCTAAATTCCAATTTATGGATTCTCTGTTTATGAGAAATAAGGAAAAAAGGAGCAGGTTCCTTTCCCTCTAAATTCCAATTTATGGATTGTCTGTTTATGAGAAATAAGGAAAAAAGGAGCAGGTTCCTTTCCCTCTAAATTCCGATTTATGGATTCTCTGTTTATGAAAAATAAGGAAAAAAGGAGCAGGTTCCTTTCCCGCTAAATTCCAATTTATGGATTCTCTGTTTATGAGAAATAAGGAAAAAAGGAGCTGTTTCCTTTCCCGCTAAATTCCAATTTATGGATTCTCTGTTTATGAGAAATAAGGGAAAAAGGAGCAGGTTCCTTTCCCGCTAAATTCCAATTTATGGATTCTCTGTTTATGAGAAATAAGGAAAAAAGGAGCAGGTTCCTTTCCCTCTAAATTCCGATTTATGGATTCTCTGTTTATGAAAAATAAGGAAAAAAGGAGCAGGTTCCTTTCCCGCTAAATTCCAATTTATGGATTCTCTGTTTATGAGAAATAAGGAAAAAAGGAGCAGGTTCCTTTCCCGCTAAATTCCAATTTATGGATTCTCTGTTTATGAGAAATAAGGGAAAAAGGAGCAGGTTCCTTTCCCTCTAAATTCCAATTTATGGATTCTCTGTTTATGAGAAATAAGGAGAAAAGGAGCAGGTTCCTTTCCCGCTAAATTCCAATTTATGGATTCTCTGTTTATGAGAAATAAGGAAAAAAGGAGCAGGTTTCTTTCCCACTGAATTTATTTTCTCTGAGCTGTCTGTGAGTCAGCTCATTCCATCGACATAGCAAATGTAAGAGCAGGATGAAAATATCCATAGGAGCAGGATGAAAATATCCATAGGAGAGTTCATCCAGGAGATCTTCACCATCCCCAACCCTCTTTATTTCTGGTGAGCTTCTCTTCCCCTGCACTTCTTTTGCTCTCCCTCCTGGAAAAATCCACAGCAGCTCTTGGTAGCAGATTTTTCCAGTGAGTGGCTTGGGAAATTCTTTGCATATAAATATAAATTATAAACATGAATATAACTATAAATATAAATAAATATAATTATTTATAAATATAAGTATAAATAAAAATCTATTTTGCAGAAGGTGAAGCAGTTTGGCTGTTAAAGGTCTGGCCTTCCCAGTGAAGGGGAGGAACGGTCCCACCACAAGCACTGGAAATGCTGAGGACACATCAAATTAATACCATTTTTCCTCAGTTTTTCAAATAGCAGAAACTTCTGTGGACAGAAAAAAAAACTAAAAAAAATATTAAAAACATCAACACTTATGGAAAATGCCAAAATTTCCTCTTTTTCTAGAGAGAGAGAAATAAGCCCCGAAGCTCTCTGAAGGCAGGAGTGGTGAAGCTCCAGGAGATTGTTTTCTTTGGGCTGTTGTCCCTTTTCTTCTCCAGCCCTTGGTTTCTGTTTGAGCAGTTACCGGACCCTACAGAGCATGTGCTGAAATGCTGCTGCAATATGTTGGTAATTCCAGCCTATGTAAACCAATAAAAAGAGGATTGCAGCTTATAATGAATGTGGGATGATGTGAAAGCTGACAGGTTTGGGATCACACAGTAGGAGCAGCCTTTTATTGGTAATTTGGTGTCCCTGATTTACAGGGTGTTCCTGAGCCTTGGGCAGCTGGCCATGGCTCAGAGCTCAGCCCAGGGGATAAAATGGAACTTGGCTGGAGAATCCACACATCTCCTCAATGGAGGCAACAATTATAAGAGGAGATGCTCAGCATTCCTTAGGTTGGGAGCATTTCTCCCTGGGAGCCATCAGGGAGGAAGGTGGAGCTTGTGTGTTCCCAAATTTTCAGTTTCTTGGGCTGGAGGAGGCAAAATCAAAGTAGGAAAAAACCCAGAGAGCGTTGTGGCTGCAGAGCTTTGCCAGGCAGGTTTCTGGGCTCTATGTTCAACATGGAAAGCAGCTCCTGGGGCAGGTGGGTGTCCCTGGCAGCCCAGCCAGGACTCCAGGGTGGTGTTTCCATGGCCATTCCCAGTGCTCCGTGCTGGGATTGCAGTTCATGAGCTGCTCTGCTGCAGAACCACAGCCCCACCTGTCCTGCAGGAATCATCCTGATGGCTCCCAGCTGGCCCTGGGGCTGGAACAGCTGCAGCTGGTAAAGGGAAGAGGATGGGATTTGGCTTTGCTGCTGCAGAGAGGAAGGTCCCAGGATCCAGAGAACCTCTGGGTCCAACTGTGCCTCCACGCCAATGTTCCATGTGGGCTCTCATGGACCAGAACTTATAGCTGAGACTGGGGAGAAATCCTTGTCCTTCCTTCCTGGCATGGATTCCCAGAGATTCCCATCCCTGGCAGTGCCCAAGGCCAGGCTGGACAGGCTTGGAGCAGCTTGGGACAGTGGAAGGTGTTGGGATTGGAACCGGATGGGCTTTTCCCACCCAAACCTTTCTGTATTTTATGATAATTTTCCATTATTTGAGCCAAATAACAACATCCTGCTGTACCCCACAGCATCACCAAGGAGAGGACAGAGGTGATCCTTCAGGGAACATCCAGCCTGGACCCCAATGACCCCACAGCAGTGTGGGAGGAGTTTGAGTTCAAGTGCAAGCCTGGGGACCTGAGGAGGAGGCCCTGCCTCATCTCCCCCTACCACTATCGCCTCGACTGGCTCATGTGGTTTGCTGCCTTCCAGGTAGGTGCCTCAGGAAGCCTGGAAGGGCCTTCCTTGACCAGGAAAAAGCAATTACATGGATTTACTACGTGTTGGGATCACAGGGGAATGTTGGAAGCAGTGGTTGAGTTAATTATTTGGTTAAAAAAAAAAAAAGGCAAGAACAAAGGTTGTGTTCCTAAAGGACTGTGCTACTGTAATGAAACTCTTGGCAATTTTATGTGAGGTTTTTTTAAGGGTTTCTTAGCAATACCAAGAATCCCTGTTGGGGACACCCTTGGACATTGGTCTCTCCAAATATTGTCCCCCACGTGATAGCAGCAAACAGGTAACAGCCAGAAATTAAATAAGGAGGAAAGCTGAACATTAATTCTTGCTTAGCTTATTTTGTAAATCTTACTCATGTGACATGGGCTGGGTTTTCCAGGACTGACAGCAGTGGCACAAGGAAAACCCATCTCAGAGTGCCCCAAACTTTTCTCTTTGTCCCTGCATCCTCTCCTGGAATATCTTCAAGCCCCTGGGTTTTGCTGTCCCTGTGGTATTTTCATTCTGGAGCCTTTGGGATTCCTGGGCCCTGACATCAGGCCGTGGTTTGATATTTACCCCGCTGGTTTGTGTGTGCTGGAATTTCATTTAATCTGCATTAGGGCTGCTTATCCCTCAGGAAAAGCTCAGCCAGGGTCCAAAGTGCAGCCAGGAGCAGTGCCTGGAATTAGGGAAAGGTGCAGGGCCTGGATGGAGCTGGGGGCTGAAGTCAGGATGTGTTTTGGGGAGAAATCAGCTCCCCCAGGCACAATAACTCAGCCTCTTTTGCATCCTTACTGTTAGATTTCATATTATTCGTGCTTAATTCATCATTTGTAGTGTTTAATTCATTATTTGTAGTGCTTAATTCATTATTATTGTAGTGCTTATTCACTATTGTAGTGTGTAATTCGCTATTATTAGTGCTTATTTCATTATTATTAGTGTTTATCCATTATTTTGAGTGTTTAATTCACTGAAAGCTTCCCCCAAGTGTTCCCATTCACCTGTTGGTGTATTGCTCTCTCGAGGTGTATCCACAGCAGCTAATTAGCAGCAATTAGTGCTGAAGGTCTCTTTGCTGTGGCAGGCTGGAAAGTGGGAATGGGGATAACTGTTGTGGAGAACAGTGGGAATAGAGAAAATTGTGGAAAGCAGTGGGAATGGGGTTAACTTTTGGAAAAATGGGGGAATGAGGATAACTGCTGTGGAAAACAGTGGGAATAGAGAAAATTGTGGAAAGCAGTGGGAATGGAGTTAACTTTTGGAAAAATGGGGGAATGAGGATAATTGTTGTGGAAAACTGGGGAATGGGGATAACTGTTGAGGGAAGCAGTGGGAATTGGGGTAACTCTTGTGAAAAGCAGTGGGAATGGGGGTAACCTGTGGAAAACGGTGGGAATAGAGAAAATTGTTGTGGAGATCAGTGGGAATGGGAATAACTTTTGGAAAACAGGGAATGAGGATAACTTGTGGAATAGACTGGGAATAGGGAAAATTGTTGTGGAGAACAGGGAGAATGGGGATAACTTTTGGAAAACGGGGATAACTGTTGTGGAGAACAGGGAGAATGGGGATAACTCTTGTAGAAAACATTGGAAATGAGGATAACTCTTGTGGAAAACAGGGGAAATGAGGATAACTGTTATGGAGATCAGTGGGAAGGCAGTTGCCCGGGCAGGGCAGCGAGCTGGGATGCTCAGGCATGTAAATACCTGCTTAAGCAGGGAAATAAATCCCGTTTGGAATGGCCACAGCTCGGCTGGAGCACCGGGAGCTGCAGATCTGCTGCCAGCTGCCTCCCTGGGCTGCCTGTCCTGCACCTGCAGCCCCCCAGAGCAGCAGAGAGGAGGAGAAGCAGGAGCTGAAAGCCCAGGAGGAGCCTGTGAACCAGAGGAACTGTGCAGAACCCGTGTGGGAGCTCACAGAGCCCATAAAGCCGAGCGGGTTCGGCCTCTGGATTAGACTGAATTTGTTCCCAGAATTTCTGAGATGTTTCTGTGGCACCGCTCTCCCCTGGCCCCGGGGCTGTCTGCACCAGGGCTGACATTCCCAGCTCTGACAGGCTGTGCAAAAGCCCCGGATTTGGGGGAAGGAGATTTCCCATCCCTCGTGCTGCTCCTGACAGGCTCCTCTTTGCACCTCATCAGCACCTGAGAAACCAGCCCAGGTCCCCAGGAACTTTCCAGCCTGGGTTGGCTGCAGGATTCACTGGGAAAATGCCTCCAGCCTGGCCTTGGGCACTGCCAGGGATCCAGGGGCAGCCACAGCTGCTCTGGGCACCTGTGCCAGCACCTGCCCACCCTCAGAAATGGCAGAATATTATTTAATGCCACAAAATTGAGGTGAAGCATTAGGAATAACTTCCCCCCCCCTTGACACTTCAATGCACAAACATGCTGGGTTATTGTTAAAGGCTTATCTGTGCTGCAGCTACTGATGCCAACCCTCCTGTAATTATTGGACTTCTGGGTTATGGTGGAATTTCAGGAATAGCCCAACACTGAGCTGGGCTGGCACAAAAATCATTCCAGTTCCTGGATTCAGCATTACTGATCAATAACAGCCAGAAAACAAAATACTGCTCATGCTTTTGGGGCTTTGAGCTGGTCAGCTCTGCTGCTGTTGTGGATTCTACAGAAGCTGGATGTTTATTGCTCCAAAGGGTTTGTGTCCACCTGTGGAAAAGGAAAAATCCAAGGGAAAGGCTTTTCCCTTCCTTATTGTGGCATGAGGGAAAATTATTGTTTATTCTGTTTGGGGACTGCATGGCCAACACAAAGGCACCCTCTTGGTGCTCCTCAAAGAATAACTGCTCCAAAATAACAAAATATTGCTGTCCTCAGATTGGATCTAAAGCCCAGTGTTTGTTGGATCATTCCTTGAAGCTGCTGCAAAAGTCTGGGGATGTAAAACCCACCATGGAGCAGAGATTGGGATGCTCTGGGATGCAGTGTGTGTTTTCCAGAGATGAAGATATTTATAAAAAACCTTCAGCTGCTTTCCTAAGAGCAGAGAGAGCCTCGAGCAGCAGGACTGGTGCTCTGGGTGGTAAAAGGATGTGATGGAGGATTCAGGTTTTGCATGGGCTGGGAGAGCTGAGGCAGAGTAAGCGCATTTCTAGAGCAGGCAGGTGATGCTCCTGTCAGATACTGGATTTGAGCCTCCCCTTGTCTCAGCCTTGCAGCCAGAATGTGCTCAGAGGGGAAATCTGCCCGGGGGAGGAGGTGTGGGTGTCATCACCAGCCCTCAGTGCTCCCTGCACCCAGCTCAGCTTCTCCATTGCTTCCCTTTCCATTTTTCCTTTTTTTCCTTTTCCTTTTTTTTTCCTTTTCCTTTTTTTCCTTTTCCTCCTTTTTTCCCTTTCCTCCTTTTATTTCCTTTTCCTCCTTTTTTTCCTTTTCCTCCTTTTTTTCCTTTTCCTCCTTTTTTTCCTTTTCCTCCTTTTTTTCCTTTTCCTCCTTTTTTTCCTTTTCCTCCTTTTTTTCCTTTTCCTCCTTTTTTTCCTTTTCCTCCTTTTTTTCCTTTTCCTCCTTTTTTTCCTTTTCCTCCTTTTTTTCCTTTTCCTTTTTTTTTCCTTTTCCTTTTTTTTTTCCTCCTTTTTTTCCTTTTCCTCCTTTTTTTCCTTTTCCTCCTTTTTTTCCTTTTCCTCCTTTTTTTCCTTTTCCTCCTTTTTTCCTTTTCCTCCTTTTTTCCTTTTCCTTTTTTATTTCCTTTTCCTTTTTTATTTCCTTTTCCTTTTTTTTCTTTTCCTTTTTATTTCCTTTTCCTTTTTTCCTTTCCTTTTCCTTTTTTTATTCCCTTTTCCTTTTTTTTCCCCCTTTTCCTTTTTTTTCCCCCTTTTCCTTTTTTTTTTCCTTTTCCTTTTTTTTTTTCTTTTCCTTTTTTTTTTCCTTTTCCTTTTTTTTTCCTTTTCCTTTTTTTTTTCCTTTTCCTCCTTTTTTCCTTTTCCTCCTTTTTTCCTTTTCCTCCTTTTTTCCTTTTCCTCCTTTTTTCCTTTTCCTCCTTTTTTCCTTTTCCTCCTTTTTTCCTTTTCCTCCTTTTTTCCTTTTCCTCCTTTTTTCCTTTTCCTCCTTTTTTCCTTTTCCTCCTTTTTTCCTTTTCCTCCTTTTTTCCTTTTCCTCCTTTTTTTCCTTTTCCTTTTTTTTTCCTTTTCCTTTTTTTTCCTTTTCCTTTTTTTTTCCTTTACCTTTTTTCCTTTTCCCTTTTTTTCCTTTTGCTTTTTTTTTCCTTTTCCTTTTTTACTTCCTTTTCCTTTTTTTCCCTTTTCCTTTTTTTTCCCTTTTCCTTTTTTTTTCCCTTTTCCTTTTTTTTTCCCTTTTCCTTTTTTTTTCCCTTTTCCTTTTTTTTCCCTTTTCCTTTTTTTCCTTTTTTTTTCCTTTCCTTTTTTTTTCCTTTCCTTTTTTTTTTCTCCTTTTCCTTTTTTTTTTCTCCTTTTCCTTTTTTTTTCCTTTTCCTTTTTTTCTCCTTTTCCTTTTTTTCTCCTTTTCCTTTTTTTCTCCTTTTCCTTTTTTTCTCCTTTTCCTTTTTTTCTCCTTTTCCTTTTTTTCTCCTTTTCCTTTTTTTCTCCTTTTCCTTTTTTTCTCCTTTTCCTTTTTTTCTCCTTTTCCTTTTTTTCTCCTTTTCCTTTTTTTCTCCTTTTCCTTTTTTTCTCCTTTTCCTTTTTTTCTCCTTTTCCTTTTTTTCTCCTTTTCCTTTTTTTCTCCTTTTCCTTTTTTTCTCCTTTTCCTTTTTTTCTCCTTTTCCTTTTTTTCTCCTTTTCCTTTTTTTCTCCTTTTCCTTTTTTATTTCCTTTTCCTTTTTTTTTCCTTTTCCTTTTTTTTCCCTTTTCCTTCTTTTTCCCTTTTCCTTCTTTTTTTCCCTTTTCCTTTTTTTTCCCTTTTCCTTTTTTTCTCCTTTTCCTTTTTTTTTCCCTTTTCCTTTCTTTTCCTTTTCCTTTTTTATTTCCTTTTCCTTTTTTTCCTTTTCCTTTTTTTTCCTTTTCCTTTTTTTTCCTTTTCCTTTTTTTTCCTTTTCCTTTTTTTTTCCTTTTCCTTTTTTATTTCCTTTTCCTTTTTTATTTCCTTTTCCTTTTTTATTTCCTTTTCCTTTTTTTTTTCTTTTCCTTTTTTTTTCCTTTTCCTTTTTTCCTTTCCTTTTCCTTTTTTCCTTTCCTTTTCCTTTTTTCCTTTCCTTTTCCTTTTTTCCTTTCCTTTTCCTTTTTTCCTTTCCTTTTCCATTCCTTTTCCTTCCTTTAGTGGAAAGTGTCTCCCCATGGCAGGAGTGGCACTGGATGGGTTTTGGGGTCCCTTGCAACCCAAACCATTCCAGGATTCCATGGGGTTATTGGAGATGATGGAATGGACCTTCCTTGGACAGCAGGATGGGAACAAGTGATGGTGAGCTGGAATTCCATAGAACAAAGGGTGCTGACAGGGATTATTCCCCCTGACAGCTCCTAAGCAGCAATGCTGGAGCTGTTTAACTGCAGCAGGGTGGGTATGGAGTGAGAATGGTGGGATTCCATGGTGGGATTCCTGGTGGCTGAGCTGTGACACACAGACAGCCCCTCACACCACAGCAGGGGAGGTGGAACCTGCCCTGCCCCTCTGGCAGCCACTGACTCCGACCTGAAGGCACTCGGGGCTCCCAAGCACGTGAAATAACAGCCCTGGGCTCCTGTGCCAGGTCTCCAGCTGTTCCCACATGTGCATCTCATCCTGACCTCCTCCGGTGCCCGTGCCAGCCCCGAGATTCCATAAAACACCACTCTAATCCCCAGCCCTTTTTCATTAAATGACCAATTAAAGCTCAAGGAAAAGCCTCCTTATTATTATTATTATTTCAGTTGGGAGCATGTTCCCTGTAGCTCCAGGGTTTTTTGGGGTTTTTTTTTTGGGGATGATAACCTTCCCTTGGCTTTGTTATCAGCAGGGTTTGGTTGCTACTGTGGCTGCTTTGCTCTGGCTCCTTAGCAGAGCTGTGGGTTTCAGTTCTGTGCATTATTAAACTCTCCTGGACACCAGAGAATGTGTTCAAGGTGAGAACATTGTGTTTATTCTGTGGGATTGAGGTCAGGGAGGGCCAGCAGCTACAGGGAAATCCCTGAGGATGCTCAGCTCCTCAGGTGTGGCTGGGACAAGGAGCAAGCCCCTTCCCAAGTGGCATTTGGGGTGAGACTGGCATGGAAAGATGGAGGGAAGTGTCTGCCTGAGGCTGAAACCCATCAGGAGTTCAAAGCTTAGCAAAGAAGTGCCCCAAGTTCTTGGTTAGTCCCCTCTGCTGTACCTGAAACAGGGTTTTTGGAGGTTCTGGGTGGGGACAGCTGTGGGTGATCTGGCTGGAGAGCTGCCCCTGACATTCCCATGGATCTGCACAGGGTGTCCATGTCCAAGGGAAGTTTGTCCCTCCCCTGAGGGGCTGCAGCTCCCCAGGAGTGCTCAGGACAGGGATGGTGCTCCCTGCATGGCTGTGCACTCACTGGTTCCCAGTAAGCCCAGTATGGATCCAGCCCAGGCTCTGTGTGGCCCCAGGGAGGGCAGGAGCAGCTGAGGGAGTCGTGGTCCATGTCTGGATGGAGATGATGGGGATGGATGGAGATGATGGATGGATGGATGGATGGATGGATGGATGGATGGAGATGGAGCAGCCCAGGGATCCATCACTGTGCAGGATCAGTCCCAGCTGCTTCTCCTGTTCACTGAAGATCCCAACCCTAAATCTGACCCCAAAACAGGCCAGCCCACCTCCCAGCAGTGTTGTGCCTCTATCCTGGGTTCTTTTTTCTCCTGTAATCAATGCACTGGGTGGTTCAGGCTCTGTGTTGCACACTCAGATCCCTCTATGGTGACCATGCAGATCCAGCTGGATCCCACTAGATCCTCAGAGAGAGGAACTCCTCATGGTGACTTCTTCATGGGTGCAGCCCAGGTCTCCTGGACTTTTTGTCCCCCCTTTTCCAGGACATCTCCTGAACTCTTTTCCCCCCTTTTCCAGGGCATCTCCTGACCAGGGCATCTCCTGAACTCTTTTCCCTCCTTTTCCAGGGCATCTCCTGCACTCTTTTCCCTCCTTTTCCAGGGCATCTCCTGGACTCTTTCCCTCCTTTTCCAGGCTATCACTTTGCAGGTAATGAGTTGAGCAGGGTCGTTAGCACAGCCCGGGCAGGGGGGCGGGGGCTGCACCGCCTGGAAATTTCTCACCGCAGACTTCACTGGGGCCAGACATGTTGTAAATTTTACAAGAAAAACACTTTACAGACCAGAAGTCCAACTCTGCTGAGCACAGAGCTGCTAATTAACAATTGGGAGGCCACGGGAGCCGATCCCACTTTCCTGGAGCCTCCTGGTTCCCGGTCAGGCTTGCAGGGTTTGGGGGCCTCCTCCAGCTCCAGCTGGGGATCTCTGGTGGTTCCTGTTCCCATCCTCCTGCTGCTGCTTCCCTGCTGGCACACAGGAGCTCCCAAAGCTCCCAGGCTCTCCTGGAGATGATGTTTAGCATCATCCAGAGCACTGGGATGTCTCAGCATGCTGAAGGTGTCATTTGTGGTGTTTGATCCCTGCTGTGGCACCTTTTGGTCTGCATCTTCCATCCCTGTCCCCCATCATCCACCCCTGATGGATGAGAGCAGATGGAGGGAGCAGGATGGAAGCAGGAGGGGCAGAGTCATCACAGTGAGAAGGTTTTCTGGCTGAAATATCTGTGGTTTTCCTCTCCATCGTGATGAGCTGGGGTCAGAACCCCCGCGAGGTAGAGCTGCCCCGATGGGCCGGGGTGTTTTCCACGGTTTCTCTCGCGTTTCCCTTGGTGACAGCAATAACAAAGCCGGCCAGGAGGGGAGGGAGCTCTGGCCCAGCTCTGCCTCGGGGCTGGGCTGGCTGAGAGCCCTGCAGGTACAGCTCCCTCCTTTCCCTTTCCCACAGTGTCCCCTACTGCCTGCACTCCAAAATCCACCCAGGAGAAAGCAGAAAATCTCAAAATCACCGTGGGGAAATGCTGCTAGGGAGGAGGAAGAGCAAGATTCCTGCAGGGAGGGAAATCACGCAATCAGGGAGTGTCTGGAGCTGGAAGGGATCCATAAGGATCATCCAGGCCAAATCCCTGCTTCCTCAGGATGAGCTGGATTCAGTCAAACTCTGCCACTGTGCTGCTCCAGAAGGGTTCTTGGAAGAAGGAATTTAAAGGGGATGGATCACACAGCAGGAAACAGAGGAGACAGGAACTGGGAATAGCAAAGCCACTTTCTTCTGTTTTCCTTTGGATAACACAAGGGAACCAACCCAAACCCTTCTCCCAGGGGAAAGCAATGTGGGTTAAAAGGGTGGATGGGTTATCCATAGAAAATGTGCTGGTATGGTTCCCCTCTGGGGTTTGCTGCTAAATCAATGATTTAAATCAGATATTTGGGGTAGAAATTGGCAGATGAGATGAGACAAACCCAGGGAAGCTCCCTGAGGGTGCCAGTTTCTGTCTGGAACTCAAGGACCCCATGGGACATGTGCTGAAACCCTGGGAAATTCACCATTTTCCACCAAAATCCCTCCCCAAGGCCAGGAATCTTTAATCCAGGAAAAGCCCAGCAGCTCCTGACGTTTCCATTTCTCCTTCCTTCCCAAGACCTACGAGCAGAACGAATGGATCATCCACCTGGCTGGGAAGCTGCTGGCCCAGGAGGAGGAGACCTTGTCCCTGCTGGCCACAAACCCCTTTGCAGGCAGAGACCCTCCAAGGTGAGCCTGGAGTCACCCCAAGGGAGAGCTTGATCCACCTTGTTCCCATCCTGGACGTGCACAGGAGGTGCAATTCCTGTTGGGGTTTGTGTTTGGTGGGATTTGGGGTGGGATTTTGGGATTTAGGGTGGCTTTGATGGACACCACAGTGCTGCCAGCACCTCATTCCCCTCCTGGAAGGGCCACAGGGAGCCTTGGGATGAGCCCATTCCCAGCAGATCCATGCAGGGCTCGGTGCTGCTGCTGCTGCTCCTGGCCAGGAATGGTCCCTCCTGCTGTGCTTTCCTGCCCCTCAGCCCTGGGGCTTTTGCCACGTTCTCTTTGCCAAACCCCACCATTCCCATGGACCTCCTGAGGTGTTTCAAAGGCAAAACAGCCCTGCAGGAATTACTGAGTTTGTGGACACTGCTCTTGGAATTGTTTGTGTTTTCAAGGGAGAGACAAAGCCAACATCAGCCAGGGAAAGGCACAGAGGAAAACTCCGAGGTTTTACACAAAAGGAATTTTGTCCCAAAAGCATCTGTTTTGTTGATGGAGATATTTTTAGCTGAGAAAACATTTTTTGGGGCATTTTGGATCAACTCAAGCCATGTTATGCTGCTGCTGATGTTTTCCATTTGAGGCTCTGAGGATGCACTGCAAACAGGGATGCAGGTCCAGGATTCTGTGTGGAATGAAATTCCCCTTGGATCCCAGTGATGTTTTCCAGCTTTAGGGCACTGCATCCCCAAAGCTCCTGGGGAGAGAGACTCCTTCTCCAGCTGAAGCACAGAAAATTTCCCACTTTTACCAAAATAGTTCCTCTGAGGTGCTTTGAAAACCCCAAGATGGTAAAAATTGTAAAAATTCCAAAATCCTGGAATGGTTTGGGTTGGGAAGGAGCTTAAAGCTCATCCAGTTCCAATTCCAGCATCTTCCACTGTCCCAGGGTGCTCCAAGTCCTGTCCAGCCTGGCCTTGGACAATTCCAGAGATCCAGGGGCAGCCACAGCTTCTCTGAGAATCTGTGCCACCCTCCCAGAGAGGAATTCCTTCCCAAAATCCCATAACCTGCCCTCTGTGGCCTGGTGCCATGGAACTGGATGATTTTTAACCTCTTTCCCATCCCAAACCATCCCTGACCCTGTAATTCCCTGATCCTGCACTTTTATCCAGAATTGAGGGGAAAGTTTGCTGCCCAACCTTAGGGATCCCTCCATTCCCACCACAGTAGCTGGGTGGAAAAAACTCCTAATTTTCCTACCCTTCTTCCCCCCTCCCTCCACTCCAAAGGGAGTTTTGAGACTTAATTATTTTCATTCCCTGCTAGACTAAATAATTAGGGGAAGGGGCTGTTTTCCATAAGAACCTTGCACTCCATCCTCCACGGGGTTTGTTCTGCTAATGGAAACTCTACACCTTCAATAGCCAAGGGACTTTCAGAATGAGTTAATGCCTTCGAAATGAAATTTCGGAGACCAAAGTTTGGAGGGTTCTTTACAACTCAAGAAATTATAGTATTTTTTCAAGTGTGATAAACTTCAAATGAGAAACAGGTGACTGATTGAAAATGAGGGCATTGTTGAGGGCCTGCCTGAGTGGGAAGCTTGGACCTCGAGGCTGGTGATGTTTGGGGAATGTGGATTTCCCAAATATTCTGGGGCAGTGGATAGTTCATAAAAGCCCAGCCCTCATAAATCTGAACAGGAGGGCTTGGGCTGAGAAATTCAGAAGTGTTGAACACACCATGGAAAAGGCTGCAGCAATCAAAGAAAGCAAAAATCAGATTTAGCCCACAGGAGGGGGAAAAAAACCTCCAGGTTTTTGGGTCTGTTTGGTGTCTCTGATATTAAATCATGGTCACTTCAGGATTTTTATTCCAATTAAAGCAGCACTTTGTGGGAAAAGCCCCACGATGGGTGTGAAGAGCTGGATTTGTGGTGGTGGTGTTTGTGAGGGAGCTGGTGCTTCCCTTTGGACGCTTTGGAGCACAGGGGAATGGGGCATTTGGGATCCTTTTTTATGGGATTTTATTTTATTTCCCATTTAAAAGTGACTGGACTTGATACCTGGGCTGGGATCTGTGGAATCAGCCCAAGCCATGGGAAGAGCTTGGTCATATTTGCACTTTGTAGAAGCCAATTTGGGGTCTGAACCTTCCCTAAAGAGATAAAGGTGACTCTGGAGCAGTGCTGAGAGCAGGCAGGGACTGGGAATTCCTGGAAAATCCAGGCCTCACTGGGATGAGGTGGAAAATCATCCCTCAGCTATTACCAGAATTAAATCCCACAGCCCTGAAGGGAAGTTTAAGGGGTTTTCTTCGGGAAAAAAAACCCTCAGTATTTCAGGGAAGGCAGAGCTCATCCCAAGCTGGCAGGATTTCCCCCAGGCTGGGAAATGTGGTGGCCATGGGATCTCTCATCCATGGCAGGGTGAATTCCAGCCTTGGATCCATCTGGAGACAGTTTTTGGGGTTTTTTCCTCCAGTTTTCTCTGCCCTTGGCGTTGTCCCACCCATCCTACCCCATCCAGAGAGGAAAAAGCAGAGGAAAACCCCACTGTGCCTCTTCCCAAGGGGATTTTGAGGATCAGCTGCCCTTGGGATGCTACAGCTCTGTGGGACCAGACCAGAATCAGCAGCACTACAAAACAACCCCAAAACTGCCCTGATTCCCTCAATTTAGGCCGAGATTAATTAATTTCTGCTCCCTCCACCACCAGGGCAAGAGCAGCAATGCTGGAGCAACGTTACCTTGATGAATTTGGGCTTCCCACCACCTGATTTACAGCAGAGCAGGGAACCTCAACACAAAACACCCCAAAAAAATCCCCAAAAAGTCACCCCATGTTTTGCTTTCTTTCTTTCCCTCTCCCACCCCTCCTTGCCTTGGCAGGCCATTAATTCTAACAGAAACCACCACTGGCTTGTTGGGTTTTTTTTCTCCCTGGAACCCCTCAGCTGTTGCAGGGAGACAGCTGCACCCTCTGGAACTAATTACAGCTGTCTGGGAGATTTAGGCCCCCGTCCCACCAAAGTCCAATATTGCTGCTAATTTTTAACACATCCCCTTGGGGCTGATACCCAAGGGCGCTGCGGGGCAGCTGCTGCTGCTCCGGGCATCTGCTGAGGGCAAACAGTGCTGTAAAAAAATAATTCTGGTTCGTTTTAGCTGTTCTGGCCTCTCCCCGAGGCCAGGGGCTGCTGGGGATGCCCCCAAAGGTGGTGGCAGAAGCATTCTTGGGGTGGTTCAGTTGTTCCTCTTCGGTCGGTGTTGTTGCCTTCTGATACAAGGCAGGCGGCCTGGTTTCAGGAAACAGCACGGCGATCCCCTTCCCCACATGGTGGACGGTCAAAGGCCTTTATTCTCTCTTCTCATGGGGTTTTATAGTCTAAGGGGCTTCTACGTCAGGCGAGGGTCTGTCTTTACCATCTATGGTTAGTAGGGATGGAAAGTTACTGGCATCTGGTTCAGGGGGCTGCATTCCTATGTTAATTTTCTTATCTAAGGGGGCAGGGGCCCTGTCTTCCCATAACATCACGAGATCTTCCGAACGCCAGGCCCTATCTGCTACATCGTGTTGTCGCTCTCCTGGCACCGCTGTTGCAGCAGGAGTTGCCCAAACCACCTTTTGGTTCTCTCACAGCACAGAGGGTTTTCCATCTCCGGGAAGAGTCCTTGGAATGCCATCCAGCCCTTGCCATGGGCAGGGACATCCTCCACCAGACCCCATCCTTGGACACTCGCAGGGTGGAGCAGCCTCAGCTTCCCTGAGGAGCTGTGCCAGGGCCTGCCCACCCTCACAGGGAGGAATTCCTTCCCAATGTCCCAGCAAATCCTTCAGTTTAAAGCCATTTCTAATGGGAGCTGGTGCCAGTTGCTTCCCAGGGATCCAGGAGGAGCTGCCAGCCTGTGTTTGCTCAGTAAATACCCCCAAGTCCTTCTCATCCTTCTCTGAGTACCTGGGACATCCTGGTGAGGTCAGGCAGCTCCTTCCTGACCTTCCAGAAGCTGTGGGTGTTTCTCCAGAGCAGGAATCAGGGAATCTCCTGCAGGCTCAATCTCCCAGACCTGTGGATCCCTTCCAGCTGCCAGGAGATTTTTTGGAAGCCCCAAAACTTCACAGACTCTGGAAGGATGGGAGTTTGTAGCACCTTCCCTCCCTGAATCCCAGGAAGAGGGAGCAGGACCAGCACTGGAGGAGCTGGAAAACCCTGTAATTCCAGGATTGAGGCACCCAGGCAGGTTATAAACACTGGCAGAGCTTGTAAACTCTGTGAGCCCTGAAATGAGGGGCTCCAGTGGGTATTAAACACTGCAGCTTTTACATCCTGAGCCTGCCAAGGAAATATTCCCTCCTGGTTCCAGGTTTTCTCACATTTATTTTGGGAATATTTGGAGATGGGTCCAGCTTGGGAAGTGCTCTGCAGCCACTCAGTGAAGGAAAAACCCCCAAGCATCAGAGGGGCAGGTGGAGGATGCTGGGAGCAGGAGAATGCCATAAAATCAGCTCTGAAGCATTTTTGGGATGTGGATCTGGGATTGGAGGTGGAGATGGTTTGGGAATTCCAGGAAGCAGCCAGACAGCAATTGGAAATCTCCAATCATCCTGGAGGGGCTCCCTGGACCCTCAGGGATGAGGCTGTTCAGTAACAGTCAGTTATTAACAGGAATTTTGTGTTCCTGCAGAGGAAACCCTGTGGGAATAACTGCAGCCCCTGTTTGGCTTTTCCCAGCCTCAGAAAGAGGGAAGAGAGGGAGTGAGGAGTGGGCCAGGCTGGAATGAAGGCAGCAGCTGCAGGGCAGAGTTTGTGGGGGTGAGGTGCAGGTTTGTGCTCCCCAAATTCCACTCAGAGCCCCTTTTCTCATTTATCTTCCTTCATCCTCAGAGTCATTGAGTCATGGAATGGTTTGGGATGGAAGGGACCTTAAAGCCCACCCAGTGCCACGCCTGTCATGCCAGGGACACCTTCCAATGTCCCAGGCTGCTCCAAGCTCCATCCAGCCTGGCCTTGGGCACTGCCAGGGATCCAGGGGCAGCCACAGCTGCTCTGGGAAACGTGATGGGTGTGATGGACACACAATCCCAGATCACTGAGGCTGGAAAAGGCCTTTAGGTGCATCAAGCCCCACCTGTGCCCATTGCCCCCCTTGTGTCCAGCCCAGAGCTCCGAGTGCCACCTCCAGGAATTCCTTGGACCCCTCCAGGGATGGGGACTCCAAACCTTGCTGGCCATCCCATATTCCCATGGTTTTGTAGGAGAATCCTTCCTGTGCTGCTCTCCTGGGTCCCAGCAGGACTGGAGCAGAGCTGTTGGGGCTGGGTGCAGCTTTCCCCAATCCCCTCAGCCTGCCCTGCTCCCCAAACCCCCGCGCTGGTGGCAAATCCATCGGAGCCGTCCCTCATTATTTCAGCAGCAGGAAGGACCTTCCCAGCACTCCAGGGATCCCTCAGCTGCGGTGCCCTGCTCAGTAGCAGGGTCTGTATTTTCCTAGTGGAGCAGAGCAGGTTTAAATGAGCACTGACACGACTTTGACAGTTTTATTTTGTGGGTGTTTTATGGACTCGCCCGGCGACGCTGGCGATGCTCCCGGCGCGGGCGCCGCTCCGGCCCTTGTCAGCATGTCCTACATCAAGGGGGACAAACCCCCCGGATCCAGCAGCATGGGCAGCTCCCAGGGTGTTTCCTGACACTGATGAATGTTCCTTTCTGCACTGCTTTCAAAGCTCCTCTGCTGTCAGCTCCCGCAGCAGCCGGAGAACAGATGCGCTCAGAGCCGCGCTGCCGCTGCCTGGGCAGGGGGTGCTGGGGGCTCAGGCTCCCCGCTCCCAAATCTTCCAGGCACAAACACTCCAGGATGGCTCTGAGAAAGGGAAAAACCTTCTTATTCCTGCTCTTATTATTATTATTATTTCATATTTAGCTGTGGAAAGGTGTGGGGAGTGCTCAGAGCAAGGGGTGTTAAAGCTCCTGTGCTCGTGCGTCATTCCTGAGGCGCAGCTGGGTTCCTGAATGGCATCAGGAGCAGCTTGGGAGCTTCCCAAAGCCTTTCCAAAGTCACTGCTGCTGGCTGTGGGCACCCCAAGGATGGATGGATGGATGGATGGATATGGGATGGAAGGATGGAGTACTGGGATGTGGAGCCACCCTGAGCGCCCTCAAGCTGATTTCTCCATCCAGAAAGGCTCCAAAACACCAATCCAAAGGAACAAACCACAGTCCAAGCCTCCCCTCAGAAGCCCTGGCAAGGCCTGAGCTGCTGTTCTGTCTCCCACAGGTGGATCCGGGGGGAACACTTCAGGTACAAGTTCAGCCAGCCCGGGGGGAAGCACGCCCGCGATGGGAAGTGGTGGATCCGGAAAAGGATCGGCCCCTACTTCCCCCCCGTCAACCTGCAGGGCCTCAGGAAGTTCTTTGAGGACAGGAATTGGCCCTATCCCGTGCAGGACTGAGGGAAGAGGATGGCCAGGACAAGAGGGACCAGCTGGGAAGATGGAGAACGGGCAGCTCCTTCCAAACATCTCTGGTTTTTATCCATATCCTTGTTCACGGCTCTTTTCCGGAAGATTCTTCCAGAAGATTCCCAGCCAATTTGCCCACTTGCTCTGTGAGCTGTTTTTTCTCACCTCAGTGGTTGATGTCTTTTGTCAGGCTGCTCCATTCAGGAATTCCTCTGGAACTGGGCAAAAGGCAAGCAAATAACCAAGACTGGTTTTGGGGGACGTGTTGGTGCTGCCAAAAGCAGCTGAATGTGGGTTTGAAACAAAAATGGAAAAACAAACCAGGAGGGATCTCTGTGGTGGTGTGGGCTGTGCAGGCAGGCACAGGAATGCCCTTTTCCATGTTCTCTTGCACCTTTTTAACCACATTCACCAAATGGGCACCACTGGGAACGTGTTCCTGGGAAGGAATTAAAGAAACAATCCTTGAACAACCAGCAGGAGCTTCACTGGGGTTTTGTTTTTCCTGGAAGTGCTAAAAAGGGAAAAAAAGGAGCCCAAGGGACAAGGCAGCTCCCGTGGGAGTGGGGTGGCAGGTGAGCAATGAGCTGAGTCCTGATTTGTGTTTTGGGGAGAATCCAAAATCTGGTGTTGTGTCCAAATGTCTGTCCCCAGGGCTGGGAGAGGAGAATTCCCCTTCCCCTTCTCCCCTGGCTTCCAGGGTGCCTCTGCTCAGGGTTCCTCGTGGTTTCAGTGAATTTTCCATCCAAGCTGCTCCTTCTGCAGTGGGTGCAGCCCTGGATGGGAGATGGGTGACAGGGGATGGGTGACAGTGACACCCCCCGGGCACCCCCATGCACTGGGCACCCAACAGCCCTGGCCTCCCCCTCCCCAATTTAATGAATTTCTTTTGCTTTCCAACCTCTGGGTCAGGGATAATGGATCCCAGACCAGCATTCCCATTCCTGTTTGCTGCTTGTTAAGCTTTTTTTTTTTTCCCTTTTTCTTTTTTCAATATAAACTCCCTGCTTTGCTCCAGAGCAGTGCCTGGAAGATAAAACCCATCCAAAGGGGCAGGAGGGGATTCCATTGGAAATGTTTCCCTGGGACAAGAATTTAGAAAAGAAAAGGAACAATTATTCTGAGGTGGGAGGAAATCAGAACCACATTGAGTGATCTGCTCACTGGGAAGGGTTTTGTGGAGAGGATTTTTATCCCGGAGTTCAGCACTGGAAGGAAAATGCTGCAGCAGCACCAGGGGAGGAGAATCCACCTGGGAGCTGCTCCTGCCAGCTCTGATGTCCCTGAGGTGCCACCAGGCTCTGCAGAGGTTCTGGAGGGCAGGTTTGGGCTGAGCCCCATGGGGTGATGCCCTTCCTGGCTCATCCCAATCCCAAACCTGATCTCATCCCGCTCCCTCCTCCTGGTTCTCTGTCAGGTCCAGGGAAATTCCAGAGCTGAGACAGGCAGGACATGGCCAGGTGGTCACCCCATGTCCATCCTGAGCAGCTCCAGCTCCACCATGGCTGGAGACATCCCAGGGCCATTCCTGGATCAGAAATAATCTTTTCTTTTCTTTTCTTTTCCTTTCCTTTCCTTTCCTTTCCTTTCCTTTCCTTTCCTTTCCTTTCCTTTCCTTTCCTTTCCTTTCCTTTCCTTTCCTTTCCTTTCCTTTCCTTTCCTTTCCTTTCCTTTCCTTTCCTTTCCTTTCCTTTCCTTTCCTTTCCTTTCCTTTCCTTTCCTTTCCTTTCCTTTCCTTTCCTTTCCTTTCCTTTCCTACATGGAAGTTACTGACCCTTGGGATACCCCAAGTATTTACACTTGGTGTAACTGAGGTAGAAGTGATTTTTCCTCCTTTTTTTCCCCAGATTCCAGCCTTTTGAAGCACGAGGTCCCCTCACAAGCCCAGCTGGGTTTGCATTTCTGCCCATTGGCCACTGGCTGTGGTGAGGTGGATCCAGCTCATCCCAGCTGATTTGCCCCCCCAAAAAAGAAGGAATTCTCCCAGGTTATTTTCAATCCCACATCTAGGTCTGTTCCTGGGGAGAGCAGAAAGTGAATGTGAATGGACAGAGGAGTTTTGCTCATCCCTTGGATGTAGGGAATGAGGAAATGATTTGTGCTTGGGGAATTTGGGAAGAACCAGCAGCAAGGGATGATCCCATGGATGGGGCATCCCGACATTCCAGAGGGGCTGGAAAGGGCCTGAAATCCCATCCCACCCCACCCCTGCCATGGCAGGGACAGCTCCCACTGTCCCAGGGGGCTCCAAGCCCCAGTGTCCACCCAGGTTCCATTTTCAAACATTCCTCTAAAAACCCGAATTTGCTTTTGTGTTTTGGGAATGTGGAGGGGTCAGTGGTGAGGAGCTGCTGGAGATGAGTTTGTGTCCATGCAGAAATTACCCCCCCCAACCCAGAGAATTCCTTATTCCTCCACCTTTTATAAATCAGAGGCATTGATTTTTAAAGCAGCCAAACTCCAGGCTGGGAATTCCCATAGGAAATCCCTGCAGCCATATCCATTCCCTGCTCCCAGCTGCTTGGAAAAGCTGGCTTTGCTTTAGCACATATGAAAGGGAAAAGCCTTTTTTGTTTTTTTCCTTCCTGGTAGATTGAGTTTGGCCAAACAATTCCGTGTGAACTGCTGGGCAGGAGGCACAAACCTGTAGGCAAAATTATGCAGCTGCTCCAAGTTTAGAGCAGCATGGGATGAATTTCAGGATCGTATATTAGTTTCCATTTAATCTGATTATTCCAGGCTGGAGTTCCTGGAGGGTCTTCAGGTTATTGTCAGTCAAAAGAATCTTTAAAAGCTTCCATTTGCACTCAGCTTTTCCCATTCCAAGTCTATTTTCATTATGGATCGATTTTGATTTTAATGAAAAAATGATTCTCCCAACTCCCTGCTTGGAGTTGCTGCTGCTTTATTCTTCCCCCCTCACTTGGGGTTAAAATTGAAGCCACAACGGGGTCTTGCCACTCAAAATCCCATTTTCCACCTTTCCTCAGGGTGTTGCTTGGGCAGACAACAAGGGGCAGATAATTTGGGGAGGCACATTCTGTGCTCTGCCTGGGGCCCTGCCATTGCTCACTGGGAGAACATTTCAGTGCCCCCAATCCCAGGGCAGTTCCAGCTCCAGAGTCTGCAGGAACTGGAGATAAATCAGGATTCATTGCTGCTGGAAGCCCCTTGGGGTGCTGTCCCTGCAGGGCTCATTGCTGTCCCCTCCTCTCTGCTGCAGCCCCAGTGGGAGCAGCACCCCCAGGATTGGGAAATTGGGAATCCCAAATTGTTGTGCTGGGTGGGGATGCCCCTGCTTTGGGCTGGCACCTCCCTGGGGTCTCCATCCCACCTCTCCCCAGGAAAAACCAACAGAGGGGCATCCAGAACTGACCCCAAATGCACATTCTGGGTTTGCACAGGATGTGCCTGGCTGAGCCCTCCAGGTGCCGCCCGTGAAGGGACACATTGCTCTGTGGGGACATCCATGTCCTGGCTCCTTGTCACAGCCCCAAATCCTCAGTTGGGTCACATTCTGCAGGCAGGCAGGTGAGGAGGACAAAGCTGAGCTCTGGAATTGTCCCCATGTGAGCTCTGGAGCTGTCCCTGTATGAGGAACAAACTCCTGTCCCATTTTTCTACAGGTTTTGCCCCATTTTTCTACAGATTTTTCCCCACTTTTCCACGGATTTCCCCCCATTTTTCTCCAGTTTTCCTCCATTTTTCCACAGATTCTGCCCCATTCTTCCACAGATTTTCCCCCATTTTTCTACAGATTTTTCCCCATTTTGCCATGGATTTTTCCCCATTTTTCCATGGATTTCCCCCTAATTTTCTACAGATTTTTCTCCATTCCTCCACAGATTTTTCCCACAGATTTTTCCCCCATTTTTCTACAGATTTTTCCTCATTTTCCACAGATTTTGCCCCATTCTTCCACAGATTTTGCCCCATTCTTCCACAGATTTTGCCCCATTTTTCCACAGATTTTCCCCTACTTTTCTACAGATTTTTCCTCATTCTTCCATGGATTTTGCCCCATTTCCCCACAGATTTTTTTCCCCATTTTTCCACATATTTTCCCCCATTTTTCCACGTTTTTTGCCGTGCCCATCCCCACCTTGCCCCATTCCCCAGCCCTGGCTGGATCCCGCTCCCTCTGCAGTAGCAGCTCTGGGTAGGGTTGCACAGGGCTGAGCTTTCCCCGGGTGCTGGGACAATTCCACTGAAATCACAGCACCTGCAAGTGGTTACTTAGAATAATAAATAACTGATAGATTATCAAATAAAGCCCTGGCTCGGGATGAGGTCATCCCTGCCCCGTGTCCTTCCTCTCCCAGCGTTTGGGAGCTGCTTTCCTGCTGCTCCTGGGCTAAATCCCTCTTGTATCAGGCAATAAAAAACTTGTCAGGATTAAAGAATCAATTAGGAATTAGCCAAAGGGGCAAAGCCTAACCCAAACACGCTGATAAAATCCAGTAGGTGATTATGGGAAGGGCTTTGATTTCATTGGGCTTTGGAAAGGAATAATTGCTCCTTACAGGGCATGGAACAGCCCAGACTGGGTGTTTTTCCAGCTTTATAGAGGAGGAAATTCTGGTGTTCACTGACAAATGTGGGGACAGGCCACGGTTTAGGGCTGAAGGGATTTGAGAAGCATCAATCCCTGGTTGGAAAAATGAGCTTGGGAATCTTTTCAAGGCCAACCCTGCCTTGATGCCACCCTGCCCCTCCAAGCCAGGCCAGGCTGGCACAGCTGAGCTTTCCCTGGTGCCCATCCTGGAGCTGTGGTTGGCTCCCTCCTGCCTTCCCTGAGGATTCCTGTGCCTTTGTGGCCATTTCCAGCTGCTGCAGCTGTGCCTGGAGCTCCATCTGCCCACCAGGAGCAGCTGTGGGTGCCTGGTATCTGTGGGCTCATCCATCCATCCATCCATCCATCCATCCCATATCCATCCATCCCATATCCATCCATCCCATATCCATCCATCCATCCATCCATCCATCCATCCATCCATCCATCCATCCATCCATCATCCATCCATCCCATATCCATCCATCCATCCATCCCATATCCATCCATCCATCCATCCCATATCCATCCATCATCCATCCATCCATCCATCCATCCATCCATCCATCCATCCATCCATCCCATATCCATCCATCCATCCATCCATCCATCCATCCATCCATCCCATATCCATCCATCCATCCATCCCATATCCATCCATCCATCCATCCATCTCATATCCATCCATCCATCCATCCATCCATCATCCATCCATCCATCCATCCATCCCATATCCATCCATCCATCCCATATCCATCCATCCATCCATCCATCCATCCATCCATCCATCCCATATCCATCATCCATCCATCCATCCATCCCCCAGGGCACGGGGCTGGGCACAGCTCGGAAATCCTCTGGGCACAGCAGGGTTGTATCTGCAGCATCCGAGGAGGAGGAAGGGCAGGATGAGCCCATGGGGTGGGAGCAGGGAATGATCCAGGCCCCAAAGGACGGGGCCAGCAGGGGACAGGAGTGACCCTTCCCGAGGGCTGAGTGTTTAAATCAGCACTGGGGTTTGCTGGGAGGTGGTGCAGGGACCTTTCTTGGCGTCCTTATGGAGAGAGGCCTTCCCCAGGCAGGATTTGGATGATCCCTGTGGATCAGCTGAGAATATACCAAGATTCTGTCATTCTGTGACCTGTGACAAATGGCAGGGGACACCAGCCTGTGCCAGTGGAGCCTTCTGGGTGTTTTTGGGGTGTCTGACTCTGCCCTGGTTACCTGAGGGCTCTGCCCCACCTTTCCCCTGGTGCCACCACGGGCACTGCAGAGCACAGAGCAGGAACTCAGCGCTGGCCGAGGTTCCCCAGCTTGGCCACCCCACCTGTCCCACCTGCCTGGGACACCCAGCAGTGACACCCAGCAGTGACACCCTGCAGGGGCTCCCCTTGCTGTGGGTGGGAATCGGGCAGGAGGAGCTGCAGGTGCCACCCCAACACCTGCAGGTGCCACAGGTGCCACCGCCCGCTCAAGGAGGTGACAGCCAGGGGGGGACAGGGACGCTGCACATCCCGAGGGCTCCGTGGGATGCCCCGTTTTTCCTGTTTACTGCTGGTTCTGGGAAGGGAACAATAAATAATCCCCGGGCCCTGGGCTGGCGCGGGGCCGAGCTGAAGCGGCCAAGTGTCGGGGCAAAAGGCCAGGAGGGAGCAGAGCGGCACAATCACGAGATTAACACCTTGTTCTGCATCGGGGAGCCTCGAGAGGGAGAAGATTGCCCCGCTCGGGCTCCGGGCATGGCTGCCCCATCCCGCTCCTGCACCTGTGTCCTCAGCATCCCCATTCATCCCGCGGAGCCGGGGCTGCGCAGCTGCGGCAGCATTATTCCCCTGGCGTCATTTGCATATCAATGAGCCCCTGATTAATATTTAAAGAGCCAGCTGTCCGAGCCACCTAGGGAAGAAAAAAAGCTCTGTGCGGTTTTTATTGATTTCTCCTTTTTTTTTTTTTTTTCGGGGATAACACTCACTGCCCTTTATGGAGCGCGCTTCATTTTTTACCCCCTCTATTCTTTTGGTTGAAATTAAGGAGAGGGAGGGGAAAAGAAAGTCAGGGAAAAAATATGAAGGAGTTATCAGTGAAGGAGTTGTGCTGCTCTCAATGCTCCTCAGTCCCTTTGTGCAGGGGCGCAGCTGCAGGAGGGGCAGGAGCGCCCATGGGAACTGGGGATGGAGCACGGGGAAACTGGGATGGGATGGATAATGGGATGGGATAATGGGATGGGATGGGATAATGGGATGGGATGGGATCAATGGGATGGGATGGGATAATGGGATGGGATGGATAATGGGATGGGATAATGGGATGGGATGGGATCCATGGGATGGGATAATGGGATGGGATGGGATGGGATGGGATAATGGGATGGGATGGGATGGGATGGGATGGGATGGGATGGGATGGGATGGGATGGGATGGGATAATGGGATGGGATGGGATGGGATGGGATGGATTCCCATCCTCGCAGCTCCCTGCACGCCTGCTGCTCCAGGGGGATGCTGCTGCTGACCCAGGGGAAGCGCGACACAAAATCCTGGAGGGGATTTTGTGTCGATTCCTCAAATCGATGGGGCTGATCAATGGAAATGCTATCCAAAAAAAAAAGCAGGAATTGCTATTTTCCTTGCTTCTTCAGCACTGTTCATGGCCTGGAGGTTTTATTTTCCAGCCTTAAAAGCTGTCATTTTAACAGACCGTTCTCCTGCCCCTTTCCCCCTTTTATTTTTCTGTTTTTTCTTTTTTTTTTTTTCTTTTTTTTTCTTTTTTTTTTCCCCCGGAGCATTTGTCAATAATCCCCCGACAGCGGCAGCTTTGTTATCCCAACTAATTGGAGTCAAGTAGGGCTGCGAGAAAAGATCCTTCCCGCGCCAGCCCTGGGAAAAACGCGAAGGGATTTTAATTTTCAATAAAATATGCAGATAAGGAGAAGTGACCGGTGGGGAAGGGAATGCTCAGATAATGGTGCTCAGACAGCACCGGGCCTTAATGAGCGGCTCTGGGCATGGGGGGCGCGGGGCGGCCCCACAGCTGCACTTTTTAGGGTTTAGGGGGTGTTTTAGGGGCTGTGGAGGTGAGGGGCTGTTTATCCGGGCTGCAGCTGGGGGCGGTGATTTCAGGTCACGCTGTGCTGTTTCTGTACAGAAATGTGGGAAATGCGGGAAATGCAGGAATCCCTTTGGGGATGGGATCGCTGGGGATCTCCTGGGAGCAGGGATGGAGCCACTGCCACTGCCACTGCCACTGTCACTGTCACTGTCCCAGCCCGTGCTGACAGCGGTGTCACAAACACATAATCACAGAATGATTCTATGCAGGTGCTTTTATTGAAGAGCTCTGGCTGTCAGGTACAAACCCAAATCTGACCCCAACAAGGGTTTGGGATGAATATGTTTTAATATTCTATCGTTATATAACTTTCATGTTAATGATTATATTGTTCTGTTGTATACATAGGTTTCAGCCAAGCATGGGCTCCTCGTGGTCCCCCTCAAACTCCTAACATAGTTTCTCATGATTCTTCTTACAATTAAACAATAATTATATTTAATTATTTAAACAATCATCACATCCAACAATTATATCATTTATCATATACTGCTCATGCAAGTAAAATTTCACATGATCTGGCAAACACAAAGCCTGACATTTTCAGAATCTATTTTTACCATTTTTCCAGGGCCTCACTAAGTCTAACTTCTTTCTAATTCCCCAAATTTTATGATTTTAAAACCTTTTACTGTCAGCGGGATGTGGATTTGGGCCGGGATGCTCCGCGTGCCCTGCCCGTCCCTGTGCCCGCCTGCTGGCCCTGTTTATTTCCCTAATGCTGAAATAAAAACCCGGCCCTGGGACTCTCCTGTGTGCCCCTGCCTGGTCCCGGGGGATGGACACGGTGAGATGGGGGAAGCACGGTGTGCAAAATCCTCCTGAAAGAGCTCTGAGCTCCAGGCTGTCCCCAAGGTGTCCCCAAGGTGTCCCCAAGGTGTCCCCAGGCCCTGGGCCCAGCAGGGCTCGGCCTCAGGGAGAGAAGGGAAGGGAAGGGAAGGGAAGGGAAGGGAAGGGAAGGGAAGGGAAGGGAAGGGAAGGGAAGGGAAGGGAAGGGAAGGGAAGGGAAGGGAAGGGAAGGGAAGGGAAGGGAAGGGAAGGGAAGGGAAGGGAAGGGAAGGGAAGGGAAGGGAAGGGAAGGATTTGCCCTCTGCCTCTGAAGGGAATGCTGTGAATGCTGTGGCTCCCTGGGGTTGTTGTGATGAAATCAAAGCTCTCTCCCTGTCCTTTTTCCTTTTCCACTCAGCCACTTTCCCTCTCTGCTCTTGTGGGGCCGTTTAAGAGCCAGGCTGGAACATTATTGTGATTTACAGCACCCCTGGAGTGGCAGGGCACAGACTCTGGGATTTTTTTCCCCTTTTCCTCAGGTGAAAGAAACCCTGGAAGGTGAACTCCCAAGGCATTGCAGCAGCCACGCCGTCAATCCCTGATTTACAGGCTCAGATTTATGGCTCCAGAATTATTATTCCACTCGCAGATCTTTTTTTTTTATTTTTTCTTCTTTTTTTTTTCTTTTTCCCTGGGCTGTTTTAGTGCTTGTGAAAGGTGAGGGCTTTGACAGCTCCTGGAAACAAAAGCCTTTAATGTCCCTCGATGGGGCTGTCCCAGGGAAGAGCAGAGAGGCCACGAGGGCTTTTCCTCCCTCTGTGCTGCAGATTGGCTCAGCCCAGGCCGGGTTTAACCAAACTGAGCCCAGAGTTAAGCCAGGCCCAATGAGCAGAGTCCATTCCTGGTGCTGTGCATGCCCTGGGATCAGCCCTGGGGCTGCATGCTGAGGATGCTCATCACCCCCACGGTGTTTCCAGACCCTTCCCAAATTTTTGGGGGCATCTCCAGCCCTTCTAGGAGAACACAGGAGACTCAGGCCTGCTCTGAGTTTATTTTTAATCCTCTGCAGTTCCACCAACTTTTGGGGGTCTAAACTAAGCTGGCAACAGCCTTTAAAGCACAACACACATGGGAGTAAAAAACATCCCCCTTAAAGCACATGTGGCTTAGAGAGGCAGGGATTAAACCTTGCTGGGCCTTGGGAAATAATGGCAGAGCCCTGCTGGACCATGAAAGGACATTTCTGACCCAGCCTGGCTGATTCAGGAGTGATTTAGCCCAGCAAAACCGGGGTGGGAAGGGACAGGAAAGTGCAGGATTTGTTGCATTTTGTATTTCAGTGTTTGTTTCAGGTCACTGTGCCAGCAGTGTCTGGCCAAGCCCTGAGCCCTGCAGGGTTTGTGGCACTGGGATGGACTGGGCTGGGTCCCCAGGGTCCCTCTGCCCATCCCGCTGCCCCAGGGGAAGTTCAGGTTGGATATTTGGGGAATTCCTTGGTGGAAAGGCACCAATCCAGGCACAGGGCAGGGATCCCCATCCCTGGAGGGGTTTAAATCCCTGTGGATGTGGCCCTTGGGGACACGGGGCAGTGGTGGCCCCACAGGGAATGGCTGGGCTCAGTGATGCCAGAGCTCTTCTGCAGCCTGAATGGTTCCATGATTTTATAACTCCTGATTCCTCAAACCTTGCTCAGCCTGAAAACCCCACTCAGGGCTGGATCCCCTCCATCCCCACCTGATGTCCATGGCCATGGCAAAGCCCAAACAGCCCCAAACCATGGGAGGGTTCCTGCTGCTCCTGGGCTCTGCACCCATCCCTGGAAGCAGCCCCTGGGCTGGAGGGGGCTCGGGATCCTGCAAACCCTGGTGCTGCCCTGGGTGTCATACTGGGGTCTGGACAGGGTTATGGGGACCAGGACAGGGTTATGGGGTCTGGACAGAATCTGGACAGGGTTATGGAGATCAGGGCAGGGTTATGGAGATCAGGGCAGGGTTATGGGGATCAGGGCAGGGTTATGGGGATCAGAACAGAGCTCTGGGGACCAGGGCAGGGTTATGGGGATCAGGACAGGGTTATGGGGACTAGGACAGAGCTATGGGATCCAGGACAGACCTCTGGAGATCAGGACAGAGCTATGGGACCAGGTCAGAGTTATGGGAACCAGAACAGACTTACAGGATCAGGACAGATCTCTGGGACCAGGACTGGGTTATGGTGACCAGGACAGGGTTATGGGGACCAGAACAGAGATATGGGATCTGGACAGAGCTATGGCACTGGGACATGGTTATGGGATCCAAGGCAGAGATATGGGACTGGGAAAGGGTTATAGGATCAGGACAGGGTTATGGGATCTGGACAGAGCTCCGGGACTGGGACAGAACTATGGGGACCAGGCCAGAGCTATGGGATCAGGACAGGGTTATAGGACCAGGACAGACTTATGGCATCAAGACAAGAGTTATGGGTCCCAGCACGCCTGGGGTGCTGCTCCTGGTGTCAGAGCAGAGCAGGGAGGTCCCAGGGGGCTGGGCAGCAGCTCCAGGCGCTCCCACACGTGTGTCACGCTGCCCTGGATAACCCAGGCGCTGGGACAAACAAAACACAGCCCCCCCTTCCCTCAGAGCAGCCCCAACCTGGCAGCCAGGCCCGGCCCTGCATGAGTGAATCACTCAACCAGCTGGAGATGGAGCAATTTGGGTCAGATCTGCCCCTGGCCCTGTGCCACGGCCTCATCTCCTGCTCCACCGTTCCCCCTCAGCCCTGGGGCTGTTTCCAGGGCAGGGGGAGGTTGTGGGGCTGGAGGCAGTACCTGCTCAGGAACCAGCACTGCTGGGTTTTAGTGCTGTTTATCATGAGGTCATTTTTTATTCCTGGCTAATTCTTCTTGCAGCTGAGCACAAAGGACAGAAAATGGAATTAGCAAAGAGCTCTGCTGAGCTATTAATGTTCCCCGCGGGGGCAGGGGGAATTCAGGCACTCAACAAGTGCACAAATGGGGCCATAGGAACGTGCCCAGGGTGCTGCAGCTCGGGGGGCTCTGGGGCTGCCCACCCCCAGAGCAGAGAGCAGGAACGGGCTGGGAGCAGCTCCAGCCCCAGGCCCAGGGGATTTTCCTCCAGGATTACATCAGTAGCATGAGGATGCTGAGGGAACTGTCTGGGAATCTCGAAGGCGAGGGGATTTTTTTTTTTTTTTTAATAATTTCTTTTTTTTTTTTTTTCCTCCTCCTCCTCCTTGTGATTATGTAGAAGATAAAATATGTTCTCAGGCTGCCTGCGAGCAGGGATGTGCTGCAGGAAGGGATGTCCTGGTTTTCCAGGATCTGGGAATGGGAGCTCAGTGTGGGGCTGGGCTGGGGTTATTCCCTGTCCCTGCCCTCTCGGTGGTGCTGCCAAATGGGGTCAAAAGTGCCCTGCTTGGGTTCCCTGAGCCCCTGTGCTCCTCTCCAGGGATGTGTCAGTGTTCTGACCCCTCAGGGATTGTCCCATGGCTTGGGATTTTCCATGAGGATGCTCTGGAGAGCAGGAAGCTCCCCCAGCTTTATCCCTGTTGTCCCTTCCTCCTGGGCTCATCCTCTGCTTTCAGGCAGCTCTGAGGGGTGCAGCTCTGCAGGACAACAAATCCTGGTGCTTCCAGGCCCTCCTGACAGGGGGTTGCACCCCAAAGGAGATGTGGGGTGGGGATTCAGCTGGGAGGCTGTGGGGACATGAGGAGCTCAGTCCAAGCACAGAGGGACTGAGCTGGATCCCATGGGGATGGATGAGCTGCAGCACTGCAGCTTCTTTAAACTTACCCCCAGAATAACTCTGATTCAATATTCTACCAAAAAAAATAAATAAAATAAAATACCCAGAAATTTTAATATGGGGGAAAGCAGAATTCTAATCCGTGGGGGTCTCCAGTAAATCTTTGTGATCCCCCAGCACGGAGGAGGCTGGAGGGGCTCCAGAACTCCAGTTTGAACTGAAAGAAGCTAAAAAAGAAACAAACAAAACCACCAAAAGAAAGCCAGAGTTGGCCGGGGTTGCTGCCACCCCTTCCCCCTCCCTTCTGATCGTCTCTGTCTCGTACGAGGCTGCAGAGGGCAGATAAGGGAGGATCTCAGCCGGCTTCCCAAAGTGGTGCGGAGGAAGAAAGCAGCCTTTGTGAGGGGCTCTCTGAAGGTCTCTGTTCTGGGAAGGTTGGAAATAGCACAAAAACATCCTTTCTCACTGGATTGTGGTGCTTCCAGCTCCCAGCTCCATCACCACCCAGATGTTTGGGGGCTGATGCTGAGCAGGGAAATGAGAGGCAGGGCAAGAAATGCTGGGTGGAACCGGCCCAGGGAAACCTGCGCTGGTTTGTGTCTCCAGTTTTGAAACAGGGAAAGGGTTGGAGAGGGGGATTCAGAGATTGGGAATAAATATCATAATTAAGTCCATTTAGTTGTTATCATTTCCTTATCAGCTTGAGCTTTAAGGCAATATTTTGCATGTTCAGCCTGGAGTGTATCAAGGATTTGGTGCCATCCTTTTATTTCTGCTTTTTGACCTAATTTTCCCTTTTTTTCACTGTGTTGCTCCCAATTTTTCCTAATATTTGGGTGATTATTGGTGCAAGTTCATCACTCTGCTTCTAAAATTCTCTTTATTCAGGAGGAGGGGGCATCTCCTTGGGAGGAGGGATGGATGGGGTGACTCTGTTCCTACCTAATTGATTGGACAAGGGAAGTTAAGTGTGAAACTCCTCCTTATTGTCCGTATCCTCTCCCTAATTCCCTAATTACATCCCGAATGTGCAGGGCCCGCTCCCTCCCTCAGCCAGAACGCCCCCAAACCTCCTGAGGGGCAGAGGGCTCCGGGCACGGCTTTGCCATCAAGAGCCCCGCAAAGCCCCGCAGGTGCGGGAGGCGCTGCCCCCGTCGCTCCCCTCCAGCTGCGCCTTTGCTGAGCGCAGCCAGATGTGGCGGCACCGCTGGCCCCGCGTGCCGACAGCTGTGCCGGGCACGGGGGGGGGTCACGGCACCGCTGCCCCCAGCCCAGAGCGCGGCTGGGCCCGGCCAAAGCCCGGGTCAAATCTCGGGCCAAATCTGGGATTTGGGGATGGGAGCTGGATCGGCCCGGCTCCGGCTCCGGCTCAGCTGCTGCGGCGCGGATTTTTCGGGATATCGGTGCTGAATTTTCGGGGCATCAGTGCGGATTTTTAGGGGTATCAGTGCGGATTTTTAGGGGTATCATCGCAGGTTTTTCGGGGCATCAGTGCGGATTTTTAGCGTTATCATCGCAGGTTTTTCGGGGCATCAGCACGGATTTTTCGGGTCCGCAGCCACCTCGCAGGACAGAGGGGACATTCCCGTCCTGAGCCCTGCTGGGCTGGTCCGAGCAGGGACCGGAGCTTGCGGAGCCTCCAAAGCCCGGAGCAGCTCCAGGAGCAGCGGCCGGACCCGAGAATGTCCTGGGGGTGTCCCCGGTACCTGTGGGGGGTGACCCGCGCGGTGACAGCGCCGGGCCGGGCCGGGATTCCCGGGATCCCTCTCTATGCCCGTCTGCTCCACACCGGGGGCAGCGCGGTGCCCGCGGGGACCCTTTGGGGACACTTTGTGCTGCAGCACCCTGGCCATCGCACTGTCCCCAAGCCCCTGCAGTGCCACCCGCCCTCCCAAGGACTGGAGACCCCCCCATCCCCGCTGCCGCCCTCCCTCCCTCCTCCCTGCTCGTGCCCAATTCGATTCTCCCCTCCCCGCGCAGCTCCCCAGAGCTTGACCATTAACAAATGGACTTGGCCGGAGGCCTGAGCGACCATTTGGATGCTGAGGCTGCTCCGGGCACCGCTGCCAGCCGGGCCGGGCACCGGCGCTGCCAGCATCCCTGTCCCGCATCCCTGTCCCGCATCCCTGCCCACCATCCCTGCCCACCATCCCTGCCCACCATCCCTGTCCCGCATCCCTGCCCTCCATCCATCCCTATCCCGCATCCCTGCCCACCATCCGTGCCCTCCATCCCTGCCCCGCATCCCTGTCCCGCATCCCTGTCCAGCATCCCTGCCCACCACCCATCCCTGCCCTCCATCCCTGTCCCGCATCCCTGCCACGCATCCCTGCCTAGCATCCCTATCCCGCATCCCTGCCCACCATCCGTGCCCTCCATCCCTGTCCCGCATCCCTGCCCACCATCCCTGCCCTCCATCCATCCCTGCCCTCCATCCATCCCTGCCCACCATCCCTGCCTAGCATCCCTGCCCACCATCCCTGCCCACCATCCCTGCCCACCATCCCTGTCCCGCATCCCTGCCTAGCATCCCTGTCCCGCATCCCTGCCCCGCATCCCTGCCCACCATCCATCCCTATCCCGCATCCCTGCCCTCCATCCCTGCCCTCCATCCATCCCTGCCCACCATCCCTGCCCACCATCCCTGCCCCACATCCCTGCCCCGCATCCCTGCCCACCATCCCTGCCCTCCATCCATCCCTGCCCACCATCCCTGCCCACCATCCCTGCCCTCCATCCATCCCTGCCCACCATCCCTGCCCTCCATCCCTGCCCTCCATCCCTATCCCACCATCCCTGCCCACCATCCCTGCCCACCATCCCTGCCCACCATCCCTGCCCCACATCCCTGCCCACCATCCCTGCCCCGCATCCCTGCCCACCATCCCTGCCCACCATCCATCCCTGCCCCGCATCCCTGCCCTCCATCCCTGCCCACCATCCCTGCCCACCATCCCTGCCCTCCATCCATCCCTGCCCACCATCCCTGCCCACCACCCATCCCTGCCCACCATCCCTGTCCCGCATCCCTGCCCTCCATCCCTGCCCTCCATCCCTGCCCTCCATCCATCCCTGCCCTCCATCCCTGCCCTCCATCCCTGCCCTCCATCCATCCCTGCCCACCATCCCTGCCCTCCATCCCTATCCCGCATCCCTGCCCACCATCCCTGCCCTCCATCCATCCCTGCCCACCATCCCTGCCCACCATCCCTGCCCCGCATCCCTGTCCCGCATCCCTGCCCTCCATCCCTGCCCTCCATCCCTGCCCTCCATCCCTGCCCTCCATCCCTGCCCACCATCCATCCCTATCCCGCATCCCTGCCCACCATCCCTGCCCACCATCCCTGTCCCGCATCCCTATCCCACATCCCTGCCCACCATCCATCCCTACCCCGCATCCCTGCCCACCATCCCTGCCCTCCATCCCTCCCTGCCCTCCATCCCTGCCCACCATCCCTGCCCTCCATCCATCCCTGCCCCGCATCCCTGCCCACCATCCCTCCCTGCCCGCAGCCCTGATCGCTGCCAAGGCGCCGCGGTGCCCGTGCCAGCTCCGGCAGAAAGGCCCGAGGCCCCGCACACAAAGAGGCGTTTATGGCCCGCCGGGCACCTGACACGGGGAGGCGGGAGGGCTGAGACGTGCTTAGCCCCGCTAATCCCCAGTTTGAGTTTAATTTTTTTTTTTTTTTATTTTTAATCAAAAGCACAGCAACAGCTGGGGCTGAGGCTTTCCAGGAGATGAACTCATGAACAACTGTTCAAAATAACTTTATTCGTGCTGCTATTAGATCAGGCCACTGGGGAGCCACCAATTATTTGTGATTACTGCAGGCAGATAAGGCTGGGGCAGAGCTGAGCGCTGCCAGGGATCGAGGGCACCTCGGGCTTTGGGCACCTTGGCTGGGCAGGGCCAGCGGCCAGGGGAGCCCCCAGCACCCAAAGGAGCCCCCAGCACCCAAAGGAGCCCCCAGCATCCATCCCAGCCCCTGCACGGTGCCAGGGGAATGCACAGCAGGTTTGGGCACTGTGCATGTCCAGGAGGAACTCGTGTGTTCCTGTCTGCAGGAGATCTGAGACATTTCTGCCCCAAATTCAATTAACAGCTAATTAGCCTGTCCACTTTTGGGCTGCCCATCTTGCTCACAAGCGCCAGGGCTGGCACAGGTTTGGGTCAGGGAAGATGAGAGGTTTGAACAGGACAAATCCCTCCCAAGCAATTCCCAGGCTCATGGAGCAGCACCCCAAGTCCTGTGTCCCCATGGAGCAGGCGGGGCAGTTCCCAATCCTTTCTCCCATCCCACAGATCAGCCTCAAACCCCTCAGCCAGCCGAGACCTTTCTCCATCCCCAGAGAGCTGGGTGTGGGCTCTGGTGCCCAGCAGGAAAAGCCCCAAGGGAGCCCAAGGAGGAGCTGGGCTGGGGGAGCAGACAGAGCCCATGAGCTCACAGCCCCTCTCCACTCCTCACTCCTGTGATTCAACAGCCCTGATCCCTGGGGAATTGTTAAAAATAACCTGGCTGGAGCAGGAGCGGGCCTGCCTTGGCTGGGAGGTCGGGCTAACAGCGCTTTTCCATGGGGCTGTTCCATGATTAACCGAGACAAGCAAAGAAAAGAGAGGAGGAAATTGATAAACACAACGGGAATTGCAGCCAGGATTTGCCTCAGTCAGGTTATTAGAATCCTGACATCATGTCTTGAAAAGAAGACTGGAAATAAATCTCTGTGAGATAAGATCTGCCTGGGGGAGTGGAGGTGCACCAGGATGACCCAGCCACGGGGGGGGTCCCCAAAAAGTTCTTTTCCCCATTTCTCCTGGGTCTCAGAGCAGCAGCAGGAGCCTGTGGAACCTCCCACCTTGTTCTGTGCTCCTGCTCACCTGGGAGAAGCCGTTCCCGAGGCAGCCCCAGGTGGGGGGAGCTCATTTCCTGCCAGGTGATTGCAGCAGAACAAAAGCTGGGAAGGTTGGGATGGGCTCCAGCAGGATGGGGGCTGCTGATGGATCCGGGCCTGCCCCACACCCCGAGCTCTCCCGGGGCTCTGCATCCAGAGCTGGAGCTGGGATGGGATGGGATGGGATGGGATCTTTGGGATCCACAGCAGGAGTTTCCCTGCCTCTCTGGCACTCCTGGCTGCTCCTGGGCAGGTGTGGAGCAGGAGTGAGGTCACCCAGGAACCTGAGGTCACCCAGGAATGTGAGCCCAGAGCCCTCTCCAGCCTCACCAGGGCGCTGGGAATTCGGGAGTTGCTTTTTCAGGGAGGCATAAGAAATATTTCCCCTCTCCTTTATTTTTTTTTTTTCCCACTCGTGGTTGGTTTCCATCTGGAATTAACTCCACTCACCAGAGCTGCTGGACCTGGGGTGTTATGGGAGACCTCAAGGCTTTAACCCTTCCCTCTCCAAGCAGAGATGATGGATCCCCAAATCCTGCCCAGTCCTGGGCTCCAGGTGAGGAATTTCTGTTCTGTCTCCACATCCCCACAGCTTCACCCTGGAAATCAGAGCTGCTCCCTGCCCTGAGAAGGATCAGCTGCAAGGGGCAGAATTCCCTTTTTCCCTAATTAATTTTCTTTAATAAGTGAATTTTAACCTGTGAGCACTCACTCCGTGACTTTTCCATAGGCAGCCCCTGTGCCTTCCTCCCCTCCATCTGCTCCAGAGCAAATCCCAAAGAAAATCCCTCCTGGAAAGATGAACCCAGAGGCAAACACCCTGCCAAGGTCTGACCCTCTCCAGCCCAGGAAATTCCCTGGCTACTTTTGGAGCTGGCCCGAGGCTGAGCACGTTGGAAGGCATTTAAAATCCCATTTATTGCAATATTCAGGGAGAAAAGGTTTGGGTATTACACCCAGAGGTCCTCCACAGCATCTCCCAGCAGCCTGAGGAGGTTTTATTTTGATATCTATTACACTGTGGTGTTAAATACCTGATATTAAGAGGTATTTATTGAAATAATTATTATTGTTGTTACTATTAATATCATAATAATTATTATTTTATATATATTTTTTTTATTTTTATTTTTAAAAATACTGGGGTTTTTGGCCCAGTCTCTCATTCCAGAGGTCGGGATGCAGAGCTGGGATCTCGGGATTTCTTTCCCTGTCCCGATCTGCAGGCGACAGTGCCCTCTAGTGCCCCCCACCCCTGCCCAGCCCCTGGCACAGGAACCTCTCGAATCCCCAAATTTTTTAGGGTTTCTGGCTGTGATTCCATCCCAATTCATCATTCAGGCGGTGCCTGGGGATGTCGGGGCAGTCACGGTTATCCCTGCAGGGAATTTCCATCTTCCTGTTGTTGACGGGGATTTTTCCCACTTTTATTCTATTTTATTCCTTGAATATATATATATATATATTATTCTATTTTATTCCTTGAATATATATATATAATATCATATATAATACATATATTCATATATATAATATATAATACATATATACTATATATGAAATATAATAGGTATTACGTATTATATATAAAATATTATGCACTTACATTATATGCAATATATGCATTTACAATATAAGCATATACATTATACATAATGTATAATACGTATTATATTATATACATTATATATTATATTATATCTATATATCTGTGTTAATATATATTTTTTATTATTATTATTCCTGGAGGATGAGGATCCTGCAGAGCCATGGAGCACATCCTGAGTGCCTTCTCCAGCTCAGGGACCATCGGGGTCTGGGTGCTCAGGCCTTGGAACTGCCCAGGGAGGTTTGGAGGTGTCCCAGGAATGCCTGGAGGTGTCCCAGGAATGCCTGCAGGTGGCACTCGGGGCTCTGGGCTGGGACAAGGTGGGCATCAGTCCCAGCCTGGAGTTCTTTCCAACCTCAGCAATTCTGGGATGGAAAATTCCTTTTCCCAGAGCATCCCTGCACTCCCCAGCTGGGAATGGCAGAGCTGGGAGCTCCAGCAGGGCCCTGGGTGCAGCTCTAACACCACGAGCCCATCGGTGTTTGTGGGCATTTGTGTTCCTTGGCTCTGCCAGGGAAATCTGCTCCTCCAGGGCTTCTCATTAAGCAAAAAACTGATGGGAGAGGGTGAAAGTGGAGTTCTGTGTCTGAGCTCTGGGGCAGTGCAGCCGTTTTGAGCCGTTCAGCTGGGGAGGACGGGAGGGAATTTTCTCCGGTGAAACACAAAAATTTCACTTTCCCATTTGGAGAATCGGTCAGCGCGTGGAGCAATGCCTGGAGTAACAACCCGATCCCTGTGGGTGCAGAATAAAAGGGAAACACCTCAGGATTTGTGTCCAGTGAAAAACAACGTGTCCATGATGGAAAACCTTGTGGGGTTTGATGCTAATTTTCGTGGTCACCTTGGCTGCGCTTGAGGAAGTGGCCGGCGCTGCCAAGAGCGAATTTCCCTGATGATGGATGAGGAATCAGAGCAGAAAATAAATAAATATCAGCAACACCTTTTCTTTTTCCTGCTTTTCTGGCAGATTGGTGTCATCCAAGGTCACACATTTGGGCGCTGGAAGTGCAGCCAGAGCTCGGTGCTTTCAAATCATGTTTGAGTCAGAGCAGCTTCTTTAAGGGCTGGGTTTAAAAAAGAAAGATTAAAGTAGAGAATCCAAAAAAAAAAAATTTCTGCTTTGAGGCTCTGAGGGCAACCAAACTGGTGCTTATTCCTGGGGAAAAAGGGGAAAAATCAGGAAATTCTGCTATAAAACACAGCGAGTTTTATTTGTGTGGAATCTCAGTCATTCTACAGGTTTGGAGATGACCTGGAAAGATTTCAGGATTGGGGGATTGGTTTGTTTGGTTTGATTCTGGTATTTGCTTTTGGGTTTTTTTGTTTCTTATTTTTTTATTTCTTATTTCTTATTTTTTATTTCTGTCTCCCTCTCCAAAAAGGAAGGAAGGAGATGTGTGAGGTGACAGCAATGCCACAACCCCAGAGGGAGGAGGACAGAGCTGGTGTGAGGTGAGGGAGAGATGGAACAAACAGAATTTATGGCAGCCTTTGGAAAAATGATAAATGGAAGCTGTAATTTTTATTGGGAAAGGGGAGCAGAGCACGGGTGAGGGAGCAGAATAATCAAAAAAGCATAAATTAGAGATGGGGTTTGACAGGAGCACACAAAGCTTTTGGCTCGTGGATGGGGGGAGTTTCTCCTGGAGTAAAACCCAGGGAAATGCACAGGAATTACCTGCAGGAAGCTTTTCTGGGAAGTCACTCTGGGGTGAAATTCTCATTCTGTCGTGGTTCCATGGGCATTCCCAGTGCTCCCAAACCCATCCTGCAGCCTGGGCAGGGTTTGTGTCTTAGGCTGGAAATGGGGGTGTGTGTTCTATTTCACCTGTTAGAGGTGGGGCAGTTTTCTTCTGTTCATTGGGCAATTTTCCTTAACTCTTCCACAACCAATCCTTCCCCCAGGAGACATCTCCTGTTAATGGGCCATTAGTTATTAATTATCTTCTGTCCATGGCCAGTGAGCTGATCCAATCCCAGCATCCCATGGGGAGATGCTCCGCCCAGGGGAGGAGCCAAGCATTCCTACCTGGATCCAATCTGAGGTTTGGAACATTCCTACCTGGATCCAATCTGAGGTTTCAAGCATTCCTACCTGGATCCAATCTGAGGTTTGGAACATTCCTACCTGGATCCAATCTGAGCTTTGGGACACCCCAGCAGCCTCTGCCCCCTGCATTCCCAGAGGAGCAGCTTTCTGCTGCCCTGCATGGCCAGAGGGAGCCCAGGCCCATCTGCAGCAGCCCTGGAGCTGCAGAGGAGAACTCCCCCCTCGTGCAGGATCCCTGCTGCAGCAGAGCCACAGCTGGCACTACTGCATTTGCATTTTTAATTTTCCTAGTAAATAACTGTTATTCCTACTCCCATATCTTTGCCTGAGAGCCCCTTAATTTCAAAATTATAATAATTCAGAGGGAGAGGCTGTACATTTTCCATTTCACAGGAGGCTCCTGCTTTCCTTAGCAGACACCTGGCTGTTCAAACAGACAGCTTGGAGCAGCCTGGGGGAGTGGAAGGGGCAGGAATGAGATGAGCTCCCAGCTCCCTCCCATCCCACACCATTCCCTGCCCTGAGGATGAGCATTCCCAGAGGATTCCATGGCTCTCTGTGGGCAGGGAGTAACTCCAGGTGTGCAGGAGCAGCCAGGAGCAGGAATGCCCTGAGCATCCCTCCAGGAGCAGGAATGCCCTGAGCATCCCTCCAGGAGCAGGAATGCCCTGAGCATCTCTGCAGGAACAGGAATGCCCTGAGCATCTCTGCAGGAACAGGAATGCCCTGAGCATCTCTGCAGGAACGGGAATGCCCTGAGCATCTCTGCAGGAACGGGAATGCCCTGAGCATCTCTGCAGGAACAGGAATGCCCTGAGCATCTCTGCAGGAACAGGAATGCCCTGAGCATCTCTGCAGGAACGGGAATGCCCTGAGCATCCCTCCAGGAGCGGGAATGCCCTGAGCATCTCTGCAGGAACAGGAATGCCCTGAGCATCTCTGCAGGAACAGGAATGCCCTGAGCATCTCTGCAGGAACGGGAATGCCCTGAGCATCTCTGCAGGAGCAGGAATGCCCTGAGCATCTCTGCAGGAGCAGGAATGCCCTGAGCATCTCTGCAGGAGCAGGAATGCCCTGAGCATCTCTGCAGGAACGGGAATGCCCTGAGCATCTCTGCAGGAACGGGAATGCCCTGAGCATCCCTCCAGGAGCGGGAATGCCCTGAGCATCTCTGCAGGAACAGGAATGCCCTGAGCATCTCTGCAGGAGCAGGAATGCCCTGAGCATCCCTCCAGGACATTTTCCACCCCACTTCTCACCCCCCAGCCTGACCAAGCCTTGCCCTGAGCGTGTTTTTCCCCTAAACCTGTGGGTTTTTTAGATCTGAATCCATCTGCAAATCCCTTTTGATGGCAGAAACGAGCCAGATTTCCCTGGGAATTGTCCTGTGGATTAGTTCAGCAAAGTGCCTGAGCCCTGAGCCGGAGCAGCCTCGGGATCTCGGCGGGGCAGAGCTGTGGAAGGCAGGGATGGAGCAGATGTTGAGTGCAGGGAGAACACCGGGAGCCTGCGAGGATAAATCTGAAAAATTAACACGTGGGAGGCCGCAAAAAGGAGCAATGTGTTTTGGTAATCACCGGGAAGGGCCGGGCCCTCCTCCCGCAGCTCCCCAGCCCCGGGCACCGAGCAGATGTCACTCAGCCCCTGATTAACACGTTACCGAATTTCTGCCCGCGTTTCATAAAAGTTTTACGTAACATGCAGGTAATTGCTTCCAAATGGCAGGGGAACAATGTGGCCCTCTGTGCATGGCATTGTTTCAGGTCAGGTGAAAACTCCTCTGGTTGCCTCCACATCAGGGGAAATCCCCCAGCCAAGACCCCGCAGCTGCTTTTGTAAAGTTCCAGAGACAAAGGGAAGAGCAGAGCCCTCAGCACGGGAAGATTTGTTCCCTTCAGATATCCACATGAAGGGAACCTGCAAAAAAATGGGGAGATGCTGTTCCAAGAGCGTGGAGGGACAGGCAGAGGGGGAATGGATTTAAACTGCCAGAGGGGAGGGATGGATGGGATATTGGGATACAGGAATTCCTCCCTGGGAGGATGGGAGGCCTGGCACAGATTCCCAGAGGAGCTGTGGCTGCTCCTGGATCCCTGGAATTGTGCAAGGCCAGGCTGGACAGAGGTTGGGACAGTGGAAGGTGTCCCTGTCCATGGCAGGGGTGGCCCTGGATGGGCTTTGAGGTCTGGTCCATCATGGGACTCCTGGAGATATCAGGATGCTCCAATGGCTCTTTCCTGTCCAGGTCCAGTGCTCTCCATCCCACCAGGACAAATCCCCTCCGGATCAAAGCCCCCAGCCCAGGGCAATGAGGAGCCAGTCTGGAGAAAACGGAGCAAAGTCTGGATAAACCTCATGGAATGCTGATGCCTTGATTTTTTTTTTTTTTTTTTTTTTTTTTTTTTTTTTTTTTGCCTTCTCTTCCTGCAAAAATCTGTTTGAGGTGTGTGGGTGTCACCTGTGCATGGAATGGGATTGGGATCTGAGGATTTAGGACACAGGAACACCACCTGACCATAGAATGGAATCTGAGGAGCTGTGTGAGCATCACCTGTGCATGGGGCGGGATTGGAATTTGAGGATTTGGGACACAGGAACAGCCTGGCAGGAGCTGTGTGAGCATCACCTGTGCATGGGATGGCATTTGAGGATTTGGGACACAGGAACAGCCTGGCAGGAGCTGTGTGAGCATCACCTGTGCATGGGATGGCATTTGAGGATTTGGGACACAGGAACAGCCTGGCAGGAGCTGTGTGAGCATCACCTGGCCATGGGATGGGATTTGAGGATTTGGGACACAGGAACAGCCTGGCAGGAGGGCTTTGCCTCGCTCCACATCTCTGTGCTGAAAAGCAACACCTGCTGAGCTGAAACCCTGTGGCTCCTTCCCCATTCTCCAAGGCAAACACAGACAGTTCCATTCCCATTCCCAAGCAATCCATCTCCCAGCATTTCCCTGGGTTTCTGTGTGCTTTGTTTCATCCAGGGCCGCAGAGCTTGGACGCCTTTTCCACCTCACATTGAGCTTTGGATGCTGCCTCCTTTCCTCTCCTGCCTCCATAAAGAATAACAGTGGCCCTTGCTGTGTTTTCCCTGGATCTTGCGCTGCTGGAAGCCAAAGGGAAGCTGAGGAGGAGGAGGAGGGCAGGAGGATCCTTTTCCCCAGGCTCTTTGGCCTCTTCAAGCCTTCATGGTGAGCAGCAAATTGTCCTATAAAAATTCTCCTCCTGAGTTTTATTTTGCTCAGGATCGAGGCCCAGCTTGGAATTTTGGGATTTGAATGTCCTAGTTTTTAACTGAACAGCAAATCTAAGAGAAAAGGGCTGAAATCCAGTGGGTTCTGCCTCTCCCTGAAAACAGAAGGAAAATCAGGACCCCATGTCCAGACCAAGAGGGAAGAAAGGCTGGGGAAACACCTGAGCATTCCCTTTTTCACTCCTTCCTCCCTTCTTTCCTGTTCCAGCCTAGCTCTGTGGACAATATCCTGGGAAGTGTGTTTGGGGCTTGCTGAGACGCCTCAAAAAATCACCCAGAGGCTGGAATGACACCCGAGATCTCCCCATTTTACCCTGATTATAAATAAGGTGCTAAGCAGAAATTTCTTTCAGAAAGGAATTTCTTCATCCTTCAACCTCTGAGCTCTGGTTCCCAATGCTCCAGCTTGGATTATCCCCTAAAAAGGAAATTTCAAACCACATCCTCCTTTCCCTGTTGGATCCCTGGTGCTTTCCAATGGCCTTGGGAATGCTGAGCAACATGGGGCAGTGGAGGTGTCCTGCCCATGGCAGGGGGCTGGAAAAGGATGATTTTAAAGGTCCTTTCCAACCCAGACCATGCCAGGATTCTGTGCTGGAATCACTGGGCAATATTTTGCCTTTGTACCTTGATTTGGGGGGGGGTTTCCCAGAGGTTTCTAAGGGATTTGAAATCTGTGCCTGAGATTTGTGGTTGGTGCCACTCTCTGAGCTGGGGTTCTCCAGAGCAGCTTTCCTGGGATCTGAGGCCCCTGGGAGCCTGTTCCCAACAATATCCTTCCCAGCTGGCCCTCCATGGCCGGGCAAACCCCATCCCCTCTGGTTCCCTTCAGCGCATCAGCCTCTCCCACTCCTTGGGACTGCCAATCTGCACCAAAGCGGGGCCAAAACTGCTCTGACTTTGGTTTTCTCTTTGGAGCTGCAGATCCAGGGTGGAGGATTTGGGATGGGCAGGGCTGGGAACAGCATCCTCTTGGCCACAGGAGCACCTTCAGCTGCACAGAGATGGAGACAAATGAACTGGAGGAAGCGTTTCCTCTGCCGAGGGCTCTCACCCGCGAGCTCAGGGGTCAAGAGTTGAGAAATGAAGAAGAGAGGAAAAGGGATGGAAAGATCCATCTTCCCTCATGAAATCCCCAGAGCAGGGGGCATTTGGAAGTCATTTTCCACCGGGTGAGAGCGTTTCTGGCCCTTTAGCAGACATTATTTTCTCCTCAAACCTCATAGATTTGGCCGGTGGGAAGTGTTTCCCCCAACCTCAGGGGTGTTGGAAAAGCAGAATTACCCTGGGTGCAGGGCTGAACTTCCACACTCTGGTTTGTGTTTTGGGCTAAGAAGGAGCCAAATTCCCACTGCAAATTGCTCTGTCCTGGAAATTCCAAGATTTTAAAGGGCTCAGATGCAAAGAGGAATGAGGGGTTTGGATTTGCTGGGAGGGCTCTGATAAAACCCATGCAAGGAGAGGCAGCAGAGGTTCAGCCTGGCTAAAGGAAATCTAAATAAAATTCCTTTCTGGAAGGAAGTCAAGAAAATTATTTTCTTTCTGTGTTTCTGCCTCTCTTCTTCTGGCTTATAAAAACACCTTGGCTGGGATATTCCACCAGCTCTGCCTTTTATGAAAAACCCCTGCTCGGGCTGTGCAGATTTCACGCTGTTCCATGAAAGTAAAATTTTACGACCAGAAGCTGAAATTAGGAAGGAACTTTTTTTTGCTGTTGTTTGTTGTCGTTGTCATGGCTTGGGTTTTGTTGGTAGCCAGGAGTGTTTGTTTATTTCTGCTTTTTCTACAGCACAGCCAGGTCTGAGCTCTCCAGGGTTTTTGGGGATGCTGCTCCAAACAGGTGCTGAGGCTGAGCAAGGGCTGGGGATGCCTTCCCTGGAGCAGGAAGGGTTCTGTGGCTCTCTGAGGACAGAGGTGTGGGAGAGCAGACATCCCTCTGCAGGGGACACAGGTGAGTGTGGAGCAGCCTCAGGGGGTGACAAAGTGGCTGTGACAAAGTGGGAGCGATTCCCTCCTCCCCTTGGGAGAGGCAGAGCCTGTGGATCACAGCTTGCTCGGAGCTCCCATCCAACACCAGCTGCTTCTTGGCTGGTGAGTGCCAGCAGGCTTTTTCTGCCATTTCTCACTTGAGATGGAGCACTTCTGGCTTTCCATTAATTCCTCCTCTTCTGCTAAAAAAAATCCTATGGAAAGGAGAAAAAAACCCATTCTAAGAGGTCACTTGGTCCTTCTTTAGTGGGTGAGCTCCAGTGACCCTGAGGGGCTGTGACATCTGAAGGGGTGAAGGGGGAGTTGCTCAGGGTGAGATAAAAGCCAGAGTCATTCATTCCAGTGTTGGTTCCTCCTGATTTCCCTCTCCAGGGTCCATCCCTGCATCCCTGGGACAATTCAGAGCCCCCTGGTTGGTGGGAACGGTGACCTGGGACCACCCACCCAGCCCAGCTGTGACTGCAGGCTCCTCTCCCTGCCCAGGGGGTTCCAGGGCATGGATCTGCTCTCCCTGCCCCAGAGACACCCCAGTTGGGATGGGGGATGCAGGCCAAGCCCTGAGCCCTTCCTTTCCTCCCAGCCCAAATGTCTGTGCAGCCCCAGCAGATTTGTGGGGAGCTGTGAGTGTTTCACCAGCTCTTTGTGAATAATGCAGCCAGAAAAAGGGGCAGCCTTTCCTTCCAGGGCCTCTCCAGGCCAGGATAACCCCAGGAGGGATTTGGCTGCCGCCAACAGAGGGTTTTGTGGTGGGCAGTGCTTTACAGCCCCTTTGTTGGAGCAGGGCCGCTCACCCAGCATCAAAGGGAGGCTCCGGGATGGGCTCCCCATAAATCTCTCCCCTCTAATCCTTCCCTTCCCTTCCCTTCCCTTCCCTTCCCTTCCCTTCCCTTCCCTTCCCTTCCCTTCCCTTCCCTTCCCTTCCCTTCCCTTCCCTTCCCTTCCCTTCCCTTCCCTTCCCTTCCCTTCCCTTCCCTTCCCTTCCCTTCCCTCCCTTTGCAAACTGGGGAGGCTGGAAGGGCAGCCTGGACAGAGGTTTAACCCTTTGTGCTTTGGGGGATCTCCTTGGGAGCAGAAGGAGAAGCAGGTTTGGGTTGTGCTCAGCAATGAAATCCCAGAGGCAGATCCAGGAGCTCCTCTGGACGTTTGCTACTCCAGCACTGGATATCAAGAATAAATCTGGCTGCATCACAGTAACTTCAAGCTGCTTGAGCCATCAATGCAGAACTCTGAGGGTGATTTTGGGGTTTGCACCAACACCTTTGTCCAGGCTGGGTTTTGCGAGGCTGGACTGAGCTGTGGTGCCAGCAGTTCCTTGGTCATGCAGGGATTTTGATGCTCCCAGTGCCACTGGAGGTCAGGAGCAGGTACCAGGCCAGCAGTGATCACCTGAGGGTCACAGCTCGAGCAGTGTGGAGAGCCTGGTTTAAGCATGGCTTAAAGAAAGAGGCCATGAAGGTATTCAGCTGAGGGAAATATAGAAGCCTGATGTGAAGCAGCCTTTCCCAGGCTTGATCCTGTAAATAATTAAGGTTCTCAGCCACCTTTTATATAAACAACAAGATTCTCAGACCGTTCTGTCCTTGGCTGCTACTGGGAACAGACGGCCAGTCTGGGAACAGATATAAAGGTTTTGAGAACTTTTCATATCATGGTGAGAACACTGATCTTGGTTTCAGTAAACTAACTTCAGGTATTGGAAACAAAAGGAGGAGCTGAAGTTTTCTCTACAGCCTGTCGGGAGCTCAGATTTTGCAATATGCATGAAGTGAATTACCACTGTTATAAAAAGCGCCTAGTTGTTTAATAAATCGGAGTCAGATGCTGATCAACAAAGGTGGGTCTCTCCCTCCATCTTCAATAGAGCAGAGGATCCCTCTGTGTGTCAGAGGATTCCCACCCTCCTGCCCTGTTCCCATCAACATTCCCAGTCTGGGATATCTCCCTGCCCAGGACAGGGTGAGCAGCAAACCCAGGGCCAGCGAATTCATCTCTTCCTTCCCCCATCTCCATCTCTGAGGCACCGAGAGCTGAACTTTGTGTCCGTGTGGCCATAAAAGAGCGGGGGTTTTTTCAAGGCAGCTTTCCAGCAGCGATGAAAGGTCCTGCAGCGGGCAGAGCTGCTCTGGGAATGGAACAAATTGTGGGTTTATGGCTCCCGTGTGTGTGGGGGGCTGTAAATCTCCCAACTTTTAACGCATCTGTTCTTTCCCGAGCAGGCTACCAACGGCTCGAGGAGGAGAGGGAGAAATATCCGACATTTCCTGACACGGGCTGCCCTCGGGAGCTCCTCAGGAAGGTTTTTAAAGGAATATTTATGGATGATCCTGGTGAATCAGGCCCTAAAAGGTACCGAGAAAGGGCTGGTGTTCATTAACATTTGGGAACTGTGCATTGAGGATTTCCCTGTGGAGGGGCAAAAGAAATGGAGTGAAAGTGAAGGAGCTCTCGAGTTAATCCCGTTCTTTTTTCAGGTTATTGTTGTTGCTAAAAATCAGAACCTTATTTTTGATGAAGGAGAAAAAAATTACTGAAAGTCCATTTTTGATACGATTTTCCTCAGAAGTTTCTTTCCAAAATTCCATACTGAGAAAAATAACAGAACGTCGAGATTTGTGAAATCCCTCAGAGATTACTCAGTATTAATTACTCTGGGTTTAGTAATAGGAAAATTAGCAGAGCATGGGTTGGTGGAAGAGCAAAGACTTCCTGGGAGAAGCAGCTGGGCCACTCCTCTCTGTCAGGGGGATGTGCAAAATTCCAGGAACAACCAGGAAGTCACATATAAAATTCATAAAAATAATTTCGTCCTTGTCCTCACAAGCTTTGGAGCTGTAGTACTTCAGGTGTGCCTTCCTGGCAGCCAGAAGGACCTTGTTGAATTTTTCATCCATTAAAAAATGCTTGGATTTGGCTCTGCTCAGCTCTGGGTGCTCTTGGAACGAGGCAGGAGGTGAAGAGCTCAGCCTGGGCAGAGCAAACCTGTCCCCAAGCCCTGAGATCAGGGCCTTGGAGAGGCAAGAACATGAGGATTTTCTGCCCTGGGATTGGGATTGGGGTCCCAGAGAGGCACTGGGCAAGAACATGAGGATTTTCTGCCCTGAGATCAGGGTCCCAGAGAAGAACTGGACAGGAACACGAAGATTTTCTGCCCTAAGAGTGGGATTGGGGTTCCAGAGAGGCACTGGACAGGAACACGAGGATTTTCTGCCCTGGGATTGGGATTGGGGTTCCAGAGAGGCACTGGACAGGAACACGAGGATTTTCTGCCCTGGGATTGGGATTGAGGTCCCAGAGAGGCACTGGACAGGAACACGAGGATTTTCTGCCCTGAGAGTGGGATTGAGGTTCCAGAGAGGCACTGGACAGGAACACGAGGATTTTCTGCCCTGGGATTGGGATTGAGGTCCCAGACAGGCACTGGACAGGAACACGAGGATTTTCTGCCCTGAGATCAGGGTTCCAGAGGCACTGGACAGGAACACGAGGATTTTCTGCCCTGAGATCAGGGTTCCAGAGGCACTGGACAGGAACACGAGGATTTTCTGCCCTGAGATCAGGGTTCCACAGGCACTGGACAGGAACACGAGGATTTTCTGCCCGCTGAGCTGCCGCTGCTCTGCTCCATCCCCAGGGGAGGGAGGCAAGGAGGGGTGCAGAGGCAGGATGGCTCCAGCAGCAGGACAGGGACAGGCTGGGGTCCAGCTGATCCTTGCACAACAGCCCCTGGAGTGTGCTGGGAGCCGTGCCCGGCCCTCGCTCGCTCACTTCTAACCCAATGCTGCCTTCTCACCACAGCCATGCAAAAGGAGGGTTTTGCTTCTCAGTGACCTCATGAATGCAAGCCACTGCCAATTCTCCATCCATCTTGGCGTTTAAAACATCAACACCTCCCTCCCCAATGGAAAGGGAGTCAGAGGTCCTGTGCTTCCCTGTGCCCTTTGCTCTCGCTCTGTCCTCAGCTGGGGATTGCCCTTTAGGGAAGCCCCCTCTGCTCCACTAAACTGGATTTGCAACTGTGGCCTTGTGATCCTGCGCCCAGAGCTGCAGTGGGACTGGGAGCAGCCCTGGGGCTCCTTGCATTTGTCACTGCAGCTCAGGAGCTGCTGTGGGACAGCCGGGTTTGGTCCATGGCTGGGTGCGTTGGGTCCATGGGTTTGGTGCATTCCCAGCCCCTCAGAGTGGGTGCTCCAACTCTTCACTCCCACGTGTTCCCAACATCTCTGCTCAAAAGAAAGCTCCATCTCTCCCTCCGGTCTCCTTTTTGCTGAGACTCGGCCTGGAACTTGCACAAACCCTCCCCAGAAATAACCCTGGCGCCTCTCCCAGCTGTGGGCGTCAGGACTCCAGCTCAGAGAAGGGATGGCTGAGATCTCATTCCTCTTTGTGGCACATTTTGGTCACCTCTGGCACCTCACTGGTACCAGATTTACAAGGTTCCCCCCCTCCCCAGCTTTCTCCTCCTCTCTGGCTCAGCTCTGTCCCTCAGAGGGCTCTGGAAGCACCAAGGGTTTTCTTGGTGAGGAACGTGGCACCCACAAAGCTGTAAAAGTGGCCAATAAATCCAGGGAATCTTCCTCCCTTTGCTGCTTCCTTTGGGATGACATGAAGGTGCAGCAGAGAGGATGAGGCTGGGATCCCCTTCTGTTTGTTCCCCAGCCTGTGGGTAATTTTTCTTCTGGCCCGAGAAGAGTTTTGAGAATTATTTTACAGAGGAAAAGGGAGGGATAACGACCAAGGGTGCTCGTGGGCTCTTCATCCTTGCTCTGGGAAGCAGCATTTAGCTCAGGGGTGGAAAATCAAAACTGGGGGCAAAACCAAGGGCCTGGTGCCCAGCTGGTACAAATTGGCCAAATCTTTAAGATTTTAATGAGTTTCACCCCCAGGGTCACCTGTGTAACTCCCTCACATGCATGGGAGAGGCATTATAAGGAGAAGGGGAAGTTGTTCCTCTTGGAAATCTCTCCACCTTCTCTGTGCAGAAGGGAAGCTGAGTCCTGGCTGATGCAGGCAGGTTGGAGGAACTTTGAGACAAGGATTTGGCTTGGCTCTGTGCTGGTGTGGAATATCTTCCTATTGAAGCACATAAATCACAGGAAAATGTCCCAAAATGGTGGGAATGAGCCTTGAGAGCAGCAGCAGGAGAGGTTCAGGAGGGCTGGAAGGGCAGCCCTGGCCATGCTCTGAGGACAATCCCCTGTCCTGGGGGTCTGCACAAGCCCAGGACCCACCGGCAGTGCCCGAGGGGTGACCAGAGCTCCTGGGCTGGGGACAGCCCTGCAGGGACATCCTTTGGGGTGAGTGCTCAGCGGGACCCTGCCCCAGTCTGAGCCATGGGGATCCCCATAGCCAGGGATTGTGTTAATCCAGCTGCAATCCTGCTTTTCTCCCTCCCCAGGGCAAGGCTCTGATTCCCTGGGCTGAGGTGGGAAGCAGGAGCCCTTCCCAGCCCTGGCCATTCTCTGGATTAATTTAAGATGCTGTGAAGTGTGAGGTTTGGGGGTGGGAGATGCTGTCTAAAACTTGTTTGGAGGCCTGGCTGGATAAATCCCTGTGGAATTTAATTTAACTGAGCTGACACCAATATGAATCACAGCAGCATTCCCAGCTCTTGGACACTTCCTACCAACTGCCTGCAGGGCTCTTGCTTTTTCAAGGGGAGACTAAAAGCATCTCAAAAACTATTCAAGTCCTAAAATAATAGTGGGGTTTTTTTTTAAATTTCACTGAGGAAAAAACAACATCTGCTATAAAAATCTGCTGGCCAGGGGCAGCGGGAGCAGATCCCACTTCTCAGGGTTTGGCTGGTGGAGGCTGGAAGTGCCTCAGCCCCGTGATCCCAGCACATCCCAAAGCTGTGCCTCATCTGTCTGCAGGATCAGATGGACACAGAGAGGCTGGAGAAGTGGGGATAAAAGCAAAAGGACAGAGGGAATTTGATGGAAAGAGGAAGGAAATGAAAGAAAGGCTTCCAGGAAAGGGAAGGAGACAACGCTGTATTTATAAATAGTGGGTTGAAGTGAAGGCTCTGGGACACAGGCAGGCTGCTGCACAATGAAATCCATGAGGTAGCTGTCTGTTCCTGGGATTTAACTGAAGAGTGACATCTCTTCAGAGGCAGGAAAGTGGTCAGGACTAAGCATGAAACATGTAAGATGGCAGAATTCAAAAGGATAAACATTATTTGATACCTTATTTATAGGGCACCACAGGGGAAAGGTAAAGGTTTCAGAAAAGAAAGAAGCACTTTAATTTTATCTGGAGATTTTCCAACAATAAAATCTAATCCATCATTCTCCGTGTGTGACTGCTCTTAATGAAAATTTAGAGGCTGTGAGTGAAATTTAGAATTCCCAGGGGATGCTATTAGGAAGATGTCTAGCAGCTATGCAAAACCTGTTAGATCAGAGCCCTGCCAGAGGCTGGCCAGGGCTGCAGTGTGAAAAGGACACCTCGGATTTCGGGGAGCCGAGGCCCCACCAGCCTCTCCCAGTGGGATTCCTTGGATGGATGCTCATCCCAGGGCTGCCCCCAGGGTCAGGGACACCGAGATCCAGCCCCAGCAGCTGTGTTGATCCCAAAAGAGAGGGATTTGGGCCATTTGTTTATCACCCATGGTGCTGAGAGTTGTGGGTTTCTCTCGTGTGCTCCCCAGGTTTTTTAACTGATCCCAGTTAAGAGCTTTTGGAAGAAGCAGAGAGAAAATCTGTTTAATCAGAGATCCTGGAGTGGTTTGGGGTGGAAGGGAATTGTGAAGCTCATCCAGTTCCAATCCCAGGGTGCTCCAAGCCCTGTCCAGCCTGGCCTTGGGCACCTCCAGGGATCCAGGGCAGCCACAGCTGCTCTGGGAATCTGTGCCAGGGCTGCCCAGCCTGCCAGGAGGAATTCCTGAATCCCAATATCCCACCTGAACCTACCCAAGGTTGCTCCAACCTGGCTTTGCACTCCTCAGCCCATCTTGGAGCTGCTCAGGGCCACAAAGTGCCTCTCATCCCTGCTCATTTCCAATCCTCTGCACTTTATTTTTAATTAAAGCAGATCACCGGGCTGTTTCCAATAGTTTTTAATGGTCAAAAAGGGGCTTTGATTATACAGACAATAATGTTCAATTATTGAAGGGTCTGCATGTACATCATGAATCAGTTTAATACCAAAGTCACTGCCAATTATTCAACTGATTCAGGATGAGGCTCCATCAGAAAATGTTAAATCACAGGATAAATCTGTCCTGGGCAAGGCTGTAGTAATCAAAATTCTCTCAAAGCAGAAAAAGCTTTTCTAAAAGCAGGAGGGAAAAAAGGTTACAGCTTAAGCCAGACATGAAATAGTAATGCCAGATGTTAAACAGTTGACTGAAATTATTGGCAGCTATCAGATGCAAGATACTACTGGGTGCAGAGCTCTGCCACCAAGTTTGTAATCTGGGCAATGGGCTTAAATATTCCTGTCATTTTCTGCCTATGGATGAGAGGCAATTTGGATTATAGAATAATGACCTCCTAATTCTCAGCAGATGAGCATCAGCCTCCTGCAACATCAAAAACCAACCCAAGTTTAATGTGGAACCTTCAATGAGAGATGGTTTTAAACTCTGTAATTCTGCTGGATCTGTGGAATTAAGCACAAGGTGCTGCTGGGACCCCTGTGCCTGCAGACAGCAGTGGGAATCTTGAGAATTCCTAAATTACCAAACAAAACACCCAAAAAAGGGTTCACAGATTTCCATGTCAATCTTTTCTACCCCAAAATTTGCTTTATTTCAGTTTTTCCATGAATTTCTGTGCTGGAGAACTCTAGTAGCCCAGGATCACTCGAAGCAGGTACTGCTGTCCATGTGGGGTCTCAATCCTTGGGTGGGTCTGCCTTTCCCCTCCCCATCCCATCCCATCCCATCTCATCCCATCCCATCCCCTCCCCATCCCATCCCATCCCCTCCCATCCCATCCCATCCCTCCCATCCCATCCCATCCCATCCCATCCCATCCCATCCCATCCCATCCCCTCCCCATCCCATCCCATCCCATCCCATCCCATCCCATCCCATCCCATCCCATCCCATCCCATCCCATCCCATCCCATCCCATCCCATCCCCTCCCCATCCCATCCCATCCCATCCCATCCCATCCCATCCCATCCCATCCCATCCCATCCCATCCCATCCCATCCCATCCCATCCCATCCCCAGGGGGATGTCCAGCAGGATTTGGGGGCCTGCACTGGCACTGATTTATTGTGCAGCACGTGGGGTGTGGGATCCTTTGGGACTCCAGCCAGGTGTCCTGCACCAACCCCTCCTGTGGCATCAGCCATGAGGGAAAGATGGGAGCTGGCACCTCCAGCTGGGGCCAGGACTGGACCAGTCAGGGATTTTTCCCAGGAGGATCAGTCAGGGATCTTTCCCAGCAGGAGCCTGAGCACCTCCTGCCCTGCAGGGTGAGATCGGCTCTCTCTCCATGCTTAGTTTGGGGTATGTCAGAAACAACTTCTCTAGTAACAGGACAAGAGAGAAACTCTAGGTGGGAAATTGGGAAGGAATTCCTCCCTGGGAGGGTGGCAGGCCCTGGCACAGATTCCCAGAGAAGCTGTGGCTGTCCCTGGATCCCTGGAAGTGCCCAAGGCCAGGTTGGATGGGGCTTGGAGCACCCTGGGACAGTGGAAGCTATTGGGGGTGCAATGGGACGGTTTTTAAAGCTCTTTCCAATCCAAACCCTTCAGTAATTCTGAATTTCCATGAATGGAGCTCTCCACAGGCACAAGCACAGCCCCAGCCTGTCCCACTCACTGCACCCTATAATAAATTGTCCCCCACGCCTGGGCTGAGGCTGACGTAACAAAACTCAGCTGCTCAGATGAGCCAAACCCCACATTTGCTTGAATTTTGCCTCTTTTCTCCCTCTTTTTCTCCCTCCTTCCCTGCTACAGAGCTGAGAGCCTGGACAGCATGGCTGGGTTTGTTCCTGCCTCGGCAGCAGCAGGAACATCCCAGCTCCAAGGCTGGAGGATGGGTGAGGAAAGGGTCAGGACACATCCCCTGACTGTGAGCTGAAGAAAAATGTTGGCAGAGCAAAGCTTGCCACAGGAAGAAAAGGTTGTCCTGGCTGTTCATATTCCTCCACATGGGGTGAGTAAAACTGTCGGTCAGACTGAAGCGTCTGATGCACAGAGGGGAATAAAAACTCATTAAAGGGCCAAAAGGAAACCCTATTAAAATATCAAATATAAACCGGAGGAGACTTGATCACCCAAGCGCTGGAGGAGTGTCAGGGCTTGAATGAATCTGACTTTTTTCCCCCTGAAAGCGGAGGAAATGCGTTTTGTGGAAAGCCAGGTGGGATGAGGGGCAGGTAGGGTGTCAAAGAGCACTGATAATATTTCAGGGCCTCGCTCGGAGCCGGGGATATGAAGGGGATTTATCCGGTTTTCGGCGGGGAGGAGAGTGCTGGCAGATTTTTGAAGGAATTCCAAGGAGGTTCAGACTCATCTGGTTCTTAAATCGAGAGCTCTTGGCCGCCGCTGTGCCGGGGCAGGAGCATCTCCAGCGCTCACTGCCGAGACTCTGCCTGGCTCAGGGAGCAGCACCGGTGGCTCTGGGTGATTCTCCAGCTCTGGCCTGCTGAAAAGCCAAAAAAAAGAGCATTTCATGTGTTCTGAACTACCCAGAGAACCATCCTTCTCCCAGCATCCCGCTTCTGGTTTATGTGGTCTTGAGAGAGGAAAGAAGTTAGAGGGAAAGAGAGCAGAGCAAAACATTTTATTTCAAGCACTGAAATCTGTGTTAGTCCTGTCAGTGCTGGAAGGGATGGAGCCTGGTGTCCATTTGTGCCTCAGGGCTGACGGACTTTTAAACCAGACTGAACTGGGGCTCTGTCAGGCTTTCACCCCTTCCTACACACCAGGAAAACCATGTGGGGGGAAAAACAGGATTTATACCTCACCTAGAGCAGCTCCTGCCTGGTCAGCACCCAGAGTCCTCTTTTTGGGGGTTTTTTCCTGTGGACTCCTGGTATCTCATAGGGGTGAAAGCTTTTCCATGGTTTGGGAATGTTTGTCCCATTTGTTCCTGGATTTGAAGTTTTTTGGTTGTAATTAAACTCAGAGAAGGAATGAATGAAGGGTTTCTCTCTATTACACGTTTGTTAATGGGTTACCTTTGGGGTTTGGAGCTGTTGTCCAGTTGGTTGGCACTGGACAACAGCTCCAAATTCAGGAATGAGGTTGTGAGGGGAACATCACTGGGCCATCACCCCAGGAATTTCATTCCCTCACAAAATCAGGGTTCAGGCAACAGCTTGTTTGTAATTTGGGTGGAACAGGCCCTGAGCTTCACCCATGCTCCTCACTCTGCTCCCATTTCCCTCCTGCACAGTGAGGCACGTTCTTATCCCAAGCCTTCCTCCTCAATCCAGGATTTTTTTTGACACCTGGGCTGGTTGCCTCCCATCTCAGCAACACCAGGGTACAAACAGGGCCCATCATTCCCTCACAGACACTTTAGAATCACCTAAATCCTGTTTCCTCCTGAAACCTGAGCTGGTCCCACACAGCAAAGCGCTGAGGGGCTCCCCAAAGGGGAGAAGGGGGGATGTGCCCTCAAAACCCCACAGAGAAAGCTTGAAAGCCCCACAACTCTTTCCCAAAAGCTCAGTTCTAAGAATCTCTTTTCCATTTCCAGCTCTCCCATCATTTTTGGGGCCAAACACGCCCAAGAGGCGTGATAGGAATCAGCTGGGGTGGGCTCAGCTGCTGGATTAGCACCTGCCCAGGTGGGATTGGAGGTTTTGATCCTCAGAGCCTTTTCCAGCCCTCTGATGTATCCCAAACCTTTCACCAGGTACAAACTGTGCAGCAGAATGAAGTAGCAGTGAATGCAAATGGGACGTGGAAAGGTTTTTGAACAGATGTTTTAATGGTCTGTTTGCTGTTGTGGTCAGAGAGAAATTCCCTTTGACTTGAGGAGCTGGAGGGTAGAATCCCACTCCTCTGAAGGTGGAGGGTAGAATCCCACTCCTGTGGCCCTCAGCTGCTCATTCCCAGGGGGCTGAGTTCTCCAGGTGATGTCCCAACAGCCGCAGAGTCTCCTGGAAGCAGGGATGTGGGAATCACCTGTCAAATATATAAATCTCTTTGCATTTCTAGCTGTGGTTTGAGATATTTCAGAGAAGCTGTGGTTGCTCTGGATCTCTGGCAGTGTCCAAGGCCAGGCTGGACAGGGCTTGGAGCAATTTGGGATAGTGGAAGGTGTTGGGATTGGAACTGGATGAGCTCTAAGGTCCCTTCCAGGATCCTCTGATTCCATGATGTCAGCCCCAGACCTCGAGCTTGGCTGGATCTGGGCACAAAACCCACCAGGGCAGAGCAGACCGAGCTCAGGCGATGCGAAATTCAATATTTTACACCCACACCACTAAAAATAAGCCGCCGCCGCCAATTCTTCATCTGGAAAGAGGAACCACCGATGTCACTGGGTCTTGGACAAGGCACAGCACTCAAGTCCTGACCATATTTAGCCATAAGATCATCTCCCAGGACTTCACAAAGTCATGGAATCACAGGATGGTTTGGGTTGGAAGGGACCTTAAATCTCATCCAGTCCCAGCCCCCTGCCATGGGCAGAGAATCAGGAATTTCTGCATGAGAGCAGAGTTTTAGAGAAAAGTCTTCTGGCCAAGGGCCAGTTCTGCTGTTGTTATTCTCCCTGCTATCTCCATACTTCAATTCATCCCCCAAATTGCTGTGTTGAGTTACTCGAGGTTGCTAAAACCGTGTAGTGCTAAGGAGGCAGCAACAGGAGGAAATTATGTCTCTAGAAAATGCCCCACACAGCTGAAATCAGGCCACCTCTTCAGGTGTCAGGTTTAGATTTTGTCATTGTAAGCAGAGAAACTTGAAACATTTTGCCTAAATGTGTTGAAAGCCACAAAGATTATGCATGGAATAAATATTCATTTGCAGGAAGAGGGATTTTTTTTTAAAATGCATGAATATTTCAGGCAGGGTGTGCAGTTTCTTGAAGGAAAAGGTGATCATATTCTGAGTGCTGTTTAAGTAGTTGCTAATATTAAGGATATCAGGAATTAAAGGTATCAGGACACTTCATTTTTAAGATGAAACCATGGAATAGAATTCCAGAATGGTTTGGGTCGGAAGGGACATTAAAGACCATCCAGTTTCAACCCCCTGCCATGGGCAGGTTCTGCTTAAGTTAAAATCCTTCCTAGATTGTCTTTAACTGATTCTTATTAGTGAAAAACTCCCTCAGAATCAGTCCTCAAACTTTCCCTCCCAGGTGCTGTAACACCATCACTCAGCGGAACAACTTTAACCACAAACACATTGCCCTTGTAGCCCTGAACACCAGAAAATATCTTTATTTTATTCACAGGTCCCGTCGGCTTTTTCCCGGCGAAAACTCGATTCCCTGTGCCAGCAGCACATTAAGACATCGCAGCTTCAGCTCTCCCTGCTTCAGAATTCCCTTTTTTTTTTTTTTTTTGAGGTCGAGTCCTGGCTGAGGCTGTGTGGAGCTCTGGTACCACCTAGTGTTATTACTGGGGGAAGCCTCAGCTGCTGCATGCGGCTTTTCCTCGCTGATGTCGCGACAGAAGGTGGCGATAGGGGTGAGGAGATGCAGTTACAGCATCTCCTCCTCCTCCTCCAGCAGCGAGCAGGTGCAGCAGGGCTGGGAGGGGAACGACTCAGAATCACAGAATTCAGGAATATCCTGAGCTGGAAGGGACCCCACAGGGATCATCCAGTCCTGCACAGAATCCTAAAAATCAGATTTCCCTAGTGAGGAACCTGCAATGGGTCTACTCCTGTGCTGGGTGCTCCTGCTGTAACTGGAGCAACTGAATTATTGTGATTATCATGAATTATTGTGATTATCTGAATTACTGTGATTATCATGGAATTCTGGAATGGGTTGGGTTTGGAGGCACCTTCAAGATCATCTCATTAATTACTGTGATTGTCATGGAATTATTGTGATTATCATGGAATTCTGGAATGGTTTGGGTTGGGAGGCACCTTCAAGACTGTCTCATGAATTATTGTGATTATCAAAGAATTATTGTGATTATTATGGAATTCTGGAAAGGTTTGGGTTTGGGAGGCACCTTCAAGACCATCTCATGAATTATTGTGATGATCATGAATGATAACCACAATTATGAATTATCATGAAATTACCGTGACTGTCATGGAATTCTGGAATGGCTTGGGTTGAGAGGCACCTTCAAGACTGTCCCATGAATTATTGTGATTATCATAGAATTATTGTGATTATTGTGGAATTCTGGAATGGTTTGGGTTGGGAGGTATCTTCACAACCATCTCATGAATTATTGTGCTTATCATGGAATGACCATCACGATTATGAATTAATGTGATTATCATGGAATTCTGGAATGGTTTGGGTTTGGAAGCACCTTCAAACCCATCTCAACCCAATTCCCTGAACAGACCAAGCTCCCTCAGCTGCTCCTCCCATGGCTGCACCTCATGGTGCTACTCCTTTGGAAGCTCTCCCACAGCTTAATAGCTTACATTTTGGTAACCAAAACTGCTCAAAATATTCGAGGTGGGGCCAAGCCCAGCGCAGAGTGTGGTGTTGTGGTCTTCACTAATGAAAAATGTAACTAAATTCTCAGTAAGAACCAATCAGGTCCTGGCAGAATGGGTGTGGTGAGTCACAGTAATTAATGGCAATTGGTCTGACTGCGGCCACTAAATGTGAAAAAAGGAATTAGTTATTGCTGGAAAGGGTGTGGGAGTCAAAGTAATTGCAGGAGGAATGGGTGTTAATATTTAATAACGACTAAATTTGAAAGAACCAATGAAGGATTGCCTGTGGGGATTTAAGAAAGTTCTCCGTTTGAACTTCATGGAGAAGCGTGCAGGCTTGATATAATTGTGAGTATGAACTTCATCCAGGGTCAGTTTAAATACAAACAAAGTTGTATGAATATTAATGTTCATACAACTGTGATGGGGGAATACATGTTAAATGGGGAATATGTAGTATTGGGACTGTACCTCCCTGCTGCCTCGGCCAAGGGGGAAAGGAGCAGGGAAATGACGATAAAAGGAAACTGTGCCTTCCAGAAACTACAGAGAGACCCCACAGAGGTATGGGGCAGTGTTCTCTCTCCGTTAGCCGAATAAAGTTGATTTTTGCAGGATTTTCGCACCTCTCGCTGGACACTGCCTTGTCCCAGCGGCACTTCCCGCACAGCTCGGCGGGGTGTGCAGGGTCCGCCATGGCGGCCACGGAGACACAGGGGAGAGCCCTCACAGGGCGCTGCGCTGATGCCGCTTTCGCTGAGAATAAAGCGTTTATTTAACGTTTTTACTGAAAAAAAATAGTTTTATTTTACGCGTGGCAGCCCTCAGCCCGTGCCCTCACCCAACATGGCGGCGGCCCGCAGGCCTCAGGCGGCGCCGTGAGGGCGGAAGGGCGCGCGGGGCTCGGCCCGGAAGCGCTCGGACCTTCAAAGAGTGGCGGGCGGCGGGAGCGGGGTCCGGGTGAGCGGGAAAGCCAACGCCGGGAATCCCGGGAAAACGCCGGGAAAACTGCGGGAATACTCCGGGAATCCCGGGCAGGACGGCACGGCTGGAAGGGCTGAGCGGGCACCCAGCGGCTCTGGGGGAGGTTGGTCGAGGGGTGCGTTGGGAGAAGGCGGTTTGGGGCTGGGGGGGCGAGCGGCGTGTGAGGCGTTGGGGGTGCCGGAGGGAGGGAGAAATTAAAGGAAAGGACTTTAAAAACCGTCCAGTTTCAGCCCCCTGCCATGGGCAGTTCTGCTTCGGTTAAAATCTTTCCTAGATTTTTTTAAACTGATTCTTGTTAGTGAAAAAATCCCTCGGAATCAGTGCTGAGATTTTCCCTCCCAAGTGCTGTAACGCCATTGCTGGTGGGGAGGGATGAGATGGAGGATGCTGGAGTTTGGGAATGGGGTGAAATGAGGGATGATTGAATTTGGGAAGGGGGATGCTGGAGTTTGGGAATGGGGTGAAATGAGGGGTGATTGAATTTGGGAAGGGGGATGCTGGAGTTTGGGAATGGGGTGAAATGGGGAATGCTGGAGTTTGGGAATGAGCTGAGCTGGGGGATGTTTGAGTTTGGGAAAGGGAGTGGGAGTAGGGTTTTTATTGTTGTTTTGGGTGTTCCTGGTGTTGCTGTTGAATGTTTTTCAGTCTGAGCAATCTGAGTTGCTGTTAACAGGAATTGTTGTGGAATTCTGGAACGGTTTGGGATGGGAGGAGCTTTAACAGCAAAATTTGGGGAGGATAAATATAAACACACACAGCACTACACAGTGATAAAGTGAGGCTTTGCTTTATTCTGGCCAGGATGGGCCACGGAAAATATTCCATATACAGATGGCTCTTTGCTAGAGCCTGCAGATTTATACACACAAAACCCAAAGCAGTTCCTGTTCATTGGTCCCAAATTTAATGCTGCATCATTTCCAACAATCCAGTCCCACCACTTGCCATGGGCAGGGACATCTTTTACTTGATCAGGATGTTCCCAGGCACATCCAGCCTGGCTTTGGACACTCCCAGGGATCCAGGAGCAGCCACAGCTTCTCTGGGAACCTTTGCCAGGACCTCCCCACGCTGGCAAGGAAAGGATTTGTCCCAAAACCCCCTCTAACCTTTCCCTGTCAGTGGGAGCTCATTCCCCTTCTCCTCATTCCGCAGCCATTCCCACCAAACCCACCAGAAGAACAGCTCATATGATATTTTAAAATTTTTTGTTCTTTTTTTCTTCTCCTTATTTTCAGTGTTCCTTGAGCTCTGGATGGAAGCTCCAGTGGGTTTTGAGGTGCTGAGTGCACTGAGGATGAAACATCTGCCTCCAGTGTAATTTACCCGGCAGAGAAGAAGAATTTGGGTCTGAGAGGAGTCTTTTTCTTCCCTTGTTCAAGAAAACACCTTCAAAGTACAAATGGACAGCCAGTGTTACCCTGGTGGCTGCCAGGTGGTTCCAATTTGGAAGCTGGTGGCCGTGTGGCCATCAGAAAAGGAGGCAGAGGAGGACAACGTAATCCTGATCAGTGATGATGATGAAGATGAAGGGGACAGCACCCAAGGCAGTTCAGTCCTGTTTGTGGAGCCACAGGGTAAGAGCTGTTCCCTTGCTGCTGCTGGAGTTCCCTGAAAGATTTGGGGAATAAACTGAATTAATTCTGTGTTATGCTTGAAATCTGCCCTTGTGCTGCACAAGTGAATAAAACCAGGAGGAAATCCCCAATTTTTTAGGGATATCTTTGATGGCACCACTTCAAAGGACGCTGCTGTGTAGCTTTAAAATACTTCAAATGGAGCTCAGACTGGACCTTTTCAGCTGGGTCCTTTTTGATTTGGTTTGATAGTTCATGGAAGTTTTGTGTGCCATTCTGTCAGATCCCAAAAAAATGTGCTGCACAGTGTTCAAAACGTAAATCTCAGTTATTTCTAACGCTGCTTTACACCTCCTGCAGAGAAGTCTCCCCTGGAAGAGGAGAAATCAGAGGAGCTGGTGGATGAGGAGGGGGATTTGGTGGTCACCTACTGCAAACAGGCCAACGTGATGCCCCACGCCAGGCACGACTGCAGCACGCAGCCCTTTGAGTATGTGCAGGGCTGGGCTGTCCCCTCGGGGCTCCCATTTCCCTCATTACCCTCTGTAACAGCTGCAGGCAGCAGCACAGCTGGGTAAGGATGATTTTCATGATGAACCTTCTGCTTTTCAACCTTGCAGGAGGACTGAGAGTGACACTTGCTTCCCCCTTGGGAAAAACGCAGATATTTGTGAGCAGTGCTACTGCTACATCTGTGACAAACCGGCTGCTGAGGTAAGGACAGGAGACAAAGCTGGATCAGATGGAGCTTTAGGCAAGCCCTGCCTTAGCTCAGGTTCTTGGCAGCAGCTCTGTGCCTAAACCACTCTGGCTCATGAGTTCTTAAGGTCAGGTCTGATATCAGATGAGTTATTTATTGAATAGGCAGGAGGGAGCAGGAAAAAGGGCTTTTAACAGTTATTTATTACACAGGATGGAGCAAAGCAGGTTACATAAAGCAATGCACAATGGCAAGGTGTCTGTATCATAGAAATAGGATAGATTAGGGCTCAGTAACTCTACACTCCCAGGAAAGAGTTAAGGGCTTTAAAAGAATAACACAGGAAATTTGATTAACAGCTCCTCATAACTATTAAAAGTGTGGTTCTGTTGGGGTTTATTTCTAGTCTGGATAATTGTTGGAGTAAACATGCATTTATTTATCCTGTTTGCTTTGGGCACACAGTGCATTTTATAAAATCAGATTACTAAATCAGACATTTTTTAATGAATTAGAGAAATGCCAGCTTTCTGTCCTCACTGGAGTTAGGAGTGGGGAATTGTGTGGGGGTGGTTTATTTGCTTGGACCTTTTGTGAATTTCAGGGGACTTTGAGCTGTGGGCAAAGTTGGGGTGAACATGCAAAGACAGGGCTCAGTTCCCAGTGGGGAGGGTGCCAGCCCTGAGGCTCTCTGGGAAGGGCTCAGCAATGACAGGTAATCACTGAGGGGCTTTTTTGAAATGATTGCCATGATATCAAACTGTTGCCTGTCAAAATATTTATTCAGGTTCAAGGAGGATAAAAGGAATTGTAACCCCTCACTCAGTGCTGAGGGGAAAACACAAAAACCCAGCAACCTCTTGCTATTTTATATTTTCTGACATAGTGCCAGCTCTGGACAGTCCCTTCCCTGTGCCACTGCAATGCCCACAACAAGAGCGACTTCTGGAAGGCACAGAGGAACTTTGCCCTGGCTGGAATCCTGGCCACCTTCAACCTGGAGCTGCTGGAGCTGGACACGGAGCTGCGCCGAGGGGGTGGGTGCTGTGAGCCAGGGGCTGGGGCTGCTCAGGCCTGTCCTGGCTGCTCTGTCCCTTCAGGGGCCTGGGGCTGCTCAGGCCTGTCCTGGCTGCTCTGTCCCCTCAGGGACCTGGGGCTGCTCAGGCCTGTCCTGGCTGCTCTGTCCCCAAACACCTGGGGCTGCTCAGGCCTGTCCTGGCTGCTCTGTCCCCTCATGGACCTGGGGCTGCCCAGGCCTGTCCTGGCTGCTCTGTCCCCAAACACCTGGGGCTGCTCAGGCCTGTCCTGGCTGCTCTGTCCCCTCACAGGGACCTGGGGCTGCTCAGGCCTGTCCTGGCTGCTCTGTCCCCTCATGGACCTGGGGCTGCTCAGGCCTGTCCTGGCTGCTCTGTCCCCTCATGGGCCTGGGGCTGCTCAGGCCTGTCCTGGCTGCTCTGTCCCCAAACACCTGGGGCTGCTCAGGCCTGTCCTGAGTGCTCTGTCCCCAAACACCTGGGGCTGCTCAGGCCTGTCCTGGCTGCTCTGTCCCTTCAGGGACCTGGGGCTGCTCAGGCCTGTCCTGGCTGCTCTGTCCCCTCAGGGACCTGGGGCTGCTCAGGCCTGTCCTGATTGCTCTGTCCCCTCAGGGACCTGGGGCTGCTCAGGCCTGTCCTGGCTGCTCTGTCCCCTTAGGGGCCTGGGGCTGCTCAGGTCCTGTCCTGGCTGCTCTGTCCCCAAACACCTGGGGCTGCTCAGGCCTGTCCTGGCTGCTCTGTCCCCTCACAGGGACCTGGGGCTGCTCAGGCCTGTCCTGGCTGCTCTGTCCCCTCAGGGGCCTGGGGCTGCTCAGGCCTGTCCTGGCTGCTCTGTCCCCAAACACCTGGGGCTGCTCAGGCCTGTCCTGGCTGCTCTGTCCCCAAACACCTGGGGCTGCTCAGGTCCTGTCCTGGCTGCTCTGTCCCCTCAGGGACCTGGGGCTGCTCAGGTCCTGTCCTGGCTGCTCTGTCCCCTCATGGACCTGGGGCTGCTCAGGCCTGTCCTGGCTGCTCTGTCCCCTCAGGGACCTGGGGCTGCTCAGGCCTGTCCTGGCTGCTCTGTCCCTTCAGAGACCTGGGGCTGCTCAGGCCTGTCCTGGCTGCTCTGTCCCTTCAGGGACCTGGGGCTGCTCAGGTCCTGTCCTGGCTGCTCTGTCCCCAAACACCTGGGGCTGCTCAGGCCTGTCCTGAGTGCTCTGTCCCCTCAGGGACCTGGGGCTGCTCAGGCCTGTCCTGGCTGCTCTGTCCCCTCAGGGGCCTGGGGCTGCTCAGGCCTGTCCTGGCTGCTCTGTCCCCTCAGGGGCCTGGGGCTGCTCAGGCCTGTCCTGGCTGCTCTGTCCCCTCATGGACCTGGGGCTGCTCAGGCCCTGTCCTGGCTGCTCTGTCCCCTCAGGGACCTGGGGCTGCTCAGGCCTGTCCTGGCTGCTCTGTCCCCTCAGGGACCTGGGGCTGCTCAGGCCTGTCCTGGCTGCCCTGTCCCCAAACACCTGGGGCTGCTCAGGCCTGTCCTGGCTGCTCTGTCCCCTCATGGACCTGGGGCTGCTCAGGCCTGTCCTGGCTGCTCTGTCCCCTCAGGGACCTGGGGCTGCTCAGGCCTGTCCTGAGTGCTCTGTCCCCTCAGGGACCTGGGGCTGCTCAGGCCTGTCCTGGCTGCTCTGTCCCCTCATGGACCTGGGGCTGCTCAGGCCTGTCCTGGCTGCTCTGTCCCCAAACACCTGGGGCTGCTCAGGCCTGTCCTGGCTGCTCTGTCCCCTCATGGACCTGGGGCTGCTCAGGCCTGTCCTGGCTGCTCTGTCCCCTCACAGGGACCTGGGGCTGCTCAGTCTCTGCCCTGGGTTACAGCTTGGCAGCTCCACTCCAATCCTTGGGGAGTTTTTAAGGAGTAAATTGCTGTTCCTGTTTTCTTTTTCCATGCTTGGACCAGGGATGGCTTTGCAGGTGCAGATTCCTGCTTTTCTCATCTGGAGGAATCATAGAGTGGTTTAGGGTGGAATGGAGCTGGAAGATGATCCCATTCCAACCCCTTTCCTTGGGCAGGGACATTTCCCACTATCCCAGGGTGCTCCAGAGCCTCCCCACCCTCCCAGGGAACAGTTCCTTCCCAATATCCCACCAAAATTTCCCCTCTTTCATCAACAAAGCTTTCCTGACCAGTAGAACTGGATGCAAACAATTCCCTAAATAACTTCACATGGGGAACTTTGATTATTGATTTTGGGAAAAAAACATGCAAAACTCTTTGTGTAATTTTTATTTTTTTTGTCTTGTCTCTTAGGAGATCTGCTAGAAAAATTCATCAGGGATCTTTCTGTAGCCTATAACAAATACCTGACAGGAGAAAGGATCTGTGCCCCAGGGTATGAATGCTGCTGCCAGCCAAAGCTGCCCCCGGGGCAGTGCAGGCTCTGCAGCTCACGGAACATGGAGGTGGTGTACAAGTAAGTGACAGCAGCTTTGGGTTTGTCAGGGCACCTTTGATTTATTTTATGAGTTGTAATCAAAATTGTGGCAGCAAAAATAGAGTGGAGAGAACTTGTATGGTGAGCAAGATAAATTGCATTGGGCTGTGGTTTAAAATCCCTCTTCAGTGTGTCTGTAAATCTGTGCTGTGCAGGACACCTGAGGATCTGTGATTGTTATAGCCTGGGAAAGTGGGAACCCAGGGCCTGGGCTTTGGGGTGGCTTTAGGGGATATTCTGAGGGAATCCTTCCCTGGCAGGGTGGGCAGCCCTGGCACAGATGCCCAGAGCAGCTGTGGCTGCTCCATCCCTGGCAGTGCCCAAGGTCAGGTTGGACATTGGGGCTTGGGACAGTGGAAGGTGTTGGGGTTGCAATTTAAGGTTCCTTCCAACACAAACCATTCTGGGATTTTTTATTATTTTCTTTCTTAGAATGAGTTTCACCTTTTCACTGGTATAACAAACCTTCCAAATAGCCAAGTGTTGGTGGTGCCAGCCCCTCCTCAGTGTGCTGGAGATCTCTGAAGGCAGTGCTGGGCTCTGAGTGCTCTCAGGCTGTGGGATGGCCACAATTACTGCTTGTTTAGGAAATCCATTTGCAGACCCTTGATCTTACAGGCCACTTGACTTTCTCAGGTATTCTGATGTTTTCGAGCTGGTAACAAGATTTTTAAATCAGGCAGACCAAGAAAGGCCCAAAGCTGCTGCTGTCATGCTGCTGGGAGCAGCTAAACAGATTGCCCTGCACAAAGACCCTGCTCTGTAAGTACCTGGCCCACAGAGAGTGGGGCATCTTCCTTCTTCCCTCCAGGGGAGGGGAATTAATGAGACAATCCTGGGGGTTTGTTTATTAGGAAAGTGGAAAAATCCCAGGCCAGGCTGCAGCACAGCAGGAGGAAGATGAGCACACTGAGGGAGAAGAGAGATTTGGGAAAAAGAAAAGCTTGGAAAAGTTCAGCAGGAATGAGTTTGAGATCTCTGTCAAAAATCCCTGCCAAGGGAAAGGCAGATTTAATATTAAACAACAGAGTTGGTTGGCAAGATTTGCTGCAGTGCTTACAGGAGAGCTTAGGGCACAACAAAGGCAAACAAGCAACAACAAAGCCGAACATAATCCAGGCATTCAGCAAAGGAAACGAACCGGGAACCACCGAGGGCAGTGAGGGACAAAGGGAACACAAACATGAAAAGGAAACTCGGCCTTGAAAGCTTAACAGCACTCCCACTTAGCAGTACTTTAAATTATACCTAAGCTTAGCAATTCAACAGAGAAACAGCACTGACACCTAACTGAAGCTTAGTTTAAAACTTAACCTTAGCGATTTAAGGGGAATAAACTGTAACAGCATTTAACCTAACTTAGAACTCCGAAGTTAACACTTAGCAACTCAGCAAAACAGTTCTCAACAGCACAAGGAGCTTTGCTTTGTGAAACCTGAACATTTTGGGGTTTAAGTTCAGGGGTTTTGGTAGAAGAGAAGGAAATGATGTCTGGGTTGGTTTGAAAGAGCAGCTCCCTGCAGTTCCTGCTGAGGAGAGATCTAGATTTGCAAGGAGCAGGCTGCATTTGTTACCCGGGAATTTTTCACTGTTTTGCACTTCAGCACTTGTTTCAGTCTTTGCAGGAATTTTTTTCAGCATGCCAGCTTCCAAGATTTTTCCTTTAAAAGTGTTTTCCTCAAGAGTTGAGCGCAGAGAAGGGGAAAAGGCAGGAAGGGGAGGCAGGCATTAATTGGGGTTGGTTTTTTCCAGGCTTAGGAGCTGTCAGAACCTTAGCCACACTGCTTCCCTGAGGATTGCTGTCCCATTTCTGTTCCAGAGGTGAGCTTGGTTTCTTTGCTGGGTTCAGGTGACAAATCCCCTGCTCAGAGGCACGGGGGAGGCCAGAGCAGGCTGTGGTTGTTGCACCAAGGAGAGGCCACAGCCTGGCAGGGTTCCCCTGGGGTGGAGAATGAGGACACCCAGCTCCCCTGGCTTCATTCACTTCCCATTTTAGCTCTGTCCTTCACCTTTCCCCCCAAATTCACCTGCCACCAAGGCTGAGGAGTGAGGAATTCAGTTCTTGCCAACCCAGTTCTATATTCTCACCTTCTCTGGAGCTAATGACAGGTACAACCCAAATCCTTGAGCAGTTCTCATTTTAAATTGCTATTCTTGATTTTTTTAATTTCTGACTTGGAACAAAAAAGGGAAGAGTTTGTCTTTACCTCTCTGCCAGAATTTTAGAGTAAACTCTTCTTTTTTATCTCCACTTCTCAAATACAGAAATGGTTCCAGGAGCAGGGAAGGTGCAGGAGCTCAGGCCCAGCACAGTTTGAAGTGTTTGCTGTACATATTCCTTGGAGATCTTTGTTTTAAAGCCTAAACCCCACAGGACCTTGTACAATAATAATTTCATTATTCACTACAAAACTTCAAGCAGAAATTCACATTCAGATCCAAACAAAAAAAACCCCAAACTTGTGCAGTTTCCCATATGATGAAAAAAAGACAATTTCTTAGTAACTCACCTCATTTTAAAACACCCTTTTTGAATTATTTTTCTTTTCCAATCACAGGATCATAACCCGACTTCAGAGGATGCTGGTGTTGTGTGACTTCCCAAAAATTCTGTTCAACAAGTTTGTTGAGTTTTTCCAGTCCATCTCCCTTCCCTGCCACTGCTATGCCTTCTCAAACAGGTGAGTTCTGGGTTCTCTGAGTGTGTTTGGATCCAGTGCAAGGTTCTTTCCCTGATAATAAAAGTGGGAGCATTTTAGAGGAATATTTCAGTATTTGCTGCTTTCCCTGTTTGCTGTTTGATGCCATGACTGAGCTGTTCTCCCTAAAGTTTTATTTCCTTTCCCCCAGAACTGAGCTCTAACCCCCAGAATGTTTTATTAATCAAACTTCACAATCCTTAAAGCAGCTAATTAGTCATGTACAACAAAACACAGTTAAAAATTACTTTATTTTTATTTTTCCAGCTTGAATGTTTTGCCCTGGGACCACATGCTGCTGACCACAGTTTTAAAAGGCCAGAACATCACTGGGCAGAGGAGACAGAAAGGAAGGAAAACCCACCTGTGGGAGGCTCTCCCTGTTGTGGAGGCTCGAGTGGAGAAGCTGCTGGAGAAAAAGAAGTGAGATTGGTTTGGCTTTTCCACTCTGAAAATTCAGTTCTTGTATTTTGACTGCTCCAAACCTCTGCACTTTGGTATAATGGGGAAACACAAAACTGTACTTTGGTATGGGGAAACACAAAACAAACTCTTTGTTAATTTTTTTTTTTTTCCTCTCAACAAGGCCAGGAGCTGTTTGAAGTCACTCAAAGCCCTTTGAATGCCTGAGGACCAAGAAATGATTGCTGGAGTGGCTCATTTCTGTGTCTCCAAAAACTCTGCAGGTTTTACACGTTGATTTTCCAAGCAATTCCTCTTCATCAGAGGCTGACAAGTGGAAGGCAGCCAGAAGAGTGTTCTGGGTCTTCAGAAAATCCAATATTGCAAAGAATCCAGTCCACTTAAAGAATTCAGCTGCAAGGCAACCTCTGGTTTTATTTTGCCACAGCTGAGATAATCTGGGAGTAACCTGTAGGAATTTATTTCCAGCTGTGTTTGTGTCCTGCTGTGCTGTCCTGCGTGGGAAGCTCTCCTGGTTTGCTTCCTTCATTGTGTGCCCTGGGCACAGTTCTGCACTTGTTCCCCTTCCTTCTCACCTTCTGTCCTTCTCCCCAGGTACAAGGAAGTTGTTCGCTACCTGAGAGCTGTGAAATGCAATGAAAACCAAAGGTAAAGGGCTTTTCCTTTTCCCTGTCTTTTCTTCTTTTCTTTTTCCCTCTCTTTTCCCCTATTCCCTTCCCTTTTCCGCTTTTCCTTTTTCCTCCCTTTCTTTTTCCCCTCTCTTTCCCCTCCTTTTCTTTCTCCTCTCTTCCCCCCCTTTTCTTTTCCCTCTCTTTTTCCCCACTTTTCCCTTCTTTTTCCTCCCTTTCCTTTTCCCCTCTCTTTTCCCCTTTTCCTTTTCCCTGTCTTTTCCTCTTTTCTTTTTCCCTCTCTTTTCCCCTATTCCCTTCCCTTTTCTGCTTTTCCTTTTTCCTCCCTTTCTTTTTCCCCTCTCTTCCCCCCCTTTTCTTTTCCCTCTCTTTTTCCCCACTTTTCCCTTCTTTTTCCTCCCTTTCCTTTTCCCCTCTCTTTTCCTCCCTTTTCCCTTCTTTTTCCTCCCTTTCCTTTTCCCCTCTCTTTTCCTCCCTTTTCCCCTCCCTTTTCCCCTCTCTTTCCCCCCCTTTTCCTTCCCCTCTCTTTTTCCCCCCCCTCTTCCCTTCTTTCCCCTCCCTTTCCTTTTCCCTTCCTTTTCCTCCATTTCCTTCCCTGCTTTTTCCTCCCTTCTTCCCCCTCTGTAGTGGTGAAGCCCAACCAGATCTCTCCCCAAATCCTACCCAAACCCATCCTGATGAACCCCAAACCTTCATTTCCTCCTCCCAGGCTCCGCGACCTCCGGGATCTGATCCCGTTCTACCTGTGCAAAACTGGGAATTTCCTGGATGCTGCCCACTCGCTGCTGTTCCCTGTGAACAGCCTGGCCTGCTGCTCTGCCTGCAGGGTCACCCCCTGCCAGTTCAAGGTCTACCTCAAGATCTTCAAGACAGGCTGTGTTCCCTCTGGGAATGACATGCTGGAGACAGGGCCCTGGGTTACAGCTGGTGGGTGTCACTCCTTCCCCTTTTCCTTTCCCTTTTCCTTTCCCTTTTCCTTTCCCTTTTCCTTTCCCTTTTCCTTTCCCTTTTCCTTTCCCTTTTCCTTTCCCTTTTCCTTTCCCTTTTCCTTTCCCTTTTCCTTTCCCTTTTCCTTTTCCTTTTCCTTTCCCTTTTCCTTTCCCTTTTCCTTTCCCTTTTCCTTTCCCTTTTCCTTTCCCTTTTCCTTTCCCTTTTCCTTTCCCTTTTCCTTTCCCTTTTCCTTTCCCTTTTCCTTTCCCTTTTCCTTTCCCTTTTCCTTTCCCTTTTCCTTTCCCTTTTTCCTTCCCCCTTTTTCCTTCCCCCTTTTTCCTTCCCCCTTTTTCCTTCCCCCTTTTTCCTTCCCCCTTTTTCCTTCCCCCTTTTTTTCCTTTCCCCTTTTTTCCTTTCCCCTTTTTTTCCTTTCCCCTTTTTTCCTTTCCCCTTTTTTTTCCTTTCCCCTTTTTTTTCCTTTCCCCCTTTTTTTCCTTTCCCCCTTTTTTGCCTTTCCCCCTTTTTTGCCTTTCCCCCTTTTTTGCCTTTCCCCCTTTTTTTCCTTTCCCCTTTTTTGCCTTTCCCCTTTTTTGCCTTTCCCCTTTTTTGCCTTTCCCCTTTTTGGCCTTTCCCCTTTTTGGCCTTTCCCCTTTTTTTCCCTTTCCCCTTTTTTTCCCTTTCCCCTTTTTTCCCTTTCCCCTTTTTTCCCTTTCCCCTTTTTTTCCTTTCCCCTTTTTTTTCCTTTCCCCTTTTTTTTCCTTTCCCCTTTTTTTTCCTTTCCCCTTTTCCTTTCCCCTTTTCCTTCCTTCCCTGGAGCATGGATTTATTCACTTCACTTAAAACACTCATTTTGTCAGCTCATTTTCTGCTGAAAGCAAAGCAAGAGAAACAATTCAAAGCAAATCCAAATCCCTTCATTGCTCCCAGCATTGCCATGGCATTGGGGGACTTGGCTTTGTGTCTCAGCCATGACCTTGAGGAGCAAACCAAACCTCCTGATGGGAGATGTTTCATCTTCACAATCATAAACTGAGCCTCTGATATAATTTCCATCATCTGTCCTGGGCTTTGTCACCTCTCAGGGTGTCTGCTGCCACAGAAGATTGATTTGGGAGTTGTTTCCTACTGGCAGAATTTCTGGAAGTGTGAGGTCCCTCAGTGTGTGTGATGTCCACAGCAGACACTTGTGTGGGATCACCTGGCCCAGGCTGGATGGTGTCCAGACTTGCCAGCTTCCCAGAGCTCTGGTTTGTAGCTGATGTTCATTCATTCCACCACAAAGCAGAGTGGGTGTTTACAGAGCCAGCTGTAAACACCTGCTGGCTCTGCACAAACAAACCTGTAACCAAATTAATATCCTGGTTGAGTTCCTGCTGAGGAGTGATTGGGCTGTGTGGGGTCTGGGTTTGATCATTTTCATTTCCACCCCTGCAGGCTCTCCCCTGAGGAACACTGTGCTAATTAAGCAGGCACTCAAACTGCTCTACAGCAGCGAGGCACTCTACAGGAATGTGAGTGAGGCCAAAACCCCTTCCTCTGCTGCTCCCTCTCCTTGGGAGGGCAGGATTTACTCTGACCCCTTTTCCTCTGAGTAATTCACCTCTCTGCCCAGATCCCACTTTGTAACACTGAGGTTCTGTTGTTTTTTAGGCCAAATGTTGGAGTTCCTTCATCATGATTTTGGGGAGCAGTGATTTGTTGGAAAAGAGGGGGCACCTGCTCCCCTTAGCCCTGGGAGAGCCCCCCCTGAGCTTCCAAGAGGTACCAAAGAGAGCTGGGAGATCTCCTGCCTTGGGTTTGGACAGGATTCCAGTGCCCTGGTTTGGGTTTGGACAGGATTCCAGTGCCTGGTTTGGGTTTGGGCAGGATTCCAGTGCCTGGTTTGGGTTTGGACAGGATTCCAGTGTCCTGGTTTGGGTTTGGGCAGGATTCCAGTGCCCTGGTTTGGACAGGATTCCAGTGTCCTGGTTTGGGTTTGGACAGGATTCCAGTGTCCTGGTGTGGGTTTGGACAGGATTCCAACCTCCTGGTTTGGGTTTGGACAGGATTCCAGTGTCCTGGTTTGGGTTTGGACAGGATTCCAGTGTCCTGGTTTGGGTTTGGACAGGATTGCAGTGTCCTGCCTTGGGTTTGGACAGGATTCCAGTGCCCTGGTTTGGGTTTGGACAGGATTCCAACCTCCTGGTTTGGGTTTGGGCAGGATTCCAGTGGATGTTGGAATTGGCTCCCTCTCCCAGATGCCAGAGGGAACTTGCAGTGCCCCATCCTGTGCCAGGGTGGCTCTGCAGCCCCTGGGGGTTCAGGAGTGTTAAAGGCAGCTGGAAATGGGTTCATTGTGCCCCCAGCTCAGGCCTGGCCCTGGTTCTGGATCTGTTCATGGTGATCAGAAAGGGCCTGGACAGGGGAATGGCTTCCCAGAGTTGGGAGATGGGGCAGGAATTCCTGCATGGGAGGGTGGGCAGGCACCATCCTCTGCAGAAATGCTGAAGGAGTCACTGAAAAGCTCCTGAAATCCCCATTTCTGGCATGGTTTGGGGAGGATCTGCCATCCTTGTCCCTCACTGTCCCCTTGCAGAATGTGCTGGCAGCCAGTGGCAACTTCCTGGAGGATCTCAAGTCTGGAGTTAATGTCTCTTTACCATCTGCTACTTTCTCTGGTCAGGTGAGTGATGACAACAAGGAATTTGTCCCCAGCACTGAAAATTGTTGGGTTATTAAGAAAAGCTTTCAAGAGAGGCCTGGAAGATTTTTTGGGGATGATCAGATTAAGATTTACACAGTCTGGAGACTGTGTTAAGATTAACACATATCTGGAGCAGATATGGAGGTGGAGAGCTGAGGATCTCTCTGCTCTGCACATCTTCAGGCCAGGAGAAATCTTTCTCCTTGTCCAAGTTGATGGATTTCTAAAGGAGGAGGGCTGGGAATAATTGATTGTGTCCTGACTCCTCCCAGGGTTTGGCTCACACAGGGCACTGGGGCTTCTCAAAGCTCAGAATTGCCCAGAAGTTCTGAATTTCTTTTCAATTAAGGGTTTCAGATATGTGGAACTTGTTTGAAGGTAGCAGGAAAAACATTCCATATTCAATGCAGTCATCTGAGGAGCTGCCTTACTCTTTTTTTTTTTACTTTTTTGGAGGAAATTTCAGTTTATTCCCCAAAGATGTGACTCCTGAGCTGGATTTTTCCCCTTTAATTCCACAGTTCTGCTCCTGTGTGATTTCATTTTTATGTGAGCGCTTTGAGAGCACCAGCAATAAAATCCCTGCTCCATTCCCCTGTGTTTAACTCTTGATAATTTCTTGTGGCTTTGCTGTGTGCCCTCCAAGCTCTGTGGCTGCCCTGGAACAGCTCAGTGCTGGTTTGAGTGGGTGAATAAAGGGAAAGCAGCTGTTAAATGCATTTCTGTCCTTGTTGCTCTCTTGTGCAGCTGCACCACGAGGCTTCTCTCATCCTGGCAGTGCAGGCAGTGCAGCAGATGCTTTGCTGTGAGCTTCCCCACTTGACTTCCTTCCTGGAGATAGTCCTGGCTTTTGGGGTGAGTCCCAGAAAGTGATTTCCTGTTCTAAGAGATGAAAACAAATCATGTTTCATGATAAAACATCATCCTGGAAGTTTTAGCCATGTTTAATTTGACTTTGCTTTGATCTTTATTGTTATTTATTTATTTATTTATTTGAAGGAATGATTGGCACTGAGGTGAAATCATATTTTGTCTCTCCTTAGAAAAACTTCTGGGCTGTGAGGCTGCTGCTGGACCAGCTGTGCTGTGACGAGCACGTCCTGTGTGGCACTGCCAGCCTGCTGCTGAGGGACCTGAGCCGTGAGGAGGGGACCATGCTGAGAGTGTGAGGGAGCCCTGTGGGCTGCACATCTGGGGATGCACAGCTGGGGATGCACAGCTGGGCTGGAATTCCGTCACTGTGGTTCTGGGGGCAGTGATGTGCTGGGTGTCCGGTTTTCGGCTGTTTGAAGGGCCTGGAAAGGCCCGGGGTGGCCTTGGGGCAGCCGCGTATCAAAGGACGAGAAGAGGCTTCAGTTCTTCTTTCGGTCTCTGTGTTTATTAATTGTTTATCTAAAAGATTTTCTTTCAGCCGACCAGAGCTCTGCTCAGCAGCCAGCCATGAGCACACTGTGCTGCCCTCCGGGCAGCCACCTATCTTTATACCCATTGTTACGTGTACAATATTTATCATTTTTCCCCAATACCATTTATTCTTATTGCCCGGTGCACTTTTAGTAATGACCAATCCCAAAGTGCCACCATCACCACAGAAGATGGAGGAGAAGAAGGAGAAGAAGAAGGACAGGACACGCCCCAATTCCTCCATCTTACTTCTCTAAACCCCCCTGTACAGAAATCCTAAACCCTGTGTCTCACCCTCTAATTAACCAATCCCTTCACCATTCACCCCGGTGAAACCCTCCTGTCCTCATACAGGTGTCGTCTCCTGTGTAGGGTCAAAGTGCAGCCACCAGACACTTCTGGAACATTCCAGGACTCCCAAGCCCCCCAAGGGTGCTCTCGGTGGCACCTCAGTCCTGAGGTGCTGAGATCCCACACTGGGAGAGAGGGGGCAGCTGCTCCCCTCATCCCTGGGGGCAGCTCCTGCCTTGGCTTTGTGGGAATTGGCTGCCCCCAGGTGCCAGAGGGAGCTGCCAGGGCCCCCTCAGCCCTGTGGCTTTGTGGTTTTGTTGTGCAGGTGGCAGAACCTCGGCCCCCAGTACGTGGGGGAGTTCCTGTGCCTGTTCCTCACCTGCAGACACAAGAGGATGCAAGCTGTGGGGCTCTTCAGCCTCAACGTGGTCATTGAGAACCTGCACCTGTGAGTGACTGGGGGTGTCCCATTGTCCTGGGATTGTCCCACTGGGACTGCCCAGGGCCCCTGAAATCATGGAATTGTCCCATTGGGCCAATTGGGTGTCCCATTGTCCTGGGATTGTCCCCCTGGGACTGCCCAGGGCCCCTGAAATCATGGGATTGTCCCATTGGGACTGCCCAGAGCCACCTGAAATCCTGGGATTGTCCTGTTGGGACTATCCAGGGCCACCTGAAATTCTGGGATTGTCCCTTTCTGAGAGTGAGGACTAACCCAGGGTCACCTGAAAGAAATCCTGGGATTGTCCCCCTGGGACTGCCCCAGAGCCACCTGAAATAGGGGCATTGTCCCATTCTGAGAGTGGGGACTGACCCAGAGCCACTTGCAATAAATCCTGGGATTGTCCCATTCTGAGAGTGGGGACTGCCCAGGGCCACCTGAAATCCTGGAATTGTCCCATTGGGACTGCCCAGGGCCACCTGAAATTCTGGGATTGTCCCATTCTGAGAGTGGGGACTAACCCAGAGCCACTTGCAATAAATCCTGAGATTGTCCCACTGGGACTGCCCAGGGCCACCTGAAATTCTGGAATTGTCCCATTCTGAGAGTGGGGACTGCTCCAGAGCCACCTGAAATTCTGGGATTGTCCCCCTGGGACTGCCCCAGAGCCACCTGCAAATCCTGGGGTTCCCCCCAATCATTCTCCTGTAAATCTGGAATCACCCTGGGGCTGGGAGCTGTTGGAATTTTGTGGATTTTTGAGCCGTGCAGAGCCAGGGGTGGGACTGAGTGGGAATTTCTCTCTGTTTCAGGTGTCCCTGGGCCAAGCAGCTCTGCACCTTTTTCCTCGAGTCTGTGAGTACCCCAATATTTATAGGATTTATCAGCAAAGCAGATCCCTGATACCCCTCACCAATCAAACATTGAAATGGTTTTTATATTTAAAAAATATTCCTGAAGGGATCTAACAGTGTTTTGTCTCTTCCCAGGGCTTGGGGCAGCTCCCCTTTGGCACCACAGTTCACCAGGAGGTTTCCAAGTTTGTCAGTGCTTTTGAGAAGCTTTAATTGGGGCCAAATCCTCAGGAATGTTTTTCCAGTTGGTTTTTCATCCAGCCAGTCTCTTCCTGGAGAGTTCCTTGGGTTTGCTTTGGTTGTCACCTCCAGGAAGAGTCAGCTAAAACCTGACTTCCCTGGCTCTGCAATGGGACCAGAGCCACATTTTGGGAGTTTCTTGCAGTTCCACACATTCAGCATTGTTGGAATGGAGTTGTTTGCAGGAGCTGACAAAAGCTCCTGGATGGAGCAGGAGGCAGCAAAGAATTTTTTCCTCCTTTTGGGACACAAACCTTGCAAGAGGCAACTGCTGAGAGGGAAAAGCTTTAATGAAAGCAGGAGAGGGGAGCTGAGAGCTCCCTGTGCAGCAGTTTGGGGTCAGGTGCTGTTTTTGCACAGCTCTGATTTTGGGTTTCATTCTAAACCAAGAGGCTGAAGATAAAACTGAGCTTTATTTTCCTCAGCTGGGGCAGTGGAGAGCTGCTTTTGTTTGGGAATAATCCAGTTTTCAGGCTGGCCTTTCCTTTTCTGCTGAAAATAAGGTTTGGATTGGTGCAGGTGGCATTTCCCACATCCTGAATCCGATGGGAATTTGGGATTCACTGTGACCTGGAGGAGCTCTGCAGGAAAACAAACCCCAATGTGTGCCCAGGGGCACTTTGCACATTTCCACAGGGGTTTGGGGGATCTGCAGCTCTTGTTATCCCAGAGTTCCCAAAAAAATGCACCTGGGTGGAAATCTGATATCTTGTTCATTAAAACTAAGTTCCATTGTTACTTTGACATTTTGAGTGTTTTTTTCTGGTTGTTTACTTGGTTTGGGGTTGGATTTTGTTGTGAGGGCTTGGGGTTTTATTTTTGGCTTTGGTTTCTTTGGGGTTTTTTATATTTATATTTTTTATATAAATTTTTATATTTATATTTTTTATATTGGGGGATTTTTATTGGGTGTTTTGGTCCTGGTTTTTTTAGGGGATTGGGATTTTTGGCTTTGAGGGTTTTTTTGCCTCTTTGGGTTTATTTTGTTGGGGAATGAGATTTTTGGATTTTTTGGGGGGGTTTGGTTTTTAGGAAGTTGAGGGTTTATGGGGTTTTTTAGGAAGTTGAGGGATTTTGGGAGGTTGGGGTTTTTTTAGGATGTTGGGAAGGTGTTGAGGGGTGAGGTTTTTTGGGGGAATTTAGGGGATTTTAGGAAGTTGAGGCATTTTTTGGGGGTTTAGGTTTTTTTTTTTTGGTGGAGTTAAGATTTTCCTTTGATTATTGGGTTTTTTATTTGGGGTTTTTTTTGAAGTTTGAATTTTTTCCTTGGGGTTGGACTGGGCCAGGCTGAGTCTGCTCCAATCCCCCCATGCCAGGACCCCAAAGTGGGAATGGGAGCAGATTGAGGGCAGGGGCTTTGTGTCCCCTTCCAGCCTGGATTTCTCCCCCTGGGAATTCACCTGGAATATGAATTTCACCTGGAAAATCATGAATTTCACCTGGAAAATTGTGAAATTCACCTTGAATATTAATTTCACCCGGAAAATCATGAATTTCACCTGGAAAATGGTGAAATTCACCTCGAATATTATTTTCACCTGGAAAATTGTGGATTTCACCCGGAAAATTGTGAATTTCACCTGGAAAAATGTGAATTTCACCTGGAAAATCATGAATTTCACCTGGAAAATGGGTGAAATCCACCTGGAATATTAATTTCACCTGGAAAATGGTGAATTTCACCTGGAATATCATGAATTTCACCCGGAAAATGGTGAAATTCACCTGGAATATTAATTTCACCTGGAAAATGGTGAATTTCACCTGGAATATCATGAATTTCACCCGGAAAATGGTGAAATTCACCTCGAATATTAATATCACCACTAAAATTGTGGATTTCACCTGGAAAATTGTGAATTTCACCCGGAAAATCATGAATTTCACACGGAAAATCATGAATTTCACCTGGAAAATGGTGAAATTCACCTCGAATATTGATTTCACCTGGAAAATTGTGGATTTCACCTGGAAAATTGTGAATTTCACCTGGAATATCATGAATTTCACGTGGAAAATGGTGAAATTCACCTGGAATATTGTGGATTTCACCAGGAAATAAACATAAACAAGGACAAGAGGAGAAGGAACTCCTCTGAGTTGGATAATTGGGAAAATTCCTTCATGGAAGAGCTGGAGGGGCTGCCTGGGCAGGGTTTGGGACAGGAGTCAGTGGGGATCCACCAAAGGTTGGATTTGGGGATCCTGGATGGAATTTTCCACCCTGAGGCCGCTCCCTCTCCTGTCCCGTGTCACCCCTGGCTGTCCCCTCCTGCAGGAGCTGTGCAGGGCCAGGAATTCCCCCTGATCCCCCTTTGCTGCGGGCTGAGCCCCTTCCCAGCCCCCTCAGCCCCTGCTGGTGCCCTGAATCAGCTCTGGGGATCGGGGTCCCTGTCCCTAAATCAGCTCTGAGGATCGGGGTCCCTGTCCCTGTCCCTAAATCAGCTCTGAGGGTCGGGGTCCCCATCCCTGTCCCCAAATCAGCTCTGAGGATCGGGGTCCCCGTCCTTGTCACTAAATCAGCTCTGAGGATCGGGGTTGGGTCCCTGTCCCCAAATCAGCTCTGAGGATCGGGGTCCCTGTCCTTGTCACTAAATCAGCTCTGAGGATCGGGGTTGGGTCCCTGTCCCCAAATCAGCTCTGAGGATCGGGGTCCCTGTCCCCAAATCAGCTCTGGGGATTGGGGTCCCTGTCCCTGTCCCCAAATCAGCTCTGGGGATTGGGGTCCCCATCCTTGGCCCCAAATCAGCTCTGAGGATTGGGGTTGGGTCCCTGCCCTAAATCAGCTCTGAGGATTGGGGTTGGGTCCCTGCCCTAAATCAGCTCTGAGGATCGGGGTCCCTGTCCTTGGCCCCAAATCAGCTCTGAGGGTCGGGGTCCCTGTCCCCAAATCAGCTCTGAGGATTGGGGTTCCTGCCCCCAAATCAGCTCTGAGGATCGGGGTTGGGTCCCTGTCCCAAATCAGCTCTGAGGGTCGGGGTCCCTGTCCCCAAATCAGCTGTGAGGGTCGGGGTCCCTGTCCCCAAATCAGCTCTGAGGGTCGGGGTCCCTATCCCTAAATCAGCTCTGAGGGTCGGGGTCCCTGTCCCCAAATCAGCTCTGAGGATCGGGGTCCCTGTCCCCAAATCAGCTCAGGATCGGGGTCCCTGTCCCTAAATCAGGTCTGAGGGTCGGGGTCCCCGTCCCTGTCCCCAAATCAGCTCTGAGGATCAGGGTCCCTGTCCCCAAATCAGCTCTGAGAATTGGGGTCCCTGCCCTAAATCAGCTCTGAGGATCGGGGTCCCTGTCCCTGTCCCCAAATCAGCTCTGGGGATCGGGGTCCCTGTCCCCAAATCAGCTCTGAGGGTCGGGGTCCCCGTCCCTGTCCCCAAATCAGCTCTGGGGATCGGGGTCCCCGTCCTTGGCCCCAAATCAGCTCTGAAGATCGAGGTCCCTGTCCCCAAATCAGCTCTGAGGGTCGGGGTCCCTGTCCCTAAATCAGCTCTGAGGGTCGGGGTCCCTGCCCCCAAATCAGCTCTGAGGATCGGGGTCCCTGTCCCCAAATCAGCTCTGAGGATCGGGGTCCCTGTCCCTGTCCCCAAATCAGCTCTGAGGATTGGGGTCCCTGTCCCTAAATCAGCTCAGGATCGGGGTTGGGTCCCTGTCCCTAAATCAGCTCAGGATCGGGGTCCCTGTCCCCAAATCAGCTCTGAGGATTGGGGTTGGGTCCTTTCCTCAAATCAGCTCTGAGGATTGGGGTCCCTGCCCCCAAATCAGCTCTGAGGGTCGGGGTCCCTGTCCCTGTCCCTAAATCAGCTCAGGATCGGGGTTGGGTCCCTGTCCCTAAATCAGCTCAGGATCGGGGTCCCTGTCCCCAAATCAGCTCTGAGGGTTGGGGTCCCTGTCCCTGTCCCCAAATCAGCTCTGAGGATCGGGGTCCCTGTCCCTGTCCCCAAATCAGCTCTGGGGATCGGGGTCCCTGTCCCTGTCCCCAAATCAGCTCTGGGGATCGGGGTCCCTGTCCCTGTCCCCAAATCAGCTCTGAGGGTCGGGGTTGGGTCCCTGCCCAGCTCCCCTGGGCTCACTGGGACATTTCCAGCTGCTCTCCCAGCCCGAAATCCCGGATTTAATCCCGGGACTATGGAAATGGCAGCTTAACAGATATTATCTGCTCGAGAATCGTGCAGAGCCCGGGGAGCTTAATCTGCAAAAACCAAGGGGGGCTGCACCCCAAATCCATGGAATGGGAATGGGAATGGGAATGGGAATGGGAATGGGAATGGGAATGGGAATGGGAATGGGAATGGGAAGGGAAGGGAAGGGGAAGGGGAAGGGGAAGGGAAGGGAAGGGAAGGGAAGGGAAGGGAAGGGAAGGGAAGGGAAGGGAAGGGAAGGGAGCGGAGCCCCTCCTGCTCCTGGCACTTCAGAAGGACACAGAAAACACATCATTTTTTAATAGATTTTAAATATTTTATATAGTTATTTCCTATGTATATCCTATAAGATGTCTCTTTCAGGAAGCCTTTATATTTTTTAATGTCTTTATTTTTGTTTTTATTTTCTATTTTTATTTTATTTATATTTTTATAGTTTTATAATTTTATATTTTTATTTTTTATTCTTTATTTTAATATAAGTTTTTAGTATTTTTACTTTTATTTTCATATAAATTATATAAAATTATAATTATTTTATATATATATTATTATATATATATTATAATTACTTATATATATTTCTATAATAACCTGCTAATTATAGCAGGTTATTATAGAAATATATATATAGAAATATATATATAGAAATATATATATAATTTATATAATATATATAGAAAAATATATATAATTTATATAAATATTGGTGTCTCTTATTTATATTTATATATTTATTTTACTTTTTTCTATTTTATATACTTATTGTTTATGATTTTTAATATTTATATCTATTTTGTGTATATATATTTATATTAGATATATATACATAAATCTAACACGTGTATGTGTGCATATATATGTATTTCTATACATTAAATGTTCTCATAATGAATAAAAGATAATAAATCTGATCTAGAAATTCTATCCTATCTACATAAACACATATGTGTAATATGAATTTATTTTCCACTTCAATTTGATTAAAATTAAAATATAGATTTGATTTTATATATATATAATTTGGTACGTGTAAAAATATATATATATATATAGACATGTACTCTCTTGTCTTTAGATATTATTTAATTTTTTATTATATATAAAATCGTGGGCCTGGATGGTCTTTAAGTTTCCTACCAACCCAAACCATTCCATCTCTTATATATATATATATTTTTTTTTATCAAAAGTAGAATATATATATTCTACTATATAATATTATATATTTACAATATTATTTATATTTATAATATTATTTATAATATAATATATTTCTATTATTATTTATTCTAAAATATTTATAGATATATATATAATCTTAAATATAAATTATAATATTTTAATTTTTTTATTACTTTATATTTATATTCCACCTTCATCTCCTCTCTCCCCCAGGGAATTCTGTCCCTCAGGAATGGGGGAATGGCTCCAGCCCCAGTTATTGGGGTGGGACCAGCCCAGGTGTGATGCAGAGACACAAAATCCAAATTAAATCCAAATTTAAATCCATAATTAATATTAAGTCCATATTTCTATTATTTTATTTCCATAAATATTCTGTATTTATTCCCTGGGGAAGGAGGAGCCCTGGGCCAGGATTTGGGTGGGCTTTGCTGTGTGCAAACCTTGTTTGTTATTTTTAAGCAACAACTTTAACCCCAGGTTTATTTTTAATGCCTTAACAAAGGCAGGGGCGGTCCCACCTCTGATTTTCCGTTGATAATTTTGGCTTTAATCAGCTCCAGCTGTTTGGGAGCTTTTGTCCTTCCCTGCAAACCCCTCATCAATAATTCTGATTAATTCTGATTATTGATGACGCTGCCCTTTCACCTGCCAGGTATTCCATCCCAGCTGCTCCCTTCTGCCGGAAATCCTTTTATTTTCCACTTTTTTAGTTATTCCCAGCCTCTCCAGCTTCGGGAACGGGGAAAAGCCACAAAATCCAGGGGGAGCAGAGGGGGAAAACCGGGACAGGGAGGAGGGAAGGGATGGAGGAAAGGATGAGGGAAAAGATGAAGGAAGGGATGAAGAAAGGGTGAGGGAAAGGATGAAGGGATGAGGGAAGGGATGAAGGAAGAGATGAGGGAAAAGATGAAGAAAGGAATTGGGGAAGGGATGAAAAAAAGGATGAGGGAAAGGGATGAGAAAAAGGATGAAGGCAGGGATTGGGACAGGGATGCAGGAAGGGATCAGGGAAGGGATCCAGGCAAAGATCAGGGCAAGGATCCGAGCAGGGATGAGGGAAGGGATGAAGGAAAGGATGGATCAGGGCAGGGATCAGGTCAGGGATCCCAGCAGGGCTCCAGGGCCTCCCTGGGGATGTCCCCACCCGTCCCCTCCTCCCTGTGCCCCTCAGGACCGGGAGCAGCCGGGATCACCCCAATTCCAGAGCCGGGCCGGGCACCAGGAGCCGCCTCCATCCCGGGCGCTCCAGCGGAGCCAAATCCCCGGGGAGCGGCGGGGGGAGGACTCAGCCGTGATCCCTCGGCACCAGCCGAGCATCCTCACATCATCCCGAGCATCCTCATCATCCCGAGCGTTCGGGGCCGCCGGGAGCCGGGGAGGCTGCGGGAGGAGCGAGGGCAAGGCCAGGGCTGCAGCTGCGGCCCCGTTTCTCTGCTGTCGGTACCCCCAAACCAGGTGCGAGCGGGGATGCGCGGGGTCGGGGCAGCTCCAGGGGAGGGGAAGGGGAAGGGGCTGATCCCGGGAAGGGGAACGGGATGATCCCGGTCCCGGGAAGGGGAAGGGGCTGATCCCGGTCCCGGGGCCGGGAAGGGGCTGATCCCGGTCCTGGGGCTGGGAAGGGGCTGATCCCGGTCCCGGGAAGGGGAAGGGGCTGATCCCGGTCCTGGGCAGGGAAAGGGGCTGATCCCGGGCTGGGGAAGGGGCTGATCCCGGGCAGGGGAAGGGGCTGATCCCGGTCCCGGGCAGGGGAAGGGGCTGATCCCGGTCCCGGCTGCAGCTCCGGGGATGCCAGGCTGGGATGGAGCTGTGCCCAGTCAGGGTCTCACCATTCCCTGCCCGTTCTCCCGCAGCCGGGGCACCCCCGCGGTTCATGGGCTTGGGGACAGGGGAATGTCCCCTTGTGCCACCGGGTTTTGGGGTGGCACGGGGCCCACCCCGCTGTGGGCACCGACTGAGCCCCCTCAGCTGCTGTGCCTCAGTTTCCCCATCACGCTGTCCTTCCCTGGGTCACTGCTGGGGGACAATGGGGTCTGCTCTGTCTGTGCCTCAGTTTCCCCATCACGGTGTCCTTCCCAGGGTCGCTGCTGGGGGACAGTGGGGTGAGGAGTGCAGAGGGGTTTGCTCTGCTCCCCGAATCTGTGCTGGCCGCTCCCTGAGCCGTTTCCAGCGCTCTTGAGGCTGCCCCAAATCCCTCCTGGTCCCTTCAGAGCAGGACAAGGACAAACAGCCCCTTCCCCAGGAGCCTCAGCTGCTCTGAGCCGCTCCCCACCCACATTCCAGTCAAATCTGCCTCGGCCCTGAGTTTTGCATGAGAGGAGCACCGGGCAGCCTTTGCCTCAGCCAACACAGCCCCAAAAGCTCCCAGAGCCCTTGGCTGCTCCTTGAGGGCTTGGGAACCTCCCCAGAGCCTGTCCCAATTACACTTTGGGGTGTAATTGAGGGATCAGGGCAGGACAAGGCACCAAAATCCCCATTCCAGCCCAACGGAGCCCTCGGAGAGCGCGATGGATGAGTGGGATCTCCCACAATGGAAAAAAGAGGTGGAAAGCCTCAAGTACCAGCTGGCCTACAAGAGGGAGATGTCCTCCAAGACCATACCTGAGTGAGTGGGGACTTTTCCTTTCTCCTTTCCTTTCCTTTCTCCTTTCCTCTTTCCTTTCCTTTCTCCTTTCTCCTTTCTCCTTTCCCTTCCCTTCCCTTCCCTTCCTTCCCCATTTTCTCCTTTCCTTTCCTTTCCTTTCCTTTCCTTTCCTTTCCTTTCCTTTCCTTTCCTTTCCTTTCCTTTCCTTTCCTTTCCTTTCCTTTCCTTTCCTTTCCTTTCCTTTCCTTTCCTTTCCTTTCCTTTCCTTTCCTTTCCTTTCCTTTCCTTTCCTTTCCTTTCCTTTCCTTTCCTTTCCTTTCCTTTCCTTTCCCTTCTCCTTTCCTTTCTCCTTCCCTTCCCTTCCCTTCCCTTCCCTTCCCTTCCCTTCCCTTCCTAAACCTTCCCTTCCCTTCATTCTCTATTATCCATAATGCCTAAAAAATCATAAATCTGATCTAGAAATTGTATCCTATCTACATAAACACATATGTGTAATATGAATTGTATTTTGCACTGCATTTTGATTAAAATTATAGATTTTATTTTCTATATAATTTGGTATGTATAAATATATATATACATACAGGCACTCTCTTGTCTTTGTAGATATGATTTATTTTTTTTATTATATATAAAATCGTGGCCCTGGATGGTCTTGAAGGTTCCTACCAACCCAAACTGTTCCATTATTCTCTTTTATATGTGCCTTTTAAAATTAAATATATATATATATATAATATATAATATATAATATATAATATATATAATATAATATATAATATATTATATATTAGATGTTATATGTTATATGTTATATGTTATATATATTTTAGAATATATATTGTATATTATATATTTTATATTATATATATTATATAACATATTATATTATATAACTTATATTATATTATATTATATTATATTATATTATATTATTATATTGTATTTTTATACTGTATATATATATATATATATATGTAATCTCTTTTTAAAATATATATATTCTCCTATATTATATGTTACATTAGAATCTGCCCCCAGTGTGCAGATCCCCCCTTCCCAGAGCTCTCCAAAGCTCGGGATCCTTTAATCCCCAGCTCCCCCCGGGCCGTGCCCGCCCTGGCTCCGCTCTCTGCAGGTTTGTGAAGTGGATCGAGGACGGCATTCCCGAGGATCCCTTCCTGAACCCGGAGCTGATGAAGAACAACCCCTGGGTGGAGAAAGGCAAATGCATCATCCTGTGAGCTGCGTCCCCCTGCAGGGCTCCCGGAGCCCCGGAACCTGAACCAGCCCTGCCTCTGCTCCTCTCTGCTCCTGTAGCTGTAGGAGGGGGTTTAGAAATGGGGAACCCCCCAGGATGGGCAGCCTGGGGGAAAGGAGCAGCAAAGGCTGCCCAGGGCTGTGCTGCAGCTTCATCTCACACCCCTGCCACCCACAACCCGCAGATTTCTGCAACTTGTAAAGAAGCTTTTTATAAACCCCCCCATTTTTAGTGATTTTAGATACTTTTGTACACTGTAGGATATTGCTTCCCAGCAAACCAGGCAGAACCTGGCCCCTCGAGTTTATGTCTGAAATAAACAGAGCAATACTTCACCATCCATTTTTTTAGATCCATTTTATTTCTTCTTTTTTTTTTTTTTTTTAAACAAAATAAGCAGGTAATAAAAAAAGATAATAGCCCAAAATCATGGGCACACACAGAGGCCAGCCATGGGGTTGGAAAGGCAAACCCAGCTGATCCTTCAGCTCCAGCTTCATCTCCAGCTCAGCTCAGCAAGGTCCTGGAGCAGATCCCTGATGTAGGGGTGCCCTAGAGCAGGTCCCTGATGTAGAGGCTCCCCTAGAGCAGGTCCCTGATATAGAAGTGCTCCCCTATAGCAGGTCCCTGATGTAGAAGTGCCCCCCTATAGCAGGTCCCTGATGTAGAAGTGCCCCCCTAGAGCAGGTCTCTGATGTAGAGATGTAGAAGATCCTCTAGAGCAGGTCCCTGATGTAGAAGTGCCCCTCTAGAGCAGGTCTCTGATGTAGAGATGTAGAAGATCCTCTAGAGCAGGTCTCTGATGTAGGGGTGCCCCCCTAGAGCAGGTCTCTGATGTAGAGATGTAGAAGATCCTCTAGAGCAGGTCTCTGATGTAGAGGTTCCTCCTGACAGCGTTGGAGAAGCCCTCGTTGAAGCGGAACCAGACGTCGCTCCTGCCCACGGCCTTTCCCATCTGCAGCTCCAGGCACTCCTCCTTGGAAACCTGGGGGGCTGCAGCAGGAAAATCCACTTGAAAAACCTTCAAACCATCAGCTGTGCCCTGGCTGGAGAGGGGGATTGGGGGAGGCTCTGGAAGGGCAGAGCTGATGCTCCCAAATCCTGGATGCTGCAACCAAAAATTCCCCGCAAATTCGCTTTGGATGGGGCAGAATCCAGGGATGTGCCCACAGGAGCTCCCTGCCAGCTGGGCTGGGCTGGGTTTGTCCCCTGGGGATGGGGATGAGGGACAGGAGCCCCTCTTTGGGAATGGGGAGAGGCCCCAGTGGCACCCAGGGCCACCCTGTCCCTGTGTCACCCACCTGGGGATGGAGCCACCCTGTCCCTGTGCCACCCACCCCATTCTGAGGCCACCCCATCCCTGTGCCACCCACCCAGAGCTCAGGAACACTCTGTCCCTGTGCCACCCACCTGGGGCTGGAGCCACTTTGTCTCTGTGCCACCCACCCAGAGCTCAGGAACACTCTGTCCCTGTGTCACCCAGCCAGTTCTGAGGTCATCCCATCCCTGTGCCACCCACCTGGGGATGGAGCCACCCTGTCCCTGTGCCACCCACCCAGTTCTGTGTCCCTCTGTCACCCACCTGGGGCCTTGGCCGCCTCTTTCCTCTGGAGTGGCCTCCCAAAAAAGTCCAGTTCAGGCTGTGGGGAGCAAGCAGCAGCAATGGGGGTGGCTCTGGGGCACCTGCACTCGCAGCTGCTGCTCAGGGAGGGACAGAACCAGGGCAGGGCTGACCCTGGGCACGGCTCAGGCACCCCAAGAGCAGAGCAGGAGCCAAATGCAAATCCTGCAGGATGGGCCAGAGGCCTGGGAATGCAAACAGCATCCAAATTTGGGGGAAAGGCAAAAGGTGAGGCTCAGGTGGGGTTGTACAGGCAGGAGAGGGCTGGCAGCCGAGCCCTGGAGAGGGGCAGTGCCAGGGAAGGATCCCAGCTCCTCTTGGAGCCCAGGGTGGGATTGTTCCAGAGCAGCTTTTCCAAGCTGCTTTCCCACAGAGCCCAAATCCAGCTATTTCAGCCCAAAATCCCCACAGCCCCTCCCTCCCCCAGCCCTGAAAACTTCCCAGGACACACCCAAAATGTCACCCAGCCCAATTCGTGCCAATCCCAGCGAGGCCTTTACGGGACACATGGAGCTGGGCTGGGCTATTAAAGGAAATGGACTAAAAATCCCAATTGCAGGGGAGCCAGGGAGGGCCTGGCAGCCCAGGAAGGGCTGGGGGGAGGTGGGGCAGGAATTGGGGCAGGAATTGGGGCAGGAACGGGGGCCTGACCTTGTCCTGCAGGGCTGCTCTCCTCACGATGTGCTCCAGGCACTGCTGGTGGTTGGGGGTCCCCGCTGGCTCCTCCCCGGGGCCATTCCCGGGCTCCTGTGGGGAGCACAGAGCTGGGCCAGGCTCCCCTCGGGCTGTCTGAGCTCCAGGACTGGGCACTGAGCTCCTGTCACCCCCCCTGGCCCCATCCCACCCAGGTTGGATTCCAACATCCCAAAGATTTTCCCATCATTTTCTGCCTCCTGGGATCTGCCCCAGCCCCTTTCCCTGGGATTTCACATCCCCACCATGTAAACAAGGAGCCTTCAGAGATGTTTTTGCAGCTTCTCTTTGTCCCACACACCTCCCAGGAGCCTTTCTGCTGCTCCAAGGGGCTCCCAGGGATTAATTATCCCTCTGGCACCAGGGCAGGGCAGGCATCAGCTACACCCAGGGATGTTTCTCCACCTTTTCCACCCCTTCCCATCTTTTCCTGCCTCCAGGAGAGTGGGCAGAGCCACTCCGTTGCTCCTGGGGGCTTTGGGAGCTTTGGAAGTGGCAGCAGCCAGGGAAGAGTTCAGGTACAGGCCAGGTACAAACAGCAGCCAAAAATTCCCACCTAAAATCCCCACCTAAAAATTCCCACTGAAAATTCCCACTGAAAATTCCCACCTCCTCACACCCCTCACTGGAAGGGCTCAAAGCTTCAATTCCCTCCAGAATCCCTGCCAAAAGCTGAGCCCTGCAGCCCAGCCCAGCTGTGCAGGGGAACAGCTGCAGGCAAGGGGGTTAATCCTGGATTTCCAACCCGCAGCTTGGGGAAAAAACACATCCCTGGGCATCTCCTGCACACCCCCAGCCCTGGGGATGCCCACCTGGGCCAGGCTCCGTGCCTCTGTCCTCCTCATCTTCTCCAGCTCGATCTCCCTGGCAATGAGCTGCTTGGCCTGGTAGCTGAGCTGCCTGCGGGCCGGCAGGGCTGGGAAGCGGCACACGGCCTCCACATTCCTGCAGCAGGGAAAACAGGGAACAAACCCCAAAAATCAGCCAGCTCTGGGCAGCCTGAGAGCCCCAGCACCTCCCAGCCCTTCCCCTGGGGCATTCCAGGGGGAACCAACCCCAAAAATCACCCTGTGATTTCACCCTGTGCTCACTCTGGGCAGCCTGAGAGCCCCAGCAGCTCCCAGCCCTGCCCCTGGCTGGTTCCTGCCTCGGTTTCCCCCCGTGCAGGAATGGGAATGGGGACGCAGGAGGGATTAGAGGGGTTTAATCCAGCTTGAAAGCAAAAAGAGGAGATTGGACAGATTGCCCTGAAAAGCTCAGGGGCACAGCACAGCTCAACCTTCAGAGCCACCCCGAGGTGCCCCCCCAGACAGGTTTAATGGGAATCCAGCCAGGAACAGGAATTTGGATCATCAGAGCAGCTGGATTCTTAACAGGCCTGATTCAGTATCCCCAGCAACGAGGAGCCACCAGTCCCTCTGCCAGCTCTGAATATTTCATATTTATCCACTAATTTTCTGCTATTTATCCAATATTTATTCACTATTTATCCACTAATTTGCTGCTATTTACCCACTATTTATTCACTATTTATTCACTATTTATCCACTAATTTTCTGCTATTTATCCACTATTTATCCATTATTTTATTTGCTATTTATTCACTATTTATCCACAATTTAGTCACTACTTATTCACTATTTATTTACTATTTATTCACTATTTATCCACTATTATTGCCCCTAAAATAAAAAGAGCAAAGCCCCGAGTCAGGTGGCTCTGCAGCCACTCAGAAATCAGCTGTCAAACCAATGCTTTTAAAGAAATAAAGGCCAGGTTTTGCTGGTGACATCAGATCTGCTTGGCAGAGCTGCCAGGTGCCACAGGGAGGTGCCCAGGTGGGTGAGCCCTGTCCTGCCACCTCCTGGTGACAGCCACAGGAAGCTGCTCCCTTCCCTTTAATCCCACTAAAGCCAACCCGCTCAGCCCCAGCCCAAGGGAGGGATGGCCCAGCTGATGTGGGGATGGAGCAAAGCCAAAAGTCCCAACTCCTTCCTGAGGATCAGCACAGAATCCTGCAATGGTTTGGGTTGGGAGGGATTTAAAACCATCCAGCTCCAACCCTGACCCCTTCCATGTGCTCCAACTCCCATCCAGCCCTGCCTTGGACACTTCCAGGGCTGGGGCGGCCCCAGATTCTCTGGGAATTCCGTTCCAGGGAAGGATTCTGACTCCCAGTGCCCTCCCCAGCCCCGGCACTCACGGGTCCAGCTTGAAGACGTACTGGCCCTCGGGCAGGCGCTCCTGCAGGTAGGTGAGGTTGTAGGTGAGCATGGTGCTGATGAGCTCAGCCAGCTGCTGCTTCTCCTTCAGGCTGTAGAGCTGCGTGTTCACCTGCCCAGGGGACAGCACAGAGCTTGGAAACCCCAAACAGCCCAGGTCATGTTTTCTGGAAAAATCCATTCACCCAGGATTTCTGTCCTGGGAAGCTGAGAAGGCCTCAGAGAAAAATGAAAACAGGAATGATCTGATTTGCTTCTCCTGTGTTTGGCTGCTTTGGAATGTGTTTGGAGATTGTTTCATTGGTTTCGTGTCAATTGTTTTGACTCAATGGCCAATCACAGTCAGGCTGTGTTGGACTCAGAAAAGAGAGTCCTGAGTTTTTCATTATTATCTTTTAGCCTTCTGTAAGTATGCATTCTCTATTCTTTACTATAGTTTGAGTATAGTTTAGCATAATAATATGATATGATATGGTGTAATGTAATGTAATATAATATAATGTAATGTAATGTAATATAATATAATATAATATAATATAATATAATATAATATAATATAATATAATATAATATAATATAATATAATATAATATAATATAATATAATATAATATAATATATAATTAATATAATATAAATTAGCCTTCTAAGAACATGGAGTCAGATTCATCGTTTTCCTCCCAACAATTTGGGATCCTTTCTCACCCATTTTCTGGGTGAGGAGGGACCCAGATCAAGTTTAGTTCTCTCTTAGGGACACAGAGCAAGGACAGACCCTCTCCAGGGTGGGGGTGACTCTGAGGGCTCCCCAAAGCCCAACCCAGGACCCCTCCACACCGCTGGGCACCTCAACAGTGTCCCCAGCCTCTGCACCAGCCGTGACACCAAACCCAGCCCGGATTTGGGACACAGACCCAGGCTGGCTCCTCAGGGGGGTTCCAGAGGGCTCTGGGGAGCAGGGCAGGGCAGGGGGCACTCACAGGGCGCAGTTTGGGGGCGATGATGTCCAGCAGCAGGCACAGCACGTCCAGCACCAGCGCCTGCTGCCCCGCGCGGCTCCGGGCGCCCGGCGCGATCCCCGACACCATCGACAGCACCAGGTTCTGCATCTGGCCCAGCTTGGCCGCGGCCTGGGGACAGCACGGGGTGGGGTGGGATGTGACAGCCTGTCCCCAAAGCCCAGCTCTTTCCAATAACCCCTCCCTTGCCCCTGCTGAGTGCTGTCCCTCAATCTCGGCATTTCAGCAAGGGCATTGTGTGATTGGTGAAGTTCAAAAGATGCCTCTCAGCCATCATTGGGCCATCCAGGTGTCATTTGTCCCCTGAGACTTCCCTGGTTGGTGGGATCCCCACCCCTTCCCTCCCCCTCAGGTTAAAAACACACAGCAACCACGCGGTTCTGTGGGAGCTGTTGCTGCATTCAGAGGCCTGTGGGCCAGAATAAAGCTCTGGATCAAACCCTCCAGCAGAGCCGACTCCTTTCCTTCACCTTGCCTAAAGCCTCTCTGCTAGAGGTAAACCTGAGCTCCTGCATGCCTGGACTTGTCCCAAGAACCCAGCTGCAGCATCCAGCCAGCCAAAGGTGTCTCTGAGGTAAAACACCACAAACCCAGCCAGCCAAAGGTGTCTCTGGGGTGAAACCACCACACATCCAACTAGACAAAGGTGTCTCTCGGGTGAAACCAAACACATCCAGCCAGCCAAAGGTGTTTCTGAGGAGAAACACCACACATCCAGCCAGCCAAAAGTGTCTCTGAGGTGAAACCACCACACATCCAGCCAGCCAAAAGTGCCTCTGGGTGAAACACCACACATCCAGCCAGCCAAAGGTATCTCTGAGGTGAAACCACCACAAATCCAACCAGCCAAAGGTGTCTCTGGGTGAAACACCACACACATCCAGCCAGCCAAAGGTGTTTCTGAGGTGAAAACACCACACATCCAACCAGCCAAAAGTGTCTCTGAGGTGAAACACCACACATCCAGCCAGCCAAAGGTGTCTGTGGGGTAAAACACCACACATCCAGCTAGACAAAGGTGTCTGAGGAGAAACACCACACATCCAGCCAGCCAAAAGTGTCTGTGGGGTGAAACCAAACACATCCAGCCAGCCAAAGGTGTCTCTGGGTGAAACACCACACATCCAGCCAGCCAAAAGCGTCTCTGAGGTAAAACACCACACATCCAGCTAGACAAAGGTGTCTGAGGTGAAACACCACACATCCAGCCAGCCAAAGGTGTCTGTGGGGTGAAACCACCACAAATCCAGCCAGCCAAAGGTGTCTCTGGGTGAAACACCACACATCCAGCCAGCCAAAGGTGTTTCTGAGGTGAAAACACCACACATCCAGCCAGCCAAAGGTGTCTCTGGGGTAAAACACCACACATCCAGCCAGCCAAAGGTATCTCTGAGGTAAAACACCACACATCCAGCCAGCCGAAAGTGTCTCTGGGTGAAACACCACACATCCAGTCAGCCAAAGGTGTTTCTGAGGTAAAACACCACACATCCAGCCAGCCAAAGGTGTCTGTGGGGTAAAACACCATACATCCAGCTAGACAAAGGTGTCTGTGGGGTAAAACACCACACATCCAGCTGGACAAAGGTGTCTGAGGTGAAACACCACACATCCAGCCAGCCAAAGGTGTCTCTGGGTGAAACACCACACATCCAGCCAGCCAAAGGTGTCTGTGGGGTAAAACACCACACATCCAGCTAGACAAAGGTGTCTGAGGTGAAACACCACATATCCAGCCAGCCAAAAGTGTCTGTGGGGTGAAACCAAACACATCCAGCCAGCCAAAGGTGCCTCTGGGTGAAACACCACACATCCAGCCAGCCAAAGGTGTCTCTGAGGTGAAACCACCACAGCTGCCACCCTTGGTCAAGCAGCAAGGGCCAGGCCAGCCCGGGCATGTTCCATCCAGGAATATTGGTAATTAACCCCAATACACAGGGACCCTCAGGGGTGTCCTGCAGGCACAGGGCTGGCTGTCAGAGCCCCGCTGCACTCACCTCGGGCTGGCTGCTGGGGTAGGCCAGGCGGGGCACGGCGGCGGCGGCGAAGAGCAGGTGGAAGGCCACGGGCAGGAAGGGCAGGTAGCGCAGCAGCTGGAAGCTCTGGGCCTGCAGCACGGCCCTGCCCAGCAGGTCACAGAAGCCCAGCCACTCCAGGGCCAGGCACACGGAGCCCAGGCTGGAATCCCGCACCTTCATGTTCAGGAAGTTCTCAAACAGGCCCTGCAGGGGAGTGTGGGATCAGGTGGAGCTCACCTGGATGGGGGTCTGAGCCTCCCTCCAGCCCCCCTGGCTGCTCTCACCTGGGCCAGCTTCTCCTGCTCCCCCGAGGAGATGGAGAGGTGCAGGATGTGGTGGAAGCGGTGGGAGGAGGAATTGAAGCCCCCAGGGTGGGACAGGTCCTCGTCCCCCAGCTGGAGCTGGGCTGGCAGAGAGGGGTCCATTCCTATCCTGTGCCTGGGGGAGCCCAAAGGGGAGAGCTCAGGGTTTGGGTTTCCCAGGGCTGGAGGAATACAAAGCACCTGGAATGGTTTTAAACTGAGAGGAAAGGTTTAGAAGGAATATTGGGAAGGAATATTCCCTGGGAGGGTGGGCAGGCCCTGGCACAGGTGCCCAGGGAAGCTGTGGCTGCCCCTGGATCCCTGGCAGTGCCCAAGCCAGGCTGGGCAGGGTGTGGAGCACCCTGGGACAGTGGGAGGTGGCACTGGATGTGCCCTGAGGTCCCTTCCAACTCAAACCACTCCAGGATTCTATGATGGACACAAATCCCCTGAAGAAGCTGCTCTCCAGGACCTTGCAGGTCTCCCTTGAACACTTCCATGGATGGGGCAGCCACAGCTTCTCTGGGCAATTGGATCACCACCCCCAAGCACCCAACAATGTAAAAACCCCCTCCTCCTACCTCTGGGGCTTGGGCAGCTGGAAGATCTCCTGCCAGATGGAGAAGAGCCCCTTGTTCTGGTCCTTCAGGCCAATCCTCATGGTCTGCACCATCTGCACACTCAGCTCCTTCTGCCCTCGGCCGTGCAGGAACTGCAGCAGGAGCCAGGGATGGAGGGGATGGGGATCCCAAAGCCCTTGGGAACAGCTGGACACAGCCACCCCCCTCTTCCTCCACGGGTAGGGCTCAAAACACCCCAGGGGACCGGGAGATGCTTCAGGATGTGACTGGAAGGGATTTTTGTCCCCTCTGTCCCTGTATGAGCCTGAAGCTGCAGCAGAAACGTGGGCCATGCCATGTCCTGATGGCCATGCCCATGTCCCCAGGGCCATTGCTGTGTCCTGATGCCCATCCCTGTGTCCCTAGGACCATCCCCATGTCCCCAGATCCATGACCGTGTTCTGATGGCCATCCCCATGTCCTGATGGCCACGCCCATGTCCCCAAGGCCCTGACAGTGTTCCCAGAGCTCTCCCCATGTCCTCAAGGCCCTGACAGTGTCCCCAGAGCCCTCTCCATGTCCCCAAGCCCCTGACAGTGTCCCCAGGGCTCTCCCTCTGTCCCCAGAGCCCCGGCAGTGTCCCCAAGGCCCCGGCAGTGTCCCCAGAGCTCTCCCTGTGTCCCCAAGGCCCCGGCAGTGTCCCCAAGGCCCCGGCAGTGTCCCCAGCACCTGCAGGGTGTTGATGCAGGAGCGGATGTCGCTGTCGGTTTTCTCGCAGAGCGCCAGCAGCGCGCCCGTGTCCGCGCGCATTCCCTGCCGGAGCGCGATCTGGGGACAGACAGGGCTCAGCGGGGAGGGGACAGCGAGCCAGGGGGACAGGGGACAGGGCCCTGGGGGAGCACAGACCTCGCTGAGGCGCTGGGCCAGGCGGGAGGGCGCGGTGCGGGGGAAGCTGAGCAGGAAGGATTGCTGCCGCAGCGGGCGCAGCGCGGGCACGAACCTGGGGAGGGAAACAGGGGGATGAGAGGGCCCAGCAGGGAATTCCCTCCTTAATTCTGGAATTACTGAGGTTGGGAAAGACCTCCCAGAGCGTCGAGTCCAATCATTCTCCCAGCAGTGCCAAGTCACCGTGAAATGATGTCCCCAAATGCCACATCCACACAGCTTTGAAATCCCCTCAGGGATGGGGACGCCACCTCTGCCCTGAGCAGCCTGGACCAACCAACACCTGGCTGTCCTTTCCAGGAAGGAATTCTCCCAAATATCCAATTTAAACTTTCCCTCAGGCCGTTCCCTCTCCTCCTGTTCCCTGGAGCACAGCCCTGGCTGTCCCCTCCTGTCAGGAGCTGTGCAGAGCCACAAGGTCCCCTCTGATCCCCCTTTGCTCCAGGCTGAGCCCCTTTCCCACCTCCCTCAGGGATTCTTCAGCCCCTTCCCAGCTCCCTCAGGAATTCTCCAGATCCTTTCCAGCTCCCTCAGGAATTCTCCAGCCCCTTCCCAGCTCCCTCAGGAATTCTCCAGATCCTTCCCAGCCCCCTCAGGAATTCTCCAGATCCTTCCCAGCCCCCTCAGGAATTCTCCAGCCCCTTCCCAGCCCCCTCAGGAATTCTCCAGCCCCTTCCCAGCTCCCTCAGGGATTCTCCAGCCCCTCCCCAGCTCCATTCCTTTCCCTGCACACCCTCCAGCCCCTCAATGTGAGGAGCCCAAACCAACCCCAGGACTTGAGGAGCTGCACTCAGACACTCCCAGCAGTCACCTCCTGTCTGGGGGCAGGGTTTGGTGTCCCTGTCCCCCCTCCTGGGCAGGTGACACTCACTGGTCATTGCAGATGCAGATGATGGGCCGGAGCAGGAGCCCCCCCTCGCGTCGCCGCCGCCGCCCCGCGCCCGCCTCACCCTCGCCGTCCTTCCTCTGGATGATGGACAGCAGGACGTTGATGGAGGCCTGGGGGGAAGGAAACGGGACGGGAGGGATGGGTTCCTGCTCGTGGAGCGCTGGGGGAGCTGTTACTGGGGTGGTGTTTGAGGGGCCGGTGCTCACCGCGGGCGCGCCGTCGATCTCGTCGATGATGAGGCAGTTGGGCCTCTCGTGGGAGCCCAGCACCGACCTCATCTGGGTGGCAGCTTCAATCCTGGTCTGGAACACCTCGGGGCTGCGGTCATCGCTGCGAGGGGACACGGGGACAGGTGACTTTGGGCGTGGGGACACGGCCGGCATCGTCCCTGGGGCAGCATCACCTCAGAACAGCATCACCCCTGGGACAGCACCATCACTTCCAGAGCAGCATCACCACCAGCATCGTGTCCAGAACAGCATCATCTCCACAACAGCATCATCATCTCCAGAGCAGCACAACCTCCACAGCACCATCACCTCCAGAACAGCACCACCTCCATGCCACCATCACCTTCAAAACACCATCACCTCCAGAGCACCACCGCCTCCACAATAGCATCACCATCACCTCCAGCATCACCCCTGGGACTGCATCACCTCCAGAGCAGCACAACCTCCACAGCACCATCACCTTCAGAACAGCATCACCTCCATAACAGCATCACCATCACCTCCAGCATGACCCCAGGGACTGCATCACCTCCAGAACATCTCCACCTCTGGGACACCATCACTTCCAGAACAGCATCACTTCCAGCATCGCCCCCAGGCCACCATCATCTCCAGTATCACCTGCCCTCTTCTGTGGTCAGGGCATGGGCTCACCTGGCACCCAGGGGCTCACCTGGCATTCATCTCCACAGCGTTGTACCCCGCGTGCCTGGCGATGACGTGGGCCAGCGTGGTCTTGCCCAGGCCAGGGGGCCCACAGAGCAGGGCCACCTGTGGCGCAGAGAGAAGGTCACCCCTGGAGAGCTTCCTCCTCAGAGGGGACAATGCTGCTCCTCAGCTGGAGGCAGCACAGGGAGCCACAGCCGCGTCCCCTGTTGCCCACCTTGTGTTTGGGTCTCTTGTGCTGGTCCAGCTCGGCCTCCAGCATCTCCTCGGTGAGCTGCACCTTGGTTTTCCACTTGTTGGGATGTTCCTTGGCATGGCTGAGGGGGGGATTGGCTGCAGGGTTGGGCTTGGGCTTCTTGCCAGCCTTGTCCTTGCCGAACACCACCGTGTCCCACAGCTTGAGCCACTTGAGCAGGCAGCGGTTGGTGTACTGCAGGGAAGCAGGGAAAATCCATGGAACCTGGGGAAAGCCAGCTGGGGCAGAGGAAAGCTCTCCTTCATGGGGGAGGCTGCTCAGGGTTCCACCTGGCACCTCCCTGGGACAAGGTGGGGACATTTCCCTTCCCAGCTCAGCCCCCATCCCTCAGGAAAGCTGGGTGAGTCACACCAGCCCCATCCCTGCTGGCCCTGCTCTCTCTTGGCTCAACTCAGCAATTCCCAGCACGTCCAATTCCCTACAAAACTTCTAACAATCCCCAGAACAATTCAAAATATCCACCAATTTCTAATTAAAATCCTCTCAATCTTTTTTGTCTCATTTTGGTGACATTCCATAGGTTTATCTGCCAGAACACCCCCAGCTTCCAGTGCAAAGCTGCCATCCCAAGCTCCCAGGACTGCTCCCAGGCAGAGCAGCACAGACACAGCCCCCCAAGCCAGTGCTTCCAAAGGCAATTCCTGATCCCAGGGCATGACCCCACTCATGCCAAGCCCCCCCTTGTCCCAGCACCTCACATCATCACTGAGCAGCTCCATGTAGCGCTGGGGGGTGAACTTGTCCACCCAGAGGCAGTGGGATGCAGGCTCCTCCTGGGCTGCTGGGGCTGTGTCCATGCTGGGATCCGGGCTCTCGGTGCTGGCCTCGCTCCCCAGGCAGCTGCAGCATGGAATTGAGGTACCCCAAAGCACCCCAGCAGTCAGGGCAGGGTGGGAACTGCACACAGACCCCCCAGGCTGGGGGTAATGAGGGCAAAAAGGCCCCTCTGCTTGCAGGTCCCCCATAATCTGATTGTGAGGGAGACAAATCTAGCAGCAAGGCAGGGATTGGGGAGGGATTTCACGCCAGCACCTCACCTGTTGATGATCTCTGTCAGCTGCTGGGAGGCCTCCAGAACCCGCCTGCGACGCTTGAGCACAAACACAGAGGGGTCACGGCTGGGGACAGGGGTTTGGGAGCCAGCCCTGTGGCCAGCAGGGGTGCCAGGGACTCAGGGGAAGGGCAGGGACATGCGGTACCTCCTCAGCCACCTGCTCCTTCAGGTAGGAGAAGGGCACCCCCAGCAAGTGGAGCGGCCTGCGAGCGTTCCAGCCCAGGGAATCCGGGAGCTGCAGGGACACAGCACGGCCAGCGCCCGCCTGAGCCACCTGGAGGCCACCGAGGAGCAAAGCCGACCTTCAGACCCCTCCTCACCTCCAGCCCTGTCCTGCAGGGATCATCCCTCAGCACCAGGAAGACCCTGGTGCCCTGGGTGGATGTCACATTGATGTAATCCTCCAGGATGGGGGGTCTCCTCAGGACCCTCTTCTTTTCCAAGGGTGGTGTGGTCTGCATGGGGACCATTCCACTCATGTCCAGCTGGTTCGAGCTGGAAAACACCAAAATTCTTAAGCAGGAGAAGGGCTCTTCCCCTCTCTCCTGTTACAAATGGGGTTCAGCGTGGCCAACCTGGTATCGTGGGGAGCCAGAGGTGCATCTGGGCCACCATCCCAGGGGACATCCGGAGCCAGCTCATCGTCCCCACCGAAATCGAGCTTCTTAACAGCTTCCAGGCGCTGCCGCTTCGGCTTCGGGGCTGGAGCAGGAGGAGAGCATCACTCACTGACGGACGGTGGTACCCAGGGATGCTCCAGCACCCGGCACCGCTCGGGATGGGGAACAGGGGCAGCAGCACCCGGGGAACCGGGTCAAACCTACTGCGAGGCTCGGCTGCTGCCGGGGACACGGCGGGGACACAGTCCCGGTCCCTCTTCTTGGCGCCGGTGCCGCCGGGAGAGTCCCCGGGGAGGTCGGGCTGCTCCGGCGGCTGCCGCTTGCTCCGGAACTGCGATGTTTTGGGGCCGGCGGGTGGGGACGGCTCATCTGCAAGAGGGGTCACACCACGGTGCCGGTCACCGGAGGGGACCCGCGGCGGGACGGGCACACACGGGCGCGCAAAGCACGGTCCTGCCCGCTCCCTCCCTCCGCCGCCTCCCGTCCAGAGCCGCAGCAGCGCCCACCTCCCAGCTCGGCCAGCACCTCCAGCTCGTCGGCGAAGCGCTCGTAGTAGCCATCGTCAGGCCCGTCCTCGGGCCCATCCTCGGCGCTCGCCATGCGCCGCTCCCGCCCCGCCGCCGCCGCCACCGGCCCCGCGCCCGCCGCGCTTCCGCCCGCGCGCGCCGCGGAGCCGACGCTGATTGGGCGCGGGGCGCGAAGGCGGAGACGAGGACGGCGCTGATTGGACGGGGCGCGCGGGAGGACGCGGCGGGGACGGCGCTGATTGGACGCGACGTGAGCGCTGCCGGGAGGCGCTGCGGGAGCGGGCGGGGCCGGGGGGCGGCGGCGGCGCTGCGCGGGTGCCCCCGGCCGGGTCCGGGTACGAGTCCGGGTCACCTCCGCCCGTCCCGGGTCACCGCCGCCCGGTCCAGGGTCCTCTCCGTCGCACGTATCCCCGCCCCGCGTCCCTTGTCCCCTCTCCCCTCTGTCCCGTGCCCGCCGGCAGAGCCGCCGCGCTCGCTGCAGCGGGGAGAGGCCGATGGCCGCCGCCGGGATGGGCAGAGGCAGCACCGCACGGCTGCGGGGCCTCCACGCGTGACAGCGGGGCGGGCATGGGCCTTCCGTGCATGGCGCCGGGGCGGCCCGGGACAGCGGGACAGCGGCGGGGCCGTGCGCTGTGACATCGGCATGGCCGCGGCCGGAGCGCTGCGGTAGCGTCCGCACCGCCGTGGGACCTGCACCCGCACGGTGTGACACCGGTGAGCCTGGGGACAGGCAGGGTGACAGCAGGGTTGCAGGTAACCTCGGCAGCACCGGTGCATGTCCGTTCCCTGCTGGGGTATCCCACCTCCAGGCCCTGCCCGTCCCGTGTGTCCGGGGCTGCTGTGCCCATCCCGCAGCTGGCGGTTCCTCATCCCGGTTCCCGCTCGCTCTCTGTGCCCCGCAGGGCGCTGGCCATGGAGCCGGGCACCATCGACAACCTGTCCATCCTGTACCAGAGCTCCGACTTCATCGTGGTCAACAAGCACTGGGACCTGCGCATCGACAGCAAGATGTGGTACGAGACGCTGACCCTGCAGAGCCAGCTCAAGCACCGCTTCCCCGAGCTGGCCGACCCCGACACCTACTACGGCTTCAGGTGAGCGCCTGGGCACCGAGCCCGGCTCTGCCCTCTGCTCGGGACGCTCCTGAGATGCCCTGGCTGCTCCTGTACCCCCGTGTCCTTCCCAGGTTCTGCCACCAGCTGGATTTCTCCACCAGCGGGGCCCTGTGTGTGGCACTCAACAAAGCGGCGGCGGGAAGTGCCTACAAGTGCTTCAAGGAGCGCCTGGTGACCAAAGCCTACCTGGCCCTGGTGAGCCCTCCCTGCTACCTCCTGCCCGGCCTTCTGGTGTTCCTGAACACCTCTGCCCTGAGGGAAAGCTGAGGGACTTGGGGGTGTTCAGCTGGAGAGGAGAAAGATTCAGTGTTGGAGCTTAAAGGGGCTCCAAGAGAGCTGGAGAGGGATTTGAACAAGGGCATGGAGGGACAGGACACAGGGAATGGCTTCCCACTGCCAGAGGGTGGGGTTAGGTTGGATATCAGGAAGGAGTTCTGGCACAGGGTGCCCAGAGAAGCTGTGGCTGCTCCATCCCTGGAAGTGTCCAAGGCCAGCTTGGATGGGGCTGGCAGCAATGTTGAAGGTGTCCCTACCCCGACAAGGAGTTGGGCTTGGGGAAATGAATGGGCTTTAAGGTCCTTCCAGCCCCATCCTTTCTGTGATTCCATGGGGGGTGGGTGAGGAGCACGTGCCTGGGCTCAGTGTGCACGTTCCTGTCCCCAGGTGAGGGGACACGTGAGCCAGAGCTGGATGTCGATCCGCTACGCCATCGGGAAGAACACCACGGAGGGCATGACCCACATGATGTGCATCGAGGGCACAGAGGGTGAGCAGCCCCAGCCCCTGCTCTGCCCACGCCCCCAGGGATGCTCTGGGGCATCACAAACCCTTTCTGGATCTCCTTGCAGGCTGTGAGAATCCCAAGCCGTGCCAGTCGGAGCTGATCGTGCTGGAACATGGATCCTACAGCGGAGACCCCGTCACCAAAGTGCTGCTGCAGCCGCTGACAGGTGGGGACAGGGGCAGCTCTGATTGGAGCAGAGCCTGGAAAGGGATGAGGGAAGCAGGGGGACAAATGCCATTAGGTGCATTGTCACCATGCCCCGAAGGAGGCATTCAGGAATTCCCCATCCCTGATCCCCGCTCTCCCCCTAGGGAGGACTCACCAGCTCCGGGTTCACTGCAGCGCCATCGGCCACCCCATCGTGGGGGACTTCACCTACAGCCACCGGCAGGACAGCAATCCCTACAGGATGATGCTCCACGCCTACTACCTGCGCATCCCCACGGGCAAGGAGCTGATCGAGGTGTGCGCGCCCGACCCCTTCGTCACCGCCATGGACAGCAACTGGGTGCCCCAGCACGTCACCCAGCGGCTGGAGGATGTCATCCAGGAGCTCAAGGACAAGGGGACACACAAGGAGGAGGAGAGCCAGAAAGCTGCCAGAGAGGAGGGAGCAGGGGGGGAAGGCAGCAGGGAGGAGACAGAGGAGCAGCGGGTGCAGTGTGAGCAGTGGCTGGCTGAGTGGGCTCTGGAGTGAGCACAAAGCGCCTCCCTGCATCTCCAGCTCCAGCCTTGTCCCAGCGGGTCCCCACGGAGCCCGGCGCTGCCTCCACACCTGCACTCCCTCTGTGGCTTCCCTCGCTCCTGGGGCTGGCACCAGGTGGATTTTAGGAGGGGTTGAGGTGGGGTTATTTTGTGATGTCCATCATCCGTCTGGTCATGGGATGTCCCTTTCCCAGTTCTGAGCCTCAGCAGCAGAGTGTGTCACACTCCAGCTTAGAGTGACCCCAGAGCTTTCCTTGCCTGTCCTGGGGCTCGGGCCCAGCTGGGCACTGCCTTTGCCTTGGACATTACCACAACCTTTCCATGCTTGGATGCAGAATTGCAGCCCAGCATAAGGAGGGGAGAAGGTGCTGGGTGCAGCTCCAGTGTCCCTGTCCCCCATTCCCTCACTCCAGCTGCTGGGCCATGACTGGGGGCTGGAGCACATTGTGGGGACACTGAGAGTCCCCCAGTCCCAGGGTGTCCTGTGAAACTGGACTGGGATGGGCATGGAAAGGTCCCTGCTCCTTGCCCCCTCCCTCCCTCATCCCACCTGGGCGGTTTTTAAAGGTTTGGTGAAGGTGAAGGAGTTGATACCAATGGATTTTAAACTTTTTTCAATTTTCTAGGAAGAGAATCTAGTCTTTTAGGGTTTGTAAAATACGAGTGGTCTCAGGAATGAGGTATTTTTAGTACTTCTGTGGTCAGAGAGCCAGCAGCCCAAAGCTTTTTTAATGGATTTTATTACTCCTCCTTCTAGCACTGCCTTTCCTGCTTTTATCCCTGCTTCAGGTCAGAGGACACAAGTCCCTTTCTGCTCACCCACCTGAGGAGGGACCAGTGTCCTGTGTAGGTCCCATGGGGTGGTTCCTGCCTGGCAGGTTTCCAGAGGGTCCTGCAGGCAGGTCCTTCAGCTGGGCAGTTTGGGAAAGCTCTGCAACAGTAAGAAAAGGACAAAGGTGAAAGAAAGGCTGAGAACTGATGGGAAGAGCAGGCAGGAGCTCAGCTTTGACAGGTGCCAAGAAATTTCCTCGTAAGTGCCCTTGCTTTGCTGGTCATCCTGCTTCGCTTTCCCCTTCCCTGCTCATCCTCTGCTGCCCGTGGGGGACATTTGGAAATGAGGAGAACAGGACAGCTGGGGAGGGACAGCTGGAGCCACACAGCCCCATCCCAGGGCTTTCAAGCACCACTTCAGCACGTACCCAGAGTTGTTGTCACCTCACCAGCCCCATCCCGTTGAAAACACACATGATGGGGTTCACACAGCTGATATTCCCACCCCGAGGGGGATAAAAAGTCACAGCCCTCTCCTTGTGGATAAACACACCCTGCAAGTCACCGAAATCCCGGGGTGGTGGAGGGAGAATTGGGTCACCTGTCCTAAGTGTCCCTTTGTTTTGTGGCTTGGTGCCACCACTGCAGGGCGGGGATGGCCTGAGGTGCCAGCCCTGGGCACTGAGCGGGCACGGTGGGCTCAGGGCCGGTGCCAGGGGGCTTTGAGAGCAGGAGGATCAGGAGCCCCTTGTCCTTCCTGCCAGGCCGTGTGCCCGGGAAGGGCCGGGCAGGTCCCACGGCCAGGAAGGAACCTGTTTGCCAAAGATTCGAGGGATGACGCGCACAGGAGGTGCTGGAGAGTGACAGCAGGGATTCACATGTCACAGGGGGGACCCAGCCTTGCCCGCGCTGGGAGCGGTTCCTGCCGGGAACACGGCCGGGATGAGGGGTGGGAACATGGGGACATGGCTGGCACCTGAGCCCGCCATGTTTGTGTGGAGGAGCCCTCACACCCCAGCCCAGCCTTTGCGTGCTGCTTCTCCCCAGCGCCACAGATAAAAGAGAGGGAATTTTCCTTACCCTGCAGAGTTTTCCAGGCGCCCTTCCCAGCTGCTTTCCAGGCCAATGTCCCCGTCCTGTCCCCTCCTGCCCGCGGGGCTGCGGCTCCTCCGGTGCCCTGGGGTTGTGGCGTGGCTGTGATGTCCCGTGCACTCCGCAGTTCCAGTTTTGGTGTATTTGCTGTATTAAACGTGTCTCTGCCCTTCACTGTCTGCTCTCTACATCCATTTCCCGGGGGCTTCCAGGAATGAGGGGAATGAGGCCGGACCGGCCCCATGGGAGCGGCCCTGGGGCTCCAACCCGGCCCGGCCGACCTGTTGTGTGAGGGAGGATTGAGTGTGACAGGATTGAGTGTGAGGGGTAAGATTGTTGTGTGAGAGGATTGTTGTGTGAGGGGTAGGATTGTTGTGTGAGAGAGGATTGAGCGTGAAAGGATTATTGTGTGAGGGACAGGATTGTTGTGTGAGAGAGGATTGAGTGTGAAAGGATTATTGTGTGAGGGACAGGATTGTTGTGTGAGAGAGGATTGAGTGTGAAAGGATTATGGTGTGAGGGACATGATTGTTGTGTGAGAGAGGATTGAGCGTGAAAGGATTATGGTGTGAGGGACATGATTGTTGTGTGAGAGAGGATTGAGTGTGAAAGGATTATTGTGTGAGGGACAGGATTGTTGTGTGAGGATTGTTGTGCGAGCTGCAGGATTGTTGTGTGAGGGACAGGATTGAGTGTGAGAGGATTGTTGTGTGAAAGGATTGTTGAGTGTGAAAGGATTGTTGTGTGAGGGAGAGGAGTGTTGTGTGAGCTGCAGGATTGTTGTGTGAGGGGTTGAATTGTTGCGTGAGGGACAGGATTGAGTGTGAGAGAATTGTTGTGTGGGGGAAGATTGTTGTGTGAGCTGCAGGATTGTTGTGTGAGGGAGGATGGAATTTTAGAGGATTGCTGTGTGAGGGACACACATCCCTCAGGTTGGAGCGGAATAAAAACCGATTGAAGACCTAAGGAATTACTGCAGTCTCTAAGACTGGGAGATTTTTTTGAAGATTATGAACCAGATGTGGGCAGAGGGCCACTGGTAAAGGGAGGGGAGCATTCCCAGCCCTCCTGGCACAGGGACCTGCAGTCAGAGCTCACAGCTGACCTGGCAATGTCCCCAGGAATGCCTGGGGCAGTGTTCCTCCACACGTTCAAGTTCTGGGTGGATCCTCCAGGGGCGGCTCCCGAGGGGGTTTCAGGGCCAGCTTTGATCTCCACAGGGACACAGTGGACGCGGTAACCCCTGGAGTGGCCCTGATGTGTCCCTGCCCTCCTGCTCCAGCCACCTCTGTCCAGCCAGCCTGAGGCAGGGGCTGTGTCCCTCCAGCAGCCTCATAGCATTCTGTAATTTTACTGTCCCAACAGGAGCTATTTTCACAGTAAATCCTTCCAAAATAGAAACGAGCAACACCCATGGGCGTCAACCCAGCCCTGGGGCTGCAGGACCGGTTGGGGGACGGGGCTGGTGACAGGACAGGGCTGGGGGTGACAAACCCCTCTTAACACTGCCAGCAGCTTCAGGGACCCTTGGTGAGGGCTGGGACCCCCAAACCTGGCTGAGAGCGGGGCACAGCCCTGCTCCAGCCCACCCACCCTTCCCTTTTCCCGGGATAAAAGCTCAGATAAAGTTTGTGCTCACAGCTCCTCCAGGTTGTCATCTCAGAGCCACGGGAAGGATTTGATTCCTTTGCTCTAGGTCCCCTTCATGACATGTGCTTGACATTTGGAGCATGATCAGGGGGAAAAGCTGAAAAAAAGGGAATGGGATTGGCTGTGATCCAGGGAAAAAGGAGAGGAGAGACACCTCCCAGAGGGTCCTGAGCCCATCACTGGGCTCAGTCTGTTCTGCACCCTATAAAATAACCCCTGAGCAGCTCTACAGGTTTTCCCCTCACCTGGAGCACCTTAATCCCCCTCAGGAGCACAGAAACTCCCAAACCAGAGGCTTTAACTCCTTCTGGGTTCACTTTCGGTTCAGCTGAACCCAGAGCTCAGTGACCCTTTATGAGAAGTAGGAAACAGCCCCAAATCAACAGCAGGGAGAAGGAAAGGAGCCTGACAAAACAGAGTTGAGAAACTGCCCCGTCACACCCCGTGTGCGGAGCAACATCCCCACCCCGCACAGATAAAGTGCCGAGCGCTGCCCAGCCCCTGCCCCAGCCCCACCAGCACCTTCCTGGGGAATCCTCCCATCCCGGAGCCAGATCCCCCTGGACAAGGGGGAACAGAACAGCTCGGCACAGCCACGGTAGGATTTGGGGGGAAAAAATGTGATTTGGGGGGGAAAAATGAGATTTAGGGGGGAAAATTCCTTGTGTTGAGTTAGACAGCGATAATGGATTGCTGTGGGCAGCCTTGGGGGATTTGAGGAGAAAGGATTGATTTTCTATCAGGGGATCCCCCTGAGGGGTGGGGAACACCTGCTGGGCTCCCCCACTGCCTTACACTGGATTTCTCCCAGTCTGTGCTGGTGAGGAGCAGGGGGATGGAGGGGGACCCTGTCCCTGCAGGACAGTTGTGGAATTTCTTTACTAATAGGTGGGAAAAGTCCTGTTTTCTGTTATGTGGGATTTAAAATCTCACCTGTGGTCGTTGGGGGTCTGTGCAGCACCACAGAGATGGGGTGGGCATGGTGAGCCCCTGACCCCAGAGCTCCAGCCCCAGTGCGGGGTGACAGAACCAGCCCCAGGACCTGCAGTGCTGTCCCCAAGCTCTGACCCCGAGTGTGGAACAGCTCCTGCCCCAGGTGACAGACCTCCAGCCATTCCAAGTGTGGGACACGGCTCTCCAGACCCGCTCCAAGGACGGACCCCTGGCAGCAGCACCATGGTGCGGGCAGCCCCAGCCCTGGCAGCCATCACCCTCTGCCTCCGTGAGTCACATCCTGTCCCCCAAAACTGCCCCGGGACCCCAGGGATGCTCCAGCTGTGCTGCTCCTCATCCCAGTCCTGCTCAGTTGAGCCCTCCCGGGCTCTGTGTCCTGCTCCCCTCAGCATCCACAGGCTTTCCCCAGGGACATCTTCCCAGATTTTCAGGGATGGATTTATCCCTTTTGGTCTTCCACACCCTCCTGAAGGGTGGAGGGAGGGAGCTGGGGGTTCTCAGGCTGGGGGCTGCTCCCTTCATAGTGATCCACAGCATTTCCTAAACATGAAATTAGCAAAGGAAAGGCTCTTCCCAGACTTCAAACCCAGAGCTGCTTGGAGCAGCCCCGACAAGCCATTCATACTCCAGGGATGTTTCCTAACCTGCTCCTGCTTCCTTGTAGGCATCTCCACAGACCCGGTGAAAGCCACAGCGGTGAGTCCCTGCCGGCTCTGCTGGCTCCCACCGTGCCAGGGCTTCCCCAAAATCCCCCAGCTGGCTCTGGAGGTGCCACCATTCCTGCAGCGCTCAGCTCCAGGGTGGCACAGCCACCACCTCCCTGCTGTCCCTCTGTGCACAGCGTGGCCCTGTCCTTGTCCCATCCCTCCCCTCTGTGCCCTGCTCCCAAACCCAGCTCCAGGCAAGCAGGGACAGACCCACCCGAGTGTCCCCGCTGCTGAGAGTGGCTTTGGTGGCTTTTGTCCCCACAAGTCACCCAGGGGCTGCTGCAGCTCCTGGCTGCTCCCACGGGCAGCACTGTATGTGCTCCAGCCGGGTCAGATCCTATTCCCTGCATCTCAGATCCCTTCTTCCCTTTCCTTACCGGGGCTGAGCATCCCCCATCCTCTCTGCAGGCTGCTCTGATTGTTGGAGCCGTCCTGTCCAACGCTGAGCGTCCCCAGTAAGTACCAGCCCAGCCCTGCGGGGGCTCTGGGGGGTCCCAGGGGGTCTGTTGGGGTGAATTTGCGTTTATCCCACATTTGCTGCTGTGCCGGGTCACTGGGCAGGGAGGATTTACAGCCCTGTGCAGCCGGTTCCGTGCTGGGATTCCAGCTGGCTGGGCTCCTGCACAAACACAAACACACCGAGGACTGTCCTTCCTCCACGCGGCTGCAGCTGGAGCCTCGCCCCGGCTGAATCCCGGGCGCCGCTGTTTTATCCCTCACCCAAACCCCGGGATACGGGGGCACCCACCCGGCCTTGGGGATGGCGGCACGGCCACATGTACACATGTGACACCCCACATGTACAGCCTCAGGGTGCTGGTGTGTGACCTGGAGCCGGGCACCATCCAGGCCTCGGACCCCAACATCCTGGAGAAGCTGAAGCTGTGCCCGGCGCTGACAGGGGCACAGCAGGACGCCCTCAATGCCCTGCTCCTCTCGGGGGGCACACCGTACGGGTGAGGAGCCTTCCCGCTGCTGGAAGGGTGGGCGGTGAACAGGAGGGGTGGGGATCCACGGGATGCTGAGCTGCTCCTGCTCCTGCAGGGATCCCTCAGGCTGGGATTCACAGACTCTGCAAGACCTGGGGCCGCTCGTGCTGGCGTTGAACCAGACCACGCTGAGTTTGGTGGCCGAGGTAAGGTCCCTCCCTCCTCGGGGGGAGATGGCCATCGGGCAGGTCAGCTCCGAGGCTGGGGGGGACCCAGGATCCTGTGCTCTCCGGTCCTAGAACCCCTCTGTCCCTGTGCTCTCCAGTCCTAAAACCCCTCTGTCCCCGTCCCCCCGGTCCCAGCACCCTCTGTCCCCGTCCCCCGGTCCCAGCACCCTGTGTCCCTGTCCCCCCAGTCCCAGCACCCTCTGTCCCCGTCCCCCGGTCCCAGCACCCTGTGTCCCTGTCCCCCCAGTCCCAGCACCCTCTGTCCCCGTCCCCCGGTCCCAGCACCCTGTGTCCCTGTCCCCCCAGTCCCAGCACCCTCTGTCCCCGTCCCCCGGTCCCAGCACCCTGTGTCCCTGTCCCCCCGGTCCCAGCACCCTCTGTCCCTGTCCCCCCGGGTCCCCGTCCCCCCGGTCCCAGCACCCTCTGTCCCCGTCCCCCTGGTCCCAGCACCCTCTGTCCCCGTCCCCCCGGTCCCAGCACCCCGTGTCCCTGTCCCCCCGGGTCCCCGTCCCCCCGGTCCCAGCACCCCGTGTCCCCGTACCCCCGGTCCCAGCACTCTCTGTCCCCGTCCCCCCGGTCCCAGCACCCCGTGTCCCTGTCCCCCCAGTCCCAGCACCCTCGGTCCCCGTCCCCCCGGTCCCAGCACCCCGTGTCCCCGCAGGCAGCTCGGGAGGGTTTCAGGACGAGCATCGCTGCCGCCTACATCAGCCAGGGGCGTTCCCAGCGGGAGGAATCCCTGCTGCTCCTCAGGGCGCTCGCAGCAGCCTCAGTCGCCTCCCAGCCCCGGCTGCAGCGCAGCACCGACCGTGAGTGTTTCCCTTCCCTCCGGCCAGGCCGGGGCTCTGGGAGGGGACAATGCCCGGGGCTGGTAGGGTCTGGGAGCTCCCGGCTGGACCAGGCAGAAATCTGGGATTCCCACAAACGGGGGAAGTGGGGAAATGTCCTTGAAGTACAAAGTGAGGTCTTGCTCTTACCTGGGAGCAGAGATGTGGTGGCAGCACTCAGGAGGGAGCTGGGACAGTCCCCAGGGCAGGATGCTGCTGGAGCAAAGGATGTTCTTGTAGGAGACATGGAGCAGTTTGAGCTGATTTTAACAGGACTAAGCACATGTGGGCTGCAAAACATCACCAGGTTCTTCTGGAATGACTTCAGGGAATGACAGCAAATGAGACACCTCTGTGGACTGGGGACCAGGGGATGGGAACAGGATCCACCACGGCTTGAGCCACGTTTTTGTGATTCCCTGTCCTTCAGCAGGGCTCTGAGGGCCAGGTGGGAAGGGCACACAGGGGACACACACCTTCTGCCTGACCAATTCCTTGCCCTCAGGCTGCCAGGCCGAGCCCATCACCGCCAGCAACATCTACTACATCGCCGTCCTCTTGCCTGAGGACCTGGACCTGTGCCTGAGCGATGATGTGTTAGTAGAAAACCTGGAGGCTGTGAAGGATCTGCTACTCATCCCAGAGGCTTACTTGGTCCTGAAAAAAAAGGTGGATGAGGTAAGGGGTGGCACAGGGCAGGAGCTCCCCAGCAGCACGGGCCAAGCCAGGATGGGCAGTGCACAGGGCTCAGTGGGCGCAGGGATGAAGGTGCCCAAGTGGGTCCTTTGCACTCATTCCTGCCCTATTTTCCCTTCCCTTCCCTTCGGGCTGGGCCCCACAGTTTTTCCAGGGGTCAGAGATCCCAGAGGAGAAGCTGAGGCAGCTGGGGAGGCTGTCCCGCCTGTACACGGAGGAGGAGATCAGCCGGTGGCAGGTGACATCCAATGAGACCCTCTCAGCCCTGCTCAGCGACTCAGAAGCACCATGGAGCGATTCCCAGGTAAACCCATGGCAGCAGAAGAGGATGGATGGTGAGGAACCCAAACTGGGACTGCCCCTGTCCCAGCCCAGCTCGGGCTGGAGGCATTGTGGGGTTTTGGGGTGCTGGCAGCACTGCCATCCTTACCAGGAGCATCTCCCATCCCTGCCTGTGCCTCTCACGTGCCCTGTGTCCCTCAGGTGCAGCAGCTGCTCAGCAGGTACCTGGCCCTGGGGGGCTCCTTGACGGGGCCCCTGCTCCAGCAGATTGGAGGCAGGCGCCTGTGCAACCTGCAGGAGGGGCAGATCCAGCAGATCCCTGCTGCAGCCATCGGGTGAGCCGCTTCTTGGGGCTGCTGCTCAGCCCTCAGAGGCCCTGGGCTCTGGGGAGGTGGGATGGAAGAGCCCCAGCTCTGTTGTGGATGTCCCCACTCCCAACCAGCACAGTGGGATGGCCCTGTCCCAATCCCAGATCCTACCTGAGCTCCAGGACCATGAGCAGGGATATCCCCCTTGTCCCTCACAGCCACCAGAACAATTAATCTGTAATTTGGGGTGCTGCTGACACCTTGAGAGGCTGCCTGGTGCAGAGGCTGGGCAGAGCTAAAGGAATAAAGCAGGGATTTATTAAAAGGCCTCAAAGGATTCACCTTGGGCAGTACAAGGGCCTGGCTGTGGCTACACCCAAGATGGACAATGGGTCAGGAGTTCTCACACTTTTATAAGTTTTGGTCCATTTCCATGTTGGGGTTCATTGTCCAATTCCAGCTCAGGTTCTGCAGTCCCACCCTCCCAGACTGCTCTCCTCCATTCCCTGTTGTTTGCACTTTTTGGGCCTGGAGCTGCAGCGGTGTCCTTGGTTCTGGGGCTGGACAAGGATTGTTCTGTGTGACTGAGCTGTGAGGAGAACTGCTGACACTTTCTGTGGAGTTCAGAGTTCTGTACCAATGCAGTCCAGAATGTGGGAAACAGGAAAGCTCAAACTGAAGGCATCAGGGCTGACCTGTGCCCCCCTTCCAGTACTGCTGGGCGGTTGGAAATCTCTTCATGCTCCCAAACCAAGAAGGATCAGCTCTATGAGAAGGCCCGGGAGGCCTTTGCCGGCCTGGTCAGCACCCCTGGCTCCTATTACTGCCAGATCCAGCCATACCTGGGTAGGTGCTTCCCCTCACCCTCCCTCCCAACACCAGGTTCGGGGTCTCTTCTCAGCCACAGACAGGTCTGGCAGCCTCCAGAACCTCCCCAAATCCTTCCCCAGAAATGCTGGCAGGGTTTGCACATCTCCAGGTGTTCCTTGGGCTCTCTTTAAGGTGGAGCTCCAGCAGAAGATCTGAAGGATTTGGCTAATGCTGGTGTGGCCATAAACATGGATCTGAGCACCTTCCTCACCCTAAATCCTCAGGAACTGCAGGTACAGCCCTGGGGTGCTGCTGCCTCTCTCCCCAGGGAAGGGCAGGGCTGGCTGAGGGTGGAGCCCAACCAAATCACCAATTCTCCACATTCTCACCTTTATAATTTTCCTTTAGGAAGTTTCAGTTGCTCTGCAGCCCCGTTAGCAAAGCGTTTGGGGCTGTGAGGGTGAGGGAAGGGGATGCTCTGTGTGTGTGTTGCAGAAACTCAGCGTCACCGACGTGAAACATTTGCTGGGGGAAAACCTCCCTGAGCTGAAGGAGCACGAGCACGAGCCGGTGGTGGTGAGCTGGGTGCAGCTGCAATCCCAGCAGGAGCTGGACTGCGTGCTGGACATCGGCCTGCAGGGAGGGCGGCCCGAGCCCACGGGGACAGCCAGCCCTGCTGCCACCTCCACAGCCAGTGTCACCACCCCGGCCAGTGTCACCTCCATGGCCACTGTCACCACCTCTGTGCCCACCACCCCAGCCAGTGTCACCACCCCAGCCAGTGTCACCACCCCGGCCAGTGTCACCTCCATGGCCACTGTCACCACCTCTCTGCCCACCACCCCAGCCAGTGTCACCTCCACGGCCACTGTCACCACCCCGGCCAGTGTCACCTCCACAGCCACTGTCACCACCCCGGCCAGTGTCACCTCCACGGCCAGTGTCACCACCCCGGCCAGTGTCACCACCTCTGTGCCTACCACCCCGGCCAGCACAACCTCCACAGCCAGTGTCACCACCCCAGCCGGTGTCACCTCCACGGCCACTGTCACCACCCCAGCCACTGTCACCACCCCTGTGCCCCCCACCCCAGCCAGTGTCACCTCCATGAGCACTGTCCCCACCACCACTGCCCTTAGCAGCCAATCAACCCCTCAGCTGAGCACGGTCCCCCCCAGGACCCCCACCCCAAGCACTCCGAGCCCAACCCCCCCAGGCACCCCCACACACACTGGGGGTCCCACTGTCCCCCCTGTCCCCCCCACTGCCACCCCCTCTGTCCCTCCTGCTGTGACCAGCGCAGCGCCCTGCTCCACCCACCAGGCCCCCACCACACACAGAGCCACCTCCCCTGCTGTCACCCTGCTCAGCACCCTCCTGGCCACCAGCAGCCCCAGTGCCACCCCAGGCCCTGCTGTCATCTCCAGGGCCACCACCAGCACTAGTGCTGCCACTAACCTGACTGGTACCACCCACAGCACTGTCACCACTGTCCCCAATCCCACCTCTGCTCCCACTGCCACCCTTGTCCCCAATCCCTCTTCTGCTCCCACTGCCACCCACAGCACTGTCACCACTGTCCCCAATCCCACCTCTTCCACTCCCAAACCCTCCTGTGCTCACACTGCCACCCCTGTCCCTCACTCCTCCTCTGCTCCCACTGCCACCCACAGCACTGTCACCACTGTCCCCAGTCCTACATCTCCTCACACTGCCACTCCCATCTCCAATCCCTCCTCTGCCCCCACTGCCACCCCTGTCCCTCACCCCTCCTCTGTCCCCACTGCCACCCCCGCCCCACACACGCCCACCCCAATTCCCAGCTCCACCATTCCCCCCCAAACAAGCCCCAGCTCCTCCCCGGCCGTGCCGTGCCAGCCCAGCTCCCCTCCCAGCCCTGTCCCCAGCCCCAAACCCACCCCTGGGAGCGTTCCAGAGCCAGCACAGCCAACCTCCAACGGCCACATCAACCTGCACCCTGAGCCCGGTGAGCTGGGGATGCGGGAAAGGCTTGGGAATGCTGGGGAGGACAAAGCTGCCTGGTCCCCCTCCTTCCTGGGGGGATTCAGTGCTGGGGGACAGCTGGGGATGTGGCCCTGGGGGTGCCCTTGGGTTCTCAGGTGCACTTCAAGGTGTCCCATCAGCTGCTGAGCCCACAGCCCTCCCTGGGCAGCTGGAGGATCCCATTCCCTGTGCTCTCCCTCCCTGCAGGATCAGGATCAGGATCAGGATCCAGGCTCTGCTCCTGCCTCGCTCTCCTGCTGGCAGCCACCGTGGGGAGTGTTCTGCTGGGGGGGCTGCTCTGAGCCCCCCTCAGCGCCCCCCACCCTGCACACCCCTCCCTCCATCCCAGTGGAACTGCGCTGGGCAGTCCCCGCTGGACAGCTGGACCAGGAAAGGGAAGAGAATTCATCCCCGTTTGATGCCAGCACAGGGTTTGGTTATTTTTGAGGTGGGCCAGTGAAGGAGGACAGATTTTTCCAGCACAGAGAAGCTTCCACAGGTCCTTACTAGAGATTTACTCCCTGTAGTAGAACCAGCAGTGCTGCTGACTGCTCTGCCAAGGCACGAGCACCGGGCCCAGCTCTTGCAGGGATTTCCTGTCCATCCCATCCCACTGGGATCTGTTAAACAGTGGGAAAACTCAGGGACTGAGTCACTGGTGGCCCTGCACCACAGCTGAGAGATCCCCAAAAATCTTATTTAACTTTTCTCACAAGCTGCTTTTTGATCAAGGTTTGCTCAAACCACACACAGACTCTTCTGGGATGATTAGCTGGAGATAATTTATCTTGATTACTGTTCAGTGCTATACAATAAAACATCAATCTGGTTTTTCCTAATCCAATGTGTCCTTTGAGGTGTTTAGCGCTTTGTGGGGAAGCTTTTCCAGCATAAATCCAAAATCTGCAGTGAAGAACAGACCTGCTCCCTCTCTAGAAAGCTCAAACAGTGAAGATTTATAAGATATAAAATATATAAATCCCTTTTTCCTCCTGGAGGAAAGGGGGATGTCAGGAGCTGGATACAGGTTTCACTGAGGGCTTTTTTTTTGACAGATATTTCCAATGAGTGGGGAAAAAATATGGAAAACCTTGGGCAAAAACTTTCCCTCCAGATGATGAAGCTGAGAAGAGTCTCAGCTCCTAAACGTTGAACAGCCAACCCCAAGGAACAGAAACAGGCAGATCCTGGGATTCTGAGCCCTCATTTGGGGGGATTCCTGCAGTCAGGAGTGTGAGGGCAGCCCCAAGGAAAAGCAGACACTCATCAGTTTGCTTCTGGCATTTTTGCTCAGTTCCAGGATTTATTTACAAGCAGCTGGCAAACTTCACTCCCACCCCGAGGTCTTGGCAGTGTCACGAGGTCAGGCTCTGGGAAATGTCATTTTTCACCTGCAGGACTCACCCTTAAACCCAGCAGTAAGATGGGCTTTAGCAGTGGTTTGGGGCTGAGCTGGGCTTGGGCTGTCCCAAAGGAAAAGATCCTGCACCAGAGAGTCTGGGATCTTCCCTTCAGACACAACTGGGGTTTTTCCAAGTGATTTGAAAGCCAAAAGTACCTAAAAGTGAGTCCTGGGCTGACCCCAGCTGCCTGGAGCTCTGGGCACTCCTCAGGCCGGGTCTCAGAGCAGGTCCCAGGCTGGTCCCTCGCGGAGGAGATGGTCAGGAGAAGATGGACACGGTGAGGAAGCTGAGCAGCAGGGCAGGCAGGAGGTGGAACACCATGGCCACGGTGCCCAGAGGGGCTGAGGACATTGCTGGAGGACAGAGAGGGCATCAGAGCACAGAAATCAGTGACTGAACCTGGCAGTGTCCGTTTAGTTTACTGCATTATTTATTTTATCTTTTTATTTTCTTCCCTATTAAAGAACTGTTATTTCTTGCTCCCATACCTTTGCCTGAGAGACCCTTAATTTCAAATTTATAGCAATTCAGGGTGGGGTGTCACAGACATTTCTTCATAGAAATCCTTTCTTTGGGATTTCTCCTTCTTCTGGGAAGCAAAGGGCCCCAGAAGAAGAATGTAAACAATTGTTCTCAGCTGCTGTGAAATGTAGCAGGTGTCCCTGTGATTGGCTCATCTTCCTTGTGTACCATTAAAGGCCAATCACAGCAGCAGCTCAGGGACAGATTCCCTGCACACAGAACTTTGTTATTCATTCTTTCTATTCTATTCTTAGCATAGCTGCTCTCTGTAACCTCTCTTTTTCTTCCTTTTAGTATAGTTATAATGTATTATATATCTTATATGAATAAATCAGCCTTCTGATCAAGAAACAAGATTCTCGTCCTTCTTTCACCACAGTGACCGTCTAAGGTCGCTGTAATAGTGGGGGATTTTACATTTTCCATTTCAGGGGAGGCTCCTGCCTTCCTTAGCACACACACGTCCATCCAACCCCAAAAGAACCGTGAAACCCCAACCAGCAGGGCCCCAAACCCACCTGGGAATTTGGGGGTGACCAGGTTGATGTACCCCTCCTGCACGCCCCCCGTGAGGCCGATGTGGAGCTTGTCCAGCTCCGACTGTTTCTGCAGCGCCGCCCAGTCCTGCACCGGGGCCCTGCTCTGCCACTGCGCCAGCTCGGGCAGGTGCAGCCCCAGCAGCCCCTGCACCTCCCCGGGCGTCAGCAGCTGGGGAAACACACACACACAGCAGGGTTAGGATTGTGCCAATGGAGCTCGTGTTACAGATAGAAATGGGATTTTTAAAAATTTAATTAATAAAAATGAGATAAAATATATTTTTATTATGTATTATATATTAATAATATAGAAATAAACTATAAATAAAAATAATATTCATTCTATATAGATATTTAAGCTATTCCATATAAATAAATAATTATATATTTTTCTATAAAAATATATATTTATCCTGTATTTATTCTATATAAATATATATTTATTCTATATAATATATATTTATTCTACATAAATATATTAATATTAATATAGTATAACTATTAATTAAATAGAAATAGTAAATAATACATTATTTAATTATTTATTATTTAATATTATATTAATTATAATTAAATTGATTTAAATCAATTTCAATCAACTATATTGATTATAATTAAAATTTATTATTACTATATTAATAATATATATTGTGTGTGTTATATTGTGTTATATTGTGTTATATTGTGGTATACTGTGTCATATTGTTTGTGTTATACTGTGTTATACTGTGTTATATTGTGCGTGTTATACTGTGTTATACTGTGTGTGTTATATTGTGTTATACTGTGTTATATTGTGGTATATTGTGGTATATTGTGTTATATTGTGTTATATTGTGTTAACCTGTGTTATACTGTGTGTGTTATACTGTGTTATATTGTGTGTGTTATACTGTGTTATACTGTGTGTGTTATATTGCGTTATACTGTGTTATACTGTGTTATACTGTGTTGTGTTATACTGTGTTATACTGTGTTATACTGTGTTATACTGTGTTATATTATGTTATACTGTGATATATTGTGTTGTGTTATACTGTGTCGTGTTATATTGTGTTATACTGTGTTATATTGTGATATATTGTGTTGTGTTATATTGTGTTGTGTTATATTGTGTTATACTGTGTTATACTGTGTTATACTGTGTTATACTGTGTGTGTTATATTGTGTTATACTGTGTTATACAGTGTTATACTGTGTGTGTTATATTGTGTTATACTGTGTTATACTGTGTTATACTGTGTTATACAGAGTTATATTGTGTTGTGTTATATTGTGTTGTGTTATATTGTGTTGTGTTATACTGTGTGTGTTATACTGTGTTATATTTTGTTATATTGTGTTGTGTTATACTGTTATACTGTGTTATACTGTGTTGTGTTTTACTGTGTTATACTGTGTGTGATATACAGTGTTATACTGTGTTATAATGTGTTATACTGTGTTATACTGTGTTGTGTTATATTGTGTTGTGTTATATTGTGTTATACTGTGTTATACTGTGTTACATTGTGTTATATTGTGTTGTGTTATACTGTGTTATACTGTGTTATACTGTGTGTGTTATACTGTGTTATACTGTGTTATACTGTGTTGTGTTATACTGTGTTATACTGTGTTATACTGGGTTATACTGGTTATACTGTGTTATACTGTGTTATACTGTGTTGTGTCATACTGTGTTGTGTTATACTGTGTTATGCTGTGTTATACTGTGTTGTGTTATACTGTGTTATACTGTGTTATACTGTGTTGTGCTATACTGTGTTATACTGGTTTATACTGTGTCATACTGTGTTATACTGTGTTGTGTTATACTGCGTTATACTGTGTTCTACTGTGTTATACTGTGTTGTGTTATACTGTGTTATACTGTGTTGTGTTATACTGTGTCATACTGTGTTGTGTTATACTGGGTTATACTGTGTTATACTGTGTCATAATGTGTTGTGTTATACTGTGTTATACTGTGTTATACTGTGTTGTCTTATACTGTGTCATACTGGGTTACACTGGGTTATACTGGGTTATACTGGGTTGTACTGGGTTGTACTGGGTTATACCGGGTTATACTGGTTATACTGGTTATACTGGGTTATACTGTGTTATACTGTGTCATAATGTGTTGTGTTATACTGTGTTATACTGTGTTATACTGTGTTGTCTTATACTGTGTCATACTGGGTTACACTGGGTTATACTGGGTTATACTGGGTTATACTGGGTTGTACTGGGTTGTACTGGGTTATACCGGGTTATACTGGTTATACTGGTTATACTGGGTTATACTGGGTTATACTGGGTTATACTGGGTTATACTGGGATATACTGGTTATACTGGTTATACTGGGTTATACTGGGTTATACTGTGTTGTGTTATACTGTGTTATACTGTGTTATACTGTGTTGTGTTATACTGGGTTATACTGTGTTATACTGGGTTATACTGTGTTATACTGGTTATACTGTGTTATACTGTGTTATACTGTGTTATACTGCGTTATACTGTGTTGTGTTATACTGTGTTATACTGGTTATACTGTGTTATGCTGTGTTATACAGTGTTATACTGTGTTGTGTTATACTGTGTTATACTGTGTTACACTGTGTTGTCTTATACTGTGTTATACTGGGTTATACTGTGTTATACTGGGTTACACTGGGTTATACTGTGTTATACTGGGTTGTACTGGGTTATACTGGGTTATACTGGGTTATATTGGGTTGTACTGGGTTATACTGGGTTATACTGCTTATACTGGGTTATACTGGGTTATACTGGGTTATACTGGGTTATACTGGGTTATGCTGTGTTATACTGTGTTATACTGTGTTTTGTTATACTGTGTTATACTGTGTTGTGTTATACTGTGTTATACTGTGTTGTGTTATATTGTGTTGTGTTATACTGTGTTGTGTTATACTGTGTTGTGTTATATTGTGTTGTGTAATACTGTGTTATACTGTGTTATACTGTGCTATACTGTGTTATACTGTGTTGTGTTATACTGTGTTATACTGGGTTATACTGGTTATACTGTGTTATACTGTGTTATGCTGTGTTATACTGTGATATACTGTGATATACTGTGTTATACTGTGTTATACTGTGTTATACAGTGTTATATTGTGTTATATTGTGTTGTGTTATAATGTGTTGTGTTATACTGTGTTATACTGTGTTATACTGTGTTGTGTTATACTGTGTTGTGTTATACTGTGTTATACTGTGTTGTGTGATACTGTGTTATACTGTGTTGTCTTATACTGTGTTATACTGTGTTATACTGTGTGTGTTATACTGTGTTATACTGTGTTATACTGTTTTGTGTTATACTGTGTTATACTGTGTGTGTTATACTGTGTTATACTGTGTTATACTGTGTTGTGTTATACTGTGTTATAATGTGTTGTGTTATACTGTGTTATACTGTGTTCTACTGTGTCATACTGTGTGTGTTATACTGTGTTATACTGTGTTATACTGTGTTATACTGTGTTGTGTTATATTGTGTTGTGTTATATTGTGTTGTGTTATACTGTGTTATATTGTGTTGTGTTATATTGTGTTGTGTTATACTGGGTTATACTGTGTTATACTGGGTTGTGTTATACTGTGTTATGCTGTGTTATACTGTGTTGGGTTATACTGTGTTATGCTGTGTTATACTGTGTTATACTGTGTTATACAGTGTTATACAGTGTTACACAGTGTTACACAGTGTTATACAGTTTTATACTGTGTTATACTGTGTTGTGTTATACTGGGTTATGCTGTGTTATACTGTGGTATACTGTGTTCTGTTATACAGGGTTATACTGGGTTATACTGTGTTGTGTTATACTGGGTTATACTGGGTTATACTGTGTTATACTGTGTTGTGTTATACTGGGTTATACTGTGTTATACTGGGTTAAACTGGGTTATACTGGTTATATTGTGTTATACTGTGTTATACTGTGTTATACTGCGTTATACTGCGTTATACTGCGTTATACTGCGTTATACTGCGTTATACTGGGTTATACTGGGTTATACTGTGTTGTGTTATATTGCGTTGTGTTATATTGTGTTGTGTCATATTGTGTTGTGGTATACTATATTATACTGTGTTATACTGTGTTATACTGTGTTGTGTTATACTGTGTTATACTGTGTTATACTGGGTTAAACTGGGTTATACTGGTTATACTGTGTTATACTGTGTTATACTGTGCTATACTGTGTTATACTGTGTTGTGTTATACTGTGTTATACTGGGTTATACTGGTTATACTGTGTTATACTGTGTTATGCTGTGTTATACTGTGATATACTGTGTTATACTGTGTTATACTGTGTTATACAGTGTTATATTGTGTTATATTGTGTTGTGTTATAATGTGTTGTGTTATACTGTGTTATACTGTGTTATACTGTGTTGTGTTATACTGTGTTGTGTTATACTGTGTTATACTGTGTTGTGTGATACTGTGTTATACTGTGTTGTCTTATACTGTGTTATACTGTGTTATACTGTGTGTGTTATACTGTGTTATACTGTGTTATACTGTTTTGTGTTATACTGTGTTATACTGTGTGTGTTATACTGTGTTATACTGTGTTATACTGTGTTGTGTTATACTGTGTTATAATGTGTTGTGTTATACTGTGTTATACTGTGTTCTACTGTGTCATACTGTGTGTGTTATACTGTGTTATACTGTGTTATACTGTGTTATACTGTGTTGTGTTATATTGTGTTGTGTTATATTGTGTTGTGTTATACTGTGTTATATTGTGTTGTGTTATATTGTGTTGTGTTATACTGGGTTATACTGTGTTATACTGGGTTGTGTTATACTGTGTTATGCTGTGTTATACTGTGTTGGGTTATACTGTGTTATGCTGTGTTATACTGTGTTATACTGTGTTATACAGTGTTATACAGTGTTACACAGTGTTACACAGTGTTATACAGTTTTATACTGTGTTATACTGTGTTGTGTTATACTGGGTTATGCTGTGTTATACTGTGGTATACTGTGTTCTGTTATACAGGGTTATACTGGGTTATACTGTGTTGTGTTATACTGGGTTATACTGGGTTATACTGTGTTATACTGTGTTGTGTTATACTGGGTTATACTGTGTTATACTGGGTTAAACTGGGTTATACTGGTTATATTGTGTTATACTGTGTTATACTGCGTTATACTGCGTTATACTGCGTTATACTGCGTTATACTGCGTTATACTGCGTTATACTGGGTTATACTGGGTTATACTGTGTTGTGTTATATTGCGTTGTGTTATATTGTGTTGTGTCATATTGTGTTGTGGTATACTATATTATACTGTGTTATACTGTGTTATACTGTGTTGTGTTATACTGTGTTATACTGTGTTATACTGGGTTAAACTGGGTTATACTGGTTATACTGTGTTATACTGTGTTATACTGTGTTATACTGTGTTATACTGTGTTGTGTTATACTGGGTTATGCTGTGTTATACTGTGTTATACTGTGTTGTGTTATACTGGGTTATGCTGTGTTATACTGTGTTATATTGTGTTGTGTTATACTGGGTTATGCTGTGTTATACTGTGTTATACTGTGTTTTGTTATACTGGGTTATACTGTGTTATACTGTGTTGTGTTATACTGGGTTATACTGGGTTATACTGTGTTATACTGTGTTATACAGTGTTATACAGTGTTATAAAGTGTTATACAGTGTTACACAGTGTTATACAGTTTTATACTGTGTTATACTGTGTTGTGTTATACTGGGTTATGCTGTGTTATACTGTGGTATACTGTGTTCTGTTATACAGGGTTATACTGGGTTATACTGTGTTGTGTTATACTGGGTTATACTGGGTTATACTGTGTTATACTGTGTTGTGTTATACTGCGTTATACTGCGTTATACTGTGTTGTGTTATACTGTGTTATACTGCGTTATACTGTGTTATACTGTGTTATACTGTGTTGTGTTATATTGTGTTGTGTTATATTGTGTTGTGTTATACTGTGTTATACTGTGTTGTGTTATACTGGGTTATACTGTGTTATACTGGGTTAAACTGGGTAATACTGGTTATACTGTGTTATACTGTGTTATACTGTGTTATACTGCGTTATACTGCGCTACACTGGGTTATACTGTGTTGTGTTATATTGCGTTGTGTTATATTGTGCTGTGTCATATTGTGTTGTGGTATACTATGTTATACTGTGTAATCCTGTGTTATACTGTGTTGTGTTATACTGTGTTATACTGTGTTATACTGGGTTAAACTGGGTTATACTGGTTATACTGTGTTATACTGTGTTATACTGTGTTATACTGTGTTATACTGTGTTATACTGTGTTGTGTTATACTGGGTTATGCTGTGTTATACTGTGTTATACTGTGTTGTGTTATACTGGGTTATGCTGTGTTATACTGGGTTATACTGGTTATACTGTGTTATGCTGTGTTATACAGTGTTATACTGTGTTATACTGTGTTACACTGTGTTGTCTTATACTGTGTTATACTGGGTTATACTGTGTTATACTGTGTTATACTGTGTTACACTGGGTTATACTGTGTTATACTGGGTTGTACTGGGTTATACTGGGTTATACTGGGTTATACTGGGTTATACTGGGTTATATTGGGTTGTACTGGGTTATACTGGGTTATACTGGGTTATACTGGGTTATACTGGTTATACTGGTTATACTGGGTTATACTGGGTTATACTGGGTTATACTGGGTTATGCTGTGTTATACTGTGTTATACTGTGTTTTGTTATACTGTGTTATACTGTGTTATACTGTGTTGTGTTATACTGTGTTATACTGTGTTGTGTTATATTGTGTTGTGTTATACTGTGTTGTGTTATACTGTGTTGTGTTATATTGTGTTGTGTAATACTGTGTTATACTGTGTTATACTGTGTTGTGTTATACTGTGTTATACTGGGTTATACAGGTTATACTGTGTTATACTGTGTTATGCTGTGTTATACTGTGATATACTGTGATATACTGTGTTATACTGTGTTATACTGTGTTATACAGTGTTATATTGTGTTATATTGTGTTGTGTTATAATGTGTTGTGTTATACTGTGTTATACTGTGTTATACTGTGTTGTGTTATACTGTGTTGTGTTATACTGTGTTATACTGTGTTGTGTGATACTGTGTTATACTGTGTTGTGTGATACTGTGTTATACTGTGTTATACTGTGTGTGTTATACTGTGTTATACTGTGTTATACTGTTTTGTGTTATACTGTGTGTGTTATACTGTGTTATACTGTGTTGTGTTATACTGTGTTATAATGTGTTGTGTTATACTGTGTTATACTATGTTCTACTGTGTCATACTGTGTGTGTTATACTGTGTTATACTGTGTTATACTGTGTTATGCTGTGTTATACTGTGTTATACTGTGTTATACAGTGTTATACAGTGTTACTCAGTGTTACACAGTGTTATACAGTTTTATACTGTGTTATACTGTGTTGTGTTATACTGGGTTATGCTGTGTTATACTGTGGTATACTGTGTTCTGTTATACAGGGTTATACTGGGTTATACTGTGTTGTGTTATACTGGGTTATACTGGGTTATACTGCGTTATACTGTGTTGTGTTATACTGTGTTATACTGCGTTATACTGTGTTATACTGTGTTATACTGTGTTGTGTTATATTGCGTTGTGTTATACTGTGTTGTGTTATATTGTGTTGTGTTATACTGTGTTATACTGTGTTGTGTTATACTGGGTTATACTGTGTTATACTGGGTTAAACTGGGTTATACTGGTTATATTGTGTTATACTGTGTTATACTGTGTTATACTGCGTTATACTGCGTTATACTGCGTTATACTGGGTTATACTGGGTTATACTGGGTTATACTGTGTTGTGTTATATTGCGTTGTGTTATATTGTGTTGTGTCATACTGTGTTGTGGTATACTATGTTATACTGTGTTATACTGTGTTATACTGTGTTGTGTTATACTGTGTTATACTGTGTTATACTGGGTTAAACTGGGTTATACTGGTTATACTGTGTTATACTGTGTTATACTGTGTTATACTGTGTTATACTGTGTTATACTGTGTTATACTGTGTTGTGTTATACTGGGTTATGCTGTGTTATACTGTGTTATACTGTGTTGTGTTATACTGGGTTATGCTGTGTTATACTGTGTTATATTGTGTTGTGTTATACTGGGTTATGCTGTGTTATACTGTGTTATACTGTGTTTTGTTATACTGGGTTATACTGTGTTATACTGTGTTGTGTTATACTGGGTTATACTGGGTTATACTGTGTTATACTGTGTTATACAGTGTTATACAGTGTTATACAGTGTTACACAGTGTTATACAGTGTTATACAGTTTTATACTGTGTTATACTGTGTTGTGTTATACTGGGTTATGCTGTGTTATACTGTGTTATACTGTGTTGTGTTATACTGGGTTATGCTGTGTTATACTGTGTTATATTGTGTTGTGTTATACTGGGTTATGCTGTGTTATACTGTGTTATACTGTGTTTTGTTATACTGGGTTATACTGTGTTATACTGTGTTGTGTTATACTGGGTTATACTGGGTTATACTGAGTTATACTGTGTTATACAGTGTTATACAGTGTTACACAGTGTTATACAGTGTTATACAGTTTTATACTGTGTTATACTGTGTTGTGTTATACTGGGTTATGCTGTGTTATACTGTGGTATACTGTGTTCTGTTATACAGGGTTATACTGGGTTATACTGTGTTGTGTTATACTGGGTTATACTGGGTTATACTGTGTTATACTGTGTTGTGTTATACTGCGTTATACTGCGTTATACTGTGTTGTGTTATACTGTGTTATACTGCGTTATACTGTGTTATACTGTGTTATACTGTGTTGTGTTATATTGCGTTGTGTTATACTGTGTTGTGTTATATTGTGTTGTGTTATATTGTGTTGTGTTATACTGTGTTATACTGTGTTGTGTTATACTGGGTTATACTGTGTTATACTGGGTTAAACTGGGTAATACTGGTTATACTGTGTTATACTGTGTTATACTGTGTTATACTGTGTTATACTGTGTTATACTGTGTTGTGTTATACTGGGTTATACTGTGTTATACTGGGTTATACTGTGTTGTGTTATACTGGGTTATGCTGTGTTATACTGGGTTATACTGTGTTGTGTTATACTGGGTTATGCTGTGTTATACTGTGTTATAATGTGTTGTGTTATACTGTGTTATACTGTGTTGTGTTATACTGGGTTATGCTGTCTTATACTGTATTATACTGTGTTGTGTTATACTGGGTTATACTGGGCTATACTGGGTTATGCTGTGTTATACGGTGTTGTGTTATACTGGGTTATACTGGGTTATACTGGGTTATACTGTGTTGTGTTATACTGTGTTATACTGCGATATACTGCGTTATACTGCGTTATACTGGGTTATACTGTGTTATACTGTGTTGTGTTATACTGGGTTATACTGGGTTATACTGGTTATACTGTGTTATACTGTGTTATACTGTGTTGTGTTATACTGGGTTATGTTGTGTTATACTGTGTTATACTGTGTTGTGTTATACTGGGTTATGCTGTGTTATACTGTGTTATAATGTGTTTTGTTATACTGTGTTATACTGTGTTATACTGTGTTGTGTTATACTGGGTTATGCTGTCTTATACTGTGTTATACTGTGTTGTGTTATACTGGGTTATGCTGTGTTATACTGTGTTATACTGTGTTGTGTTATACTGCGTTATACTGCGTTATACTGCGTTATACTGTGTTGTGTTATATTATGTTGTGTTATAATGTGTTGTGTTATACTGTGTTGTGTTATACTGTGTTATACTGTGTTATACTGTGTTATACTGTGTTATACTGTGTTATACTGTGTTGTGTTATACTGTGTTGTGTTATACTGTGTTGTGTTATACTGTGTTGTGTTATACTGTATTATACTGTGTGTGTTATACTGTGTTATACTGTGTGTGTTATACTGTGTTATACTGTGTGTGTTATACTGTGTTATACTGTGTTGTGTTATACTGTGTTATACTGTGTTATACTGTGTTATACTGTGTCATACTGTGAGTGTTATACTGTGTTATACTGTGTTGTGGTATAATGTGTTGTGTTATATTGTGTTGTGTTATATTGTGTTGTGTTATATTTTGTTGTGTTATACTGTGTTATATTGTGTTGTGTTATATTGTGTTGTGTTATACTGGGTTATACTGTGTTATACTGTGTTGTGTTATACTGTGTTATGCTGTGTTATACTGTGTTGTGTTATACTGTGTTATGCTGTGTTATACTGTGTTGTGTTATACTGGGTTATGCTGTGTTATACGGTGCTATACTGTGTTGTGTTATACTGGGTTATGCTGTCTTATACTGTATTATACTGTGTTGTGTTATACTGGGTTATACTGGGTTATACTGGGTTATACTGGGTTATGCTGTGTTATACGGTGTTATACTGTGTTTTGTTATACTGGGTTATACTGTGTTATGCTGTGTTGTGTTATACTGGGTTATACTGGGTTATACTGTGTTATACTGTGTTGTGTTATACTGCGTTATACTGCGTTATACTGCGTTATACTGCGTTATACTGCGTTATACTGTGTTATACTGTGTTGTGTTATATTGTGTCGTGTTATATTGTGTTGTGTTATACTGTGTTATACTGTGTTATACTGTGTTATACTGTGTTATACTGTGTTGTGTTATACTGGGTTATACTGTGTTATACTGGGTTAAACTGGGTTATACTGGTTATATTGTGTTATACTGTGTTATACTGTGTTGTGTTATACTGGGTTATACTGTGTTATACTGGGTTATACTGGGTTATACTGGTTATACTGTGTTATGCTGTGTTATACTGTGTTATACTGTGTTGTGTTATACTGGGTTATGCTCTGTTATACTGGGTTATGCTGTGTTATACTGTGTTATACTGTGTTGTGTTATACTGGGTTATGCTGTGTTATACTGTGTTATACTGTGTTATACTGTGTTGTGTTATATTGTGTTGTGTTATACTGTGTTGTGGTATACTATGTTATACTGTGTAATACTGTGTTATACTGTGTTGTGTTATACTGTGTTATACTGTGTTATACTGGGTTAAACTGGGTTATACTGGTTGTACTGTGTTATACTGTGTTATACTGTGTTATACTGTGTTATACTGTGTTATACTGTGTTATACTGTGTTATACTGTGTTATACTGTGTTGTGTTATACTGGGTTATGCTGTGTTATACTGTGTTATACTGTGTTGTGTTATACTGGGTTATGCTGTGTTATACTGGGTTATACTGTGTTGTGTTATACTGGGTTATGCTGTGTTATACTGTGTTATAATGTGTTGTGTTATACTGTGTTATACTGTGTTGTGTTATACTGGGTTATGCTGTCTTATACTGTATTATACTGTGTTGTGTTATACTGGGTTATACTGGGTTATACTGGGTTATACTGGGTTATGCTGTGTTATACGGTGTTGTGTTATACTGGGTTATACTGGGTTATACTGGGTTATACTGTGTTGTGTTATACTGTGTTATACTGCGATATACTGCGTTATACTGCGTTATACTGGTTTATACTGTGTTATACTGTGTTGTGTTATACTGGGTTATACTGGGTTATACTGGGTTATACTGGTTATACTGTGTTATACTGTGTTATACTGTGTTATACTGTGTTATACTGTGTTATACTGTGTTGTGTTATACTGGGTTATGTTGTGTTATACTGTGTTATACTGTGTTGTGTTATACTGGGTTATGCTGTGTTATACTGTGTTATACTGTGTTGTGTTATACTGGGTTATGCTGTGTTATACTGTGTTATAATGTGTTGTGTTATACTGTGTTATACTGTGTTGTGTTATACTGGGTTATGCTGTCTTATACTGTGTTATACTGTGTTGTGTTATACTGGGTTATGCTGTGTTATACTGTGTTATACTGTGTTGTGTTATATTGTGTTGTGTTATAATGTGTTGTGTTATACTGTGTTGTGTTATACTGTGTTATACTGTGTTATACTGTGTTATACTGTGTTATACTGTGTTATACTGTGTTATACTGTGTTATACTGTGTTGTGTTATACTGTGTTGTGTTATACTGTGTTGTGTTATACTGTGTTGTGTTATACTGTGTTGTGTTATACTGGGTTATACTGGGTTATACTGTGTTATACTGTGTTGTGTTATACTGCGTTATACTGCGTTATACTGCGTTATACTGCGTTATACTGCGTTATACTGTGTTGTGTTATATTGTGTCGTGTTATATTGTGTTGTGTTATACTGTGTTATACTGTGTTATACTGTGTTATACTGTGTTGTGTTATACTGGGTTATACTGTGTTATACTGGGTTATACTGTGTTATATTGGGTTAAACTGGGTTATACTGGTTATATTGTGTTATACTCTGTTATACTGTGTTGTGTTATACTGGGTTATACTGTGTTATACTGGGTTATACTGGGTTATACTGGTTATACTGTGTTATGCTGTGTTATACTGTGTTATACTGTGTTGTGTTATACTGGGTTATGCTCTGTTATACTGTGTTATACTGTGTTGTGTTATACTGGGTTATGGTGTGTTATACTGTGTTATACTGTGTTGTGTTATACTGGGTTATGCTGTGTTATACTGTGTTATACTGTGTTATACTGTGTTGTGTTATATTGTGTTGTGTTATACTGTGTTGTGTTATATTGTGTTGTGTTATATGGTTTTGTGTTATACTGTGTTATACGGTGTTATACGGTGTTATACGGTGTTATACTGTGTTATACTGTGTTATACTGGGTTATACTGGGTTATACTGTGTTATACTGTGTTATACTGTGTTACACTGTGTTATACTGTGTTATACTGTGTTATACTGTGTTATACTGTGTTATACTGTGTTATAATGTGTTATACTGTGTTATACTGTGTTGTGTTATACTGGGTTATGTTGTGTTATACTGTGTCATAATGTGTTGTGTTATACTGTGTTATACTGTGTTGTGTTATACTGTGTTATACTGTGTGATACTGTGTTGTGTTATACTGGGTTATACTGTGTTATACTGGGTTATACTTGGTTATACTGGTTATACTGTGTTATAGTGTGTTATACTGTGTTATACTGTGTTGTCTTATACTGTGTTATACTGTGTTATACTGGGTTATACTGGGTTATACTGGGTTATACTGGGTTATACTGGGTTGGGTTATACTGTGGTATACTGTGTTGTGTTATACTGTGTTATACTGTGTGTTATGCTGTGTTATACTGTGTTATACTGTGTGTGTTATGCTGTGTTATACTGTGTTATACTGGGTTATACTGTGTTGTACTGTGTTGTGTTACATTGTGTTGTGTTATACTGTTTTATACTGTGTTGTGTTATACTGTGTTATACTGTGTTGTGTTATATTGTGTTGTGTTATACTGTGTTATACTGGGTTATACTGTGTTATACTGTGTTGTGTTATACTGTGTTATACTGTGTTATACTGTGTTGTGTTATACTGTGTTATGCTGTGTTATACTGTGTTATACTGTGTTATACTGGGTTATACTGTGGTATACTGTTTTATACTGCGTTATACTGCGTTATACTGCGTTATACTGTGTTGTGTTATATTGTGTTGTGTTATACTGTGTTGTGTTATATTGTGTTGTGTTATACTGTGTTGTGTTATACTGTGTTGTGTTATATTGTTTTGTGTTATACTGTGTTATACTGTGTTATACTGTGTTGTGTTATAGTGGGTTATAGTGGGTTATACTGGGTTATACTGGGTTATACTGGTTATACTGGGTTATACTGTGTTATACTGGGTTATACTGGGTTATACTGTGTTATACTGTGTTGTGTTATAGTGGGTTATACTGTGTTATACTGGGTTATACTGGTTATACTGGTTATACTGGGTTATACTGGGTTATACTGGGTTATACTGGGTTATACTGTGTTATACTGTGTTATACTGTGTTATACTGTGTTATACTGTGTTATACTGTGTTATACTGTGTTATACTGTGTTATACTGTGTTATACTGTGTTATACTGTGTTATACTGTGTTATACTGGGTTATACTGTGTTATACTGTGTTATAATGTGTTATACTGTGTTATACTTTGTTATACTGTGTTGTGTTATACTGGGTTATACTGGTTATACTGGTTATACTGTGTTATACTGTGTTATACTGTGTTGTGTTATACTGTGTTATGCTGTGTTATGCTGTGTTATGCTGTGTTATGCTGTGTTATGCTGTGTTATACTGTGGTTTACTGTGTTATACTGTGGTTTACTGTGTTGTGTTATGCTGGGTTATGTTGTGTTATACTGTGTTATGCTGTGTTATACTGTGTTATACTGTGTTATACTGTGTTGTGTTATACTGTGTTATACTGTGTTATACTGTGTTATACTGTGTTGGGTTATACTGTGTTATACTGTGTTGTGTTATACTGTGTTATACTGTGTTTTACTGTGTTCTGTTATACTGTGTTGTGTTATACTGTGTTATACTGTGTTGTCTTATACGGTGTTATACTGTGTTGTCTTATACTGTGTTATACTGTGTTATACTGGGTTATACTGGGTTATACTGGGTTATACTGGGTTGGGTTATACTGTGTTATACTGTGTTGTGTTATACTGTGTTATACTGTGTTGTGTTATATTGTGTTGTGTTATACTGGGTTATACTGTGTTGTGTTATACTGTGTTATACTGGGTTATACTGGGTTATACTGGGTTATACTGGGTTATACTGGGTTATACTGGGTTATACAGTGTTATGCTGTGTTATACTGTGTTATACTGTGTTATACTGTGTTATACTGTGTTATACTGTGTTATACTGTGTTATAATGTGTTATACTGTGTTATACTGTGTTGTGTTATACTGGGTTATGTTGTGTTATACTGTGTCATAATGTGTTGTGTTATACTGTGTTATACTGTGTTGTGTTATACTGTGTTATACTGTGTGATACTGTGTTGTGTTATACTGGGTTATACTGTGTTATACTGGGTTATACTTGGTTATACTGGTTATACTGTGTTATAGTGTGTTATACTGTGTTATACTGTGTTGTCTTATACTGTGTTATACTGGGTTATACTGGGTTATACTGGGTTATACTGGGTTATACTGGGTTATACTGGGTTATACTGGGTTATACTGGGTTGGGTTATACTGTGGTATACTGTGTTGTGTTATACTGTGTTATACTGTGTGTTATGCTGTGTTATACTGTGTTATACTGTGTGTGTTATGCTGTGTTATACTGTGTTATACTGGGTTATACTGTGTTGTGTTATACTGTGTTGTGTTACATTGTGTTGTGTTATACTGTGTTATACTGTGTTGTGTTATACTGTGTTATACTGTGTTGTGTTATATTGTGTTGTGTTATACTGTGTTATACTGGGTTATACTGTGTTATACTGTGTTGTGTTATACTGTGTTATACTGTGTTATACTGTGTTGTGTTATACTGTGTTATGCTGTGTTATACTGTGTTATACTGTGTTATACTGGGTTATACTGTGGTATACTGTTTTATACTGGGTTATACTGCGTTATACTGCGTTATACTGCGTTATACTGTGTTGTGTTATATTGTGTTGTGTTATACTGTGTTGTGTTATATTGTGTTGTGTTATACTGTGTTGTGTTATACTGTGTTGTGTTATACTGTGTTGTGTTATATTGTTTTGTGTTATACTGTGTTATACTGTGTTATACTGTGTTGTGTTATAGTGGGTTATAGTGGGTTATACTGGGTTATACTGGTTATACTGGGTTATACTGTGTTGTGTTATAGTGGGTTATACTGTGTTATACTGGGTTATACTGGTTATACTGGGTTATACTGGGTTATACTGGGTTATACTGGGTTATACTGGGTTATACTGGGTTTTATTGTGTTATACTGTGTTATACTGTGTTATACTGTGTTATACTGTGTTATACTGTGTTATACTGTGTTATACTGTGTTGTGTTATAGTGGGTTATACTGGGTTATACTGGGTTATACTGTGTTATACTGTGTTATAATGTGTTATACTGTGTTATACTTTGTTATACTGTGTTGTGTTATACTGGGTTATACTGGTTATACTTGTTATACTGTGTTATACTGTGTTATACTGTGTTGTGTTATACTGTGTTATGCTGTGTTATGCTGTGTTATGCTGTGTTATGCTGTGTTATGCTGTGTTATGCTGTGTTATGCTGTGTTATGCTGTGTTATGCTGTGTTATACTGTGTTATACTGTGGTTTACTGTGTTATACTGTGGTTTACTGTGTTGTGTTATGCTGGGTTATGTTGTGTTATACTGTGTTATGCTGTGTTATACTGTGTTATACTGTGTTATACTGTGTTGTGTTATACTGTGTTATACTGTGTTATACTGTGTTGTGTTATACTGTGTTATACTGTGTTATACTGTGTTATACTGTGTTGGGTTATACTGTGTTATACTGTGTTGTGTTATACTGTGTTATACTGTGTTTTACTGTGTTGTGTTATACTGTGTTGTGTTATACTGTGTTATACTGTGTTTTCTTATACGGTGTTATACTGTGTTGTCTTATACTGTGTTATACTGGGTTATACTGGGTTATACTGGGTTATACTGGGTTATACTGGGTTATACTGGGTTGGGTTATACTGTGTTATACTGTGTTGTGTTATACTGTGTTATACTGTGTTGTGTTATATTGTGTTGTGTTATACTGGGTTATACTGTGTTGTGTTATACTGTGTTATACTGTGTTATACTGGGTTATACTGGGTTATACTGGGTTATACTGGGTTATACTGGGTTATACTGGGTTATACAGTGTTATGCTGTGTTATGCTGTGTTATGCTGTGTTATGCTGTGCTGTGTTATGCTGTGTTATGCTGTGTTATGCTGTGTTATGCTGTGTTATGCTGTGTTATGCTGTGTTATGCTGTGTTATGCTGTGTTATGCTGTGTTATGCTGTGTTATGCTGTGTTATGCTGTGTTATGCTGTGTTATGCTGTGTTATGCTGTGTTATGCTGTGTTATGCTGTGTTGTGTTATACTGTGTTGTGTTATACTGGGTTATGCTGGGTTATACTGGGTTATGCTGGGTTATACTGGGTTATACTGGGTTATACTGGGTTATACTGGGTTATGCTGTGTTATACTGGGTTATGCTGTGTTATACTGTGTTATGCTGTGTTATGCTGTGTTATACTGTGTTATACTGTGTTATACTGTGTTATACTGTGTTATACTGTGTTATACTGTGTTATACTGTGTTGGGTTATACTGGGTTATACTGGGTTATACTGGGTTATACTGGGTTATACTGGGTTATATTGTGTTGTGTTATATTGTGTTGTGTTATATTGTGTTGTGTTATATTGTGTTGTGTTATATTGTGTTGTGTTATATTGTGTTGTGTTATACTGTGTTATACTGTGTGTGTTATATTGTGTTATACTGTGTTATACTGTGTTATACTGTGTTATATTGTGTTGTGTTATATTGTGTTGTGTTATATTGTGTTGTGTTATATTGTGTTGTGTTATATTGTGTTGTGTTATACTGTGTTATACTGTGTGTGTTATATTGTGTTATACTGTGTTATACTGTGTTGTGTTATACTGGGTTATACTGGGTTATACTGGGTTATACTGGGTTATATTGTGTTGTGTTATACTGTGTTGTGTTATACTGTGTTGTGTTATACTGTGTTGTGTTATACTGTGTGTGTTATACTGTGTGTGTTATACTGTGTTATACTGTGTTATACTGTGTTATACTGTGTTATACTGTGTTATACTGTGTTATACTGTGTTATACTGTGTTATACTGTGTTATACTGTGTTATACTGTGTTATACTGTGTTATACTGTGTTATACTGTGTTATACTGTGTTGTGTTATATTGTGTTGTGTTATACTGTGTTGTGTTATACTGTGTTGTGTTGTACTGTGTTATACTGTGTGTGTTATTTTGTGTTATACTGTGAGTGTTATATTGTGTTATACTGTGTTATACTGTGTGTGTTATACTGTGTTATACTGTGTGTGTTATACTGTGTTATACTGTGTGTGTTATACTGTGTTATACTGTGTGTGTTATATTGTTATACTGGGTTATACTGTGTTATACTGTGTGTGTTATATTGTGTTATACTGTGTGTGTTATATTGTGTTATACTGTGTGTGTTATATTGTGTTATACTGTGTGTGTTATATTGTGTTATACTGTGTGTGTTATATTGTTATACTGTGTTATACTGTGTTATACTGTGTGTGTTATACTGTGTGTGTTATACTGTGTGTGTTATACTGTGTGTGTTATACTGTGTGTGTTATACTGTGTGTGTTATACTGTGTGTGTTATACTGTGTGTGTTATATTGTGTGTGTTATATTGTGTGTGTTATATTGTGTTATATTTTGGATTTGATGGAATTTGGATTTGATGGAATCCACCAATGGACAGCTCAACCAAACCCAAGCACAGAACACAACAGAATGCAGGGAATTAAAGAGCTCCAAGGCCCAGCTCACCATCATGGAGTCTCTCCTCAAGGTCACAAAGGTGCTCACGTTCATGTTCACGCTGTCCTTGCTGAGAACCTTCAGGTCTGCAGCAGGAGCCCCCCCTGCAGCAAAGCAAGGAGAGCATCAAAGGAGGGCACACCCCAAAGGAGCACTGCTGGGTCTCTGCACAAAATGAGGATTTCTCCAAACCCTACTAGGCTGGGAACACACTGAGGTGCAGCTGCAAAATGTGAGGATGCTCCTCCTTTATTTATTGGGAGTTATTCTGTTGGGCATTAAAAATCTGTGGTGATGCCAGACAGGGGAAAGAAGGGTGAGGAGAATTTGGAAAAAATCTTGGCTTAACAGGGAAAAAAAAAATTGTGACATGGAAAAGGGCTTTGAGATAAATCCTGAGTCTGATTTTCCCTGTGATGGTCTGAAAAAAGATTTGGGCAACTTAAAGCAGGTACAGAATATTTTGTGCTATCTACAAGCTGGAAAGACAAACTTTTAACAACTTGACTTTGAAAATTCCCAAATCTTTGATGGATTTTGATACCCACTTAGTTTATAGCTAAGAGTTCTCCTCCCCCACAGCATCCTGGATTTTTACATACCCAGGTAAGGCAAAATCAGCTCATAGTAAGCAGGTGAATGGTGCTGGTCAGAGAAAGCTTCTTTGGCTTTCTGGTACAAGATGTTCTTCGTCTCCTGGGAACAGGCTGAAGGATTCAGAGACGCCAGTCTGCAGAAAAATAAAGATTTCGGGTGGAAAAAGCTTTTATTATCTTCAACCTGTTTAATTTCCCCATATTCTGAGTGTTTTTGGGAGTCTCTGCCCAGCACAGGTGATCCCTAATTCCCAGCTCTATGGAGAGAAGCTGAGAGGAAAAACAATGGCTCAGTTTCCTGCTGAGAATTTGTCCTTCAGGTGATGATGGCTCTTATGGTGCCCAGTAAATCTGTGTGTTTGCCAAGTGGCAATGAATTTATTTAATTTCATTTCATTTCATTCAGTCTTACAGAGGAATTCAATCTGGAAATGCTTAAAAACCACGAGGAAGTGGCACCCGATGGTTTAGTGGTGACCACAGTGCTGGGTGATGATGTGAGAGGCTTTTCCCAACCTTAAGGACTCAGTAACTGTATGAAATTCAATTAAATTAACTCTTCTGCAGATGAAATCAGGCACACAGTCAGATTTGCAGCCTGCTGGGCTGAAATAAAGAGAGTTGCATTGGGAATCTGGGCCCTGCCTGGCAGGTTCTAAGGTGCTTCCTAAATTCCCTTTCCCTGAGAGCAGGAAAAATGAAAAGGATGTGGGGTATTAATATTTTTTGGAAAAATCTCTTTGTCAGGATTCTTCTCCTGGGAAGCTGAGATGTCTCTGAGAAAAAGGAAAACAAGAATGATCTGATTTGCTTCTCCTGTGTTTTGCTATTTTGGAATGCGGTTGGAGATTGTTCCACTGGTTTTCTGTGGATTGTTTTGACTCAATGGCTAATCAAGGTCAAGCTGTGTCAGGACTCTGGAAAGAGCCACAAGTTTTCATTAAAGTTTTCATTATTATCTTTTAACCTTCTCTAAGTGTCTTTTCTGTATTCTTTAGTATAGTTTATCACAGCTTAGTTTAGTATTCTTTAATATATTACAGCATCATAAAATAATAAATGAGCCTTCTGAGAACACAGATTCCTCATTGCTTCCCACCACAGGGCACCCCAGAAACACAATCAGGATGGGAAAGGGCTTTTGGAAGAAGACCAAGACACCCCAGCTTGGGACTCACTTGAGGCTGGAGGGGTTGATGGCCTTCAGGTCAGTGGCATTCAGCAGGCACACGTACTTGGTGCCAATGGCATCCAGGGCCGTGGCATTCAGGGCATTGCCCAGCTCCAGGTAGCGTTTGATTGCTGCTGAGGCCTGGAAACACAATCCATTAGATTAATTTAATTCAATCAGGAGGTGTGGTTTCATCCTTGAAAGAAACTTGGTATTTTATAATTAGAAAAATAAAATGGAACCATTTCAGATCTGTTCATGTTGAGTTTTGTGTTAGAGACAGAAGTGAGGTATGTGGTTTTTCTGTAGAATAGTTATTTTTTATTGTATACTATTTTAATATAATTTTATTATTTTAAATTTAGATTTTATTTATTATTATTTCTTTTATTTATTTTTATTTTTATTGTTTTTATTGTATACCATTTTTATATGGTATTAGAAGGCATTGTGTTTGAATTCAATTGGTTTGTGATCTAGTGAAGCTTAGTTCATGGGTTGGTGGGGTTATTGCTTATTAAACAATATATGCTATATATATGTAATATATTTATATGTGTTATAGGTTTATTAAACATTTTATAGATAGGTTTATATATTTATTTAGTAATCAATTAGTAATCTAGTGAAATCTAGTAATCTAGTTCATTGGTTGGTAAGGGTTATTGCTTATTAAACAATATATATAATATGTTTATGAATTTCTAATATATTTATATACATTATATGCTTATTAAACATTTAATAGATATGTTTATACTTTTATTGAATTTTATGGGATATATTTCTTGTTTTTATTGGTGTGAATGGTTTTTTTACAAGAATAGATTGTTGTGCTAACTGGTTTTTATTCATATGATTTTTTTTATTGGGAATTTAATAGGTTAGCTTAGAACAGGAAGGCCTGATTTTACAAGGCCTTTTTTTAATAAAGTTTATTGGGCCACTCAAAATTGTGGCACCAAAGATGCTTCAACCACCTCAGAACCCAAAGCAGCCCCAAAGCCAGGAGAGCAAGGCCAAGCCCCTACCAGGGAATCCGAGGGCTGAGGCTGAGTTTTCAGGAATGCAGCCAGGGAGTCAGCAGAGCTCATGTTCCAGGTGGAGATCTCCTCTGGGCTGAGCAGGTGCAGCAGAGGGCCCATTGCAGAGAGCACTTTCTCAGGATAACCATTGGGATACCTCTGTGGAGACACCAGGGGACGGGCTCAGAGCAGGGCTCAGGGAGCTGGGCTCAGCCTGGGGAAAGGTGGAATGATTTTAGAGCAGTTTTCATCTCTCTAACTGGGATTGGAGGGAGGATGGAGCCACGTTCCTCTATGAGGTGCCCCGTGAAAGGCTCAGAGCCAACAGGTCAGGAAAACTGATTAGATAAAGAAATAAGAGATAAGAAATAAATATTTTCCCAGTAAAGGTGGCAAACCCTGGGAGAGGAGCTGAGAGACAGTGGAGTCACATCCTTGGAGATTCTAAATTCACCCGGACAAAGCCCTGAGAGATCCGCCAGTGGAAATTGGAATCACATCTTTGGAGATCCCAAATTCCTCAGGACAAGGCCCTGAACAATCCCATCAGTAGAAATTTGAGTCATACCCTTGGAGATCCTAAATTCACCAGGACAAGGCCGTGACCAATCCCATTAGTGGAAACTGGACATTTTTGGGCTGGAATTACCTCGTCCAGGTATTCCTTCAGCACAGCCAGCTGGGGGTTGCTGAAAGCGTAGTTGCTGAGGATATTGGAGAGGTCATTTTCCAGGTAGAGGTAATTTTCCTGGGAGATGTTGTGGAGGCAGGCACGCAGGAGCTCCTCAGGTACGTAGTCGGTGGGCATCAGCGGATCATCCAGCTTTTCCTTTGTTATCTCCAGATTAGCTGGGCAACGTGCTGAAGCTATGGCAAACACAGGGTTAAATTAAATCCTTTGGCTCCAAGCTTTGGATCCCAGAATCATTTTAGTTGGAAAAACCTCCAAGGTTGATCTGTGCCCAATCCCCACTTTGTCACCGGCACTGAACTCCTTGGACACCTCCAGGGATGGGGACTCCAAACCCCCCTGGGAGCCTCTCCCAAGGCCTGAGGAGCTCCAGGGTGAGCCCTGGGCCCAGAGGGAATGGTCAGGGTGAGCCCTGGGCTCAGGGGAAATGGTCAGGGTGAGCCCTGGGCCCAGGGGGAATGGTCAGGGTGAGTTCTGGGCCCAAAAATAATGGTCAGGGTGAGCCTTGGTCCCAAAAGGAATGGTCAGGGTGACTCCTGCTCCTATCAGGGTAAGCCCTGGGTCCAGGGGGAATGGTCAGGGTGAGCCCTGGGCCCAAAAGGAATGCTCTGGGTGAGCCCTGGGCCCAGAGGGAATGCTCTGGGTGAGCCCTGGGCCCAAAAATAATGGTCAGGGTGAGCCTTGGTCCCAAAAGGAATGGTCAGGGTGAGCCCTGGGCCCAAAAGGAATGGTCAGGGTGAGCCCTGGGCCCAAAAGGAATGCTCTGGGTGAGCCCTGGGCCCAGAGGGAACGCTCTGGCTCAGGGCAGCTCCCGTACCCTCCGCTCGCTTGTGCCGGCGGGGCAGGAGCCCCCCGATGACCGTGGCCAGCTCCTCCCTGGACAGGTGGGAATCCCAGGCAAAGTTCCTCAGCCAGGTGGTCACAGTTTTCTGCAAGGAAAAGGGATCATCAGGGGGATTTGGGAATGCTGGATGTGCCTCCAGCACAGCCCCTGCTCCTCACACACTGGGCTCTGAAGATCCTGAACCAAAAGCAATTCCTTCCTTCAATGTTTGAACTTTCCCTTTCCCCCAACCCAGCAGTGACTGGAGCTCCTCACAAAGCACTGGGAGTTATTCCTGCTCTCCCTAAGTGACCTGGATTTGCAGTTCCAACCAGTCAGCCCTGATGCCTTCAGTTTGAACTTTCCCAGATTCTGGAAGGCACTGGTATATAATAACTCTGAACTCCACAGAAAGTGTCAGCAGCTCTCCTCACAGCTCAGGCACACAGAACAATCCTTGTCCAGCCCCAGAACCATGGACACCGCTGCAGCTCCAGGCTCAAAAAGCACAAACAACAGAGAATGGAGGAGAGAAAAACACGAAGGATGGAACTTCATAACCTAAAGGTGTAATTGAACAATTATCCCCAATATGGAAATGGAGCAGAACTTATAAAAGTGTGAGAACTCCTGACCCATTGTCCATCTTGGGTGTAGCCACAGCCAGGCCCTTGTACTGCCCAAGGCAAATCCTTTGAGGCTTTTTAATAAATCCCTGCTTTATTCTTTTAACTCTGCCCAGGCTCTCCTCCAGCCCCCAGCTCCCCAAACCCTCTCCTCCCACACCCCATCCCTCTGGCCCCAGGTGCTTTAAAAGGAAGAACTGCTGGAGCCAGGCTGGCCCTGCAGCCCCCAGCCCATCCCCAGGGTCCCCAGGCCATGGCAGAGCCCACCTTGGGGATCTGCTGCAGGATGCTGGGACCCAGCACGGGGATCAGCCCGCTCAGCTCGCTCAGGGTGAAGGCTGACCACGCTGAAGGAGGCCTGCAGACAAAAAATGTGTTGCAAATAAGTAAAAACTTATAAAAGAACAGCCTTATAGACATAATTTGAACCTTACTACTCCATATTAATCTATTAAATTCCCATAGGAAAAGAATTATAAAAATCAATTTACATAACAATCTATTTTTGTAAGAAAGCGGTTTGCACTTTTAAAAATAAGAAGTGTATCCCATAAAAATCCATAAAGAAAAAATATAAACTATCTAGAATGAGGAAAGTTTAATAAACATATACGCTAACCATTACCAACCAATCCATTGAGTTTTAATAATTTACTAACCTGTTAAATTCAAAACAGTACCTTCTAATATCATATAAAAATGAGCTATATACAATAAAAATTCAGCTATTCTACACAAAAAACAATGTCTCATCTGTCTCATTTCTATCTCTAATGCAAGCTACTATGAAAATTAGCAGGTATCAGGTCTCAAGGAAGAACAAAACTGAAAAAAACCCCTTTAAATCTCCCAGGATTACATCCTTGCAACATGTGACGTTAAGAAAACACAAGGTTTAAACCTGAAAACACCTTAACCACTTCCTGTTGCACAAAATGTCATTGCAGCAGAGCAGAAGCTGTCAGGGACATAAATCAGGGCAGCTGGGTGGAAAAACGGCCTTGAACAAACACATTCTTTTCTTAAGGCTCTTTCTGGAACCTGAAGAATTTCTGTTGCTTGCTATGGCCCAATTCAGTGCCAAGATCTTGGGGCAACCAGGAAGAAAAATATTTATCAAAATATTTATCAAACATCTCTCACTGGACAGGCAGAATGTCTCCTGGAAACCTGTGCCTGACAAACAGCTTGACCTCACCTGTGATCACCAGGCCAGGCAGAGAAGTTTGATTAATGAAAAATTAATTTTGCAGACCGGAGGAAAAGCTTTTATAACAAGCAAGAGAGACACAGAAGTGAGCACATTTTTCAGGAGAATTTCACCCAGGCCTTTCAGCTGAAATAATTTCAACCAAACAACATAAAAGACCCAGTCCAAAGCTCAAAATGAAGATTTTTTGGGGGGTTTTTGATCAAGCTGCTTGGCTGGAGTGCACTCAGGCCTTAACAGTACCATGGGGTTGATTAAGGGAAGAGCCCAGGAGGAAAAGCCATACCCAAAGGTGGTGTTGCCACTGCTGAGGACGTCCCTGATGGCCTCTTCTTGCTCGGGCAGGAAAGATCCACACTGGCTCAAATCCTTCAGCAAGCTGCCCCCAGAACTCCTGATGTAGTCCCCATCCAGCTCACACACCAGCCAGCCCAGGATCTCAGCGCTTGTGTGATTTATTTTTGTGCCAGGAACTCCCTGCAATAAAGGCAGAGGCATTAACTGGGGTGGAGCATCCCTGAACTTCAATTCCTGCAGGATCCCAATCAAGCCCTGCAGGACCCCAATTCCTGCAGGACCCAAATAAGCCCTGCAGGACCCCAATTCCTGCAGGACCCAAATAAGCCCTGCAGGACCCCAATTCCTGCAGGACCCCAATCTCTCTCCTCATACCAGACACTCCAGAGCCTCCAGGAGCAGCTGCTGCCTCTGAGGATCCTCTCTGGGCAGAACGTCCTTGTTTGCCTTCCCAACGTTGCTGAAGAACTGGCTGCAGTTCCCTGCATAGTCTGAGGGGCTGGAAGGACAAACTCCATGAATTTCAGGGAATGAGGTCAAGCTCAACACATGCCCTGTCTGATAAAACATCTCCCACACCTGCACACTGAACTCCAGGAGTTGCTCTTCCCCAGTTTTCTTCTATGCCATTAAATCCTTCAAAAATTCCTTAAATTTAAAAAATGGTTCTTTAAAAATCAATTTTCACCTGAAGGAATTTAGTGTTCAAACTGTTCCAATTGTTAGATTTAAATTCAAACTAATTCATTGTTAGATTCAAATTCAAACTAATTTAAACTAATCTATTGTTAAAATTGTTCAAGGTTTGGGTACAGAACCACAGCAGGGAGGTACTGGAACAGGGGAATTCACTTTATTCCCTGTTTCCTCTGGTGTTTGTAAGGGAAAAGCACATTCAGAGACCTGGGAATGCTGAACTTGGCCTTGGTCACTGCCTGGGATGGGGCAGCCTCAGCCTCTCTGGGAAACCTCACAAGGAAGGATTTATTGCAATATCTCATACAAATCTACCCTCCTCCAGCCTTCTGCAATCCCATTTTTATTCCCCAGGAAGAGGCCTAAACAACTCTGAAATAGAAACTAAATTAATCAGTATGGTTATAACCTAATTTTTATTTTTCCCATGTTGCTCCAAGGCAACATGATGGAAACCACAGCACAGTTACCTTAAAAACAGCAGCAGGTCCTGGGGATAAGTGTCCCAATCCTGGGGAATCCCATGCAGGGTCACCATCCTCAGCAAGCAGCTCAGCTGCAAGGACACCAGAGATTGCATCAAGGAGAGAAACCACCACGAAACACAAGGAAAAGATAAAATAATGGAAAGGTTTTATGCTGCTCTGAAAGGAAGGAAGAAAGGAAGAAAGGAAGAAAGGAAGGAAGGAAAGGAAGGAAAGAAGAGGAAAGGAAAGGAAAGGAAGGAAAGAAGAAGGAAAGGAAAGGAAGGAAAGGAAAGGAAGGAAAGGAAAGGAAGGAAAGGAAAGGAAGGAAAGGAAAGGAAGGAAAGGAAAGGAAGGAAAGGAAAGGAAGGAAAGGAAAGGAAGGAAAGGAAAGGAAGGAAAGGAAAGGAAGGAAAGGAAAGGAAGGAAAGGAAAGGAAGGAAAGGAAAGGAAGGAAAGGAAAGGAAGGAAAGGAAAGGAAGGAAAGGAAAGGAAGGAAAGGAAAGGAAGGAAAGGAAAGGAAGGAAAGGAAGGAAGGAAAGGAAAGGAAGGAAAGGAAAGGAAGGAAAGGAAAGGAAGGAAAGGAAAGGAAGGAAAGGAAAGGAAGGAAAGGAAAGGAAGGAAAGGAAAGGAAGGAAAGGAAAGGAAGGAAAGGAAGGAAGGAAAGGAAGGAAGGAAGGAAGGAAGGAAGGAAGGAAGGAAGGAAAGGAAGGAAAGGAAGGAAAGGAAGGAAGGAAGGAAAGGAAGGAAGGAAGGAAAGGAAGGAAGGAAAGGAGGCATTACCTGGTCCTGGCCCAGCTTGACCTCCTTCTTCCTCATGACTTTTGCCAGCTCCTGGAACCTTTCTGCCCCCACAGCGCCGGCAGCTGCACAGGTGAAGCCCTGGAGCACAGACTGGGAGAGCCTGGGAGTTCCCAGCAGGAAAATCAGCAGGGAAAAGCCTTCAGGAAGGAGCATTCAGAGCAGGACTCTGCTCACCCCACTGGGTTTCCCAGATATAAATCTCTTTTTTTGTAATTTTCATCTCAAATACATCAAGAAGATACAGGAGTCCCTCTAAATGAATCCCTGGAATTGCCCTCTGGAAGGTTTGGAAATGCATTCCCTGCTTGGAAAAGCATTCCAGAGGCAATCTGGAGCAAGACTGCAGGTGCAGCCTGAGCCAGCAGCATCATTTTAGAAGGAAAATGTGGTCCCTGGGTGTTTCTGGCAGCTGAGCCCTGGTAAATCTCTGTGTTCCATGTCTGTGTTTGGGCTCCCATTCCATCTCCCGTCTGTTCCCATGGGTTCCAGGGGGTGGATGTGGATGGAACACGGGAAAGCTGGGAATTGCCAGGAAAACAAACAGAAAGTGGAAGGAGAGGAGGGAAATCTTTACCTGCTGAAGTCAGGCTCTGCCTTCACCACATCGCTGAAGAACATGGCAGCCTGGGGAGCAAAGGCAGAGGTTTTCCAGGGAAAGGGGCTCTGCTTCCAGGGGGATTTGTGGAATTCATGGCCCCACACAGGGCAGGGCTGCCAGGGAGGGGAAGGAGGAGCCCTTTACCTGCTCTCTGGTCCACGGTTTGTTGTTGAGATCCTGCACATTTGGCATCTCTTCCCCAAAAACCAGCAGGGATTTTGGGATGGAGCTGGCCAGGGCACTGGGGATGAGTCTGACCAGCTCAGAGGGGTGGGCAACCCTGGAGGAAACCTTGGAAAAACCCAACAGAAAAAACCATGGCAAAAAAAACCCAACAGAACAAACCATGACAAATCTCACCCAGCTTTAGCCCAAACCATGGCAGGATCAGCAGGATCAGAACCAGAGAATTGGTTGGGTTGGAAAAGACCTCCAGGACCAAGTACAACCTTGAATTATTCTATGGTTATAATATATTATATATCATATATATATATAGATAATCTCTCTATATATATAGAAATAATATATATAATATACATAATAATATAATCTATTATTATGTATAATATATCATTATATATAATATACACGATATTATAATATTATCTATATACATAATATATAATATATACATTACATATAATAGATATAATAGATAAATATATACACAATATATAATATACAATATTATATATAAAATATATAATATATATAATATACATAATATATAATAATATAATATTATATATAATATGTATATACATTATATACATATTATATATTTAATGTATATAAAATATACATATATATACATATATATATACACATATTGATACACATATATTAATATATATATACATATATACACACATATACATATAATATTTGGTCAATATATTATTAACCATTTCTATTCTTTCCCTAGGAACATCCACAGGGAAGCAGTTTTTGGGAGCACCCCATTAAACAAATCCCTCCCGGCCTTGTCCCCAAGAGGCTGAGCAGGCCAAGGACGGTGACACAGAGCCAGGGGCAGGGTTTGAGTGGCCAAGGACAGTGACACAGAGGCAGGGGCAGGGTTTGAGTGGCCTGTCCTGCTGCCACCCTGCCTGGCTGTCACCAACCCCCAGGGCATGCTGGCAGGGGGCAGCTGTGGCACACCTGGCCCCAGGTAAGCAGTGTCCCCACCCCTGCTCCTGGCTGAGACAACACAAGGTCACCTTTTCCACCAGGATCCTTTTCAGAGCACGGGGCAGGGTGTCCACGTGCTGGGCAAAGGCTGGCAGCTGCATGGCCTCCAGGACAACCTCTGGGGACAAACTCCTCAGCGTGCTGCTGTTGAGGCCACCCACCAAAGTGCCCAGCTGTGCCAGGCTCTGTCCATCCCGGATCTGCAAGGGAATCACAGAAAAATCAGCTTGGAAAACAGCTTGGAGATCCTCAATGCCAGCTGTGCCCAACCCCACCAATCCCCAGCCCAGAGCTCTGAGTGCTCATCCCTTCACTTTGAGCTTTTATATTTTCCAGATTCTGCATTGGTACATAACTCTGAACTTCATATAAAGTGTCAGCACTTCTCCTCACAGCTCATTCACACAAAATAATCCCCTTTTTTGTCATATTAAGCCCTTTTCTGACTCAGAGATGGGGTAACTGAGAGGTGTTTAAAAGCTTTTATTCCATTTTCAGTCTCATGAGAAGGGTGAGACCATACAGATGTTATAATTCACACCATCACAATCAGAAGTTAACTATTTCTTAATTTTATTATAAGCATTTCTTGGCCTATCAGCTTTTCCTACACTATGCTGTGAATGCCCTAAAGTTTATAATCTAAAATTACCCCTTGCGGGTCCTGCTACAATGCATCTTTCACAGTTCTATTTCTCCAAAGTATCCAGTCTTGTTTGCAAGGCCCTCCTTTGAAACTTGCTTCTAGTTCCATTTCTCTCTCCACAATGCCTGTTTCTCTAGAAATTCATATTTCTCTACAAATTCATTTCCTACATTTTTCCAGCCCCCAGAACCAAGGACATCACTGCAGCTCCAGGCCCAAAAAGTGCAAACAACAGGGAATGGAGGAGAGCAGTCTGGGAGGGTGGGACTGCAGAACCTGAGCTGGAATTGGACAATGAACCCCAACATGGAAATGGACCAAAACTTATCAAAGTGTGAGAACTCCCGACCCATTGTCCATCTTGGGTGTAGCCATGGCTGGGCTCTTCTAATGCCCAAGGTGAATCCACAGAATTCCCAGGTTGGAAGAGACCTTAAAGATTGAGTCCAACCCAGCCCCAACACCTCAACTCAACCCTGGCACCCAGTGCCACATCCAGGCTTGGCTAAACACCCCCAGGGGTGATGACTCCACCACCTCCCTGGGCAGAACATTCCAGAACTTCATCACCCTTTCCATAAAAATCTTTACCCCCCCTTTCTGCAAAAAACTTCTTCCCAGTACCCAACCTCAATTTCCCTTGGTGCAGCTCAAGACTGTGTCCTGTGGTTCTGTCAGAACCCATTGAAGCCCTTTTAATAAATCCCAGCTTTATTCCGTTAACTCTGTCCAGCTTCTGTTCCCAGTGCCACTTCCAGACATGCCTTGGGCACCTCCAGGGCTGGGCACTCCCACCTTCCCTGGGCATTTTCAGTGCCTGAAACCCTTCCAGGAGGAGCCTGTGGGTGTGAGGAGCTCTGTGGTACCTGGTAGCCAGACTGGAGCAGTTTGTTGACCACAGCCCTGGCCTGCTCACTCCTCCAGCCCTGGACTCTGCCCAGGGCAGGTAGAGCTGCCTCCAGCTGCTCCTCAGGGATGTTCTCCTGGATTCTGGACACTGAGAGCCCCAGGGCAGCCTGGCCCAGGGCTGCCAGCACGGCTGGGGAGAAATCCTCCAAATTCCTCAGCAGGGAGGAAGCCACCTGTGAGACAGAACAGAGTCAGAGCAGCAATGCTGCGTCCCACAGCCCTGAACCCCTGGGGTTCTGCCTCCGCTTTGCCTGTGGAGGTGTGGAAGAGGTTTTACAGTGACTTCTGTGAGCCAGAGAGAAGTGTGAGAAGAATTTTTCCCCCTGAAAGAATTTCTACCAAGGTTGTTGACAGAGAAATCAAGAAAGAAAGAAGGAGAAATAAGAGAAACCAAAGAAGAAAGAAGAAAGAGGAGAAACCAAGAAAGAGCAAAGGAGAAAGAAGAGAAACCAAGAAATCAAAAACTATAAATAAGAGAAACCAAGAAATCAAAAACTATAAATAAGAGAAACCAAGAAAGAGGATAAAAAATAGAAACCAAGAAAGAGAGAAGGATAAACGAGAGAAACCTGCAATTCTCTATTGCAATGAGCACTTTGTTTGTCTTTCCTGACCAATGAGTAAATGTAAACTTATGAGCTATGTAAGAATGCGTAACAAGCATGCATGCTGGAATAAAACCAGTTTAAACCTTCTGGAAATGGAGTGTGCTGCTTTGGATTGTCTCCCTCTCAATGTGGATGGACCATCCCCACCACTGAGCCCTGTGAGGTGATGGAAACCCAGCCAGACACCAAAGGTGACCCAGAGGGGGGTGACAAGAGGGGACACAGAGCTGGACCCACCCCTGGCAGATTTTATGCAGCTGAGAGGATCCCCAGTGCTCACCTGCAGGTTTGGTGCAGTGAGAGCATCCCCAAGTTTTGTGCAGTGAGAGCATCCCCAGTGCTCACCTGCAGGTTTGGTGCAGTGAGAGCATCCCCAGTGCTCACCTGCAGGTTTGGTGCAGTGAGAGCATCTCCAGGTGCTCACCTGCAGGTTTGGTGCAGTGAGAGCATCCCCAGTGCTCACCTGCAGGTTTGGTGCAGTGAGAGCATCTCCAGGTGCTCACCTGCAGGTTTGGTGCAGTGAGAGCATCCCCAGTGCTCACCTGCAGGTTTGGTGCAGTGAGAGAATCCCCAAGTTTTGTGCAGTGAGAGCATCCCCAGGTGCTCACCTGCAGGTTTGGTGCAGTGAGAGCATCCCCAAGTTTTGTGCAGTGAGAGCATCCCCAGTGCTCACCTGCAGGTTTGGTGCAGTGAGAGCATTGTCAGTGCTCACCTGCAGGTTTTGTGCAGTGAGAGGATCCCCAGGTGCTCACCTGCAGGTTTGGTGCAGTGAGAGGATGCCCAGTGCTCACCTGCAGGTTTGGTGCAGTGAGAGCATCCCCAAGTTTTGTGCAGTGAGAGCATCCCCAGTGCTCACCTGCAGGTTTGGTGCAGTGAGAGCATCCCCAGGTGCTCACCTGCAGGTTTGGTGCAGTGAGAGCATCCCCAGGTGCTCACCTGCAGGTTTTGTGCAGTGAGAGCATCCCCAGTGCTCACCTGCAGGTTTGGTGCAGCGAGAGCATCCCCAGTGCTCACCTGCAGGTTTGGTGCAGTGAGAGCATCCCCAAGTTTTGTGCAGTGAGAGCATCCCCAGTGCTCACCTGCAGGTTTGGTGCAGTGAGAGCATCTCCAGTGCTCACCTGCAGGTTTTGTGCAGTGAGAGCATCCCCAGTGCTCACCTGCAGGTTTGGTGCAGTGAGAGCATCTCCAGGTGCTCACCTGCAGGTTTGGTGCACTGAGAGCATCCCCAGTGCTCACCTGCAGGTTTGGTGCAGTGAGAGCATCCCCAGTGCTCACCTGCAGCTCCAGGGAGGCTCCGGGCACCCCCCTGCTCCAGGGGCAGCTCCTCCCCAGCCTCTGGGCCACTCCCAGCGCCTCCTCCGTGCTCAGGTTTGCCACTGCCCCGGGGCTCAGGTAACAAAGGAACCTGTCCGGGAGGCTGGGGACAAAAGGAGAGGCTGGGTCAGAGAGGGGGACCAGCAGAGCTTTCCCCTGTTCCAGAGGGTGCTCTTCCTCCAGGCACCTTCCCCCATCATCTCAGCCCTGCAGGTGCCAAAGCTCCAGATCAGGGAGGTGGAAAAGCCTGGAAGCTCTGCAGGGAAATCATCTCCCAGGGGAAGAACTGGGGATCTGGCCCCAGAGAGCAAGGGCAGTGGGGTTACTTGAAAATAGAACCTTTAAAAAGAAAAAGAATGGAAGCTTTAAAGAGAAAATGAATAGAACCCTTACAGAGAAAATGAATAGAACTCTTACAGAGAAAATTGATAGAACCCTTAAAGAGAAAATGAACGGAACCCTTAAAGAAAAATGAATAGAACCCTTACAGAGAAAATGAATAGAACCCTTAAAGAGAAAATTGATAGAACCCTTAAAGAGAAAATTGATAGAACCCTAAAAGAGAAAATTGATAGAACCCTTAAAGAGAAAATGAACGGAACCCTTACAGAGAAAATGAACGGAACCCTTAAAGAGAAATGGAATCTTCAAAGAGAAAATTAATCAACAGTGCCACGCTGAGCCATGCCAGGAAACCAGAGCCCTACCTGGCCAGTGGAAAGGCAGGAGCAGAGGTCAGGAGCAGGGTGTAGTACAGGGCAGTCTCCCTGAGCAAGGTGAGGTTCCCAACCATCTCCATATTCACCGGGTCCCTGGCAAACTTTTGAAGCTGAAGGTGGAAAAAAATAAAAAGGGAAAATGACTCAGATGGATCCTTCAATCCTGACAGAGGCATGAGACAGTCTGAACCAAATCAGGGCTTTTCACCTGGGTTTAAAGTTGTGCTGAGGTTTATTTTGTTTGTTTTCAAGTAAACACTGGGACCCTGACTGGGTTTGGGGTTGCTCCTCTCACTGGCTCCAGTTTTCTCCCTGCAGAATTCCCTTTGTGGAACCAACTTGTGTGCAAATCCCTCTCACCACATGATGGGGAGAAATAACTGCAGTGGCTGTTCACCTCAGATTAACCAGAGAAATATTCCCGCTGGCAGGAATTCCAGGGCCAGGTTGGACAGGATTGGAGCGCCCTAGTCCTGTATTTTCTGGGACCCCGTCGTTGGAAGGAAATGATGAATCTGACTCCATGTCCTCAGAAGGCTAATTTATTATTTTATGATACTATATTTTATAAAAGAATACTATGCTAACCTATACAAAGGATACAGAAAGGATTCAGACAGAAGGTTAAAAGATAATAATGAAAACTTGTGACTCTCTCCAGAATCCCAACACAGCTTGGCCCTAATTGGGCACTGAGTGAAAATAATTTACATGAAACCCATGAAAGAATCACCTGTGGGGAAACAATCTCCAACCACATTCCACAGCAGCAAAACACAGGAGAAGCAAATCAGATAATTATTGTTTTCCTTTATCTCTGAGGCTTCCCAGCTTCCCAGGAGAACAATCCTGGCCAAGGGGATTTTTCAGAAAATCTGACAGCGCCACCCTGGGACAGTGGGTGAGGCTGGAATGGGATGGGATTCAATGATTGGGATTCAATCCTTCCAACCCCACCATCCTGGGGCTCTGAGTCCCCCCAGGGTCCCCACTTACTGTGGCTTCATCCCCAAAGAGCTGCAGGTCCTCCACGGTGGCGTGCTCCAGAAAGGATCCCAGGAAATTCCGGAACCAGGCAGTGGAATTGGGGCTGTGGCAGCTCGGGCTGGGTCCTGCAGGAACACGGAGCCCATGGAGCAGGAGCCACTGGGAACTGGGATTTCTGAGGCTGCAGCCCAGCAGACCCAAATCTCACACCCAGATCCAGTGCTCACACCACAAAGTCCCACGGGACAGGGCAGAAGGAATCCCAGCCCTGCCAATATTCCATGCTCAGCCTCTTTCTCCTTTTTTTCCCTGCTCACACCACAAATTCCCACGGGACAGGGCAGAAAAGGGCTTAATCTGGCCAATATTCCATGCCCAGCCTCTTTCTTCCTTCCCTCCTCATGCACCAGAACCTTTCTGCAGGAAATTCATGACAGCTCCTGCAAATATTCCAAGCCCAGCCTCTTTCTCCTTTTCTCCCTGCTCACACCACAAATTCCCACTGGACAGGGCAGAGGAAATCTCAGTCCTGCCAATATTCCATGCCCAGCCTCTTTCTCCCTTCCCTCCTCATGCACCAGCTGATTTCTGCAGGGAATTCATGGCAGCTCCCTTCCTGAGCACAACCAAACCCTGCACAGGCAGCAAATGCAGTGAATTTATTAAAAAAAATTATAAAATCCCTGGGTTAATCAAGCCTTCAGGCAGGGAAATCATTCCCAAATCCATTAATTGCTGACATTTCCAGCCTGTTCCCATTGGAGGTTCCCAGGGAAATCAGGGAAATCCTTTACCTTGCTGGGTGAGGAAATGCTTGATCCCAGAGTAGAGATTCCTCTGCTCCTGCACAGAAAGCTGGGAATAGATTCCATCCAGGGCAGCCACTCTGCAAAGAGAAGGAAAACACCTCAAACATTGCAGAGGCCAGGGCTGGGCTCACAAAAACATGGATATTCTCAATCCCATCCTTTTCTGTCGGATTATGCCCTTTTCTGACCCAGAGATGGGGCAACTGAGAGGTGTTTTAAAAACTTTTATTGCTTTTTCAGTGTCATGAGAAGGGTGAGACAATACAGATGTTATAATTCACACCATCGCAATCAGAAGCCAGTGTATTGGAATCTCCCAATTGTAAAAAAAACCCAGTGTATTGTAATTTCCTAAGTGTAAAAAACCCAGTGTATTGTAATTACTTAACTGTAAAAAAGCCGGTGTATTGTAATTTCCTAATTGTAAAAAAGCCAGTGTAATTTCCCAATTCCAAAAAAAACAGTGTATTCTAATTTCCTAACAGTAAAAAAACCAGTCTATTGTAATTGTAATTTCCCAATTCCAAAAAAGCCAGTGTATTATAATTTCCCAATTCCAAAAAAGCCAGTGTATTGTAATTTCCTAATTCCAAAAAAGCCAGTGTATTGTAATTACTTAACTGTAAAAAAGCCAGTGTAATTTCCCAATTCCAAAAAAGCCAGTGTATTATAATTTCCTAATTCCAAAAAAGCCAGTGTATTATAATTTCCTAACTGCAAAAAAAGCCAGTGTATTGTAATTTCCTAATTGTAAAAAAGCCAGTGTATTATAATTTCCCAATTCCAAAAAAGCCAGTGTATTGTAATTTCCTAAGTGTAAAAAAACCCAGTGTATTGTAATTTCCTAAGTGTAAAAAAGCCAGTGTATTGTAATTTCCTAATTGTAAAAAAAGCCAGTGTATTGTAATTTCCTAATTGTAAAAAAGCCAGTGTAATTTCCCAATTCCAAAAAAGCCAGTGTATTCTAATTTCCTAACAGTAAAAAAAACCAGTGTATTGTAATTGTAATTTCCCAATTCCAAAAAAGCCAGGGTATTATAATTTTCTAATTCCAAAAAAGCCAGTGTATTCTAATTTCCTAACTGCAAAAAAACCCAGTGTATTGTAATTTCCTAATTGTAAAAAAAAACAGTGCATTGTAATAACTTAACTGTGAAAAAGCCAATGTATTCTAATCTCCTAATTCCAAAAAAGCCAGTGTATTGTAATTACTTAACTGTAAAATAAACAGTGTATTGTAATTTCCTAATTCCAATAAAGCCAGTGTACTGTAATTTTCCAATTCCAAAAAAGCCACTGTATTATAATTTCCCAATTCCAAAAAAGCCAGTGTATTCTAATTTCCTAATTCCAAAAAAGCCAGTGTATTGTAATTTCCTAATTGTAAAAAAAGTCAGTGTATTGTAATTACTTAACTGTAAAAAAGCCAATGTATTCTAATTTCCTAATTCCAATAAAGCCAGTGTATTGTAATTACTTAACTGTAAAAAAGCCAATGTATTCTAATTTCCTAATTCCAATAAAGCCAGTGTATTGTAATTTTCCAACTCCAAAAAAGCCAGCGTACTGTAATTTCCCAATTCCAAGAAATCCACTGTATTGTAATCTCCTAATTGTAAAAAGCCAGTGTATTGCAATCTCCTAATTCCAACACACTATGAGCATTTCTCGGCCTCTCTATAATATTTCTAAATCAACATTTCTTATCTCAAATTTGATATATAAATACACCGCATACAAACATTTAATTAAACTTTAAAGATTTTTTACAAATCCATTTCCCACCCTTCTCCATAGTGATTTTCCCCCCCGGAGGAGCCCCCGGGGTGGCACAGAGGGGACAGCAGAGGGGACAGCACAGACTCACAGCAGCTGGAATTGCTCACAGGACACACCCTTGGCACCGAGGCAGCCGAAGATCTCGGGGTGCCCCAGGAGGGGCTGGAGACCCCCCTGGAGCCACTGCAGCAGCACTGGGGGGGTCCCAATGCCGGGCACCTGGAGCAGCCTCTCCCACAGCCCATTGAGGAACACCAGGCTCCACTGCAGCGAAACGGGCACCTGCCAGAACTGGGGGCAAGTGAGACAGAATAAGGATCCATCCTGAACTAGGTGAAGTGTCTGGGAGAGGTGAAGGGTCTGTGGGGCTAAAGCTGAAGGAGAGGCCGCGTTCCAGAGACAGCAAGGAGACAGAGAAAGAAAAACAGAAAACCGCAGAGGTCAATCTGCCCCCGACCTAGGAATTCCTTCGATAAAGTAGAATTAGTGCTAAATGTCGCGTGGAATGAATATGTATGAACTTAATTTGAAACTGTATGCATATGCATTTGGAAGGGGGGATAAAAAGGGGACTCGGAGTCTCCAGGGGCACGCATGCCCTTTTGGGGAGTCTTGCGTCCGGCGCGCGTCGTAATAAAGCATACCGGGCTTTACAACTTTTACAAGTTGTGAGGTTTCTTCTTTTCTCCGCAAAACACAAGGAGGAGGAAAAAATCTGAATTGCAGGGAGTTCCAGCCAGATATGGAGAGAAATCCAAGAAAATCCGAATGCTGAATTAAATTGCTGCTTTAAATGGGGCTCTTTGCACTACAGGACACAGTGGACTCGCTGCTCTTTTCAAGGTAAAAAGAGAATTTTAATTTCTGGCTCCAACACTCATAGATTTCCAAAAGTGAGAGTTGAAGGGGGACAGTGCCACCTCTCCAGTGACACGGGTCCAACAGTCTATCAAATTTCTCTTCCTCCAGAAAAGAATGCAAAACAACAAGTCGCTTACATAAAGTGTGAGAGAAAGTTCATTACAAGAATGTAAACATCAGAAAGCTTAGAAAATCAAAATATTTAAAATAAAAATTTTTAAAGTCTTTTTTAAAAAAGTCTTTTTTAAAAAAGTCTTTTAAATAATCTCCAAAAAAATAATCTCCAAAAAAATAATCTCCAAAAAAATAATCTCCAAAAAAATAATCTCCAAAAAAATAATCTCCAAAAAAATAATCTCCAAAAAACCCCTCAAAAAATAATCTAAAAAAAATCCTCAAAAAGAAAATCCTCAAAAAATAATCTTTAAAAAGATAATCTCAAAAAATAATCTAAAAAAAATCCTCAAAAAAAAAAACCTCTCAAAAAAAAAAACCTCTCAAAAAAAAAACTCTCAAAAAAAAAAAACTCTCAAAAAAAAAAAACTCTCAAAAAAAAAAAACTCTCAAAAAAAAAAAACTCTCAAAAAAAAAAAACTCTCAAAAAAAAAACACTCTCAAAAAAAAAAACTCTCAAAAAAAAACTCTCAAAAAAAAACTCTCAAAAAAAAACTCTCAAAAAAAAACTCTCAAAAAAAAAACTCTCAAAAAAAAAACTCTCAAAAAAAAAACTCTCAAAAAAAAAACTCTCAAAAAAAAACTCTCAAAAAAAAACTCTCAAAAAAAAACTCTCAAAAAAAAACTCTCAAAAAAAAACTCTCAAAAAAAAAACTCTCGGAAAAAAAACTCTCGGAAAAAAAACTCTCGGAAAAAAAACTCTCAAAAAAAAACTCTCGAAAAAAAAACTCTCGAAAAAAAACTCTCGAAAAAAAAACTCTCGAAAAAAAAACTCTCGAAAAAAAAACTCTCGAAAAAAAAACTCTCGAAAAAAAAACTCTCGAAAAAAAAACTCTCGAAAAAAAAACTCTCGAAAAAAAAACTCGCAAAAAAAAACTCGCAAAAAAAAACTCGCAAAAAAAAACTCGCAAAAAAAAAACTCGCAAAAAAAAAACTCGCAAAAAAAAAACTCTCGAAAAATCATAGGGAGACATCTCTTTCCAAAATAAGGTAAAAAAATAAATCAGGGGATTTGAAATGAAGTCTTTTCCTGGGCAAACTTTCCCTGGATTTGAGGGAATTCCATTTGAGCAATGCTCACCTGTTGGCTGAACTCGGTCAGGGAGCCCAAAAGCTTCCGGGCATCGTATTTGGAAAAGAACAGGATGGAATGTTCTGGATGCAGAGCTGGGCTGGGCTCTGAGGCCAGGCAGGAGTACAAGGAGGAGAGGAAATCATCCTGGAGCTCCTGGAACCAGGCTCCCTAAAACGAGAAGGGAAATGCAAATAAAGAGAATATTTAGGGGGGAAATCACCCTCAGGGGGCTCGGCCACACCTTGAAGGGTAAAACACTGGCACAGGTTTTAAAAGCTTTATCCAAAGAAAAGAACTCCCAAAATTGCCAAAACTTTGCCCACATTTCTGAAAAATCTTCTCTAACTAAAAACTTCCATGGGGACCCCCTTTAATTCCCAAACATTTTTTCAAGGAAATGGCTTACAAACAATAGAAGGGAAAGAAACCAAACCAAACCAAAAAAAACCCAAACCAAACCAAAACAAAAAAACAAAACAAAACAAAAAACCCCAAAAATCAATCAAACAAACAAACAAAAACACACACCCAAAAAAAAAAAAAACAAAACACAAAAGCTAAGGAAATAAAACCTAAGAACAAAAACCCAAAAAATGCCAACCCCCACCCAAAACCCCACGGACAAATATTTGCATGAGTGCCATCCTTCTGTCAGAAATATTTACCAAACCCCACAAATTGCTGTCAATTTAATTACAATTACTGGCAGCAACTTAAGACATAATGACAAAACCTGGAAGAAGCTAAACCGGGAATATGCAGGTGGCATTTTCCAGCTGCAACCAGTTCTAATTGTGGTTTTACTCCTTTTAAATGTACTTTTACCTCTTCTAATTGTGCTTTTACCCCTTCTATAGTGTTTTTATTTCTCTAATTGTGCTTTTCTACCCCTTCCATTGTGTTTTTCACCCCTTCTATTGTTTTTACTTCTCTAATTGTGTTTTTACTTCTCTAATTGTGCTTTTACCCCTTCTATTGTGTTTTTACTTCTCTAATTGTGCTTTTTACCACTTCTATTGTGTTTTTACCTCTCTTAATTGCACTTTTTACCACTTCTACTGTGTTTTTACTTCTCTAATTGTGCTTTTTACCCCTTCAATTGTGCTTTTCCTTCTCCAATTGTGTTTTTATTTCTCTAATTGTGCTTTATCCCAACACCCAGCGTGACTGCCCTGCAGAGATTCATCCCAATGCCGTGACACCAATTTTTAAGAGTCAATTTGATTTGCAAAGCCCCCTTTGCCCCAACTTCCCTCTCACTCCAGGGGTTTGGAGAAGGAAACCCCCAATTCCCCAAGGTGTCCGTGGTGCTTTGGGCACCCCTGGCACAGGGCAGCGTCCCCAGAGGGTGGCAATGTCTCCTGGCACAGGGTGGCAGTGCCACAGCTCGGGGTGGAACCCCTGGCACAGCCTTGGCTGCTGCCCCAGGGCTGGTTTGTGTCAGAATTCCCAAGGAACACAAATCCCAGCCCCAGGGATCGATGGATGGAAGGATTGAGGGTCCTCACCTGGGCACAGGCCAGCTGGGCAAAGCTGAGGCTGCACGGGGACCTTCGGCCTCGGGACACCTCCAGGAGCTGCTCCTGGCTGGCACTGCGGGGACAGGGACACGGTGGGAACGGGGAAACTGGGAATGGGGGAAACTGGGAATGGGAATGGGGGAAACTGGGAATGGGAATGGGGGAAACTGGGAATGGGGGAAACTGGGAATGGGGGAAACTGGGAATGGGGAAACTGGGAATGGGGAAACTGGGAATGGGAATGGGGAAACTGGGAATGGGGAAACTGGGAATGGGGAAACTGGGATGGAAATGGGGAAACTGGGAATGGGGGAACTGGGATGGAGATGGGGAAACTGGGAATGGGAATGGGGAAACTGGGATGGGGAAACTGGGAATGGGGAAAACTGGGAATGGGGAAAACTGGGAATGGGGAAAACTGGGAATGGGGAAAACTGGGAATGGGAATCGGGGAAACTAGGATGGAAATGGGGGAAACTGGGAATGGGAATGGGGGAAACTGGGAATGGGGAGAATGGGGATGGGGGAAACTGGGAATGAGGGGAATGGGGAAACGGATGGGAATGGGGAAACGGATGGGAATGGGGATGGGGGAACTGGGAATGGGGATGGGGGAACTGGGAATGGGGATGGGGGAACTGGGATGGAGATGGGGGAAACTGGGAATGGGGAAACTGGGAATGGGGAAACTGGGATGGAAATGGGGGAAACTGGGAGGGAAATGGGGGAAACTGGGAATGGGGAAACTGGGATGGAAATGGGGAAACTGGGAATGGGGGAACTGGGATGGAGATGGGGAAACTGGGAATGGGAATGGGGAAACTGGGATGGGGAAACTGGGAATGGGGAAAACTGGGAATGGGGAAAACTGGGAATGGGGAAAACTGGGAATGGGAATCGGGGAAACTAGGATGGAAATGGGGGAAACTGGGAATGGGAATGGGGGAAACTGGGAATGGGGAGAATGGGGATGGGGGAAACTGGGAATGAGGGGAATGGGGAAACGGATGGGAATGGGGAAACGGATGGGAATGGGGATGGGGGAACTGGGAATGGGGATGGGGGAACTGGGAATGGGGATGGGGGAACTGGGAATGGGGATGGGGGAAACTGGGAATGGGGAAACTGGGATGGAAATGGGGGAAACTGGGAGGGAAATGGGGGAAACTGGGAATGGGGAAACTGGGATGGAGATGGGGGAAACTGGGAATGAGGAAACGGATGGGAATGGGGAAACTGGGATGGAAATGGGGGAAACTGGGATGGAATGGGGGAAACTGGGAATGAGGGGAATGGGAATGGGGAAATGGATGGGAATGGGGAAACTGGGAATGGGAATGGGGGAAACTGGGATGGGAATGGGGAAACTGGGAATGGGAATGGGGGAAACGGGAAACTGGGAATGAGGGGAATGGGGGAAACTGGGAATGAGGGAAACTGGGAATGGGGGAAACGGGAAACTGGGAATGAGGGGAATGGGGGAAACTGGGAATGGGGGAAACTGGGAATGGGGGAAACTGGGAATGGGGGAAACTGGGAATGGGGGACAGGGAGAGCACTGGGAATAGGAGAACTGGGATGGGAAGCTGGGATGGGAATAGGGAACTGGGAATGGGGAAACTGGGAGAGGATGGGCTGGGAATGGGGGATGGGGACAGCACTGGGAATGGGGGAAACAGAATGGGGGAAACTGGGACAGAACTGGGAATGGGGGACTGGGATGGGAATGGGAATAGGGGCAGGATGGGAATGGGAAAACTGGGAGAGGATGGGCTGGAAATGGGGGAACTGGATGGGAACTGGGGCTGGATGGGATGGGGAACAACTGGGTGGGGCAGAACTGGTGGGGAGCTGAGGCAGAAGCTGTGGGGAATGTGGGGTAAAACTGGGTGGGAGCTGGGGCAGAGCTGGATGAGGGCACAGCCAGTGGGGAGCTGGGCACCAGACTGGGTGGGGACAGATCCAGATGTGAGGTGTCACCCCCCAGCAGCCCAGGGCACAGCTGGGCACAGCACCCAAAGGCACCCGAGTGCCCTGAGCAGGGTTTGGCTCCTGGCTGTCCCTCCAGGCGGGATCCAGCCCTCCCAAATGCGCAGGAGCAGAGCTCAGGGCACACAGGGACAGGCAGGGGTGCACTGCTGACCCTCAGCCACCATTCAGGTTGGGTGAGCTCTGGAGTTGGGGCTGTTTGAGCCCCACGGGAGCCAAGATCAGCTCAGCACTGGTGCCAAGGCTCTTGGCTGCTCCCCAGAGCCTGGCCCTGCCTTTCTTTGTCCTCCCAAACCCCAGCAGGGCACTTTCCCTTCATTCGCTGTTTGAACAAGTGCAACCAGAGCCCTCCCTGCCCACAGGCAGCCCTGGGGAAAATCCCAAAATCTGGGCTCAGGGGGATGTGGTCACCCCAAGAAAAGCAGAATCCCTCCCAAGGAAAATGCCACAGCCCCTGGGCATGGCTCACCTACCTCGGCACTGAGGCACACACGGCAGATTCTGAGCCCAGAACAAAAAAAGAGAGACAAAGGTAAGGAATTGTGGGAGGATTTGGCACACAGAGCCCTCTCTGAGTTCTCTGATAAATATTTGGAAAGGAACTCACCATTGACGGGGGAGCTGGAGCACTGCACCAGGAGGAGGAGAAGAGAGACAGAGTTAAAATGCAGCTCTGGCATTGTTTGGGATCACTGCAAACAATGTCAGAGTTGGGGGAGCCCTTTGGGGTGGGGTGGGACCTGAGCACACTGAAACCCCAAATTCTGAGCAACTGAAACCCCAAATCCTGAACTAGCTGAAACCCCAAATCCAAAATCCTGAGCACATGGAAATCCCAAACCCTGAGCACACTCATTGAAATCCCAAATCCTAAACACACCCAAAACCTGAAGACACTGAAATCCCAAAACCCAGACCCTGGGCACATCCAAATCCCAAATCCTGAGCACACTGAAACGCCAAACCCTGAACAAATGGAAACCCCAAATCCCAAATCCTGAGCACACTGAAACCCCAAATTCTGAGCAACTGAAACCCCAAATCCTGAACACACTGAAACCCCAAATCCCAAATCCTGAGCACACTCACTGAAATCCCAAATCCTGAGCACACTGAAACCCCAAATCCCAAACCCTGAGCACACTCATTGAAATCCCAAATCCTAAACACACCCAAAACCTGAAGACACTGAAATCCCAAAACCCAGACCCTGGGCACATCCAGATCCCAAATCCCGAGCACACTGAAACCCCAAACCCTGAACAAATGGAAACCCCAAATCCCAAATCCTGAGCACACTCACTGAAATCCCAAATCCTGAGCACACCCAAATCTCAAACCCTGAGCACACTCATTGAAATCCCAAATCCTAAACACACCCAAAACCTGAAGACACTGAGAAATCCCAAAACCCAGACCCTGGGCACATCCAGATCCCAAATCCTGAGCACACTGAAACCCCAAACCCTGAACAAACGGAAACCCCAAATCCCAAATCCTGAGCACACCCAAATCTCAAACCCTGAGCCCCAGGACAGTTCCTGGCTCTGCACCTCAATTACCTGGGCAGTTCCAGCCCACCCCACCCCACAAGGGGAGGGAAAGTTCCCCTGGTGGTTCCAGTGGGGTCCCACAGGAAGGGGCTCTGCCATGGCTGATCTTCAAGGCCCCCCAACCCAAATCACCCAAGAATGTTTTACCCACACAAATTGAAGTTTTGGGGTTGAATTTGCCTTACCAGCTCTGTCCCAGCAGCAGCAGCTCCCTGGCACCCTGCAAGACAAAGGGATTTGGGAGCAGAGCCAGCACTGAGCTCCTTCCCAGCCCCAGCCCAGCCCCTCCAGCTCCCTGAAGGATTTCAGAGGTCATTTCTGCTGGATTCTGCTTTTTTCTGACTCAGAGGTGTTTTAAAATTTTTATTCTATTTTTAGTCTCATGTGAAGGGTGAGACAATACAAATATTATAATTTAGGTTATTATAGAATATATTATATTAATATATACAATATATATTCTATATATTAATATATATAGAATGCAATGTAATGTAATATAGAATATAGTATATATTATATTAGTATATATTATTCCATTATATATTATAATATATAATCTACATAATATATAATATATAATAATAGATACATATATTATATATTATATATTATATATTATAATATATAAAATATATTAATATATCCATATATTATTGATATATAATATATCCATGTATCAATATATTAATATGCTATATACTATATTATATAATATATTATAATAATGTATAATGATATAAAAAGTTATATAAAATAAATTATATATAATATTTAAATATGTTGTAGATATATAAAAATATATAATATAATATATATTATTATATATTATCTATTGATATATTCTATTTTTATATTATATTTTATACCAGTGGGACAAGGGCAGGGACAGGGTGGGGACACAGAGAGGGCTCTGCAGCTCTCAGGTCTGATGGAACAGTGATTTTCCTGCTGTGGATGAGTTCATAATCCCAAAAACTGCATTGGGAAGGGGGTCCTAAAGCAGCTTGAATGGTCACTTCCTTTGCACAACACCTTCCTTAATTAAATGATTAAAAATGAGGTAATTAATGCAGAACTGTCACTAATTAACAGCCAAATGAACCTTCCCCCAGTGGGGTGCAGGATTTGGGACAGGCCCAGGGAATGGCTGGGTGGGATATTGGGAATATGGGAATTGGGAATATGGGAATTGGGAATATGGGAATATGGGAATTGGGAATATGGGAATTGGGAATGTGCCCTCCCACCCCGAGGGCAGGGCTGGGTGGGATATTGGGAATTGGGAATTGTTCCAGAGCAGGCCCTGGAATGGATTTCCCCTCCCTGGAAGTGTCCCTGGACAGGGCTTGGAGCAGCCTGGGATGGTGGGAGGGGTCCCCCCATGGAGTGGAGGGGATTTAAGGTCCCTCCCACCCCAAACCGTGCTGGGATTTATAATTCAATTAATAGAGAGGTAATCAGATTTAATTATGATTATTCCTTAAGTGCTTTCCCAGCAGAGGAACAGGGAGCACACAGCTCTGAACAGACAGGGGGAGAATCAGTGCCAGTGGGACCTTCCCACCCTAAAAACTGAAATATTTCACTCACAAATCCAACAACAAACAGGGCAACGAAAGCCTGGGGATTCAGAGCAACCACCAAAGTCACACTCCGTGCTCTGGCAGAGCAATTTCCCATTTTAGGGTGGTCCCAGATATGGAAAACCCTCCTGGACCAGCCCACAGCGAACTCACCCAGCAGCAGCAGGAGGAGAAATCCCAGCCCTGGCAGCAGAGGAGACATTTCTGGGCAGGTCTGCAGGAACAACCAACCAGGAATAAATAAATAAAAACCAAACAGCACAGGTCTTCAGGAGAGCCGCGGGAATCAGTTCAGAAAGGAAAAACCAAAGAGAAATAAATAAATAAAAACCAAAGAGCACAGGTCTTCAGGAGAGCCACGGAAATCAGTTCAGAAAGGAAAAACCAAAGAGAAATAAAGGAATACCAACCTCAAACCCAGAGGAGGAAAGGTAAAGGCCAGGTGGAAATCTGGACACCCCGACAGCTTTCACAAACCCCCAAATGAGCCCCAAAAATTGGGAAAAACTCCTGAGGTGAGGGGGGGGGGGACGGGAAAACAGAGGGAGAATTTGGAGTTATTGAAGGCACCACGCCCTGAGCTGGGTCTGGGGTGGCAGAGGGACAGGAGGTGGCAGAGAAAGAGGAAGTGACCCGGGGGGGTGGCAGAGGGACAGGGGGTGGCCCAGGGGCAGGTGGCACTGGGACAGAGGGTGGCAGAGGAAGTGACCCAGTGGGGTGGCAGAGGGACAGGAGGTGGCTCAGTTTGGTGGCGCAGGGCCAGGAGGTGGCAGAGGGGCAGAAGGTGGCCCGGGTGGGTGGCAGAGGGACAGGAGGTGGCCCGGGTGGGTGGCGCAGGGCCAGGAGGTGGCCGTGCCCGCCCGGAGGGGACCCTGTGGCGCTCACCTGTGCCCGTGCCGGTCCCTGGCACGCTCGGGCACCGCGGGCTCCTTTTGACGGGGGAACCGGGGCGTGGCCCGGGTGCTGCATCCCGGGATGGAGCGGGACACGCCCCGGGCACGGAACGGGGCCGGGAGCACAGAGGGGATGGAGAGGGGGCCGGGCACCCCCTGGGCTCCGGGATGGAACACCGGGGATGGAAGCGGGCAATCCCCGGGCATGGAGCGGGAGTCGGGCATTCCTAGGCTCCCGGGAGCGCAAAGGGGATGGAACGGCAGCCGGGCATTCCCTGGGCATGGAGCGGGAACCGGGCACTCCCTGGGCTCCGGGAGGGCAAAGGGGATGGAGCTGGGCACTCCCTGGGCATGGAGCTGGGCTCGGGCACTCCTGAGCTCCGGGATGGAACACAGGGGACGGAACGGCAGCCGGGCATTCCCTGGGCATGGAGCGGGAACAGGGCACTCCCGGGCTCTGGGAGCACAGAGAGGATGGAGAAGGAGCAGAAAGGGGATGGAGAGGGAGCTGGGCACTCCTGGGCTCCGGGAGCACAGAGGGGATGGAACGGCAGCCGGGCATTCCCTGGGCACGGAGCAGGAGCCGGGCACTCCCTGGGCACGGAGCTGGAGCCCGGCATTCCTGGGCACGGAGCAGGAGCCGGGCATTCCCTGGGCACGGAGCTGGAGCCCGGCATTCCCTAGGCACGGAGCAGGAGCCGGGCATTCCTGGGCACGGAGCAGGAGCCGGGCATTCCTGGGCACGGAGCAGGAGCCGGGCACTCCCTAGGCATGGAGCTGGAGCCGGGCACTCCCTGGGCACGGAGCAGGAGCCCGGCATTCCTGGGCACGGAGCAGGAGCCGGGCACTCCCTAGGCATGGAGCTGGAGCCGGGCACTCCCTAGGCATGGAGCTGGAGCCGGGCATTCCCTAGGCATGGAGCTGGAGCCGGGCATTCCTGGGCACGGAGCAGGAGCCCGGCGTTCCCTGGGCATGGAGCTGGAGCCGGGCATTCCCTGGGCACGGAGCAGGAGCCCGGCATTCCCTGGGCTCTGGGAACACCGAGGGGATGGAGCAGGAGCCGGGCACTCCCTGGGCACGGAGCTGGAGCCGGGCATTCCTGGGCACGGAGCTGGAGCCGGGCACTCCTGGGCTCCGGGAACACCGAGGGGATGGAGCAGGAGCCGGGCACTCCCTGGATTGCAGGAGCACAAGGGAGCTGCAGGACGAACCCCTGCGGGACAACCCCGGGGCTCTTGGGCAATACCAGGACCCGCAGCCAGCCGGGTCTGTCTGTCTGTCCGTCCGTCCGTCCCTGGCCGGATTACGGCAGCCGGGGCCGGGCAGCGCTCCCCGCAGCCCCGGGCAGGGTTGGGCACCCGCGATCCATTCGGTGCCCGGAGCTGCCCGAGAATGCCCGGGTGTGCCAGGCAGCCCCGGCCGGGAGAGCCACGGGGAGGTTTGGGCAGGCGGGATGGGGGATGGAGCTGTGCCAGGGGTCAGGAGGGGTTTTGGGAAAGGTTCATCCTCAGGAAAATGAACAGATCCCCAGGAACAGCCCGAGAGCTCCAGGGATGGGATTTATTGGGATACAACCGCTGTGATCCCTCCCCGCTCAGGATGTTCCATGATTGCAGATCCTGTGGGTGTCAGGCTGGGAGCTCCGTGCCTTCGGGTTCATCTCAGGGGAATTTGACATCCTCAGATTTGGAAAAAAACCCCAAACAAACAACAAAAAAAAACCCCAAAACCAAACCAAACCAAACAAAAAAAAAAAAAAAAAAAAAAAACCAACAAAACCCCCCCCCCAAAAAAAAAAAAAAAAAACCAAAACCAAACCAACAAACAAACAAAAAAGCACAACAAAAAAACCCCAAACAAAAAAAAAACCACCCCAAAAAACCCCAAACAAAAAAACACCCCAAAAAAAAATAAAAACCCCCAAAACAACAAACAAACAACAAAGGAAAAAAAAAACCAACAAAAAACCCAATTAAAAAAAAACCAAACAAAAAAACCCCAAAAAACCCAACCAAACAAACAAAAAAAAAAATCAAAAACAAACAAAAAACCCCCTAAAAACAAAACAAAAAAGAAACCAAAAACCAACCAAACAAAAAACCCACCGAAAAATAAAACCCCAACCAACCAAAAAAAAAATCCAAAAAAACCAAAACAAAACAAAAAAAAAAAAAACAAAGGCAAAAAACCCCAACCAAATGAATAAAAAAACATTTAAAAATCGCTGTTTTCTCCCTTTCTGGGTGTTTCTCCAGGCGGGTTTTTGCCAAGCCCGGCTCGGCGCTGGCCCGGGCCTGCCCGTTCCTGCCATCCATAATCGGTGTCCCCGTCCCCTCCCGGTGCCACCACACCCCGCGGGTCCCAGCGCTCTGCAGGTCCCTCCCAGCCCTCTGGAATTCCGGCAGTCACCAACAAACGCGGCTGCTCTGACTCAGACACTGCCCCAAACCCCGTCCCAAAGCACCGAGCCCGCAGGAGCCACCAGCACTTCGCAATTAGGGTAATTAGTAATTAATTAGTAATTAGTCACAGGGCTGGAGCTCCGGGCAAGAGGCCTCTGGGATCCTCCAGAAACCTCCAGTTCTGGTTTCAGGGCCCAGAACTCTGGGGTTTGGCATTTTTGGCACTTTTTGGGGATTTCAGAGCTGACTTGGAATAAAAAAAAATCCCATTTAATTCACCCTATGACAACCAGCCGTGCAGAGTATGTGAGAGGGTTTTTGGAGCTCACCTGGAATAATAAAAAAAAAAAAAAAATCCCATTTAATTCACTCCATGACACATCAGCCCTGCAGGGTCTGTGAAGGGGATTTAGGGCTCACCTGGAATAAAATGTACCCTTTAATTCACCCCATAACCCTGCAGGGTCCATGAGGAGCATTTTGGAGCTCACCCGGAATAAAAAAAAAATCCCATTTAATTCACCCCATGACACACCAGCCCTGCAGAGTCGGTGAGAGGCATTTTGGACCTCACTTAGAACAAAAAATCCCCTTTAATTTACCCCATAATCCTGCAGGGTCAGTGAGGAGTATTTGGGGTCTCACCTGTAATAAAAATCGCCTTTAATTCACCCCATGCCACACCAGCCCTACAAGGGTCTGTGAGGGGGATTTTGGAGCTCATCTGGAATAAAAAAATCCCCTTTAATTCACTCACCCCATGCCACACCAGCCCTGCCTCTGCCTCCCAGATGCTTTTTCCCAAAAAATCTTCTCCCAGTTCTGCACCAGGGCCCTCCCTGGCTGGGAGGGAAGGGTGGGACACCCCAAAACGGGGAGAACAGCCCCAAAACGGGGGAGAACAGCCCCAAAACGGGGGGGAACAGCCCCAAAACGGGGGGGAACAGCCCCAAAACGGGGGGGAACAGCCCCAAAACGGGGGGGAACAGCCCCAGAATGGGCCCGAGCGTGCCGGGCTGGGCAGGCCGAGCTCAGCCAGGTGTGCCAGGGACAATAAATCCCGCCCGGTCCCCTCGGGCACGCCCAGACAAAGGCGACAAAGGGGCTTTGTGCTGGCCCGGCTAAGCCGGGGCTGGGTAAGGGGTGAGCAACGAGGCTCAATTTCAACTTTTAAAAGCTGAACAAGGGATAAAATCCAGCAAACTGCCAAAAGCACAGCAATAGATATAGCAAATTTCCTTATGTACTTTTAAATTGCACTGTTTAAATGCATATTCATAGGCATTACATATCTATATTTTTAATATATTTATATATATTTATATATTTTAATATATTCTTAATATATTTTTATGTTAAATCTAAATTATAATAAATATTATAATGATATTTATAAATTATAAATTTATAATAATTATAATATAAATTATTATAATAAATAATGTGCATCTAATTTATATTTATATAATTTATATAAAAATATAGACATCTAGACATATAAATTTATATTTGAATTATATAATAATATAAATATAAAATATATTGCATTATAAATATCTTATAATTATAGCATAAATGCATAATTTTATATGTATTTTAAATATATGTATGTAATTTAATATATTATAATGTGTATGTAATTTATTTATATATATTATAATATATGTGTAATTTAAATATAATATAATGTATTTAAATTTAAATATATATAATATATAAAAATATATAATATATAAATATATATTTATAGTTTATTACATATAAATATATAATTTAAATATATTATAAATATTTTATAATATGGTTATCATATAAATATATAATATAATGTATATGTCTATATAATATGTATTATTTCTATTATATATATAAATATTTGAGGGTTTTCTTCAATATGTCCTGGGAATTCTTTAGTTTTGTTTCACCTCTGACTCCTTTGATTTTTGAGACACATGGATGCCATTTCCTCACAAAGTGGATGCTGATTTTTCACAACAATCCGTTTGTTCTGGGAGTTCCCTGCATTTCACATTCCAACACCTCATCCTGGGTTTTCCTCCTGAAAAACCTGAATTTTTCTCCTGGGAGTGAAAGAGCTCCAGCAGGGATGGGGGACAGGGCTGCTCCAGTGCCACCCTTGTGCAGGAGCTTTCCCAGCAGCTTTTTGCGAAGAGCATCCACGTGGAAAGAATTCCCTACCAAGGTCATTGACAGAGAAACCAATAAAGAAAGAAGGAAAATTAAGAGAAACCTGCAATTCTCTATTCCAGTTCTATATTCTCTATTCCCTTTGTTTGTCATTCACGACCAATGGGCAAAGTTAAATTTATGAGTTTTATAAGAATGTATAAAAGCACGCATGCTGCAATAGTTTAAACAGTTCAAACCTTCTGGAAATGGAGTTTGTTCCTTTGGACTGTCTCTGTTTTAGGCACAAAAATCTCCAATGCCAAACCTGGCATGGAGCTGAGGGAAGATGAGGATGAGGAGGATGAGGAGCTCACCCCAGCCCGTGCCCCCAGGGTGACACAGCCTCCGTAAATGTCACCAGCAGGGAGATCCCTGTCCCACACACAGGACAATATTTGCCTCCCCGAGGAGTTGGTGTCACTCTGTTTGCTCAGGGCTGCAGTTCCCAGCAGGGAATTCAGGAACAGAAACAAATTTTGGCTCCAAGGAGCCGCAGAGCCAACACCCAGAAATGCCAGAGGGGTCAGCCCGGGCGGGGGTTTGGGTGTCACAGCTCAGGCACCCTGGAGCAGGGACAGGACAGCAGGAAATGGCCTCCAGTTAAACCAGGGGAAGTTTAATTTGGAGATTAATAAAGAATTTCCTCCCCCAGAGGGGGGAACAGCGCTGGCACCGCTGCCCAGGGCGGTGCTGGGGTCATTGCAGGGATTTCAGAGCTGGCCTTGGGGACAGGTTCTGGGGGTGGCTCTGGCAGTGCTGGGGGAATTCGTTGGGTTTTTAAAGGTCTTTTTGAACCCCAGTGATTCTTGGATCCCATCCTCAGCTGAGGGGGGTTTTCAGCAGCAAAGGAGGAGAGAGGGAAGGCAGGGGTGCCAGAGATCTTTTCCTACCACCAAACCCTCTAATCCTGATTTTTCCCCTGCCCTGGGACCTGCAGAACAAACTCACAAACACCCCAATCCTTATTTATCCCCTGCCCTGGGAATTGCAGAACAAAAATACAAACACTCCCACCCCTCTAACCCAAATCCTGACTTATCCCCTGCTCTGGGACCTGCAGAACAATCCCACAAACACCCCAACCCCTCTAAACTCAGCCCTTATTTAACCCCAGCCCTGGAGCCCTCCCAGAGCCCCTCCTGTGTCCCAGGGACAATGGGGACACCCCCAGAAGTCCCAGCAGCCCCAAACATCCCTTTGTAGCTGGAATTCAACCCCGCTGTTCCTCCCTGCAGGTTTGCACAAGAGCTTTCCCTGGCTCAGTGCTGTTTGCATTGCACAAGGCCCAAACCACGCTCAGGGAAGGCTCCAAGCCCTGCAGAGCAAACAAACCGAGCAAGGAGAGGGGAAAAGGGAAGAGTGGCTGCTGTGACGTGTGCTGTGCCTCTGAGCCAGGTTTGGGGAGCAGCAGGGCACGGAAATGGGGCCAGCAGTGCCCCTGCTCAGAATCCCATGGATCCCATCCCACCCCACGGGCCTTGGGGACACTCTGGGGACACTCCTGGCACAGCAGGGCCAGCAGGGTGAGGTGTGACAGATTTAGGGTCATTTATAGAGGGGTTTGCAGCAGGAGGAGGATCAGGGGTGACCAAGGGTGCTCAGAAGCCACCCCATGGAACCCATCCCCATCTTATGGATCCCATCCCCATCCCATGGATCCCATCCCACCCCATGGATCCCATCCCCATCCCATGGATCCCATCCCACCCCATGGATCCCATCCCCATCCCATGGATCCCATCCCCATTTTATGGGTCCCATCCCCATCTTATGGATCCCATGCCATCCTATTAAATTCCTTCCCATGGATACCATTCCATGGATCTCACCTCATGGATCCCATCTCATCCTATTCCATCCCATGGATCCCACCCTATTCAATTCCTTCCCATGGATCCCACCCCATGGATCCCATCCCATCCCATCCCCATGTCGTGGATCCCACCTTGTTGATCCCATCCCATCCCATGGATCCCACCCCACCCTATTCCATTCCATCCCATGGATCCCACCCCATTCCCATCCCGTAGATCCCATGGATCCCTTCCCATCCTATTCCATTCCATCCCATCCTATTCCAATCCACAGATCTCACTCCATGGATCTGCTCCCAGAGCCCCCAGCACCCCCAGCCCAGCAGTTGGGGTTTGTCCCCACTTTCCCAGGGGAGGCAGGGAGAGGTGTTGGGGGCACCCCAAATGCTGCAGCTCCTGCTGGGGACCCTCATTGGGCTGGAATTGCCTCATTCCTCATTCCCAGCACAAGGAAATCCAGGAAAAGAAGCTCCTGGAAAGGGGCTTGGGGTGTGCCCAGCTTGGCACAGCAAGGCTGGCACCTGGGGGTGGGCAGGGCAGCTTAACCTGCTGAAGGAGAAATGGAAAGAGAGAGGGAAATGTATTTGATAAATAAATGATAAATAAATATAAATGATAAATAAATATCAATATAAACAGGAAATATAGATGAGTATAAATCTAAAACATAAATATGTGTAAACATAAACAGAAAATGTAAACATAGTTGTGAATATAAATACAAATAAAATATAGCTATAAATAAATATCAATATAATATATAAAGTTATAATTAGAAAAATATAAAATATAGATTATAAATATAAAAAGTGTGTGTACAGAGTCACCTGCAGTGGGTGCCAGGTCCCGTACAGCCCAGTCCCAAAAATGAGAACAAACCTCAGCTACTCCCTGTCTCCCACTCTCCCTAAAGCCCAAATGTTCCCCACCCCAAATGTGCTCCTTAAGTACCCCCTGAGCACCTGGCTGGGCCCAGCAGCTGCAGGGAATTCACCTCATTTTGTGCCTAATTATTTCTTTTTTTTTCTTTTTTTTTTTATTTCTCAGAGTCTGAAACATTTGCTGGGATTTAATTTTGGCATCCCCTTGAGGCAGGAGATTCCAACATGTAAAAGAAGGGGAATTACACCAAATTTTCCCGGCGCTGACACATTTCTCCTTGCTTAGAACGCGAGAAGGCCTTACACAGTACCAGTTTATTCCAAAAAGTTGATATTTACAGAGCAAAAATAAAAAATAATACATTGTTATTTGCGGTGGCTTTTACAACAGTCAGTGCTGCTCTTCGCTTTGAGGGGGTGTGGCAGTCCCGTTGTACGACAGCGGGGATGCCTCGCTTGGCGGCGGTGCTGTAGTCCCGTGTCACGACACGCTGCTCGCTTTCCGGTGCTGCTGTAGTCCCGTGTCACGACACGCTGCTCGCTTTCCAGCGGTGCTGTAGTCCTGTGTCACGACACGCTGCTCGCCTTGCGGCGGTGCTGTAGGCCGTGTCACGACACGCGGTGCTGTAGTCCCGTGTCACGACACACGGCTCGCCTTGCGGTGGTGCTGTAGTCCCGTGTCACGACACGCGGCTCGCCTTGCGGCGGTGCTGTAGTCCCGTGTCACGACACACGGCTCGCTCTCCGGCTGTGCTGTAGTCCCGTGTCACGACACGCGGTGCTGTAGTCCCGTGTCACGACACGCGGTGCTGTAGGCCGTGTCACGACACGCGGCTCGCTTTCCGGCGGTGCTGTAGTCCCGTGTCACGACACGCGGCTCGCCTTGTGGTGGTGCTGCAGTCCCATGTCACGACACGCTGCTCGCTTTCCAGCGGTGCTGTAGTCCGGTTTCACAACACACGGCTCGCCTTGCGGCGGTGCTGTAGTCCCGTGTCACGACACGCGGCTCACTTAGCGGCGATGCTGTAGTCCCGTGTCACGACACACGGCTCGCCTTGCGGCGGTGCTGTAGTCCTGTATCACGACACGCGGTGCTGTAGTCCCGTGTCACGACACGCTGCTCGCTCTCCGGCCGTGCTGTAGTCCCGTGTCACGACACGCGGCTCGCTTTCCGGCGGTGCTGTAGTCCCGTGTCACGACACGCGGTGCTGTAGTCCCGTGTCACGACACGCGGCTCGCTTTCCGGCGGTGCTGTAGTCCCGTGTCACGACACGCTGCTCGCCTTGCGGTGGTGCTGTAGTCCCGTGTCACGACACGCTGCTCGCTTTCCGGCGGTGCTGTAGTCCCGTGTCACGACACGCTGCTCGCCTTGTGGCAGTGCTGTAGTCCCGTGTCACGACACGCGGCTCGCTCTCCGGCGGTGCTGTAGTCCCGTGTCACGACACGCGGTGCTGTAGCCCGTGTCACGACACGCTGCTCGCTCTCCGGCGGTGCTGTAGTCCCGTGTCACGACACACGGCTCGCTTTCCGGCGGTGTGGCAGTCCGGTTTCACAGCACACGGCTCGCCTTGCGGCAGCCATGGCGGCGCGCTTCAGCGGGGTGCTGCAGCTGACGGATCTGGACGATTTCATCGCCCCCTCGCAGGTGACAGCGCCGGGGAGGGGCCCTGAGGGGAGGCGGCGGTGCCACCTCAGCCTCTGCCCCTCGGTGTCACCGCACGGGACCGTGCCCGGCCAGAAAACCCCTCCCGCTGCTGGGGGGGAAACGAGGGCTGGGAGCGGATCCTGGCGCAGGGACGGGACAGGGCTCGGGGACACCGCGGGGACACCATGGGGACACTGCGGGGACACTGGGACACTGTGGGACACCGTGGGGACACCGCGGGGACACCGCGGGGACACCGTGGGACACATAGGGACACTGCGGGGACACTGGGACACTGTGGGACACTTTGGGGACACTGCGGGGACACCATGGGGACACCGCGGGGACACTGTGGGACACATAGGGACATTGCGGGGTCATTGGGACACTGTGGGTCACCGTGGGGACACTGCGGGGACACCATGGGGACACTGCGGGGACACTGTGGGACACATAGGGACACTGCAGGGTCACTGGGACACTGTGAGTCACTGTGGGGTCACCGTGGGGACAGTGGGACACTGCGGGGACACTGTGGGTCACCGTGGGGACACTGCGGGGACACTGTGGGACACATAGGGACACTGCGGGGTCACTGGGACACTGTGAGTCACTGTGGGGTCACCGTGGGGACACTGCGGGGACACTGGGACACTGTGGGACACATAGGGACACTGCGGGGTTACTGAGACACTGTGAGTCACTGTGGGGTCACCGTGGGACACTGCGGGACACTGTGGAACATTGCAGTGTCACTGTGGGGTCACACCCGAGATGTCAGTCCTGGATTTGTATCCCGATTCATATTCAGGATTTATATCCAGGCATTGTGTCCAGGATTTATATCCAGATTCATATCCAGGATTTATATCCAGGCATTGTGTCCAGGATTCATATCCGGGATTTATATCCAATAGTTATATCCAGATTATATCTGGATTCATATCCAGGATTCAAAGCCAGCATTCATACCCCGATTCATATCCAGGATTTATATCCCGATTCATATCCAGGATTTATATCCCGATTCATACCCAGGATTCATATCCAGATTTCTGTCCTGCATTTCTGAGAAGCACAGCAGAAGGACCGAGCTGGGACTGTGGGCAGGGCAATAGCGAACCCCAAAATGCTGAATTCTCCCTGGGTTTGGGTTTGTAAGGGAATTCCTCAGGGAATCACCAGCCCTGCCTTTGCTCTGGGTGCAGGGTTCCTGCAGGGGGATTCATTTAGGGGAAACTCAGAGTGCTCAGAGGAGGAGCAGGACAGAGCTGGGGGAAAAAGAGCGCTAAAATCAGGATAAAATCAGGGTAAAATCCAGAAAAACCTCTGGGGCTGATGCTGGGGACCAGGGCAGGGTGGCACTGAGCCCCTTCTGTCCCCAGCGCCAGCTGGGCTGGGCACTGGCACCTCCCTGCAGCTGAGCTGGGAGCTGGCCTGCATTTGGGAGAGGAGGAGGAGGAGGAGGAGGAGGAGGAGGAGGAGGAGGAGGAGGAAGGGGCTGTTCTGCCACAGCCCCGGAGCCAGAGCTGGGCTGGAGCAGCAGAGCTGGCCTGGGATGATGCTGGAGAATTGTTCCTCCTGCTCGCAGGGGGTGAGAGCCTCTGCAGGCCTGGGGAAACTGGAAATGCCAGCCTGGACTGGGGGCAGCATCCAGAGCTGCTCCTTGATCCCTTCATTTTTTATTCAATCCCCTATTTTTTACATTTATTTCCCAATTTTTTAAATCCCCGTTATTTATTTTTGTCCAGTCTCCTATATTTATTTTTTATTGAATCCCCTATTTTTTAAAACTTAATTCCCAATATTTATTTTTTATTTAATCCCCTATATTTTTTATTAAATCCCCTATATTTATTTTTTATCTAATCCCCAATATTGATTTGTTATTGAATCTCCTATATTTATTTTTTATTTAATCCCCAATATTTATTCTTTATTCAATCCCCTATATTTATTCTTTTTTAAAATCCCCAGTATTGATTTTTTATCCAATCCCCAATATTGATTTCTTATCAATCCCCAATACTTATTTTTTCTTCAATGCCCTATATTTATTTTTTATCCAATCCCTATATTAATTTTTTTATTAAATCCCCAATATTTTTATCCAATCCCCCAATATTTATTTTTTATCCAATCCCCTATATTGATTTTTTATCCAATTCCCTAATATTTATTTTTTATTTAATCCCCAATATTGATTTTTTTATTCAATCCTCTATACTTTTTTTTATCCAATCCCCAATATTTATTTTTTATTCAATCCCCTATATTGATTTTTATCCAATCCCCTATATTGATTTTTAATCCAATTCCCTAATATTTATTTTTTATTTAATCCCCAATATTGATTTTTTTATTCAATCCCCTATATTTATTTTTTATTCAATCCCCTATATTTATTTTTTATTCAATCCCCTATATTGATTTTTATCCAATCCCCTGTATTGATTTTTTATTAAATCCCCAATATTTTTATCCAATCCCCTATATTGATTTTTTATCCAATTCCCTAATATTTATTTTTTATTTAATCCCCAATATTGAATTTTTATTCAATCCTCTATACTTATTTTTATCCAATCCCCTATATTTATTTTTTATTCAATCCCCTATATTGATTTTTTATCCAATTCCCAAATATTTATTTTTTATTCAATCCCCTATATTGATTTTTATCCAATCCCCTATATTGATTTTTTATCCAATTCCCAATATTTATTTTTTATCCAATCCCCTATATTGATTTTTATCCAATCTCCTATATTGATTTTTTAATCAATCCCCAATATTAATTTCTTATTCAATTCCCAATATTTATTTTTTATCCAATCCCTATATTGATTTTTTATCCAATTCCCTAATATTTATTTTTTATTCAATCCCCTCTATTGATTTTTATTCAATCTCCAATATTGATTTTTGACCCAATCCCCTTTTCCTTGCTCAGCTCCTCACCTCCAGGCTCTGCTGCTCTTTCAGGAATGCATCAAACCTGTCAAGGTGGACAAAAAGCCTGGAAAAGCAGCAGCCAAGATCAGGATTGAAGCTGATGGAAGCTATTTCCAGGTCAATCAGGTACGTGGAGTCTTTGTTCACTGTAAAAAACCCGGAAAAATCAGTGTATTTTAAATATTTTAATTATCTACATCCATTTAATGCCTCAAAGAGATGCTGTCAGCACTCCTGGGGTTTTTTTCTTTTTAATTAATAATAAATAATTTCAATTTTGTGCCATTTTTATCCTCTGAACGCTGGTATTAATTCCTGATTATTAATGTAAGAGCAGATAAGCTGAGATTGTATTAAACTTTAATTTATCAGCATTTTAATTTATAACTTCTTTTCTAAGCAGTCACTTTATACTCAGTAATTCCAATTTATTCCGGTTTTTTATACTCTGAAACACTGCCATTAATTGGTGATGATTTTCATTAGAAAGCAGATAAGATGAAAAGTTTATTTATTTTATCAATATTTAAGGATTGGCAGTTCCAGGTTGGTTGTGACAATGTCCTTGTGCTCACTCTGAGATTTAATCAAGATATTTTTAATAAATTGTGCTGGATTTAAAAAGAAAAAAAAAATATTTCAAATTATTTCTTTAAAAGCTTGAAGAATTCAGGATGAGTTTTTCCTGTTTTCACCAAAAAAAGTTGGCACTGCTCAGTTAACCAGGCTGGGAATCCCTCTGGGAATGGAACTTGGAACTTGAGGCAAATTTTGATTTTAAAAAAGGAGGGCACAGCACTTCCAAAGGAGCCTGGTTCCTTATTTTAAAATGTTAAAGTGCCTCATGTCCTGGTCTATTCCTGGCTATGACTGGAGGAGAATCTCCTGGGAAAATCAAATTATTCAGGGCAGATAGAAGGGAAATATTCCCTTCCAGTGTCTGGGATGAAATCTCCTTTGCTGTGCCAAATAATCCCATTAAAAGCAGCCAAATTCAGGTGGCTTTGTCCTCATCTCATTAAAAATAAAGATGTAAAAATCAAAATAATAACATCATCATTATTTGTAACAAAGTGGGGAAACTGCACCTTAAATTCTGGGCTCAGAACTGATCCTCCTTTGGGATTTTTGGGGTTTTTTTTGTAGGATGGGGAAGCCCAGAAGCTGGAGAAGGCCAAAATCTCCCTGAATGATTGCCTGGCCTGCAGTGGCTGCATCACCTCAGCTGAGAGTGTCCTGGTGAGCCAGCAGAGCCACGGGGAGCTCTGCAAGGTGCTGGCCCAAAACAAGGTGGGTTCCACTCAGCCTGCAGGAAAACGGGGAAAATCCACAGGAAAACGGGGAAAAATCCACAGGATATGGGGGAAAATCCACAGGAAAACAGGGAAAATCCACAGGGAAATCCACAGGAAAAGGGGGAAAACCCACAGGGAAAGGGGGGAAAATCCACAGGGAAATCCACAGGAAAAGGGGGAAAATCCACAGGGAAAGGGGGGAAAATCCACAGGGAAATCCACAGGAAAAGGGAGGAAAATCCACAGGGAAAGGGGGAAAAATCCACAGGAAAATCCACAGGAAAAGGGAGAAAATCCACTGGGAAAGGGGGGAAAATCCACAGGAAAAGGGGGGAAAATCCACAGGAAAAGGGAGAAAATCCACAGGAAAAGGGGCAAAAATCCACAGGGAAAGGGGAAAAAATCCTCAGGGAAAAGAGGAAAAATGCACAGGGAAAGGGGGAAAAATCCACAGGGAAAAGAGGAAAAATCCATAGGAAAAGGGGGAAAAATCCACAGGAAAAGGGGGAAAAATCCACAGGAAAAGGGGGAAAAATCCACAGGAAAAGGGGGAAAAATCCACAGGAAAAGGGGGAAAAATCCACAGGGAAAGGGGGAAAAACCCACAGGGAAAGGGGGAAAAATCCACAGGAAAAGGGGGAAAAATCCACAGGAAAAGGGGGAAAAATCCACAGGGAAAGGGGGAAAATCCACAGGGAAAGGGGGAAAAATCCACAGAAAAATCCACAGGAAAAGGGCAAAAATTCACAGGAAAAGGGGGGAAAATCCACAGGAAAAGGGGGGAAAATCCACAGGGAAAGGAAATTCCTGAGCCGTCAGGGATCCCACTGCTCTCATGGGGTTTATTCTCATTTTTAAAGTTGTGAGGGTGAGCCTGGGGAGCTTTGTGCTGCTGCCAGCTCTGCCTGTGCCACACTTTGGGGTTTATTCTGCCAGCTCTGCCACTTTGGGGTTGTTTCTCATTTTCCAAGGGTTTGGTGTCATGTCCTGCCTTGGGGTGAGCTCTGTGGTGTTGCCAGCTCTGCCACTTTTGGGTTTATTCTCATTTTCCAAGAGTTTGGTGTAAATTCCTGCCATGGGGTGAGCCCTGTGGTGCTGCCAGCCCTACCTGTGCCCCATTTTTGGGTTTATTCTCATTTTCCAAGGGTTTGGTGTAAATTCCTGCCATGGGGTGAGCCCTGTGGTGCTGCCAGCCCTACCTGTGCCACATTTTTGGGTTTATTCTCATTTTCCAAGGGTTTGGTGAAGTTCCTGCCTCAGAGTGAGCTCTGTGGTGCTGCCAGCCCTACCTGTGCCACATTTTTGGGTTTATTCTCATTTTCCAAGAGTTTGGTGTAAATTCCTGCCTCAGAGTGAGCTCTGTGGTGCTGCCAGCTCTACCTGTGCCACATTTTTGGGTTTATTCTCATTTTCCAAGGGTTTGGTGAAGTTCCTGCCTCAGAGTGAGCTCTGTGGTGCTGCCAGCTCTGCCACTTTGGGGCTGTTTGGTGTTTTCCAGGCTGCTGCTGCCCACGAGCAGAAGCTGGTGGTGGTTTCTGTGTCCCCCCAGTCCAGAGCCTCCCTGGCTGCCAGGTGCAAGCTGGGTTTGCTGGAGACAGCCCAGAAGTTGACCACCTTCCTCAAGGGCCTAGGCAAGTGTGGGCTGTGCTGCTCTCTGGGCTGAGCTCAGGTTAAAGGGATTTAACCCCCATGGGGATTCCAGGCTGTCCCAAACTCCAGTCACACAGTGAGCCTGGAGGGAGGGGAGGAAAGCTTGGGAAAAGCTTGGGAAAAGGAGGGGAGGGGTTTTTTGTAAGGGTAGGACAAGGGAAGGGATTTAAACTGCCAGAGGGCAGGGACAGGTGGGATTTTGGGAAGGAATTCCTGGCTGGGAGGGCGGGCAGGCCCTGGCACAGGTGCCCAGAGAAGCTGGGGCTGCCCTGGATCCCTGGCAGTGCCCAGGGCCAGGCTGGAGCACCCTGGGGTAGTGGGAGATGTCTCTGGCTGAGCTTTGAGGTCCTTTCTAACCCAAACTATTCCATCAGCCCATAAAACCTGTAAAGAACCACTGGAAACAATTTACCATTTTACATTCCACCTTTTCTGACACCTTTCCTCCTTTTTCCCTGCTGAAAAGAGCCTGCCCCTGGTTGAAGTGGAAGGGTTTTTGCTGTGTTTTGCTGTGTGCTGAGGGTTCTCACCCAGCTGCTGTCCTGCCCAGGTGTGCACCACGTGTTTGACACGACCTTCTCCAGGAACTTCAGCCTCCTGGAGAGCCAGCAGGAGTTTGTGAGGCGCTTCCAGAGGCAAGCAGAGGACAAAAAGGCCCTGCCCATGCTGGCCTCTGCCTGCCCAGGTATGCCTGCAGTTCCAGCTGCAATCCCAAACCCAGCAGCTGCTCAGAAAGCTGCAGATGGATGTTCTGACCTGCAGGATTATTCTCACAGCACAGATTGTGGTGCTAAAGCAGTGGTGAGACACCTTAAAATCAATCTGGGCTGACACTTGCTTTGCTTTTTGTGCTGAAATTGGCACCAAACCTGGGCTTTGGGTAGAATGGGCAGAGTGAAGGCCTGATTCTTATTTTTTTAATTAATTTTTGGGTGATGTTCCTTGCAGGCTGGATCTGCTATGCAGAGAAAACCCACGGCAGCTTCATCATCCCCCACATCAGCACCACCAAATCCCCCCAGCAGGTCATGGGCTCCCTGGTCAAGGGCTACTTTGCAGAGCAGCAGGTACAGCTCTAAAAATGCTCTTCTTACTGCACAACTCCTCTAATTCAACACTTCAGGCTGATTATTTATAATTTGCTGTGTAATACACACTTAAGTGTCAATATTGCCTTGCCAAAGGCAGAAATCTTCCTCGCTTCCGTCTTAGCTAATGAGTAGTAATTAGGGCAGAGCACTAAGCATGGGCTAATTAAATTAAACCTGAATTATTTGGGAGAGCTGAGGAACTTTTATTATTACTATTATTTTCAGTGTCTTTGTGCCATTGTTGTTTAAATTTGGTGAATAATTTCAAATAAGTGACCCAAGCCAAGGCTGCAGTGGGACCCTGGGAGGTGTTGGGGTTTAAGGTCCTTCCACCCCAAACCATTCCAGGGTTCCATGAAACCTCTGAAGCTCCACAACTGCTGACACTGCCTGCAGCTGAAATGGAAATAATTTCATTTACTCATAAATATATAAATACACAAATACTCAGTCACAGTGGGGCCATTCCAGGGGCATTATTTCCCCCACTCCTTGCCCCTGGGATGCTCTCCCTGGGGCCAGGGGGATTTGAGCAGCCCAAATCTCCCTTGCAGCACCTGCCCCCTGACAGGATCTACCACGTCACTGTCATGCCCTGCTATGACAAAAAGCTGGAGGCCTCCAGGCCAGACTTCTTCAACCAGGAATTCCAGACCAGGGATGTGGATTGTGTCATCACCACAGGTAAGAGAGCCACAGGAGATTCCCAATTCCAGCAAATTCTGGGAGCCTTGCAGTGTTCCCTGGCTTCACTAACCCTTTGTCTCTGACAGAGGTTGGATATTGATCTAGATTTACATTTAATAGTGCAAATCATGCCCTGGTAAAATGCAGGGGCAGTTTAGGGACTGCTCTGTGGGGTTTGTTTGCCTGTATCCCAAAAATAAGCACTCTTTGTGCCTGGTTCTGCCCTAGGAGAAGTGCTGAAGCTGCTGGAGCAAGAAGGAGTGTCCCTGTCAGATGTAGATCCTTCTCCCCTGGACACCATGTAAGAGCAAAATCCCATTTCAGTCCTGTTCCTTTTCCTCCAGGATTTAGGGAGTTCAGAATTCCCCTTTTCCTGTTCCTTTTCCTCCAGGATTTAGGGAGTTCAGAATTCCCTTTTCTATGTGTGCCTCCAGGCTCTGAGGGCTCTGTGAGTGCCCCCCAAGCTCTGAGGGTTCTCTGTGTGCTCTGAGGGTTCTGTGTGTGCCCCCCAAGCCCTGAGGGTGCTGTGTGTGCTCTGAGGACTCTCTGTGTGCTCTGTGGGTTCTCTCTGTGCCCCCCAAGCTCTGAGGGTTCTCTGTGTGTGCCCCTCAAGCCCTGAGGGCTCTGTGAGTGCCCCCCAAGCCCTGAGGGCTCGCTCTGTGTGTGCTCTGATGGTTCTGTGTGTGCCCCCCAAGCCCTGAGGGCTCTCTCTGTGCCCTGAGGGCTCTGTGTGTGCCCCCCAAGCCCTGAGGGCTCCGTGTGTGCCCCCCAAGCCCTGAGGGCTCTCTCTGTGTGCCCCCCAAGCCCTGAGGGCTCTCTCTGTGCCCCCCAGGCCCTGAGGGCTCTCTCTGTGTGCCCCCCAAGCTCTGAGGGCTCTGTGTGTGCCTCCCAAGCTCTGAGGGCTCTCTCTGTGTCCCCCAAGCCCTGAGGGCTCTCTCTGTGTGCCCCCCAAGCCCTGAGGGCTCTCTCTGTGCCCCCCAAGCCCTGAGGGCTCTCTCTGTGTGTGCCCCATAAGCCCTGAGGGCTCTGTGTGTGCCCCCCAAGCCCTGAGGGCTCTCTCTGTGTGCCCCCCAAGCCCTGAGGGCTCTGTGTGTGCCCCCCAAGCCCTGAGGGCTCTCCCTGTGCCCCCCAAGCCCTGAGGGTTCTCTCTGTGCCCTGAGGGCTCTGCGTGTGCCCCCCAAGCCTTGAGGGCTCTGTGTGTGCCCCATAAGCTCTGAGGGCTCTGTGTGTGCCCCCCAAGCCCTGAGGGCTCTCTCTGTGCTCTGAGGGCTCTGTGTGTGCCCCCCAAGCCCTGAGGGCTCTCCCTGTGCCCCCCAAGCCCTGAGGGCTCTCTCTGTGCCCTGAGGGCTCTGTGTGTGCCCCCCAGGCCCTGAGGGCCCTCTCTGTACCCCCCAGGCTCGGCAGGGCTGCAGAGGAGCTGAGCTCTCACCGTGGCGGGGGCTCAGGAGGGTTCCTGGAGCACATCTTCATCCACGCTGCCCGCGAGCTCTTCGGCATCCACGGCGCCTCCATTCACTACAGACCCCTCAAGTAAGGAGCTGCAACCCCACTGGAAACTCTGGGTTTTTTCAGGAATTCTCTCCCTGTTGATAGGCTGAATTTTTGGGTGTTTTTTGCAATGTTAAAGTCCACGTCCACGCTGAGATTGGCTGCTCTGTCCTCCAGCTGCTCAAAAATAATCAGCCAATATTAAATAAATCAGCCAATATTAAATAAATCAGCCAATTCCAGGGAGAATTCCAGCCCCACCCTGGAGTTTGGCCTGGTGGATTTTCCCACTGATAATTTTTAGAATAATTATAAAATTTTAGAGTAATTGAGAAGGCAGAGCAGGGATTCCTCACCTTAGATCAGGCCAATCAGGGAGATTTGTCACTGATTATTGATCCCAAAAAACCTTGTGGGAGGGTTTTGGGGCTCTGTTTAACTGTAGTAAAACACAAAATTAATCACTGAGTTTGGGCATTGAGGCTCATCCACCTGAGATTCCTGCTGCCTTCCCAGCTCTAATTTAATGTATCCTTTAGAATTAATTATATCCCTAAGGAGCAATTTTTATGTTTAGGATTCCCTGGTTTAGGAAGCAGAAAAAACAGTCTCAAAAACTTGGTAAAAATCAAATTACTTACTTTTTTATCAGGACCAGGTATTCCCACTAACCTTAGAAATCTGGAATCCTCAGTCAGGTTTTGCTCCCATGTTTTATAATCCAGAAGAAGTCAAAAATCCCCAGCTGATGTTGGCTGAAGGAACTCAGGTCTGTCAGGGAGGGGCTCCCTGTGCTGAGCTTTTTCAGGCTTTATCCAGCACAGGTGTCCTCCTGCAAACTCTGCTCAGGTGGCTCCAGGAAGGTTCTGGAAGGAATTCCTTCCTGTTTTCCTTGGGTGGCCCAGAACTGGGACAGCTCTTCAGTGAGACTCACCAAGAATTTGGGTCTTGCTCTTTGAAGCTTAAAATAGATTTTAATAGATCTGGAGAAGCCACTTGCTGTGCTCTGCTCCTCAGGAACAAGGACTTGCAGGAGGTGACCCTGGAGAGGGACGGGCAGGTCCTGCTGCACTTTGCCCTGGCCTATGGCTTCAGGAACATCCAGAACCTGGTGCAGAAGCTCAAGAGAGGGAAGTGCCCCTATCACTACGTGGAGGTCATGGCCTGTCCCTCAGGTGAGGCTGCTCCAAAGCCTGGGGGAGCTCCAGGGCAATCCAGACAGGAGAAAAGGGAGATTCCTCACCCCCTTGGGCTGTGGCTGTTGGCATGTTTTCCAATAACTCCTCAGGATTTAAAGAATTGCAGCTGAATTCCGTCACACAATATTTTCATAATTAATTGCTTTAAGGAGGATTTCCTGAGCTCTGGTACCTGAGGGGATTTTCCCCCTGAAATTGCCCAAACCTGACATCACACTGACAGAAAATGCTGCTGTGGCTGGTGGAGGAATATTCAATATTTGATTCCATTTTCCCTGTGCTGCTGTTGGCTCCCTTGGAGCTGCTCCTTCCCAAGGACCCTCCCAGCCCCCAGAACTCATCCCAGGCACTTTTCCCTTTCCTGCAAGGCTGGGCTCCCTGGGCTGGGCTCAGGCTCCCTCCTGGGGGCAGCAGATAAGAGATAAGAGCTGGCAGAGCCCCAGCTGGAGGCAGCCCACATCTCCCTGCTGCTGGCAGATAACTGGGAGGGCACCTCTCTGTCCCTGGGCTCTTTCCATCCCTGCAGCCCTTTGCAGGAGCAGGATAAATGACCTGGAATTTCTGAGGATGTTTTCCCAGCTGAAGTTATTAAAGTTATTAATCTCTTTTGTTTTTTATTTTTACCCCCCAGGCTGTCTGAATGGAGGAGGGCAGATCAAACTGGAGGGGGAATCCAGCAAGGAGGAGCTGCAGCAGGTGGAGAGGCTGTATGGATCCCTGAGGGCTGAGGAGCCAGAGCAGAACCAGGCAGTGAGGGAGCTCTATGAGCGCTGGCTGGGGGGCCGGGGCTCAGCCAGGGCCCTGCAGGTGCTGCACACCCAGTACCACGCTGTGGAGAGAGCCAGCTCTGCCCTCAGCATCAAATGGTGAGAGCCTCAGTGCCTTCTGAGCTGCACTGCTGAGCCTCCAGGGACTCTGGGCAGCCCTGCCTCTGGGGAAGGGCCTGGCACTGCTCATTCAGCCCAAATCTGCCTCTGGAAATGGGCCTGGCACTGCTCATTCACCCCAAATCTGCCTCTGGGGAAGGGCCTGGCACTGCTCATTCACCCCAAATCTGCCTCTGGGGAAGGGCCTGGCACTGCTCAATCCTCCAGCTGGAGAGTGAAGGGATGGCAATAAACCCCAAATCTGAGGTGATGGGAATAAACCCCAAATCTGCCTCTGGGAGAGTGCCTGGCACTGCTCATTCACCCCAAATCTGCCTCTGGAGAAGGGCCTGGCACTGCTCATTCCTCCAGCTGGAGAGTGAGGTGATGGGAATAAACCCCAAATCTGAGGTGATGGGAATAAACCCCAAATGTGAGGTGATGGGAATAAACCCCCAGTCTGGCAGGGACACAGCAGGAGAGGCAGGAGCACCTCCCAGGCTGATGGGACAGCCCCAGGACTGCCAGAGCTGAGGAGCTGAAGGATTCAGAGCTCAGCTCCAGGCTCAGCTTTGTGCCACAGCCCAGTGTTCCTGCCCCAGGCCCTGCTGGGCTGTCACAGCACTCAGATCTGTGCCAGCCCATTGGAAAAGCTCTCCTGAGCCTGGAGCTCTCCCTCTCACTGGGTCTGTGCCCCCAGAGAGGGGATCCAAGGCCTGGGATCATCCCTGGGGCTGCAGAGGGACAGGAGGGAATGCTGGACAGAAACCCTGTGATTCCTTTTCCTTAAATTATAGTAATTTATACCAAGGGCAGTTCCTTCTCTGTGTTTTATTCCTGAACACTCAGCAGGGAGTGACAGAACTGTCACCCTTACCCAGCCTCAGCAGCCACTTCCTGAGGGATAAAATCCCCAAATCCAGACAGAACAGGCACTTACAGCTGGATAGCATCCTGAAATTACCACAGAATAATCCCTGACCTTGGGGCTGGCAGGAACCAGAGCCCCCTCTGCACTTTGTTCCAATGAATCCACAGAACAAATGGTGAATTTTCATGTTTTTAATTAAAAGCTTTCCATTTTTCAGCTGTGGCTGATCATTCATGACCTCACAGTGTTCTAAGGCATCAACCCCCTCCCCTCCTTGCTGAGGAGCAAATTGGTGCTTCCAGAGAATTCCCTTTGCCGTGCAGGGAATGCCAGGGAGGGGCTCCAGGCTGGGCTCAGCACATCAGCCCAGAAATGCACAAAATTCAGAGAGGCTGCATGGGCTGGGAATGAAACCCCCATTGGGTTCCCAGGTCACCAACACACACAGGGGTGACAGGGCCACCCTGGGCTCCCTGTTTGGCACCACAACAGCTGGAATTGGTCCCAGTTTGGGCTGTGGGATTGAATTTGTCCCAGGCTCAGGGCTGGGTCACACCCACAGGGGCATCCCTGCTCCCAGGAGAAATAAAATCCCAAAGGGAACATCCAAAATCCAGCATTTCATGGGAACTGAGGGATGAAGCCATGGTACCATTTTGCAGCTGGAAAAATCTTTTCCCTTTCATGCAAAGGAAATACAAACTATAACTTAATAAAAGGAAAAACAAACAAACAAAAAACCAACCCAACTTGGTTTGTAGCACAGGAAAAGGCCCCAAACCAGACTCCAGTGGCAACAAAGAAATTCACAGTCCACACATGAAAATCCCTGAAATAACTCTGTCCCAGTGCTGGGAGCTGCCATCAAACACTCATTTTCTTCACAAAAATAAAAAAAGTAATTATTTCAGTGGTGTGAAGAGCCTCCCCACAGCTGCAAATAAAACTCTGCTCCTTTCTCAGGCAAAAATAAATAAAACACAGCCCTGGTTTTGCACCAAGGGAAGGCCTGGGAGCCCCAGCTGCTCCCTGGCTCTTGGCAAGGCAATGTCCATGGGGTTGGCACCGAGTGTTTCCCAGGTTTAATCTTGGAAAAAGCAAAAAAGCAGAAAGGGATGCATGGCATCACTTTGTTCTGGGCTGCCTAAATTCTGTCCCACCTTGGGGAATCCTCCTGGGGCTGAGCCTGCTCCACATGGACACCCCACATCCCAAGGGCTCCCCAAGGCAGCCACGGCCACAAATCCCTGTGGGACCTGCTGGAAAATGGGGGGGATCCCACCCAAACCCTGCTGTGATGGATTTGCCAGCACAGGGCTGGAGCTGGGTGGGTTCTGCTGACACCAGTGACTCCCCAGTGTCCCACGGTGGGGATCCAAGTGTCCATCAGCCAGGACACTGGGCCAGAGGGGCTGGAGCAGGACAGGCAGGGCCAGGAGGGCTCCCAGGAGTCCCAAACACATCCCAGCAGCCCTGGATGGGGATGCAGGGCAGGCAGGGGCTCCATGGGCACAGCTCCACAGTCCTGAGCATCCCTGCATCCCTGCATCCTTCCATGGCAGCTCCCCAAACTGGCACTGTCCCCTGCTCCCAGCCATGTCCTGACCCTCTGCCAGCCCCCCGAGGGGGTCCCACAGCCTGGGATCCCCCCAAAGGGATCCAGGAGCCAGGGGGGAGCAGGGCAGAGCAGAGCAGCCTCACACAAGCAGCCTAAAGACAAAATGCAGCCCCCAAACCCAGCTGGGAGCCAAGCTGAGCTGGGCCCAGCCAGGGGGAGCCCTGGCACCTCAGGGTGTCACTTCTTCTCCAGCAAGGGCCCAAAGAGCCCCCAGTCAAAGGCCAGCATGGCCTGGGGGTTGGGCCTCTCCTTGGGCTTCTTGAAGGTGTCCCTGTGGGAGCGCAGAGCCCTGAGCACCTCCACGGGCTCTGTCCTGCCCGTGAACCTCTGCACGGCCTCCTCCCTGCAGGGGACAGCCCTGTCAGCCTGGGGACACACCCTGGGGACACATCCCTGTCAGCCTGGGGACACAGGGGACACAGGGGACACAGCCCTGGGGCTCCTCCCTGCAAGGGACAGCCCTGTCAGCCTGGGGACACGTGGGGACACAGCCCCGTGAGCCAGGGGACACAGCCCTGTCAGCCTGGGGACACGTGGGGACACAGCCCTGTCAGCCTGGGGACACAGCCCAGCCATGGGGACACATGGGGACACAGCCCTGGGGTCCTCCCTGCAAGGGACAGCCCTGGGGACACATGGGGACACACCCTGGGCTGGGATGGACAGTGGGCACACTGGTGGCTCTGGAGTGGCTCTGAGGTGACCCCATGTCCAGGCAGCCTCCCCTGGCCCCAGGCTGAGATTTCCCAGCAGGGTTTTGGGAGCAGGGATGGTTCAGGGAGGTTTCGGGAGCAGGGATGGATGGTTCAGGAGGGTTTGGGAGCAGGGATGGATGGTTCAGGAGGGTTTGGAAGCAGGGATGGATGGTTCAGGAGGGTTTGGGAGCAGGGATGGATGGTCAGATTTGGGGCAGGAGGGTTTGGGAGCAGGGATGGATGGTTTAGGAGGGTTTGGAAGCAGGGATGGATGGTTCAGGAGGGTTTGGGAGCAGGGATGGATGGTTCAGGGAGGGTTTGGGAGCAGGGATGGATGGTTCAGGAGGGTTTGGAAGCAGTTTGGGCAGGAGCCCGCAGCACTTACGTGACCCGCAGGAAGGGGTTGTACAGGAACTCCTCCTGCAGCGTGGAGGGCACCGTGGGCAGGTCCTCATCATCCCTCTGCTGCCAGGGGGACAGAAGTGTCCAAATCCCGCTGCCATCCCGCCCCCTGGCACCCCTGGCACATCCCATCACTTACCTTGGCCCACGCCAGCTTCTCCTTCACCACCTCATTCTCTGGCTCCACCTTCAAGGCGAATTTGAGGTTTCTGACAGTGCATTCGTGGCCACAGAAAACTTTCTGCGGGAGGCAGTGGGCATCAGACCTGCTCCCAGGGCAGGTCCCAGCCTGGGATCCCTGCCCCAAATCCAGAATCCCTCCCTGAAGCCCCAGATCCCTCCCCTGAGCCCCAGATCCCTGCCCTGAGCCCCAGATCCCTGTCCCAGCCCAGGATCTCTGTCCCAGCCCCAAATCCCTGCCCTGAGCCCCAGATCCCTGCCCTGAGCCCCAGATCCCTGTCCCAGCCCCAAATCCATGCCCTGAGCCCCCTCCCAGCCCCAGGAGCCCCCCAGACCAGGAGGGGAGAGCACTGACCGTGTCCTTGGGCAGGGTGCCCAGGATCTGGGTGAGGTTGGTGTGCATCTGCTCTGCTGTGCCCTCGAAGAACTGCCCGCAGCCGCCCACGAACAGGGTGTCACCTGTGGGACAGGGGTGGGCACCGAGGGACACCAGGAATGGGCATGGGGTGCCAGGGTCACCCCAGCAGTGCTGAGCGTGGGGACAGGCAGCACACAGGGAGTGTGTCCCCAAAGGCCACAGGGGACACACAGGCAGGGAGGTACCTGAGAAAAGAGCTGGAGCATCCGGGGAATCGTCCTCCCACATGAAGTAGCACATATGGCCCGAGGTGTGGCACGGCGTGAAGAGACACCTCACCCTGATGGTCCCAAACTGGGGGGACAGAGGGTCAGGGTCCTCCTGAGGGGGACAAACAGACCCCCAAACCTCCCCACGCCTGCCTGGGGCCCAGCAGGCCACAGATCTGATGGGGCTTTGGGTGGGTCCAGCTGTGAGCTGTGTCTGCCCTGATGGCATTTGGGATCTAGGAGAGGGTGGGAGCCTCCAGCACAACCCCAGACAGGCTGGGATTGGGATGAGCTTCCAGGAATCTGTGGGGCCACATCTGCACTCACCCCAGGACACCAAGAGCAGAGCACGGCCCAGCAACACCAACCCCACTGGGGACTACTGGGGACAGTGGGACCACCCCAATGCATTCCTCACTGGGCACACTGTGACCACCCCACTCCGCTCCCCACTCCCCCCATGGGGATGCCCCCACCACCCCACGCAGCAGCAGGAGCCGTGTGTGTCCCCACCCAGTGTCCCCAGCCCTGCAGGCCCTCACCGAGAGCTCCTGGCCGTGGCTGACTCTGTGTGTGAGGGCCCCGATGCGCTCATCAGCCCCAAACACCTGCAGGCCTGGCAGCAGCTGGGCCAGCTCCTCATTGCCCCTGGCGTGGTCCCTGGGGCAGAGCAGGGATTGGGATCAGGACTGGAATTGGGATTGGGACTGGGGACGGGCACCATCCCCATGGGGACACAGCCACTGTCCCCGTGGGGACATGGCCACCTCGAGCGGGTCACACCTACCAGTGGTGGTGGGTGGTGAGGATGGCCTTGAGCACCACGTCCTCTTTCTTGATGATCTCCAGCAGCTGAAAGGGACCAGAGCAGCGGTGAGAGGCCAGGGAGGTGACACACACACACACACACACAGTGACCTGTCCCCTGTGCCACCAGGCAGGGCAATCCCCCAAAAGCACCCCTGAGGGTGGGACACAAAGCTGTGACCCTGCCTGGAGCAGAGCGATGGCACCACACTGTTCCATGGCCTTGGGGGCATTTTTGGGCACTGTGCTTTCTCAGGGAAGGCACAGAGGAGGGCACGGTGCCATTGGCACGGCAGGGACACGGCGGCCGTGCCACCCACGCTGGCACAGGGCACTGCCAGCCCCGCACGGTGCCAGGAGGCTCCGGTGCCAGCTCAACACGCAGGGCCAGGAGCAGCTCCGGCTCCGGGAGGAAGGAAATGCCCGAGTCAGCCCCGAACGGCGAAAAGCCGCGACAGGGAGGGCTGGGGACAGCGGGACAGCGACACGGGGACACGGCGGGCCGGAAAGGGGGTGCCCATGGGGTCACCGTGCACAGGGCTGGCTTTGGGGGGATCCCGCTGGATGTGGGGGCTGCGGGGCGCGGCTCGGGCTGGGAGCGGCTCGGGGACCCGCAGGGGCAGGACAGGGCAGGGTCCCAGCACAGCCGGGGCATGGGGGGCTCTGTCCTGCCCGGGGATGTCCCACGGATGCCCCGCCATGGAGCCACCGCCACCCCCGGACCCGCTCACCCGCTTGGGGACCGCGGCGTCCACGGCCAGGGCGTGCCGGGTGCTCTCCTCGATCACCAGGTACATGTAATTGTCCTCCAGCACGGAGATCACCTTCACCTTCATGGCCCCGGGAGGCTGCGGGACCCCGGCGTGTCCCCAGCGCCACCCCCGGGGCGGTGCCGCGTGTGCGGGGCGGGACACGCAGCGTGGGGCGGGCACAGCCCGGCTACAGTGTCATGGGGGACCGGGGGACACGGGGACAGCCCCTGTGCCACCCTCGGGGCGGGACACGCAGCGTGGGGCGGGCACAGCCCGGCTACAGTGTCATGGGGGACAGGGGGACACGGGGACAGCCCCTGTGCCACCCCCGGGGCGGGACACGCAGCGTGGGGCGGGCACAGCCCGGCCATGGGGACATGGGGGACAGGGGGACAGCCCCTGTGCCACCCCCGGGGCGGGACACGCAGCGTGGGGCGGGCACAGCCCGGCTGCAGTGACATGGGGACACGGGGACATGGGGGTTGTGCCAGCCTGGGCACATCCTGACACCCCCGGGATGAAGGAAGGAGGGGAACCCCCAGCTCTGTCCCCAAAATCAGCCCCTGCCAGTCCCCAGGGCAGCAGGGACAAGGCAGGGATGGGGGGCTGGCACTGGTGGCACTGGAGGGACGCAGCAGAGGGGACAGAAGGTGCAGAGCGGTGCCGGACACTGGAGCTCCTGCAGGGCCTCTGCCCCAGGGACAGGAGTGCAGGAAGCCCCCAAGGCACGGGGAGCTGAGCTGAGCACCCCCAGGGCTGGGGCAGGGCTGGCCATGGCCCCCACATGGGATTATTGAGGCTGGAAAAGTCCCCTGAGACAGAGCCCAACCATTCCCCCCAAAAAACAGTGTCCCGTGTCCCCAAGTGCCACATGCACGGGGCTGTTAATCCCCTCAGGGATGGGGGCTCCACCCCTGCCCTGGGCAGCTGTGCCAGGGCTGGGCAGCCCCTCCAGGAAGGAATTTTCTCTAAAATCCCACCCTGAGCTGCCCTGGCCCAGCCTGGGGCCGTTCCCTCTGCTCCTGTTCCCTGGAGCAGAGCCCAACCTTCCAGGCTGAGCCCCTTCCCAGCTCCCCCAGGAATTCTCCAGCCCCTTCCCAGCCCCATTCCCTTCCCTGGCCATGCTCCAGCCCCTCCATGTCCCTCTTGCCCAAATGCCCCTCCTGAGGAAGGACTGGCACCCACAGGCAGCAAAACCACAGCTGAACCCTCTCTGTGTTCCCCTTTCACAAAAATGCAGCTGCCACTAAAGGCCCTGGGGTCCCCACAGTGTCACCCACTCACCCCAAGTTCAGGCAGAGCGACACTTTCAAATGGTTGACTTCAATCTCTAGTGCAAACCCAAGAAATTCAGGAATCTGTGAGTGAACAACCTCTGCTTCCAGCTCTTCTTTATTTCCCCTCTGCCCAGCCCTCAGGACAGTCACACTCATCAGGACAGTCACACTCAGGTGTGGCAGCACAGCTCTAGGTAACACTTTTCTCTCTGAACCACAGAAAATTCAGCATTTTAAAGCAAATGGAGGCCTGGTGCCACCCCACACCCCTGCTCACCTGGGGACAGGTAACAACTGCTCAGCTGCCTGTGGCTCCCAGGCCTGCTGCAGGGCTGTCACCACCCTCAGGGGGACAGGCACCCACCAGGAGTGGCTGCTCCTGCATTCTGAGGCACCAGCTCACACACAGGGGACAGCAGGGAGCAGCTTCATGCAACAGCTTGGGGCTCAAAGGGTGCAAGCACAGCAATGCCTGGGGACAAGAGAGCAGCTGGATGGCCCCAGAGCCACCCCCAGGGCCAGGGCAGCCCGTGGGGTTCACAGGTGACACTCTGAGCAGCACTGGCACTGCAGGTCTGGCCCTGGAGGACATCCAGAATGTTGAAATAGCAGCATGGAGGAAACATTGAGATCTTCAGCTCCTGTCTTTGGTCTCTGCTTCACACAAAGACGTCTCAGTCCCACCTTGTGCATCCACAGCAAGGACAGGAGCTGCTTCCTGAACCCCCAGGCTTGATCCTGCCCAGCCTGGGGTCTCACACCAACACTTACACAATGATCTGCAGGTGACACGGGACAGCTTGAGAGAGCAAGAGGAGGATAAATATTCTTCATCATAATATAAATATGCTGTAGAGCATCTCAACGAGGGCAAAGTGCTTATTTTTTTTCTGAATTAAAACAAAACAAAGAACCTAAAGAAAACTTGTCTCAACCACGACATAAGATTTGACTCCTAAAACATCTGAAAGGTCTAAGTGACACTTGAAGTGACATTAAAGTGATGCAGGCAGGGCTCAGTCCCTGGGCACTCTGAAGTTGTCCTTCTCTTTCCTGATGGCGCCCATGACCCGCACAGGGTCGCTGTCCCCAGCGTGCTCCTGGACTGACTTCTCCCTGCCAGGAGGGAAGAGCAGGGTCAGGGTGGCATCCTGGAGGCACCAGGGCAGGGCTCAGGGCTGCACTTCAGCACCAAACCCTGGCCTTGGGCACAGCTCCCAGCCTGGCCTGCAGGCTCAGGAGGAAATGGCACCTGCTGGGTACAGGAACAGACACACAAAGGCTGTTCTGAGCCAGGGAATGAGGCTCAGCACAACCCCCAAATGCAGGAACCCTCTGCCAGGACAGCCAGTGGGAGCCCTGGAGGTGCCCAGGCAGGGATGAGGGAGGCACTGGGATGGTTCCCTACCTCACTCTCATGAAGGGGTTGTAGGTGAACTCCTCAGCGATGGTGGAGGGGATGGTGGGCTCTCCACTGTCGTACTTGGCCTGCAAAGAGGGACACAGGGCTGCTCCACCAGGGATTCTGGGGAGCAGGGAGGGTCCTGGACTGTAGCAGATAGGGGCTGGCATTCGGAAGATCTCGTGATGTTACGGGAAGACAGGGCCCCTGCCCCCTTAGATAAGAAAATTAACATAGGAATGTAGCCCCCTGAACCGGATTCCGGTAATTTTCCACTTGCCCAGGTAACTTTCCATCCCTACTAACCATAGATGGTAAGGACAGACCCTCGCCTGACGTAGAAGCCCCCTAGACTATAAAACCCCACGAGAAGAGAGAATAAAGGCCTTTGATCCTCTACCATATTGGTGTCCGCGTGTTTCTTAGGCCCGAGCGACCCCGGGGAAGGGGGTCGCCGTGCTGCTTCCTGAAACCAGGCCGCCTGCCTTGTATCAGAAGGCAACACTGGACACAACAGGAGTTTCCAGGCAGGGAACTTCTACCCCAGACAGCAAAATGTAGGCACAGCCAAACCCTGCTGCCCTGCAACACAGCATCCTGGCTCTTAACTCCCTCTGTTTTCCCAGCCCTGTCTCCTCTCCTGCAGCTCCTGAGCAAGGCTGGGTGTGCAGGGAAGGAGGAGCAGCTCAGCTCACCTTGGCCCAGGCCAGCTTCTCATGGATGTTGGGGTTCCTGGGCTCCACGTGCCGGGCAAACTTGAGGTTGTTGATGGTGTACTCGTGGCCACAGTAAACCCTCTGGGAAGAGAAGGGACAGTGACACAGTGACGCTGGGCACTGCAATGGCACTGCCAGGTGCCAGCAGCACAGCAGGAACAGCACATTCCACCCAAAACCCCCAAATGGAGACAGGCACACGTGCCAGGACTCAGCAGGCAGGACAAGCTGCCAGCTGAACAGATGAGAGCCCCATGTCCCAGCCTTTAACCAGCAGCCCCTGCTCCTTCCCCACACAGCACAAACACACTGGGGGCAGGCCAACCCTCCCCAGGCCCTGCAGCACCACAGGACTCCTGTAAGCATCCATCCCATGCACACAGCAGGGTCTGTGCCCAGCAGCACCCTCAGGGTGTTCCTCTGCTCTGGGTGCTGCTCTGGGCTGCTCACTCACACAAGAGGAGAGGTTTGTACCGTTCTGGGGTCCAGGCTGCCCAGAATCTCAATCAGTGCCCTGTACATCTCCTCTGGGGTGCCCTCGAAGAACTTCCCGCAGCCAGCCACGAACAGGGTGTCACCTGCAGGGGTGACAATGGCATCAGGCCACAGCAGGCTGCCCACACCAGCCTGGGGGCCCAGCCCTGCCCCTGCTGGCCCAGGGGACAGCCCCAGCAGCACTGCTGGCAAACGTGGGAGCCTCAGCAGGCACCTCCTGCCAGCACCTCCGAGCTGTGGGCAGCCCCTGTCCCCTGCTGTCCCTCCTACAGGGGACAAGGAACGCTTTTCTTTGCTGTGAAACTGAACAATGATGAGTCACCTCTATTTTCTGCCCAGTGCTCCCTAAAATCTTGTTTAAGGCTCTTTCTTTTCCATGCAGGAGCTTCTGGAGAACACAGGGATGAAGCAGAGCCCCAGGGAAGGGGAATCCTTCTCCCCAAAGCAGGGTCCAGGCCCCAAACCAGCAGTGGAGCACCAGCCCTCCCTGACTCCCCTACTCTCTCCTCTCTCTGCTGTCAGACCTGAGCACAGATATATGGAAAAGCAACAGGGTCTGGGATCAGTTTGGCCTCAAACAGGAAACAAACAGCTCTTTTTTGCAGGAAAAAAAATGCTGGATGTGGGACTCATGCAGGGCTCGCTGCTGATGCTGCCTGCAGGGTGTGCAGCTCTGGCCCACAAATCCAGAGGGGCTTCCCCAGCTCCACCTGCTTGGAAAGGGGAGCAGGATGTGGATATCCTGGCAGGAAGGGAGGGATGCACATCCAGAGGCACCCAGGCAGAGGGAGAGCTTCTGTTGTTTTGCAAGGGAACCTCCCAACTCCTCACCTGTAAAAACTGCAGGTGGCTCGGAGCTATTTGGCTTAGTCACATAATAACAGATGTGTCCCGAGGTGTGACACGGCGTACTGAGGCATTTCACACTCAGAGATCCCACCTGGGAAGAAGGCAGAACACTAAAGCTGAAGCTGCAATGGCATGGTTAGAGAAGGATTGCTACTCTCAGAGCTCTAATGTCCTAAATGTGCCCCAGGCTGGCAGGAAGCAGCAGCTCTGCTCCTGGAGAGCCCGGGGAGGGAGGGAGGGCTGGCACGGAGCTGCTTCCTCAAGCAGGTGTCCTGACAAAGGGAACTGCCACATCCTTTCATGTCCATGCCCTCAAAGCCTGGCTGGCGGCAGGAGCCAACAGAGAATCCTAAACAAAGCTGATGGAGCGTGGAAAAAACCCCAACAGAAATGGAGCTGAAAGGGAGAAGTGAGGAAAAGGCAAGGATTCAACACAGCCTCATGTGCCCACCCTTCCTGTGCTCCCTCCTGTGCTGTGCCCCTCCTGGGGTGCACCCCAGGCCCTTCATGCCTGCATGCACCTGTCCCAGCACTGCTGTCACCTGTCCCCGCACTGCTGTCACCTGTCCCAGCTCCCTGCCAGCAGGGGACAGCCAGGCTGGCACTGCTGTGCTCAGCCCATCTCCCAGCTGGCATCCCACAGGAACAGCTGGATCTGTTCCCCTGGATCTCACTGCTCCTGGCAGAGCACAGTCCCTGCCCTGTCACAGTGTCCCTGTCACACTGACACTGCTCCGTCACACTGCCCTTATCCTCTCACACTGTCCTGTCACACTGTCCCTGTCCTGTCACATTGTCCCTGCCCTGTCATGCTGCCTCTGTCACACTGTCCCTGCTCTGTCACACAGCCCCTGCCCTGTCACACTGCCTCTGTCACACTGTCCCTGCTCTGTCACACTGTCCCTGCCCTGTCATGCTGCCTCTGTCACACAGGCCCTGCCCTGTCACACTGTCCCTGCTCTGTCACACTGTCCCTGCTCTGTCACATTGTCCCTGTCCTGTCCCCAGCTGCACAGGGACACCCAGCACGTCCCAGGTGCCCCAGTGCTGTCCTCACACAAGGCAGAGGGGTTGCAGTCCCAGGACTGGAAAATGGTGAAAGCTGTATTTCAGCCATCCCCCATGTGCTGAAAGGCACCAGAGGTGCCCAGCCCAGGTGGGACAGAGCTGTGCCACATGGAGGGGATGCCCAGAGCCCTGCAGTGCCTCCCTTTACCTTGAGAGATGTCAGGTGGGACACTCTGTGGGTCAGGGCCCCCACCCTGCTGTCCCCTCCATACACATACAGCCCTGGCTCCATCTTCACCAGCTTCTCATTGCCTCCTGCATGGTCCCTGCAAGGGAAAAAAGGGGTTTAGGGAGGGATGAACACAGGTTTGTGGTCACTGGGAGTGCAGTGGTGAGCTCCAGGTGGTCATTTCTGATCCAGCCTCTCCTCCCAGCCAAGGACAGGCACAACAACAGGAGTGGAGATCATTTCTGCAGTAATTGAGGTACTCAGAGGGGGAATCAATCCCTGGCAAGTCCATCCCAGGTGGGAAACAGCAGCTTTAGGGGCTCCCAGTAACCTCTCCAGTACCTGGGGCAGGGAGAGAATGGGGTGAGTGGAAAATGGGCACTCCAGCACCCCACAAAACACCAGGGAGCAGGCACAGAGCCAGCCCAGAGCCCAGCACTGCTGTGCTGCTGCTTTGTCAGCTCAGGGCTGCTTGTTCCACTCTCCAGCCACAGGGGTGGCTCCACTCTGACCCACAGGCAGATTACCACAGCAAAACATTCATGTTACACCCTGGCAGAGCCAATTTGTACCTGTGTGATCCTCCCACAGTGCTGACTGCAGGACGCCTCACGGGCCTGTCCTGGCACTTCAGCACAAATTTGCTCCCTCCCACAGCCACAGCTGCCTCCACACCCTGCACTGCACTGGCTGCCTGCAAAAATCACCATTTCAAAGGTGAAAGGCACTGACACACAGCTCAGAGCAAGGCCAAAGGATGAGCTCTGGTCCTTCTGCCTCAGCTGCTGCTCAGAGATCACCCTGGATCCTGGCTGTGTGTGTGTGAGGGACCAGGACAGGGTGGTTACCAGTGATGGTGGGTGGTCAGGACAGTGGTCAGCCTCACTCCATGCTTCTTGACTGCATCCAAAACCTGCAGGAGGGACACAGGAGGAGAGTCACACCATGGAACGAGCTGGCAGCACCCCTGGTGGCACCTGGGCACCAGCAGTGAGAGCCTCAGCAGCCCTGCAGGAGCTCATCCCACCCAGGCTGGAGGGAGAGGACAGCACACGAGCCCTGACCCAGCCCCAAGTGCCATTTCCCTTTTCTGCCCTACATCAAATTAAGACCAAAATCCCAAACCAGGTCAGTAATTCCAGGGGTGAGGACACAGCAACTCCTGAAATGAGGGACACAGCAGTCCCTGAAATGAGGGACACAGCAATCCCTGAAATGAGTGAGGGACACAGCAATCCCTGAAATGAGTGAGGGACACAGCAGGCCCTGAGGTGAGTGAGGGACAGCAATCCCTGGGGTGAGTGAGGGACAGCAATCCCTGGGGTGAGTGGGGGACACAGCAATCCCTGGGGTGACCCCAGGCTGGAGGGAGAGGACAGCACACGAGCCCTGACCCAGCCCCAAGTGCTGTTTCCCTTTTCTGCCCTACATCAAATTAAGGCCAAAATTCCAAACCAGGTCAGTAATTCCTGGATGGAGTTAGGGACACAACAGTCGTTGGGGTGAGCTGGGGACACAACAATCCCTGGGGTGTCCCCAGGCTGTCCCTGTGCCCAGCCAGCCCTTCCAGCCTTTCCCCCACACCTGAGGCAGCCTGGGGCTCATTCCCTCCTGCAAGGCCACCCCAGAGCCAGGGGTGTTACCTTCTGGGGCTGCACGGGGTCCACGATGGCAGCCTCCCTGGTGTCCTGGTCGATGAGCAGGTACATGTAGTTGTCAGTGAGGGCGGGCAGGATTTCCACCTTCATGTCGGCCTGGCTCACTGCCTTGGGCTCCCTCAGCTCGTGCTCGGTGTGCAGGAATCCAGCTCGCAGCTGTGCTGCACCTGGGCACCAAAACCAGCCAGAGCTCAGCCCTGGCAGGGGACAGCAGGGACAGGGCATGGCAGGGGCCCCAGCTCACAGCACAGCCCCACCTGCCCCCTTCAGACATGAGGAGCGAGGCCACCCTGGGACAAAACCTGGTGTCCCTCAAGGCTCTGGGTGCTTCAGAGCTGCCCCAAGAAGCACAGGACACTTTGCTTTCCATGCAGGGACAACTCTGCACTTGCACCAAAGAGGAGATTTCAAGGGGGGCAGGAGAGCAGAATGGAGCTGGTCAAAGGTCAGCCTGGGACAGTGATTTTATAAAAAAGGAACAAAGGACATGTCAGAGGCAAAAAACAAAAAGGAAGAAGGGGAAAAAAAAAAAGGAAATACAGGAATACACTGCTCTGACAGAAATAATCAGTTTGTATTTCTGGGGGAAATGTCATCCTGCAGTGCACATGGAGAGCAAACAGGCTCTCCGAGGGAGGAAGGGTTACCTGGCCGGGTAACACAGGGCCCTTGCTCATGCCTGCCCTGATGCAACACCAGAGCCTCCATGTTTGCTTTGGGTTCAATGTTTAATCACATCCAAGAAGCAAATTCCAGATGCAAATAACCTGGGCTCCACTGCTTGACTCTTAAAGAAATAACCAACCCTGAGAGGAACTGAAGGAAGGGAAGCAAAGACAGCGAGGCCTGGCATTGCTGGGGCCCTGCAGCTCAGAGCTGAGCTCAAACACTCGCAGGGAAGGAGGTGCCAGTCCCTGCAGGTCAGGAACTGCTGGCTGAGCACCCACGAGGTGTTTGCACAACCCAGAGGTGCCTGTGCTGGCTCAGACCCATTTTATTCTGCACCACTGACTCTCCCAGAGGCTCCTGACTTTCCTGCTTGGCCACCTAGCTCTGTGCCACAGGGAAGGTCCCTGTGCTGGTGCTCACCCTGTCCCACTGTCCCAGCCTGCCCACCCCTGATAAGAGCCCCACAGTCCTGCAGATCTGCTCCTGCTGCCAGGCACAGGGAGCTGTCAGAGCCCTCTGGCACAACCACCCTGCCCAGAGCTTCTTCCCCTTCCACCTCCACCATCCCTGCTCACGAGGGATGGGGAACCACTGAAATTAAACATAGTGCTCAAAAATGCAAACCCAAAGCACAACACAACAGGCATGCACTGGGTATTTACAGGATTGGGAGAAGCATCCCTACCTGCAGTGCTCCTCTGGAGAAGACTCCTTTCAAAAAAAGAACACAAAAAAGCCCTTACTATTCTTTGATGGGGAAAAAAATGCCCAAAAAACAACTGCTCACCAACAGGGAGAACTTTTGGATGCTGTCAGTCACAAGAGTTATCTATACTGGGTGTTTGCTTGCACGCCAGACACCAACTAGGAAAAAAAAATACAACCAAACAAAAGGAAACAACCCAACCTTAACTTCAACTCAAAGGAAATATTCACGTACTTCAAATGCTTCTTTCCTATGAACCATCTCTAACCTCGGCCCAGATCCCACAGTCTCTTTGCATGTGTAATTTGCAATTCCTACCAAACAAACAAACAAGCTGCACCACATAAGGAAATGTTTCCAAACATGTAATTTCAACAAAGGAACAAGAAGACATCCACCAAGAATGAAACTCACGCGTTGTGAGTTGCCATGTGCGGCTCAGGAGCAGAGCAGGGAGCTCCTCACGCCTTGGACAGGTCTGAGCAGGGCGTGAGGAGCTCCCTGGCCATGCTCAGATCCTGTCACACACACAGCTCTGCCTCAGAATTCATTAATGCCCAGGGAGTTCATTATTGCTCAGCTTTGTCTGGAGCACAGGAGTGGGACAGCAGCTCTGAATCACCCACCTGGGCTTGTGGAATGGACCACGGGCACAGCTGGAGCAGCACAAGGGAAAGGTTTTGCAGCTGGGAGTGTTAATGTCAGCAGGCAGGTTCCCTCAGAACCCGGCTGCTTCCTGCACTTCCTCCAGAACGTTTGGGGCTACTCTATTACATAAAAGAGTGGAAAATTCCCGTTCCAAGCAGGGCTGTCACTCAGAAATGACTGCACGCCCAGCTGCTGTCAGAGCCACGCTCACTCTTTACACTCTGCGAGGATTTTTGGGATACGCAGCGAGTTTGTGGCTCCAGGACATGAGTCTGAAGCCGGGGCAGCTCCCAGGCCCGGCAGGGGAAGGTGCAGAGCCCACCCTGGGACCTCCGGACCTGTCACAGGCTCGCTCTGGCACTGCCACGCTGCAGCTCCCGGCAGCGTCCCTGCCACAGAACCCCGGCGATTCTCGCCCATCACAGCCAAGTCTCAAAACCCCAGCGATGCAAAACCACCTGCGGAGATTGTCCCAGAGAGCCGGTGAGGATTTAGGCCCGAAATGCAACCGCAAGCTCGGACGGTTTGGGGCCGGTTCCATCACCGGTACAAGCTGTCACCCGCCGAACGCAGCCCGGCCCCCCCATCCTCCTCCTCCCCGAGCACTGACCGCCGGCCCGGGGCTCCGCAGGGCCTCCGCGATGGGCTCGGCACGGCACGGCACGGCACAGCGCAGAGCTGCCGGCCTGCTCGGGCGGTGAGTCAGCCCCAGGGCCGGGCACGCCCGCGGCCGCGAGGCACGGCCCGAGAGCAACCGCCGCACGTACCGGCTCGGAGAACGGCCCCGAGGACGGCCCCGGCTGCCAGGGCGGTGCCGAGGCCCCGCCAGCCCCCGCGGAGCATCGTGCACCCCGCCCGGCCCGGTTACCTTGGCTGTCCGCCCCAGGAGGCGGCGGCAGCGCCGGCACGGCCCGGCCCGGCCCGGCCCGGCGTGCGGGGGGCGGTGCTGCGCCCGGCCGGCCCCGGGCCCGGCCCCCGGCCCGCCCGCTCGGCCCGCGGAGGAGGAGCGGGAGCAGCGGCGGCGGCGCCGTGCGGGGACCCGCAAGGACGCGGCAAGGGCGGCCATGGCCGGCTCCAAACCGCTGTCCCGCTTCTGGGAGTGGGGCAGGAACATCGTGTGCGTGGGGCGCAACTACGCGGAGCACGCCAAGGAGATGGGCAGCGCCCTGCCCGCAGAGCCGCTCTTCTTCCTCAAGCCCTCCTCGGCCTACGTGCGGGAAGGGTCCCCGATCGTGCGGCCCTACTACTGCCGGAACCTGCACCACGAGGTGGAGCTGGGCGTGCTCATCGGCCGCAGGGCGCAGGCCGTGCCGCAGGAGCGGGCCATGGAGCACGTGGCGGGCTATGCCCTGTGCCTGGACATGACCGCCCGCGACACCCAGGAGCAGTGCAAGCAGAAGGGGCTGCCCTGGACCTTGGCCAAAGGCTTCGGCTCCTCCTGCCCCGTCAGTGACTTCGTGCCCAAGGAGAAGATCCCAGACCCGCACAAGCTGCAGATCTGGCTGAAGGTGAACGGGAAGCTGAGGCAGGAGGGGGACACCTCGTCCATGATCTTCTCCATCCCTTACCTGATCAGCTACATCAGCCACATATTCACCTTGGAAGAAGGGGACTTGATTCTCACGGGGTCTCCCAAAGGAGTGGGGGCCGTGGAGGCCAACGATGAGATCGAGGCGGGGATCAGGGACGTGCTGTCCATGAGGTTCAAGGTGGTGCAGGGCACGGAACCCCAGAGCCCAAAAGGTGTTTGAGTGCCACTGCCCCACCTCCATGGAGGCTTCAGCACACCTGGAGTGCGGCCCAGCCTGGAGCAGGTGGAGCCCAGAAGCTCCAGATTCCAACATTTGATTCCAAAACCGTACCTGGGAACTGGAGGCTGAGACATTGGAGAGGGCAATGGGCCTGGCTGTCCTTCTGCATGTGCTTCTGCTGATGCTTTGAGTATTGCCTTAAAATAAAAATTACTGATCCAAACAATCCAAATGATGATGTAGGAGCTAAGGCTCAGCCATGCTGTGGAAAATCAAAGGTTTATGTGAAGGTGTTCAGCCCTAAATCAAGAGTTGCAGCTTTGCAAAGAGTTTCCTCTACAAGAGAAAGATGTTTGATTTTTTTGGATTAGTTTTGTGATCCTCCCTGCTTTTTTCAAACATACAAATTAAAGAAGGATGGCTTTTCCTCCCACTCCAGGGGGCGAAGGCAGCAGGAAGTGTGCCAGATGTTTGGCAGATTGGTTTTTTCCTAAACTGAGATTTTAAAATGTTCCAAAAGTGAAATAATGTAAAAAGATCAAGAATAAAGAAGCATATGGATAAAGATCACCAGGAAACTTTTCTTTTGAGTGATTTCAATGTGTTTTTAGTGAAACAGTAACTGCAGCAGTTGCTGTTACCCAGTGCATGCAGCAGTTGGAGGTTTAAGTGTTTCCAGCTGCTGAAGCCACTCTGGGTAACTTTCCCCAGTTCCCAACTCCAGCTGTTCCAGCATCCCCACCGGTTTGCATGACAGCGAGTTCTCTTTCAATTCAACAGCAAGTTGTAAAATATAATTTAAAAAATCCTCCCCATGCAAACATCAAAACCTAGATTTTCAAAGGTTGCACAGAACTGGCTCATTTCTAACAAAAACAGATGGATGTTTTTGTTTTTACATAAATGCAAATCAGCAAAGTTAAACACTTCCATTTATCAGAGCCAGATCTTAATAACTGCTAGGAAAAGCTTTGGTTTTAAAAATGGGGAGTTTTACAGAGAAAAATCCTGTCTCCCAAAGAGAAGCAGCTCTGTGAGAGCAGCACAGTCCAGGGTGCTGCACACCACACTGGCAGAAGAAATGGAAGAATTCCTTTAGAATTTCTTCAGAATTAAAAGAGCCATTAGGGTGAACAGTTCTGGAAGAGGAAGGATGGAATTAAAGTGTCTGGACTGTTTGCATTTCCCATCTCTGGCAACAGCAGCAGGGCATTGTTTGCAGTTTGGTCTCCAGCCCTGGGTATTGACAGAGTTGGGATTAAGTTATTGGAAACATTCCCTTCAGAATGGGAATTGTTACGGCTGGGAAATGTTGAATCCTTTATTGCTACAAGAGGGATGCTGTGACCCAGCACTGGCAGCATTTTTGGGGTCTTTATTGCCACCCACGAGTCAGGGGTGCAGTCTGGGATAATTTGTCAGGATTTCCTGTTTCTGGGGGGTTTTCTCTGTGCCACGTTGCTTTAAGGGTAGGGAGGGCACCAGGGGGATCAGAGTTCCCTGGGATGGCCTGGCCTGAAACCCTTTGGCAGAGCTGGGCTGGGGGATCTCCCTCTGCTGGAAACAGGCTGAGTCCCAGCGTGCTCAGGAGTGAAGCTATGGACAGGAATATATTAAAACCAGGGAAAAAATACATGGAACAAGGCACAATATACATACCTGGGTTCTTTAAATCCAGCTTTGGAGAGCAGAGTCCTGCTTACAGCCTCAGCTTGATTTTTGCTTGTCAGAGGTCACTGCTAATTGATTACTCTGCTCTAATTAGACCTAGTCTGCCCAAAGGGACTCAGCCCTGCTCTGCCCACAGCTCCATGTTAGGCCTCAGCAAGGTGCAGCACAAACCCAGGCAGTGTTTCAAGGGGGGTCTTTATTTCTTTAACACAAAAGCAGCAAAGCAGTTAAAACCACAGTTCAACAGATCTATTTTAACCTATTTGTTATTTCTGATTTTTTCAAAGATCTCAGCTGAGTGAGGAAATTTCCAGCCCCCTTGAAAGGGGATGAATTTGGTAAAGTAACATTTAAGCTGAGGCCCAAGTACACTTTTTAATCACCCAAAAACATGAACTCAGAAGCCCACTTAGAGGTATTGTAACGTGCACTTCTCCTTTACCATCAGAACAGACTTGGCAAAACCCAGCAACAGCAGAATTCCATCTCTAACAACAGAGTGAAGGAAGCCTTTCCTAGCATTTATAAATAATTCCAGTCTCTTGCCAAAAAGCTCTGACTGGCCTCTATGGGATCTGCCAGTTTGCAGGAAAGAAGATTCACTTTTAATCCAGTTCTCCAATTGGGTGATGAAGTAACCTGGAAAAATAATTAAGGATCTTTGTTATCACAGCACCTTGACAGAGATTATTTTCAGATGTTTGACAGATTTATTTACATTATTTCCTGTGTGAGTACACAGTTATGCCATCTGCCTGTCACTGCTGAAGTCAAACACTTTCATTTTGTCCTGGAAATAGGGACAGAGAAAGGGGAGATGGGAGAGTGAAAAGAGTTTTGCCCAAAAGGACAAGTATAAAAGTGAAAACCAGCTACTGTTTTGAATTAAGCATTAAATACTAACTTTGAAGTAAATCTTGCTTCGTTCCAAGAGGAGTTGCCATTTCAGTGCAGTCCTCTGGTCATCTTCCAGCATGAGGAATTCAGTGACCTGTTAACAGGACACCACAGAGCACTTCAGCAGGTGGTTAAATCATCTCCACAACAGGATGATGATGAAAAGAACATCTCACATATTTTTATACATTTCTAAGCTGTATTTTTCTATTTTAACCTAGTGCTTGGTATGAGATGTGTACCAAGACAGTCACATTAATCAGATAAACTGCAGGGTGTTAGAAAATCAGAGTTAGGTATTTCCAGCCATGTTCTCAGAAAAACAGTGTTCTGAACTGGGTTCAGTCTTACACTGAACACAATTCCTGTTGGCATCTGCTGACTTCCAAGCTCTGTGTGTCCGTCTGTCCATCCATCCCATTTTTGTCCCTCTTGCACACACCCACACACCCACAGAACATTTTCAGATATCTGTAATTCCCCCCAGGCTCCCCAGCTGGGCAGGAGCAGCCCAATCCCCCTTACTGTGCAGCCCAGGGTGTCCTCAGCCACAGTGTCAGCCAGGCAGCAGGAGTGCAGGGTGCCGGTGTGATCTGACACATCCACCAGGATGTCAAAGCTGGCAAAGGTGGGCTTGGCCTCTGCAGAGACGTCGGTGCAGAAGGTGCAGGAGTTTGAGCCCTCATTGACGATGAACCGGCACACTGAGCTGGGACACAAGGACAGAGTTCATGCAGATGTGCAATTTGTTCTTCCTGAAACATTTTTCTAGACTGAGATTTCCCAAGAGACTTTGTCTTTAAAAAATGATTCCTCTCCTAAACTCTTGAGTCTGTCTGAGACAAAGTGACCTCTTTCTTTTTCACTCTAGGACCACAGAGAACCCTCAACAAAACCTCACAACGAAACCCCCCAGCAGAAACCCACATGGCATCCTCCAGAGCAGTTTTATTTCTTCTCTGGGATGGGACTAAAACATTTCTCTGTGTCACTTGGCTCTGGGGAGGAGGACAAGCAGTTTCAGCACACACTCCAGCAGGCAGTCACTCACCATCTGTTGCGCAGGACTCTGGACACGCTCTCGTCGATGTCCAGGGTGGAAATGTAGCCATAAATAATTCCATGGACAGGCTCCAGCTTCCCATCACTCTGCAGAGCTTTTTCTTTCAGCTGTTCCACTGTGTAGACATCCACTACAGTCTCCACTACAAGTTTAAGACACAGGTGTGTCTGAGCCAGAAATTATGCAAAGAGCAATGGCAAAAGTGGATCTTAAGGCAATAAAAAAGAGGTTTAAGCAGCAGTAAAACCCCCCTCAAAAAAAAAAAAAAAAAAGTAAAACAGAAGGGATTCAGATCAGGAATATATCTATGATTTAATCTTTGTATCTTCCAAAAGGAGTTTTTGACAAAAGCTTTCCCCCTCACTTCTCCAAACTGGCTGCAGACAGAAAGAACACAGCAGTCAGGCTGCAGCTGGCACAGGCAGCTGAGATACGTAAAGATAAAATAAGGGACAGCCCCAAGAAACCATCCAGACTTTACCTACTGAGCCAGGCTGGACCTGAGCTTTGTTTCTGTGAACACACAGAGCAGGAACTCTTTCAGCTGCACTATGGAATGACACTGTGCAGGTAAATAAAATCAAATACTTACAGTTAATGGTTTCATTTGGCAGCTCCTTCATGGGGCTGGGCAGAGCTCCTGCCTGGGCACTCTCTTTGATGAAGCTGAAGAGAACATTTGCTTCTGCTGTTTCTGCAAATGCATTTTTAAAAGTTACCAGTATATGTTGCATGGAAAAGTCACAGCATTTTTGTATTTTACAAGTTTTTATTCTGGTAGCACAAACACGTTGGAATTGGCCAAAAATTGCTTTTCTCTCTTTTATTTTAACTGTTAATCCTGCATGGAATAAACATATGAAGGTTGCTAACAATAAAATAAAATAAAATAAAATAAAATAAAATAAAATAAAATAAAATAAAATAAAATAAAATAAAATAAAAGTAGAAGCCAAAGGAACTGGTCATCACATGGCAGACAAAAAGCAGGGAGCTTTGTGAAGAGCAGGCAGAAGAAATCACAGTTCCAATAGATTCATTAATGCACTCCTGCCTAGAATAATTACTAAAAGCAAAGAAATACTTGAGCAGCTCTTACCTGGGTTAGTTGTAATGATGGTTTTGGATATCACAGTTGCAGTCATGCAGTTCCTAAATTTGTCAAAATTGATTCTCACATCTGATGCAAATATAACTGTGCAGAAAAACACCCCCATGTTACTGGAGAGTAAATGTCACATGAAGAACTTCAATAAAACCACAAACCAGACTGCTTTACCTGTTTCTTGGGGGATCCAACTCTGTGCCAGCTGGATGGATTCGTTATCCCAGCTAAATTAAACAAAAGTGGATGTATCAAAACATTTTTGAAACAGCACTCAAGGTGTTTAGTACTAAATTAGTAAATAATGTAGCTGTAATAAAATTGGCCAAAGGGGACACAACTCCTTTGTGACACACATGGCACTGAAATTCCATGTGCCATGAAATTCCTGCTTTATCTCAAACAGGATAAAATAAAGATGGTCTAAATGCAGAGTATACCAGGGAAAATGCTGTGTTTCAGCTTTTACCCAAGTCATTTCTAGCTAAAGCAAATCCCAGTCAAAGGAGCTGCGTGTGCTGGGCCAGGCTGATTGCTCAGATCCCCAGGCCAGATGTTCAGCACTTCCAACACTGGGATCTTTGTGGCTGGGGATGATGAGATTGGAGTGAGGTCAGAAACATCCCTCAAAAATGGTAATTTCATGGTCTCTTGATAAAATCTCATTCAGCTCCTCCTAAATTTGACTGGCAAGAGCACAGCCAAAGCACAGATTTGTTCTGGTGGGTTTTCTCCTTAATCCTTGGGAAAAGATTTAAGATATTTCCATTTCATCTGATATTGCCCAGGCAGCTCTTGACTGCTGGGCTCTGGAATCCCCTGACAGTGCCCGAGTGCCAGCACTGAGAGGGCAGATGGAGGAGTTAATTTCAAATTAACCCTGGGCTGGAAGGGCTCACCCCAGAGCTGCTTCTCTTGGTTTGTGGCCATGAATTGTGTTAAACGTCCCTGGTGGCAGCACAGCTCCCAGCCCACAGTGCTAAGTAATAAGTAATGTTAGAAATTGATTATAGGTACAGTTATAGATATTTTTGTGTGTACAGTCTGTATGCTCACAAGTTTTCCTCAGACAACCACAGGCAGCAAAATCTTTCAATGAACTGAAAAAAGATAAAGATGCATCCTGTAAATAAATACAGGATTTTTGTTGTGGTTTTATCAGCAATCATAGTCATATCTATAACTGAGGGAAGACAAACAGCAAACTGCTTTACAGCTTATTTTTCATCATGTTTAAGACCTCAGTATAATGTGATGTTGCCCAGGCAGCTCTTGACTGCTGGGCTCTGGAATCCCCTGACAGGGCCCGAGTGCCAGCACTGAGAGGGCTGATGGAGGAGTTAATTTCAAATTAACCCTGGGCTGGAAGGGCTCACCCCAGAGCTGCTTCTCTTGGTCTGTGGCCATGAATTGTGTTAAACATCCCTGGTGGCAGCACAGCTCCCAGCCCACAGTGCAGGGCTGGCTGCCTGCTCCCCCGAGGGAACAAAGGGCCCTGAAGTCACTTTTTAACCACCAAAGAGCAATCCCAGGGCAAGGGGACACCACAGCCCCACATGGCCCTGCACTTGGAAAAGCCACGAGTTCATTGAACAAACTCTGGGCAAAATGCAAAGGTTCCTCTGTGAACAAGGCCCTGTTCAGGGATGGGCTGGGTGGAGCTGTGTTAGTAAACAGGACAAAGTTTCAAAATACAGCCAAAGTCACATCAAAATGTTCCTGCATTTTAAATATTTAAAAACTATTTCAACCTGTTTCTACTCCACTTGCAATTCTGCTTGGCTTTAAAAATGGATCATGCTCTTCATTTTCCTGCCCTCGTGCTTGTGGAAGAGACACAACAGCCTTTGCAGCTGGTTGTAAAAGTCATTTCCTGAATTAGCTCAAATGTCCACATTAAAAAAAAAAAGGAATTATTTGGAACTGAGCTTCATTTTGCCATTCATGAGCCAGCAGGCTGTCAGCAAGCCATAAAACTCCACAAGATATATAAGGCCATTCTAATGAATCTCTTCTTTAAGTATCTTTTCAGCTTACATTGTTGCCTCATCTCAGTTGCCTCCTAAATAACAATATATTTAAATTAAAAGATGGGTTTATAGTTAATTAGTGTGTGTTAAAGCTAATTTCTTTATCCGTGTTTGCATTATATTTTTAGTGAATTAAAGAACATTTAGTGAATGAAAGAACATTTAATGAATTAAAGAACATCTTACCACACTATCGGGAAAGACCTCTCTGTTTCATCATACAGCTTTACTTCACACCTCTGGCCTTTCCTTTTGTCTGAAGTCATGAAATACTTTGGCTCCCCAACCTTGAGGAAGAAAGAGAAGAAGTCACTTGTCCTCTATTCAGTGTTTGGAAGAATAAAACATAACCTAGAGAAGGGTTAGAAAAGGGAAGAAAGACTCTAGACTACTAAACATGGGATCACTTCATTTTCCCTTCATTTTGTTGATAAAAATCTCACCAAAAGGTGTGTGTGGTTATTGTCACTCAGCTGCCAAGCTGAACAAATGGAGTCCTGGCCACTGTGAGGCCCAAAATCCACATTTACACAGATTTACAATGAAGTTACTCATAGTAGAGCTCAGAAATGCTCCTCACTCACTGCCATCACAGCCCAGAATCCACATTTACACAGATTTACACTGAAGTTACTGATGGTAGAGCTCAGAAATGCTCCTCACTCACTGCCATCACAGCCCAGAATCCACATTTACAATGAAGTTACTGATGGCAGAGCTCAGAAATGCTCCTCACTCACTGCCATCACAGCCCAGAATCCACATTTACAATGAAGTTACTGATGGCAGAGCTCAGAAATGCTCCTCACTCACTGCCATCACAGCCCAGAATCCACATTTACAGATTTACAATGAAGTTACTGATGGTAGAGCTCAGAAATGCTCCTCACTCACTGCCATCACAGCCCAGAATCCACATTTACACAGATTTACAATGAAGTTACTGATAGTAGAGCTCAGAAATGCTCCTCACTCACTGCATCACAGCCCAGAATCCACATTTACACAGATTTACAATGAAGTTACTCGTGGTAGAGCTCAGAAATGCTCCTCACTCACTGCCATCACAGCCCAGAATCCACATTTACAATGAAGTTACTGATGGTAGAGCTCAGAAATGCTCCTCACTCACTGCCATCACAGCCCAGAATCCACATTTACAATGAAGTTACTGATGGTAGAGCTCAGAAATGCTCCTCACTCACTGCCATCACAGCCCAAAATCCACATTTACACAGATTTACAATGAAGTTACTGATGGCAGAGCTCAGAAATGCTCCTCACTCACTGCCATGACAGCTGCCAGCACGTTGAGGACTCTCCCATGCAGGCTCTGTCCATTGGCCACGATGTCCCCCAGGGAATAATAATCCTGAGGGTCCTTGACAGGCAGGTGCAGCAGGGCCAGCAGCCTGGTGTCGGTGTCGTAGCAGCAGGAGGTTTTAACCACAGAGTGATTTTCACTGAGCAATAATTTGTAGCCACTAGAACAGAACAAATCCCATGGATCAGCACAGCACTCACTGAGGTATCAACAGTGTCAAATCTTCATTCATATGGAAAAGCAACTTTATTCTAGTGTAGTTTTTCCTAAAGGTATAAAAAAAAGCTTGTCAATTTTACTCAAAGAATGAAATTTACTCTGTTTAGTAACAAAGAACTTTATTGCTTTATGTCCTTTTGTTTATTAAATATATTCTCCTCTGAGATTTGACCAGACACTGTTGAGCACAGGAGGAAGGTACAGCTACACAAGAAGAAAACACCAAAAATTTCTACCAATTTCATGTGGCTGGAAATTAAAGCAAGTCTTAACTCTGATCTTTCTAGAAAGAACTACCACTCTATGCTTTAAATTTACCTAGGAGTTACAGGGTTGAATTTTTCTTCTCTTTCTGCTTCCTTTGACTGAATTAATGGATTTTCAATTGTAACTGAAATAAAACATTGATAAGTAATGTTAGAAATTGATTATAGGTACAGTTATAGATATTTTTGTGTGTACAGTCTGTAGGCTCACAAGTTTTCCTCAGACAACCACAGGCAGCAAAATCTTTCAATGAACTTAAAAAAGATAAAAATGCATCCTGTAAATAAACACAGGATTTTTGTTGTGGTTTTATCAGCAATCATAGTCATATCTATAACTGAGGGAAGACAAACAGCAAACTGCTTTACAGCTTATTTTTCATCATGTTTAAGACCTCAGTATAATGTGAGCTTTGACATTGATTAACTGCAGCCAGCTCTGAGCTGCTGCACCCAGTGGGTTTCTTTTGTTGACATATTTACTGGGCTTCAGTGGAAATCCTTGGAATCTTGTTCCTTTCCTCTTTCTATTGAACAGAACTGAACAATTTGTTTCCAATTAGGCTGTTTGTGAGTCCTCAGAGCAAAACCCAGCAAAGCCACCAGCACGACCCTGATTGCCATGCAAACAGAAACGTGGTGGGAATAAATAAAATAAAAATAAAATAAAAATAAAAATAAAAATAAAAATAAAAATAAAAAAAAAATAAAATAAAAATAAAAATAAAATAAAAATAAAATAAAATAAAAATAAAATAAAATAAAATAAAATAAAATAAAATAAAATAAAATAAAAAATAAAATAAAAATAAAAATAAAAATAAAAATAAAAATAAAAATAAAAATAAAAATAAAATAAAATAAAATAAAATAAAAATAAAATAAAATAAAATAAAATAAAATAAAAATAAAAATAAAAATAAAAATAAAATAAAATAAACAAACTCACCACAGTCACCAACCCTGAAGCTTTCTGAGAGGGATCTGATGTACTCTTCTCTGCCCCAGGACTGGACATTAATGAAATAAGTTGGGGAATCACGAATGGTGAAACTGAAGGTGTATCTCTCAGTGCCAATGTCTGCAAAAATAAACAGGGCTGCAGCAATTGCTCAGCACAGCTTGATTTATAACTAAAATATGTGTATAAGAACTACTGGTTTGGGGTTTTTCCCGGGTTTGAGCAGGAATTTTCTCCCGCTGGAGGCCAGCAGGTGGTGCAGGAGTGTCCGGTTTTCGGCTGTTTGGAGGGCCTGGAAGGGCCCGGGGTGGCCTTGGGGCAGCCGCGTATCAAAGGACGAGAAGAGGCTTCAATTCTTCTTTCGGTCTTTATGTTTATTAATTGTTTATCTAAAAGATTTTCTCTCGGCCCGACAGAGCTCTGCTCAGCAGCCAGCCATGAGCACACTGTGCTGCCCTCCGGGCGGTCACCTATCTTTATACCCATGGTTATGTGTACAATATTTATCATTTTTCCCCAATACCTTTCACCCTTATTGCCCAGTGCACTTTCAGTAATGACCAATCCCAAAGTGCCACCATCACCACAGAAGATGGAGGAGAAGAAGAAGAAGAAGAAGGACAGGACACGCCCCAATTCCTCCATCTTACTTCTCTAAACCCCCCTGTACAGAAATCCTAAACCCTGTGTCTCACCCTCTAATTAACCAATCCCTTCACCATTCACCCCGGTGAAACCCTCCTGTCCTCATACAGGTGTCGTCTCCTGTGTAGGATCAAAGTCCAGCCACCAGACACTTCTGGAACATTCCAGGACTCCCGAGCCCCCCAAGGGTGCTCTCGGTGGCACCTCAGTCCTGAGGGGCTGAGATCCCACACAGGAGCACGGTGGTGTTTGGGAAGGGCTGCAGTTCCTGCCGTGGCTGTACCTGTGCACCCCAAGGTGGGAACCCCAAACAGGAGAGGGGCAGGGGCTGGGAGGTGACAGCAGGGCTGGCACACAGGCTGGGCTGTTTGTGTCACACAGCCCCAGCTCTGTGGGAGCTGGGCTGGCTGATGGCCCAGGCTGCAGGGTCACTGCCAGAGGGGCAATTCAATGAAGCAAAGTGTTTCCAGTGCTGTGGAAAATTCAGGATATTGGTGTCTGCATCCCTGTCATATACAGGTAACTAATAAAGCTTTCCAGGATCACAGCATGATGCAGTAGATTACCAAATTATCCAGGAAAACTCGAGTGGAGCACACACACCAACAGCCCTCTGTGGACTCTGTGCTAGGCTGGCCCCAGTTTTGGGTGACAACAATGACTTTCCCCTAAAACCTCAGCAGGACCAGTGGCAGCAGAATAACTGAGCCCTTCTCCTGCAGCTGGGATGGCTCTCCAGGGCTGGAGGTGCTCCCTGACAGTGTCTGCACCAACCCTGACTGTAAATTTGTTATTTCAATTTCCAATTAACATTATTAACAACATACAACTACCATTTTGTCCCAGATGAAGCTGTTGCTACTCAGGCCAGAAATTACTTGTGTCACTCCACAAGACATGTCCTCAACATTTCTGTTTTAAGAGAGAACAAATATGAAGGCACCAGCTCCATCCCAGCAGTATTTAGGGAAGACTGGGTTCATATTGGTTCCATCTTCAGAGCATGAAACTCTTCCATGACAGAGATTTTCCAATTTCTAATTGATATGGCTCAGCCAAACCAATGCTGCTCTTTCATCTTGGTTCTCAAACAGGCACCATTTTTTTGAGTGCATTTTAGTCTATCCATTTTACACTGAGAAATCTGTTTATCATTTAAATCTTGATTTCAGTCATCTCTGCCAAATTACACCGTTGAAGAAAATGAAGTAAAAAGAGTTTAAAGGGACTGTACTTTTTCGGTCTGGAAAGCTTCTGACATCTGTTTTCCCAATAACCAGCCCGATTACATTCTGAAAAATAAAAAGATTATAGAGTACAAGTATTAAACCCAGATGTAGATGATGAATTAGATTTCATGGAATTATACTCTGCTGATGATAATAAACATATTTCTGGCTGGTAATCATTTTAATCTATTTATCCTACAGTACTGTATGAGCTAAAGAGTAAAATATAAACACACAAGTTTACTTTAGGAAAAAATTGTGACTAATAAAAATATTAAAATAAATGCATCTGTTTCTGTTTGTGAAGAAAATGAGAGGACAAAAGTTCACCCCAAGCCTTCAGAATTTTGGCTGTTTTACAGCAATCTTTCCTCAGGTGGGCAGCAAGGTTGTTGTTTCATGCTCTCTGCACAGGTCTCAGATCTCCTCAAATGCTCCATGGAAAGTCTGGACAGGATTTATTTTACACTGAAGTGTCCAAGGCTTTCCTGGCTCTCAGCACCACGTGTGCACCTACAGGAGCTTGTCCTGCCTCGGCCAAGCTGCCCAAATTCCTACAGGTGCCTCTCTCTCGCTGTCTTTCAAGTGACTCCAAGGCAGCTGAGGCAAGGAGCTTTTCTGTTGATTCAGACCAAAATCAATCTTATTCTGCTTTGCTAAACCTGAGTCTATTATGTAAAAACATCCTGTTCTCAATTGTCAAACAGCTACTGGGAGCAAACACACACATGTAGGTATAGATATATTATCTGTCTATCTACAACATAACAGCGCTGTGGTGGGTTGTTGTTGTTTTTTAAGTGGTCCATGGTGTCAGAGAAGAGTTTTGCAGCGCTCATTTGGGATTTAAGAGTTCAGCAAGGACAATCAGAGTGGGACAAGGGCTGGAAGAACAGACTGACAGTGCAGTACTGCCAGGATCCTTCAAACATGAAGCATCCTGCCTCAATTCCATGTCACAGAATCCTTGAATGGTTTGGGTTGGGGGGACCTTAAAGCCCATCCAGTGCCACCCCTGCCATGGCAGGGACACTTCCCCTGTGCCAGGGGGCTCCAAGCCCTGTCCAGGCTGGCCTTGGTCCCTCCCAGGGATGTGGCAGCCCCGGCTCCTTCACACGAGCCCTTCTGGCCGTCCTCAGTGTCCCATTGCAGCAGAATTCCAGAGCCAGCCGGGAAGGGCAGGGCTGCAGGTCAGTAACCCAGCCAGGATCGCTTTGTACCTATTCCCAAAGCAGCGTGACCGGCCTGACTTCACTGCAGCGATATCCAGACGTGCTCGCAAACCAGCTCCGGTTTCCCTGGGATCACTAGAGGGAGCACGGGAACTGCCTTATCCTGCAGGGATCGACGCACTCAGGCAGAGGCCACTTGTGTACAGCACTGTAATATCCCCCTTCCAGACCGAATGCTTTATATCCACTGCATGCAGTAATTCTAAATAGGATTTTGTTTTTCTATTTTGGGTTTTGTTTCTTAATTAATACAAAAATCTATTATATTAGAGTGCAACATTCCTGTATTTCACCACCAAATGTCAAAAGAACTGACATTTAGGATGAGTGCCTGCAGAAATTAGGCTGATTGTGCCTAATTTCTGGTGTAAATATCCAATTTCCCAAAGAAATCTGCCCTGGCCCTGCTGTAGATGTGTTCACCTCTGTGTCTCCAACCTCAAACTTGCACAGAGAGCTGGCAGAAGGAATTGATCTGGCTGGAAACTATTTTGGACTGAGGAAGGCAGAAAAACTTCCAGAGATCATTTCCTTGATCAGCTCATTGTGCAACTGCCCAAGCACTCATTTCCCCGGAGAGGAGGGGAACCCCCCTCTGGTGCCTGTTTTGGCAGAGCTCTGCTTGACGCTGCTCAACCAACTCCTGAGCACTGCAAGTGTTTACACTTGAATCTCTTTCACTTTTTAAAATAAACAGCAAACTCCTAAACCGTGCCATTTGGATACTTCAAACTGTGTGTTCAGCTGTTTTCACAGCCTAACACAACACACACTGATCATTCTACCATCAATTATTATTTTATGAAAATACTTTCATTGCCGTGTGTTGCTAACTGCAATACTCAAGTTTTATTTGTGAAATAAAAGCTTTTATTTGTAAAATAAAGGCTTTTAAGTGGGTTAGTGAATCATTATTTGGGAGGAACTGTGAATGACAGGTCAGATTAGCATTGCTGAACACCAGTTTGGATCAGTATGGCTCTAAGGAGATAGAAAACTTCTCTTAGATCATCCCTTTTCTGTGCTTCCTCTTTCATTTGCTTAAAGTAAATGAGAAAATAAATTGTGCCATCCCAAATAAAAAGTGGTGGGAATAGGAAAACTCCCTATTTGCATCTTTCCCTGGGGCAGGGGAGGGGGGATGCTGCCCCTGCTGAGGTGAGACCCCACCTGCAGAGCTGCCTCCAGCCCTGGCTCCCAGCACAGGGAGCACCTGGAGCTCTTGGGGTGAGTCCAGAGGAGGCTCCAGGATGTTTGGAAAGGCTGAAAGAATTGGGATTGCTCATGCTGGAAAAGAGAAGCTTTGGGGTCACCTAATTGTGGCTTCCAGGTGCTGAAGGAGCTGACAAGAAACATGAGAGAGACTCTTTCCAAGGGATGGAGGGACAGAACAAGGGGCAATGGCTTCAAACAGAGAGTGAGCTTAGGATATTGGGATAAATCCTTCCCTGGGAGGGTGGGCAGGGCCTGGCACAGGTGCCCGGAGAAGCTGTGGCTGCCCCTGGATCCCTGGCAGTGTCCAAAGCCCCCCTGGGACAGTGGAAGTGTCCCTGCCATGGCAGGGGTGGCACTGGATGGGCTTTAGGCTCCCTTGCATCCCAAACCAACCTGTGATCCTATGCAAACCCATTTTTCATCCCAAAGAAACAGAACCAGCCCTGCCATGGAACTGTGAGGTTTCTGCCCTGCCTTCCCAGCGTGCCTGAGAGCCTGCTGAGGTCCCAGATGATTGTGGCTACATAGTGCTGACTCTGTCATGTCCCCAGTAATGTCTTCACTAATTCAGCACATCCATTTCCAGTGCTACAAAGGAGCCTCTGATACATGGAATTGTCCAGTCAATATCTGTGCCTGTGGTACCCACGGGCTGTGGACAGCAACAGCATCAATTTTCATTTTGCTGCTTTGCACACAAAGAAGGGAAGGTCCTTTCTACCCAACAATTGCACTAATGCTATCAGTACCTAAATACACATCAATTACATAATTTTGCAGTAATATAAGACACTCAGATACAATTTCCTCTGGGAACAAAAGGCTGTGAGACTTACAGGACGAGCAAGGTTTGGATGCAGATCTGAAAGTGCAACAAAGTCCCGTGCTGAACGAGAATGAGCCATTCTTTATCTGAAACTGAAGGAAACTGACTCACATTTTGTAAATAGCCAAACAAATCACTTAAGACCACTCACAGTGAGAATAACAAGTTATTTTTTAACATAAATGTTTTGACCTAATAGCATCTGTTTTCAATAAGAGGCATTTCAAGCCATCTGAAGTAGACAATTCTTTATTGTTTGGATTTGGCGATGGAAGTTATGAATTTTACTGTGACAGCTCTACCTAAGCTTCTCAAATAAAGGCCTGTAATTTTTATTTATTATTCATCATTAAATGACTCCATTAGCACCAGGCTCTGAAAAATATTTACCCTCCTTCTCTCTGGGAAGCCAACTGAATTTAATGAGGCAGCTCATATTTAAAAGGCAATTTATATGTGAGGAAAGAGAAGTGTTGCGTTGCAAAGCACCTTTAATTGAGGTTTTGGACTAAATATTAAACTACTTTAAAATGTGAGTTTATTGCTTCGTGAAAATAGAAAAGTTGTGAATTTATTAAAATAAAATTTGTGAAAACAAGTTTTATTCAGGCTGCCAATGTGGCATTTACTGCCCAGCCCTGAGAACACCTAGGATCTCTCTGGAGATGCTGAAGTGGGGCCATGGGTGCTTTTTTAGCCCCTCTGAATGCCTCTTATTATTCCATGGGTTCCTCAGAGACATTTAGATACTTAACAAATGGTTGTCAAATTCTGGTTTTTGTTGTAAAAGGAACCATGGCATTGTCCAAATCTTAATAACCTTTAATAGGAGAGAACTGCTGACATTTTTCAGAGGATGCCTGTTCAATCTTTAGAACAAAATCCTGAATGGCTTTCACAGTCTTTATATCTGGAAGCTTGTGTGAGAATTGTTAACCGTTTCATCAGGCATTAGGATAAAGGTCTGTTGAACTGAGAACAAATAAGGATACATTTTAAAGAAAAATAAGCAGTTATCTGAGAACCAAGTGATTTTTCTAAAAGAGCATTTCAAGCTACACTCTCACAGAGAGACAGCCCAAATTTGCCTTACAGAAACCACGGAACAATGGGGCCCTCAAACCCGTTCCCATCCCATTAGATGGAAGAATTTATGTTTCCTTCTGTAGGAAAATTACCTCCAAGGCAGGGTAATATTCTCACCTCAGAAGAAGTTAAATATTGTTGCCTGCTGTACCCCACACCAGCTGGGTCGTGTCAAAAGGAACCAGCACTGGAGCACCTGTATCAGAGGAAGATTAAAATGGTCGTTTAGGATTTTTAATTCTCTGGGTTCTGAGAGCTGGAGCAGAGCTGCCCCACTCAGGGACCCCTCAACCCATCAGAGACCTCCTCACACATCCGCCATTCCCCTCAGGTGCCCCTCACTGACCTTTCAGCCTCCTCCTGGACTCTTCAGCCCCTCAGATGCCCCTCACTGACCCTTCAACCTCCTCCTGAACTCTTCAGGTTCCCCTCACTGACCCTTCAGCCTCCTCCTGGACTCTTCAGCCCTTCAGGTTGCCCTCATTGACTCTCCAACCTCCTCCTGGACCCTTCAGTCCCTCAAGTGCCCCTCACTGACCCTTCGGTGTCCTCCTGGCTCTTCATCCCCACAGGTACCCCTCAGATGCCCCTCATTGACCCTCCAACCTCCTCCTGAACTCTTCAGGTTCCCCTCACTGACCTTTCAGCCTCCTCCTGAACTCTTCGATCCCTCAGGTTTCCCTCACTGACCCTTCAGCCCCTCAGTTGCCCCTCAGGTCCTGAGGGAGACAAGATGGCGCCGGCGCAGTGGCGGGAAAAGGGCCCCGCGCCCCCTCGTCCCTCAGGGCTGAGGGGAGACGCTCTCCCATCCCGGCACATTCAGTGGGATCTCCAGCAGACCTGGAGTCACTGGGTTTGAGGAGGTAACAACAGGGTTAGATGGGATTTTGGGCTGGAATTGTACCCAGTGAGGGTGGGCAGGCCCTGGCACGGGGTGCCCACAGAAGCTGTGGGTGCCATGGATCCTTGGCAGTGCCCAAGGTCAGGCTGGAGCACCCTGGGGTAATGGAAGGGTCCCTGCCCACGGAGCTGGATGGTTTTTAAGGTCCCCTCAATGCAAACAATCCCGTGGTTCTGTGACTTACCAGATCAGGAATTAAAAATCAGATTCATTCTACAAATATAAACACACAACGCACCAGCAAGACAAAGCAATTCGCAGAAATCTCTGGAGAAACCATTCCTTACTTCTTTTTTTTAATGTTGGCTGTAAGGGAAAAAAAGTTGCAGCCTGTATTTTATAAATGAATCAAAATTTCTGGGTTAAAGATATTATTTGTATTGATTTACACCCAATAGTCCTATATTTTCTATATTTAGGCTCTGCAGAAGGCTGGCTTGAGCGGTTTTCTCCATTTATATTGAATATAAAATTATTTTTTATAAAATCAATACCCTTCACTTCTGTGCCATAAAAAACTTTACTCCTGATGAGTAATTTTATAACCCCAAGGTCTCAGCTATTGGAAGTTTTCAGCACAGCCTGACAAATTCTCTCTGTTGACTCTGTCTTACAGGATCTTTCATTTCTTCAATTAAACAGCTGAAAATGGATCCCACCTGTGCTCTTGTATTTATTGTGTCACAAAAATCCACAATAATTATCCCGTGCTGATGACAAACAGGATGCCAGGGAACTGACAGCCTGGGTGGGTTTTTTCTTTTTTAGGTCACCTTTTATACAGTATGATCCATGGATCTAATTTTGTTTTGTAAGTTTGATGTCTCCACTAAACAGAACACGGTATTTTTTTCTGTCGGTTCTGTTGTTGTCATTACCTCAAGCTAATGAACAAGCAGAAGGTAACGAGCCTGGTGATAGGATCCCAGTGGAATGGGAACGAGAACCTGGACACTGGCTGGGAAATGCTGGCACAGGCACAGGTCTCATTCTTACAGCCAGGACTGCAATGCAAAACAGGAAAAAGAATCCCTGAAATGAGACCTGTGGGGTGTCCTCTGCTGCAGGAGGTGACAAACCAGCACCACAGCCCAGGGGCTCACAGGAGCTGAGCCAGGCCAGTATCTCAGCAAGGTTTTGGTGGGACACGAGCACCTGCTGCATGGAGCCTTGCAGGGATCCTGTGCATGGGTAGGTCCCCAGTTCCAGCAGGTTTTGTCCAGGTGGAGCTGCTTTTCTCCCACAGGCACAAGGGGCAGGTGAAACCCAACCCTGCCGTGTCCCCTCCAGGCCTTTGTTCCATTTCAAAGCCACCAGAACAAGGGTGCTGTTGTGCCTCTCCTGGCTCCCCATAATCACCGGCAGGGTTTGCTTTGTGGGCTGCTTCCACTCCTATTTTCAATGTACATTTGGGGGGGGCAAAAAAAAGCTGCTTTTTACTTTCCCAGGATAGCTCCTGCTGGGAAGACGTTATCAGGGCCATCGTGACAGGAGGCACAAAGGCAGGGGACAGAGTGAGACTGGTTCTTTCCCTCTGAGATGTCTGATTAGATGCTGAATTTCTGCCTTGCAGATACTGAGCCAAGGACTCGTTTGATGCCCGTACCTGTCTCAGGTGACTCTGTGAATTCTGCCATTCACACAGCACATGGCACCTCAGGGGCAGCCAGGGACTTCTGTGGTTACTGCAAACAAATAACACCTTTTTTAGTGTTTATAACCAACAAATGTCTAACCTGCCTTTATCCTGCTGATTTACAATGCCAGCTGATTCTCCCAGCCAGGAATTTTCAATACAAACACTGGAGAGCATCTGTAAAAACAAATGTTATTCAACTTGTATCCTGCTTTACTCAACCTTTCCTCCTCAGCTGACCTCAAAGTGGTCTAAAAAAAAAAAATCAGCATCGTTATCTCCCTTTGACAACTGGGAAAACAGACAAGAGAAAGGCCAGAAGAGGTTTCCTACAATCCATGCACCACACAGAACCAGCTCCCCTCTCCAGCAGCAGCCCCCGCGGGAGAGCACCGGTGTTAATTCAGTGCTTTTCTGATCTAGCGCTTGATCCCTGAAAGCTCCAAGTGGTTTGAACTCTGCAGCACTTCAGCAGCACTCAGCTCTCTGCCCATTCCTCCTGTGATTGGCAGAGCCTCCCCGTACACTGGGCTGCAAATTGCCCAGTCCCTGCTAATTAGCCTTCGTGAATAGATTTATTTAAATTACACTCATTGGCATGGCCAAGCAGTGCAAATGCCATTTCGTAATTCACTTTAGCAATTTGTTACGTGACCATCAGTACACTTGGAGTTCAGGGGAAGAAAGTCCAGCACTAGCAGGGACATTTCAGAAATCATTTCCAAAACCAGAGCAATATAAAAATATTTGCTCTGTGCATTTTCCGCTGCCCACAGCGTTTACTGAGAGGGCTTATTGAATATTTATACATCCTTAAGACCAAAAGAACTGGTAAAATGGAGAGGGCAGACATGTAATTTTATGTAATTGGCCTGACTGAATGCATTAAGAGCAGCAAATTATTGAAGGTGCTCGGTGTTGAGTGGTTTTGGCTGATACCTGAGCTGGCAGAGCCTCGGGAGCGCTGATGGAATAAGGATGAACATCTTCAGCAGCAGCAGTGCAGGTGCTGATGCAGCCAACAGCTGCTCAGTGTGTCTTTAGGGATATTTAATCCAAATTTCTCCGAGTCTTTGTTCAGCTCTCACTCCAGCCTGGTTCTCCCCCCCAGCACTGGAGCCATCCCCGTGCTGTTTCAGTGGGAGCAGCACCATCACCACCTGCAGCATGGAAAAACACAACCACCCAGAGCCTTGTTGTAAAATTAACACGACCCATGGTTGGTTCCCACCTCACCTGGGTTAATTCTGCCTTCTTGGGGCCAGGGAGATGCCAGGGCCTGAGGCTGGTGCATACATGTGGCAGCAGCATGAGCCTGCAGGGAGCTCAGACCCCAACACAGGCATGAGCAAACAGAACCACAGGCCAGGGGCTCTGCTGGGGATGCCAACAGCTCTCTCTGCACAAGAAAAGCTCCATTTCTGGCAAAGACCAAAATAAAAAAGCTTTTTTTTTAAGGTGCAAATCCCTGTGGGCCGTGTAGCTGCTGTGCCCACGGGCAGGGAGGGAATGGCATTGTCAGGGCTGGAGCCTGGCACGGCATTGCTGCTCTCCCTCCCAGGCTCATCATGTCTGCTCATCAGTGAGCTCAGCTCCTCATGATTCCATCACTAATGAATCCCTGCTGCAGCAGTGGTGGAGCAGGAATGTCACGGAAAGGATGTGGCACATCCCGGGGAGGAACAGGAGCCATCTGCACCAGCCCCTGCCCCAAAATCAGCTCCCCTCAGGTGCCAGGGCAGAGTGACAGCCCAACAGAAACACCACAGCTGGCATCCGAGACCTCCTGGATCATCACTAAGCACTCAGCTTATTTTCAGTGTATAATTAGCAAATAAACTTACCCCAGAACCAACCTGTGTAGTTTTCCTACCAAAAATGCAGAATAAGATGCCCATATAGGAACTCACTGCTTGAAAGCACTGACACAAGGCCTTTTTTCTTCAATTTTCTCCCTTTTTTGAAGCTCAGGCTTTGATTGCCCAAGATTTAAAGCCCTCAGTCTGCTGTTCAACTTGACTGAGACTACAGAAATTCAAAATTCTTCTTTTTAAAGCCTTCAGGCAACAGAGAATAACTTTTCCTGCACATAATTCCAAAATAATGTGAGCTCAGTGAAATGACTTGGATTTTCATCACTTTCCCCAAGAGCAGAATTTCCTCCTCCCTCTCTGAGCAAACAAGTGATGAATATTTTCCAACAAAACATCATGAATTAAAGCACACAACAATTAAAAATAGTTTTAGTGACAGCTCCCTGACACAGAGGAAGAATGCGTTGAGGAGGGAAGAAAAGGAGATATTTAGCATTGTTGGCTGCCATTCAGACACTTCCAGCCATTCAAATCCATGAAACCAAACCCAAATTCTATCTGGATTTCAGCTGGAGACAGATGAGACTGAGCAGTACCAATTAGGGCACATGGAATGAGCATCTCCCAGTACAATACTGGGAAAAACCCTTCCAAACTCCAGTTGCTCCAGTTTCCAACCAAGCCTAAAACTTGATCCCTGCATGAGCAGTTCACAAGGAGGAAACCTTAGGATATGATTCCCAAAGCCATACGGGGGTGGCTGTAAAAGAAACCTGGGACCTTAGAATAAATCAAATTTTTCCTCACCACAGAATTCAGTGAAGGGAGCACCAGAGCAATCCCATCCAAAAGGGCCCATCCAAGCTAAACTTTGCAGCACAAATCCACCTTTGATCTCCTGGCGGAGCGCTTGGCCCCGGCCTGGCGGTGGCAGGGCTCCCGCTGCAGGGAGAGCCAGGACTGCATCCAGCCCTTCCTTCCGAGGGAATCGTGTGTCAACATTTCCACAGCCCTCCTGGCTGCCCGTCAGGCAGCTCCTTAGGAAGCTCCTGCAGACCCACACTGACATTTGGAGGGTTTATCCACTGGAAAAACAAAACCTCCCCTCAAAGCCTGTTCAAAGTGCAAAGGTACGAGGCTTGATCAAAACGGGACTGGATCACGGAATTCTGCCTTAAGAAAATGAACACTAGAGGTCAATCTAACAACTTGTCCCGGAAATATACATCCCTGGAATAAAATATTACAGACTGCTGTGTTCTGTACGGCTCTAACCACCTCCAGACCCCCTGGCTCGGCCCGATCTAACAAGGTTTTCCTCTGTTCTTTGGGATTTGCTCTTGTCTCGCTCTCCATTAGCATTTCCTTTCCGGAGCTCTCCCACACGGTCCCTGTCCCATCACGGGGCTCCCTGATGCACTGAGCTCCCTGTTTGTGGGAAGAAAGGGGGAATGGGCCTTGTGTCAGGAGGCTGGAGGCCAAATGTGTCCCTGATGGAGCTCCACTGCAGCTCAAGTTCGATTAAGGATCAGGGCAGGAGCAGAGGAGCAGCTGGGGCTGTGCAGGTGAAAACCCAGAACAGGCAGGTCAGGATCCCATCCCATGGATAAACCCTGGAATGGGGTGGGTTGGAAGGGATCTTAAAGCTCACAAAGTCCCACTCCTCCTGCCATGGCAGGGACACCTCCACTGTCCCAGGCTGCTCCAAGCCCTGTCCAATCTTGGACACTGCCAGGGATGGGCAGCCGCAAACCCATGGTTGGAAAGCCAGCAGGGAACAGGGCTGGGATGCAAGGGGTCGGTTTGGGACTTCCAGACTTCAATTCTGATTCCCTTCCAATGCATCTCCCACCTAACAGCAGCAGAGTGACTTCAGTCCTGCACCTCATGCTTTCCTCATCTCATCTCCCATGCTCAGATTCTGGAGAACCTTGAGACTACAAACTCCCACAGACTTTTTCAGCTTAAAATCACTTTTGGTTGAGCTTTTTTTACTTTACCATTCTGAAAAGCCCAATATTCCAATTCCAGCCAGTTTCTTCCTCCCCCTTCCCTGCTCTTTTCACCAGAAATAAGACACAGCCCTGCCAGCCTGTTTCAGCCTCCCCATTGCCACCTTCCTCAGCAAATCCCAAATTCTCCTCCACAAACCTCCTGCTTCAGGCAGACTCCATGGAGCACAGGAGGCCACTGCACTGGGAAAGCCAAGGGTGATCCAAGGCACAAAATCAAGACAGAAGAAAGCTCAGACCCAGCAGAGAGCGAGTTTAAGCACAAGATTTCAGCTGGGGGGTCTCATTTGCTGCTCCCCTGCAGCGGGGCCAAATCACGGCTCTTTGTACCCACAGGTGGATCCTGCAACTCTGAGTACCTTGAGGAGTAACATTATTTATCCCCACTCAGGGGCTCTGTACAAGGAGTAACATCTATGCATCCCCACCCAGTGGCTCCGTGCAAGGAGTAACCTTTATTTATCCCCACTCAGGGGCTGCCAAGCCCTGGCCCCGCTGAGCTCTCCGTGAGCGAGCAGCTCCATATGGCAGCGCCGGCTCCTCACTCAGCAGCTCGCCTGCTGCCAGCTCCTCTCGCTGCAAAGGGCCCAGAGCAGCAGAAATGTTCCAGCTCCACCTTGGCATGGCCATTACCTTTCCAAACCTGCCAGATGAATGCCTTCAAATCCTTCCCAGGGGTTTGTTGCTGCCTGGATGAGCGCAGTGGTTCTGGCTGCAGCCTGCCATGCTCCTCCAGGGCAGCAGCTGAGGCATTCCCAGGTGGAAGTGTCTGCCAGGCCACATCTAGAGGCTGCCCAGCTCCTCAGAGCCCAGCCACACCTAGAAGTGATGAAAATGCCTCTTTTTAAAGCAAGCTGTCCCTAACACAGAGCTGAAGCTTCTTCAGGGACACATCTCTGAGCCCTTCCCCAATAATAGAGGCACAGGAAGATTTGGGAGGGGTATGAGCATGGCTGGGACAGCAGTGGATGCCTTGTGCCACTGGTGTGCATAAACACCTTCTTTTCAAGGCATAAAAACTGGGCAGAACTGAACAGAAAACCTCTATTTTTGGGGCACTCAACACCTCACCTTGGCAGTTTTCCATCTATTAAAATGCACAAATGCAACTCCTTGGCTGCAGGAGCTGCCCTTCCCAGCACCCCCATCCATCCCCATCCCCTTTGGGGAGGTGGCTCCCCAAAGACCCTTCCCAAGGACCAAGAGCAGCACAGCCCTCAGTGCCACCACCCCATGGTGGCTCTGGGCACATGGCAAAGCCAGCAGTGACACCAGAGGGGTGAACGGCCCAGCGATACCTCAGATGGTGTGGCCTTGGCCCAGGCAGGGTCACACTCAGCCCCAGGTTTGCAGGGATCCCACTGTCAGTCCATGGATCCATCAAGCCTCAGCCCTGCCACGTGCAGTTCCTGCCAAATCAATATCTGCGCCTTCCTGGTGAATAATTGTGTCAGTGGGACGTTAATGGGGCACAGTGCTCGTGGTGTCGAGGCTCTTTTAACATTTTTTTTGTCAACGAAGCAAAGTCATTCGTTTCCCTCCCCCTTTCCCCCCCTGCCAGCCTTCCCAAATGCACAAAATGGGCTCCAGACCCACCTCCTACAAGGAAATGAGAACCAGCCCCGGAGGATCACCCAGCAAGAAGCCTCTGTTCGGAGATCTGACGCCTCTTCAAAGCCAGGGGAGCAAATGTGCTCCTACCTCGGCTGATTTATGGGGAACGGCTGCGTCACCCGCGCAGGGGAAACGCTTAAACGCTACCAGAGGGAAGGGAACCAGCCCTGGCTGCCTGCTCCCAGCAGCCCCGCTCTTCAGGAGAGTTTGTTTTCATCTCATTACAGCTCTATTGCATTTTCAAGGAAAACAAACAACCTGGAGGCTGCAGCACATGCTGCTGGATGTCTCCCTCTGCTAGGAAAACAAACACCGGGGTGGCAGCGCTGATGGCAGGCGGGATGTGCCAAGGGGGCTCTCAAATGGTGGCACCAGCCTGGCACTGTGTCCCCACACACGAGGGGATGTGGGCAAAGCAGGTGGCTTCCCAGAAACAACATCCCCTTCCCAGAACCAATATTCCATTCCCAGCCAAACCCCCCCAGCTGGAGGCAGGAGCAAAGCCAGAGGCACCCAGGAAAGGCAGGAGCAAGGTTTAAGTGAGGGGCACAGCCCTGGGGTGGTTTTTTCCTTCCTTCTTTTCTGTGTTGAAAAATTCTGGGTGTAAATCGTTGTGTGTGTTTGGTTTTAATTTCTGCTGCTGCCCCACTGTTATTTATGCTCTTGAAATATAACAGCAGGCACATGGAGAGCATGGTGCTCATGAAATACAGCCCAGTGCCCAGAGTGTTTATCGACCAGTGCAGTAAATAATTCCAACAAGCACAACTCATCCAAAAGAGCAGGGCCCTGCATGAAGGCTGCCCATCTGCCAGGGCCCTTCCAGCGCTGCCAGATCTGCCCCAGCAATGCTCTTCTCCATCTAAAATGCAGCCAAGAAAGCCAAGTGCAGCTCCCAAGTGGGTCCTGGTGGCAGCTGTGCCCTGGGCTGGCAGGATGGCCAGTGCTGCAGGCACATCCCTCAGGACACCTTTGCCCACCATGGCACGCTCCCAGTTCATGCCAGGAGGACTTTTACAGAAAACAACTGCTCATCTGCACCCCAGCTGGAGCAGGGGCACCCAAGGGACACAGCCACACCAGACCTGGACCTCCACAGCACCCCCAGTGCTCCAGGACAGCCAGGAGGTCACTGCTGGAAATAAAACCTCTCTGCAAGGACTTGATATGGTCTGATGGTTGAGGAGAAGGCAGTAGTAGCAGCCCTGTGCAGGCACTTGCTCATTTAGCATAGGTAATAGCTGTGGAATTTATTCAGGATCTGAATTCTTGCTTTTTTTTCCAAGGAAAGGCCAGAGGGGACTCTGCATGCTGCTTCCATGCAGGGCTGTGTCTCTGAGCCATCCCAAGGATTTCCCTGGATGCTTTCCCTGTCCTGCAGCACAGGGAGCCCTGGGAAGCCCAGCACAAGGCCAGACAGATTTAGTGCTGCTGCACTGGGACTCGTTCATCTTCCCTCCGAGGTGAGCCCACACTGTCCTCAAGGACAGGAGCTTAACAAGCAGAGAGGAAGATCTGAACCAGATCTTGACCTGATCTCAATCACACAGCTGCTCTGAACCAAACAGGGCTGATTTATGCCCAGTGCTCTGGCTCCAACCCATTCCCAGCTCCCTCTGTCCCCCCAGGTAGAGCCATAAAGGGACAGCAGCACTCACATCCCATCCTGGGACACTCACACCAGGCATGGCACCACTGAAATCAGCAGCATGAGGACCCTCAGGGTAAAATAAAGCCCCTGAGACAGGGCTGTGCTGCAGCAAACCCTGCCCTGGGTGTGCCAGGGCTGCCCAGGGTGTGTCAGCCACAAACCAGGCTGGGAGAAAGCCCCTGATCAGAGATTCCAAACTCATGTGTCAGCCACAAACCAGGCTGGGAGCAAGCCCCTGAGCAGGCATTCCAAGAGACAACACCCCCAGTGCTGCTGAGAGCCCTGCTGGTCCCAGTTCATCCCAGGGCAGCATTTCCCAGCAGGGTGGTGCCCAGCACAGCACAAAGGACACTTTCAGCACTTTTACCCGTGGGCAATCCTGATATCCCAGCACAGGGAACAGCTCCTCCAGTTTATCTGGAGTCTGAGACACCCTGCAAACCCAGAATCCTCAGGCTGGGATCCCCAAATCGAGGCAGCATGAGGTGCCAGAGGCTCTGCCTCCAGCCAAGCCCTCACTTTGCAGCACTGCCTGCACACAGCAGGGCCTTTTGCCTTCTCATCCCCCACAGGCAGACAGCAGCAGACACCACTGACCCCATTTCCAACCCAACACCCAGAAGACTCTCTCAGCCCCAAAGAATTCCACACCTTCCACTGCCTGCAGAGCATCCCTGGGGCTGGAGCACAGGTCAGCCCCCAGCCCTGGAGCTGGCAGGAGAGGGGAGCAGCCCTGCAGCCCCACGGATCCCCAGCACAGCCACTCCACCTTGGCTCCCTCCCCATGCAGGAGCCGCTTGCCAAGCCCACATTTGGATCGAGCAACAGACTTTTGTGCTTTGGCTCAGGGATCCTGCAAACAAGAGCTTTAATCACTGCTTGCTTTTATGTGCTGAGAGCCAAAATTGTCTTGTTAAGTACAGTAAGTGATCAGTACTCACAGCACAGAACGTTTCAATGGCTGCTTGTGTGGGTAATTATTCCAGGCTTGCCTCTCTTCCCCTCTTGAGAAAAATTACAGAATGTGGAAATTATTGCGAAGCCTCTCCGGACTCGGAATGTTTTCCACCGGTTCCTTCAGCCCTGCCTGCATTCTGCTGCCTGGCTGTGCCCCTTAATGAGGGATGCCCAGGACCTCACCTTCCACAGGCAGGGTCACAGCTGGGCTTTCCTCAGACAGAACAACCCCAATGCCTGTCCTTAAGGCAAACAGGAGGCTCAGCCTTTGCTCTTCCCCCTGTCCTCCCCTCCTGAGCACAGCCCAGCCTAGCAAATATTGATTTAATTTGGTTTTCCCCCCATTTTCCCCGTGCATCCCTAAATGGAAGCGTGGATCCGTGCTTGGGACCCCAGCTGAGCCATGGCCCCAGGCAGGAGCCTTTCCCTCCCAGCCCTCTCTAATATTACACTATTAAAGCTGCCTTTTGGCTTTTATTAGGATTTTTTCCAGAGATAAAAGCAGGCTGTGGGAGCAGAGGGAGTCCCAGCAATATCCATGTCCTTGGAGCTGACAGAGTGGGGAACCTCAAGCTGGGAATGCTGTGGTGAGGCTGGGACATGCAGAGGAGGAGGAGGAGAAGGAGGAGGAGGATGGTGCTCAGCTGTGCATCAGCTTGGATGAAGGGAGCAGCAGAACAAGCTGCAGGGATGCTCCAGTGTCAGGGGATGCTTTTCTGGAAAAGGGGCAGCAAAACCCTCTCAGCACACTTGGAGCTGCTTTGCATCACCCTCTCCTCTGCAGATGCAGCTGGAGGCTGAAACCTCAGCAGGAGGCTTTGGGCACCCATAAAGCTCCTGCTGAAACAGGGACAGCACCCCAGAGTCCCCAGCCCATGGGCAGCTCTGCTTGTGCCTCCAAGAGGATTTTGTCCAGGGCAATTGCAGCGTGGGATGCAGGAAGGAAAGGGATGAGAGATAAAGCCAAAAGGGATGAGATAAGTGCCTAGGAAGTTCCAGCAGGTTTATGTGCACAGCAGAACCTGTCCCACTGGCAGGAGGGCAATGCTGTCACTCCAGAGCTCATTCCTGCAGAAGCAGGACAGGGGCACCAGCTCCAGGGAGCTCTGGGTGCCCCATAGCACCCCCAGATCCCGCAGCTGCCACACAGGGCTCCTGCACTTCAGGTGGAGCTTTTCCCTCAAGGCTGACTCCTGTCTCCAATCTCCACCCCAGGGCTGGCTCAGCATCCCCAGTCCAGCATTTGCTGAGCTGCTTTCAAGACATTTGTGTGTAGCAAAGAGCACAGAAAATACAGCTTCTCCCCTGGCTGGGTGGAGGGCTCTCCCTGTCCTCTCCAGCCAGGCATGGACCCGTTTTTCTCAGCCCCATTTTGCATTTGCTGAGGGCCCAGGACCCATCTCACACACACAGGGCTGACAGGAAGGGAGCCACTCCAGAGGAGCATTGCTTCTAAACCACTCCAATATGGCAAGGCAATGTTAACCAGCTGGGAAAGCTCTTTAAAGACCCTTAATTAAAGGCTGGCTGTTGCACAGGCCCCTCTCCCATCCCCACCAGGAGTGTTTCCCAGTTTCCCGGCCTCTCTCCTGCTGCCCTCCATCCCTCACACTTTCCTTCCCTCTGGCATCTGCCAGCAGCGTGCTGGGGCTGCCAGGGGGGGTCTGCAGCAATCAGCCATCAGATGCAAGTTTAAACTCAGAGTAAAAGGGACAAAAAGGGGGGGAATTCCCTCATTCCCTCTCTGTTGATTTGCAGGCGTGGCTGCCAGCCTGGATGGCAGTGCTGGCACAGAGCTGCTGTGCCAGCCTGATCCTTCCCATCACTGCTTAGTACAAACTTCCTTAGAATTTCCTCACGTCCTGCATCCAGGTGATGTCACATTACAGTTCTGCTTTGCATTTGATGTCCACATTCTGCTGCACCACAGATCTCAGTTGGGTCAATACATGTACTTCCCCTGTCCAGCTCATAGGGTCAAAGGCACTCCCAGCCACATAACCTGGGAAAAATGGGGCTGGATCAGCCCTTTCAGCTTCAGTCTCTCCTCCAACACCAGCCCAGCCATCCCCTCCTCCTGCCCATTCCCTGGGGAAGGGGCAGTGGTGGCAGTGCCCCATCCACCCCACAGCCATGAGGGGGTCACAGTCAGGGCCTGGGGCTCAGCTCCTGCCAGAATGACATCATTTTATTCTTTCCTCTGATATAAATTCATTAAGTGAGGCAATGCCTTGCTCAAATCAGAGCACAAATTTGGCATTTGCTCTGTGGCTGCACACAACCACACTGCTGCAGCCCCCAAAACCAGCAGGGAGGATGCCCAACAGCCCTGGCACAGCCCCCACTTACCAGGCAGTGCCAGCTCCTGCTCCCTGGGCCAGGACAGCCTCTGCACCCTGGGGGAAATCCTAGAGGAGGTTCTGGTGCCTCCTCCCAGCTTTTATAGCCCCCAGGCGCCTGGCAGCACCAGCCTCACCTGGGGAGTGTGGGCTGGCACAGGTGTGCCAGCAGGAAATGGGGATTGATGGGCACTTCCAGGGAGGATCATGATTTCCCTGTCACAGGTTACAAACATTCCAGATGAGATGTGGGACTGCAAATCAGCCCTGCTGCTCTCCTCATCTCCAGACCCACGCAAAAGCAGGGAAGTTTGAACTTCTTGCTTTTGGAGATTTTTTTCTTTCTTTCTTCCCTATTTTTGTTCTTTCCCTTCTGTCCTCCTAAATCTGGTATAACAGAAAAAGGAGTAAATAAAGAATTTTGGAAAGCTCTTCCAGCCTTGCTCTTCCTGGCTTATGGAGTGGAATGGAGAGGGAGGCCCAGAGCTCAGGAACCACAAAACTTTGGATAGCTGGATTTTGAAAACAAAATTGGGTCTAGAAATGGAAACTCTGGTTAACTGAGACGGGGATGAAAACTTCACTTCATACTTGGCTGCAAAGCTGGATCTTCATCATCCTCTTGTTTTGGCACTGCCCCAATTAACCTGGGACATTTTCCAGCTCCACCAGCACGGGGTGTTTGCCACCATCCCCCGAGCAAGCAGCTGCCCCAGCTCCCTGTGTCCCCAAAACACCAGCACAGCCCAGCATCCTCTCGTTATAACTTTATAAAAAACTTTATTCCCAGAGGTTTTGAGCAGGGAGATCCGGCAGTGCCACCTCTCCCTGAGCCTCTGTGGGAGTTTCACAGCAATTCCTCCTGGATGAGCTGTGGCTGCCCCTGCATCCCTGCAGTGTCCCAGGCTGGACACTGGGGCTTGGAGCAGCTGGCACAGTGGAAGTGTCCCTGCCATGGCAGGGGTGGCATGGATGGGATTTAGGGTCCCTCCAACCCAAACCAGGATTCCACGACCCTGGAGAATGAAGTGTCCCAGTGAGCCCTCGGAATTCCAAGAAATCTCTGCTCAAGCCGAACCCTCCAGGACAGCACAAATGGGACAGGGCTGCTGTCACCATCCCCAACGAAACACTTTTTTTGGAAGCACATCCCTCCTGAAAAAGCACCACAAACTCCGCCGGAGTGGACTTAAACCCGCGCTGGGCTCGGAGCAGGAGCCGGGGAGATTTCATCCCCTTCCTACCAAAGCTGCTTTTATTGTCTTGATCTAATGAAGTGCAGACTTCACCTGGACAGAGCCATAAGTGGCTCCTCTCGGAGGCAATGAATACAAATACTTGACCTCGAGAGCTGCGGGGCAGCAATTAGTTTAAGCAGGGGGTTTGTGTAACACTTCAAAAGTCTTAATCCGTGCGGTCAGCCCCGGCACGGTATTTGCCAGAGCGCATTGAGTAGTCTTAATGAGTCTGCAAAGCGAGCTTTCAATACATTTTGGGTCGCTTCAGATGCTTCAAATGGCATAGTCTATATGGTATTGTGCGGCTTTAGAAAGGGCCGGGCTTTAAAAAAGTATGGTTCCCTTTCACAGGGCAGACAGAAACCATCTTTAGAGCCGGGACCCTTAAGGTTTTGCATATCAATAGGGCCGGGGCTGAATGCAGTCACTCAGCTGGGAAATAGGATCACTATCAGCGCTTCCAGCCTTTCACAGGCACTTGGGAAACTTTAAAGCCCTTCGCGGAGAATAATTTGGTCGAATGTCGTCGCTGGAAACAAAACCTAAACAAGCAGAGCGCAGTCCATCATGCGGAGCTGCCAGCCAGGCTGACAAGGGGCTCCAGCCGCTGCGACATCCCGCCCTGGAGGGGACACGGCCGGGGGTCACAGCCTGGGGACATGGCTGGGGGGGACATTGATGGCCTGGGGTCACAAACAGGGGGGTCACAGCCAGGGGACACAGCCTGGGGGGGGACATTGATGGCTGGGACATGGCTGGGGGTCACAAACAGGGAACACGGCCGGGGTCACAGCCGGGGGACACAGCCTGGGGGGGACATTGATGGCCTGGGGTCACAGCCAGGGGTACATGGCTGGGGGGGACATTGATGGCCTGGGGTCACAAATAGGGAGGACACAGCCGGGGGACACAGCCTGGGGGGGACATTGGTGGCTGTGACACAGCCTGGGGTCACAAACAGGGGGTGTCACAGCCAGGGCAGGGGTGCTGAGCCCATCCCAGAACAGTTGCATCACTCCAGGACTTTGGGATTTCAACCATCTCCTCTCACTCTGCCATGGCAGTATCCTGTTTTACCCCAGTGACAAAGCCCTGGGGACTGTCACCTCCTCGATGGCCCAATCCACACAGAAACTGGCTTGCTTTTCTCTCCAGCATCACTTTCAGCAGGTGTCACTTGTCCTGGGAATGAACAGGAACGTGCCCAACCTCACCTGCACCCGGAGCATGGGACAGGACACAAAGCTCAGCCCCAGGGACACGAGGGAGGTGCCAGGACCTGGGACAGGGAGAGCTGTGTGGGATGAAACTGCAGGTGAGGGTGTGAAACCACCTTGGAGCAGGGAGGAGAAGGGATGAGGCTCCTTGTACATGCCAGAAGTGGGACCTGCTCCCTCCTCCTGCCCAGGCAGCAGCAGAGAGGAGAGGAGGCACCTCAGCAGCCTTGGGATGCTGCATCATGGAAGGAACCACAGCCAAAGCTGATCTGCAAACAATGCAGGGCCTGAGGGCCCTCCAAAACTCATAATTAGCTCATTAAACAGACAAATACAAGTCACTAATAAGATCATAGAGGTTAATTAAATGTTTTCCCCATCTTTAATTAAGGGAAAACTAGTTAGTAGAGATTAAAGTAATTTCTGCAGCCTCCCGTGATGACCCTCGATGGCTGCAGGTTTGAAAAACTGTTGAGATTATTGAACTGAAAGGGCAGAGCTGGGTAAATTGTGGAGAAGCTGGAATTTTCCTGCTAAGGGTTAGAAAGGCCCTGCCCTATCAGTGGGCCACTCCAGGAACATGGGGAGGTGATCCACAGCTCCCTCTTCCTAAACCAGGACCTGGCATTCATTCAGAACTGCTGCTGTTCATTGTTTTGCTCAGCTGGGAAATTCCTGCAGACTCTTTTCCATCTCCAAAACATCTCCCAGGGTTGGGGTTTGCTGCCCAGCCCTCCCCTGGCCGCCAGGGCCTGTGTCACCCCCAGAACCCTCAGCTGTGTGGCCCAGAGGTTTCCAAGGTTTCATTCTGGATGGATCCATGATCCCCATGCACACAAACCCACAGTCCCACCCAGAACACTCCCAGTTAATGGAGATCAGCAAGGTTTATATGGAAGAATATTTAATCTGCTCAGGGAGGGGAGAGGGCTCATCTGAGGTTTTATTAAATATTTCTCTCTACTCCAGAAGAGTCCGTTTCTTGCCAGAAAAGGTCCCATATAAATTAGAACAAAGGGAGGAGGGTGCTGGTGGGGTGGCCACGGGCATCCCTTGACCACAGTGACCACGGGAATCCCTGGACAATGATGACCACGGGCATCTCTTGCCTATAGTGACCATGGGCATCCCTGGACCATGATGACCACAGGCATCCCTGGACCACAGTGACCATGGGAATCCCTGGACCACAATGACCATGGGCATCCCTGTATCATGATGACCACAGGCATCCCTGGGCCACGGTGACCATGGACATCCTTGGACCATGATGACCATGGGCATCCCTTGATTACAGTGACCACAGGCATGCTTGGACCACAGTGACCATGAGCATCCCTGGATCATGATGACCCCAGGCTTCCCTGGACAATGACCACAGACATCCCTGGATCATGATGACCACAGGCATCCCTGGACAGTGATGACCACAGATATCCCTTGACCACGATGACCATGGACATCCCTGGACAATGATGACCACAGACATCCCTGGACCGCAGTCCTGGCAGCCCAGGTGCCAGCCCGGCAGCGTGCCCTGGGGATGGGCTCAGTCCCACCCAAAATCCTGCCCTGTCATCTGGTAGAACTTCATGTTGAAGGGTCTGTAGAACTCGCGCAGGCGCTGCACCACCTGCCCGTCGATGGTGGGGTGCGGCCGCCCCTTGGACTTGCCCAGACACCGGGGTCTGCTCCCCCCCTCGGGCTTCTTCAGGCAGGGAAAGCCCTTGGTCTCGTTAAAGTAGAAATGTCTGTCTGTCACCAGCCTCTGGAGCCCCAGGAAGTCCTGGACACGGCCCATCTCCCCGGCAGGGTCGCTGACCAGCCTCTCCCCGCTGACGAACAGGAACCTGGAGAGGGGGAAGAACTGCAGCCAGTTCTCCAGGTGCTTGGCGTAGATGCCGATCCGCACCGCGCTCCAGCTGGTGTCGATCAGTCCCGTGCTGAGGTTTTTGAAGGCCAGGGCCTGGAAGCTGGGGATGGAGGGGTTTTTGGACAGGGTCTGTGTGTAGTCCGAGATGGCGCGGGTGACAGGGTCGCGCACCACCACGATCAGCTTCGTGTCCCGGGACATGTTGTGGATGCGCCGCGGCGCCTCCTTGGTCACAAAGTAGCTGGGGGTCTTCTCCATGGTGATCTGTCCATCCAGGGTCCGTGGCATCAGGCTCCTGAGGACAGACAGACATGGTCAGGGCTCAGCTGCCTGATGGGACAATGGGTGGGAACAAACCCCAAAACCCAGAAAGGCTCAGGGGCTTCCCAGCTGTAGCCATGATATTTTCTGAAAAATCTCTTTGCCAGGATCTTTTCTCCTGTGAAGCTGAGAAGCCTCAGAAACTAAATGCAAACAATGGTTATCTGCTGCTGTGGAATGCAACAGGTGCATCTGTGATTGGTCTCATTTGGTTGTTTCTAATTAATGGCCAATCACAGCCCAGCTATCTCAGACTCTCAGTCAAACACAAACCTTAGTTATGATTCCATTCCTATTCTTTTCCATGCAAGCTTTCTGATTAAATCATTTTCTTCTATTCTTTTAGTATAGTTTTAATATATCATTAACTTTTAAATATTATATATGTATCATAAAATAATAAACCAGCCTTCTGAAACATGGAGTCGGATTCTCGTCTCTTCCAGGCGAAGAGGAAGAGGCTGCCTGCAAATATCCACACCCAACCACAGCCACATCTCCCCTTCCCTCCTGCTTCACCTTGTCACACTCCTCTGGTGATTTCTCATCTTCAAAACCCTTCCTAGGAGTTCCTGAGCTCCAGGCTCTCTGCCCAACTCAGCATTCCCTTTGTCCCCTCCAGTGTCCCTAGGAAAGAGCTCCCTCTCACCCTGTCCCACCAGCAGCATCCACAGGGTACCTGCAGGCGGCTGCTTCCCCCTGGAATCCCTTCCCAGCCCTGCAAATCCCTCCTGCCTGCTCCCAGCTCCATCCCAACACGAACATTTTGGCACAGGGCTGGTGTTCATCCCTGCCTCCAGTCACATTTCATGTCCCCGTGGGATTGCAGAGGAAAATCCCGGGAAATCCCATCACGGAGGTGATGCCCAAGCACCAGCTGGGAACGGAGGTGCCCACCAAGGCTCCCTCCTCCTCCTCTGCCTCCAGACAGGGAGCAGTTAAAGCCAGAAAAAGACTGTTTCCTTTTCAAAAGAAAGGCAGAAAAAAACCCTGAGGGCCCAGCCATTGTGCTGGGTAAAATTCACTGCTCTGATTGTTCCCTCGTGCACTTTAATGAGTCATTAATTGCCGCAGAAATTACCCAGCCGTGTCACCCCGTGTGACAGAGCGGGTCCTCCCTGCCACCAGCACAGGCACCTGCCCCGCTGCCCCCCACAAAATCCTGGAATGTTTGGGATTGTGTAGGAATATCGGGGGTAGGACGGTGGGGATGGACGGACACGAGAGGTCTCTGCAGCCAGGTGGTGGAATTTGGGGTTTATGGCAAAGGGCCTGGGTGCAGGGCCCTGCTGGGAGCTGCCACAGCTCAGAGCAGGCCCCAGAGAGAGAAAGAGAGGTAAAGAGGATGGGAGAGTGAGGTTGCCATTAGAATACAATAAATCTTCTTCTGGTCATGGAATTTGGTGTTTATTGCAAAGGGCTTGGATGCAGGGCCCTGCTGGGATTTGGGGTTTATTGCAAAGGGCCTGGGTGCAGGGCCCTGCTGGGAGCTGCCAAACACAGCTCAGAGCAGGCCCCAGAGAAGAGAGGGGGAGAGAGGATGAGAGGGTGAGAGAGTAAAAGGGGTAAGAGCATAGAAAAGTAACAGCTATGAGGCAAGAGGTAAGAAAGTGAAGTTCCCATTACAATACAATAAATCTTCTGTGCTGAATATTCTCATTCTCACTAACCAATCTAGTACAAGATACAAATCCTATAGCATTTCCATACAGCCTATAAGAATCACTACATTACCACACTGTGTTACATTTTAAACCCTATAAACTCCTCTTTGGGCCCCTTCTGCCAAGCTGGCAGGGTCTGCTCTGACCCTTGGGCCTGTCTGCAAGCAGAGGGTGTTGTTCCATCAACAGGGGATCACCTTCAGCTGGCCACACCATTGCTTTCCAGTTGTTCAGTAACTGAGGTGTCTCAAAGCTTGCTTTCATTTCAATCTCACTTATAGTTTCCATATTCTCAAAATCTTTTGCCAGGCAGTCATGTTTATAAGGCTTTCCTGTTCCATCTCCCCCAACAGGAAGGGAACTCACAGATGCCACCCCTGCCAGGGCAGGGACCCTTTCCACTGTCCCCCGGTGCCCCCAGCCCTGTCCTGGCCCTGGCACTGCCAGGGAGAGCTGAGGATTCTCTGGGAATTGCATCCCAGCGCTGGGGCTGTGCCTGGCAGGGAGCTGGGGACAGGGACGGGGCTGTGCCCTGCAGCATCTGCTCCTTATGTCATGGGGAAAGCTTGAGGTTTCCGGGATTTTTCCCCTGGACTCAGGAAAGAACATTTTATTAAAAGCATTTGTGAGCGACGCAGCTCCCTCCCCCAAGCAAGAGCAGAACCCATTTGTGGCTTTCCCCCTCTCCACCACTTTTATTTTAATTTTTGCACAGTGCCAGCGTTTTTAGAGGCATTTCCCTGCCCTGGTGCCCTCACCTGGCAGCACAGCCCCTGTTTGGCACCAGTGGGTGCCCATGGACCCCAGAGCAGCCAAAGCTGCTTTTCCCATAATTTCCAGCGTTTTTTCCCCAAATAATTGCACTCACCAGAGGCTGACTCACACAGCTCCTGCTGGGAATCACCCTCCCAGCAGGGTTTTGACCCATCCCTGTCCCAGAGCCCAGAAAAACCCAAGGGATGGGGTTTGGGATTTACTGGGAGCACAGCACAGCTCCACCACCCTCCTGAGGGGCTTCTCGGCCAGCCAAGCATCCTGAACTTTAATTCCATTCAGGAAATGCAGCAGGGCTTTCCAGGCTGCTCCACCAGCATCTCCTGGCACCTTCCTGGGGCATCCATTCTGTGTTTCCTTGGGATTTCTGAACGGCTCCATCCTCATCCTCACCCAACCCAGCCCTCACAGCAAACCTGGGCTGAGAGTCTGACCCAGCCCCGCTCCTCAGTGGACAATAAATTGTTTATTACCCACGGCAAAGCCGGGATGGGGACTTGGAGAGGCCCCACAAAACCTCGGCCTGGCCCTGGACCCTTGCAGGGATGGGGCAGGCACAGGGATGGGGCAGGCACAGCCCCTCTGGAAAACCTTTCCTATCCCTCCCTAACCCCTCTTATCCCTCCCTGTCCTGCACAGGGCCATCCACACCACCCACAGCTTAATTACCAGGTAATTAACAGAAGTTTTAATGAAAACCAGGGTTGGGAGGGGTCTCCCAGCGGCTCCTGTGGCTCTGATGGGTGCGGGGACCTCCATCCCTGAATTTCCCCATCCCGGGGACATCCCGGGATCCCCTCGGGAACAGCCATTAATTGTGCCACTCCTCCTCTTTCTCTGCAGCCCCAGCTCCTGGCACAATAATTAAACATTTCACAGTTTCATTAACGCCCCAATACTTCCCCTAAATGAGCACAGTTAATTATTGATAACACCCAGCTCTGGCTCAAACCGGCAAAGAGCAGAGGTGGCTTTGCTGGGCTCCACTTTAACCCAAACATTAGGAACGTTAATTAAATTTACAGTTAATTCTTCCTGACCCTCAGACAGCACCCTGGGAATGCCAAGCAGTGCCTGCAGGTACAGGACACGGCAATGGGGAGCCTTGGAAGGAATTGGGATTTCCAGAGTGTGTGTGCCCAGGGGGAGGGATAAAACCCCTTTTGCCTCTCTGTTAAGTGATAAATGTTTGTTTTTAATTAATAAAACTGGCACTTGAGAGGCATCGGAGCAGGGGTTTTCTGCACGGAGACATTCAACACATGAAAATGCTTCCTCGGTTAAGGTAACACACAATAAATTACAGCAGATAAAATGATGATAAAAATGCAGAGAGCTGCATTAAATAGTGATTAACAGCCACAGCAGGCAGGGAATCAAAGCAGACTTCAAAAACGGGGCCAACAGAACTTTCCAGAGTTAATTGCTTCACGATTCCTGATGGTTTTTGGAGCAGAACTCCTCCCAGCACCGACGGGGACGCACTCTCGGGAGATAAACGAGTCTCCAGCCCAAAGCATCCCTGAGTTATCACCCAGGGCAGCTCCAGCAGTTAAATTAACTCTATCCCAGCCCAAAGCAGGAGAGCAGCATGGGCTCTGCCAGGGAGGAATTTCCACATGGACACAGATCTGATGAATCTGATTTCATTTCTGATGAAATCCTTTCTTCCATTCTTTTAGTATAGTTTTAATATAATATATAAATCAAAATAAATAAAATAAATAATAAACCTCTGAAACATGGAGTCAACATTCTCATCTCTTCCCTCATCCTGGGGCCCCTGCGAACACCATCACACATGGGGACACCCCGAGCAGGGTGACAGACAGCGGGCCAGGGACAGAACCGTTTTTGTGTAAATGTTAAATAGTTTGGGACCAGGAAGGGCTCGGGACATCGATCCTGCAGGCAGAGCCCGGTGCCATCAGATCTGCAGAGGAATCCTGGCCAGGGACAAGGCTGCCTTTGTGCCCACGGGGCTCTCCGGGTGTCACACTGGAGTGCAGATAGCCACCTTCAACTCCAGACAGCTCAAATTGCAGCTTCTCCGCTGGGGAAAAGGGTGCGAGGCACCAGGGACCGGAATTGCAGTCCCGAATCCCTGCTGGGCACTGCTGCGGGAATGGCAGAGCCCTGATCCCAAAAATGGGGGGGCAGCTGGGCTGAGCCCATCCCAGGGGTCTCCAGGACCTCTCCTTCCCACAGGAACCAGTGCAGGGCATAGAGGAGTGGACTGGGAAGGGATGAGCTAGGAAGGGATTAACTGGGAAAAATGAACTGGGAAGGGATGAACTGAGAAGGGGTGAACTGGGAAAGATTGAACTGGAAGGGGTGAACTGGGAAGGAATGGACTGGGAAAAATGAACTGGGAAAGCTTGAACTGGAAGGGGTGGACTGGAGGGAAGAACTGGGAGAGATTAACTGGGAAGGGGTGAACTGGGCAATATTATCTAGGAAGGGATTAACTGGGAAGGCATGAATTGGGAAGGGATGAACTGGGAAAAATTAACTGGGAAGGGATGGGACGAGCCAGAGGGAAGAACTCGTAAGGGATGAGCTGGGAAGACTGAGCTAGGAAGGGATGAACTGGGAAATATTAACTGGGAAGGCGTGAGCTGGGAAGGGATGAACTGGGAAGGCTGAGTTAGGAAGGGATGAACTGGGAAATATTAACTGGGAAGGGATAAACTGGGAAGGGATGGGATGAGCCAGAGGGAAGAACTGGGAAGGCTGAACTGGGAAGGCTGAGTTAGGAAGGGATGAACCGGGAGGGATGAGCTCCCCGAGCCGCCCGGGACCAAATTAGCCCACGTTCCTTTTTCCCCTAATTACCGAGCTGCTGCCCCTCGCCTTCCCCAGCAGGTCCTGGCAGAGCCCCCCCAGCGCTCCCCACCCCCGAGCTGCCCCCATTATTTTCTGATTCTTTCACCGATTCACAAATGTGCAAATGAGGCCGCGGCTTCCCAATCAGGCCTGGCCGGGAGCTAATTGGCTTTAAGCAGGGGGCCCTGAATATGCTGATGAGGGCAGTAACAAGGCCGGGATGCGCTGGAAGGGGAGCCGAGCCCTGGGCTCCACCACGGGCTGACTGAGACACGTCAATTAACAGGCAGGCAGATAATTTATTAATGCTCCTTTGCGCCCCTCTGCCCTTTGCTCCTAATTACCGTTTGATACATCACACAGCGAGGGTCTCTGGTGGGTCGTGCTCCCAGCTGGAGCGTCCCCAGGGGCTCCTCCTGCCCCCCAGAACCCCAAATTCCCCCCAGAACCCCAAATTCCCCCCTCACCCCACAGAGCACCACAGCTGGGGGGTCCCCAGCCCACACAAGGGACCCAGAGCTGTCCCAGTGCCACCCCTCGGGGTCCCTGGGCTGGGTTCGGGTGGATGAAGAGTCCCAGAGGAGGAGGAAAGGGGGGTTTGTGTTTTGTGAGCCCCCCAACCCTCCCCGAGGGGCTGCAGAGCACTGGGGGCTGCCCTGGGGGGCTCAGTGAGGTTTGGGCTGGATGTGCACCCAGATCTGGAGCTGTGCAGCAAAGGCAAGGGGAGAATCCAGAGCTAACATCTGCATTTCTAATGGCAGGGCTGCTCCCACACCATTATTAACCCCCACAAGAACGAGGGCTGGTGAACCCAGCTCTTCTGCTTTTCCCACCCAGAAAATCTCCCAGATCCCCGGGATCCCAGGATTCCCAGCAGGAAGGTGTGGAAAAGGCCGTGTCCCCACAAATCCTGGGTTCCCACACAGTTCAGTTCCCAAACCCAGAATTTCCATCACATTTCCTGCCCGTGTGCATGGCCAGGGGCTGCAGTTATGGGCAGCTCCAGGCCCTGGAGGGTCCTTTCCCTGCGACTCCTCCCTGATGGAATTTGAATAATTGTGAGTGAAAACACAGCTGAAGCCACTGCTTGGGTGAAAACAGGTGGGAAACAGAACAGCTCCATGAATCCCCAAAAACCCCTCAGGAAATGGGGCCTGGCATGTGCCCAACCATGATGGGGCACTGAATCCCTAAAAAACCCTCAGAAAATGGGGATTGGCACATGCCCAGCTTGATGTGGCACTAAATTTCTAAAAAACCCTCAGGAAATGGGGACTGGCATGTGCCCAACCATGATGGGGCACTGAATTCCTAAAAACACCTCGGAAAATGGGGGCTGGAAGGTGCCCAAATATGATGGGCCACTGAATCCCCAAAAACCTCCCAGAAAACGGGGTTGGAAGGTGCCCATCCATGATGGGGCACTAAATCCCTAAAACCCCTTCAGATGGGACACTGAATCCCCAAAAAAACCTCAGAAAATGGGAGCTGGAAGGTGCCCAGCTTGGTGGAGCAGTAAATCCCAAAAAACTCTTCAGATGGGGCACTGAATCCCCAAAAACCCTTCAGAAAATGGGGTTGGAAGGTGCCCAGCCATGATGGGGCACTGAATCCCCAAAAACCCTTCAGAAAATGGGGTTGGAAGGTGCCTAACCATGAATGGGGCACTGAATCCCCAAAAACCCTTCAGAAAATGGGGTTGGAAGTCTCCCAGCTTGGTGGGGCACTGAATCCCCAAACCCCTCAGGAGATGGGGCCTGGCCCGTGCCCACCCTGCTGTGACCCTGGGCTGGGCTGTGCCCGCTGAGGATGGGGCTGCCCTGGCAGCTCTCCCTCCCTCTGGAATGAAGCCCCTCAGCATGGCAGCAGCCAGGAATGTCCTCTCCTCCCCTCTGAGTGTCCCTTTGAGGGCCGAGGGAGGGGACAGCCTGTGGCAGGTGTCCTGCCTGTGACCCGGGCCAGCCCCGGGCTCTGATCTGGCGGTGACCCTTCCCAGCAGCGCCCGTGTGTCCCCTCAAACAGCTTGCAGATGAAGGAGCAACAGACTGGAGATGATTTATTCAGGAATTAAAGGTTCAGTACCCCTTTTAAAGGCTGCGCCTCGGCACTGTCAGCCTTCATTGCACACAATTAAAGGCCTTGCCTGCCCCAGCCCCCTCTCCTGCCTTCCAGGGGAAGGAAATCAAACAAAACCAACCCTCCCCAACCCCGGGGGGCTCTGCTGAAGGACTCGGGAGCTCGGGAGTGGCCCTGAGCTCCAGCTCCAGCCCCATTCTCTGCTCAGGATGGGGGATGGAGCTCTTGGGTTTGGTCTCCGTTCACAGGAGGGGATGCTTGGGGTTGCTCGTGGCTGCTGGGGAAAGGCTGTTCCTGCAGCTGGAGCTGCTCTGGAGAGGATGTATCCTTCCTCGTGGTTATCCGTCTTCCTGGTTATCCCTTCTCCTCTTTATTCCTCCTCCTGGTTATTCCTCCTCATGGTTATCCTTTTTTCTGGTTATCCCTCCTCCTGGTTATCCCTTCTCTTTATTCCTCCTCCTGGTTATTCCTTCTCCTGCTTATCTCTCATCCTGGTTATCCCTTCTTCTCTTTATTCCTCCTTCTGGTTATACTTTCACTCTTTTATTCCTCATCCTGGCTATCCCTCCTTCTGGTTCTCTCTCCTCCTGATTATCCCTTCTCCTTTTTATTCCTCATCCTGGTTATCCCTTCTTCTCTTTATTCCTCCTCCAGGTTGTGCCTTCTTCTGGTTATCCCTTCTCTTGATCTCTCCTCCTGGTTATTCCTCCTGGTTATCACTCATCCTGGTTATCCCTTCTTCTCTTTAATCCTCCTCCTGGTTATCCCTTCTCCTCTTTATCCATCCTCCTGTTTTATCCCTCTGCAGCAATCTCGACCCCTCCAGGAGCTCAATCCCAGCCCAGCTCCAGTTTCACTGTCCCACCTGGGTGGGGAGATGACGGGATAAACCAGGGAGATGGGATAACCCCGGCTCGGTGGGATGGATCCAATCCCTCCCCTCCCAGCCCCACGGTGGCTCCAGCAGCAGGAATTCAATGAAAAACTTCCTCCCTCTAAGAAAGGAAGGGAAGGAACCCGCTGGCAGCGGCGGCGCTGGGATAATCCCTTTGCAAGGCAGTAAATTTCCCTGCAGCTCCCCCGGCAGTAATCCGGGGGATTATTGCACCTTTCAGCACGGGCAGCCTTTACAGAGCCTCTCCCCTCCCCGTGGATCTGGTGCTTTATGACCTGACCTGCTGTCTGAGCAGGGGAAACACAAATTACCCTCCGGTGAACCTGCAGCACAGACACTGGTGACAGATTTTATCCCCCTGGGAACCGGGGTCCTTGGGAGCGCCGATAAATAAGGGAAAATTGCTCTTGGAGCTGCTGGGGAGGGAAGGGGACCCCACTAACCCTGACTAGCCCAAGGTTTCTTTAGAAAAAAGAGAAAAAAAAAATTCCTGAGAGCACTCTGTCTAAAGATCTTGGTTTCAATTACAAATTTAAAAATTACACTCATTAGTTCTCACTCAATTATCCCCTCACAGCAACAGGCTGGTCCTGCCTGTTTCCCACCTTGATGGAGGAGAGGAAAGCATAAAAAGGTCACAAAAATCACTGGGGTTTCCAGGTTTACAGTTTACAGTTACATAGATAGCAGAAATAGGAATTCTTGCACCTCCTGATGCTTGGCTGAGCAGAAGGAAAAGCAAGGGAGGGACCTTTCAACTATCCCAGGTTCCTCCAGCCTGGCCTGGGACACTGCCAAGGATCCAGGGGCAGCCACAGCTTCTCTGGGCACCTGTGCCAGGGCCTGCCCACCCTCCAGGGAGGGATTTATTCCCAAAATCCTATCCATCCGTCCATCCCATATCCATCCCTCCATCCCATATCCATCCATCCATCCATCCATCCATCCATCCATCCATCCATCCATCCCTCATCCATCCATCCATCCATCCATCCATCCATCCATCCATCCATCCATCCATCCATCCCAGGGGACACTGCCTGGAGTCACTCCCAGCCCACCAACTCCCAGCTAATTAACCCAGCCTAATTAACCAGGGCAGGACCCCCATCCCCTCTCTGGCTGTGGCTCCCGGGGGTCCCTCTCTGTCCCAGTCCTGGGGTGCAGCCAAAGAATTCCTGCCCCTCCTGGTGTCGCAGGTGCGGGAGCAGCGGGGAGGAAGGAAGGGAGGAAGGAAGGAAGGAAAGGAGGAGGAGGAGGAGGAGGAATTGCCCACACATGTCAGGCAGAGGCAGCCCCTCCCGCTGCCCCATTGACAGCTGCCCTGATTTGCTCAGCAGCTGCTGACGGGCAGCAGACAAGTCCCCAGAGCCATGAATAATTTCAGGCTATTTGTGTTTATTTGATCTCGGGATGGGGCCGAGCCCCGGAGCAGCCACGGCAAGGGGCAGCCGGGCTCTCCAGATGGCCCCGAGGCCACCGTGGGCAGGGCTGGGGGTCCCCTGGCTGTCCCCTCCCTCACCCTGCTCCTGCAGAGCCAGGGCGAGCAAGAATTTCACCTAAATCAAAATGGATTTCTACCCTGGAAAATTTCTACTTTGCCTCACCCCAAACCTGCACCCTGTGCTCCCCTCACCTGGGGGCTCACAGGGAAAGCGTCACCCCAAACCTGCACCCCAAACCTGCACCCCAAACCTGCTCCCGTTACCCTGGGGGCTCACAGGGAAAGCATCACCCCAAACCTGCTCCCCTCACCTGGGGGCTCACAGGAAATGTGTCACCCCAAACCTGCACCCCAAACCTGCTCCCGTTACCCTGGGGGCTCACAGGGAAAGCGTCACTCCAAACCTGCACCCCAAACCTGCTCCCCTCACCCTCGGGGCTCACAGGGAAAGCGTCACCCCAAACCTGCACCCCAAACCTGCACCCCAAACCTGCACCCCAAACCTGCTCCCATCACCCTGGGGGCTCACAGGAAATGTGTCACCCCAAACCTGCACCCCAAACCTGCTCCCCTCACCTGGGGGCTCACAGGAAATGTGTCACCCTAAACCTGCACCCCAAACCTGCTCCCCTCACCTGGGGGCTCACAGGGAAAGCGTCACCCCAAACCTGCACCCCAAATCTGCTCCCCTCACCTGGGGGCTCACAGGGAAAGCGTCACCCCAAACCTGCACCCCAAATCTGCTCCCCTCACCTGGGGGCTCACAGGAAATGTGTCACCCCACACCTGCACCCCAAACCTGCTCCCCTCACCCTGGGGGCTCACAGGGAAAGCGTCACCCCAAACCTGCACCCCAAACCTGCTCCCTTCACCCTCAGGGCTCACAGGAAATGTGTCACCCCAAACCTGCACCCCAAACCTGCTCCCCTCACCCTCGGGGCTCACAGGGAAAGCGTCACCCCAAACCCCTGTCCTGGCCACACTCAGCTGCTGTGTGCCCCCAGAGCAGGTTGTGCCTCTCTCAGCCACCTCCCACCCGTGTCCCACCCAGCTCAGGGTGCTCCAGGCTGCAGCAGCTCCTCTGTGCCCTCTCCTCCAAACCCCAAACTGATTTTTGAGGTGTTTGTCTCGGGCCTGACGCTGTCACGCTGCTCTCCTTGGGATGGAAAAGGAAAATGCATCCAGTTTTCCACAGAAACAACACAGATTCCCCATCTGGGTCAAATTTGTAATCCAGCCTGAGGGAAGATGGGAAACAAATTTAGCTTTATTTTTTTTTTGGTTTTTTTTTTTGTTACTATCAGAAAAAGCCTCATTTCCTGGCAAGGAGCTTCACCCACAGCCTGGCAGGGATGGGAGCCAGCATCCCCAAACTCCTCTGTGCCATCCCATCCGGTGGCAGGGAAATGGGAGAGGAACCCCAGCACGGAATAAATTATTCTGGTGTCCTTAACCTGCTCAGCCCCTCACCCTGCCCCAGGTAAGGGAGCAGCCCCACAAATCCACAATGGGAGGTTTGGGAATGTGGGGATGCTGCTGCCCAGCTGGTCCCCAGGTGAAGGAAATCCCCCCTGAGGAGGGAGCTGGGCTGGATTATGCACTTTGCAGCACAAAAAAAGAGGAAATCTGTTCCTCCAGCCACGGCCAAAGGGGCTGTGGAGATGTTGGGAAGGCTCAGGAATGTCCCAGGAGAGGCTGAACAGGGCTTGGAGAACCGGGAATAGTGGAAAATGTCCCTGCCCTTGTTTCTGGATGGGCTTTAAGGCCCCTCCAACCCAAACCACGCTGGAATTCCAGGATATCCTGAATTTTCTGCAGCTCCCAGAGCTCTGGGTGAGCCCCAGGTGATGGAGATGGGGGCTCCATCTGTCCTGTCAGGGCTCCCTCCCTCCCTGTTCCAGCAGGAACTACTGGGAATTCTCTAACAAAACAATTCTTTCCACTGGAAAAGCCTCACTTGGTGGCAACTTTGTGGGAAAGAACTGGATTCTGCTTATTTTTAGCCTGGTTTCCTAAGGAAATGTGGCTGGAGCAATCACACGCTCCGTCTGTCTGTCTGTCTGTCCAGCTGTCTGCCCTGTCAGATCCCACCGGCCCATTCCAGCTGGATTTGAGGGAGGAGGAGGATCAAAAATAGATATTTCTTGCACATTTCCATGGAAAGCTGCAGCTGAGTGGTGGCCAGGACCCCGTGAGGAAAACACCCCAGGATCAGGTAAATCCATGGAAAAACCCCCTGGGATCAGATAAATCTATTTTCCCAATGAGGAAAACACCCCAGGATCAGGTAAATCCATGGAAAAACCCCCTGGGATCAGATAAATCTATTTTCCCAATGAGGAAAACACCCCAGGATCAGGTAAATCCATGTTCCCAATATGGAAAACACCCCAGGTAAATCCATGTTCCCAATGAAGAAAACCTCCTGGGATCAGGTAAATTCATTTTCCCAGTATGGGAAACACCCCACAATCAGGTAAATCCATTTTCCCAATGAGGAAAACCACCTGGGTTCAGGTAAATCCATTTTCCCAATGAAGAAAACATCCCAGGATCAGACAAATCAATTTTCCCAGTAAGGAAAACACCCCAGGATCAGGTAAATTCATTTTCCCAATGAGGAAAGCACCCAGGAATGCCAAGGGTGCCACCCAGGAATCCTGCTCCAGGATTGAATTCAAATATTGGGGAATTAAAATCCTTCTGAAAAGTGACCTTGCAGCAAATTGGTTTTTCCCTGCAGCTTTAGAGTAAAACAACACAACCCCAACCCTTCTCTGGGCATTCCCAAATAGTTTTTTTCTCCCTCCCCAAGTTGTTGTGAAAATTTCAGATAAGAAAACGTGTTGGGTAAAAATATTCAATTCCCCACAGCCTGCAGAGCCTCATCAAAAATCCATTTGAAGTATTACTCTCAAATCCCTCATGGCAATGGGATATTTTAAGGTCAGTTAAACTTATTATTCACTCAAGATTTGCTTTCAGGTCCCTGCATATTTCAAACAGATTTTCCCCTCATCTCTAACCCAACTGTGTTACAAAAAGCCTTTTCCTCCTCCCCTCCTCTCTTTTTTTTTTTTCCTGAAAAGAAAAAAAAGTTGTCAAAAGAAAAGATCCTAATCAAAAACAGCTTCTGAAGCCTTAAAAGCTGCTACAGTTTGTACTTGTTACCCAAAAACACTGAGCTATCTGCAGATCCCTAAATCCCCTGGCTCCCAGAACACTGAATGGAGCCGTGCTGGAAAAGGGGAATTAACTCCAATTTGTTTTTCTTATTTGCAATTCATTTCCTTGCAACAGGCTTTACACACAGGTTTCATTTTTTTCTCCCTTTCCTCAAACAAGGAAAAGAAGCAACTTCCAAACCTGCAGCCTGGGTTTTTTTGGGATTATTCAGGATTTCCAGCTTGATGGAGCTGCAGTTTCTGCTTCTACCATGCCCTTGCCCTCACAAGTACTTTTGGTTGGTTTTTTTTTACATAAAAGTCACCTAAAAAATAAAATCTTTATATTTCCCCTGAACCACAAATCTCCTTTTTCAGCATGGAGAAGGAAAAGCTCCAGGGAGAGCTCAGAGCCCTTCCATGGCCCAAAGGGGCTTCAGGAGAGCTGGAGAGGGACTGGGGACAGGGATGGAGGGACAGCACACAGGGAATGGGTTCTGACTGGGAAAGGGGAATTTGGGTGGGATATTGGGGCTGGATGGATCTGCAGAGCTGCTGTGGCTGCCCCTGGATCCCTGGGATGTCCAAAGCCAGGGCTTGGAGCAGCCTGGGATGGTGGGAGGTGTTGGGATTGGAGCTGGAGGAGCTTTAAGGTCCCTCCAACCCAAAGCACTCTGCAATTCCCTGATCCCATGGAAGGTCCAGGGCCTTCGGTGTCAGCCCAAGCCATGCCCAGATGTGCAGGGCTCTCTCCCAAAGCCATGCCCAGATGTGCAGGGCTCTCCCCCAGATGTGAAGGGCTCTCCCCCAAAGAGAGGGAGAGGAAAACACCCCAGAATTAGGTAAGCCATCCCCAGATGTGCAGGGCTCTCCCCCAGCCATGCCCAGATGTGCAGGGCTCTCTCCCAGAGCCATCCCCAGATGTGCAGGGCTCTCCCCCAGCCATGCCCAGATGTGCAGGGCTCTCCCAAAGCCATCCCCAGATGTGCAGGGCTCTCCCCCCAGATGTGCAGGGCTCTCCCCAAACCATCCCTGGATATTTAATCTCTCTCTCTCTCTGGGGTGTGAGGGTCAGGGCCAGGGTTTCCATTTCAGATCCTACAAACCTTCCCTGCTTTCCCCATCCCCTTTTAAGGAGGCTGTAAATCCCCAGGCACTCTCAGGTGACCCCTCATTGCCCATTTGTGTCTCTGAGCAGAACCCAGCCCTGTTCTTCCTCCTCCCCACAGCCATTGGGACCTGCTGGGAGCCAACCCAGGCTCTGCTGCCCCTTCCTGCCCCAGCCAAGCCATCTCTGGGCATCTGTGCCTCAGCTGCAGCGTGGCAGCTCCAGGAGAGGGCCAGGAGTGCTGCAGGAAGAGGAAAAAAAGGGTTTGGATGGGTCTGTTCCTCATGTGAGCCTCGCTGCTCGCAGCCTTTGATTGCCACACAAATAAAAGATGGAAACTCAGTGCAGGCACAGGAATTAATTAACGGGGAGAAGAAAGGAGCATCGGCCTGTTGGAGGCCTGGCATCAATTCCCAGGCGGGTTTTGAAGTGGCAGCAGCTCCCGTTGTTCTCTGAGGGCTGCTCCCCTCTGTCCTGCACGGGGACAGCACGTGTGGGGCTCAGCCTGGGCTGGGCTGGGCAGGACAGCCCTGCCTGGCTGGGGGGCACCAGCAGCACCTCCAGCTCCTGCTGCTCCCTCCTGCCATCATCTGACCTGCTGAGCTCCTCAAACCACAGGGGCCACCATTCCTCACTGGGCTGCCAGCATGGTCTGGGGGTTTTTGCGGTCTGGGGGTTTTTATGGTCTGGGAGATGTTTACATCTCCAAATGGCTTCCTAACCTCTGTTGCTGAAGTTTTTCTGCAGGTGAGAAGATCATGAACCACCTCTCTTGTATGGCAGGAAGGAATCTGTCTCCATGTTCTTAGAAGGCTAATTTATTATTTTAAGATACTATATTATATACTATTCTTATATATTATATATTACTATATATTATATATTACTATATATTATATAGTGTATTCTTATATACTAAGCTATAGTAAAGAATACAGAAGGGATACTTACAGAAGGCTAAAAGATAATTAAGAAAAACTCCTCTCTCTTCAGAGTCTGACACAGCTCGACTGTAATTGGCCAAAGAGTGAAAACACTCACACCAGAATCCAATGAAACAATCTCCAACCACATTCCAAAGCAGCAAAACACAGGAGAAGCAAATCGGATCATTATTGTTTTCCTTTTTCTCTGAGGCTGCTCAGCTTTCCAGGAGAGAAATCCTGGGCGAAGGGGATTTTTCCAGAAAATCTGACAGTGGCACACCTGCAGCCCAGTTCCAGCCCAAACTGGGATTGTGTTCAAGCACAGCTGTGCACGCTCACATGGGCTGTGGCTCTCCTGTCCCTGGAACAGTTTTCCTGTCTTCAGGACTTGCTGGCTTCCAGCAAGAACTGAAAGTCCCCCTGTGCCAAGGCTCCATGGCTCAAAAATCATCAAATCTCTGAGGATTCCGAATTAAACCAGAGGAGCTCCCACCCTGTCCTCCACCCAGATCGTGCTTTAATTTCTGTCCAGCTGCATGCAGAGAGTGAGGTCTGTGCCTGAGAGCTCCCCAGTGATCCCAGAGGGTCTCACAGCCAGGTTTGTGTCCACAGAGCCTTGCCGAGCCCTGCACCCATCAGCAGTGGGGTCAGGGCTGGGTACATCACACACACACAGCTCAGCGTGGAACTCATCAGCCCTGGGTGTCAGGAACCAGAAACCCCCCACAGCCAGGTGTGTGCTGACACTCGCAGGAATTTGTTTGGTTGTGGCGCTGACATGAGGCTCACACAGCTGGGCACAGCTGGAGTTAGGTGCTCACTGAGCCTCTGAGCCTTCATTTAAAGGCATTTTGCCCCAGAAAAAAAAAATGTTTAGAAAAGGTCTTGCACCATCAGAGTGATTAATGCTGAAAGGAATCTCCCCTAGCCAGTGTCTGCTCAGTAATTCAAGTTTTATGAGCTCGAACATGAGCGAGGCCTGGGTGTGATCCCTGCTCAGCCCCGTGCATGCAGGGCACCCTCACACGCTCCTGATCCTCCTCAAAGCAGCCAAAGATGAATTTTTAATATTCACACCAAGACCAGAGCAAGGCTGTCCCTCATTATCTGCCTTGTGACGAGGCGGGGATCAAACACGGAGCGGTGGCACAGTGACACCAGCCCCACACGTCCCCTCTGATGGCACAGGGGGTAATTAACTGCCATGTCACACTCAGGCTAACGAGGGTGACCCACTGGGGGTCCCAGCCCTGTCCCCTGTCCTGGGGATCCATCCATCCATCCATCCATCCATCCATCCATCCATCCATCCATCCATCCATCCATCCCACACCATCCAAAATGAGCTCTGAGCTCCCCAAACTCCCTCCCACCAGCTCCAAACAAACCCCAAAGCCAGGGGCAGCCAGGATCCCAAAAAACCCTGGGATACCAGGGCAGGACAGTGCCTGAGCACAGCAGGTGAAATCCCCAACCCTAACCCAAAACACCACTCAGTGAAGAAGAAGGTGAAGAAGGATCAGTTATTGTCTTAAAACTTGTATCTTAGTTCTCTATATCCTAATATGAAGTTTTTGACTCTGTGCTATTGCAGACTTCTAACCAACTGCAACACCAATCCTGGTGTTATCCATCAATTCTGGAATTTTCTCAAGGGCCTCAGTGCGCTCCTGGGAGTCAGAGTATGTCAGCACTGAAATCTAAAAATCCCAATACCCAGAGCTCCAATCGTGCAGGGCCCTTCCTGGGCTGCTCCCAGCCCTGTGTGACACCCCATGGAGCAGAATGGGGACACCTGTGTCCCCTGTCCCATGGGCTGTGTCCTATGGGCTGTGTCCCTGTCCCATGGGCTGTGTCCCTGTCCCACTGGCAGCAGCCCAGCCCATCCCATCCCATCCCATCCCATCCCATCCCATCCCATCCCATCCCATCCCCTTTCCCGGCTCCTTTGTGTCCCGGCAGATGCGGGTTTGTCACGCTCGGGGCTCGGGCACTGCAGGGGGACATTCTGCCCGGCTTTTCATGCACACAAACCCTGCCTGCCCTCAACAAAACCCAAACCTCGCCTCAAAGTCCTTGGCAGCGGCCCCTCGAGATTTTTCTCAGGCTTGTGTGGCTCTGGGGGATGACTTTGGGAAGCGGAGGAGTGATGGAGGAAGAATGAAACCCCCCTTCCCCTGTCCCACTGGGCTGGCACTCACAGGAAAAGGGGGACAGCCCTGGAGAGACTGCAGCACACTGGGGACAGCAGTGTCCCCTCTCCAGGACAGCAGTGTGACAGCAGTGTCCCCTCCCCGATCGTGCTGACAATGACAAGTGGCCGATCGATGGCACTGACCGAGCCCCCCCGGGAATTGCAGGATTTCTTTGGCCGCCACTTAAGGGACAATTCCTGCCTGGCAGGGTGGCCCTGGAGGGGACATTTGTCACTCAGGATTACCGGGGACTCAGGCAGGATGGGGCAGGTGGGAACAGGGGAATATTCGGGCACAGAAACCTCCAGAGAGGGGAAAATAAAATCAAATTAAATAATCTGTGGAGATGGCAGAGGCATTTCGGGATCCTGCCCTGATGGGGCTTTGATTTCACCCCCGGAAGGAATTATGGACTTGTGGAATCATGGCTGGAAAAGCCCTCCAAGATCACCCAGTCCAACAATCCACAGAGCTGTCAAACCCCCTCAGGGATGGAGACTCCACCTCTGCCCTGGGCAGCTGTGCCAGGGCTGGGCAGCATTTCCAGGAAGGAATTTTCCCTAAAATCCCACCCTGAGGCCGTTCCCGGTGCTCCTGTCCCTGTTCCCGGCTGTCGCCTCCTGGCAGGAGCTGTGCAGAGCCAGAAATTCCCCTGATCCTCCTTTGCTCCAGGCTGAGCCCCTTCCCAGCTCCTCAGGGATTCTCCAGCCCCTTCCCAGCCCCGTTCCCATCCCTGGCCACTCTCCAGCCCCTCCATGTCCTTCCTGCCGTGCCCAAATCTGTCCCCAGAGCTGATCCAAGCCCTGGGACTGGTTTGGGATGGCTTTGGGATGATTTTGGGACAGGTTTGGGATGGCTTTAGCCCAGGTTTGGGACGGCTTTAGCCCAGGTTTGGGATGGCTTTGGACAGGTTTGGGATGGCTTTAGCCCAGGTTTGGGATGGCTTTGGGACGATTTTGGGACAGGTTTGGGATGGCTTTAGCGCAGGTTTGGGATGGCTTTGGGACGCCGCGGCTCTGGAGCAGCTGGGAGGTTGCACAAGGCAGGAGCAGAGCCGGGATGTGCCCCCCCGGGGACGGGCCCTGTCACTTGCCTTGGCCCTTCCCATCAATCACCGCCTGCTTTTATTTATTTATTTATTTTATTTTATTTGCATAACGCGGCTGCGAATTCCCGGCTGGATCAGCCTGGAGGGTGTGGATGGGCAGGGGAGGGGACGCCAATTCTTCACTCCAGCTACAGAAAAGCCCTCCAGGTGTGCCCGGGGCCAGGTGTGCCACACACAGCTCAGGGGCCCGGTGATAAATCAGCAGCAAAGTGGTCAATGAGCCTTTCCCTGCCCAAGGAGCTTAACAAGGTCACAGCCTTGTTCTCTCCACACTAATGAGCGCAGGTTCCTAATAAGACCTCGGTGACAAGTGACTGTATGAATGTAATTCCCTGCTCTCCTGATCAATTCTGTGTGCTAAGATGCAGAGCAGCCCCGGGGGCATGGGAGGCTCCTGCCACCCCTCGCTGTGAGTTGCTGGCAGGGAGAGAGGAGTTTATTACGAGATTTCCTTGGTGGAGCCCACCAGAGTCACTCCCAGGAGGAGCCCGGCAGCTCATCCCACTCCCAAAGTGCTGCTCTTATCCCAGGCTGCCTAAAACATCCCGTGCTGGGGCTCTAACAGCCCAGATAGTGAATTTTTCTGAATTTCAGCCATTTCCCTCCCACATTTCAGCCTGGGACCAGCACTCCAGGTCAGGGCAGTCCATGCATAGCCCGTGGTGGAGCAGGGATGCTCTCCCATGGCTCTGGACCTTCCCAGCCATGCAAACCTGGTTCATCCCTGCTCTCCACCAGCCCTGGAATCAGAGCTGGACACTGACCCTGAGTCCTGGGGTGACCTGCAGGACCCCACAGCTCCCCTGTGCCCCCTCACCGTCCCAGCTCACATCCAAATTTCCATCTCAAATGAGTCAGAGTGACTCACTGAGGGTTGCATGAATAATTTGGAGGATTCCTGTGATCTGAGCTGTCTCTGAGCAGAGAAGGAGGGGAAGTCCAAGGAGCTGCTGTGAATGTCCCACCCAGGACCATCACCACAAAAGGTGGGTGTGTAAAACCTGAGCCAAAATCTCAACCCGGCCATGGGCAAAGCTCAGGGCTGCAACCACCACGAGTTTGTCATGGTGGGATTGGGAATCTGGGCTGTTCTTCATGAATTTGGGGAGACCCTGGCTCAGAGTGCCCAGAGGAGCTGTGGATCCCTGGCAGTGCCCAAGGCCAGGCTGGGCATTGTGGCTTGGAGCAGCCTGGGATGGTGGAAATGTCCCTGCCATGGCAGGGTGGCATGAGTTTATCTTTGAAGGGCCTTCCAACACAAACCAGTCCATGATTCCATGAATTCCCACAGGAAAGGAAAGACTCAAACCACTGCATGGACCAGCCCTGGCTGCCTTCACCCCCCAGAGCAGGCTTCCAACCAGGCCCCACAGAAGCCTCTCAGAGCATCCCTGTGCTCCTCACTTAAATATTTTGGCCATCTCAAGAGCTGGGATGTGGGGAGGGAAACTGCCAGGCTCAAGTTTCACCCTGTTGCCAGAGTTCTGTCCTGCAGACAAGGAGCATCCATCCATCCATCCATCCATCCATCCATCCATCCATCCATCCATCCCTCATCTGTCCATCCGTCCATCCATCATCCATCCATCCATCCCTCATTCATTCCCATCCCTAATCCAACCTTCATCCATCCATCCATCCCTGTCCGTCTGTCCATCCATCCATCATTCCCATCCCTAATCCAACCTTCACCCATCCATCCATCCATCCATCCATCCATCCATCCCTGATCCCACCCTCTCTCCGACACCCCCAGCTCCCTAAGCAGCAGGATTTCCACAGCCCTTTGAAAAGCCATTTAGAGCTAAGTCTCGGCATTAAACCTGGCCTTTCCCCGGGCAGCTTTTCAATCTCTGCCCGAGCCTGTTGCAGCAGAAAGTTTCTGAAAAGGTCAGGAGGAAGCTTTTAAGCATCTTTGCCAATTAAGTGCTGGAACCCCCTCCCCGCCGCCAGAGCTGCCCGTCTCCATCCCAGGGGAAGGTAATTACTGTTTTATAAATAAGCTTTGAACTCTCTTAAGTAATTGTCTCTCCTTGCATGAAAGCACCCTCTAAATCCACCGGCCTTTTCCACCTTCTGTCACTATCGAGAAAAAATCCAGGGGAAAGAAATCCACCTAATGCCTTGCAGGAGAAACTCCCAAACTTTCCTTTGCACTGCAGTGATTATTTCTCCAAGCTTTCAGTAATTCCACGAACAGAAGCCTTGTGGCTTTCCGGGCTCTTGGTGAAATTTTTTGGCAATATTTGACATATTTTCAAAACTTCCCTGGAGTTACATGGACCAAAAAAAAAAAAAAAGCCACGTTTCAATATTTCAATTTCTACCCCCTGAGGTTACAACAAGAGAAAGGACAGGAATGAAGAAGCCTTTTCCAAAGGTATTAATTCCCTTAATGTTATTTTTTTTTAATCTATCCCTGTGATTTCTGGGTGTGTTTAAGCAGGCTGGGATAGAAATCCTGGCAGATCTGAAATCCTTTAGGAACTCAGGTTACCCCTGCTCAGCCCGGGTGCAATCCCCCCATTTATTTAACAGAGCAGAGACAGGGAGCGCATTCCTGAGGCGGGAGAGCTCCTTCCACCCTGCAAGTCGCAGCTTTTATCCCCAAAATCCCAGCCAACATTAACACGCAGCTCCAATCGCTGGGGCCTGACACGATCTGAGCAGCAGCACAAGGAACAGCCCGACTTCATTTCAGCCTGGAGGCTGAGCCAGGCTCGAATTCAGGCTCAAACTCAGGCCCAAACTCACCCAGGCCCAAACTCACTCAGGCCCAAACTCACCCAGGCCCAAACCTGCTTGGCTCAGCAAGAAGCACTTGATGGGACCGGGAAGAAAACGCGGCCGGGTGGAAATCAAGGAATAACATGAAAATGGGGGGCAGCAGGGTTGAGCTCCTCCTCACCCCATCCCCGACCCCCCAAATCAGGACAGGCACGGCCCCTGTCCCTCCCCACCCGCAGCAATCCTGCCTGGGAGCTCTTTAAATGGTTTCAAATGTTAATTCCTCATCGTGGCAGTAAAAGCTATTTTTAATCCCACGTGAAAGCAGTTTGCAGAAACCCAAACTTTGCACGAATTATGGATTGCTTCCCAAGTGCTGGGAGCAGAAAACAGGGGCACATCATCAGGGAGACCCATCCGGCTGCCCAGAGCTTAAACCTGGTGCTAAGGGTAGGGCTGGCGCTAAAACAGCGCATAAAAGCCGATCCAAAACACCATGCCTTCAGTAAAAGCTTTAGTGTATCTTGTTCTTAGTTAAAATCAGGTTTTTCTCAGGTTTCCCGCATGTTCTCTTTGTACTCGGGGTTTCATTTCCCAAACACGGGGGTGAGGATCCGGCAAGCTGAGACAGAAAGGTCTCACTTGTGAATGGAAGCGCAAAAAAAGGAGAAAAGATTGCAAAGAAATAGAGGCGAGAAGCTGCGGGGCCGAGTGTCTGCGAGCGGCCCGGGAGAACAAGGGCGGCTCTGAGCCTGAAACCGAGTCCATCAGGAGGGGAGATTAGCGGTGCCAATGAATAAAGATAACGTCCCGGAGCAGCCCGAGCATCGCCAGCCCGGATTCCTTTGTCCGTCCCCACCTTTGCGCTTCCCAAAAGGAAAGCCAAGCCAAGCTCGCCCTGCAAGCGGTGCCAAATCGCAGCCTGGTGGCTCCGGACGAGCCGCTCCCATTCAGCAGGGCTATAGAGTGTCGCGATCTGTCTGTGCAATCACAACACACACAAAAACCCCTCCGGGCACCCACTCAGCCGCACTTTTCAGCTGCCAATAACGCTGCCGGCAAAAGTCAAAAGAGCAGCGCCGCAGCCGCGTCCTGCCCCTGCCGCTCAAAGGGGCTGCGAGGTTGCGAGATAACAAAGTCTGCCTCAAGAAATGCTGGAAGCCTTTCAAGAGCGCTGGGAGCTCCTGTGAATGGGGCTGGGGAAGGGGAGGGGGCGAAGCCCACGGGCCGGGGAAGGGCTCTCTGCTCCCCCTGCACCTTCCCGGAGGTGCTGCCGAGCTGGGACGGCCCAGCAGCAGCGCAGGGGGATGAGGAGCCCCAAGGAGAGTTTCTCCTCCTTCATGCCAGCTTTCGTGTTGGATGGGACGGGGAAATTACAACGAAAAGTTAAATTTGGCCTCGGAGTGTGTCGGAGCTCTGGGCTGGCTCTGCAGGGCCTGAGGATGCTCGGGGGGATTGCAGCCCCTCGTGTCCCTGTGGCTGCAGGGGACAATCTCTGGACATCTCATGGTGTTTTTTAATACTTGTGGTGCAAACTGCGTTAAAATAGGGAATTCTTTACAATCCCTACAGATTGTAGGAGCTCAATCCCAAGGGACACTCGGGGTGCAGGGAGCCCTGGCCCAGCACCATTCCGGCCTAAACTTTCCTTTGGCTCTTGGGAAAAGCAGGAGGACGGGATCAAGGAGAGGGACAGGGATCCCAGATCATGCAGGGAAACCCAAACCAGAGGAAAACCCATTCACACTGAGCCCCGAGCCAGGGAAAGCCCATTCACACTGAGCCCCGAACCAGAGGAAAACCGATTCACACTGAGCCCCGAGCCAGGGGAAAGCCCATCCACACTGAGCTGATCCTGCCACAAACCCCTTCACCCCATCAATGTTGTTCTCCTCCATCCCCAAAGGCAGGACCTGGCCCCACACCTTCACAGGTGCTCCAAGTTTTACTTCCAAGATTTCTGAATCTCACCCCAAACTGCTCGGATTCAATTCAGTTTTTTACTATTTGTCCTCACCTGCATTCCCACAAAATAAACACAGACAATCCCAGGCTCCCACAGGGCACCCCCAGACCCCAAACTGGCAGCAGACCCCCGAGCATCCTCTCTTCTTTATTTAGGCTTCCTTCAAGGAGCACTGAGTGCCAAAAAAAAAATTAAAATTGCGTTTTGCTTGAGGAGAAAGCATCCCATCATGCTTGGATCAGCCATTCAATCATTTATGCTGCAACCTCAAAAAGGTGTTTAATCTTCTCAGAATTAGCTAAAGCTGTAGTAACTCAAGGAATTCTGTAGGAGATGCTTTTGCAGAACATTTTCTTTTCACTACTACTCCAAAACCAATGAGGGCTTTGGGCCATTTCAAATCTAAATTAAATAAAACAATCCAGTAAGAATAAATTATTTCAGTCAGTAACTTACAACAAACTGCTCATCACCCACGAGGAGATGCTGCTGCCAGAGCAGGGAAATCACTACGGGACAGAGCAACAAAATAATTCTGGAGTGATATTTCCAAGGGAATTCTTCTTCCACATTTACTCAAAACAAGCAACAACCTACAGGTGCCTTCGGGCCAAATATCTTGGCGTGAGAAGCACTTGGTGTAATTTCGGTTTCCTAGCAAGTTCAAATATTTTAAAAATGTTTACACCACTTTAGAGATATCCATAGGAAAAACCCGATTTTCTGTCCAGCTCCTCTTCCCCTCCACTCGAGCACACCCCAGCTTTAAACATTTAGCTCTGTCTGGCTTTGCCGGGGATAAAATCCCTCGGTGCTGCGAGGTCTTGTGAGAAGACAAAACAAGAGGCAGAGAGGAGAGGAAGCGAAGGGAAATGCTTGTGTGTGTGTGTGTGATTAAAACCACACTTTATGCAGAGTTCAGTAAAACATCTCCTGATTTTTGCCTCGCCCCGGAGGATGCGGATTCTCCCCAGCCCAGAAAACCATCCCCGCTCCATTTCCCCCAATTTACCACAACCACATGCGGGATCGCCCCGATCCTGGTGTCGGGCCAGGCTCCCTGCGAGCACTTCCAGCACTGAAAACCCGCGGCAGAGCCATCCAAACTCAGATTTATTTCTGCTCCTCTCTGCGCCCCGTCCTGCGAGCCTCCCGAGCGATATGAAAGCGTTCCATCTTCCCTTCCCCGCTTTAATTATGTGCTCGCAGTCATTAAAGCCCCATTCTGCCGAGCAGCCAGAGCCAGCTCGCAGCCCTCACCCCAAAAAAGATTGGTGATCATCATTATTGCTCCTGGAGCGGCGCGGAGCCGAGGAATGAGCTCGTAAATCACGGCAATATTAATGCAGCCGTAAAAATGAGCGCCGCTACTTACTGGGGTTTGAAGGTGTGTTAAGTCGTAACTTTACAGCCCCAGATGTGGGCTCGGAGAGCTGAAAGTCTGCGGGTAAAATTACCGCTAAAATGACTCTTTCCATGAAAGACGCTGATTTTTCACAGGTTGTTACTTGGGCGAGGGCTGGGAAGCTGCAGCCTCCCCAAAGGATGGAGAGAGAGAAACGCGGGGCTCGGGGAGAGCGGGATGGGCGGCAGGAAGGACAGCGAGAGCTGCTCCTTTGATTATTTTCAGATGTTTCCCCGAGAACACCACGGCGCTTTCATACATCGACACGTTTGGATTGCCTTCAGAATAACGGGGCAGATTCAGATTCCACCCCCGGCTTCAAGGGAGTTATCGCTGCCGGCCGCCTTGGCCCAGCGCTCCGGAGCTGGCCGGGAGACGGAGTTTAACACGCTCCACATGCACAGTAGCTGCTCCTCCGAACGCTTTATCGCCCCAAGAGCTCAATCCCATGGAAACCCTCAAAAAACAAAACCCTTGCATCGCCCCAGCTCTGCCCTTTGCCCAAGGGGATCCCGCGGACTCGCTCAGCATCAAGCCCGAGGTCCTCGCTCATTTCTGTTTTTCAGAAACCACACCAATAAAACAATTCCTAAAGGAGCGCGGTGGGTAGACGGGGGCACGGCTGGGGATGAAGGACTAAAGGTTAAAATCTCAAAGCTTGCGGAGTGAAACGAGCGCATTTCTGCTGCCGCCTTCGTCCCTGGCCGGGCGGGATGCGGGACGGGAGGTGCGGGGACAGGAGCGACGCGGGGACAGGGGGGGACACAGGGACAGGGAGGGACACGGGGACAAGGACACCGCTTTTCACACCGCGGCAGCCCCCCAAAAGCAGCCCCAACCCTGGCGAGGCTCGGTCCAGCCGGGGACCCCCAGACCCCCTTTCTCTCCCGGGACCCGCCTGTTGCGGAGCCACCACATCCCAGCCCGTGCAGCAATTAACAGCGCGCTAATTACCGACCCCCTCACCCCCCCCCCCCCCAACACCGCCGCATCCTCACCTGTACCAGCGCAGCCCCTTCTCGTAGCACCTGTCGAAGAAGTGGGGCTCGGCGCCCACCGCCCGCACCCCGGGGTGCGCCCGCAGGAACTCGAGCAGCGCCCGCGTCCCGCCCTTCTTCACGCCCACGATGATGGCCTGGGGGAAGCGGCGGCTGCCGCCCCCCGCGCCCCCCGCGCCCGCCGCCGCCTCCCCCGGGCCCGCGGGCAGCGCAGCGGGCGGCGGCGGCGGCAGCAGCGCGGGCGGCAGCGGCTCGCAGGGCCCGGGCAGGCAGGACAAGAAGTAGGTGAAGAACAGGATCATGGTGAGGAGCAGCGAGGCGCCGCGGCCCCCGGCGGCTCCCAGCAGCCGCCCGCTACATCCCATCGGGGGCCGCGCATCCCGCGCCCCCCGCCCGGCCCCGCAGCCCCCCGAGCTCCCCCCGGGCCCGGCCCGGCCGCGCCGCCCCCACGCGGGGCGGGGGGAGGGCGAGGACACGCGCGTGGGGCGGGGAAGGGACGGGGAGGGGATTGGGAGCGGGGAGGGGGCGCGGCACACGCGGGGTCCCCGCGGGGATGGAGCCCCCCACGCGGGGCTGTCGCACCCGGGCGGGGCCGCGCTCCCGGCCCCGGCCCTGCCGCGCACGGGACGCGTTCGCCCGCATTTCCCTGTGCTCTCACGTGTTTTCCCTGTATTTTCCTTTTCCCCCCATGTTTCTGCTTGTTTTTCCATGTTACCCCATATTTCCCTGTGTTACTCCATGTTTTAATTTTTTTCCAATTTTTCCCCTATTTTCCCCACGTTTTCCCCAATTTTCCCGCCTTTCCCCCTATTTTCCCCACATTTTTACCATGCTTCCCACATTTCCCTGTGTTCTCACATGGTTTTCCCTGTATTTCCCCTTTTTCCCGTCATTTCTGCTTGTTTTTCCATGTTACCCCACATTTCCCCATGTTACTCCATTTTTTCCCACATTTCCCCACATTTTTACCATGCTTCCCCATATTTCCCTGTGTTGTCATATGCTTTCCCTGTATTTTCCTTTTTTCCCCATATTTCTGCTTGTTTTTCCATGTTACCCCACATTTCTCCATGTTACTCCATTTTTTTCCCATATTTCCATACATTTTCCCACATTTCCACACATTTCCCACATTTTTACCATGCTTCCCCATGTTTTCACACACTTCCCACATTTCCCTGTATTCTCACATATTTTCCCTGTATTTTCCTTTTTTTCCCCACAGTCCCCCTTGTTTTTCCATGTTACCCCACATTTCCCTGTGTTACTCAGTGTTTTCACTTTTCCTCAATTTTCCCCGTGTTTTCCCATATTTCCCCCTATTTTTCCTCATTCCCCACATTTCCACACATTTTCCCATATTTTTACCACGCTTCCCCATGTTTTCACACGCTTCCCACACTTCCCTGTGTTCTCACACATTTCCCATGATTTCCCACATCATTTCTCCAAACTTCACCACATTTTCCCGTCCATTTTTCTCCTTGCCCGTATTCCCTCCTCCCTCTCCCCATTCCCGGGGCTGCTTTTGGGAAGGGTCCCACTCCTGCAGCAGGGCAGGGTCCCAGGCTGGTGTCTTAATTAGCCTATTAATGTAATTAACTCTGTTTAATTAATCCCTGGCTTTTCCAAGAGCTGGGGATGGGGATCCATGGCCTGGGATGGGGTCAGTGAAGGTCCTGCAGGGCCACAGTGGCACCGGTGGGGACTTGTGGGGTGACAAAGCTGCAGGGGGACATGGGGATGTGGTTGTGGGGTGACAAAGCTGCGGGGTGGCACTGGGAGAGAGCTGGGGGTGACAAACCTGCGGAGTGACATGGGGACATGGATGGGGGGGTGACAAAGCTGCAGGGGGACAAAACTGCAGGGTGGCAAAGCTGCAGGGTGACACGGGGACAGGATGGCAGGGGGACACGGTGACAGGCTGCAGGGTGACACGGTGACACGGTGGCAGGGCTGCCTGGCTGCAGGGCCAGGGCTTTGTGCCCTCTCGTGGCTGGTCCCGCAGTGCTCTCAGAGGGCTGGGACAGCCCCAGACCCCTCCCAGCCCCAGCCCGGAGCTCCAGGGCCGGGAGGGAGCGATGGCACCGAGGGACGGCAGCTGCTGGTGATGCTTTGGTTTAGTTCTTATTTCCCATTTCCTAAAAATTTCCTGCACTGCATTGGTACATGACTCTGAACTCCACAGAAAGTGTCAGCAGTTCTCCTCACAGCTCGGGCACACAGAACAATCCTTGTCCAGCCCCAGAACCAAGGACGCCGCTGCAGCTCCAGGCCCAGAGAGTGCAAACAGTGAAATAAAGAGGAAAAACCAAGAAGGATGGAACTTCATAACCTAAAGCTATAATTGAACAGTGACCTCATCCATTTTGTGACCATTTTTGTTTCATCTTTGGTGTAGGCACAACCAGGCTCTTGCACTGCTCAAGGTGTATCCATTAAGGCCTTTTAATAAATCCCTGCTTTATCCTTTAGCTCTGCCCGGGCTCTGCTCTGGCTCAGCCTCCCAAGGCATCCCTATCAGAGCAGCTCCATCAGCACAGCCCCATCCAAACGCTGCCCCTGGCCAGCCCTGGCTGCCTTTCCCCGAGCCTCTGCAAACAGGAGCTGCTCCAGCTGCCTGTTTGCCTTGGGAGGGCCAATGTTGCTCTTGGAAAATGCCAATTTGTCAAAATGGGAGCGTTTGGCAGGAGCAGATCCGTCCTGACACACACTCCTGTCCCAGCGCAGCCAGGGAGACTCCAGGAGGGGGGAGCAGGGCACTCCCCCTCCTCACCCTCCTCATCCTCAGCATGAAGGCTGCCAGGGCTGGTGCCACGGGGCCTCCTGGCACCGCCAGCTCCCCACAGAGCAGTCAGAGCCTTCCTTTCTCACCTCCAAAATTGGGGAAAAAGGCTGAGAACACCAGTCTGCGGTCAGGGCTGGCGCCGAGGGCTTGGGATGGGCCCAAGGTCACCCCAGCCCCTGTCTGGGGGGCCCTGCAGGAGGGTCCCTGCATGCAGCTCAGGTCGTGGAGGGTGAGCAGCTCACATGCAGGTTTTCAGCAGAATCAGGGCATTTTGGGTGAAATAAATGAGTTCTGCAATGTTCTCCCCGTGTTTGGTGTCCCAGGGGTGGCAGTGCCAGGGCTCACCACCCTCAGTGGTCCCCACTGAAGCACAGCCAGGGCTGGTTCTCCCTCTCTGGGTCCTGGCAGGGGTGAGCAGCCCTTGGGCAGCCCCAGGGCCGGGCTGGTGAGGAGGGAGCTCCCTGGGAGGGAGGCCATGGGGAGGGAGATGCTGCATGGAGGAGAGTGAGCAAACCCTGGTGAGAGTCAGCTCTTCCCAAAACCCTGCTCAGAGCAATGGGATCAGCTCTTCATACAAACTCTGTCCTGCAGTGGGATCAAACCCTGCTCAGAGCAGTGGGATCAGCTCTTCCCACAAAAAAAAAAACCTGCAGTGGGATCAGCTTTTCACACAAATCCTGGTTCTTCAGTGGGATCAGCTCCCACCACAAACCCTGCTCAGAGCAGTGGGATCAGCCCTTGATCCAAACCCTGGTGAGAGCAGTGGGAGCAGCTCATCCCATAAAAAAAAGCTGCTCCTGCAGTGGGATCAGCTCTTCATGTAAACCCCATCCTGCAGTGGGATCAGCTCTTCTTTCCCCAAACCCTGCTCAGAGCAATGGGATCAACTCTTCCCCCAAAAAACCTGGTCCTCCAGTGGGACCAGCTCTTCCCACAAATCCTGCTCAGAGCAGTGGGATCAGCTCTTGATCCAAACCCTGGTGAGAGCAATGGGATCAGCTTTTCACACAAATCCTGGTTCTGCAGTGCCATCAGCTCTTCTTTCCCCAAACCCTGTTCAGAGCAGTAGGATCAGCTCTTCGTACTAAAAACCCTGCTCAGAGCAGTGGGATCCCCAAACCTTGCTCCTTCAGTGGGATCAGCTCTTCTTGCCCCAGACCCTGTCCTGCAGCAGGGGACTCTCCTGCCTGATCCAGGACAATGACAAGTGCCACCAGGGCCAAACCCAGCAGCACCAGCACAGCTCCACCCTCTCCCCCACCCCAAACCCAGCAGGGTGGGACCCCTGCCACCCACAGGTGCCCAGCCCACCCCAGGCAGGGGCTGCTCGGGCATTTCTGGGATTTCCCCAATTTGTTGTTACAGAAAATGAAAGAAAAGGGCTGGGGGGGGATCAGCGGGGATGAGAAGTGCTTTAGGAACACGTTCAGCAGGTCCCCTCCACACTGTGCCAGGCTGGTAAAGGCTCGCAGGGCTCTGGAAGGCTCGCACAGCTTGATGGGGAGCGGAGCGGCTGCTCCAAACGGCCGCAATTAGCGCAGCCAATTAGCGCCGCCAGCACAATCCAATTAGCGCCGCTGTTTCCCCTGATTGCAGCCGCTGTTGGACAAATACGGCAAAACTGCTGGGGTTCAGAGAGGGATGGATGGATGGATGGATGGATGGATGATGGATGGATGGATGATGGATGGATGATGGATGGATGGATGGATGGAAGGATGGATGGATGGATGGATGGATGGATGGATGGATGGATGGATGGATGAGGGATGGATGGATGGATGGATGGATGGATGGATGGATGATGGATGGATGGATGGATGGATGGATGGGTGGATGGAGGGATGGAGGGATGATGGATGGATGGATGGATGGATGGATGGATGGATGGATGGATGGATGATGGATGGATGGATGAGGGATGGATGGATGGATGGGTGGATGGATGGGTGGATGGAGGGATGAAGGGATGGATGGATGGATGGTGGATGGATGGATGGATGGATGAGGGATGGATGGAAGGAAGGATGGATGGATGGATGAGGGATGGATGGATGGATGGATGGATGGATGGATGGATGAGTGGATGGATGGATGGATGAGGGATGGATGGATGGATGGGTGGATGGATGGATGGATGGATGAGGGATGGGTGGATGGATGGATGGATGGATGGATGGATGGATGGATGGATGGATGGAAGGATTGATGGATGGATGGATGAGTGGATGGATGGGTGGATGGATGGGTGGATGGATGATGGATGGATGGATGGATCCCCATCTCCAGGGATGTCCCAACCTCAGGATGTCCCCAAAGCCACACAGCCCTGCCAGGTCACTCCTCATTGTCCCCACTATGGGGTTATCCACATAGGGATGTCCCCAGCAGCTCTGGCAGTGCCACCCCTCCTGCTGTTGTCCCATCCAGGGTCTCAGCAAAAGCTTTTCCCCAAGATTTGCGGTTTATCTGCTGGATTTTGGGGAAAACACATCATCAATGTCATGGTGCAGGGGGATTTCTCCCAGTGCTGCAGTGGGGAAAGGCAGGATGGAGAGGGGTAAACCCCATCAGGGCTGTGCCAGAGCTCCCCAGAGGAGATGACAGAATCAGGATGGGAGCAAGGAGGAGGAGTGGATCACATCCCCTCATTGGGATCACAGCACACGGAGCTGATCCCCTCCACACCCCCTCCCCATCACCTGGGGTAAATGGGGCACCAAAAACTCAACGGCAAGGATTAAAACCAAGGCACAGAGCCCAGCCTGGCTGCAAGGGGCTGATCCGGGCTGTGGGGCTGAGCCCCAGCTCCAGCAGCGGCTCCAAGCGCTGCCTCCACAGCCCTGGCACGCAGCCACGGCTGGGGTGGAGCCCAGCCCTGTTATTAAAATGTGTGACAGCAGCTCAAGATGGAAAGTGAAGTTGTACATTCTCCATCTGAAACTCCGGGAGGAATTTCAAGCAGGGGAATGCAATTTCCAGCCTGGAGCCGAGCCAGCAGCGCCAGGGCGAGATTTTTGCTTAATATGGTTCTGCAAAACTCCAGCACAGAGAATTGCCCGTGGGTACAGGGCTTGTGGGGAGCTGCAGACAGCCCTGTGCTGGGAGGGGGAGCACAAAAACCCCAATTCCAGCTGTCCCTGTCCCCAACAGGAGCTTTGGCCACCTCAGCTCATGGGGATTTGGGGCAGAGCCTGCGTGGACAGCACAAACCCATTCCCTGGTTTGGGAAAGCAGCAGCATCCCAGGAACCTGGAGAAAACAAATTCCCTGGTTTGGGAAGGCAGCAGCATGCCAGGAGCCTGGACAAACCCATTCCATGGCTCAGGAAGGCAGAACCATCCCAGAAAGGAAGATTTTGGCTGGAGGACCTCCAGCAGCCCAAAAAGGATGTGGGTGCAGCAGCTGTGTGTCCCTGTCCCATTGGGATTTGGGGATTGGGGAGCTGCAGGAGCACGGGCACCCCGTGGCTGCAGAGCCAGGGCTGGCTCCCACCCAGCTGCAGCCACGAAAGGAACCTCCCCCCAATTCCTGCTTTTGATTTAAATCATCCCAAAAAGGGGATAAGGCAGCCAAAACCCACTGGTTTGGTTTGGAGTTGTTGGTTTGTTTTTTTTTTTTAAGCTTCAATTTAAAAAATACCATAGATGAAATGTGCAATTTTTATAGGGGCAGAGGCACAGGGCTCAGGGCAAACCCCATCCCTGGGGCTCTGACACTGCCCTGTCCCCTCCTCAAATCCCACCTGACACAAACTGGGAGCACTCATTGCCTCAGTTCTGCCCTCCTGGGTGGGGACACAGCAGTGACACAGCTTTCACACCATCCTGGGAGTGCAAAACTTACAGCGATGGGAGGAGGCACAAAAATTACATTTTTTTGGTGTTTAATTTGCTATAACCTACCCACTGGGCACACAGGTCTGAGGAACCAGAGGGATTTGTCTCTCCTGGCTGGATGTGGAGCAGCCAAGGGCATTTCCAGAGGGAAAAGTCCCTTTGGGAGCAGCCAGGGGATGGCACAGAGCAGGTTCAGGGTCTGCAATAGGTGAGGGATGCAGCCAAAGGTGAGCCTGGAGCTTGTCCAGCTGCAGGCACAGCTGGATTGGGAATTCCAGAGTGGCCCCAATGCCCTGGGGGGATGTTGGGTGCAGGTTCAGCCCCTGAGGAGTCACTGGAGCCACCTCTGTGCCATCATCAGCTCCTGTGCCATCCCCACAGAGCCCATCCAGGGCTGTCCTGAGCTCCTCACCTGCCCAGGCACCCCCGGAGCCTTTAATGCCATTTGTGCTCAGCGCTGATCTCATTTGGAGTTAATTACACACAAACAGACGTTCCCTAATGAGCCTGGAAGGCTCCCAAGGAGGGCAGGAGCAGCCCAGCCTGGGGAGGGAGTGCAGGAATTCCTCCTGTGCTGCTGTTCCCAGCAATAGTGGGATTTGGGGTGGGGGAATGGGGTCCTGAGCAGTAATGGCATCCAAGCAAATAATTTACAAATTTCCTCCCTTTTTTTTTCCCTATTTTTTCCAGAGGGAAAAAAAAAAAAAAAAAAAACAATCCCTCAACCCATTTAGGAGCAGGGGGTGTTTTCCTTGTTTGCCATTAAAAAATCCTGCTGCCAGGTGCAGATAGCCACGTTTAGGAGTCTGTGGAGGTCTGGCATGCCCCCCATGCTAATTCCATGCACAGGTGGGGGGGAGCTTTCCTCTGGCTCAGGTTCAGGCAAACATCCAGTGGCCAAAGGGAGGGAAAGGTGTGGGATGGAGCATTGGAACAGCTGGAGCAGAGCCAAGCACAGGGAAACACAAAGTGAGGTTTGGAGGAGAATAGCTCATGGATGGAGGAGGAAAATGGGATTCAGAAGGGGATCAGAAGCAGAAGGAGGCTCCCAGTGTCCTTCTTTCAGGTGCTGGTGGGGTTGGGAAACAGGAAAAAACGTGGGGTCAGAGAGGGACACAAAGCCCAGCCCTGGATCAAAGCCTGGCCAGCTGCAGCCCAGCCAAACCTCCTCTGTGGGCAGCACAGATCCCAGGGTTTGGTGAGTTAAACCCTAAATTTCAGCAGTAGCAGCAGAATCAGGCTCCCACTCTAGGCCAGAATGCTGAATTTTCACCCTCCCATTCAGGGACAGCCCCACTCCCTGAGCTCCCATCCCTGGCCGTGTCCAGGACAGGGCTTGGAGCAGCCTGGGACAGGGGAAGGTGGCCCTGGATGGGATTTGACCCAACCAAACCAGCCCAGGACCCCGTCACCCTCATTTCCCATCACTGGATGCAGCCTGAGCGGGACACAGAGGCAGCAGGTCCTGCTGGAGCCAGACTCACATTCTGGGTGAAAAACCCCCTGTTTTGAGCAAACCCCGGCTCTCCGGGGGCGGCAGGAGCAGAACGGAGCTCGGCAGAGCCGCGCCCAGCCCCGCTCGTCTCTCATCATCTGCGGGGCACACGCGGGAGCGATCGCAGGGCAGGGCTGGAACGGCTCCAGAGCCGGGAGGGCGTGGGGCGCGCTCGGCTCCACAGCCCGGGGTGCAATTCCTCGGGTTCCAGCAATCCGGGAATTTCCACACAGCACCAGCACCGGGATCTGTCCCTGGCTGCAATTCCTCCTGTTCCAGCAATCCGGGATTGCTCACACACCTCTGGCACCGGGATCTGCCTGGGATCAATTCCTCGGGTTCCACCAACCAGGGATTGCCCACGCACCCCGGGTCAATTCCTCCTGCTCAAACGATCCACAATCCAGGAGTGCCCATACACCACCGGGATCTGCTCTGGATCAATTCTTCCTGTTCCAGCAATCCAGGATTGCTCACACACCACCGGAATCTGCTCCGGGATGTGCCCCGGCTCAATTCCTCCTGCTCCAGCAACCCGGGATTGCTCATACACCTCTGGCATCGGAATCTTTGGCTCTCATGGCTGTCAGAGCATCCTCTGCCTCCCCAGAGCATCCTTGACCCTCTCGTTACCCCCATCTTTGATTCTCCTGGCTGTTGGAGCTCCTCAGAGCATCCTCTGCCTCTCCAGAGCATTCCTGTCCCTCGTGTCACCCCTATCTTTGGCTCTCATGGCTGTCAGAGCATCCTCTGCCTCTCCAGAGCATCCCTGTGTCCTGTGTCACCCCCATATTTGACTTCCATGGCTGTTGGAGCTCCTCAGAGCATCCTCTGCCTCTCTAGAGCATTCCTGTCCCTCGTGTCACCCCCATCTTTGGCTCTCATGGCTGTCAGAGCATCCTCTGCCTACCAGAGCATCCCTGTCCCTTTTGTCACCCCAATCTTTGGCTCTCATGGCTGTTGGAGCTCCTCAGAGCATCCTCGGCCTCCCCAGAGCATCCCTGTGTCCTGTGTCACCCCCATATTTGACTCTCATGGCTGTTGGAGCTCCTCAGAGCATCCTCTGCCTCCCCAGAGCACCCAGGGCTGCCCGGAGGGGTCTCAGGGGGCTCCTCAGGGCCAGGAGTGTCCCCACCCTGGGCAGCCCCGAGCTCAGAGCAGGACCAGCCCCCCCTCAGCCTCCGCGGTCATTGCCAACCTCAGATCTCGGCGTTATTAACACACACGTGCGGCTCCGGCCGCCCCGGGAGGGACAACATCTGGGGCAGAACATCTGGGGGACATTCATCACGGCCACCGCGGCCGCCCCCGGCCGGGGATGGGTCACATCTGAGCGCTTGATGTGGAGTCATTAGCATCACAGACTTCCAGCCCAATTACCCCACAGATGAAATCAAGACCCGCCGGCCGCATTGTGGCCGCATTGTTCGCATCTGGAGCCTCAAACAGCCCCGGCCCGCGCTGCCTTCATCTGGAGCTGCTTTCCCCAGCCTGGCACACGGGAATGCACCAAACCCGGCTGGGAAGGAGCCCTGGCCCCAGCTCTGCCCCTCGGAGAGGAGGAGATGCCCAATAATCCCTGTGGGGACCCAGCACATCCCTCTGGCTGTCCTGGCAGCCCAGACCCTGCCAGGGGGCTCAGGGACCCTGGCACAGAGCCCAAGGTGCCCCTGTGGGTTTGATTATTACCCCTGGAGAAAATTACCAACCTTGTATGAAGATCTGCAGGCCACAACAGTTTAGGTAGAAAATTAGTGAAGTTATCACAGAGTGGAAAAGTCGATTTTAGGGTTTTTGGTATGGCGGTTCAGGAGGCCAGATGGAGGGAACTGTGTGTGTCCAGCCTTTCTCATTCTTCTTGTTCTCCACCTTCTGCTGGGATGTTGGCACTTAGAGATTGGTTTAGAGTAGAAGCTCACTGTCTAACATAGGTGATGGGAATTGGGAAGTTATTGTAAATATTGTACAGGTAGTTTTTAGTATAAAGACATAACACTGCCCCGGGGGCAGGCAGAGTGCCTGGAACTGTCCTGCTGGACGGACCTCGGCAGGGCAGGAGAAAATTTTTTTATAGATAAGATAAAATAAACAACCTTGAGACCGAGAAATGAAGAGCCCTGACTCCTTCTCCAAGCGCCGGGCTGGGAAAAGAGACTTTCCAACTTTTCTCGGGTTCACTGAGATCCCGACAATTTCCCACCCCACAAACCCCACGGGAGGTTCCCTCTCCCGAGCACCCCAAGCCCAGGCGGGTCCCACCCCAAACCTGTTTGCAGCTCCAGTTTTGCAATTTCCCCCGAGTGATCCCCACAAAGGCGCAATTATGCTTCGTCTCTTACCCATTAACACATCGCGTTCGCTTCAGGAGGGGAATAAAAGGAATTGCATCAGAAATATTTGAGGTGCTGAAGTCAGCACGCAGGTGTTGGGTGACTCTGCCAGCGCCAGCCCGAGCAGAAAACCCCTAATCCCGGTGATTAGGGCCATAAACACGGGCTGGGGATGGGGCTCCGTTGGTTGGATGAGGAAAATTTCATTTTCCTCACGTGTGCCTGGCTTTGCTCCGCTGGAGGAGCGGCTCTAGGGCGGGATGGGAACCGGGGATCCCCAGAGGAGACCCCCGGGACCAGCTGGGGATGGCCCTGGGTGCTGCAGGAGCGTCATCCCCTGGGCAAAGTTGTGCTCATGGCGTTTGCCTGGCATGAAAGATGCCCATCCATCCATCCATCCGTCCGTCCGTCCGTCCCTCAGCACAGCCCAGCAGGGACCAGGCAGTGCCCCGGAGGCAGGCACCGAGCAGCAGGAGGAATTTGAGTTTCTTTTTCCCCCCCTCTAACCCATCTGTCCTTAATTTCTTTGGGGGTTTCGCTCCGAATTCCTCAGATTCTGCAGCAAATGCTTTGCAGTGCTCGGCTCTGCCCGGCTCGGAGCGGCGGGAAGGGAAAAAAGGGAAAACCCCAGCCCTGCACAGGCACCAGCAGAACCCGTGTCCAGGGGTAATTTGTTTTTCCATGGGGATTTTTGGCTGGTTATTTGCCGGTTCATCCTCTCCCCGTTCTGTGCCAGCCCATCAGGGGACAATAATTTGGTGGCAGGCGACACCAGACCCTGCTCCAGCCCTCCGGGAGGGAGATGTGGCCTTGCCAGAACTCTGCTGGGCGGTGTTTCCATCTCCTCATATCAACAATCTCCTTGTTTTACCCCAATTTTGCCCCAGTTTTGCCATTCCGAGGTGGCGGCTCCGGAGCAGGGGCAGCGCAGCCGGCCCGCGGTGCCCCGCAGTCTCTGCTAATTAGCCGCTAATTTTACAGACTCATTTATGGTTTGCGGTCGCTGGAGCTGCCCCGGGGAGCAGGACCCCGGAGCCAGCCGAGTCATTGCCCCAGTGAAATCGAGATTTTTTGGAGTTCACGTGAATCAGCAATGTGAATGAAGCATTTAAAGTTTAGCCTGTGTTGAATTTTAACCTTTTTACTTAAGAAACCTCTGCCGTGGTACAAAGGGCGTAGGAAAAAGCAAATTTCTGAAGCTTCTTGCATAAAGAACAATAGCAGAGAAGACCAAGGGATGCAAAGAGCGCAGATGAAGGGACTCCTGTGTCTGATGCTGGGAGCAGCCCGGGGAGGCACTCGCAGCCTGGCTCAGGTGCTCGCAGCTCTTCCACACAAACCCTGCCCCTTTCCAGCCGGAATTCCCAGGAAACCAGCTCAGCTCTGCCCCGGGTTTAGCTCACCCCGACAGACAGCAGGAGCCCGCACCCCGCACCTGGACGGACAGACAGACGGACAGACAGAGAGGGGCAGCACCTCCTGCCCGGCTCACAGCCCTGCCCGAGCCTCGGTGCTCACCCAGCGGGGCCAGCAGTGCGGATTAATCCGAGATTAAGTGATTTGGAGCCCGGCTTTGGGCGGGATGCTGCAGGATTGGGTTCAAAGCCGGGAAGTTGATTTCCAGCAGAGCTGGCAGCGACAGCCCCGGCCATAAAACCCCGAGACGTCAGAGGGGAACAAAGATAGACTGTGATGCAGAAAAGATGCTCGAATTTAAAATAATCTGGGGAGGAACGAGCACAGCCCTGCAGACACATGGCCCCAGCGTCGCTCCCAAGTGCAGCTTTTCCTCTTTAAATAAACTCCACCACTTATTCCCTCCTGGTGCCTTCCAAGGCTTTATTTTCCACCCAATAATGACGCAGTTTAAAACCCCTGCACCCTCCCAGGTGCTCTGGGAAGCTCCCACCTCATCCCAAGCATCACTTGGAGGTGGGCTCTGAGCACCAGAGCAAACCTGGGCCCTGCAGAGATTCCGGGCAGGATTCCCTCAGCTCCCCTGCTCCTGAAATGAGAGGATCAAACCACAGCAGCCCCTGGATGTGAACTCAAACGGGCTCTATTCGCTGCTCAGGCTAATTGAATTAGGTGAACTTCAGGCTGGAGGATAAGCAGAGCTTGCCCTCACAGCCCCTGGGTTTATTTTCATTTACTGTTCTGGAAAACTCCAGTGGGGCTTCCATCAGAGCAGTTGGGTCCTGGGCTCTTTCCACCTGCCCTGGGTAGGAATTCTGTGGGGTTTTTGGGAATGTTACTCACTATTAAATGCTTTTTATTCCTATAAAATTTTGGGAATGTTACTCTCTATTAAACGGTTTTTATCCTATAAAATTTTGGGAATGTTACTCTCTATTAAAAGGTTTTTATTCCTATAGAATTTTGGGAATGTTACTCTCCATTAAGTAATTTTTATTCCTATAAAATTTTGGGAATGTTACTCTCCATTAAATAATTTTTATTCCTATAAAATTTTGGGAATGTTACTCTCTATAAAATGGTTTTTATTCCTGTAAAATTTTGGTAATGTTACTCTCTATTAAATGGGTTTTATTCCTATAGAATTTTGGGAATGTTATTCTCTATTAAATGGTTTTTATTCTATAAAATGGTTTTTATTTTATTTTTATTGTTTTATTTTATTTGGGTGGGAATTCCGTGGGGGTTTTTTGGGAATGGTGGCGTGGAAGTGGTGGTGGATGCTGTGCAAAGGCTTCCTTTGGAGCTGGGGGGCAGTGCCAGGCTGGGGGGGCAGTGCAAGGCTGGGGTGGCTGTGCCCAGGGTGACACCAGTGTCACAGGGGGTGGCACCAAGTGTCAGAACTCAGCACATCCCTCCGGGTGTCCAGAGTTACCCAGGACCCCGTCAGGGGGCTCAGAGACCCTGGGGATCTGATTGTGACCCCTGGAGCGAGTTACCAGCTTTGTATGAGGACCTGAAAGCCACACAGGTTTGAATGGTGTAATAACAGAATAATCACAGGGTGGAAATGGAGATTTTAGGATTTTTGGTATGGGGGTTATGGGGGCAAAATGGAAGAAACTGGGCATGTCCAGCCTTTCTTCTTCTTCTTCTTGTTCTCCATTTTCTGCAGTGATGTTGACACTTTGGGGTTGGTTTAGAGCAGAAGTGCACTGTCTAACAAAGGTGACAGGTATTGGGAATTAAGTGTAAATATGTCATATGCAGTTTGTGGTATAAAAGGACAACGCAGAGTGCCTGTGGCTGCCCTGCTGAGCAGACCTGGGCTGGGCAGAGAGAAAATTTTATGGATAAGAATTAATAAACAACCTCAATAGGGAAAAGATAAGAGTCCAGACTCGTTCTTCAGCCGTGTGGGCTGAAGCAGAGGCACCCTGCACATCTGGGGGCAGCAATTATCAACCAAAACCCGAGAGCGCAGGATCCATTCCCTGGTGCTGTCCCTGCTGTCCCCATCCCGTGGGGGGCACAGCACCCCCAAAATCTGGCCCAGCCAAGGGGGCTCCATGAGGGACAGGACAGAGGTGAGGGTGGGCAAGGAGAGCCCCCAACCCTCCCTTATGCCATCAAGACAAATTTAATCCAAAAACTTCGGGCAGGAGGCTTCAATAAGCCCCGAGGACCCTGCCAAGAGCCGCACTCCCCGTGTCCAAGAGCACAAAGCTGGACATGTAAGACATGCAGAACGCGCTGTCAGGGCAGGCCAGTGCCAGCCAGCAAATCTGCAGCAGTGGGAACATGAAATATTAATCACGGGTGCATAAAACAATAGGAAAAAGCTGCCTTTTGGGGCAGCCATCCATCCTCGCTCGGCAGGGAACATCAAGAGACGCTAATGCCGTGCAGGTTGTGCTCAAAGACCCGCCTGCCCCCATGGTCACGCGAGGAGCGCTCGCTTTGAAGTCGAAAATAGACTGTAAATGTCTTTTGTGCGAGATGAAACATGATAAGACATGAAAACCGGCAGGCTAAACTGTACTTAATCACGGCGGCTTTACAAGCAACAAATCACCGCTGCAGACAGTGCAGGGGATCGTCTGAACGAGCAGCACGTGGGGACAGAGCCCCGGAGGGCATCGGCCTCCCCAAAGGGGTTTGGGGTGGGGGCACAGCGGGGCGGCCACGGGAGCGGCCACGGGGATGGGATGGGGCTCATGGGGATGGGATGGGGCTCAAGGGGCTGGGATGGTGCTGGTGAAGGTCTGGGATGGTGCTCATGGAGCTGGGATGGGGCTCATGGGGATGGGATGGTGCTCATGGGGATGGGATGGGGCTCATGGGGATGGGATGGAGCTGGGATAGGGCTGGAGCAGTGGTGGCAGGGCTGGGATAGTGCTCTCAGGGCTGGGATGGTGCTCACAGAGCTGGGATGGTGCTCATGGGGCTGGGATGGATCTGATGTGAGGCTGGGATGGTGCTGGGATGGTGCTCTCAGGGCTGGGATGGGGCTGTGAAGGGCTGGGATGGTGCTGGAAGGGCTGGGATGGTGCTGGGAGGGTTGGGATGATGTTCACAGGGCTGGGATGGGGCTCATGGAGCTGGGATGGTCCTGGGATGGTGCTGGAAGGGCTGGGATGGTGCTCACAGGGATGGGATGATGATGGCAGGCCTGGGATGGTGCTGGGAGGGCTGGGATGGTGCTCACAGGGCTGGGATGGTGCTCATGGAGCTGGGATGGGGCTCATGGGGCTGGGATGGATCTGATGTGGGGCTGGGATGGTGCTGGGATGGTTCTCACAGGGCTGGGATGGGGCTGGTGAAGGGCTGGGATGGTGCTCACAGGGCTGGGATGGGGCTCATGGAACTGAGATGATGACGGCAGGCCTGGGATGGTGCTGGGAGGGTTGGGATGGTGCTCACAGGGCTGGGATGGTGCTTACAGGGATGGGATGATGATGGCAGGCCTGGGATGGTGCTGGAAGGGCTGGGATGGTGCTCACAGGGCTGGGATGGTGCTTACAGGGATGGGATGGTGCTGGAAGGGCTGGGATGGTGCTCACAGGGCTGGGATGGTGCTCACAGGATGTTCACAGGGCTGGGATGGTGCTGATGTGGAGACTGGAGCAGTGCTGGGATGGCTGACCTGGTGCTGGCAAAGCTGATCTGGATCTTGCAGGGCTGGATTCATATTGGCAGGGCTGGACTGACACTCTCAAGCCTGGATTGGTGCTGGCAGGGCTGGACTGGTGCTGGCACAAGCCTGACCCAGCACTCCCAGGCCAGGCTGAAGCTGGCACAGGGCTGGAGTGATGCTGGCCCAGCCTGGGACAGTCTCTGTCACTGCTGAGTCAGGGATGGAAAGAAAAGTGAATAAAACCCACTTAATAGAGAGTAACATGTCTCTTTATAATGCTCCTCACTAAACTGAGACTTGATTAGCCTCAAAGTAAAAACTTCTCACGCTGTTAGTGAATTATGAATAACGCACTCTAAAAAATCATATCTATAAACAACAATCACAAAAAGACAGATAATAATTGATTTAATTCTTTCCTTTAAGGCCTGAGAAAAGTTATCTCTGTTCTTTCTTCAGCTAAGCTGAGACTATCCCCAGTCCTCCCTGGTGAGCCCCTCCAGGGCCGAGGGGTGCTGTGGTGGGCACGGCTCTCCAGGCATGGAATCATGGAATTGGTAAGGTTGGAAAGGAACTTTAAACTCATCGAGTCCAACCAGCAGCACCACCATGGTCACAGCAAACTCAAACTCCTCCAGGGCTGCTGACTCCCCAGCCAGCTCCAGGGCTTTAAAATCTCTTCCACAGAAAAGTTTTCCTCTGATCCCATGGAAATCTCCCTGTGCTGCCCTGTGCAGGTGGTGCTGAGCACAGGAACACGCCTGGCACAGGCATTTCCCACCCGGGACAGGCGTTTCCCACCCGGGACAGGCATTTCCCACCTGGCACAGGCATTTTTGATTTTCCCACATCAAAAATGGAGCTGGTGATTTCAGGCGATGCTCACTTGGGAGCAGGAGATAAGACCCCAAAGCAAGCGTCTAAGTATGACTGATTAACAGCTAAACCCTCACTAATTGCCTTAAAAAGTCACATCTCGACAGCCAGGGAAGGGGGGAAAAAAAAAGGATTAAAATTTTCCTCGGGCTAAACATTTTTGCGGCGTGCTCAGACTCGCTGTGGGTGTCTCCAGTCGTTATCTCCCTAATTAACACACATCACAAACCCCAAACAAATAAATTTCCCCACCTTGTGGCTCTGGGAGGTTTAACCAGGCCTGGGGAAGGGATCGGGCAGGGATAGCGGAGGGGGTTTGGGACAGGGTGAAGCTGTTATTGCTGGATGAACTGGAATAAATAAATCCTGGGTTCTCTGCAGCTGCAGGTGCTGGGACAGGTGAGGTGATGGAGGCTCCTCTCCTCCTGCCAGCCCCAGGAAATCATCATGGGGTGGGATAATTTTTTAATTTCCATCCCTTTATTTCCTGCCATTAACACCACACCTGCATTTTCACAGGCCCAAAAAGAACCCAAATAAATCCCTTTGAAGCAAACTGGTGCCAAAGGCCACCAAGGGATGGGAGCTGGCATAGCCTGGCATGGAGACAAAGGCCACCAAGGGATGGGAGGTGGCACAGCTTGGCATAAAGGCAATGTTTGCTGGGATGAGGGTGCCAGAGCATCCCAAATCGGGCTGTGCTCCTGTCCATAAGGATGTGTAACCCCTGAAAGTGCTGCTTTGGGGTCCTGGCCTTTTGGAGCAGGAAAAACCGTGGGTCAGAGGATAAATAAAATTAAATAAATAAGTAGAAATGTAAAATAATAAATGAAATAAGCTAAAATAAATTAAAAAATTAAAATAACTAATAAATAAATAAAATAACTAAAACAAAAATAAATATATAACAAATATATATTATATATTATATAAATATATATTATATAAAATATGTGCATATAATATTTAATAAATAATAAATATAAAATAATAAAAAGAAAAATAATAAAATAACTAATAAATAAATGAAAAACCTAAAATAATAAATATATAACAAATATATATTATATATTATAATATATATAATAAACATATATACTATATATTATAATATATTATGTATTATATGTTATATATTATATGTTATGTGTTGTATATTATATATAATATATTGTATATAATATATTATATAAATATATATAATATATATTATAAATGTATATAATATGTAATAAAGATAAAATAAATAAATAAAAATAAAATAAATAAAATAAATAGTAAAATAAGGATAAAATGAATTAATAAAGAAAATGAAATAAAATCACAGCAATATGGAAGCAGCCATGCCTGTGATGCTGAGCAGCCTCTGGAATCAGGACTGAGCATCCCAGGGGCGCAGCAGGAGCAGGCAGGCACCGGCTCCGAGGAGCAGCGGTAATTGGAGCTTCCGAGCGCCTCCAGGTCATTGCCTTTCCCTCGGATAACATCATTTCTGTGGGGCTTGTTGTCTTATTAGAGAATTAATCTGAGTCTCTGGGCTCTGGATGCTGTGCCGGCGGCTGGAGCCGTCCCGGGAGGGTCAGGGGCAGGTCCCGTGCGGGGCATGCGGGAAAATCCGGCCCAACTCCAAAGGGAGGTCAGCTGGAGGCTACGGGCGAGGAAATGAGCGATTTCTGAAACAATCAGGGAAGTTTGCGTCGGCCTGGAGACGTAATTCAATTTGTGTCGTTAAAGCCGGGCCGGGGCGGCTGCGCCCGAGCAGGGAAAATCCTCTGGTTAAGGCGGAATTGTCATTAGTGGGATAATTAAACCAGGGGGAACGGCACAGGGAATGGCCGGGCCGGGAGTGAGGGGGGAAAAGAGGAATTCTGAGTGCCCCGGGGTCCGGGAGGGGTCACAGTGTGTGCCCAGGGCTGAGGGTGCTCGGGGAGATGGGATAATGGGATGGGATGGGGTGAGATGGGATAATGGATGGGATGGGATGGGATGGGATGGGATGGGATGGGATAATGGGATGGATGGGATCCCTCCTGCAGGATTGCATCCTAAATCCTCAGCACCAGGCACAGCCTGGAGCTCTCCACCCTGAGGACTTCAACATTCCTGCTAAAATCCCATCTCCAGCCAGATTTCCATGAAAACACCCCACTCGTATTTAAACCATCCCCGAGGGGGTGTTGGCTCCGGGGATATTTCCTTGTGGCTGCAGGGCTGGGTGCAGGGATCCCACAGGAGCATCCTCCTTCTTCCCGTCCCTGCTGCAAGGGTTGGGAAAGGCACTGGCACCCTCCCGTGCCCGCATCCACAAACTGCAAGGCAGCAATTTGGAATCTGGGCTGGATCTGCTGCGGGCAGGGCAGGGATGGAGCAATCCTGGCTAAATCCCCCTGGCACGGGCTACAGGAAAGGGATGGGATGGAACAATCCCAGCTGGATCCCTGGCACAGCTGCCCACGATGGGGAGGGAGCTCTGCCATCCCCTCACCACTGGCATTCCCAAGGTTTCCTCCCATTGTAGCACCCAAAAATCCCTTCCTGCCACCTTCCAGGGCCCCCATGGATGCTACCTGACCTGGAGAATCCTGGAAGGGTTTGGGGTGCAAGGGACCTTAAATCCCACCCAGTGCCACCCCTGCCATGGCAGGGACACCTTCACTGTCCCAGGTGCTCCCAGCCCTGCCCAGCCTGGCCTGGGCACTGCCAGGGATCCAGGGACAGCCACAGCTGCTCCGGGCACCTGTGCCAGGGCCTGCCCACCCTCACACGGAACAATTCCCCCTGAATGCCCTAAACCCCAAGGATTACTCAGTGAAAAGGCACTTTGGACCTTCAGACTGGAAGCTGGTGAATAATTAGAGCTGGAGGCTGCCCCGAGCTGAGGGCAATGGGGGCAGGCACTGGCTCCTGAGCTCCAGAGGGGACTTCACCCCTTGGAGCAGGGAACTGGAGCCCAGCAAAGCCCAGCTCAAACCTCCAGGGATCCAGGATCCAGCTCCAAGGGGTGAAGATCCCCTGTGACACTGAGGGTCGTGGCTTCCAGACCTGCAGAGCTTGTGCAGGGAAGTTCTGGTGAGAAATTCAGCTCCCTGTGCCCAGAACGTACCAAGAACACCCTTGGAACAAGCTGAAACTGGCTTCATCTGGGGAAAAGTGCTAAGAGGAGTGAAAACGAAACCTTCCCAGTGCAGCTTTGGCTCTGGGAATGCCCCAACCCCCTCTGCAATGGCGAACCTGGGGAGATGGGAACAGATTCCAGGTAAAAGCACAAACCTCCCACTCCCCCAGGCCCCCCAGCCCTCAGCCAGGAGCAGAGGAGGAACCCAGGGCTCTGGGATGCCATGCCCAGCGTGTTCAACACTCCAACACAGTGAATCAGTGCTTTATTTCAGCATGGACAGGTCCAGCAGTGAGCTCCAGGGAATGAGCCGGGGTGGCAAACCTCCCCTGGTGCCCTCAGATCTGTGGGACTGAGGGAAAACACGAAGAGAGAAAAGGCCCCAAGGTGTCCCCAAGTGTGGGTGCAGCCCCCTAAACCCCAGGGGTCAGCAGCAGCCCCTTGCCTCATTAAAATCCTGGTGTATCCATTCCAGAGGAGGATCTGGCTCCTGGGACAGGCAGGAATGAGGCACTGGATTGAGGAGAATGAGTGTGGCAGCCCTTGGGAGCACCGAGACAGCACAGCCACAACGCTCAGAGCCTGAGCAGTGCCAAGGGCAGCCCCTGGGCCCAATTCCAGCTCCCTCCCACAGGGCAAGGCCAGCAGGACCCTGAGTGCCCCTGGGATGGATTGCACAGTGCTGAGTCAGGGGTAAGGCCAGGCCAGGGCCGAGGACAGCGCTGTGGAACCGTCCCTGCAGGATGGGCAGGGGGGAAACCCCTGGATGCTGCCAGTGGGACCATCAGACATCCCTGCCCCAGCACCCTGGCAGGGTTTATATGGGGCACTTCATAGCATGATCCCAGAATAGCTCCAGGGATTAACCCCGAGCCTGAGCCCAGCTAATCCTGCCTGAGTGCCTGGGAGTGCCAGCACAGCCTGCCTGCCTCTGGACACTGTCACAGCAAAGATCCAGGGCTCAGCACGGGCACAGAGCTCCTGGGTGGAGCTGGAACAGCCCCAGGGGAAACTGAGCCAGGGGGACTGTGAGAGGGAAACCAGGAGAGAGCCAGGACAGGGAAATGAGGAAAGAACCGTGACAGAGAAATCGAGGGGAACTGCAACAGGGAAAACTGGCAGGGAAATCAAAGAATAAAACCTTGACAGGGAAATCAAGAGGAAACCGTGACCAAACAATCAGGGGAAAATTCGGACCAGGAGCTTCCTTGGGACTGCTCCTGCTGTGGGTCCCTTTGGCAGGTCAGTGCATCCCAGGAGTGGAGGCAGGATTAGCCCAGGGCAGTGGCAGGTGCAGCAGCTCACTTACTTCTCCTTCAGGTCAGCTTTACCTAAAAACAGGCGAGGAGCAATGAGGGCTCGTGTTTCTCCCTCCAGAACCAGCAGCCCCTTTTTATCTGGGGGTTTTGTTACACGATATCACCACCGTCACAGCCTGACCAGCAGGGCAACAGCCCATGGCTATGCTGCTAACTGGAATTTGGCTTCCTGAGGCCTTTCCTCAACAGTTTTTCCTTTGAAAACTTCCCCAGGGAATGCCCAGCAAACCTCCCAGCCCCTCAGTGCCACCACAGAGGGTCCCTGCCCTTTTGCACCCTCAGAGAAACCCCCAAAACTCAGCCACCCTCAAAGCCGCTGAGTGCTGGTGACAACCAGGAGCTCCAGCTGAGCTGAGGAGCCTCAAGCTGAGCACAATGAACCGGATTTATCCCAGAAGCAGCTCCCTGCCCTTATCAGCACAGCCAGAGCCACCCTGCTGCAAGCAGTGCAGCACTCTCAGCGTGCCAGAAACAACTCCCTGGGCAGGGCAGGGGCTAGAGCAGTGCTGGTACCTTTGGGGACGAACTTCAGTGAGCTGCTGAATATTCAGAAGCGGGACTGGCCCCTCTTGGGGCCATCGTTGAGGAACTCGTGGCCCAGCCCGTTGCCACACTTGCCGCAGGTCACCTGGGGGAGCAAAGGAGGGGTTGGCAATCAGGGCTCACCGAGAGCCAGCCCGGGGGTGTTTTGGTCACACCCGAGGGTTCGGGGTCCGCACCTTCAACGCCCCCGGGCGCTCCTCGCGCTTGGCCACGCTGTCCTCCCGCAGGGTCTCGGTGAACGCCGGCCACGGCGACGAGTGCTCGTACTTGGCACGGCTGGAGAACAGCTCATGGCCACACTTGGCACACACGTAAATACCTGCGAGAGGGCACGGCAGGGACAGCGCGGGGTCAGGTCAGAGCGGGGACACGGGACACACAGCGCTCATGTCCGGGCTGCGGCTGCCGGACCCCGGGACACCCCCAGGGATCCCCCAGGACACCCCAGGGAACCCCCAGGACACCCCCAGGGCATCCCCAGGTACAGGCAGGGTGTGGAGGGGCAGGATCCCCACTCGCCATTGAGGTTCCCCCAGGGCAGGATCCCCACCAGGGACGGAACCCCCGAGCCCCTATCGGGACCCCCCTCCCCCATCGAGGAGGATTCCCCCACCCCAACCAGGACCGCAGAGGGGGGACCCCCGCCCGGATGCTCCGCAGAAGGAAACCCCCCAAACCCTCCCCAAACCGCTCACCCGGGGGGTTCTGCCTTGCCGGGTGACCCCCCCTGCCCGCCCCGCTGAGACCCCCCGGCCGCACCCCCGGAGCCGGCGGGGAGCCCACTCACCAGGCTGGAAGTGGTTCTTGAACACCTCTCCCCCCAGGAAGGAGCAGAAGGACATGGCTGCGCCCGCTGCCCGTTCCGTTCCGTTCCGTTCTGTTCCGTTCCGTTCCGTTTCGCCGGCCCGGCCACGCCCCCGCCGCGCCCCCCCCCCGAACCACCCCCGTGTCCCTCCCCTCCTCGTGCCACCCCCTGTCCCGCCCCTCTCAGTGCCACCCCCGTGTCCCTCCCATCCACCGGTCCCTCCCCGGTCCCTCCCCGGTCCCGCCCCTGCGGCCCCGCCCCGCCGCCCGCAGAGGGCGCTGCGGGCCCGGCGGTCCCGGGGCGGTCCCGGTACCGGGGGGACCCCGCTCCGAATCCCCCGTTGATCCCCGGGAGCCCCGGCCCGGCCCAGCCCCCGCGCGGGCTCCCGGTGGCGGCGGAGCGAGGGCAGCCCCGGCGGGGGCGCGGGGGGGCGCGGGGCGGAGCGCGGAGCCCGCTCGGGGCTGCGGATGCTCCGTCCGGCACCGCCGGTGGCAGCGGGGCGGGCGCCAGCCCGGCTCTGGGCGTCTGTAACGGGCAGCGCGACCGCGACGGAGCCGCCGGTACCGGCTCTTCAACGGCGGTACCGGCACCGGTACCGGCAGCGCTCCGGCCCTGCTATCCCAGCACCGGCACCAGTGCTTGGATCCCGGCACCAGGACCGACCGGCCTCACTGACACCGGCACCGCCACTGACACCGGTACCGGCTCTTCTTCCCCGGCACAAGGTCCGGTGTCCCCGCCACCGGGACTACACCCCGTTATCCTCCCCCGGCACTGGGACCACTCCGATTCCCCGGCATTGCTCGTCCTTCTCCTGCACCGGCACCGACCGGCCCTTCCCGGCTCCCCGGGCCCCCGCCTGCCGCAGGTACCGGCGCTGCGGGGCCCGGGGCGGGCGGCGGGGCCGGGCAGCCCCGGTTTCCCCCGCAGGGTTGGGGGCGGTGCGGACCGGGGGTCCCTCAGGCGCTCCTGGGCTCTGGGGATGGTGCGGGCACAGCAGGGACCGCCCTGTCCCGGGATGGGAGCGGGCACAGCAGGGACCACCCCGTCCCGGGAGCGCAGAGCGTGGCCCCCGGGGGATGCGGGGTCCAACCGGGGGATGCGGGCTCTGACCGGGCCCGTGGTGGGCGCGGGGATCCCCGCAGGAGGAGGAGGTGACAGCCCGGCGTGTGGCAAGGTGAGGGCTCTGAAGGTGAACCTGGGCAGGTTCCAAAGGGGCTGAGCTGCTGCGGCTTCCTTCTCCTTGCAGAGATCAGCAGCGCAAATCCCTGCTCGGGGACTTCATCCAAACCTCTCACCGGGGTGAGTCCCCGGGCTTGGGCTCTGCTGGAAGCGGCGCCTTCCTTGGTGCAAGAGGAAGAAATCTTGGTGCTTTTTGGCCAAAACGCGGCTCTGGTTCCCTGCGGGGATGGATCCCCGCTCCCAAATGCAGCCGGGCGTTGCGAGACCCCGGCGTGGGGCCGCTGCCCTGTCGGAATTAGGTCAGGCTTCGTTCATCCCGGGCCGGCTGAGCTCCCGCCGCAGCCCCGGGATTGATGGCTCGGGGCAGGAGCCCGGGCGGGGGGATGGAAGGGGCTCCGCACGGCGGGGAACGGGAGCGGGGACGCGCAGCATCACCGGCACCGCACGGAGGGATGGAGGAGGGGGATGCGCTGCTTTGAAAGCGCCTCCCGTAAGATCCACCGAGATCAGAGGAGCGGGATGTCAGGGAAAGCTCCAAATAGACTCCAAATAGGGCCCCGCACAGCCCAGCGCTGTGGATCTGCAGGCGCTGGAAGGAGCTGCAGCTGCCAGGAGCTCCCGGCAGCATCATCCATCGGGTAACTGCTGCTCCCTGCAATTCCTGCGGCGAGGCTGTGCCGGAGGGAACGGGATGGATGTGGGGAGTGGCTGGATCCTGCCCCATGGCTCAGAACCCCTGTGAGCTGCAGGGGCCCACGCAGCTCAGGAAGACGAGTGGAAATTGGGAAATTGGGAAATTGGCTGAGACACGGGAGTGAGGCAGAGCCCAGAGACAGGCAGGGCTCAGCTCCAGCCCTGGGATGCACAGGGTGCTGGAGAGGCTTTGGGAGTGGCTCCTGGGGCTGGCAGGGTCTCAGGCATTCCAAAGCAGCACAAAACCCACCCCGGTATCCACCAGTAAAACCCCTGAGAAGCAGCGATGTGATGTGGAGCTGGGGGCAGGGGAGGGATCTGGGATCCCACCCTGCCCAGCCCGCTGGCCACAGTTACATCTGAGCTTGCAGAATTCCCTCAGAGCCACCCCAGTGCTCCTGATCCCGGGATAATGCAGGGACAGCCGGCTCTGTCACTGTGCTTTGTGCAGATAATTAGAGAGGGATTTCCAGCTCCTTTGGCTGCGTGAGGAAAGCGCTGCTGTGGTGCCACTGCCACCCTAATTAACCACAGAGGACCGAGGGAAGTTAATGAAGTTGATATTTCAATTAACTCCCTGATCCTACAAGCAGAGCAAACACCAGGCAGGCGGTGCCCACCCGGAGCTGCCACCCTGCCAGGCTGTGCCAGGCCACCTCTGCTGCCCTGGCCATGTCAGGGAATGTTCCAGGGGGACACACTCCAGGACTCCAGCCCAAGCTGGGTCACAGCTTGTCTCTGTCCGGTCGTGTCAGGCCCTGAATTTGAGCCAAAGCTAGGAGCAAGGAGTGGAATTTTGGGGCTGGAATGCAGGGAGAGGCTCACTGATGGTCATGGCTTTGGTGTGTCCTCACACAGCGAGGGGGGACACTGTCATTGGGGGTCTTGTGTGACTGTCCTGGGCTCTGTGTCCCGCTCAGCAGACATCCCCCTCAGCCCCAGTCCTTCTCAGGGATGTCCTGGAAGGGCTGGGATCACCCCTGAGAGCTCTTTGCTGGCACCACCATCACCCCACTGCCCAGTGACCCCATGAGCCCAGCCAGCTGCCCCCATGACAACCCCTGCAAGGACCTTCATGTCAGATTTATCCTGCAGAGAGCACAAAGATCCCCCTGATCCTGCAGGGCTGCAGCCTGGGCACCCCCACACTCAGTGCTGGGGCACCCCCACACTCAGTGCTGGCTCTCTGGAGCCTGAGGCAGCAGCAGAGCCTCCCCCAGGGCTGCACCTGCCCCTGGGGTGCTGCTGGTGCACCAGGACACCCAGCAGGGTCTGCCCTGCTGCCCACCCTCCCCAGAGGTGGCTGCAGCAGCAGCAGCATAGCCGCCCCTGTACTCACCATCCCTGCCAGAGGAGAACTCCCATACAAACCCAGGCTATTATTATCTCTGTCTTCCACCGTGCTAATGGTCTCTCAGGAAACAGACTTCTTTTTTTTTTTTTCTTTTTTTCCTTTTTTTTTTTTAATCTTTGAAAACCCACGAGTGGTGGGAACGGAGAGCTGGGCACGGTGGAGTGAGCACAAGGAGCACCAAGGCCAGCACAGGGAGACACTGTCCCCTGACCTGGCAGGGACACGGAGCAGGGACCAGCCAGGATCCTCCAGGGACCAGCCCAGGGGCGTTCTGGTAGGAGCAGCCAGGGGTGGTGGGCAACACTGGGCATACTGGGGATGCTGGGAGTGGCTGTGATGGGGCCATGGGACCCCTGCATGGTGAGGGACAGGGGCTGCAGTGCTGGGTGGGAGGGGGACAGGGCCCTGCAGGGTCAGGGGAGGGATCCCTTGGAACCACACACGGAATGCTTTGGGTTAGAAAGGACCTTAAAGGGAAGGGACCTTAAAGACCCCCCCTGCCATGGACAGGGGCACCTTCCCTAGAGCAGGGCCCCTCTCAGGCCCAGCCCCACTACTCATTGCCCTGCTCACCCCTCCTTTGGCTGTTTTGGTGCCTTGCCAATGGTGCCAGCAGTGCCACCAGCACCAGCCAGGCTCTGCCGGGGGCTGGGACCATCACCCGTGGATGATCCGAGGTTAACAAGTGGCTCCTGCAAAGGAGAAGCAAAGCAAGAGCTGAGATTATATAAAGGGGGCTGGAGGCAGCTGCGGCACAGGCTGTGATTAATTCCTGGCACCGAGGAGCTCTGAAGATCCAGGGCGGTGCGCTGGGAGGATGAGGCAGCCCCAGGGTCCTTGGGATGCATTCCTGCTGCCGCTGCAGGGCTGCTGTGAGGGGAGGGGGACAGGGAGGGGCTGAGCACTCCAGGGACCCGCTGGGGGCTGACTCAGCACCGCGGTGCCCTGCAGAGCCCGTCCTGCAGATCCCTTCTCCCTCCCAAAACCACGGCGGGGACACGGCTCAGGGCAGGCCAGCCCATGGAGAGCGGCAGTGAGGGGTGGTGGGGACAGGACAGCCCTTCCCTGAGGCCATGGGCCCCCTCAGGACAATGGAAACTTGGTGTTAGAAGAACTTTTGTCCTCTGCATCCCCAGTGAAGGCAGAGATTGCTGACTGGGCACTGGGGCCGCAGCTTGGGCCGGCTCCAGTTTGGATCCATGCAGCGCTCGAAGCTGGGGCCAAACCATGAACGTTCAGAGGAGTCAGGGAGTCCTGCCCGCTGGCCTGGCAGCCCTGGGCTGGCGCTGGAGCAGGGGAATATCCTGGTGTGGAAAATCCCCTTGTTTGGCTGCAGCCCTGGCTGGCAGCTCTGGGCTCTCTCAGCCCCATGGATGATTGCCTGGCTGGCTTTATCCTCCTCGGACAAGCGGGTTCTCACATGCAGATATTGAGGGAACAGCCTGGCAGGGCCCAGCTCGGTGTGAGGGTCCGGGGGATGCAGGAGCAGAGCAGGGATGGATGTTCTGTGCCCCGCGGTGACACGGAGGTGACGCGGAGCCCTTCCAGCTCTGACAGTCGCTCCCCTGCCCCTCGGCAGGGCCGCCGGCGATGCGAGCCATGGCAGACCCGGCTGCGGTGGCAGCGGACGCCTCTCCAGCCCTGGCACCGAGCCCGGGCTCCCCTCGGCGCGGGGACTTGGAGGCACCGACGCCGCACGCCCGGGAGGACGGGGGCGGCCGGGATGGCTGCGGGCTCCTTCCCTCGGCAGACGGGGACACGAAGCGTCCCCCCTCGCCCCAGCCCGGGGGGATGCTCCTGGCCGAGCTCCCGCGGGCCCCCCAGCCCCGGCTGAGCCCGGCCCGGTCTCGCACGGCTCCGCCGTCTCCCAGCGTGTCACCGTCGGAGAGCCGAGCCGCGCTGCTCCGGCTGCGCGACGCCAGGCTGGAGGACACGAGGCGGCGGCTGTCGGAGGCCGTGCAGGAGCCCCTGAGCCGCCTGAGCCGCCTGATGGCCGAGGAGAGCGGGCCCAGGGAGCCGGGGGGCAGCCCCGGGGGCGGCCGCGGGGCCGGGGGCCGCCGCCTGCGGGACTGGACGCCCTGGGAGCCCACGCAGAACTGCCGCTACGAGATCTGCTCCTACGGGGACGTGATCCAGGTGGTGGAGGTGGCACAGAGGGACACGGAGCCTCCGCCGGTCCCAGCGGCCGAGGAGACCCCGGCGGCGGCGCGGCCTGGGGGCTCCGTGCCGGGCAGGGCCCTCGGCGGCATCGCCCTGCTGGCCTACGGCTACCTGGTGCTGCCGCTGCCGCCCTACGCCGCCGGGCTCGGCCTGGGGCTGCTCTGCGGGCTGCTGCTGGGCTTCCTCGCCATCCTCCTCCTCGTGCCCAGGGCTCCGCCGGCCGCTCGGGGACCCTGGGGCCGCCTGCGCCCCAAGCTGCTGCCCGGGGAGCCGCGGGAAGCGCCGCACCTGCAGGTAGGAGCGGGTGCACCGGGATGAGGGGCTGGGGGTGTCCGTGGTGAGGAGGGGAACAGCCGGCTCCCTCTCCCCGTTCTGCAGGGCTGGATGAACCAGCTGCACGCGTACGACCCCGAGCTCTTCCACCCGTCCCTCACGCACTCGGTGCTCGCCGTGCTGGACGGGGCCACCCTCAAGCTGTCCTACCCCAAGAGCAACATCCCGCGCAGAGCCACCTTCGAGGAGGAGATCCTGGACGCCGTGTTCGTCAGCCACCGCAGCTACGACCTGACAGACGCCAAGGTGAGCCCGGGGGTCCCCAGGAGCCTCCTTCCCACGGGGACCCCCCAGCCTGGCCCGGGCACATTCTGCTCTCGGTGCTGCATGTCTCCCTGTGCCCCTCCAACCTGGTTTGGGCTCACCCCGCTCTCGGTGCCGCAGGTGTTCCTGTGCCCCCCCAGCCTGGCCCGAAAGCGGACGTGGAACAAGAAATATCCCATCTGCGTGCTGCTGCCCGAGGCGGCCGAGGCAGAGGGCAGCGAGGAGCAGCGGGACACGGAGCCGCAGGGGGACGAGGGCAGCAGGAAGGCCCCGCTGGCCGGGCAGGACAGCCCGGGGGACAGCAGGGACAGGTGCCTGTACCTGTTTGGGAGGACAGGGCGGGAGAAGGAGGAGTGGTACCAGCACCTCGTGCAAGCCTCCCGTGGAACAGCCAGCGGCCACGGTGACACCAGGGCAGGTGAGGGGCAGCCACCGGGGCTGAGCCAGGAGCACAGTGCCTTGGTGGGCAGCAGGGAGCGTGGAGGGACGGGGAGGAGCCCAAAGTGTAGCCAAGAGAGTTCAGATGGTCAGCACAGGGTGGGTGGCATGTCACTGGTGTCATGGACAGGCATCATGTCACCCCTGATGCCATCCTGACTGAACAGACTGGGTATTAGGAATATTGGATATTAGTGAAAATTGGATATTAGGAGTACTGGATATTACTGAATATTGGATATTACTGAATATTGGATATTAGGAACAAGGCTTTTACTGAAAGGGCTGTCCAGGCCTGGGGCAGGGGTGGAGTGCCCATCCCTGGAGGGGGTTAAAGCCACATGGATGTGGCACTTGGCGACACGGGTTGGTGCTGGCCTGAGTGGATTGCTGACATTAGGGAGGTTTTCCAAGCTCAGTGATTCTGTGATTCCTCATCCCCAGGCACAGGATGGGCTCCTCAGAGCAGCGGCAGCAGCAGCGGGGGCAGCACCGAGGACATCCCATCCACGGATCCCTCCAGGGACCTGTCAGGGAGCACTGAGGAGATTTACCTGGACTACAGCACCTACATGGCCCGATTTGTTCCAGCACAGGGGGCAACCAGCCCAGAGAGGAGCCCCTCTCATGGAGCTCTGGGCAGCTCCACGCCCACGAAGGTGAGAGGGACAAACCCAGCACTGAGAGCAGGGCTGGAGGCTGATGGAGCCATGCTTCCAGTGTGTGGTTTGCTTGAGCAGCCGTGCCTTGGGGCAGGGAGCACAGACAGCAGGTCCCACTGCTCACAGAGCCACCTCACTGCAGGGGCTGGTGGCTGCTGTCCCCTCCCAGGAGGACACGGCCAGCATGGCCTGGATGAACGCGCTGGTGGGACGCATCTTCTGGGACTTCCTGAGGGAGCAGTACTGGGCAGAGCAGGTGTCCAACAAGATCCAGAAGAAGCTGAGCAAGATCAAGGTGAGAGGCAGGAGCATCGCTCAGGGAGCTCTGTTCCCAAGGCCCCACGGTGAGTGGTGACTGTCCCCATGGGGGATTCCCTCCATCAGCTCCCGTATTTCATGAACGAGCTGACGCTGACAGAGCTGGACATGGGCACATCCATCCCCTCAGTGCTCAGTGCCTCCAGCCCCACCATCAATGAGCGAGGTAAGAGCCCCACAGAGGCACGGGGACCCCAATGCTGCCTCCAGGTTGGCTTTGCAGAGCTGCCAGCCCAGTCCCCAGAGCTGGGAGGGCTTGGCAGTGCCCAAGCAGCTCTGACCCCTGTGGTGCTGACCTGATCTCACCCTGTCCCTCTCCCTGGCAGGGCTCTGGGTGGACTTGGAGGTCACCTACAGCGGCTCCTTGCAGATGACACTGGAGACAAAGATGAACCTCAGCAAGCTGGGGAAGGAGAGCTCTGCAGAGGAGAGCAGCCCTGCAGAGGCAGGCAGAGAGGGGTAAGGAACCTGCCCGTGGGTGGGCTCACCCTGCTCCTCCTGCCCCGGCGAGGCGAGGCCGCTGTCCCCGAGCGGGCTGTGACCTCCTGGGCTGGCAGGGCCCGGCCACGGCTGATCCTGCTGGCAGACAGCGACGCCGAGTCCTCCAGCGCTGGCTCCTCCGACGAGGACGATGCCACCGGTGCAGAGCCCGTGGGAGCCCCGGGGGAGCGGCTGCCCCCGCCCGGCACCGAGGGGTACGGGGGTGCTGGGGGTCTGTCTGTGCCATGGGGGGCACGGGGAGGGGATGGGGGCACACAGTGCCACATCAGCACAGGGGCATGGGGATGGTGTCCATGGCAGGACACACACAGCACATTGTGGCAGCTTCCAAAGGGGACTCTGTCCCTGTCCTCTGTCCCTCTCTGTGCTGTGGCAGAGGGCTGGGGGACCCCCAAACCCAGCAGGGCTGAGCTGGGACCCCCCCTTGCTTTAGGCACGTCAGTGGGAACAGCACGAGCAGGAGGATCCTGCGCTTCGTGGATAAGATTGCCAAGTCCAAGTACTTCCAGAAGGCCACGGAGAACGAGTTCATCAAGAAGAAGATGGAGGAGGTGTCCAACACGCCGCTGCTGCTGACGGTGGAGGTGCAGGAGCTGGCAGGAACCCTGGCTGTGAACATCCCCCCGCCACCCACCGACCGTGTCTGGTACCAGCTCTCCTTCCCCACATCACATCCCGCTGCCAGTGCCCCTTGCTCCCTGCAAGGAGCCATCCCAGGGCTTTGGGCTCATCTTGGCACCAACAACCCAAAGCTGCTCCCCAAAGGAGCTCACAGAGCTCATTCCTCTGAGTCTGCACCCAGGCCAGCACAGATCTGGGTGCCCTGAGCTGTCACCTCCTCCCTAACCCCCTCAGTGGCTGTGCCACACCTGTGATGCAGGTGATGCTTTCTGCCTGTTTGCTCTCCCCTCACAGGTACAGCTTCCGAGTGCCCCCGCAGCTGGAGCTGAGGGTGCGCCCCAAGCTGGGCGAGCGGGAGGTGACATTCCTGCACGTCACTGAGTGGATCGAGAAGAAGCTGAAGCATGAGTTCCAGGTGCCTGGGCTGCTGCTCAGGGCCTCAGCAAGCCCTGCTGAGCCTTGGGCATTGCTGCCATCGGGGAGAGGCAGCCTCAGTTGGGGCCAGTTGTTTCTGCAAAAAGCCCGCACTGGTCTGGTCTGGCCAGCTTGGAGCAGTGACAACACAGAACCCAAATAATGAGCTCAAGGGCTGAGGAAAAGTGATTTCCTTCCATCATTTGCAGCCCTGCCCCAAGCAGGGAGGGTTCAGCCCCAGAAGGGTTGAATCCACCTGTCCATTCTGGTTTGGGGATGTTTGGGAGATTTGCCTTCCCAAGGGTTTGTGTTCAGCCTCTCACCTCTGCTCAAAGAGCAGAAATGTCCCCAAAGACATTTAGGGTCCCCCAAAAGCCACACATTGGATGGTTGGTCCCTCTCCTCTGCTGTGACCACCCCTGCAGCCATTGAGGTGGTCAGGGCAAAGAAAAACTGTCCCTGCTTGTCCCCACCCTGATATCCAGAGCTGGGACCCTCCTGGGGCTGCTGCTCTGGGGTGGGAACCCAGAACCTCCAGTTTATCCCCACGTGGCTCCTGCCAAGCCTCCTCCAGGAGTGTCCCCGTGCTGCTCAAACCCACTGATTTGTTACTCTGAATTCCTCTTTGCAGAAAATCCTGGTGATGCCAAACATGGACGATCTCATCATGCCCATCATGCGCTCTGGCCTGGATCCTTGGCCCCCCAGCCCGGGACCGCCCCAGGATCCACCAGCCACGGGGGACAGGAGGCTCTGAAGCACAACCCATGGGCAGGGACACTGCCCAGAGCTCAGGGACCTCACTGGGACATGGGACAGCCGGGGCTGTGCCTGGATTCATCCTCACGCTCTGCTTGTGCAGATGAGCCTCCTCAGATCCTGCAAGCACACGTTCAGGGCACAGCCAGGCTGCTGGAGACCCAGGGATTCCACAGCCACGCTCCAGGACTCCTGGTCAAGCAGGCAGCTCGGGGCAGGGGAGGGCTGGGCTTCCCACTGTCTGCTTCCAAAGAGGGTGCAGGACACCTGGATCACGGCACTGAAGGAGTTGGGATCATTGCTGATCCAGAATTCCCAGCTCTGGGGCATGCCCCCTCCCCACAGGCAGCTGGGCTGCAAGGACAGCACGGGTGGGAAAGGCTCCCAGGTGAATAAATCCATCTCTGCCCAGCCCTGCCTGGCAGCCCTCTTGTTGTGCACAATTCCCACCTCTGCCAGGGTCCCAGCCACGATCAGGGGGCTTTGAGCAGGAGAAGCCCCCAGGCTGCACCTTCAGCTTGGCAAAAGCAGTGCTGGAGGTGTGTGGGAGAGGCGAGAGGAGACAGGCAGGGAGCTGGGCAGAGCCAGGCCATGGGCTGGCCCAGTATTCCCAGTGGAAACTGGGGCAGAAGTGCTGAAATGTGCTCTGCTCTCTGCTGGATGAGAGGGGGGATATACTTCGTGGTGATTTGGGTGAGAGGGAAAAATTCACTGGGAGGAGAGGAAAGGGAGGATCCAGAGGGCACAGCTCTCACTTGGCTGTCCCAGTTAGTCCCCATCCATGTGGGCCAGTCCCAAATGCCACTTTTCCCATCCCCAGCTGCTGAGGAGCCTGAGAACAGGCAGGACACCCCTCCAGAAGGAGAGAGGAGCAGGCATGGCTTGGAGCCCCTTTATTGCAAATGCCCAGCAGGCAGCCTTGGATCTCTGTCCTCAGAGCTCTTCCTGCACACCTGGCTTCTCCTTCACCAAATGCTTCTTCTGGGGGCCCTGGAAGAGAGCAGAGAGGAGAGTTTGGATTTAGGGACACACAGACCTGGCCTGCATGGCTGTGTCTGAAAGAAAGGCAGCTCGGGCCAGCAGCTGAAAAATGGGATTATCCCACAGCAAATCAATCCTACGGGAGCAGGTGGCAGGAATTACTTGTGTCCCTCAACTTCCAGACAAATGTGATGTTTTAGCACAGAATCCATGGGGCAAAGTGGCAAAGAAAAGAGCTGCAGCCAGGTCAGACCTCCTCCTGTCACAGCAGCTCAGGGCTGGCAGTGACACAACAGGCTCCTGACACTGAGCTGAAGGAAATCAGCTTAACCTCTAAAGAGCTCTGCAGAGGCAGTGCCTCACCAATCCCCCTGGCAGCTCTAAGGAGGCTTAGCCAGCTTCACATGGCATTTCTGGCTGACAGGCCACAGCCAGACCCAGTTTACATCTGCGTGGGACACACACACTTGTTTCTTTCCCTTCTCCCTCTCCTGGTTTACTCAGTGCTTCCTCCGCTTCAGACTCAGACTCACACCAGCCTGGTGAAGGCTGCAAAACTATTCAGGGAACTGCTGTGTTTGGATTATTTAATTATATTTTTTTTTTGCCCTGGGTTTAAGAAAAATACACTGTTTGGCCTTCTTGAAAGCTTCTGACAAAAGCACCATGAATCTGCATCTGAATTTGACCCAAACTTTTTTTCCTCTGAGAACATTAAAGCTATAAATCATCCCAAACAAATCAAAGCAGTGCACAATTCTGAGTGAAAGGCACCATATGGCCAAGACAGTGCCTGCCAAGTTAACTGCTTGTTTAAAACTTCCCATGGTGAATGGGAACTGGTTGCCCATATGGTCTTTTATTTGCTGGTTGAGTTGTCTTGGATCACTCACACAACCATCCTGTTCTTCCTCAGCATCATTTCTGCTGTGTGAACTGAATTCATGGCTGCCTTTAGGCAAGAGAGCCTCAAACATTTACTTGGCTGCTGTTGTATCAAGGAACACACCACAGAATCATGGAATCATAGAATCCTGGGATGGTTTGGGTCGGAAGGGACATGAAACTCATCCAGTTCCACCTCCCTGCCCATGGAAGATGCTTGGTTGGAATCAGACAGTGGCAGACTGAGGAACTCACCATGAAAGCTCTCTTCTCTTGAGCCGTCTGGAAGCGGCCGTGGCCGAATTTGGAAGTGGTGTCAATGAATTTGAGCTCGATGGCTTCGTGAGCCCGGCGGCTCGTGTGCACCAGGAGGGACTGGGAAAGAACAGCCACAACAGCAGGGGAAGTGTCACAGAACAGCTGGTCTCATGGAAGCAGGGCTGGAATATCCTCTAAAACATCCCCTCAAAAATCTGTGTTCTCACAGCGACACCCTGGGGCTCAGATGGGAGAGAGCTTGCAGAGCTGCTCTTTGCTCAGCATTGCACAGAATCACAGCATCAGCCAGGCTGGAAAAACCTCTGAGATCACCAAGTCCAACCTATGACCTGACCTTGTCACCCAGACCATGGCAGTGAGTGCCACATCTGTCCCTAAACACCAGGGACTCCACCACCCCATCCCTGGGCAGCCCATTCCAGTGCCCACTCACCTTTCTGTGACAACCCAAGGTTTCATTTCTGGAATGAGCCACAGCCCTCAGAGCTCTCCAGCTCCATCCACCTGCTAACACTGCACCAAGGACCTGCCCAGTGTCCCTGCCCAGCACTTGGAGGGTTCTGCAGGTGGGGAATGTGCTCCTGGGGAGCTGCAGCCCATCCCAGGTGCTCTCACCTTGCGCAGGGTGAGGACGCGCTTCCTGGTGCCCACCACACAGCCCTTCAGCATGAGGAAATCGTTGTTGACCTCCCCATAGTGAGGGAAACCACCCTGTGGGGAGAGCAGAGGGGTGGGTGGGCAGGAGAGCTGGCTGGGAGGGTCAGGGGGGCACGGCCCTGTCACCCCTCAGCCCTCACCATGGGCGTGATGGTCTTCTCAGTGATATCATAGTGCGTCGAGGCGTTGTTCCTCACCACCTTGCCATCCTCCACGTGGATCCCGTGGCCAATGCGGTAAATCTGGGGACACACAGGCAGTGGGGATGGAGGCTCTCCTGCCCCTTGCTGAGGAGCCTTACAGGGTGCCAGAATCCCCCACAGAACCACGTGGTTTTTGTTGTCATTATATTGCAGAAGCTCTATTATAAGTACATTGCAAGGGTTCCATATTGCTAGAGTTTCATACTCCTTGATGTTTCTTGTAGGCAGCTCCTCCAGGCACTGACCCTGCCTTGTTCTCACAGCAACCAACTGACTTCAGTTCCCCCTTAGCCAACCAATCCACTCTTTTATAACACTCTTCTTCTTGGCTAGAGGTGTGGCCTGTTAACATCAGGCCTGCTCCTAGTCTTTAATAATGCGTTCAGCTGCAACTCTTTAGGGGATAAGATCACATCCTATACCACCTTCATTTACCCATACTGAATTCCCCTACAGGTTTTCACCACGCTGTGCCCTCAAGCAGCAGAAAATCACCAGGAAGGCCATGGAGATGTCCAGGGGAACATCCATGAGGATGCAGGGAGCTGAGGGCAGCGTGGGGAGGAGGGTGTGACAGGATGGAGCCCCCTGGCCATACCTTCTTGTTGATCTCGGTGCGGTGGTGGTAGCCCTTCTGGCCGGCCCTGGCGATGGAGTAGCCCACGCGGGCCGGGTGCCAGGCCCCGATGCAGGCCACCTTCCGCAGGCCCTTGTGCGTCTTCCTGGGCAGCTTCTTGGTGTGCCAGCGGCTGGTCACCCCTGGGGGCGTGGGGACAGTCAGCAGGGCCAGCAGGGAGGGCTGGGGCTGGGAAGGACAGTCCTGTGGCTCTCCTGAGGGACATTCCCTGAGGGACAGTCCCATGGCTCTCCTGAGGGACAGTCCCATGGCTCTCCTGAAGGACAGTCCCTGAGGGACAGTCCTACCACTCTCCTGAGGAACAGTCCCATGGGTCTCCTAAGGGACATTTCCCGAGGGACAGTCCCATCATTCTCCTGACAAACAGTCCCGTCACTCTCCTGATGGACAGGTCCATGGCTCTCCTGCAGTCCTCAGAGGAGGCCGTGCTGGGACGAGATCAGGAGCTGTTCTCACTTCCCAGGGCTTTGGTTAGACCTGCACACACCGAGGAACACCCACACCCCTGCACATATGAGGTTTGTGAAATTCACACCATCACAGACTGGTTTGGATTGGAAAGGACCATAAAGACCATCCAGTTCCAACCCGTGCCATGGGCAGGGACCCGTCCCATTAGACCTGGCTGCTTTATGCACTGACAGTGCCTCAGAGCCTCCTGGGAGGAGGCCTTCACTGGCCTTAATCTCAGGGAAAATCCTTCCAACAGAGATTACCTTGTCAGCTCGTCTGTATCGACACCAGGGGTGCCCCTGTTGGATTTTTCCCTTGCTGAGATTAAGGAAATCGAGCCCTGCCACACCAGAACTGGACGTCATGCTTTAGATCCTGAGGCTTTTTGCTACTCCCTCTACAGAAAGTGAGAGGTTCTAAGCATGGTTAACACTCCCCTACCCCAGAAGCAGCTTCAGGGCAGAGCCCTGTGAGGAGCACAGCCCCATAGCCCCATACCTTTCATGCCGTGGCCCTTGGTCACGCCGATGACATCGATCATCTCGTTCTGGCTGAAGACACTGTGCACAGAGATCTGCTTCTCCAGCCTCTCCCGCACCCAGTCCACCTTCTCAGCCACCGTGCCCCCGTTCAGCTGGATCTCCATGATGTGGGCCTTCTTCTGCCTCAGGGGGAGCAGCCTCATCTGCAGCACACCGTGCTTTAGGGTGGCTCTGAGCCCCACAGACAGGAGGGTGCAGCAGGGATGGGTCCCTCACAATTCGTGAGGGGCACAGGGGTGAACAGAGCCACTGCTTCATCTCTCTGCCACAGCCACCCCCCTTCATAGCAGCCCTGGGTCAGCAGCTCTTTATATCTGGGATTTTATGGAGCCAGCTCCTTGTCCTTGTGCCCAGAGTCCCTGTCTGGCCTTGAGCCAGCTTAGCTCTCCCCCAGATCCCAAAGCAGCCCTTAACTCCAGGGATCAGCATTAAAATGGGCCCGTGTGTATCCAGGAATCAGCATCTGGCAAAACTGTGCCTGCCCATGGGGTTATTTTTGCCCAAAACATTTGACACCAGTTGCTAATTTGAGGTGATCATGAGGTCCCTTGCTGACACAGGACTCAGGACCTGCCCAGGCTCTGCCCTGCTCCTGCTCTCCTGTATGTGGTGTGTGGGTTCCCATTGGGGTGTGGGGGCTCCCCAGGGATCCCAAACCATAGCCCCCATGGCAGCCCTGGAGCAGGAGCTCTGGGAGGGCTCTGGGAGGTCAGGAGGCAGCTGGAAGGGTCATGCATCACCATCTCACACCCTCTGCTCTCTCAGCCCCTGTGACCCCACCAAAACACCCCCTGATCCCATTTCCAGACCTTCAGAGCTGAGGAAGCCCCCGAGCCCCCTGCCCATGCCAGGGGGAGGCTCTGACCTGTGTGTGCATAATGACACGGATGACCTTGCAGTACTTCTTCATGGCTGCAAAATCCTTCTCCAGCTGCTTTTTCCCAGCCTCATCCTGCCATTTCTTGCAGTACTTGGTGAACGCCTTCTTCTTGCTCTTGTGCCTAGGGACAGGAGTGGTTCAGCAGCCATCAGAGCTGATAAAGGGCTGGTGACACTGCAGAGAGGGGACAGGTCACCCTGGCTGCCACCTGTTCGGTGGCACAAGGAACCTGTGGATACCTGAGCCTCCCCTGACTGTCAGGACCTTGAGGTGGGAAGAGGGAGGTGGATAATGAGCCCTGAAAAGGGCTCCTTCAAGGGTAATTCAAACCTTTCTGCATGAGGAATGCAGCTGTCTCCCACTGACTGACTCAGCACCGTCAGAACAGGCGCAAAATCAGAGGCAGGAGAAAGCAGGGACAGAGCCTTGGGGTGAGTGCGTCCCCACGGCACTCACAGGGGATTCCTGCAGCCAGGAAATCACTTCCCTGCTCCCTGTGGGTACCTGAGCCTCACCTGGCTGCCAAGGGTTGGGGTGGGAAGAGGCATGAGCGTGAAAAGGGCTGACAGGAGCAAACAGGGATCAGTGTGGTGGGTGGGTCTCCATGGTGCTGTGACAGGAGACACAATTCCTACAGCTAGGAAATTCGTGTTCCCATTTCCCTCTCCGCTGAGGGGTGTCGATATTTATGAGGGCCAGGGGCCACATTCTGCATCAATTTCCCCCCTGGCAAATCTGGTTTCAGTCCAGCTCAAGGATTCTGGTTAACTGGGGAGCCGAGGAGCTACACGAGGGAAAAGGAACCTGCCACACGATATTGTGGAGAGAGCTGACTTGGTTCGGCTATTAGAATAAATTTACATATGCAAACGCTGCTCCCCAGCACCGGGCTGTCTGCAGTGTATCCCTGTGCATGACTAAACAGGCAGCAGGTTCACTCCTCGGGATCTGAGCTGTCTGGGCATCCTGGAGAGCCTGTGGGATTCCTGCCAGGCATCCCTCACCGGCAGCCCCACAGGAAAACCCCACTCTGGGCATCCCAGGAGGTTGGAAAAGCCCTCCCAGATCATCCAGTCCGACCTGTGGCTGATCCCCAGCTTGTCCCCCAGCCCAGGGCACTGATGCCACATCCAGGGGTGCCTTGGACACCCCCACCACCGCCCTGGGCATTCCCAGTGTTTGGTGACCCTTTCTGGGAGCCCGTACCAGTTCTTGTAGAAGCGCCGGCGGCACTCATCGCTGATGTGCTCAGCAAAAACAGTCTTGAAATTCCTCAGGCCCTTGGGGGTCTCGATGTAGCCCACGAGCCCCACCACCACCATCGGGGGTGTCTCGATGATGGTCACGGCCTCCACCTCCTCCCGCTTGGACACCTCTGCAGGGCCGCAAAGGGAAGGGGTGCTGGGCATCCTCTGGGATCATCCCTGGAGGATTTCCCTGTCACCGAGCGCTGGGGGCGAGGCTGTGTTTGATCTCAGCCAGCCACAACCTCCCCACATCCCAAACCCACCATCCCAGTGTGCACTGTTCCACACTCAGCCCATGCTGGGCTGGCTTTGACCATGCAAGATGTGGACAGCCAGGATATAACCCAGCCCTGTGGGCTCCACTGTCACGGACATATTTTATGAAAAATCCTTTTGCTAGGATTTTTTTCTCCTGAGAAGCTGAGAGGTGTCAGAAACGAAATGCAAACAATAATTATCTACTGCTGTGGAATGCAACAGGTGCATCTGTGATTGGTTCATGTGGTTGTTTTTAATTAATGGCCAATAACAATCCAGCTGTCTTGGACTGTCTGGTCAGTCACAAGATTTTATTATTATTCCTTTCCTTTCTATTCCTTGCTAGCCTTCTGCTGAAATCCTTTATATTTTAATATATTTTAATATATTAAAATATAAATGAATAGAATTTATTTTAATGTATTGAATATTTTAATATATTTTAATATATTATATATGTCATAAAATAATAATATGGTCAGTCACAAGCTTTTATTATTATTCCCTTCCCTTCTATTCCTTGCTAGCCTTCTGATGAAATCCTTTCCTCTATTATTTTAGTATAGTTTTAATATATAATTTTCTTTTAATATAATATATTATTATATTTTAATATAATATATGTAACATTTTATTAAAATAGTTTCATATAATATATTTTAATATAATATATAATACATAATACATAATATATAATATATAATATAGACTATATTATACATTATATATTATATATTATATATCATATATTATATATTATATATTATGATATAATTAAAAATTTAATATAGTATATTTTATATTTTAATATATTTTAATATATTAAAATATAAATTAATATATTTAATATTTTAATTTATTATATATAAAATAAAATAATAAATCAGCCTTCTGAAACTGAATCTTGGAGTCAGATTCTCATCCCTTCTCTCATCCTGGGACCCCTGCGAACACCACCACACTCCACCCCCCCTTTCCATAAAGAGCTTTTCTTTCCCCAGGAGCCCATTCCCAGTTTCCCTCCCCCTGCAGCCCAGCCTTACTGAGGCCGGGCCGGTGCACCTCGCGCACGGTGTGGGTCATGCCAGCCTTGTAGCCCAGGAAAGCTGTCAGGTGCACTGGTTTGCTGGGGTCGTCCTTGGGCCAGGCCTTCACCTTGCCGCGGTGCCGGCGGCTGCGCTTGTGGGGCAGGAAGCCCAGGTGGCCGTGCCTGGGAGCCGAGAACTTGCGGTGGGACTGCGGAGGGGAACACAGAGGGAGCTGCGCGCTCAGCTCAGGGAAATGGGGATGAGGGAAACACGGCAGAAACGCAACAAAAACACAACAAAAATCCCCCCTTTCAGATGGGAATGGCACGGAGGTTCTGGGCTCTTCACTGAGTCCCAACAGGGCAGGGGTTTGTTCAAGCTTCTGTCACGTACATGGAAAATGGCACAGAATATTGGAATGGTTTGGGGTGGAAGGGACCTCAAAACCCATCCAGTGCCACCTCTTCCATGGCAGGGACACTTCCACTGTGCTCCAAGCCCCATCAAGCCTCACCTTGGACTCTTCCAGGGATCCATGGCAGCCACAGCTGATCTGGGCGCCTGTGCCAAGGCCTGCCCGCCTCACAGGGGAAGGATTTCTTCCTAACACTCTTTCTAAATCTACTCTCTGTCAGTGAATTCACTAAATTTCTGGACAAATGATGCCACTTATATAAAAACTTTACATGATCTCCCTCCTCCAGCTTCTTCTGAAGGACGTTGAAGGAGAAACACATTCTTTACTAGGTCTGTCTTCCCGTGCTCTTAATTATAACAATTTATTTTTGTATCCTGTAGCACCAAAAAGGTCTGCTTGGAATTCCTGGGCTTCGTGTCATCAAGGCAAATGGCACAAAACAAGCACAGCCAAGGATTGGGAAAACAGGGGAAAGGATGCCCAGAGGAACTGGCAACAGGAACATGCACAGGTTCTAAAGGCACCTTGAAAGCCAGGTGAGAAGAGATAAACACATAAACCTCAACCACAAGCAGCAAAGGGTTAGTCCTGCACCCACTGCAGCTCCTTCCTAGCTCAGATCAGTGCCAGCACCCGGCTGTGCTTTCCACCAAGCTCCTTTTCCAGCCTGAGTGGAGCTCTGAGGATTCTGCCCCATTCCTGTGGCACCACCAGGAGCACAACCCAGCCCTGCTCGCCGACCCTCGCACACAGCAGAGCTCTACCAACCATGGGACGTCTTCAGGCCAGGCAGCAGCAGAGAGAGGCTGTCAGGAGGTGCCTCCCCAGATTAATACTTGAGATGGGAATGGGTCTGAAGACACAAATTTAGCCGCTCGCTTCACCCGCCGCGATATTCATTTCATTCCTGGCAGGTTGGACACGACAGTTGTGGTGTGGTAAAGGTCACTTGCTGCTGGCTCAGTTTACGCTGCTCCCTCCTGAACAACTCTGGTGTGAACGGCAGGAATTGGGGCAGTTTCCTGAATTAGGGACAGTTTCCAAAAGGGGTGCCACACACCCAGAGCTGTGAACGCCTGCACCAGGTACCCCCAGCGCAGGCTGAGAGTCTGTCAGCCCAGGATTGTGATCCTGGCTGGAAAAGAGATTGAGACAATGCATCTCCGAATCACAGAGCTGTTTGGATGGGAAGGGACCTTAAAAATCATCCAGTGCCAACTCCTGCCATGGGTGGGACACCTTCCAGTGGCAATGGCACCAGAGCCATGGGCAGGAGCTGATCCCAGCCAGTTCCACTGGATACGAGGCAGAACTTTACCCCTGTGACTGAGCACAGATCCCAGAGGATGTGGAGTCTCCCTGTGAAAAACGCCAATCACTTGTTTTTAAAATTTTAAATTTTAATAGTAATAAAATGGTTATTAAAATAGTAATATAATTAGAGTAATAAAAAATTGGACAGTTTGGATTAGGACAATACAAGACAATAAAAACAAAGAGTTACAGACCATCCAGGTACCTTTTTCTGGGCAAAATAAGCCTGAAAAGGACCCACGTTAACAAAGGATTAACCCTTAAAAGCAACAGCCTGTTGCATATTCATACACCTCATCCATAAATTCCATTCAAACACAGGATTCTGTCTGGGCAGTGTCAGCTTCTTCCTCTGAATCCTGATGGTGTCTTCATGGTTGAGCGAGGCAGGAAGAAGTTCATTTCTTCTGATAATGGAGCAATAAATTCTTTATCTCTGAAAGATTTAGGTGTCCTGTGGCTGCTATCTCACTGAAAGTCCTCTCTTTTAAGAAAGTATCTTACATAGCATAGTTTCTATTTTAACATTATGTTATAACCTAAAACTATATTTAAAACACTGCTTAAGAAAATTAATACAGCATAACTTTCTAACATAGCACGTATAATATTCATTTTAATATTTGTGAAAAGCCAGTAATGAAATACGCATTTTTCACAGAGGGGGACAGTGGGGATGGCCCGGTGAGCGGGGATGGGGACATCGGGATGGCCCTGTGAGCAGAGATGGGGCAGTCAGGATGGCCCTGGGAGCAGCGAGTAGGGACGGAGACAACGAGGACACACTGTGAGCAGTGAGGGGACAGTGGGGACATGCTGTGAGCAGTGAGGGGACAGTCGGGGCATGCTGTGAGCAGTGAGGGGACAGTGGGGACACGCTGTGAACAGTGAGGGGACAGTCGGGACACGCCGTAGGCTCTGCCGGCCCCGCCCCATGCCGGGCTCCCCTCACGGATGAGGCACACCCGCACTACAACTCCCGGCATGCCCCGGGGCCGCCGCCATATCCCCGCGCCCGTCCCCTCGGGTCGCCGCCATGTTCCCGGGCTCCCGCCCCCTCAGGGGTCGCCGCCATCTTTTGCCGCCGCCGCCGCCGCAATGCCGGAGGATCCCGACTGGGAGGCGTACAAGGTGCCTCCGACTCGCACCCCCGTCTCCGAGAGGACCACCTCGGTGCCCAACCCCGTCGACTACTTCCAGAGCGCCTTCAACTATGTCCTCGACTCGCCCGTCGGCTTAATCCGAGGTACCGGCGGGACGAGATACCCTTCCCTGTCCTCCCCTGGGAGCTGAGCAGCGGCGCGGGGATGGGGACACCGGGATGAGCACACCGGGCACGGGGCAAAGGCGTGAGGACACGGGCACCTGCACAGGCAAAGGGCAGGCGCAAGGACACAGGGACACCGGTCCTGTCAGTAACGGTAGAGGGACAGGACAATGGGACACGGGACATTGACAAGAACACAGCATGGACACAGGGACATGGGACACAGACAAATACATGGCCTGGACAGAGGGACAGCGCAGGGGACATGGGATACAACATGGACACGGGCAGACATGGACAGGGGACACACGGTAGAGCACAGCATGGACACAGGGACATGGGACAGACAGGAACACAGCTTGGATAGGACAGACACAGGGACATGGGACACTGCACAGACATGGGAACATGGGACAGACAAGAACACAATATTGGTAGTGGGACAGGGACATGAGACATGTCATGGACACTGTGAAGATACAGCGACATCAGGACACAGCTCGGACACTGGGAGTGTGCAGGGGATACAGGGACACGGTGACACAGCGTGGACAGGACATGGGACACAGCACAGAGGGGCAGCCACACAGCTGGGCATGAGCTGGACAGTGTGGAGCCACTGCTGCTGCCAGGGAAGGTGGCACAGGCAGTGCCAGCCCTGTGTGGGCTGTGCTGCCCTCGGAGCTGGGCCAGGTGTGTGACCAGGCTGTCCCTGCAGGCTGGATCGAGCGGTGGCAGAACAGGAACAAGTTCTACTACTACCACCAGAAGTTCCGCCGTGTGCCCGACCTGAGCCAGTGCCTGGAGGGCGACTACCTGTGCTACTATGAGGCCGAGGCGCAGTGGAGGAGGGACAGGTATGGCTGCCCCTGCACTGTCCCCAGGCCAGCTCACAGCAGAGCACAGGGTCTGGGACCTGCAGTGTTTTGGGGGATGCTGGGGTGCTGAGGCACATCTGTGTCCTGCTGTCCCTGCACCACGTCTGGGCATGGTGGCATTAGGGACCGGGATGCTGAAAATCCCAGAGCTGACATTCCACAGGGTGTCCTCAGCCCTTGGTTCTGTCACAAGCCCTTTTCTGCCTTGTGGTTCCCGCAGGATGGTTGATCAGGAGATCGTGGAGATAGTCCGGGAAAGGATGGCTGCGTGCAAGCAGAGGGAAGGGCCCAACCAGTTCCAGAACTGTGCCAAGGAGATGGAGCTGCTGGCACAGGTCACCCAGGCCTACCAGGACAGATGTGAGTGTGGCAGCAGCACACAGGGCAAGGGCTCTGAAACCACATCCCACACTCATCATGGAGGCACTGCTCATGCATCTCCTTTCTTTTCCAGACGGTGAACTGGGTTTCCATGGCAATGCACGGACATGCCTGATGAAGCAGAAGCACAGGATGATGGAGGAGAGGAAAGCAGCAGAAAATCCGTGCCCTCCAGGCACTGGCTCAGGTCGGCCCTGAAGCAGTTCCTCCCCAATGGTGCTGGTACCCAAGTGCATGCTGCTTCCTTGGCCTCCACAATAAACAGATCTGTACAGCTGGGCTCTGTATTCATTCTTTGAAGAGCTCTGCAAGCCCTCAGCTCCAGGCACTTGGGGCTGCCACTGTTGGGATTTGCCCTCTCCTCCAGAACATTCTGTGCTGCTCTGCCCTGGCTCTGAATCCCCTAAGTGAAGATGAAGTGCCCAAGGCCAGGCAGGACAGAGCTTGGAGCAGCATTGTTCAGTGGAAGGTGCAACTGGATGAGCTTCCAGGTCCTTCCCAACCCACCCCAGGTAGTTTAGCCCTCCTGCCCCAACCCCCATCACACCAAGCACAGATTCCTGGTTCTCTGATCTCTTTATTGTCCTACAAAAGCCCTTAGGTGGTGGCCACAGCGGCTGCCTGGGTCCTCTGCACCGACACTCTGGTGTGGGTCTTGGCCAGATGATCAGTGAACTCCTGCAAGAAACACCAACGGGGTTATTCCCCCAGGCCCCTCACGGGTTCCTCAGCACCACTCCCATCCCTCGTGTGCACTGAGGTCGGGGTGGCTCAACTTTATAGATCTCACACCTTTGGGTACAGAAATCTGAATTTTAGGGGCAATTTTGAGCTTTAAGTTACCAAAATGCTCTTACCTGGTAGGGAGACTTGGTGAAGACAGTCTCTTTCCAGAGGTCAGGAGTCAGGTAGCTGTAGGTTTTGGAGATGGCATCGAAGGTGGCTTTAGCTGCAGAGAGATGTCACACACTGTCACACAGTGCCCGCCAACGGCTGCAGAACCACCCCGCTGATCAACCCGCAGCTCCAAAATACCCACCAGTTACAAAAATGTGGAGTTTTGAAAGGATCAGGGAGACCAGGGAGGGCCTCTCTGATGAACCCACAAAGCTCAGGTTGCTCTCTCTCTCCAGTTACGACGATTACACCACGGCACACAAGTGCAATCGCGCAGATCGGGAGATTGGGGAAGTGTTGAACCCCACAGCTCTGTCACCAACTCTGACAGAAGCTCCAGCAGCACGGACTGCACTGGCAGCACAAACCACTGTGAAACGGAGCTGCTGTGCCCCATCAGTGCCAGAACTGTCCCTAAACCCCGTGGCAGCCCCAGAGCTCACCGAAGTTGCCAAGGGTGGCCGTGCAGCCCCGTGCTGACGTGTAGCAGTCATCGATGCCGGCCATCATCAGCAGCTTCTTGGGGACAGGGGCAGACACGATCCCAGTGCCACGGGGAGCTGGGATCAGGCGCACCAGCACAGAGCCACAGCGCCCGGTGACCTGCAGGGACACAGCGGGGTCAGCCCCGAGCAGAGGGACACAGTGGATCAGCCCCAGGGCCAGGCCAGGGGACACTCACCTTGCAGGGCACCGTGTGTGGCTTCCCGATCTTGTTGCCCCAGTAGCCGCGCCGCACGGGCACGATGGACAGCTTGGCCAGGATGATGGCCCCGCGGATGGCCGTGGCCACCTCCTTGGAGCACTTCACCCCCAGCCCCACGTGGCCGTTGTAGTCCCCGATGGCGACAAAGGCCTGCAGCACAAGAGGAGTTTTCAGCTCTCCAGCCAGAGCTACGCTGTGGTGTTGCTTAGCAGGAACTCACATTTGGGTGCTCACCCCCAAACCTCCCACACAGCTCTCAAAACCCGTTTCTCCCCTCAAAGTTCATCCTTCAGGCAGAACCAGCCAAGCACTAGAACTCAATTCCTTGCTGCAGCCTCACTCTGGTCAGAACTCCCCACAAATCTCCAACAGCACTCCCTGCTTACACCCAAAACTTCTCCATGAAAACCCAACACTGCTGTGCAAGAACAACTGAATTTTGCAGTGTCAGCAAAATTTTCTTAACAAAATACTTATTTACTAGATGTGACAGCAAAAAAGGCTTGGAGTTATTAAAATCACTCTAAAAATGCAAGAAGGAAAATGTGAACAGGAGGATCCAGAAAAAGGGGATTACCTTGAACCTGGTGCGCTGCCCAGCACGGGTCTGTTTCTGCACAGGCATAATCTTCAGCACCTCATCCTTCAGCGAGGAGCCCAGGAAGAAATCGATGATCTCCGACTCCTGCAAGAGTCAGCACTGAGCACACAGGAATCACGGAATCCTGGGATGGTTTGGGTTGTTGGGGACCTCACATGTCAGCTAATCCAACCCCGTCCCAAGGGCAGGGTCATCTTCCACTGCCCCAGGCTGCTCCAAGCCCCATCCAAGCTGGCCTTGGACACTTCCAGGGACCAGGGGCAGCCTCAGCTTCTCTAGGAATATGTGCCAGGGCCTCACCACCTTTACGGGGAACAATTCCTACCCAATACTCCATCTGACCCTATCCCAAATCCCTCTCCAGCTCTCCTGGAGCCCCTTTAGGCTCTGAGGCGTCCCCGGAACCTTCCCTTCCCCAGATGAACAACCCCGGCTCTCCCTGCCTGGCTCCACCCCTTGGAGCATCTCCCTGACCCATCCCTTTCATGCCACAGCAACTCACCTTGATGGGAAGCGAGAAGAGATAAATCTCCTCAAGAGACTTGATCTTCATATCCTTGACCAGGCGGCCGAGTTTGGTGACAGGAATCCACTGGCAGAGAAACCCAGGGGCAAGAGTCACCAGGTGCCAGCACCGGCCGGGGCCCGGCTCTGCTGCCCCGTCCTAGGGGCTGGCAGCGCCCGTGTCCCCGCTCCCCACTCACCTCCTTATCCTCGGCTTTCCCTCCGCGGGCTCCGCGGCCTCTCCCACGGCCTCTCCCGCGGCCGCGGCCGCGGCCCCGCAGCCCGGTCCCGAATCCACCGCGGAAGCCCCCGCGGGCCGCTCCCGCTCCTCCCGCAGCACCGGCGTCGTCCGCCATTTGCTGGAACAAAGCCGGACGTCAGGCGGGCGGCGGCGGGCGCGGATGGGGCCGGATGGCCGGGCCGGGCCGCGCGGTGCCGCGGCCGCCGCTCCCGCCATACTTACGTGATCCCTCAGCGTAGAAGGCCGCGGCGCGGCACCGCGCGCTTTTTATACTGCGCGGCATCTCGCGAGAGCCGAGCCAGGCTGCCCTGCGCGCTGGATGAGGAATAACCGCGGGCTGGAATGGGCAGTTTATTGTTATTTATACAGAGCGCGGGGCGAGCGCGCAGCCCGGGGTGTAGGGGCGCGCACGGGAGGAGCGCGCAGAGCGCGGCGCGGCGGCCACAGGTGAGGAGCGGCGGGTGAGGAGCTGCGGTGCGGGCGGGAGTGAGGGCACTGCCGCACCTCCCTCCTGCCCTGTGCCTTCAGCCGCTGTAAAACTGCTGGGAAACGGGAATGGTGCTAGCCGAGCCTCAGCGGGGGCAGGGAGCGGCCCGGGAAGGCGCTCCGGAGGCCGCGGTAGAGCCCGGCGCGGTCTGAAAATCATTCGGGGTCTGCGGTGGCCCCGGGTGAGATAACGGCGCCCAGAGCATCGGGAACATTAAGCTTATTGCCCACGGCTGTGTGTGGGGAATGAAACCCATGTTCCCATAAGCGCCGTGCCCGGCGGTACCGGCACCGCGGGGCTGTGGGGCTGTGTCTGAGGTTTGTTCCCTGTTCCAGGTGCCGTTCCTGGGCGCTGGGAGCGCGGCCCCGCTACGGGCTCGGCCGGCGCTTCATGGCGATCCCGTCCCCGGAGGAGCTGTGAAGAGCACGGGGCTGCCGTGATGGACGGCGACACGGGGGTTACTGCGGGGAACGATTCGGTTTTGTATTTTGATGTGCAATAAAAGATGAATTGATTAAAAGATGGAGCGTCTCTCTTCATTCTAATTGTCTAAGGTTCTACTTTACGCTGTGGTCAGGGAGTTCAACTTTGCGCTCTTTGGGGCGGGGAGGGGCGGTTGTGCTGGAGAACGCTCCGGATGGCGGGGAAATGCAGCGCAGGGGCCGGGCTGTGGCCGCTGTCCCGGGGGAAAGGGGAATTCTTATCCCGTTCTGCGGGGCCGGGCTGTGGTCACTCTCTCGGGGGAACCGGGAATTCTTATCCCGTTCTGCGGGGCCGGGCTGCGGCCGATGTCCCGGGGGAACGGGGAATTCTTGTCCCGTTCTCCGGAGCGCTCCCCACGTGGTGCCGGTGGCGCCCCCGCTTACGTCACTGAGGGGGCCGGAAGTGTTCCCTCACTTCCCGGAAGTGGTGACCGGAAGCACGTGGGCCGTGGCCATGGCGGACACGGACCCGGCCGCCGCCGCTCCCGTGCGCTTCAAGAGCAAGTGAGCGACCCGCGGGACCGGGCAGGGGCTGTGAGGGCGAGCGAGCGGCCGGGCTGGGCTGGGTCGGGCTGGGCTGGGACCGGAGCCCCCGGGCCGCCACCGGAGCCCCCGGGCCGCCACCGCTCCGCTTTAACGGAGCCTCCCGGCGCATCTCTTTCCCTTCCAGCTATGCCGCGACGCGCAAGATCGAGCCGTTCTACAAAGGAGGGCGAATCCAGGTAACCCCGGCTCTGGAGGGACAGCTGGGAATGTCGCACCTCCCGGCTCTAACGCTCCCCATCCCTTTCTCCAGGTCAGCCGGGATGGGAAGTTCATGTTCTGCCCCTGTGGGAGCAAAGTCAACGTGATCGATGTGGAAACGGGAGCGCTGCTGCACAGCCTCCAGCAGGTGACCGCGATCCGCCTCTCCTGGGCGGCTTGCGAGGAGCCCGGGGGGTTTTCTCGCTGTGGATACAAAAGTCCCAGGAGTGAGAGGGCAGGGAGGGGGGAATGAACCAAACACAGGTTTGGGGTGATCAGCAGAGCCTTTGGAGAAGGGAGCTCGGAGATCCCTGCAGGGGTGGTTCAGCTGTGGCATTTCCCCTCTGTTTTCCCAGGATGAGGAAGAGGATGTCACAGCGTTCGTGCTGAGCCCTGATGACGAGGTGGGTTTGTGCTGGGGGCAGTGAGCAGCCTGGGACAGGCTGAGCCAGGAATGGGGGGAATTTTGGGGTGTCCTTGCAGGGCCAGGGCTTGGACTCGATGATCCTTGTGCATCCCTTCCATGGTTCCATTCCATGGCCTGTGTGCTTCCTGAGGTCCCCTGGGGGCCATGGGTCACACTCACACCTGTGGCTCACACTCACACCTGCCCAGAGCCTGAGCTCCCCCAGCAGCTCCCTGTGCTGTGTGGCACTGACAGGAGCCCAAACCCAGCCTGTGCCCAGGCTGTCCCTTGTCCCCGTGTCCCCAGGTGCTGGTGACAGGCAGCAGGGCGCTGTTACCCATGGTTAGGGCTGTCCCCATGTCCCCAGGTGCTGGTGACAGGTAGCAGGGCACTGTTATCTGTGTCTCAGGCTGTCCCCATGTCCCCAGGTGCTGGTGACAGGCAGCAGGGCGCTGTTACCCATGTCTCAGGCTGTCCCTGTGTCCCCAGGTGCTGGTGACAGGCAGCAGGGCGCTGTTACCCATGGCTCAGGCTGTCCCCATGTCCCCAGGTGCTGGTGACAGGCAGCAGGGCGCTGTTATCTGTGTCTCAGGCTGTCCCCATGTCCCCAGGTGCTGGTGACAGGCAGCAGGGCGCTGTTACCTGTGTCTCAGGCTGTCCCCCTGTCCCCAGGTGCTGGTGACAGGCAGCAGGGCGCTGTTATCTGTGTCTCAGGCTGTCCCCGTGTCCCCAGGTGCTGTTACCCATGGTTAGGGCTGTCCCCATGTCCCCAGGTGCTGGTGACAGGCAGCAGGGCGCTGTTATCTGTGTCTCAGGCTGTCCCCATGTCCCCAGGTGCTGGTGACAGGCAGCAGGGCGCTGTTACCTGTGTCTCAGGCTGTCCCCCTGTCCCCAGGTGCTGGTGACAGGCAGCAGGGCGCTGTTATCTGTGTCTCAGGCTGTCCCCATGTCCCCAGGTGCTGGTGACAGGCAGCAGGGCACTGTTACCCATGGCTCAGGCTGTCCCCATGTCCCCAGGTGCTGGTGACAGGCAGCAGGGCACTGTTACCTGTGTCTCAGGCTGTCCCCATGTCCCCAGGTGCTGGTGACAGGCAGCAGGGCGCTGTTATCCATGGTTAGGGCTGTCCCCATGTCCCCAGGTGCTGTTACCTGTGTCTCAGGCTGTCCCCGTGTCCCCGGGTGCTGGTGACAGGCAGCAGGGCACTGTTATCCATGGTTAGGGCTGTCCCCATGTCCCCAGGTGCTGGTGACAGGCAGCAGGGCGCTGTTATCCATGGTTAAGGCTGTCCCTGTGTCCCCAGGTGCTGGTGACAGGCAGCAGGGCGCTGCTGCTGCGCCGCTGGCGCTGGAGGGAGCCCAGGTGTGAGCGCAGCTGGCGAGCCGTGCACACCGCGCCCGTGGCCACCATGGCCTTCGACCCCACAGCCACCCTGCTGGCCACAGGTACGAGCCACCCTGTCCCAGGGCTGTCCTGCTCCTGGGAGCCTCAGGGCCGTGTCCAGCCTGCAGCTCCCACAGCTCTGCCCTCCAGAGCTCAGGGGTTCTTCTCTTCCAGGTGGCTGTGACAGCACCATCAAGGTGTGGGACATGGTCAAACACTACTGCACACACAACCTGAAGGGATCCTCTGGAGTGGTACAGTAAGGAGCAGAGCTGTTTGTCAGTCCCTGCTGTGCTGGGATACTGGGATTGAGGTGCAGTTCTGGAGTTAATGCAGCAGGAAGGCAAATTCCCAGCAGGTTCTGGGCTCTTCCTGCTGTTTGAGAGCAGGGTTATGGCTGGCTCTGCCCAGAGAAGATAGAGTTTGGTCAAGAATTTTCATGGAATTCTTTCACAGAATTCTCATGGAATTGTTTCACAGAATTTTCATGGAATTTTTTCACAGAATTTTCATGGAATTGTTTCACAGAATTTTTGTGGAATTGTTTCACAGAATTGTTGGGCAGGGACACCTCCCAGTAGGCCAGGGTGCTGTGAGCCCATCCAAGCTGTGCTGCCGTGGGATGTGCATGATTTAAAGGCTGCCATGGGATGTGCATGATTTAAAGGCTGCTCTGGGGTGTGCATTATTCAAAGGCTGGGGTTTATTCCTGTGCTGTCCTCTGCCCTGCCCAGCCTGGTGCAGTTCCACCCCGACATCTCCCGCCTGCAGCTCTTCTCCTCCTCCATCGATTACAAGATCCGCATCTGGGACCTGAGCAGCAGCAGGTGTGTGGCAGCGCTGGAGGGACACTTCAGTGCTGTCACCTCGCTGGCCTTTGCAGATGGGAGCAGCCTCCTCAGGTATCCTGGCAGGGCTGCACCTCCATCCATTCACTCCTGCAGGGCCTGGGTGGGTTCTGCTCTGAGGGGAAGGGGTGGTGCAGCTGCTCAGTGCGTGTGCATTGGAACCATGGAATGGTTTGGGGTGGAAGGACCTTAAAGCCCATCCAGTGCCACCCCTGCCATGGGCAGGGACCCTTCCACTGTGCCAGGGTGCTCCCAGCCCCATCCCGCCTGCCTGTGTTCCTGGGAATATCCTGTGCTGGCACAGGGAATGCTGCTGCTCTCTGTCCCACGGCCTCTGCAGAGAGGTGTTGAGCTCCCACAGTGCCACATTTGCACCCAGAGCCAAGCTGGACAGGTTTAGCACTAAAACTGAGCTTTTCACTTGCAGCTCTGGCCGTGACAAGATCTGCATGGTGTGGGACCTGGAGAGCAGGCAGAGCAAACGAACCGTCCCTGTCTATGAGGTGAAACTGCTCTTTGTCCCTTCCTTTGAGGCCATGGTCTCCCTCTTCAGGGTCTGCATGCTGTGAAATCAGGTTTCTCCCCCTTCCCAGGGTTTTCAGCTCAGTCTGTGCCTCTCTGATTTTTTCAGACTGTGGAAGCTGCTGTGCTGTTGCCTAAAGAGGGAGATTTCTCTCAGCTGGGTGTGAAGAATCAAGGGCTGCACTTTGTCACAGCTGGCAGCAAAGGTGAGTGGCACTGAAGGGTGGCACTTGGGTCACTTCACTGCTGTTGTTCCCCAGCTGTGTGTTCTCCATGGCAGGAGAGCAGAGCCTGCTCCTGAGATCCTTGGGCTGGAACAGGATGGAACAGGCACAGATCCATTTACTGCTCAAACACATTTATCTCTATTTTCTAACTCGATGAGTTTGAGTGAACAACCAAACCCTTGGGGCTTTTCCAGCCACTGCATCCTGCCCAGTCTTGCCTTGGAGCTGGGTGGCTTCTCCCACTGTGCTTTGGATGGTGTTCCCTGGACATGCACTATGTGGGGCAGTGGCTCTGCCATGGTTTATCCTGTGTGTTCCCTGTGTGAAGCAGTGGCCCTGCCATGGTTTATCCTGTTTGTTTCCTTGTTGAAGTGAAGGGAGGCGACCCATCTTCCTTGATCAGCATCAACTCCAATTTATTGATCAAACCAGGCACCTTTTATAACAGTGCTAATTCACTTCATGCATATTGCAAAGTCTGAGCTCCCGATAGGCTGCAGAGAAAACTTCAACTCCTCTTTCTGTTAACAATACCTGAAGTTTGTTTATTGAAACCAAGATCAGTGTTCTCACCATGATATGAAAAGATCTCAAAACCTTTATATCTGTTCCCAGAACGGCCATCTGTTCCTAGAGCAGCCAAGGACAGAATATTGCCTGTCTTTGAGGAAACGGTCTGAGAATCTTGTTTATATAAAAGGTGGCTGAGAACCTTAATTATTTACAGAATCAAGCCTGGGAACTGCTGCTTTACAGCGGCCTTTTATTTTTCCCTTAGCTGACTACCTTCATGGCCTCTTTCTTTAAGCCATGCTTGAACCAGGCTCTCCACATTTCCTGTTCTTTCAGGCATTTTGAGGGTGTGGGAGGCAGCCTCAGGTGCCTGTGTGCACAGCCAGGCCGTGCCCTGTGTGAAGCAGTGGTTCTGCCATGGTTTCTCCTGTTTGTTTCCTGTTCTTTCAGGCATTTTGAGGGTGTGGGAGGCAGCCTCAGGTGCCTGTGTGCACAGCCAGGCCGTGCCCTTCGCGCTGCAGGAGGAGCCCAGCGAGCGCAGCCTCTCCCAGTGCCAGTTTGTGCCTGCCAGGAACGAGCTCCTCACCGTGTCCATGGAGCACAACATCGTGTTCTATGATGCTCAGAGCCTGCAGCTCAGGAAGCAGGTGACAGCCCCCGCCTCCCTGTCCCTCTGTCCCTGCTCCAGGACCAGCCCTGCTCTGGCAGAGGCACCAAGGGCACCCCTGGCTCTGGGATTGTTCCATGGGCAGGGAATTCCACTGCTCTGGGGGAATGTTGCCCAGAGACCAGCACAGGAGGGAGAAAGCGGAACACACTTAGCCAGAAATGCCTCCTGTGTGTAGAAATTGCAGACAGCATGAAATGAAAAGCAGCCACTCCCACCTCCCCTTCAGCTCCATTTCCCTCTTGGGCTGTTGCAGCTTGCAGGATACAACGAGGAGGTGCTGGATGTGAAGTTCCTGGGCCCTGGGGACTCTCACATCGTGGTGGCCACCAACAGCCCCCAGCTGAAGGTGTTTGAGCTGGCAACGTCTCACTGCCAGATCCTGTACGGGCACACAGGTGGGTGACAGCCCTGCCTTTGTCCAGCTTCTCCTGGAGCTCTGGTGCAGAGGACTCCCCAAGTTCCTGGTGGAGCAGCACCCCAGCAGGTTTGGGAGCTGTGTGGGGAGAGGATGTGTCCCTTTGTCCCTGTCCCTGGCAGTGAGATCAGTTTAAACTGGAGCTGAAGGTGCAGGTGTGTGACAGGCTCAGTCCTCAGGGACCAGTGTGTCCCAGACTTGTCCCTTGGCTCATTAACTGGGCTCATTAACTCACCCTTTCTGTTGTCCCATCTCAGCTTTGCTCTGCATCTACCAGCTTTTATTTCTTCTCTTCAGAAACAATCCTGGCTTTGGATGTCTTCAGGAAAGGCCTGATGTTTGTCACCTGTGCCAAGGTGTGTCACTGTTCTCCATTTAATGAAACTCTTCGTTCCTAGTGATCCCTGTGGGCAAAATTATGTTGTTTTAGGAACTCCAGAAAGGGTTTTCTGTTCATACAATCCCTGGCTGCTGCATGGCCCAAAGAGGTTCTTCCACTGTCCCCTTTTAACATTGTCCCTGGGAAAATTGGTTGTATTTTATTGGCCTGAAGGAGATATTTCCTTCTCCAAACATCCTGGTCTGAACTGTTAGAGTTCAGAAAAGTTGTTAGTGTGAGATTGATGAGGGAAACAACAACAGACAGAACAAGAGGACACCGTCTCAAGTCGTGCCAAGGGAGATAGAGGCTAGAATTAGGAGGAAGTATTTTACAGAAAGAGTGGTCAAATACTGGAATCATCTGCCCAGGGAGGTGGTGGAGTCACCATCCCTCGATGTGTTTAAACAAAGACTGGATGTGGCACTGGGTGCCATGATCTAGTTGAGGTGTTAGAACATGGGCTGGACTCGATGATCTTAAAGGTCTCTTCCAACCTAGAAATTCTGTGATTCTGTGAGAAGGTGCCAAGAGCCCTGACAGACCCAACCCCAAAGCTCTGAGACAGCCAGCAATAACCGTCCATGCTGGAGCCCCAGAGCTGATGTTGCTGCGAGGTTCAGGCTGGAGCAGCAGAGGCCAGCGGGGCTCGGGGATGGGGTGGAAGCTCAGGGAGCTGCTGTCCCCAGCCAGCTGAGGCTTTTGTGTCCCCCCCAGGACAGAAGCGTGCGGCTGTGGCGCATGGGCAGGGCTGGCAGGGTCACCTGTGTGGCACAGGGCCTGGGCCATGCCCACGGCGTGGGCGCCGTCGCCTGCTCCAGGTAACACACGCTGGGCAGGCAGGGAGGGAGGGAGGGAGGGGAATGTCCTGAGGGTGCTGTCCCCTCCCAGCTGTGCTGCTCCTCACCCCTGCTCCAGCTTCTCCTGGTGCCCGGCTGGGAAGGGACCGTGGGGTGGTTTGGGTGAGAAGGGGCCTCAGGTGTCATCAGTGCCACCCCTGCCATGGGCAGGGACACTTCCCCTGTCCAGCCTGGCCCTGGACGCTCCCAGGGATGGGGAAATCCTTCTGAAATAGTCTGGAAAGCCATGAAACCACTTCCCCACACCGAGCAGTGGCTGAGTGTGGGGATGCCAGTCAGGGAGGAGAAACCACGGAGTTGTTTCCCTGCCCTTGATGCTTTCACTGCTCTCAGGATGAAGGAAAGCTTTGTAGTGACCAGCAGCCAGGACTGCACCATCAAGATCTGGAACATCCCGGAATCCCTCACTTCCAAAGCTAAAGCAGCCTTGATCTCCAGCCCAGAGCCCCTCCATGCCAGGGTCACTGAGAGGGGCCATGACAAGGTACAGCTCCAGCTGCTCTTTCAGCCTCTGTTTGTTCAGTGTCCCACAGCCAGAGCTGAGTCCTGACCCTCCTCCTCCTCCTCTTGTGGCTCCCCCAGGACATCAACAGCGTGGCAGTGTCCCCCAATGACAAGCTGCTGGCCACGGGCTCGCAGGACAGGCTGGCCAAGCTCTGGTCCTGCTCCGACTGCTCCCTGCTGGGGGTGTTCTCTGGGCACAAACGTGGCATCTGGTGCGTGCAGTTCTCCCCTGTGGACCAGGTCCTGGCCACCTCCTCAGCCGATGGGACCCTGAAGCTTTGGGGACTTCGGGATTTCAGCTGTCTGAAGGTGATGAGAGCTTTGCCTCTTGGCCTGGGCAAAACCTTGGGGTTCCTCAAGGATCCTTCCAAAACCTGGGGCTTATTCCTTTGGGTTTTGGGAGTAACTGGGATCCTTTGGGGTCTCTCCAGAGGCCTGGCAGTGCTGAGCTCCCTTTGTGTTTTGCAGACCTTTGAAGGCCACGATGCCTCAGTGCTGAAGATCATCTTTGTGAGCCGAGGGGCTCAGCTGCTCAGCAGGTTTGTGTCTGATTCCAGAGTTAGGGAATGTCTGAGCTCATCAGCAGCACCAAGAGGAAACACTCCTGTGCCCAAAGAGTCTTGGGACAGATTTATAGGAAGATGCCCTGTTTAGGCCAGGCTTTCTGCAGAGGTTATTTTCATCTTCCTCCTCTCCAGCTGTCCCATGGGTTCCATGGGGCTGCTGTGGCATTGCTGGGTTGGGACAAACTCAGTAGACAAAGCCAAGGGTGCATCTTGCCCTCCACATTTTGGGTTAACTCTGCTCCTGTTTGGAAGGAATTGGGATATTTGTTCAATTCATTCAAGTCCATCTGGTATTTGAGGTGGGACAGAGCAAGAATGGATCTGTGCAGTGATGCTTTCTGTTGTGTTTCTCTTCCAAAAGTGGATCTGACGGTCTCTTAAAACTCTGGACAATAAAAACAAACGAGTGTGTGAAAACATTGGATGGTCACGAGGACAAAATCTGGGGCCTTCACTCCAACAAGAAGGATGACATGGTCGTGACAGCCTCCAGTGACTCCTGCATCACCCTGTGGCAGGTACAGCAGGGGCTGCCTCCTCCCTGGGTTAATAATCAGGGGAATTGGAGAGCTCAGGGTTCCAGGGGGTTGTTTTTCATGTGTTCTCCTTGTCTGCAGCTTGAAATTAGGTTAACGAGGCTGACCTTGGGGTTTGGGGGTATTTTTTGGCCATTCTGTATTTCCCCAGAGCAGCAGATGGGCCCCAGCACTGGAGAATTGGAAGGAAGTTGGAAATTTAACATTTAAATTACTTGACCACAAGATTTTGCTGCAGAAACTGGTCTCACATCACTTAATGGCCAAATCAAAAGCCTTCTGTATTAAAGCAGGATTTGATAAAGTTTGATCCTGTTTTTTTTTAACAGGATGTGACTGAAATTGAGGAGAAAGAAGCACAGGCTAAACAGGAGGAGCAGATTATGAAGTGAGTTGATCTTGTGTCTTAAAGAGCTGTGAAAGCAAACTGTGCAGTGGAACTGTCCACACCTGGAGCCATCCAGCTCCACCTGATCCCAATATTGGAGTGAGGGCATTTATTGATGAGCACCACAAACTCCTTAACTGTTATTGCCAAATCTGCTGCTTTTTCTGTGGTTTTGTTTTTTTCAGCACCCAGAGATTTGTCTCACTCTCTGCCCTGATTTGTTTTCCAGAGAGCAGGAGCTTTCCAACCTTCTCCATGAGAAGAGGTTCCTCAAAGCTCTGGGCCTGGCCATCTCGCTGGACCGGCCGCACACGGTGCTGACCGTGGTCAAGGGTGAGTCCAGAGCGTGCTCCGAGGGCATTTCCTGCCCTCCCTCCTGTCCTGGACACCCCCTCCAGCCAGCTCAGGGCAATAATTACTCTGAAATCCTGAGTTTTCCCTGAGTGCCATCACCAGGGTGCCCCTGCTGTGGTTTCTGTCCGCAGCCATCCTCAGGGAGCCCGAGGGGAGGAGGCACCTGGAGGAGAACATTGTTCGGCTCCGCAAGGATCAGAAAGGTTTGTGGCACAGCTGAAGTGCTGGAAGCTTCCAGCTCAGAGGCTTTTCTGACACTGAAATTAGAATCCTGCCATCCTGGGATGGTTTGGGTTGGGAGAGTGTTCGGTTTTACCCTCTGCCATGGGCAGGGACACCTTGAGTAGAGCAGGACTGGCCTTGGGCACTTGCAGGGATGGGGAATGTCCCTGGTGGGACCTCAGTGAGAGCCCAGGGATGTTTTCTGGGTGGGCTGTGCTGTGTGCCAGCCTGGCCAGGCTTCCTTCCCCCCACAGAGGCCGTGCTGGCCTTCCTGGTGACGTGGAACACCAACTCCAGGAACTGCCACGAGGCCCAGGCTGTCATGGAGACCCTCCTGAGGCACGAGGCCCCCGACACCCTCCTGCAGTTCTCGGGAATCAAATCTGCCGTGGAGTCCCTGCTGCCCTACACAGGTGAGGCTCTGTGGGGACAGGAGGGGCTGCCTTGGGTCAGGGATCATGGAATGGTTTGGGGTGGAAGGGGCAGGTCAGGTAATCCACCCCTGCCATGGCAGGGACACCTTCCTTCCACCATCCCAGGGTGGGATCCCCATCCCAAGCCCCAATGTCCAGCCTGGCCTTGGGCACTGCAGGGATCCATGGCAGCCACAGCTGCTCTGGGCACCTGTGCCAGGGCCTGCCCACCCTCACAGGGAACAATTCCCAATTCCCAATATTCCATCCATCCCTGCCCTCCAGCAGTGGGAGCCATTCCCTGGGTCCTGTCCCTCCATCCCTTGTCCCCAGTCTCTCTCCAGCTCTCCTGGAGGCCCTGGGTGTCTCCCTGGAGTGTTCCCCTGTCCAGGCTGGGCATTGCCAGCTCCCCCAGCCTGGCTCCACAATCGAGGGCAGGGTTCTGGTGCCTCCCTGAGCCCTGCCCTCCCTGCAGAGCGCCACTTCCAGAGGCTGAGCCGCCTGCTCCAGGCCTCCACCTTCATCGAGTTCATGTGGCACAACATGAGGCTGGCAGATGTGGCCCAGCAGGACCAGGGCACTCTGTGACCCTCCCTCCTCCCACCAATTGCTCTTTCCAAAGAGCTCTTTCCCACCAGGATTTTTAGTTCCTGTATTTTATAATAAATGTTTTCATTTCTAAACCAAGTCTAACATTCAATCTCCTCAGGGATGAATGAAAGGAAAAGGTAATTTCTTTGGCCAAGCTGGGGTTTGTGTTTTCACACCCTGAATTTTCACAAACAGAAGGCAGTTTGGGATTTAAAAAAGGCAAAATCCCAATGAGCAGTTGGGATTTAAAGGGTTCATGGAGCTGGGATCTTGCTTGGGCAAAGCAGCCTGGACCAAGGCAGGGGCCTCACCTGTGCCCACCCAAAATTTAGCACCTGGGAGGAAGAGAAGCACAATTCAAATTCCCCAAATAGCAAATTTTTAAAGCATAAAACAAGCAAGCTTCAGAGATATCTACATGTATTTTATTTCATAAACGAAAATGTATAAAATTCAAACAACACAAATACCTCACAAGTTCTTTAAAAAAATATTAACAGATACCTGGGAGAATAAGTACAATTAAAGCCATCAGTGTAGAGAAAAGTCTTGATTTTCCTGTAACTCTTTTTCTAACTCATTTCTAGCTAATGAGTTTAGGATTAGAATTGTGGTTTCAGTAACTAGGCAGTCCCCTTGGGAAGAGGAGTGTTTTGTCCATCCCCAGGTGGGACAGGAGCTGTGGCTCCCCTGGTTGTGTTCCTGTGGCTGCAGGGAGCAGGGATGAGCTTCCTCCCCAGCAGGTTTTTTATTCTCACAACCATTCAGCCCATCCAGCCCATCCCTGTATTTCATGGCCTCTCCACTAACGTACAAAAAAACCCCAAACTGACACCAAAAGTCAGAAAGTTTTTAAAAATACCTATAAAACAGGGGGTTAATAGGTGCCATCATACATCCCATCTCTCCCCAATCCCATGGCTGTGTCCCCTCTGTGCCAGGGGACACTGAGGCACTCTGGTGCCACTCCTGTGCCCTCCATGGTGGCCGTGGCTGTGCCAGCTGATCCTGGCATGGGGAATAGCCCAGCTGCACTGCAGGGAGGGGAACACCTGCCTGGGGGAGAGCTCTGAGTGACCTCCAGCCCTGCAGCTGCTGGAAGCTCGGGTGACCCCACTCAGCCCTGTCCCAGCAACTCCCTGGGGAAGCTGCAGCTGCCCAGGGAGGTGGTGGATGTGTGTGTGGCCCTGGGGAGGGGACAGCCCCAAGCCCTGGCACTCCAGCAGTGCTGGATCTCTGTGTCCCTCAGGAGGGGACAGTGCCAAGCCCTGGCACTCCAGCAGTGCTGGATCTCTGTGTCCCTGGGGAGGGGACAGTGCCAAGCCCTGACAATCCAGCAGTGCTGGATCTCTGTGTCCCTCAGGAGGGGACAGTGCCAAGCCCTGGCACTCCAGCAGTGATGGATCTCTGTGTCCCTGGGGAGGGGACAGTCCCAAGCCCTGGCACTCCAGCAGTGCTGGATCTCTGTGTCCCTGGGGAGGGGACAGCCCCAAGCCCTGACACTCCAGAAATGATGGATCTCTGTGTCCCTCAGGAGGGGACAGTCCCAAGCCCTGACACTCCAGCAGTGATGGATCTCTGTGTCCCTCAGGAGGGGACAGTCTCAAGCCCTGGCACTCCAGAGCCGCTGCCCATGACTCCCAGGGGGCTGCAGGGTGCCAGGGCTGTCCCCGTGCCCCCTGCCCAGGGTCCCTAACGCTGGCTGAGGTCCGGGAGGGCCGGCCGGGGGGCCGAGTGCTGCACAGCCCGCTTGGTGATGGTGCTGCAGCGCTGCAGGATCTCCTGGGCTGAGGGACGGGCTGGCACCTTGGGGACACCCGCGGCCAGCTCGGGGGCAGCGAGGGGCGGCTCGGCTGTGCAGGACTCCACGAAGCCAGAGTCGTTCCTGTCCCTGGCACTGAGCCCTGGGGATTTGCTGCTGTGTGTGCCCAGCTCGTGGCTCGGGCCAGGAGAGCTCCTGGCCGGCTCCACCTCGGGCAGGGACCGAGACAATTCGGGTTTCCAGGCCAGCCGGGCGTTCCCGGCGCTGCTGCTGCTGCCCGAGCTCAGCGAGGAGCTGTCCAAGCCCAAATCCAGCCCCGGCGTGGAGCTGGCCTGGGGCAGGGAGCGGGATCTGCTCCTGGCAGAGCTGAGTTCCTCCCGGGAGCTGAGGCTCGGGGTGCAGGCGTGCAGGCTGCAGCTCAGGATGCTCTGGAGCTTGTGGTGAGGGTTCTGGTAGGGCCGGAGGCACAGCGAGGGCATGTAGCCAGTGCAGCCGTTGTACCTGAGGGCAGGGATGGAAAGAACACTGAGAAAACCCTTCCTGCACCTGGGGCCAAGGGGAGGGAGCACTTGGGGAGCAGGTCAGTGCTGTACACGGGGTGTGAGGACATCCCCAGCTAAGGACATCCAGCTCAGGGGGCTCCCGTGCATCCCACACGGGAGGAACAGCAAGCAGCTCCCTTGGGGAGCCACAGGGCTCTGGGAAAGCCTCACCTGATCAGCCACCAGCCATTGTGGGACGTCCTGAGCACCTCCACGACCACCCCCTGGTTCAGAGAGAGCTCGTCTGCCTTCTGAGCCTCGTAGGCCTGCACCACAAAGTACAGGCTGCCTGCAGAGAGAGGGAAAGGTTGGGTTTGCCTTGTGGAGAAAATCCTCTGATCCCTGTGAGAGACCAGCCCAGCTGCAGGGCAGCTGTCCCTCAGAGTGACTGGTTTGCTCAGGGACCCCAGTCTGATCCATTTAAGTTGAATATAAAGAAGCTTTTTACAAAAAGGGTGGGCAGGCCCTGGCACAGGTTGCTCAGAGAAGCTGTGGCTGCCCCTGGATCCCTGGAAGTGTCCAAGGCCAGGCTGGACAGGGCTTGGAGCAACCTGGGACAGTGGAAGGTGTTGGGGTTGGAACTGGATGGGCTTTAAGCTCTCTTCCAACCCAAACCAGTCCATGGTTCCATGACCCACAGGTGGTGGCAGAGCCAACACCAGAAGAGTCAGAGGTCCAGGCAGGGACTCCAGGCAGTGGGTAAGGTGGTGGGGGTTTGCAGAACCCGTTTTGAAGGAGGAACAGACTCACCCTCCTCATCTGAGCTGAAGGCATTCTGGATGTCCTCATAGGCATCAAGCTCTTCCAGGTATGTGGCTGGGAACCAGGCTATCTGCTTGTCTGCATTCTCCACCAGCCACCAGCCTACAAAGAGGAAGAATACCCAGATTTTAACAGCCTGCAAGTCAAGACATGACAATAATCCCAGGGTAGGGGACATAAGGGACAGGAGGGACAAGTGCAAACACCTGAACCCCTGACACCAGCTCAGCATTTGCCTAGCTATGAATCCATCTGCCCATCCAGCCCAGCACTGAATCCTCTCAGACCTACCAGTCATGTACTTGATGAGCACTTCCACAATCTCCTCCTGAGCCACTGTGAAGGGTTTGTTCTTTGTGTCTTTGGTTTCAAAGGCCTTGATGCAGCGGTAGCTCTGCGACGCCTGAGGGAGGGTGATGGAGAGGGGCTGGGGGCCCTTCTCCCTTCTGAACACTGAGGGCATGATCACAGCACTGGAAAGTGAAGGTGCACGTCAAAACTCACGTGAGAGGTTGAGTTTAGTATTGATTTTGGTAAAATCATTTCTGCAGTAGACTGAGAAATACTTCAGTCATCAGAAACAAAATTAAAAGCACCCAGCTGAACTGCCCTGGTGTTTCCCTTCTATCCATATCCCATGACATTTCTGTTTCATCAACAAACAAAAAAATACAATTCATATTTCACACCTGTTTTCAGGGAAGGAGGGATCGAGGTCTTGAGTCTGTGCCTTGAAAAACTGGTTCACCTCTTCACCCCGGGAGATTTTCACATCAGTTTTCAGCAGCTCCTGGGAATACGTTTCCAGCAGTTTCAGGATCTCCAGGCACCTGTTCAGCTTGCCACCCTTCCTCTGCTGCATAGTTATTCCTTCAAAATAGCAAGGGCACAGTTGGGATAGGACAGCAATGGATCTGGGTCCCTGGAGCAGCATCTTTTCCCTGAACAGTGGGTGCCCTCAGCCACCACCCTTCCTGCCCAAGCACAAACTGTACAAAGGCACTATCCGTCCCTCCCTGTCATTTTTAACAGCTCCTGATAGGATTTTTTAACATCCAAAATTTCTCTTTTTTTCACATGTAAAGTTTCAAGAAGTTCTAGGTCAATATTTGAAGTGTAGCATTATTTGCTAAGTGCAGCTATCTATTTAAAAAGCCTTTCTGGGTCATTTCAAGTCTGTAGTAGACCCAGACATGAGAATGTGACCCAGTGGTGCCATGGCAGGAGCAGTGAGCCCCTGATCTGTTCCAGAGGAAGGTCAGACTCAGAGGCTTCAGTCTCTGTCATGGGTGAGGCTGTCCCTGATCACTCTTGGGTTTGTTGGTCCATCAGAGATTTGTCCTTACCTTTAAACCTGGGTAAACTCCTCAGTGACCCATTCTCAGTGGGGAATTTTCTCTTCAGCTCCTTCTAAAATCAAGGAGAAGGAGAGAACAGTGATTCCTCACAGCTGACACATGGCCGGGCTCCTTCCCCTCCCCAGGACACGAACCTTGAAATTTCAGGAATTGGAAATTCACTTACATGGAACTTCCTAAAGTCTTCAAATGTCCTGTAGATGAGAATGTTGTTCTGATCTGACCAGAACACAAACATCATGTAGTTCTGGGAAAAGAAAAGCAGTTTAATCACAATGTTCAATTTTGGATGCTTCCACACAATCAGCATTTGCTATGGCTTAGTTGAAGCTTTTAATGTCACATTAAAAAATTAAATAAAACATTAAACCTACAAAAGTATGTCCTAAATTTCATAGTCCTAGATGGGTAATCATTGCTGAAACCAGGAGAATTTTATGGTGCTGTGACAAAAAGAGGGCAAACCCCAAGATATTAAGCTCATTAAAAACCAAGTCCCCTTATCCTAGACCCCTAGGCTCCAATCCCAATACTATGGGGAACGAACAAATACCCCTGCAAAATCCTCTAGTCTCCCAGTTTGTAAATTATATTTAAGGAAGAAAACAAAGCCAAAAAAAACCCCAATAAAAATTAAAGTACCTTCTGTTTTCTGCACTTCATGAAGCCGACAGCCTTCACATCCACGGGATACCTGTTAGAGCTCATGTTCCCCACGGCTGCTGCTCCTCCTTCGCGGGGAGCCAGAGGGATGGAGAGGGAAGGATGGGAGCTGGAGGGATGTGATCTGGAGCGATGGGAGCTGGAGCGATGGGAGCTGGAGGGATGAGAGACGGAGGGATGTGATCTGGAGCGATGGGAGCTGGAGCGATGGGAGCTGGAGGGAGCAGCGATGCAGCTCCAGCCCGACTGCCCAATTTAAATGGCACGGAGCAGGAGGCAGGGCAGAGGTGCTCCCGAGTTTCCTCCTCCGCCCAGGCCGGGCAGAAATTCCGCGATTTGCCAAACTGCCGCGTGCCTTTTACCTTTCGCCCCGCTTTTAACATGCAAATGCTGCCGGCTGCAGGAGGGACAGAGTTCAGGGAGCCGGGGAGGAAAAACACACTCTGTTATCACGTCCTTACCCAGCAGTGCCGGGAAGGAAGGAAGGCAAGGGAGCGGGGCTGTTTGCCAGCGCTGGGGCAGAGTAGGTCACAGGGCTGCAGAACCTGGCCCGAGATGTTTCCGGGACACAGGTGAGGGTTTGCGGCTGTAATACACAACCTGCAGCTCGGGCTGAGCTCGCTCCAGCCCCAAAGGCTGATTTAGACATGGGTTGTAAAACATAGATCAGGCACCATTAAATGTGAGTAATATTTGTTGCAATTTTTTTTTTCCTGCTGAGTTACTTTAAATAGATTTCTGACAGTTTTATCAGTAACTCCATTGAGATGCCGATGTAACGAACAGACACATCCCCAGGATGTAACTAAAAGACTGAAAGCTCCTCAGGTGTAAATGTGATGGAAATTCAGCTCTGAGTGCTCTGCCCTGTGTCCAGCCAGCAGCTCTTCCTCAGGAGCAGCTCCACTGCCCAGGGGCTCAGCAGCAGAGATAATTCCAGCCCTGGCCAGCCTGTCCTCTCCCTGAACCTCAGGGCTGATGGGCACCGTGTGATCAAAGCGCCTCTTCTTTGATAAAGCCTCAATTGAACCATTCTCACTATAATTATCTTTATCATTATCATTATTGGAACCCAAACTGAGAGGCTCAGCCGTGCCTCCCTTTCATTTCCCAGCTACACCTGGTGCCTCAAAGCTTCAGCAATGGCTACAGATGATTTTTCATCTACCAAACCCCCCCCCCCCAGAACTGGAACAGGGAGCCAAACCAGATTCCTTCTGGAAAATACAGTCAGGAGGGTCTTGGTTTGTGATCCATGAGCACGGGAGGCTGCTCCCACACAGCAGAGCAGCAGTTTCTGGAGACAAAGAAAGCAGGGTTATTGCAGTTGGATTTATTGCTGCTGGATATCTGTCCTGCATTAAAAAGGGAAAGTTATCCAAAGAGCGCTTTGGTTCGGTGTGGATTTTGGAGAGAAAATCTCTCCCACAGCATCTCTGAGGCATTTCCTGGCTCAGGAAGCTGCACAGGAGCTGCCCTGTGGAAAAGGGATCTGGAGCAGCTCCCTGCCCTCCACAGCCCTGGAATCAGACCCTCCATCCTTCGTTACAAATCCTCCAGCCAAACCATGTGCTGGTAAATCTCCCCAAATCACAGAGTGAGGATTTTATGGAGTGAGAGGAAATCACTTCATCCAGCAGATTTATTTAGAAAGTTCCAGTCTCTGAGGTGCCAAAACCCTTTGCTGACTCCATGTCCTCAAACCTGCACTCCTTGGCTTCTCCTGGGCAGCCAAGCCAGGGCCAAGCTCCCCCTCATGTGGCTCTGTTAAGTGGCTCTTGGAAATAGGTGGGACCAAGACTCCCAGTGAAGCACCTTGGCTTGGTTTCCTGTCTCAGAGCAAACACAAACCACGATGTATTTCCAAGAATGTAAAGGTTTAAGCATGTTTATCCTGACTGGGAAAAGCCAAAGACAAGGAAAACCTTGGAGGAGCTGCAGGATGAGGAGACAGCTGTGGAGGCTCAGAGAGCACCTTGATCTCAGGATGCCATAAAAACCAGAAGAGTAGGAAATGCCTTGGTTTTGCTGTGTTTCATCATTCTCAGGGCATTCAAGCAGAAAGGGGGTGTGGAAAACATCTAATGGAATATTACACCTGGAAGGTGAAGCTACACAGGGGTTTCCAAGTCACCCAAGGCAGAAGGACCAGCCCTGCAGCTTGGAGAGCTGATCTTCTGGAAAAGATTGGACTGACTGGAGCTTGCTGGTGACTGCGCTGTTGTATAAATCCAAATATGAACAAAACTGCTCAAAACTTAATAATTGGTTATTGAGAAAATGTTTTGTGGAAGTGAAGGTCTCTGTGACACAGAACTGAGGTGCAGGGAGGGGAGGGGAAAACCTCTGAGACACCAACACCTCTGGAGTCACCTGCAGGGCCCAGCTCCAGCTCTGCAGCTGTCGCAGCAGTATCGGTGTCCCAGAGGTGTCAAGTGTGATGTCACGAAACTGTCAGCTCCAGGATGACCTCAGGAGCCACGTCACCTCTGCAGTGACACTGCCCATGAAACTGAAAGGAGGCTGGGCCAGATGGCCTTGGATGGGCACAGTGCTCCCCAAAGCTCTCCACAACTCCCATCCACGGCAGGACCCATTGGCAAGGATGGGTCACCCACCAGCAGAGGCCGTAACTCCGCAGCTCTGCTGGATGCATTTGGGCTCGCTTATAAAAAACAAGACAAACATTGTTTTTCCGCCATTATCAAGTTTACTTTGTGTCTTCTACAGTTCCCATGTCATCCTGCCATAAATCAGCGCCTCTCGTGGGTAATAATTAATGGCAGGGGAGGAGGGGTCTGCCCAGAAAAAGTGATACTCAGCAGGAATTACTGGATGCTGCTGTTTCATCATTGATATTTATTTACCCAGCTCTGAGGGCAGCAGTAAATTTTCCTTTAGTTGTTTTGCAAGGTACCGAAGAGATCATAAATTAACAGGCAATATGCAGGAGTGCACTGCCCAGCTTTGCCAAGATACAGGACACACAGATTTTTCCATAATGACGCCCATAATTTTGCAGTCTACTCCAAGAGAGCCTCCTGCACCCCACCAAGGTGCAGCTCTGCCACTCAAAGAGCATCACTCCAGCCACAAACAGCTCCTCTGGGGACAGAAACATGTTTGTGTCACAGCAGGTGACTAAGGCACTGTCACAGGGAGTCACAGCGGTCTGCCTGCCCCACATTGCCCACAGCTGGGAAGAGGAAGGACGGCACCCAGAGGCTGCAGGAAGGCCCCAGAGTCACCAGGGCTGTCCCACTGAGTATCTCCATTCCAAGATCAGCCTCATTCCATGCCAAATAAACACTGATGCTCTCTTTTCTATTCATTTCAGTGTGGATGAGGAGTAACTTCAGTAGAAGCAGAATCTGAGTGCACAGATGCTCGGGGGCAGCCAAAGGCAGCTCCTCTCCAGCTCCTCCTGAGCCATTTTCCAGGTCCAACAAGAAACAGCCTTGTCCCAAATGCTTGGAGAGGAGCAGCTGTGTCCTGAACATCTGTCCCACACACACAGGTTGTGTCTGGGCTGCTGAATGACCTGTGCCCCTCATGGCTGACGATGTGGGGGACTGTGCATCAGGGATTTCTCCTTCTATGGCCAGCACAGGAAAGGCAAAGAGAGGAAAAGTCCTCAAACCCCCCTCAGGACACTGCAGCTGCGAGGAAGAGATACAGAAAGGAGCTGTGGGCACAGCCAAGGGGGGCCTAGAACAAAGCTGGTGGAAAACCTTCATCTTTCCCTTGCTCACCTTCAGGATCAAAACCTGCCCTTTACTGTTCTTGAAGGTCACTTGTGATGACACATGACCTATCAGCACCTTTAATGAAAAGCTCAGATGCTAAAAGCCGATTTTAAAAGTACAAAGAGGTTTTAGACTTTTAATAAATAGAGAAACAGACCTTTATTTAAAAAGAATAATGAAAACCCAGACACTGGAGTTGACAAAAGTCTCCTTCACATCACGAACAAAGGGAGCAGTTGAACTTTCACACAGGCTGGGATGAGAGATTTTGCAGTAACTAATCCAGAAGAAAGTATTTCATTTTATCCTAATTCCAGCAGCTGCTGCAGGCACTAAAGCATTTCTCTGTGGCAGACTCAGTTCAGGAATTCTTTGAGCCCAGGCAGCAGCTCAGCCCTTTCCCACTCCATCACAGGAGCTTCCCAAGGTGCACATCCCTCCTCAGGGCAGGGGGGCACTCATTCCTCACAGGCAGCTTTATTTCAAGATCCAAAATCACAGCATCACATCAAACCCCCTCAAACCTCACTCCTGAGGTGTCATTTTCTTTGCAAAGCCCTTGGGATGGCCCGGCCCAGCCCATGGAGAGCTCTGCCCGTCTCAGGAGCTTTGCTCGCTGCCTGGGGCACGCACAGCGGACGGGCTCGTGTTTACCAAGCACAAGTTGAAATAATTTCCTTGTTGTTTTATAAAAGTGACATGTTTTCCTAAGGTTATGCAAAATACAAAAGCGTGATTCGAGAAGGAATCTTCCAGAAAGGGTGAGAATGTAACTTAAGCTGCTTCAAGAAGAGGAGGTTCCCTGAATTTTCTTTTTTTTTTGAAAAAGCTGTGTTTGATGAGTGCATAGCACGAGGGCAGAGCTTTGTGGACGTGCTGTGACCCAGAAATGAGATGTGAAGGCAGAAGAAAAGCAGAGTGGAGTTTCCAAGGACGTTTGAGGCTCTGCAGTGCTCAGCCTGCCCTACACATTCCAAAATCTGGTGGGAGAAAATCCCAGCAACACCAGTACAGCCAACAGCGAGCACAGCAAGCACGAGTGAACATGAAGAAATACTGTTTTCACTTGGGGAAAATCTGTTCTTACATCATGCTAAATATAGTAAATTGATTTGAGACAGGACCGTTGTGTTCCTTCCAGATTAGTCAGAGATGCTCATCCCACTCTTTCCCTTTCCTCATTCCCCACGGCCACCGAGGAGCAGAGTAGGCAAAGCCTTATCTCTCCTGGCGATTTCACCAGCTAAATGTCCACCTGCATTTCAGAGCAAAGATAGCAACTCGTGTTCCTTGGGCCCTCCAGAAACCAGGGAAAACCAGACCCAGTCTTCACTCAAAAGCCTGGTAGGAGAAGAGCAATGTGGAAGGGATTGCTCTTTCATTTAGGTTTAATTGTTAAAACATAGCAACTGTTACCTGAGGAAAACCACTCCCACTGAAGGAGACTTCCTGTTGAATTCCTTTGACCTCCTTCTGGAAAAAAGGAATTATCCCAAGTCGGGGGCCACTCTCCTATTGCAAAGCCAAGAGGAACAGGAGCTGCTCACTGAAGACTTTTTTTTTCAAGAGCACAAAAGGAACCCCCAGTTTTGTTGTGTTTATCCTCAGAATGGATGAACTGATTCCAGGGAAGCTCGGGGTGGGTCTGGGAAGGAGGAGATAGATTGGAGCATGACACAAACAGAAATAATAAATAATTTGGTTTTCTCCCTGCCCCTGCCATCACCATTACTCATGGATTCTCATTTTAATCAGCGAAAGGATCCACACATAAAAATGGCACCAACTTTAAAAGAACAAACTCAGTGTCAGTAGGTGCCCAGATCTGAGCAAGGCAGTGCCTTGTGCTGTCCTTCAGACTGTTCTGAACACATTTCAGCAGTTCTGGATGGATCTGATCTGACACACCCATTCCCTGGCAGGGGGCTGCAGGCTTCTTCCTGATATCTGAGGGATAAATTCATGCTTTTGGGAAATTTTGCAGGTGATAAAGTTCTTCTACGCAGACAGAGAGGATCAATATGATTCACATACCTAGAAACAAACGTCTTTTTTGTTGTTGTTGCTATTTCCTAGTTGGCTGTAATTTCTCAAGCAAGTCTATGACTAATTCCTGGTGCTGGTTTATCACTGGTCAGACTTTCGGCTCATACTCTTACATGTAAATACAAGACAGCTTCCTGCTGTACTGCAGGAATACAACCCAGGCTGCTCCAAGCCCTGTCCAACCTGGCCTTGGGCACTGCCAGGGATCCAGGGGCAGCCAGAGCTGCTCTGGGCACCTGTGCCAGGGCCTGCCCACCCTCACAGGGAAGGATTCCTCCCCAAAATCGAATTTGTGTGAGGAGTTTGTTTGGTAACAGGTTCTAGCACACCCCAGCTCCTAAAACAGTGCTGGGAGCAGAGGGTTTTGTGGGTTAGGGCTGTCCAGAGGAGAGCAGGAGGGAATGTTCCCTCATCCTTCCTTAGCTCTGCACCACATTCCTTCCTTTGGATGGAAATAATTTGGCTCTGCACTTGGATTCAATTAGAGACAGTTAAGTGAATTTCCTTGCTCTGACTTCATTTGGAGCATTTCTCTATTTTTTAAACTTTGAAATCCAAGCTGATGCTGAAGCTGAAGGCAAGTGGAGAAAATTAGGAGAACCTTTTCCTAAAGAGCCAGCTCTGCTGCTAGAGCTGAGCACGGAATGGGCAAGGGGAGCAACGTGGAGCACAAATCCCTGTAACCAACAGCCTCCTTCAAGGCTTTTCCTTTTCAATAAAAATGCTGATGTTTTTTAACTGAATCCATAAATTAAATCACAATCAAGGAAGCAAAGTCTGCTAACGGTCAAACCAGAGATTGCTGTGACTTGGAAACATCTCTGTACCTGTTTAATTGCTTGAAGGCCAAACAATAAAGCTCTAGAGGAAATTCCCTCAGTATCTCATTCTCTTTTTTCCCGACTTTACAAAAATTAATGAGGTCATGAGCATCAGTTAAAACATTTATTGGTGGGCAAGGAAAACAGACATAAAAATGTTGCTGTCCCTACTTGATCTTTTCTTTGCGTGTGAAATTTATCTTTACAGTTGTCTACAACTTTAAACAAAGCCATTCCAGCAGCTCCTACCAGTTACTCACGTGTCTTCTCCCTCCCTCACAAAAATCAGCAAATAAGTATTCCCAAGAAACTGCAAATAAATAAAAATAAAGGAGCACTGGTAAATAGAGACCCCAAGATGGAGATACAGACCATCAGCTCTGTGCTCCACAGAGCAGGAACAGCTCAGCCATTTCCACATGAAACACAGCAAGTGTTGAAGTATTTTTGAGGGCAAGTCTTTGACGTATTTCTCTAAAATGATGCTTTTTCTAATACACATTTTGCACCCCACTGTGTTAAATAAATTGCATATATATTTTTTTAGTTTTTTTATATATATATATATTTTTTTTTTTTTTTAATTTTGGTCCAGCTCCATCCTGGACATAGATTTGTTCGCACAAAACAAAATAATAATATTTTTCACTTGACCTACAGGTGATGAACAGGAGAAAAGTTGAAGTGGATACAAAATTCATATTGTTCATTGTAGGATACTTGTGGCTCTCAAACCTTTAAGAGCATGACAGAATCAAGCCAAAAAGAAGGATGTGAGCAAGTCTGTGCTGCTCTCCAAGTTTTCACTCTCTGACTTCTATTAGGAATTTTGTAAGGCCACAGCTAATTAACATTTCCCAGGGGTGAAAGAGCAAGCTCCAAAGTCTGATGCCAGGCTGGACAGTTGCCCAGGTTACCCCTCTCATGTGCTCACAAGCCTGTGGCTCTCTGGGAATTAAAGAAAAAATGCTAAATGTCCACTCAAGACCAAGGCCCTGAAACCAGGTTTGGCTCTCCATCATCCTGAGGAGCCCAGCCACTCCCGACAGCACCTGCCCTGGCGTGACACATGGCAACACTCCCAGAAAGAGGAAAATCCTCCCTCAGTATGGATTTACAAGCATGTGACAGGTGTTAAAAATATGGAGAACTTCATATGGGCGTGTTGCTATAAAGGAGCATGAGATGAATGGAGTTATCCACTTGTTTGTCCATAAAATCGCCCTGTTGATTGTATGAGTCTGCTGGAGATAACGCTGAGGTGCCCGTCAGCACCGCTGTCACGAAGGAGAGCTGCTGTGTGCCATGGGATCTGCACACACAATATCTACATCCCAGAATCCCAGAATAGTGCAGTTTGGAAAAGATCACCCAGTGCAGCCCCTGGTCAGGCAGGGTCACCTGGAACAGGTGACACAGGAACGTGTCTGGGTGGGTTTGGGATGTCTCCTGAGGGAGGCTCCACACCCTCCCTGGGCTCTGCCATGTCAGGGCTCTGCTCTTTCCTCTATCATGGAAAGAGGTTCTTCCTCATGTTAAGGTGGAACTTGTGTTTTAGTTCCTGGCCATTGCTCCTCATCCTGTCACTGAACAGAGTCTGGCACCATCCTCTGACACACCTGGGAGGGATTTGTATGGATTGATGGGATCCCTTCTCCAGACTAACCAGCTCCTACAGTCTCTCCTCATCAGAGATACTCCAGACCCGAGAGGAACACATATTTATACATATTTTTGTGCTCATTTGGGAGGGCTATAGGAGGGGAACTGCTTTTTGACACCCACTGAAGAGACATGTCCGAGCCCCCTCACATCCTCGGGGGGATCATGGCTGAGCCCCTCACACTCTCGGGGGGATCATGGCAGAGTCCTTCTCACACCCTCAGGGGGTATCATGGCGGATCCCCCTCACACAGAGGGGAAGCAGAGGGAGACCCCCTTCAGCCTCCCACTGTGTGGGTGAGCACAGCTCCACCACATCCCAAGGGCGATGTGAAGTAAAATCGAGGATGCACAGACGGGAGTATCGTGTTCTCCTCACACACGACACTTAAACACAGAGTTTGCTGCTGGTTTTTGGTAAAAACACACCAGGAATGGCACTCGGGCGCGTGCCGGGTCCCAGCCCCCTCACGCCGCCCGGGCGTGAATGGCGCCGCCCCGGCCCGTCCTGCACCGCGGCGCCATCATGGCGGCGCCCAGCGAGGGCCGTGCGGGTCGGGGCTACGAGCCCTTCTCGGGCACCGACAGCGGCTCCTTCTCCTTCGCCGTCCCGCAGGGTGAGACGGAAGAGATACCCAAGAAGCCATGCCGAGCCTGCATGGATTTCAAGAGCTGGTTCAGCCACCAGAGGAAGCAGATGGGTCCGGGCACCGCGGTGAGGCGCGGCGGGAGCTCTCCCTGGGGCCCTTGGCGACCCTCAGTCCCTGCAGCGCTCCCTCCGTCCTCCATCCTGCTCCCGCAAGTGGGACGAGGCTGGGTGTTCCCTTCAGGGTGTGAAGGAGCCGGGGACAGGGCTCCCTTCAGTGGGAATGGGAAGGGAGTCCCCATCTTCTCCCTGGGGGTGAGGGGCGCTGCCATTGCCCCCGTTGAGGGTGTGAGGGGCGCTCTGCCATGTCCCCTGAGGGTGTGAAAGGGTCCTTGCCTTGACCTACAGAGGGTGTGAGGGGAGCTCTGCCATGTCCCCTCAGAAGGTGTGAGGGGACTCTGCCATGACCTCAGAAGGGATGTGAAGGACCTGTTACCCCACCTCACCTTCCCACCCAGCACAAAAGGGCTGTTTCCCCACCCGCCCCGGTGTCCCCTCACACTCCTCTGTCCCTCTGCAGGAGGCGAAAGAGCCCCCTCGGGACTGTCCCCTGGACATCGAGCAGCTGGGCCGCAGCACCTGGGCCTTCCTGCACACCATGGCTGCCTACTACCCTGACCGGCCCACCGGGACACAGCAGAAGGAGATGAGGGACTTCATCAACCTCTTCTCCAAGTTCTACCCCTGCAAGCACTGCGCAGAGGACCTGAGGGAGAGGTGAGTGGGAAAACCCTCAGAGGGTTTTTTCAGGATCTGGGGAAAGGTGAGTTTTCTCAGTGGGTTTTTTGAGGCTCTGAAGGACAGGTGAGTGGCCTCAGCAGGTTTTCTGAGGATCTGAGGGAAAGGTGAGTTTCCTCAATGGGTTTTTCTGAGATCTGAGGGAAAGGTAAGTAGCCTCAGCAGTTTTTTTGTTGGAGGGGCTTGCCAGAAGTGCTGGGCTGCAGCAGCTAGTTTGCATATCAGCAGCTCTTCCTGCATTTGGAGTTTGTAGCTACCTGAACTGGTTTCTTCCATTATTGCATCAATCACAGATAAACTTACTCAAAAAACAAACACCTGTTCTCAGGCTGTTGGGTTCTGTGCTGCCTCCAAGGCTTCCCTGAGGCGATTTTGGAGTTTTCTGGTTCAAAATGGGATTGTGAACAGTTATAGAATTAGACTGGAATAATTTTCAGGAGGCAAGTGTTCTTCTGCCCTCTAAAATGCCCTGTATTGGCAATCTGAGTAGTGGAGGCAAGGACTGAAATGGGCTGAGGTGTTTGATTTGGTTTGGGATGAGATGATCTTTAAAGTCCATTCCAACCCAAGCCATTCTGGGATTCTGTGGTAAGGTTTTCTGCTACTCTCAGCTTCTTTCTCAGAAGTTTCCACTGATTTGTTTGCCATTCCCTGTTTGCAGATTACGGACGAACCAACCCGACACGAGCACCAGGAGAAACTTCTCCCGGTGGCTGTGTCTGCTCCACAACGAGGTGAACAGGAAGCTGGGCAAGTCGGAATTCGACTGCTCCCGTGTGGATGAGCGCTGGAGGGATGGCTGGAAGGATGGCAGCTGTGATTAACCCGCAGGGACTGCTCTGGGAATCCAGCAGAGCAGTGCAGTCCCTGCGGGGTTGCTGCAGGGACAGAGGGAGTCAATAACTCTGTTTGTGTGGGACTGATTCAGAGCTGATCCAATGCCAAAAGGAGAATTGAAAATCCTAGCCCAATGATATTTTGATAAGTAATGGTACCTGAGGGGTTGAGGCTGCCAGAAACCTCTGAGATTGGGTCAATCTGACAAACTCATTTCATGATGACATTTCCTGATTTTGGGGGCATTTGCTTATTTCTGTGGCTAGAGTTAATTTTCCCTGAATGCAGTGATCTTCTCCAAGGCATTGCCTGATGTTTTAGAAAATACATCTGATTAATTGTCACTTTCATTTCTGTTGTTCTAATAGAGAAAACTCATGCTGGGTTTTGTGCCAAGTCTGTACCCCTGGATTTCTCTTTCTAGCATCTCCAACATTTGTTGTTACTCTTTTGTCCAGTTCCTTTGGTAAAAGTCCTGAGGGCAGGTACATTTAATTTAAACACTAAAACATGGAGCCCAGATTTCTCAATTTGGTTTTGTATTTCAACTTAACATGTCAGAGGACACAACAGAGTCAAAATCATTTCAAGTTCTTCACGTAGGTGATGATCTCATCCCTTCCTGCACTCCTGCCTGGGAGAGGTTTGCACAAACCCTGACAGCAACAGGTTTTTTTCCTTCCCTGCTTCCTGCTGAGGTTTTCTTGTCTGTTTTATTGAGCTTCCTTATCTCATGCCCTACAGCACACCTGTGAATTTAGCCTTGGAGTTTTTGGCAGGTTTTGACTGGAAAGATTCATGGTGCTGCTGAAACTAGAGCAGACTCACCTCTTATCTGAACCTTTGGTCCTCACACCACTGTGTGGGCTCCTGAGTGATTAGAGAACCAGGAACACCTTTGGATACACATTTTAGTATTTTGTGGCACAGTGAAGGCCTTTCAAGTCAGATCTGTTAAATTAATGTGAGACTTTTATGGACTCATGATTTCTGAACTTTCCGTGTCGTAACATTTCTAAACACAAACCCAAACGACCTGATAACGAGACACTGCATGAAGAGTGTGATTGAAGGTGTCACTCAGGCTGTTAAAAGTGCTCAGAAAATTTCCCTGCCAGCATGTTGAGGTTCTTAGAACAAATAAACCCCAGCTCTTGGGTTTTGTGTTTGGTAATAAACTCAGCCCCCACAAAAAAAGCTCATTGGGATCCACTAGAGGGGAAAGGACCAACAAAAGGGCAGCCCTCCATTTTTGCAGGTAGGACCCATCTGACTCAGTTCTGTCAGGACACTTTTAGCAGAGGGAGGTGTGGGCAGGCATCTCCCTGTGGGTTTGGTTGTGCTGAAGCAGGAATTCTGCGTTCCTCCTTTCCAATCTGCCCTCCACTGTTGTGTGTGACGGTGTCCTCGCCCACGGAGCAGATGATGAGATTTCTCCCTCGTTTGTTTCAGTGCAAACGAGCAGGTTGGTGAAACACCTGCCCATCCTTTGCCACCTCCATCTGCCAGGGGCCCGGGCTGGGGAGGTGTATTGCCCTGGGCCAGCAGGGACACGGAGCCCCCCAGCACTCCTGTCCACTCCCTGAGTGCTGAGGGGAAGGTGAGGGTGTACCCAACACATTCTGGTCACTTTGTGTCCTTCAGGGAGGTGGTGCTGCAGTGCAGGAGGGAAAACCTCTCCTGTCCTGGCAGAGCTTGGGAACAGCCTTCAAGCTGACTCTGTGTCTTTAGCAAATCCTGCCCAAAAATGAGGCCACCAGCTGTAGCCAGGATGCTTTTAGGGCAGTTTCTATCTTTACCAAGTGGCCATTTGATAAAATCTCTGCTTGCACTTTGTTCTCTCATTGTTTTGGCTTGGCAGAAGAGCTCTGATGTAGTTGTTTCTCAGGCATATCCTCACCTCTGTGGACTTGACCATGTGAGGATTGGGGGAATTTGTTCTGCTGCTTGTTTGTACCACAAGTTTTAGTCTTGGGTAAGGAATTTCCTTTGGAGGTCCTCATACTTGTGTACAGAAAATTGTGACTTCTTTACTAATTGCTCTTGATTAAATCTAGTTTTAAAACATCTCTGTGTTCAAATTGTATTTCCTGTTGATGTAAAAATAATAAAGCAACTGAGTTCACTTCTGGTTCACTCCTGCTGCATGGGATCTTAGGAAAAGGGGTCATGCTGTGCTGGTGGGTCTAACCTCTGTATGCCAAGGTACTACTCTTATATATACAAAGCAAGATATAGATATAAATATAATTATATATCTATATATTACAGTTTGGTGGCTCAAGTAAATTGTGTGATTCTCTGTGGATTGATCAGACAAGGTGGGGCTGCTCCTGGTCCCTTCCTCTTGTGCTGTTGAATTGATGCTGTTGGCCCTACAAAAATGCAGGAATTTGACAGGAATTTAACAGCAAATTCAGAATTTGCTTTTATATGGGGAACAGTGGGAATTTTATGGGATGCCAGTGATTTTTTTTGGCTTGCTGACAGCGTGAGGAGCAGCATTAGAGTTGGGAGTAGCTCAGCTCTTGCTGGTTTGGAGCAGGGTGGCATCCCTGAGGGGCAGGGTTGGCAATCCCATTGCCTGGAATGGGGAAGCTGCTTCTCCACGTGAGGAGCCCTTGTGAGGAAGAGCAGAGCCAGGAGCAGGTGCTGCCTGAGGAGCTCTCCACCTTTCTCAAGAGCTGCTGCTGTGTGACAGGAGCCTGACCAACCCTGCAGCTTCCCAAACTCCTGTTTCCATGGCCTGGTTTGCATTCAAACCACACTTCAATTTTTTCCTTTTTTTTAAAATTCCCTCCCCAAAAGCAAAGAGCAGGGAGCCCCGGGGGAATCATCTGTTCCATGGATGGCAGGCAGGCTTGCAGATGCTGGCAGGAGCAGCGCTGTGCCTTTGACATTTTTCCAGGGATTAGCTGTTCCTTTGCAGCGCGTTGGGCGTCCGCAGGCTCCTGTTTACAGAAGGATTCCCAAGAGTTGCTTTGTTTTCTCGTGTCTTCTGCTTCAGTCTGTTCCAATCAGTGTGGGAGATCCTTCCTGTTGGAGTTCTACAGGCTTGGAGAGGGAAGGCTTTGGATTTTTTAGGATTTTCTTTCCTTTCCTTCTAAGCCCTGATTTTGTTGGTGTTTTATTCCATTCCTGGAATGGCTGCTCAGGGTTTTTGTCTGAAGGATGGAGAGGAGCTGTCCAGTATTATTTGAAGTCAGGATTAAGCACAGCCAACAAGGTGATGTAAAGTCAACTCTTCATTTTGCAGGGTAATGGGAAAAGTAATAAAACATGGAAAGAAAACCACAAATAATGGCACGGAGACAAATCAGTTAAATTGTAATCGAAGGGGATGAGGGTCAGCCTTGGGGCCAGCTGGGGCACTGCTCTGGGTCAGTCCCACAGGGAAGTGTTGATGAGCACCAGACCCTGGTTCCAGGCTGGCCAGCCCTCAGTTCAGCTGTTAATCCCAGTGCAGGGAGCTGAGGGGTGATGCTAGTTGGCATCTTCTGCAAAAACTGTGAACCAAGGCTGTTTGCTGAGGATAAATGGGGTTTGTACCCTCCTCTGTGCTGATGCGTGTAAAATAACCCCCCAACCCAGATGGAGCTGATTTTTCTGTCGTTTCTGAATATTTGTAACTGCTGTTAAGATTCCCACAAGTAGAATCACAGAATATCCTCAGCCAGAAGGGACCCACAGGGACCATCCACACCAGCCTTTGCCGGGCTGTGTTCCCCTTGGCATGTGACAGTCCTGCTGAGGGGTGGCTGATCCAGGCCCGGAACTTCTGCTGGCATTTCTCTGGGCTCAGCACCTGGCACGGGCTGGCACCCCAAAGGGGTCCCTGGCACTGGCACCTGCCCAGTTCTGCCCTTGTTTCCTATGGAAAGGTGCCCTCCCCTCCCACGTGCTGTGCTAGTGCAGGCTGATGCTTTTCCTCCCGAGCACTCCAAATCCAAAAGCCCCGTCCTGGTCTCAGTTTTCCCTCCTGGTCCCAGTTTTCCCTCCCATCCAGCACATCTCGTAATTCTCCTTGGCTTCTGTTCCTGGCTGCAGTGTGCTTCCTACAGGGAGGTACTGGGAAAATTCCCTCCACATCTGACCAAGCCAACAGTAGAGGGCAACAGAGGATGTATTGCCATGCATTTCCTTGTATTGCCAGGTATTTCCATGTATTTACATTAATTACCAGGTATTTCCTTCCACTTCCTTGACTTTCCTTGACTTTTCCACCTCTTACCCATCTCTGGAACAAGACTGCTCTGGATACCAAGTGTTTTACCTCATCCTGGTCCCTTTCCTGTGACTTTGGGAGGAGATTTTGGTGTCTTCAATTACTTTTTGAACGAGTGTGCAAGCCTCTTGTATATTTACCAAAACGAGGGATGTGTTATTCCTCTGCCTGCAGCTAAAATCTGCATTTGGAAGCAGAATAAAGCAGTTTCCAGTTAATTTAATGTCTGTCCCACCAGGCATTTAATGCAGCCCCTAAAACCTTCCATGTTTCCCAGAACACCAAGCTTTAGTTCTAAGCTCAAGTCCCACTGCTGGATGGAGATGTGCCCAGTGAATTCTGAGTATGGTCAGGCAAAGCTGGGCTTTCCCTGCTTTTTCCATCCAGATGTGCATAAAAAAGTAAAAAAGAAAGTGGATGCTGTGACTGTGCCTCATGTTCTGCTGCTCAGATGGTGTGAAAGATATACAAGGAATAAAAGACAATGCCTTTGTGGCCAGAGCACGTGGCTGGAGGCTCTAGAGATCAAAATTCAGTTCTTTTTTAGTCATAAGCTTCTTGCTAGGCACCAGGTAAGTCACTTCATCTTCTGCAGCTCCACTTTCACTTCTGCTTATGGGGGTAAAAATAGCTGTTAGGGCAGCCTTTGCCTGTATTTCCTGTTTAGATGAAAATCTCTTTCAGAGAGGGTGTTTTAATGGGCTTGTGCTGCACAAGCCTGGGCCTGAGAGCGTTCACACTTATAAAATCCCTCATCTCCATCCATCTCACAAACCTCTTTTCCATCAGGTTGCATCCTGCTCGTGAATCTGAGGACCTGTTGGGGTTGTGTTCAGGTAAACAAAGCTTTTCTTATTTTCAGTGTATTTTGGTAGCAAAGCTCGATGTAGCTGTGGATGCTCTTCATGTCCAGTATGGCCTGAGCTGCCCCACGTCCCTGTGTACCTGTCAGCTCTGCTCACCTGTGCACAGCTGCAGGTGACAGGCACCAATGTCAGCTGTTGGCTGGCACGTCCCAGCACGGTGTGACTGACAGTGTGCTCCTAGGGAGGCCAGTTTAGGACAGCAAAGACCTTGTTCCCCTTTTTCAAGCTCCCCCCAAGGTGAGCAGCAGTGGCTGTATCAGATTACATTCTGGTTTGCCAAAAGCCCTGAAATTTTCATGCTGGGGTGTCCGGTTATCTCGGCTGTTTGAGGGGCTTGGGAGGCCCGGAGGTGGCCCGGAGGTGGCCTTGACGCAGCCTGCGTATCAAAGGACAAGAAGAGGCTTCAGTTCTTCTTTCTGGTTTTATGTTTATTAATTGTTTATCTAAAAAATGTTCTTTCAGCTTAACAAAGATCCGCTCAGTAGTCAGCTATGGGCACACTGTGCCGTCCCACGGACTGCCACGTATCTTTATACCCCTAGTTACGTATACAATATTTATCATTTTTCTCCAATACCATCTATTCTTATAACTCGGTGTACTCTTAGTAATAACCAATAGAAAGGTGCCACCATCACCAAAGAAGATGGAGGAGAGGAGGAAGAAGAAGGAGGGCAGGACACACCCCAATTCCTCCATCTTGCTCCTCTAAACCCCCCTGTACATAAATCCTAAACCCTGTTTCTTACCCTCTAATTAGCTAATCTTTCCACCCTTCACCCCGGTGAGGCCCTCTTGTCTTCATAAAGGTGTCGTCTCCCGTGTAGGGTCAAAGTCCTGCCACCAGGCACTTCTGGCAACATTCCAGGACTCCCGGGCCCCCCAAGGGTGGTCCCGGGGGCCCTGCATCCCAGGATTCAAATCCTGGGATCCCACACCGGGGGAGCAGAGGCTGAGTTCCCTCCCGAGCTGTCGAGGCCACGGCTTCACCCCTGAGAGGAGTTTTGAAACCCTTTGGGGTTGGGTTCAGTTTGGGTTTTGCGCAAGCACTGAGACACCAATCCCCTGTTCAAAGCCGGTGCTGCCTCAGCTCACTGAGCTCTGTTATCCCAACCTTCCCTCAGTGATTTCAGTCTGCAAAGTTTTCCACAGGTTTTTCTGGCACACTTATCCTGGGTTTATCCACGTACAGTAAGTGCTGAATCCCACCTGAGAAACGTTTCACAAGCAGATGAGTAACCAGCTAATGGATAATCTTCCAGATATTTTTAGTGTGGAAAGCATGAAGAGCTTTCTATGACAGTGGGCTAAGGTACTGCTCATCAAGAAGCCCATTCTCCCTGCCCCTGGGCCCTATGGGCTTCTAAGCTCTCCTCAATATTCCCATCAACTCATTTTCATTTTCTCATTTGATGGCCGAAAGCAGCATCAGCCAAGCTCTAATGAAGGGAGGCAAGCAAAGCATTTCAGAGCAACAACTAAGCATCTCTCAAAGTGCTGCTGCGAGCCTGCTGCCCGGGCAATGTGAAGGACAAGCTGTTTTCCCACCCACGCCCGTGCCAGGGCCGGCTCAGACCATGGGGAGCTGCTGGAATCTGTGTCCAGAGCCTGCCCAGCTGCCTTGTGCAGGCTCTGCAGCCAGGCTGCGTCCTGCACGCTGGAATTGCTCACTCCAAACACACTCTGGGGCAGCTGCTCCCAGAACAAGGCGGTTTCACCTTGCTTTTCCCACCTGGAGCACTCTGTCCAGCTCTGGAACCCCACACACGAGGAAAACATGGATCTGTTTGGGTCACTGCTCCCAGGGCTGGAGACCCTCTGCTCTGGAGCCAGGCTGGGAGGGCTGGGGGTGTCCAGCCTGGAGAAGAGAAGGCTCCAAGGTCTCATTGGAGCCCCTCCCAGGGTACCCTACAGGGTATTGGGCTCATTGGAACAGGTTTTGAAGAAGGAGAAAGCCCCACATCTTGTCTCCTCCAGGTTGTCATGTCCACATCATTAGCCCTGAGAAAACCTGATGTGTTTTTTTGTGATAGAGACAAAGATAAGAAGTTGGCTTGACCAGAAGAAGCAGAAAGCAAATAGAGGTTTTCCGCTACCTTTAATTAAATTCATGTAAAATAAAGACTTGGGCAGCTCTTGGGCAGTTGTCTGTGTGCTGCTCTGTTTGCTTCCTGTCCTTGTTCCCTGTCCCTGAAATCCAGTGGGAATGGTAAATAGAGACAAAACTTGTTCAAATCAAACTAACGCTCTGCGAAGGGCCATTTCCAAACACTGCTGTTCTCCCTTTGATGGGGAAAATGTGGAAGTTGCAATATCCTTCCCCATTATTGGCTGCCTCTGTGTATCTCTGTGTATCTGTTGATCTGCAGCAATAGGAAGCGAGGCAGAAAGACAGTTTGTATGTGGGCTGGAGATAGCTCCTGTGCTCTATCTGAGCTGGAGCAGGGGGAAAAACTGGCACCCCACGATGTGGGCAAGGGTTGTTTAAACCCTGCAAACGTGTTTGGGGGGATGAACCCCAAAGAAAGCACAAGTTTAGGAGCAGAGATTTCAGTGCCTGGAAGGGTATAAAGCCTATACCAGTCTGGAAAAGGTCATGATTTGTTCCAGGGTAACATTTCAAAGATCCAGGCAGTGTCCTTCTCCCTTGGGCTTTGCATTGTCCAAAAATTCCAGCTGGGACAGATAAGCTGAGCAAGACAGGTTAGAAAGAGAGAGAAAGAAGTGGTTTCCCCAACATCATCAGAAAATCAGGAGCAGAAATCAGAGGTCGAGCTGATTCCCTGTGCAGCATCCCTGGAACAGCTGCCTCCCTGGCATGGCCACCCTGGAGGAGCAGGGCAGCCCGTGCCATCCCAGGAACTCTGGGCTGGTGGGCTTGGGATGGTTTGTGCCCAAAGCATGAAAAGGATTTCTGAGGATGCTGAAACAGCTGCCTCTAAACTGCTGAGGCTGAATGAAAACCCCACCTCGGGTAATCCCTTCAAGTTAATTTGGTCTTTGTTCCTGCCCTGCAATTCAGGGATGAGCTGGCAGTGATGCTCTTGGCACTGGGCTCCCATCCCTGGCCAGCTCCACGAGCCATCCTGCCAGCAGAAAGCAGGAGGGACCAACCTGTCATTTTCTTCATGGCCATTTTGGTTCTGCCTAGAAAAATGTGCCGGTTCCTGAGCTGGTGACATTGAGGAATGAAGGCCTGAATTCTGCTTTTCCTGCTGCGCGTCAGAAATAGACCTGGAGAGATGATGACTCACCTGTAATTGAGAAAAACTGCGTGGCACCATTATGAGCTTCAACAGTTAAACCCTGATCCCACCCTGCCAGAGAGAGCACACTGACAAAGCAGCAAAAGGCCAAGAGGGGCTGGGGACAGGATCCAGCACTCGGGAATCCTTGGCTCTGTGGCTGCATGGTGTGTGAGGGGTGTGACACACCTGCCCCACAGGTACCGCGTGTGCTGTGGCACTGGCAGGGTCCCTGCCGGGGGAATGGGGCTGCAGAGGGGCAGGGCAGCTGTGTGGGGGCAGGAGAAGCCCCCAGAGCCCCCAGCCCCAGAGGCCGGTGCCAGCAGGGCGGGTGGCTCCTCCTGGCTGCGCCTTTCCCGTCCGGAGCGGGGATGATGTCAGGGTTGTCATGGCATCGGTATCTATGGAACCGGGATCAGCATCGCTCAAAACCAGCTCGGGACACGGGCCTGGAGCCGCGGGGGGAACTCCCAACATCCGCACTCATCGAGGGTTTCCCTCTGAGCTGCTTCCTTTTCCTCCTTGCTGCTGCCCATGGGAGGGAGCAGGGATGGGGCTTGGCCTCCTCCTCCGGTCCCAGGGCAGCTCTGGGCGGCTCCTTCCGTGCATGAGGGAAGCGAGAGCTCAGCCCCGTCCATTTTCACTTCCCTTTTCTTGCAGCAGCTCTGGATGTGCAACAGCAAAGAGCAAAACCAGCCAAACCTCACCCTCTGCTCTCATCCCCTGGCCCCTGTGAGTGCCAGGTCTGAGAGCCCTCCCGGCTGCAGGGGGGACCCTCTGGGGGTCCCCACAGGTGACAGCCACCCTTTCTGGGGGTCTGGACACAGAAGGGGTTTATTTTAGGGTCAGTGCCCACAGCAGAGGTGAGCTGAGCAGCATGGTGACCTCCCTGTGCTCTGGACCATGGCATTGCCCTCCTGCCAACAGCCCAGCTGCTCACAGGGAGTCTTTGCCATTGCTTGGTGACACCGGCATGGCATGGTGACCCGGGCAAGGACACCCCACCCCTGCTATCCCCAAAAACAGCACTATGACCACAGGACGGTCATTCTTGGAACAGCACAGTGACCCTGGCAGTGGCAAGGTGTCCTGGCTGCTCCGTGGTGTCCCCAGAAATGGCACAGTGACACGGCCACAGCATGGCAACCATGGCCACAGCACAGTGACAGCTGTGCCATGGTGGCAATGCCCTCAGCTGGGTGACAGTGCCTGTCCCACTGTGACAGTGCCCGCAGCCCCATCCCGGAGATAGTGCCTGTCACATTGTCACAGTGCCCATGCGTACAGCTGGGTGACAGTGGCTGTACCGCTGTCACAGCGCCCGTGCCCACATCCCGGTGACAGTGGCTGTCACAGTGTCACCTCTCCCGTGCCCACAGCTCAGTGACAGTGCCTGTCTCACTGTCACAGTGCCCACAGCCCCATCCCGGTGTCGAGGTCGCAGCTCGGGCTCTCAGCGCCGGGAGCGCGCCCCGCGCCGGCCGCGGGCACCTGCCCGTGCCCACCACCCCCTGTCCCCCCCCCTCACCCCACGGGTGGTTCCTCCCGCCGCCCGCACGCGGCGCTGCGGACGAGCCCACGAGGGAGGGGCGCGGGGGGGGCGGGCGGCGCGCGGCCGGCGCGGGGCGCGCGCGGCGGGGCTCGGCTGGGCGCGGAGCGGGGGAAGATGGAAGGAGCGTCCTTCGGAGCGGGCCGGGCGGGGGCGGCCATCGACCCCGTGGATTTCCTCAAGCAGCCGCAGACCCTGCTCCGGGTCACCACCTGGGTAAGGCCGAACGGCCGCGGGAGCGCGGGGATGGGCAGCGGCGGTGCGGGGACAGCGCCCGGTGCGGGGACAGCGCCCGGTGCGGCGGGCAGTGCCCGGGTGATGAGCAGTGCCCAGGGATAAGCAGTGCCTGGGTGATGGCAGTGCCCGGGCGATGGGCATTGCCGGGGCCATGGGCAGCTCAGGTGCATCGCAGCCGGTGCATCGTTCCCGGTGCTTGGTGCGGCGCCGGTGCCGGTGCCGCTGCCGGTGCTCGGTAAGCTGCCGGTGCCGGTACGGTGCCGGTGCGGCGGGCGCTGCCGGTGCCGCTGCCGGTGCTCGGTAAGCTGCCGGTGCCGGTACGGTGCCGGTGCGGCGGGCGCTGCCGGTGCCGCTTCTCGATGCGCTGCCGGTGCTCGGTGCGCTCCCGGTGCCGCTCCCGGTGCCGGTGCCGGTGCGGCGGGCGCTGCCCAGCCCCGCGGGCAGGGAGTTTCCCCGGGAACGGGGCCGGGATGCGCCGCTACCCCGCTGCCGTGCGGTACCGGAGGATGCGGCTCGGAGCCGCAGGCAGAGGACATTTTCCTGCTTTCCACGCTCCGTGCATGCGTGTGTGTGACAGAAACCCGGGAGCCAGCCCTGCCCTGCTCCCCCGTGCTGCCCAGAGGATGTCGTGTTTGTTGGACGTTTCCATCTGTGAATTCCCGGTGTGAGCAGGAGGTGGAATGGGCAGTGCAGGGCTCAGGGAAGGCTGTGGTGCTCCTGGGGCCGTGGTGCCCCGATGCCCAGGGCCAAGGACAGCCCTGATTTTCCTCCCCCAGCTTGGCTTTTGCTGAGATCTGCAGGTGTGCAGGGCCTTGGCAGGTCAGGAATGCCAGGTCCTTCCCAAAATCCCCGCTGTGGGAAGGATCTGCCATCTGCCCGGCTCTCACCTGGCTCCAGCGCTTGGCTGGGGGCTGTGGCTGAGCCTGGGGCTCGTCCTCGCCCATGTCACACCTGTGCTGGCCCTGTGTCACCGTGTCGGCGAGGCAGGGGGCTCACCAAGCCGTGCTGGGAGGGGGGTGCAGCCATCCCCAGCTGCCCTCCTGCCAGCGGGCACAGCCCTGGCACCGAGGGGCTCTGCGGCCTGGGCTGCCCTGGGAGAGGCCCCAGCAGCAGCACATGAGCGATTCCAGCTGCAGTCACATGCTCAGAGTCAAACCACACGCTGCAGTGTGAGCCTGATGGGAGCTGCTGTCCTTCCCAGGCCTTGAGGAGGCCCACAGCTCTATTGATGGGGCCAGGGATGGATCTGGGGCATCCAGACCCATGGATGGGGTGTGGATCTTGCTGTGGATCTTGGGGCATTTTGGGCAGGGTTGAGGCACAGGGTAGAAGTTGTTTCCTAGCAGAAAACTTGGTCTGAATCCTCCTTGCTGGCAGTGCTGTAGGGTTTGGGTGCAGTTCAATCAGTCTGGTGAGTTCAGCCCTTCCTAAAATCCTGAAGTAAATGTGTCACCCTGCATCCAGAGGGCTCCCTGTCCTTGTTGGATGGAGGGGGTTGGACACTGCTGGGGAGCAGGACCAGAGTATGGAATGTAGGTACAAAATAAAACCCAGCTTAGTAGATATTTCTGTATATACCCACTGGTTCATTCAGGGGTGAAGGGCTGAATCCCATCACCACTTTCCTGGCTCTGTGCTCCCAGGGATTCAGTGGCAAACGAGTGCTCACAATCACAGAAATTCATCAGCTTAACTCCAAACGAGTGCAGGGCCAGCAGTGTGCACAAACTGGGATGAGCATGCTGCCATGCTGCCATCCCAGAAGTGTTTGCAGCATTCAGAGCTGGCCAAAGCCCACTGAGCAAAAAGGGAGGTTTTGCCCTTTGCAGTGGGCTGGGGGAGGGTTTATCAGGGTCATGGTTTATCCAGCCTGGGGGTTCAGAGCCCAGTTTGGTGTCCCAGCCCAGTTCCCCGTGTGTTAAAGTTCAGCATCTGTGATCCTGCCCAGTGTGAGCTGGGGCTGCACTCTCAGCACTGCCCTGCTGCTGCTGTGCCCTGTGCCAGCCCAAACCCGTGCCAGCATGGAGAAATTGGGTGGAAGAGACACCCAAAGCTTTGCTGGGGTCCCTGCTGCCTTCCTGCCGCTGTCCTGGGTGGGTGGCAGTGCTGTGGCACATGGTGGCACCGCGCTGGTGGCAGGGCAGGAGCTGGAGCCGATGCCCAGGTGCCATCCCTGATTGCCAAACCTTGCCAGGGCTGCCTGCCTGCCCTCCCAGGGGGATGAGCTGCACAGAGCAGCCACGGTGGGTGTTTGCTGGGCTGAGAGCAGCTTTGGGGTGGGATTTCTCACGTGGTTTTCCTTCCTGTGCCTCGGTGATGCAGCTCGGTGCCCTGGTTACCCTGAGCAGCTGGATCCCACAGCTGGATCCCACAGCTGGATCCCACAGCTGGATCCCACAGCCCTGCTCTGGGTGTGGGCTCAGCTCCTCCTGGGGAAGGAAGGGCTGCCAGGAGGGGCTGCGTTGGGTGGGGATGATGGAGAAACCCCCCAGGATTGGGGCCAGCCCCAGTGCCCAGGGTGGGTGAGCCCATCTGGTGTGGGTGATGGCCACTGCTGGGGCTTCCCAGCACCAAAGGAAGGTCCAGTTCTCTTTTCTGGGACTCCAGAGGCTGCCTTGTGCTGGCAGACATGTGAGGGGCTGGCAGGTGAACAGTGACCAGCACAGAAATCCCCAAATGTCAGCGGTGCCCAAAGGGGATTCCTGGTTCTGCCTCCCCCTGAGAGAGCAGTTCTGAGTATCTGAGGGGGAAAAACACCACTCCTGCCTCGAGCTGCAAAATCAAAAGCTGGAAAGAACCATTTAACAGTTCCTCATTCATCTGTTCCCTCTCTGTCTGATGCAGTTTGTCAGATGAAGATGTGATCGCTCTTGTGGTTTCCTTTTGAGACATTTTCTGCACAGCCAAACAGAGTCGATATTCACGAGGGCTGCCTGCAGAACCACGAGCTCCTGTCTCTGTCCCTGCCCGTGCCAGCCAGCCTTTCAAGTGGCCACTCAGCTCCCCAGGGCAACTGTTCATTTAACACAGGCTTAGCTTTGGCTTTTAAAAGCAGTTTTGAAAATGTTTTCAGCAATAAACTTTTTTGGTGATTCCTGTGATTCCGTGCAGGGCAGCAGGAGAAGCTCAGTGCTGGGTACCAACAGTGCGTCCTCACCCATCCCATTATCCCATTATCCCATCCCATTATCCCATTCCATGGATCCCATTATCCCATCCCAGCCTCCCTGGGGCTCAGCAGAGGTGCAGGGAATGGGCTCTGGATGGTTCCTCAGGGGTTTCACTGACTCCCGAGCTCTCAGGGCTCTCAGGGAAGAGCTCCAAAGCTGCCCTGGCACTCCAGGAGCCCCAGCAATGCTCAGAGCCATTACCATGATCTGAGCAGCCTCAGACTCCAGTCCTGACCACTTTTCAGAAGGGTCATCAGATTTCTGCCTTAATTTTCTCTTTCTGCAGGCTGTGGATTAAAGGCAGAACTTAAACTCAACATTTTGGTAATGGAATTATGGGGATCTTTGCTGCATCTGAGCTTGGAATGGCTCTGAATTGTCGTGCTCTGTCATCTCTGGTTTCAAGCCCTGCTGCTGTGCCATGTGCTCAGATTGCAGGGCGAGATTGGAAGCCTTGAATGAGCGCCGTGTCTCAGCCAGCATCTCTCACCACATCAGAAAAAGTAATTCAGGAAAAATCAGTCATGTGGCCATCAACAGACATCCTCCCAAGCTGATTAGCCTGGTGGAGGTGGCCCTGAACCCATTACAGGCAGCATCAGCCCCCTCTTGCTGTGCCAGAACCCATTCTCTTGATGGCATCTCCATGGTCCTGTGGGAGATCTGCAGGGCCTAAAGCTGAGCTTTGGTCATACAGCCCCCAAAAATGGTGCAGATCAGTGCTGGAACCCCCTGTGAGGATAAACTGCAGGGGGAGCAGGGGTTGAGTGCCCCCCGTGCCAGGGGATCTGTGCCAGGGGATCTGATCTGTGCCAGGGGATCTGTGCCAGGCCCGTGCACAGCCCGGGGCTTACAGGGAATTAGGGAAACACTCGCTGCTAAGCAGGATTTGGCCACTGCTAATTTGACCTGAATTGTTTTCCTTTTTTCATTTGGTGATGCCTCCTTCCCTCTGGGATGGGCAGGGAGCTGAGCACGAGGGGTTTGGGGGCCAGTGAGGGATCTCAGAAGGGGTTTGGGAGGATGAGGGATCTCCAGAGCTTGGCCTGGCTCTCTTACCCGTGAGCAGGAGCCAGGGCAGAGGAGATGAGCTCTGGGCTGTTTCTCCTCATGGATTCCATCTCCTCCATGCTGACAGGGATGTGTGTGTGTAACCAAAGCCGGGCTCTGCAGTCTCCTGCCACCCCACACCTTCTGCTGGTGATTTTTATAGGCCCCAAGTGCCAGAGCAGCTCTTGAGCAGTGGGAAATGCTCACCTTAAGATGGCTGACAGCTCACACTGGAGCTCCCAGCTCCTGCTCTCCTGTGCTGATGCTGCTTGCTTTCCTTGCCTGCCTCTGCTCTGCTGAAGCACATTTTAGGGGATGGGCTGCAGAAAGCTGAAAGCAACAGGGAGAAAACTGTTTGTGTGTTGAGGTGCAGGCTGCTGGAGCTTCAGGAGGGAAGGGGGATCTGCAGAGCACAACCCCAGGAGAAAGGCAGGCAGGCTGGGCAGCAGCATCTTCCAGATGGCAAAATGGGCTGGAGGGAGGGCAGGCACAGCTCCAGCTCCATCCACACTGAGAGGTGTCTGCACCCGGGCACCCTGGGCTCCTGCCTGATGGATCCAGCAGAATCCTGGAATGGTTTGGGCTGGAAGGAGCCTTAAAGCCCATCCAGTGCCACCCCTGCCATGGCAGGGACACTTCCACTGTCCCAGGTGCTCCCAGCCCTGTCCAGCCTGGCCTGGGCACTGCCAGGGATCCACTGACTGCTCTGGGCACCTGTGCCAGGGCCTGCCCACCCTCTGAGCAGAGAGAGTGTCTCACTGTCCTGTCCCACTGTCCTGTCCCACTGTCCTGTCCCAATGTCTGTCCCACTGCCCTGTGTCACGGAAATGCTGCCTGGCCTGCAGAGCTGTCTCTTCTTGCTTAGAATCACACTTTTTAAACTTGCACCGGCTCAGCCAGGAAAAGCAGAATTTGCTGCTGCTGGAGTTGGGTTGTTCAGCTGGAAAATGAAATGTCCTGTGAAGGCAAATCCTCTGAGATGCTGCTCCGGCCACCAGACCTCGCTCACAGTGGAAAATCTGACCCTGTGTTTTCTCTTTCTGTCTCTGATGAGCTGCTTGGGGCTCTGAGCCGCTGTGGTTTGTGAAGGTGATGGGGAAATGCACTTGTTCTGTGGGAGCTTCAGAAAAAACACAGGGGGTTTATTTCCCTGCCCACATTTATTTCATCCACCCACGTTTTCCTAAAATAAAAGCACTTTTTCATCCAAACTTAGAAAGACAACACCGAATTTATTCTCATTAAAACATTTCGCCAGCACCAGTGGGTTTTTAAAGAAAATAACATTACAATCCTGGGGTGAGGGAGAGGTAACCCATGGCAAGGCACGTTTTGACAGGAATATTCCAGGCAGTGCTGATGGTTTGAGCTCCTCTATCAAATGTGTGCACTTGGAATTCGTGGCTCCTTTGGCCTCCCAAGGAAAAGCTGCCTGTGCTGTGTTTTGTACATTAAAATGTGCTTGTGTCTCATGGTTTGAGCCACTTGGCTTGTCTGGCAGCAGGAAGGATGCTTTGCTTCCCAAAATCCTTTTCTACTGGAAATTAAGTGATAAAACATCCTTAAAAAAAAATAAAAATCAACATTGCCAGCCCCAGGTGTGCAAAGCTGGTGCAGGCGCCCCACACCTGTGCTGGGCCATCCTGAATTGTGTTTATGGGATATTTATGGGAGCTCCCCCTCCTCACAGAGCTCTGGGATGCAGCAGGTCCCCACAAGCCTGGAGCAGGCTGATAATCCTGGGGGGAATGAGTGGAACTTCTCCGAGCAGCTGAGTTCAGGTTTGCTGCCCTGCCCCAGCAGTGATGGTGTGGAATCAGAGCTCCTCAATTATTCATGTTTTCCAGAATCACATTACTCCTTCCCAGGGCCTACTCCATCCATGCTGCTGCTATTTCTGATGGTAAATAACAATTCTGCATTATTTATGAGCAGATTTTTACAACTGCTGATGTTACAGCTGCTGCCAAAGCCCTGGGAAAACGATTAGGGCTGTTTGTTGTTGTTTGTGCCTTACACACAGCCCCTCCTGGGTGAGGATGAGGAGGGTGGGGAGGGTGGGGATGGTGGGGAGGATGAGGATGGTGAGGATGATGGTGATAGGAGGATGAGGATGGTGGGAATGAAGGTGGTGATAATGCTGGTGATGGTGGTGATGGTGATGATTATGATGAGGGTGATGATGATGATGATGGTGATGATGGTCATGATGATGGGGATGATGATGGTGATAAGGATACTGATGGGGATGATGGTGATGATGATGAGGATACTGATGGGGATGAGGATGGTGATGGTGGTGATGATGGTGATGGTATGATGGTGATGATGGTGAGGATACTGATGGGGATGATGATGATGGTGAAGATGGTGGTGATGATGGAGATGGTGATGATGATGACGATGAAGATGGTGATGAGGATACTGATGGGGATGAAGATGGTGATGATGATGCTGCCATATTTTTAATAAATCACCAAGTGCTCCCCAAGCACAGCACCAGGAGGAACAGGGTGCAGGTGCCACAGGGTGACATGGGTGACCCCTGAGGTGCCACAGGGTGACATGGGTGACCCCTGAGCTCATGGCTGGAGCTCAGGGCTGACCTGGGGCAGGGATGGCTGTGGGACAGGGCCCAGGCTGTGGTTGAACTCCCAGAGGAGGAAGAGGAGCAGATCTGTCCCTGTGTTATGTTAGAGGGTGGTTGGACCTTGGGGGAGGTTTGCCCACTGTGGGCTCTGCTCCATTTCCCCTGCTCAGTGACACGGCTGCCCTGGGAGCTGCAGGAGGTGACACAGGTGACTGTGAGAGCCACCAGCTGGGCTTCACACACTGTCCCCTGTGTGACACTGGTGCTGGTCATGCTGTCTCTGCAGGGACAGCCTCTTATCTCTGCCCTGCATGCCTGGGAGCAGCAGGGAGGCAGCAGCGCTGCTGGTGCTGGCAGGGATGAGATCAGAGGCTCCCAGTGTGAGGGAGATGTGCCACCTCCCCACACATGTCCCCTGTCCCCTCCAGCCCCTCTCTGGCTCAGCTGCTCAGCTGTCCCTGTCCCTGGGGACACCAGGGGCTTTGTGGGGCCCAGAGAGCAGCACAGCACAGAGTCCCTGCAGGGATGTGGGTATCCTTTCCCTCCCCAGCGTGCCTGGAGAAGCAGGTCCTTACCCCACTGTGCCCAGCAGGGCATTGGGCGGCAGGAGGAGGTTCCAGGATGGAACACCCAGGTGCAGCCTGGAGCCACCAACCAGAGCAGAGCCGGGATGTGTCTGACAAATGCCACGTTTGGGATGTGTCTGACAAATGCCACGTTGCCATGGAGTCAGGGCTGGGATGTGAGGATGGGATTGTCACTGCTGTTGGGGAGCAGGGTTCAGTGCCACAGCAGCCAGCTGTGCTCTGTGCCTGCTCCTGCAGATCTTCTCCATCGTGGTGTTCGGCTCCATCGTCAACGAGTGCTACGTGAACAAGGACAGCCAGCACCCCGAGCTGCTCTGCATCTTCAACGAGAATGAGAGTGCCTGCAGCTACGGCATCGCCGTGGGCGTCATCGCCTTCTTCGGCTGCATCTTCTTCTTCGTGCTGGACCTGCACTTCCAGCAGATCAGCAGCGTCAAGGACCGCAAACGGGCCGTGCTGCTGGACCTGGGCTTCTCAGGTACCTGATCTGCTTGGGTCTCCCTTCCCTTCCCTTCCCTTCCCTTCCCTTCCCTTCCCTTCCCTTCCCTTCCCTTCCCTTCCCTTCCCTTCCCTTCCCTTCCCTTCCCTTCCCTTCCCTTCCCTTCCCTTCCCTTCCCTTCCCTTCCCTTCCCTTCCCTTCCCTTCCCTTCCCTTCCCTTCCCTTCCCTTCCCTTCCCTTCCCTTCCCTTCCCTTCCCTTCCCTTCCCTTCCCTTCCCTTCCCTTCCCTTCCCTTCCCTTCCCTTCCCTTCCCCTTCCCCTTCCCCTTCCCTTTCCCTTCCCCTTCCACTCCAAAGCTCATTTCCAAGGTGCTGGAGCACCCAGCCCTTGCTAGATTAAATTTACAGCCCCTTCTGTGGGGTTTGGTGCCTGAAATCCTGGATTCCAGCAGAAGGGGGATGTTGGGATCTATAAAATTAGAGGGTTTTGAGAAAGAAATCTCCTCTCACCCTGGCAGCCTCTGCTCCCTGCCAGCCACGGGGCTGGCACTGCTCCCAGACCCTGCCTCCTGTCCCCTTTGTCCCTGGGGTGGATCCATGGGAGGAGAAAGGGGAGAACCAGCCTGGAATCCTGGAATCCTGGAATCCTTGGAATCCTCAGATCCTGGAATGGTTTTTTGGGAGGGACATCAAAGCCCACCTTTAAAGGGACATTGGAAGGGACATTAGAGCTCCACTTTCTATTAGACCAGGATGCTCCAAACCCAGTTAAACCCTTCCAGTGTCCAATCCTCCCAGGGATCCAGGGGCAGCCAGAGCTGCTCTGGGCACCCTGTGCCTGTTCCACCCTCCCAGGGAAGAACTGATTCCTGAAATGCATCTGGGCAGTGACTGGGAGGTGGCTCTGGGTGGCTCACAGCTTCAGGGCCACACTGAAAGCAGCATTTACAGCCTTCTCCTCCAGCTGCTGCTCCAGCTGTTCCCATGGACAGGGTGTGCAGGATTCCAGCCGTGATTAGGGTGGTAACACATCCCGGCTGTTTGCACTCCGTCTGCAGACCCCTAAATGCTCATTATCTCCTTAATTGATCATTATCTCCTTAATTGATCATTATCTCCCGCGGTGCTTCCTGGCCCTCCTTTCCCGGGGTGCTGCACGCAGAGGACCTGGGGCTGCACATTCAGCCTCACCCGCAGTGCCAGCTCAGCCCTCTCAGAGCAGAGGGGTTTAAATTCCTGTCTAGCATCGCCCACACCTGGCTGCTGTTACTGGTTTATACTGGGAGGGACTGGGGGCTCAAAATGGGTTGTACTGGCTGCTGTTCTGGAGGTGCTGGCCATGCCTGACCCCATCCCCATCCCCATGCCCTGGCACTGCCCCCTGCCCTGTGCTGGCCATGCCTGACTCCATCCCTGCCCTGGCACTGCCCCCTACCCTGTGCTGGCCATGCCTGACCCCATCCCTGCCCTGGCACTGCCCCCTGCCCTGTGCTGGCTGTGCCTGACCCATCCCCATGCCCTGGCACTGCCCCCTGCCCTGTGCTGGCCATGCCTGACCCATCCCCATGCCCTGGCACTGCCCCCTGCCCTGTGCTGGCGATGCCTGACCCATCCCATGCCCTGGCACTGCCCCCTACCCTGTGCTGGCCATGCCTGACCCATCCCCATGCCCTGGCGCTGCCCCCTGCCCTGTGCTGGCCATGCCTGACCCATCCCTGCCCTGGCACTGCCCCCTGCCCTGTGCTGGCCGTGCCTGACCCCATCCCCATGCCCTGGCACTGCCCCCTGCCCTGTGCTGGCCATGCCTGACCCATCCCCATGCCCTGGCGCTGCCCCCTGCCCTGTGCTGGCCATGCCTGACCCATCCCCATGCCCTGGCACTGCCCCCTGCCCTGTGCTGGCCATGCCTGACCCATCCCTGCCCTGGCAGTGCCCCTGCTGCAGGTGCTGGGGCTCCAGCGTGGGGAGGGAAGGTCGGTGCTGCAGAGGGATTGGTGTGGCAGCTGCAGTTCCCAGCGCAGCCGTGCTGGCTCCGGGCTGGGCATGATGTCATTTTAACCCCTGACAGCCCGGGGTGCCACTGGGGACACACGGTGGGCAGGGGAGCAGTGCCAGGGAGGACAAGCTGTGCTGGGTCCAGGGGTTCACACAGGAACAGCTTCCCCTCCACAAACCAGTGCCAGCCTCAGTGCCAGCCTCAGTGCCAGCCCTGTGTCCCTGAGCCTGACTGGTGCCATCCCCATGTCCTTTATGCCATCCCTGTGTCCCCAGCCCTGTCTCTGAGCCTAACCAGTGCCAGCTCCATGTCCTTCATGCCAGCTCTGTGTCCCCAGCCTTGTCCCTGACTATAACCAGTGCCAGCCCCATGTCCCTTGTGCCAGCCCTGTGTCCCCAATCTTGTCCCTGAGCCCCACCAGTGCCATCCCCATGTCCTTCATGCCATCCCCATGTCCCTTGTGCCAGCCCTCTGTCCCTAAGCCTAACCAGTGCCAGCCCCAGTGCCAGTCCCTTATTCCAGCCCTGTGCCCCAGTCTTGATCCTAAGCATGACCAGTGCCATCCCCATGTCCCTTGTGCCAGCTTTGTGTCCCCAGTCTTGTCCCTGAGCCTAAGCAGTGCCATCCCCATGTCCTTTATGCCATCCCCATGTCCCTTGTGCCAGCCCTGTGTCCCAGCCCTGTCCCTGAGCCATCCTGCTGCTCCCACAGTGGGAATTATTAACCCTTGGGAGCTGCTCTTGTTTCACCTCGGGGTTTTTGACTCCCAAAGTTTCCCCCGTGTGATTCTGAGCTGGCTGAGGTACAAATGTGGGGTTTGGGGCTGGTTCCCATTGCAGGGAGGAGCTGCTGGGGAAGCCCCCTGGAACAGCAGGAACAGAAAATATCCCTGGGTTAAAGGGTGACCTTTGAGGAGAAAATCCCAGTAAATCTGTGCCCTTTAGGGCTGGCAAGCAGGCACTGTGCTGAAGGGAAGTGAAAATGCTCACGCAGAGATTTGGGTGGGTTTGGTGACAGGCTTGGCTGCATTTGGTGAAGGTTCTGTCATTTGGAAAAGGAAACCAAACTTCACTTCCTGTGAGGGGAGGATTCCTTCCATGGCCAGAACTGGTGCTTGGGAATTCCCAGGCCCAGCCATGCAGGAGGAGACAGGGAATGTGTCTGAAACTGCAGTGAGGGGAAAATTCTGAATTAAAGCCTTGAGCACTGCTCCCAGGCATTTTATGGCATATTTAGGGAAAACTGGCAAGAGAAATGGGAATAAATGGGAATAAAGGGAGGTTTAAAGGAGGAATAAAGCCTGGCTGCTGACCCTGATGTGCTGATGATCCTTGGGGGCTGCTGGGCAGCTCAGCACTCCCAACATCCATGTGTGCACTGACACCCAGAACCTGGGACATCAGCAATGATGGGGACCCTGAAAGCAGCACCATGGGAGGGTCCAGGTGCTGCAGAGCTGGAACACACCCCTGCTGCTGGCCCTGTGTGCTCCTGGCTTTTCCTTGAGCTGCTTGGCCCTGGGCAGGGCTGGTGGCTGGGGATGGAATTAGGGCAGCTGCAGCCCTATCTTGCTCAGCCAGCTTTGCTTCCAGGCAGGAATAATCAAATAATCACCAGAGTGTTCCTGCTCAGCCCCACAGGCCCAGGGGGGTTCTCTGCAGGGATGAGCAGAGCTCTCACATGTCCTGGAATCACGGAATTACAGAATGGTTTGGGTTTGGAGGGGCATTAAAATCCATCTCATCCCACCCAGTGCCATGGCAGGGACACCTCCCACTGTCCCAGGTGCTCCCAGCCCTGTCCAGCCTGGCCTGGGCACTGCCAGGGATCCAGGGGCAGCCCCAGCTGCTCTGAGCCTCCCCACACTCACAGGACAGAATTTCTCCTCCATATCCAATATAAATCCACCCTCCCTTGTCCTGTTATTCAGTGCCCTTGTGCAAAGTCCCTCTCCAACACGTCCAGGGGGGATGTGCTGTCCTAGGAATTCTTTCTGACAAAGAACTAGCGGCAAATGTCACGCAAAATTCGTAAAAAATGAATATGTATGAACCTACTGTGAAATTGTATGCACGTGTATCTGAGAGGGGGATAAAAAGGGACCTGAAGTTCCCAGAGGTACACATGTCATTTTAGGGGAATGATTCCCACGCGTGTCCAGCGCTGTAATAAACATCCCAGCTTTACAACTTTCACAAAAGTTGTAGAGCTTTGATTATCTCCACCAAGCACGTGTTCCCCCGCAGGTTTCCTGGCCTTCCTGTGGTTTGTGGCCTTCTGCTTCCTGGCCAACCAGTGGCAGAGGACGACGCTGACGCGCGGCTTCGCGCAGGGCGCGGACGCGGCGAGGGCGGCCATCACCTTCTCCTTCTTCTCCATCATCATCTGGGTGAGGGGCTGGGGGGGCCACGGCAGAAATGAAACCTGCCCGGGGTGCTGGGGCGGGCTGGCTTTGCAGAAGTGATCCCTGGTGGGCGCAGAGGGGCTGTGCTGGGGAGCCTGCACGTGTGGGACTGGTGGTTTCCAACCTGGGGAGCTCGGCTCAGTCTCCTCTGCCTGGGGAAGCCCAGGCTTCCCTTTCTCCCGGGGCTGGGAGGTTTTGTTCCTGTTGAGAACGTGTGGCCAGGCACGAGCTGCCTTCATTTCAGGGCCTCCGTGGAGGCAGGGAGTCCCAGGAGCAGATCTCTGCTCTGAGCAGCTCCATGGGTGCCTGGAGGATTCGGGAGCTCTCAGCTCCTCCTGGGCCACACCAGCCTGTCCACCTGGAGAAGGGGATCAGAAACCTCCCTTGGTCCCATTTCCAGCTCCATCTGGGCCACACCAACCTGGAGAAGGGGCTTAGGAAGCCCCCTGATCCCATTTCCAGCTCCTTCTGGGCCACACCAGCCTGTCCACATGGAGAAGGGGCTCAGAAACCCCCCTTGATCCCATTTCCAGCTCCTCCTGGGCCCCACCAACCTGGAGAAGGGGCTTAGGAACCCCCCCAGTCCCATCTACAGCTCCATCTGGGCCACACCAGCCTGTCCACCTGGAGAAGGGGATCAGGAACCCCCCCGATCCCATTTCCAGCTCCACCTGGGCAGAGGGACTCCAGCCAGGGCTGTGAGAAGCTCACCTGGACCCCACGTGCACCTCAGACAGAGCAATCCTAACTTTATACACACGACAACAAGCTCTTGGCTGGCTGCTAACACTTAGAGATGTTTGGTGTTTATCATGGCTAGACCCATGAGAACATCACTGAGGTGCTCACCAGCAGTCAAAAAGCAACCTGAAAGGCAGAACATAGGAAAATAGAATAAAGAAGAGAGAACATCACAATGCCACCTCAATGCACGATGAACACCATAATTCTGGTTCAATCACCTGGGATCCCTCTCAAAGACAAAGGGAAATCCCAGCATGTCTGGCATCTACCAGGAAAAATTGTAACAAACAAAGGTACCAAAGTCCTCAGGAATCTTATGTTCAAATGTTCAAAATATCCATAAACAATTTGGAAAAGGGCTGAACAGCAGTCTGGCAAAGATGAGGGTCAGCTATGAGGAAACACCAAAGGATCTCACAGAAGTCACTACAGAGCAGGAAAATGAATTTCAGCAGAGATGTGTGCACCGGGGGGCTCCCAGCCCAGAGCAGTGTGTGCAGAGGCAGGGATGGCTCTGGGTTATCCCCAGCTTCCCCTGGGCACAGAGCCCCGGGATGTGCCCTAATTCCACATTGCCTCCAAAGAACTGGGGCAAAGCCAGGGCAGGCTTTCCAGCACAAGCCTCGCTCCGTTCTCCCCAGTTCAGCTGCTCCCTGCTTTGTGATTATCCCAATAAATCTCCTCTAATCCCAGCTCTTCCCCATCTCTGCCACGGATGCTCCCCATCCCATCAGCATCTGCTCCCACCCGGGAGGGCCGTGGGGACACTGCTGTCACCCTGTCCCATCCCGATGGTTGGGAAGCCATTCCCGGCCTCTGCAGGCATTTTCAGCCTCCTCAGAACGTCATTTACAAACTAATTGAATTGTTAATGAATCCTCCTGGAAGGAGAGGAGCTCGGGGCCCTCCCGGCTTTGCCGCCCACATTTCCCAACCTCAATTCCAGCAACCTGGAAAGGGGTGAAGGAGCCTCGGCAGAACTGACCTATTTTCCTGGGCTGGCTCTCGGCAGCTCCCCCTCCCCACAGCAGATGTGTTTATTTGGGCCAGCTGTGCCAGATGTGCACGGCCAGGGCCCCCCAGCCCGGGCAGAGCTCTGGGGGTCCCCCTGCCCCACAGAAACGGCTCTGGAGTGTTCCTGTGGGCTTTGGGGCTGGGGTGGCTCTCGGGTACAGCAGGGTGGGGTGGCAGCGTGTGGGGCGCTGCGTGGGCTCGGTGCTCTGCAGGGAATGGGGGGTGTGGGGTGATGGGGGAATGTGTGAGGTGTTGGAGGGGTGTGGGGTGATGGGGGATGTGGGGTCTGGAGGGCTGTAGGGTCCTGGGGGGACACGGGGTCCTGGGGTGTTCCGGGGTGCAGTGGGGTCTGCCCTGCCCCGTGTGACCCCGCTGTCCCTCCCTGTCCCCCTCTGTCCCTCTCTGTCTCGCTGTCCCTCTGTCCCTCTCTGTCCCTCTGTCCTTCCCTGTCCCTCTGTCCCTCTCTGTCCCTCTGTCCCTCTCTGTCCCTCTCTGTCCCTCTGTTCCTCCCTGTCCCTCTGTCTCTCTCTGTCCCTCTCTGTCCCTCCCTGTCCCTCTGTCCCTCTCTGTCCTTCTCTGTCCCTCCCTGTCCCTCTGTCCCTCTCTGTCCTTCTCTGTCCCTCCATCCCTCTCTGTCCCTCTGTCCCTCTGTCCCTCCCTGTCCCTCTTTGTCCCTCTCTGTCCCTCTGTCCCTCTGTCTCTCTCTGTCCCTCTCTGTCCCTCTGTCCCTCTGTCCCTCTGTCCCTCCCTGTCCCTCTGTCCCCCTCTGTCCCCCTCTGTCCCTCCCTGTCCCTCCATCCCTCTCTGTCCCTCCCTGTCCCTCTGTCCCTCTGTCCCTCTCTGTCCCTCTGTCTCTCTCTGTCCCTCTGTCCCTCCCTGTCCCTCTCTGTCCCTCTGTCCCTCCCTGTCCCTCTCTGTCCCTCCATCCCTCCCTGTCCCTCTGTCCCTCTCTGTCCCTTTGTCCCTCCATCCCTCTCTGTCCCTCTGTCCCTCTCTGTCCCTCTCTGTCCCTCTGTCCCTCCCTGTCCCTCTGTCCCCCTCCATCCCTCTCTGTCCCGGTGCCGCAGGTGGTGCTGGCGCTGCGGGCGCTGCAGCGGTACCGCCTGGGCACGGACATGTCGCTGTTCGCCACCGAGCAGTTCGGCGCCGAGCCCAGCGCCTCGTACCCCGGCTACCCGGGCGGCAGCGGCGTGGAGAGCACCGAGACCTACCAGAGCCCGCCGTTCAGCGAGAGCTTAGAGGCCAACCCCAAAGGTTACCAAGTGCCAGCGTACTGAGGGGCCGCGGCGGGGCCGCCCCGCTGTCCCGCCCCGCTGTCCCCAGCCCCGTCCCCCCGCCGTGGCCGCTCAGTGCCGGGTCCCTTTATTAGCTCGTTGTGCAGTGAATTCTGTACAGTGGTATTGGTTCTTGTCTTACCTGTCCCAGGGTTTCTAAGAGCAGTGTTCCCTCTAAGCCGGGAGGAAGGAAGGTTGGTACCGCATCACCTGTGCGTGGGGAGGAGGAGGAGGAGGAAATGTCCCAAATGTCCCCTCCGAGCTCTGCTGGGAAAGCCCAGGATGCCTTTTCCTCTCAGCAAACAGCAGCTGAGGAATTCTTATCTCGTTCTTCCAGAGCTAACACAGAATCCATGGAGGGTGGGTAGAGCTGGCCCTGGCTGCTCCCGCTGTGGAGCTCCCAGCCCAGGTTCCAGGGAAGTGCCAAATCCACGGGGAATCAGTGGTGTCTGTGTTGTTTCCTTTGTATATACTTGCTGTACAAAGCAAATATCCAAACAGGTGTTTCCAAACGTGGTTTAGAGGCACAGCAGGCCGGGGTTGGGGTCAGTATCAGAGTGCTTCAGCAGGTTCTGGTTGAGGATTTAAAAAGTGGCTGTTAGAAATGGAAACCAGCAGGAGCTGGTTGCTAACTGGGAATAGCCTGTGATCAGTGGGAATGTGGCACTTTGTGGTTCATTTCCTCGTGGGGGGTTGGGAAATGTGTAAATTCCTAAGGAATTTTTGTTGGCAGTGCTGACACATCCTCACCCTGGCTGGGTGAGGACCGAGATGAGGGGCTCAGACTCCACATCCAGGGCCATTAGGAGCAATATTGGACTTGTATTTTTATTCTGGGAGCAGCCACCATCTGCCAGCTGCAGCAGAACCCAGGTGGGGACACGTGTGTCACCCTGCAGCCTCCAGAAATGAGGGATTATTCAGTGAGGGACCTGGGAAGGCTCCACAGGCCATTGGAGTCCATCCATCCAGTGTGGGCTCACACCGTGTTTGGTGTGGGGAGAGTCAGTGAAAAGCAGCCAGGAGGGAGGCTCAGGTTGAAGGTTCAGCTGCAGAGAGCAAAGCAAAGGAGGGAATGTGTAAAACATCCATTGCCAGCTCCCCCTGCCCGCGTGGCAGCTGCTCCAGGCTGTGCCAACAAGGGCTGAAACCTGAATGCCCAGCCCGGGGGTGGCAGCTCCATCCCCGGGGGCTCCTCCAGAGCCACCCCTGCCTTGTGACCTCGAGAGGAGCAAGAGCCACCCCTGTGCTGTCCCCTCCCTGCCACAGGGCCTGCTCACCGCCGTCCTGCTGCTGGCATCAGAGCGCTAATTAACGAGCAGCAGGTAAATGCACTAATTAAGCAGCCAGTCATGCCCAGGTCACTGCCCGTGGCGCGTTCCTTGCCTTGGCTCCAGGTCCTGGCTGTGCCCAGCCCCTCACAGGTGCCTGACCATGAACACCCAGCCCAGGGCAGCCTCAGCCTCGAGGGATTCCGGGATCTTTGTGGGTTTGTGGAGTCAGTTTTGCTGGGAAAGAAAAGAAAAAAGCCCCGAGGATTTTAATACAGGGTACGGTAGAACTGTAGCAATATTTTCCTTAGAGGGAACACTGAAACTTTAGCAGCACAAACAGTACTTGTGTTAATATTTTAGCAAAATTATAATCAATTTAAATGTTTAAATTGATTGTACGTGAGACAATGTTCGTTGGGTACAGTGTATTTTTTCTAACTATGATATAACTGTTGCAGAGTTTCCGTGTAACCGTACAGAGCTAAAGCTGTGTCTGCCTGCGGGACGCGTCCCGTGTGCCCCCTGCTGAATATATCACGCTCTGAATGTCCCCCCCAGGCCTGCATTGCCTTTCTTTGCCCCCACACGCACATCCCACCACGCTGTGACCTCGGGAGCAGCAGCAGGGACACGGGGATGGCACCAGCACCGCTCCTGGTGCTTCCCAAGGCTCGTTTCAGCTTCCCAGGGTTTCCTTTTCCTTGCTGTGCTGGGCAGGGGCAGGAGGAAGGGCTGGGGGGCTTCTGGCAGCACAGGAGATGCTCCTGGATTAAAGCAGAGATGGAATAAATAACCTGCTCCCTGATAAAACCAGAGCTGGGAGTAAATAACCTGGTCCCTGGTTAAACCAGAGCTGGGAATAAATAACCTGCCAGCCTCAGCACCTGGAGGGAGGCAAGCCCTGCTCCTCTGCACCCACAGTGCCCGTGCCAGGCAGGGCAGGCTGGCACCTCTGCTGGGGTGGCACTGGGACGGGCAGGAGCCACAGCTGGAGCGTTTTTCCAGGGAATGGCACCGGGCTGGTGTCCCATGGGCCGTGCCAAGGCTGTGTCACCAGGCAGGATGGGACAGCCCCAAACTCCCTGGCTGTGGTGGGAGCCTTCACCCAGTGTCCCCACAGTGTCCCCACAGTGTCCCCACAGTGTCCCCACAGTGCTGGGTGTCACCATGCCCGGTGGCAGCCCCTGGGTGTGCCCATCAGGGTGTGCAGGGAGCGCTGCCACCAAACACACCCCAGAGGGGCTGTGGATGGAGAAGCAGAGCCATGGCTGCAGTAACCCTGGGCTGCTGCGGGTTCAGGGACTTGGAACATCAATTTTCCATTTTTCTCCTCTTTTTCTCCCAGCTGTGCTACAGCAGCACTCACCCCCTTGTAAGCACCCAGGCCACATCCTAGGAGGGTGCCAGGGCTGTCCCAGATTTGTCCCAAAATCATGCCAGGATTGCCCTGAGCGTGCCAGGGCTCTGCCATCCTCACAGGCTGTTTGTGGCCCTCTGTTCTCCCCAGAGCTCACAGAGGGCTCAGCTGTGCTCAGCCCAGCCCAAAAGCCTCTGCACGGTGTTAGCTCTAAATTTGGGTGTGAAGAGCAGAATTTCAGCATTCTGCCCTTCCTGGAGCTGCACCCTGCCCCACCCATCCCTTTGCTGCAGGAGGCTCTGTCACAGCACCACAGCCCCTCAGTACTGAGGTAACCCCATCGTGCACTGTGCATTCAGGCATATTAAAAGATTCGGAGTTTTTGCCAACATTTCAAGCTGTTCCTAGCAAAGGTGGAAGCCTCAGTGATGTTCAGTGAAAAGCATCCTCCCCCTGCATTACCTGCTGTGTGTCAGGGGCTGGAGCAGAGCCTGAGAGCAAAGCCCTCCTTTACAGGGCAGCGTTTGGGATCTCACTGCCCTTGGGATGAGATTCCCATCAGTCCATGCCAAAACCACCAGTGCTGTTTGTTCTCTGCCCATCAGGCCCTCCCAGGGCTGTCCTGACCCTGTCCCTGGCTCTGCCCTCTGTTCCCTGGGAATTGCCATCATTGTCCCACACAGTGGAATTTCTCTCAATAAACGCTGCTGTGCATTTCAGACCCCTCCCAAGAGGTGGCTCTGGTCTCCCTGGTCCCACTCTCAGTCCCATTTTGTCCCCATGTCTGTCACAAGCCCCTCTCCCCCTCAGTGAGGCTCAGCCCTCGCTGCCTCAACTTGAAGCCCCAGTTCAGCTGCCTGGATTTTGTTGCAATACACATTCAAACCTCAGCTCCTCTCAGAGTTTTAATCTCCACAGCTCCCACCTGGGGGCTGCTGGTTCAGTTTCTTTGCCAATACCTCTGTCCGAGCAGACGCTTCCAGGAGTTGCAGTTGTCACTAACCTCTGTGCAGTGTAGTATAAAGTGGACTGTGTATGGAAATAAGTTTAAAATGTTTACAATTTTGTATATATTATATATATAAAAATATCTTTTGAGAGAACAATCTGTGATTCTGTATTTTCGGTGTCTGTGTAACCAACTGCAACTTATTTTCAATAAAGAGCTAAAAATGAATAGAAAAAAAAAAAAAAAGATTTGGTAATAACTTTATTGAATCAGGTGAGCACAAGGAACAAGGAAACTGCAACATCAGGCCCCAGAGATGCAGCAGCTCGAGGGAACTCCCAGCAGCCCCTCCCAGGGAACTCAGAGCTGCTGATGGAGAAGGAACTGAAACCCAAGGGAAGACACAGGATGCTCCTGCAGGGAAGACATTTCACTCCCTGAATTTCCAGACAAAATGGGGACAGCTGCTGACTGCAAGTGCTGGCAGCACCCAGCGCCCTCAGGGCCCAGGATCAGCTCCAGGGTCCTGAGGGAGGGTCAGGGACTGCCAGGGCCTCGTGCACCCAAATCACCCTCCCCAGCCCCTTCTGGGCCAAACCCAACGTGCACAGGTGGTCACAACAGTCTTAAATATTCCAGAAAAGAAACCCAAAGCACTTTGCAGCCTGAGAGCAAGCAAAAATAACACATGTAAGGCAAGGAAGAGTGGCTGTGGGCAGGAGTAGCTCGTGGGTAATACTCTGAGCTCGATTCCATAGAAATGATGATGCTAGAAAAGCTGTGTTTCATCACTACAAATTACATAAATTAATGTGAGCTTTGTTCCTACGTGTTAGAAATAACTAAACCTGGAGATGGGAGAGAATCAGACACCGAACTACAGCCAGGGGGGACTCCTGGCACTCCATCAGCTCCGAGCTGCTGCTGGAGGAGTCACTCGAGAGGAGGAAGGAAGAGATCCTCCTCTTCCTCTGGGGTGGAATTTGGGGGTGCCAAGGAACAGGAGCCAAGCCAGCCCGGTGGTACCCAGGGAGGTGCAGGTGTCAGACTACTGTAAACAGATAAATGCACTCAAAGGCACTGCAGAAAACATGGTCAGTAATCAGCAGCATTTAATGTCCCAGGATGCTGTTGGGAGCTCCCACCAGTAATACATCCAAGAAATTAGAAACATGGCAGTCATTAAATAAAATTCCCGTGTGCTTTACGGAGAGTAAAGCCTTAATGCTGTTACTGTACATGCAGGGCTACAAAATCAGCTTCTTGAAAGAACTTTACAGAAAAAATCAGAGGCAACTTCAAATCTTGCACAGATCAGCCCAATTCTCCAAGCAGCAGAACTGACTCTGCAGAAAGGGAAACTCTGCAGCCCAGTGTGTGCAGCTGCCCTGGTCACACAGCCCAGGGAGCAGCACTCTCTTGCACCTTCTACCCCTGACTAGTGTGATCTTCACTGAAATAGCACAAAAAAAATCAGAATGTTATAAGGGAAGCCACCTCCATTCATTTCAGCGATCCATAAACTTCCCCCACCCCCAAACCAGAAAGAAACCCCCAAACCAGAAGCTTATTCCCCTAGTGAGTCCCCTGTCATTCTGCAGATCCAAAAGGATTCCCAGCTATTGCATGTTCCAGGAGGAAGGAGCCCTGCCTGTCCCCCTGCAGCTCAGCCTAACCCCAGCCCAGCTTTGGGAGCTCAGACAGAGGGTAGGGACGAGCTCTGGCCCATTCCCCTGCCCCCTGTGCCCAGGAGGGCTTCCCAAGCCACCTGCTCCTCTCTGCCTCAAGGGCACCAGCCCCCAGCCACTGCCAAACCTCGTTCCAAAGTGCACAGCCACAGCCAGAGCCTGGCTGCTGGCCCTGGGCAGAGCTAGCTGATGATCCTGCTGATGGCCTGCAGCGAGGGGAACTCCTCATCCTCCAGGTGCAAAGCTTTGTGGGTGACCACGTCCTGCTGGGTCAGCACCTGCCTGCACGTGGGGCAGATGCAGCAGTCGAGGTCGGCGGGGGAGTCCGTCTGCCAAACGTTCTTTTTGTTCTTTTTGGGTTTGTTGGAGCTTTGCTTCTCCTTGAGCCGGAAGTCGTTGTGAGCAGAGAGCAGTTCCTGCTGCTTGGCTGTGTCTGGCAGCAACACCAACAACTCCTTGAAAATCTTCTTGAAGTTTTCCCCCAGCAGCTCCCGGCAGCTTTTATAATACTGAGCTGCAGAGATCAGCCCCTGCAGGGGACAGGGAAGGGCAAGAATCAGAGGAAAATGAATATTTATCTATTAAAAATCCCACTGGAATTCAGGATGCTCTGGGAAGCCACTCACCTGCCTGAACTGCCCAGAATGAGTTTTAAATTTATTGAACTTGGACTCGTCGCTCTGAAGAAATTCTTTAATGGATTGTATGAGCTGGATGTTCCTCTGCTGGAAGTTCTCAGGTATCAAGTATGATCCATGACAGGATTTTGGCCTGTGTTGGAAAAGACCAGAAGTGACCCTGACACTGGTTTGTGTCACACAAAGATGTCCTGGGACATAAATCACAAGGCAGTTCTGGTTTACAGCTGCACGTCCTTCCTCCACCCAGCTACACAAAAGCAGCACAGCTGTCTTGTCAGAACAATAAAATATGGGATTTCCATATCAGATTCCAGCTTTACACAAACAGAATGTTTAAAATCCAAGTTTAACGTGGTCCTGACGAGCTGCTCTGTGAGCTGGGTGCACTCAAAGGACCTGAGCAAAGACCTCACTGTGAATAAACCAACATACAAATGCAGGTTCTGTATGAAACTGACACAAAGTTTTCCCTCCCCTTTTCCCAAAAACTCCTCTTTCTGTCCCAGAAGAACCCAGAGAGCAGATCCTGGAAAGACCAGAGCAGTGAAGGTCACCAAGGAGAACAAGCCTCAGTGCCTTGCTGCTGGGACTCCCATAAGGAATATGTTGGAGCTGCAGATTCCCAAATAAATCTAGGATAGACCAAGGTCTGAGCAGCCAAAACATTGCAGAGGCTTGCAGTTCCTCAGACTTGTAACTCCACAGGGCTGTTTTATGCAATTCTCCTGAATCCAACCCCCAGCACCCTGGGACTTCCCAACAGGAACCTTCCCTGGCTGGCCCCTTGGAGCCACCCCCCGTGTGCTGTTTGAAGCCCTGTGACAGCAGGGAGAGTGAGAGGGGTCCCACAGCCCCTGGCAGGCCCCTGACTCACTCTTTCAGGGCTGTAGTGACGGGTTCAGAGATGGTGGAGGATGGGATGACAGCGAAGCCCGGGGGGGGTTTGCTGACAGGCACCGACAGGCCCGGAGGCGGAGGAGGGTTCTTCAACAGCACCACGGAGTTAAAGCCTGAGGGAAGCAGGGAGAGACAGGAATTAGAGCACCCACAGACCCCTGGCTAAAACCCACACCAGTGCCTGACACACTCTGCAGAAGCACCAAGCAGAGTTTGCAGTGCAGACATCACTATATTGGAGAAAACCTAAAAAAAATCTTCAAGAAGCACTTGAGAGTAGCTGATGTTCCTCTACAGAGAAAGTGCTTTAATTCTTCATTTACTTTCTCAATGGAAAATAATTTTGAAAGCCCACTCCAAGTCACAATGAGAAACACTTTTGCATTATTAAAGTGAACACAAACCACGGGAGGAGGCAGCAGACCCAGCCTGGCCTCTCCCAGCAGGGGCTGCACAAACAGCGGTGCTGGCGCCTCCCGACGCGACCCCACTGCCATGAAAACCACTCCAGCTCACGTTTGCTCCTGTCTCCCTGCCTTCACAAGGTCATGGCTAAAGGCACGGCAGGAAAGCTCTGCCAGCACAGGAGGAAGTGAAGTGACAAGTGCCAGCAGGGACAGGACACAGCCAGATTCCCTTTGCCTGCAGCGGCTCCAAGGCAGATCTTGGAGCACAGCACACGGATGTGTCAGCCCTGGGGACAGGGAAGAACCAGCTCTACATCCAGGAGCCACCCCCAGAGAGCAAACAGCTCCAGCTGTGGGGCAGAGGTGAGTCCCATGCAGGACATTCCAGCCCTCCTGTGACAGCCAGGCTGACTCTACCTGGCAGCTGGTGGCAGAACCACACAAGAGCCAGGAGTTGACACAACACATCCATGTGTTCTCTGGGCTGTCCCCAAGCAAAGCTGGCTGTGCTCAGCAGTGCTTCCCCATCCCTGGAAGTGTCCAAGGCCAGCCTGGAACAACCTGGGCTAGTGTAAAGCGCCCCTGCCCACAGCAGGGAGTGGAATGAGATCATCTTTAAGATCCCTCCTACCCAAACCATTCCACGACTCTGAGCTTCACTCCCTGCTCACCTGGTGGTGGGGGCATCCTGGCTGATCCTGAGCTCCCAAGAGCTGGGAAGTCTTCCTGAGGTAAAGGGCATTTGTTAGTCCCTGGGGGCTTTTTAAGGCCGGGGGGCTCTTTGGGTGCAGCACAGGCAGCCGATGGTTTCTCCGCGTGCCCGTTGACGAGGGGGCCGTGGGCAGCAGGGAAGGCCCTGCAGGGCTGCTCGGCCTCCGGGGGCCTCTCTGTGCCTGGCCTGGGCAATGGCGGCTCCTGGGGCGGGCGTGGGGACGATGGGCTCTGCTTCTCAACCCCCATCTTCTTTTTCTTGCCCACTTTTGTAAAAGTTTGTGAGGTAGAAGCTGCCAGCAAGGACGAGACGTCGAACATGGTCGGGGTGTTGCGGATCTCCTGGGTGGTCAGGCCACCGCTGCCGTCCTCGTCGTCCGATTCACAGAGTTTATTGCTCTTCTTATTTCCTTTGGAGGTGTTCAAGGATGGTTTTTTGGCTGGCTGGTTGACACAGGGGTTGCACATGGCTTTGACTACGTTTTTACTGGAACCATTGTTCCACGCAGATGTGATGTGAGTTACTGTCCTATTGGTGGGCTTCACTTTGGACACCAGGGCTGGGAAATCCTCCTCCTGGAAGGCTGCTTTCCTGGCAGTGGCTGTGTACATCAGAGACATCCCTGATGAGATGGTGGGAGCTGCAGAGGAGGACAAGCTTGGGAAATCTTCTTCTTTAAGCTTAACCAGAGCTGGCTGGGCAGAGCTGTGGGGAAGGGAGAGGGTTGGAGTTACTGAGGCAGCAGAACCCCAAGGGACAGCACAAACCCACAGCTCTCCACTCCCCCTCTGACTGTCACTCAGAGTGACACAACAGGAGCTGGACCAGATGATCCTCAGGGCTCCCTTCCAGCTGAGGATATTCCATGATTCCATACCAAGATCAAGCCAGGAGCTGATGCTGCTCATGCTGGTGAGCAGCACAGAAACAGCTGCAGGCAGGAGGGGACGGGGCAGGGGAAACCTTGGAGGGATCAAATGATCTAGAAAATTGTTTTCCCCATATATGCAGAACACATCTATCAGCTTCTAAACGAGCTTTGTCCCTGCAGACTCACCCTGGGAGAGGTCCTGCAGCAGAGCCGATTGCTGGAAAGTCCTCCTGGCTGAGCACTCCATTAGCAGCTGCTTCTTTTGGAACGGGACAGAAAGAGCAAAGACATTGTTTTCAACCCAAACCCATTCATTCAGAGCAGGGGCTATCAATGGCCATGACTGCAGCACCACCAAGGCCTATTTTCAGCAGCTGGTGATGTCATTAACTGACATTCCAGAAGAACAATTTAAATCCATGCATCACTATTTCCTTCAATTAACTGTGCTGCCCATTATGTTGTGGCATTCAGGAAATCCATGATCCTTTAAATGAGTAAAACATGGCTAAGGCAGAACTTTCTGAGGGAACCTTCCAGACCCTGAGATGCCCTGCAGCTGCAGGACCTGTCCAACACTCACCTGTGACATCGTTTGAAGACTTTGGCACACGTTTGGAGCCGAGCACGTCGGGATCCCTCAAATCCTCCTTTCTCCCCCTGCTGCTGCTGCTGCCTTCCTCCTTGTCCTCCACCCTCTTCTTCTCCTCCTGCCGTTTGGCTGCCACAGATGCTCTGACTGCTGCTGCAACATCTCTGTCTTCTTCTTCCCTGCAGGACAGGGCAGACTCCTTGGTCAAACACAAGGACCACAGAGCGCTGCCTCACTGCAGTGTCACCTCTGCGGTGCCAGCTCTGGTCACATCCCTGACCTCGTGCTGCCACCTGCTGAGAAACCCAAACCAGCCCCACCACTCCCATCCACTCCGCATTTCCAAGTTCCACGTGTGGGAATAACAATCCAGGCCAGAAGAAACCAGGCTGAACTGGGAGAGACAGTACCAGGGATGCAGGGGGCACCTGTCCCTCCCGCTGATTTCCAAATGTATGGAATCATTCTTGGAGGCCACAGGAACTCTTTGGGGCATGAACTCTCAACACATGCAAGATCCACATGTGACACCAACAGAGGACTGCTTTGGGATGCACTTTTTTCCCCAGTGGAATCACCAGTAATGAACCAGCTGCCCATCCAGCCAGAAAAAGAAGAAAATAAGATGTGCAAGATGGAAAAAGCACTCGGGTCTGGTGTGGATGAAGAGACACAAAAATGCAAAGTTTTTCATTTCAATACTTAACCCTCTTTCTTTTCCAAAGCACTCAGTCTGGCCACACAGAGATCTGTTAGTTCAATGAAAAGCATGGTTCCTTAGAACAGGAATTTCATCACTACCCAGACCAAAAACTCCATTAAACCTGCACAGACTTGTCACCTACTTCAGAAAATCCTATTTAGAGAAGTTTGCATAAAAACAGCTGCTGGAATTAATTCAGGGTTCTGAGTTTACTTAACCCAAAAGTTGAGGGTTACATTGTTTGCTTCCTGAGCTGAAACCTCACACAAAATAATTCCATGATTACCAAGCACATAGCCAGGACACAGGCTTGGACTGGAAGCTGTCAGCTAAGGATTCACCATGGAGACTTCCAAATTTTGTATCACTTCCTTCCTCCTAATCCACCAAAATATTGTGAATTGGTAAATAAAAGCCAAGACGAAATGGGAGTAAAACTCCCCACAAGGTTGTGCTACTCACCTCTTGTACCTCCAGCTGCCCCTCCTGTTCTGCTGGCTGCCTCGGCTGCTCAACCTGCTCGCCCTCCCTTGCCTGTTGAACCTGTCAACCTCCTCGTAGTCATCTCCACCTACAACACCTAAAACAGAGGGGAAGGATGATCACTCTCAGTTATTTCTCTAGTGTGGGCATCACACTGTGCTTGAAATATGCAAATGGTACAAATAAATTATCTTCATTTCTTTCTGATGACCAAGTCAGCAGTTCTCCTAAAATTACCTGTCCTCATTAAACTCGTACACAGGGAAAAAATCCTACAACAATTCAGGCAGGAAGGGATGCCTGCATATCACCTGCTCCAGCCCTTTACTCAAAGCAAGGCCAGCTCTAAAACTACATCAGAGGGCTTTGTCTGGGCAAGTTCTGGTTATCCTCAACCTCTGCAACCTCTCAGGTTGGAAAGGCCTCAACCTCTGCAGCCTCTCAGGTTGGAGAGGCCTTCTCAAACTCTACAAGCTCTTGGTGCTGTTCCAGGCCTTGTCTACCTTGTCTGGGAAGAATCTTCACGCCTATGAAATATTCACTGGGCATTCTTAGAGAATAAGACCCATAGATTGGTTTGGTTGGTGGGAGGACATTAAAGAACACCTTGCTCCAGAGCAAGGACACCTTCCACCTGAGCAGGCTGCTCCAAGGCCTGTCCAGGGCGCTTCCAGGGCTGGAGCAGTGGCAGTGGTGCCTGCCGACCCTGGCAGGGTACCCGTCCTTGCTCTGCCCACCCTGCTGGGGTGCCCATCCCTGCCCTGGGAGCTGGGCTGAACATCAGTCCTGCCCATCCTGCCCCTCAGCCCAGCTGACCATCAGTCCTGCCCACCCTGCCCCTCAGCCCAGCTGACCATCAGTCCTGTCCCTCAGCCCAGCTGACCGTCGGTCCTGCCCATCCCGCCCCTCAGCCCAGCTGACCATCAGTCCTGTCCCTCAGCCCAGCTGACCATCGGTCCTGCCCATCCTGCCCCTCAGCCCAGCTGACCATCAGTCCTGCCCACCCTGTCCCTCAGCCCAGCTGACCATCAGTCCTGCCCCTCAGCCCAGCTGACCATCAGTCCTGCCCACCCTGCCCCTCAGCCCAGCTGACCATCAGTCCTGCCCATCCCTGTCCCTCAGCCCAGCTGACCATCAGTCCTGCCCATCCCTGTCCCTCAGCCCAGCTGACCATCAGTCCTGCCCATCCCTGTCCCTCAGCCCAGCTGACCATCAGTCCTGCCCGTCCCTGCCCCTCAGCCCAGCTGACCATCAGTCCTGCCCACCCTGCCCCTCGGCCCAGCTGACCATCAGTCCTGCCCACCCTGTCCCTCAGCCCAGCTGACCATCAATCCTGCCCATCCCTGCCCCTCAGCCCAGCTGACCATCAGTCCTGCCCCTCAGCCCAGCTGACCATCAGTCCTGCCCCTCAGCCCAGCTGACCATCAGTCCTGCCCATCCCTGCCCCTCAGCCCAGCTGACCATCAGCCCTGCCCACCCTGTCCCTCAGCCCAGCTGACCATCAGCCCTGCCCACCCTGTCCCTCAGCCCAGCTGACCATCAGCCCTGCCCACCCTGTCCCTCAGCCCAGCTGACCATCAGCCCTGCCCACCCTGCCCCTCAGCCCTGCCCGTCCCTGCCCCTCAGCCCAGCTGACCATCAGTCCTGCCCACCCTGTCCCTCAGCCCAGCTGACCATCAGTCCTGCCCACCCTGTCCCTCAGGCCAGCTGACCATCAGTCCTGCCCATCCCTGTCCCTCAGCCCAGCTGACCATCAGTCCTGCCCATCCCTGTCCCTCAGCCCAGCTGACCATCAGCCCTGCCCACCCTGTCCCTCAGCCCAGCTGACCGTCAGCCCTGCCTGTCCTGCCCCTCAGTCCTGCCCACCCCGCCCCTCAGCCCAGCTGACCATCAGTCCTGCCCCTCAGGCCAGCTGACCATCAGTCCTGCCCATCCCTGCCCCTCAGCCCAGCTGACCATCAGTCCTGCCCACCCTGCCCCTCAGCCCAGCTGACCGTCGGTCCTGCGCGGGTGCCGGGGCGCGTAGGTGAACTGCAGGTCGATGTGGCGGTTCTGGCGCGCCTCGGCGCGGCTCTTGCTGTGGCAGGCGCTCTTGTGGGCCTTGTAGTCGATCTCGGTGCGGAAGGCGTGCGTGAACTGCTCCGTGCTGCAGCGGCCCTCCTCGCACAGGAAGTGCTTCTCCCTGAAGTGCTCCCGCAGGTACTCGTAGTCACTGCGGAGGGAAAGCACAGGGCTGAGCCTTCTCACTCTGACACAGTCATGCCTTCAGGTTGAGCTCTCCCACTTCCCAGATTCTTGGGAATTCCCTGCATTGGTACAGAACTCTGAACTCCACAGAAAGTGTCAGCAGTTCTCCTCACAGCTCAGTCACACAGAACAATCCTTGTCCAGCCCCAGAACCAAGGACGCCGCTGCAGCTCCAGGCCCAGAGAGTGCAAACAACAGGGAATGGAGGAGAGCAGTCTGGGAGGGTGGGACTGCAGAACCTGAGCTGGAATCGGACAATGAACCCCAACATGGAAATGGACCAAGACTTATAAAAGTGTGAGAACTCCTGACCCATTGTCCATCTTGGGTGTAGCCATGGCTGGGCTCTTCTAATGCCCAAGGTGAATCCTTTGAGGACTTTTATTAAATCCCTGCTTTATTCCTTTAGCTCTGCCCAGCCTCTGTTCCAGGCAGCCTCTCAAGGCATCAAGGGGAGGTGAGGACAAGCCCTGGTGGTTCATTTGTCCTTATCCCAGGAAGTTTTCCAGCTGACCCTGTTGCTGTACAGTCAATGCAGTATAAAGGTGTTAAGCCACACCCACAGATGCTCAGCACATCCAGTTGTGCATACAACAAAAAAGTTACCTCTATTCCCCTTGCACACAAACCTTGGAACAGCAGGAGCAGGGAATCACAGAATTAAGGTTGGAAAAGGCCTTTAAGACCATCAGCCAGCACCACCACCATGCTCACCACTAAGTCATGTCCCCAGGTGCCACATCCACCTGGTTTTAAACATTTCCAGGATGGAGACTCCAGCATTTCCCTGGCTAACCTCTTCCAGTGCCTGCCAACCCTTTCCATGAAGGAATTTTTCCCAATATCCAATCTAAACCTCCCCTGATGCAACTTAACACTTCCTCTCATCCTGCCCCCCATTAGAGGTAACACACCAGACAGCTGCTGTCAGGCTGCAAAATCAACTTTTAATAAAGATGATTTTAAAGCATGAACTACATTCAAAGTGAATATTTTGGCTACTTATTTACAGAATTGCACCTAACCAGCTGCCACTCCTCCACTCTGCTTTCAAACACTACTTACCCCCAAATTCAAAGCACACCCAAGGAATTTTACGTCATAATTTAAGCTAGAAAAAGGGAATTTAAGCCGGGAAAAGGACCAATATCAGCAATGTTTTCTTGCCTGTAGTACTCCTGAGCCCCCTCAGAGTCACAGAAGTGGCAGAAGTAGTGGTCCCTGCGCAGGTGTTTCAGCAGCTCGTCGTTGTCCAGGTAGCGCTCGTCGCAGAACTTGCAGAGGGGGTGGCCGCGGTGCGAGGTGTCATCGGGGTCCCCGTGGATGCGGTGCCGGGCCAGGTCCTTCCTGGAGTACCATTTCCTCTCGTAGGTGAAGATCTGGAGGGCAGGGATTGTGTTAATGCATTGGTATTTAGAGATCTGCGTTCATAGATTCGTACAGTTTCCTATGGACACAGAACCAAAGAGAACAAGCCAGGCTGTGTCCAACTTCTCCATCTCTAGGGGTGGAAGATTTGCTTCAAAAAGATGCAGTTTGACCACCAACAACTAAAATTTTGTTGGACAGGAAGTAAAATTTAACTCATGGATTCAAATTAAATCTAACTTGCATTTCTCTGAACACTGCAAATGAATTTAATTCACTTTTTTCCCTTTGGAATCTTTCTATGCTGTAACGAGTTTAAATTATAATCTCTGGAGTAGAAAAAGCCTAACTGTGTATTTATCAACAAGCAGTATTTAGCATTCTCAAATTTAGAAACCCCAAGGGAGCAGTTTTACCTTCCTCTCACAGTAACCACCCCAAATATCTGCACACAGAGGATCCACTTCAATGAACAACTCCTGTATCACAAGCCAGCCCTCTGTCCCCACTGCCTTGTGAGCTGTTTTGGTAGGAAGGGTTCTGGAGATGCCAAAAAGATCAACCCAGCCTTGAGAACAAAATATCCTTTATTTCTGGCCTAGATAAGGACTGGGAAATTGCTCTGGGAAAAGGTTGGTTTGGCTTTGCCAAGGCTGATGGACTGAAGCTTTCACGAGTTTAGGAGTTTTTTTTTCAGTGGGTATGAGTAAGATGGGACTTTTTTCCTTGAAATAAAAATCTCTACAGTATTCAGAAATTAAAAAGCAACAGTTTTAATATTGTTTGTGAGAGAAAATGGCAAACAAGTTCCCTCAGTGCTGAGGGAACCCTGGGCATAAAGCACCTCACCAGAGCTCAAAGGACACCAGAAACCAAAGGATGCCCTGCCCTCGTTTCCCACTTCCCTTCAATCAGCTCCAGGAATTCCAAGACCACAGGAAAGACTCAGCTCAGTTCCCAAACTTATTAGGGTTCATTTAGGTCAACCTGCTCGCTCCTGGATCCCATCCCTTTTGGCAGCAAACTCCAGTTCACCTGGCACAAACCAACTGTGGCACCACCACCGTGGGGTTTAATTTAAAACCTGGAGAACCTCCAGAGCCTCTTCATTAATCAGTTTATGGAAGAAGAAAGGCTTAGAATAAAGCAACTGGCCTCACTGCAGGAAGAGGGAACTTAAATAAATCCTTGCTGTTCTGCCTTCCCACTTCCCAGGAGCTCCTGGAGGTCACGGAGGGAAACTCCCTCCTCCCCACACATCCAAGCAGAGGCCCAGCTCACCTTTAGGTGTTTAACACAGAGTTTGCAGCAGAAGAGCTCGTGCTGCTTCCTCATGTGCTGCTCCAGATCTGCAAAGGTGTTGAAGGGCTTTGCATCCGGGCACAGGGGGCATTCGTGCTGCAGCAGCTTCCTGAGGGATGAGAGAGATTCCCAAAAATGACCCAACTCCCTCTCAGCACCCCCACACCTTCAGCAAAACACAAATGTTCCATCCCTGGCAGAAGGCTCCAGCTTTAAGGCTGCCCCTGCAATCTGCAGGGAGGGCTGTGACCTGCTTATTGCAAGATTTGCTTATGGCAAGAATTCTGCTGGATGGAAGGAACAGGATGGAACCAAACTACACCGAGGGTCTGACTGCTGGAGCAGAGCTGAGCAGCCATGGATGGAAGCACAGCAGGAACTCACTGCAAAACTGAGTAAACTGAAACAAACCCTTCCCCTGATGGGTCACATCCAATTCCAGTACACTTCCCACTGTCAGAAACTGAGGAATACAGTGGGGAGAGATAAATTGAAATTAAGGAATTGTATTAGGAAAGGAGGGAAAAACCCCACTGAAAATCCCACCACACAGTGGCTCCCAGGAAGAGCTGAGCACTGGTCTCACTGGGAGAACTCCTACTCCCTCATTCCCACAAATATCAAACCAAAACTGCAAATGTCCCAAAGTTACATTCTCAGCCCAAATCAGGGTGAAAATAATGCCCAATTCTCCAAGGACAAAAGCTCCACTGCCAGTATGCATAATTTCCACTCCTATTTCCATTATCTAAAATCCTCCCAATTAGGATTGTTATGAAAAATATTTGTAGAACACGATGCTAATGCCACGTTTTTATTCTGCACTGGTTTTTTCACTTCACCTTTTTTCCCTCCCATTCAGAATTAAGATCTTTGTGTGAAGACATTGTTACTCTTCATGCAATACTTGGCACACCTTGGTTTGGTTAGTCCTTATTCAGCACAGCAGTAATTACAATTACAACAGTAATTAAGTCTTTATCCATTTCCACAGCAGCCACACAAGGAATGGGAAGGTCTTCAGCAGTTTTGCTGCTGTTAAAGATGCCAAAAGGGATTTTTATTGAGAGAGCAAAGCGTTGTGCTGGTGCATCCAACCCTGCAGCCCCAGGAGCTGCTGAGCGCTCAGTGCCTGCTCCAGCTGTCACCTCGCCAAGCACACCTGCACAGGTGACTCAGAGCTGCCCAAACGCCAGGAGAGCAGAGCAGGGCACCCCACCCTCCCGCAGGCACTTCCTGCCACGTCCCGTGCGCCACCACGTGCTGGGGACACCGCGGGGACATTCACCTGTACAGCGCGTACACCTCGGCATCCATGAAGTAAATGTCGTATTTCTTCTCATGCTGCAGCTGCTGCAGGGCAATGGAGGAGAAGGACGGCAGCTTCCTCCCGAACACCACCTGTGGGAACAGCACCGGGGTGGGCATTGCAGCGGGCACGGCCTCGGGGAGCTGCCCATGCCCACAGCCCTGTGCCAGCCTCAGCTGTCACCTCCCTCGGGCACTGTCCCCAGCAGGGCCACGGCACATCTTATCAACCCGCCAGGGATTGGCACAGCGCGGCCTGTGGAGTTTGAACGGGGTTAGGAAACGCTCCCGCTGTGTTTTGCTTGCACAGCTGTTCGCAGAGTAAATATCCCGCAGCAGCACAGCCCCTGCCACAGCCAATGCCCGCCAGGAGCCCTGCCCCCGGCTCCTCCCTGGGCATCGCATGGGCACCGGGAGTTTCCAGGTGACTCAATGTCTAAGGCTGGCAGGGAATCACTGTTTCGTGTTCCCTTAGCTCCCAGGAAAGCGAGGAGCTAAACACAGAGCGCCTCCCGAATCACCTGTACCGCACACCCCTCTCAGGGCATCTCCTTGCTCCCGGCTCCCCCTGGGCTCGGAGCGCTGCAGCTCCCACCTCCAGCACACACTGCCAGCCCGGGAATTGCTGCTGGAGTCACCAGCCCCAGCCCAGACAGGCCGAGACACAAATACAGCAAGGAATTTCACTTCTTACAGTAAAAGCTACATCAGAAATCTAGAAGTAAATTCCCAGAGAAACTGTGGCTGCCCCTGGATCCCTGGCAGTGCCCAAGGCCAGGCTGGACAGGGCTTGGAGCATCCTGGGACAGTGAGAGGTGTCCCTGCCATGGCACTGGATGGGCTTTAGGTCCCTTGCATTCCAAACCATTCCAGGATTTTACGATTCCATGATCCCCCCTAAGATCTGCAGCCTCCTGGAGCAGGGAGCAAAGGCTCCATCCTGTGCTGCCAGGGCGAGTCCTGCTGACTTCACACCATAAACATTCGCTCTAACTCCATTTTCTCCACGTTTTGTTTCCCACTGGCCCAGGCGGCGGCGGCACCCCCGGGAGCGGGGCAGAGGGCGGATAACCGGGCCGTCCGTCCCCGTCGGTCCCAGCCGGCCCATCCCCGGTGCGGCCCTGCCCGGAGCTGCCCCGCCCGGCCCGCGGCCCCCCCAGCCCCAGCCCCGGGCCCGGCCTCACCTGCCGCAGCTCCTCCCGGCACACGGCGCAGTACCGGACGCCGCAGAGCGCCCGCATCCGCACGGAGCAGCGGTAGCAGATGGGGTGCTCGCAGCGGCCCAGGGCGACCACGTCCAGCTCCCCGCAGCACAGCACGCACGGCCCCTCCGCCGGGCCCGGCCCCGCGCCGGCCATGGCGGCCATGGCGGCCTCGGCCCCGCGCCGCCCCGCCCGCACCACTGAGCGCGGGCTAGAGCGCCGCCCCACCATAGAGACGCACGCTCACACAGCGCTCACCGGCCATAGAGCTCGGCCCAGAGCGCCGCCGCGCTGCCGGAACTGATTCCCCCCCCCCCAGGGCCACAGCGCCGCCATACTGATGTCACCGCGCGGTCCTCCAGCGGCCGGCCATAGAGACGCAGCACGGTGACCATAGAGATGCGCGGGGCGGAGCGGCCCCGGCTGCGCCGCTCTGGTTCCCTCTCGGTGGTGGCTCTGAGGCGGAGGAGGACCCCGGACGCGGTCGGCGATCCCGGACACGTTTGCGGTCTCCAGCTCCTTCCTGGCTGTGGGGACATGGGGACTCGGACTCTGCACTTCAGTCTGAGGGACCCAGGGCCGCTCCTGCCCCCTCAGTCTGTGGTGACACGGGGCCCTGAGCCCGCTGCCGTGCCCCGCTGCCGATGGATGTGGGATTTTCCCAGATCAAACGCCTCCTCTGGGGTGCCAGCAGATCCTCCATGGATTCATCAGATCGCCAGCTCCGCCGCTTGATTTAATTTTAAATTTTATAACCCAGCCATGCGTTTTCCCAACTAAACCGGGGGTGATTTGGGAAATAAAAGCGTTAAAAACATTTTCGGATCACTGCAGACACTGAGGTGTGGTATCCGCTACAGCAGGAACACAAACGAGCTCAGTGTATGTAACACGAATAAATCTTTATTTGCTGCAGGGGGTGAGTCCCACACACTTCCCGCTGTGCAGAGGCAGCCCAGGTGTGTAAAACGCCAATCACTTGTTTTTAGAATTTTAAAAGTTTAATAGTAATAAAATGGTTATAAAAATAGTAACAGAGTAATAAAAATTTGGACAGTTAGGATTAGGACAATACAAGACAATAAAAGCAAGGAGTTATGGACAGTCCGGGTACCTCTTTCTGGGCAAAATAAGCCCGAAAAAGGACCCACGTTAACAGAGGATTAACCCTTAAAAACAGCATTCTATTGCATATTCATACATCTCATACATGATTCAAAACTGAAGGTGTTTCTGCTTTATATCTACTTCCCCTCTTCATCTTGTAAATCAATTTTCTTGTCTCCTCGAAGACTGAGGAGGCAATAATTCTTTTCTTGAGATCTTGGTGTCTTGTTGCTGTTTTCTCTTTGAAGAATTTCTGTATTATCTTATCCATTCCTTGAACTAGTTACTAAAAGTATCTTACATCACATAGTTTCTATTTTAATATTATGCTATAGCCTAAAAACTATACTTACCACACTACTTAAAAATATTAATACAGCTTTACTAAAAAATATTAATACAACATAACTTTCCAATATAACACATATAGTATTAATTTTAATATTTGTGAAGAGCTAATCATATAATATGCATTTCTCTTAGATGGGAATTGCTGCTGCTTGGACAGGAGAGGGTGCTCCAGGAGCAGGAAAAATGCTTCAACAGCAGCCATGTTCCTCTGGAAGTGGGGAAAAAGGAAAAAAAAAAGAAAAATAAAGGATAAAAGCTTGTTTGGCGATAGCACAGAGGAACACACAAGAAGTTTTTCAAAGTTCGCTGCCTTCCATCTTTGTTTCCCCACGGATCCATTCTAAGTGACCAACGTAGGATCACTGAGTCATAAACCCTTGGCATGCTTTGGGTAGGGAGGAACCTCAAAGCCCTCTGAGTGCCACCCCTGCCATGGCAGGGACACCTCCCGCTGTCCCTGGGTGTTCTATGCCCTGTCCAACCCTCCCAGGCATCCAGGGGCAGCCACGGCTTCTCTGGGAATTCCATCCCAGCCTCACCACCATGATCACAGCCAGGAATTCCTTCCTATATCCATCTATCCCTGTCCTCTGGGATCCAGGGGCAATCACAGCTTCTCTGGGAATTCCATCCCAGCCTCACCACCCTCACAGCCAGAATTCCTTCCCCATATCCATCTATCCCTGCCCTCTGGGATTCAGGAGCAGCCATAGCATCTCTGGGAATTCCATCCCAGCCCCTTCACCATGATCACAGCCAGAATTCCTTCCCCAAATCCCATCTATCCCTGCCCTCTGGGATCCAGGGGCAACCACAGCTTCCCTGGGAATTCCATCCCAGCCCCTTCACCATGATCACAGCCAGAATTCCTTCCTATATCCATCTATCCCTGCCCTCTGGGATTCAGGAGCAGCCATAGCATCTCTGGGAATTCCATCCCAGCCTCACCACCCTCACAGCCAGAATTCCTTCCCCATATCCATCTATCCCTGCCCTCTGGGATCCAGGGGCAACCACAGCTCCCCTAGGGATTCCATCCCAGCCCCTTCACCATGATCACAGCCAGAATTCCTTCCCTATATCCATCTATCCCTGCCCTCTGGGATCCAGGAGCAGCCACAGCTTCCCTGGGAATTCCATCCCAGCCCCTTCACCATGATCACAGCCAGGAATTCCTTCCTATATCCATCTATCTGTGCCCTCTGGGATCCAGGAGCAGCCACAGCTTCTCTGGGAATTCCATCCCAGCCCCTTCACCATGATCACAGCCAGAATTCCTTCCCCAAATCCCATCTATCCCTGCCCTCTGGGATCCAGGAGCAGCCACAGCTTCCCTGGAAATTCCATCCCAGCCTCACCACCCTCACAGCCAGAATTCCTTCCCCATATCCATCTATCCCTGCCCTCTGGCAGTGGGAAGACATTCCCCCTTGTCCTGTCACTCCATGATGAAATTCCTACTGAATTCCTAGGGTCTTCTTGGAAGGGCTGACTAGCACCTCTATGGTTCCTTTCTTTTCCCTGAATTCCTTGTCATTTGAGTCAAAAAGTTGCTCTTCGTTTTCTTTGAGCCACAAACACAAAAAGTTGCTCTTCGTTTTCTTTGAGCCATAAACAATCATTTCAGGACAAAGCAACTCATCCAACAGATAATTAAAAAATCCCATGATGTTCACCAGCCTCGGTTAATGACATCTGTGCCATCAAATAAATTAAGTAATAGCTTTGTTAAGTGTTTGGGAGCAGATAATGAAGGATTTGAACGATTTGGATCATTGGGTACAACAGGTAATATTTACTTTCTCCTAGAGAGCCCCATTTATCCCTCTCAACGTGGAGTGGGATAACACACGTCTTGCTAATCAAGGCTGAAGTGTGTTTGGGTGGGGCTGCCTGGAATAATTCGGAATGACTGGTGATGCTGGCTGTAATTACTCCAGGAAATGTTCCCCGAATTAATGACACTGTTGAAAATGTTTTTGTGCCCCAACTGCATCACCCAATTTTGGAGAGCAATTAGCATGAAATGAGCTGGAGGCTGCTGGCAGTGATGTGCTGCCCTGAGTGTCACTTGGCTGGGGAGTGACACCGTGGCTCGGGATCATAAACACACCTGGAAAGGGACATTACTCACTGCCAGGACAATGGGACACAGACACTCAGCACGAGCTGGGACACTTCAGAGGTGGTGACATCACTTCCCACCAGCCCAGGAGCACCAAGGAGCTGATCCAAAGCCCTGATCCTGCGCAGTGTGTCCACAGGAGCGTGTGGTGTTCCTGGTCCTGCTGTTCGCCAGGCAGGCAGCAGCTCCTCAGCTGGGGCATTTTCTGATTTTGGGATGATATTTGTTATAATCAGTGTCTGGGGGGGAAACAACTGAAGATTCTGTGTCCCTTCATGGTGCAGGTGAACCTCCCCCAGCTCTGGCAGCTCCTGCCAGGTCAGATCCCATCCTCAGCTCTCAGATCCAGGGAGCTCATTTGGCACAAAACCAATGTAAGGACATCATAGCATGGCCTGGGCTGGCAGGAACCTTAAGGATCATCTGTGTTCCTTCCAGAGTTCCTTCTGGAGGCCAGATCCATCCCTGACCTGTCCACCCTCAATGGGATGACCCATCCCAGCCCAGATCCCACTTGTGGCACGGTGCCATTGCCAGAGTTGGGTGTCCTTAACTGCTGCCTCTTGCTCTTCCTCCAGGCACCACAGAGAGCAGCTTGGAGCAGCCCCTCCATGGCACCAGGGCCTCAGGCTGCACCAGGGAACCTTCAGGGATATTGGGAAAATTCCCTCATGGACAGTGTTGGAGTCCCCATCCCTGGATGTGGCACCTGGGGACACGAGTTTGTGGTGGCCTTGGCAGTGCTGGGAGCGTGGTTGGACTCAGTGGTGTTGGAGCTGTGTTCCAGCCTCAGTGATTCTGTGATTCCACGGCTCCATATCCTGCTAACACAGCTCTGCTGCTACATGGCTTTTCCAGCAGTTGGACACATCTTTCCACAGCTGTAAAATGCCAAAAAAAACCCTTTCTGTTCCATTTTGTCATCATCACACAAGATATTCCCACTCTCCTGGCATTCCCACCATCAGCAAGCAGCACAAAGAATTGCTAAAAAGCCAACACTGAAACCTTCAAACTTCACCAAATCCTGTTTCCAGCTCCTCACCCTTCTGGAGAGCCATCCTGCTGGTGCCTGTGAGTCATGTGTTGAGATTCATTTATTTTGTGGTGCAGAGAGGTTTTTATAAGCCTGTTTGAAGAGATTGAATCATTCTTTGCTGATGATTTAAAGATGCTGGTTTATTTCTCTGGTGATTGCAAATGAAAGCTGGATCTTAGCACTGAGTGTGACCCCAAAAACATAAAGAATTAAAATACTATAGAATTAACTGGGTTCTAAATATCTTAGTTGGTGCTTAGTTCAGTGTGTTGGCAGGCAGGTAATGTTTCCTTCCCAAGAAAAAGGGTTAATATTGACACTTGGGATAGTTGATTTCGATGTTTACTCACTAAATATCCCATAAGAACTGCAGGGAAAGGCCTTCTCCAGTCATTTCATCAGCAATAAATACTCTTTGGAATAATTGATCAGTCTGGAGATGAGCACAACAAGCCCATTGCACTCAGCAGAGCCCCAGACCCGATATTTATTGTTCAGCTCTGAGATCCTGTCCAAGTGCAGAACCAAAGGTTGAGCCTTGGATTAATTTCCCATTCCCAGCTTGGTGCCGACACGGCTCATTTGCAGCCAAGGCTCTCAGTGCAGAACGGGGAAATTTGTCTTCATTTGATAAAGTTTCTGCTGAAAGTGATGATTTTCTCAGCGTTCTGTTTTAAGGAAAATGAGTCTCAGCCAGCCCCTGAGCAGTGGCTTCCCACAGGTACCTCATTGCATGGAATCCTGGCATGGTTTGGGGTGCAAGGGACCTTAAACCCATCCAGTGCAATCCCAACACTTTCCACTATCCCAGGCTGCTCCATGCCCTGTCAGGCCTGGCCTTGGACACTGCCAGGGACCCAGGGGCAGTCACAGCTGCTCTGGGCACCCTCCCCATGCTCTGAGTCAAGAATTCCTTCCCAAAATCCCATCTAACCCAGCCCTCTGGCAGGGGGAAGCCATTCCCTGTCCTGGCTCTCCTTGTCCAAAGCCGCACCAGGGGAGGTTCAGGTTGAATATTAGGAAAAATTTCTTCATGGGAAAAAGGTTGTCACACCCTGGCAGAGGCTGCCCAGGGCAGGGGTGGAGTCAGGGTCCCTGGGCTGCTCAGTAAATGTGTGGATGTGGCACTTGGGGACGCAGGGGTGAACGAGGAGGGGACGGACTGATGCTTGGACACAGGGATCTTGGAGGGCTTCTCCAACCTTACCCTGTGCAGATTTGCCTGAAGGCAGATTTATTCTCATCTACACCCCTCCGAGCGCTCCAGCCATCTCACACGTGTGTGCTGGAGAGCCTCAGCTAATTACAGTTCAGGAGAACAGGAGAGCTCTTGGGAGTGGTGTGCGCTTTGCTTAGGAGATCTCAGGACTGTCAAATGAAAGATTCATCTCCCAACTCTTTCTTCTTGCAGCAACTCTGCAGAGCGGAGCCAAATGTACTCTGCACTTCACACATCTGGGTATGAACTCTCTGGTGGGGTTGGGAATTACTTCCAGGAGAAAGCCTGGCTCGTGGGCTGGAGGGAGCTGAGGATCTGCTCACATTTCAGACATCAGCAGCCATGGCATCTCTTCTCCCTGCTCTTTTCCCTGCTTCTCAGAGTTTTTGTCTTTGCTGCTTTCCTGAGGCAGCACTGTCATCCCTCATGGTGGGGAATTTCTCGTCATGGTTCCTCCGTGGTGTTTTTCACACCCAAACCACTCTGTGATGCTGCTGCTGCAGCCCTTGATGTGTTTGAAGACTTATCATCCTCTGCCAAGTGCACAAGAGGCAAAATATAGGGCAGGGTGGGTGATGGTGTCTCACAGTCCATCCTCTCACCCAGGAGGCCCCACCAGAGCTGGGCTCTCCAGCTGATGAGTCAGGCCAGGAGTGAAGGGTCACTCCTGCAGCTTGCAGGGAGATGGACAGCTTCATTAAGCTGGAGGTGAGGACCCCTTGGTGGGTTTGGTGAGTCTGGACCTCTGTTTGGTTTTGGTCTCCCATCAGTGATTCAGTGATTCCCTCTCTGTACCTGGGTTTGAAGCAGAAATAATTCCACTGACTCACCTGGGGCTTAGCTATTGTCAGTAAAGGGCTTTGAAATCCTGAAGGATCAATGCCCTGAGAGTGTGGGTGATTGTGGTGTGAGCTCAGCGCAGAATCCAAGTGTGGAAACCAATTCCCTTGGCTTGGAGCAGCAGCTCCGTGAAGCTCTGCACAAGCATCACAAGTCTGTGGGGTTTTTTCCTTACCTTTGTGCTAATGGATCCATTGTTTCGTGCAAAGGTTTCTCCTGCTCCTGTTCTATCCTGTGTGACATTTACAGTACTCTTTGTTCCATTAGCAAAGTAATTTGAGATAGTTTATTATCCTTTGGAGACTTCACTGCCTTCTGTTTAACTTCCACGTGACTGGACCCTGAAGACAAAACCTCTTAAAATAGTGCGTGAGGCTAAAAATAGCAGGGAATAAGTTGCTTCTTAGGAGTCAAATAATTAATTTAGTGCACTTTAGCAAGATCTGCAACAGTAGGAAACACCCCTTGTTGTTTCCTCTTTCTCTTCAGAGCCACCAAAGCCTGCAGCAGCTTTCTCAGGAGTCAAGGTGTGTTTTACCTCACAGCTTGAAACCGTAATTTGTTTGTAGCAACTGCAGCTCCTTTATTTCAGAGGAACAGACAAATAGCATTTAATCACGTTCTGAATCACCGGGGGCAGGAATTGCTCCGTGATCCGAGTTTGTTACACAAGGACACACTTGAGATGTGAGAAAATGGCAAAGGTTGTTATTGCTGGGGCTTTGTGGTGTGCTGCCAGCACAGCACCTGGGGACTGGGGCTGTTTGGGTCCCCCTGGCTGAGTTTCTCATCCCAGCCCCACACAGACCCTGCTCTGATTGCCCAGGAGCTCAGCACTGGGATGGGTGCTGGAAAACACCAGGATTTACTGAGCCACACGTGTGGGAATGTCCTTTTCTTGCCACCAAGACTTTGCTCACTCCCAGGCTGAGGTAATGCAGGAGGCAGCAGGGATGTGGATCTGGGAAAGGAGGGGAAGTGCAGGAATTTGGGCAGGGCTGGGGAATCAGAGCAGTGACCTGGGCAGCAGGGTGTTCACACAAATGTGGCAAAAATGTGACATTTCTGAGTGGGGCCTGCAGTCCCAGCTCATTCAGCTGCTGAGCTTCCAGCCTTGTCTGGAAATCACCTCCTCACAGCAGCACTGGCTGTGCTCCACCTTGGGCAGGGCCTGGTATGGCATGGGCAGCAAAACTCATCCCTTCTCCAACCTCCAACTTCACTCTTGTGCCTCCAGCTGATTTCACAGTGATGAAGCTGCTTTTGGCTTATTGGCTTATTATTCCAAGGCCAACCTGCACAGGAAGGCAGAGCTGGGCAGTGGCCAAGTGAAGGCCCTCGGAGCAGGAGGCTCCAGGTTACTCGGGCCAAACTTCCATTCCTTGGGTGGTCCTTGGCAATGTGCTGAATGCTCTGTGCCTCAGTTTCCCAGCCTGAAGAACAGGATGATCCCAATTAGCAGAGTTGGATGAGTTCGCAGAGTGCAGGAGGGCAGGCTCTGTTCCTCTTCATGCCAAGTGATGTCACCTCCATCCTCTCATACTCCCACAGGGACATGCTGGAGAGCCCAAATGGCCCAAAAATGTCGTGAATAGAGCAGGCATTAATGCCCAAGAGTGCAGAGGCCCCATGGCAGAGCTGGCCTCTCCGATTGCTTTGTTTTCCTGCTCGCTGAGCTGCTAACCTTCCAATAAACACCAGAGTCATTATCATAAAAATGTGGAAAATGCTGTCATTAAACCCCACCGGTTTCGCTTTCAAGTGCCTCTTTCTGGGACATCAAATTCATTTAGCTCATTCTCCAAAGCCACAAATCCTGAGTGGCTGCAGTAATGTGTGTGGTGGGAGGTGAGAGCACAGCAGGAATGAAATCGGGTGGAGAGGCTCTTCTGAGAGCTGGGCTGGCTTTACTGCAGGGGTGAAGATGTGGTGCCTCCAGCTGCTCACCCCTCTCTCCCCTCAGCTGTGGGGTCCCTCTGGATGTTTTCCAGAAAGCCCAGTTCGTGCTCTGGAGCTGTGGTGGGGATGGTGGGTGCAGTGCAGAAATTGGAGGTACCCTCTGGAGAAGCTGAGCATCCAGCAGGATGGGAGTTGCAGCAGAGCCTTCCTCTTACAAAAAGAGGGATTTTGTTCCAAAATGAGAGAAGAAAACCTTAAATCCTTTCAGCAGCAGAGACATGTGGTAAATCCCTATGGTTAGGTTCCTCAGAGAAGCTGTGGCTGCCCCATCCCTGGAAGTGTTCAAGGTAAGGTTGGACAGGGCTTGGAGCAACCCAGGATGGTGGAAGGTGTCCGTGCCTACAGCAGGAGGTGGGACTGGATGGCCTTTAAGGTCACTTCCCACTCAAACCACTCCAGGATTCTGTGATTCAGTGATGATCCCATTCCCCTTCCCCTCAGCAAATGTGGAATGACATCATTAAATGTTCATATGAGCACTGGGATGAACCCCAGCACTGGGAGCTGTGTCTGTGTGGCTGGGAAATGTGATGCTGGAGCCATAATCTGAGGGTTTAAATAAAACCATAAAAATGGGGTTTCCAAAAGGGCTTGGGGTCAGCTGGACCCTGCCTGGGGTCAATAAACACCTTCAGCTATGGAAATTACCCGAGAGGCTAAAATCTCATATTTCTGTGAGTCTGTACAAGACTTCCATAGGAACTAGGACTTCTTCAAAAGTTTTTTATCTCCCAAAAATAAGCAGGATTTTGCTCCTCTGGGGGAGTTCCTGGCACAAGCCCACCCCGGAGCAGCACGGTGCCATGTGCCCGCTGACGTGCTACGGTATTTGCAGAGCATCAGCTTCTGCGAGGGGAAGAAGAATCCTAAAATTATCTTTACTTACTTAGAATATAAATAGCAGACAAATTGCTTATCAGCTGTTTCGTTGGGAAGATATTTAAAAATACTTGGGAGAGGAAACGTGCACTCTGCTGGAGATCCGGAGCCGTGCTGCATCCCAAGGCTCTCGGCCTTGCGGACAGAGCTGCTGGCTGTCAGCAGGGACCATTCCTGGGAGGAAAGAGTTCAGTTCATGGAGAGTTTATCAGGGTGACAAGTTACCCAAGTCACACCAAAAACACACAGAAAAGACACTTCAGGCAGATCTCTGGGAATGAGAGAATCTTCCTTTCCTGCCTGGGAAGGTTGAGCCCACATTGGAGCGTGGCTGCAGTGAAACAGGAGCTGCTAAACCTGCCTTTGTTTGGGCACAGGGCAGGTGCAGAACGAGCCAAGAGGAGCATCAGGTGCTTCTGAATCGATCCTTCCCTCGTGGGGAGGAGGGAGTGTAATGGCTTTAGCTGGAGGGAGCAGAGCCCTGGAGGCAGCGTGTCCTGTGCCAGGTGACCGGGGATGCGCCGGGCTGCTCCGTGAGCTGGGCTGTACTGCTGCCATTCATTAATGGCTCCAGCAAACAGCAAAGTGCTGAGGCCTTCTAATGTCCAGAGCACTCAGGGGTGACCAAAATAGCCCATTCAGCCAGGATTGGCTCCCAGTGAGACGGGAGCAGCCGCATCCTTACTGTAAACTGGGCGCTTCCAAGAACTTGAGCCGTGCCTGGGTTGGACTCTGCTCTGGGTCATTACAGGAACGAGTTGTGCTCTGCACAGACGTAACTTCCAGCATCCTCTCACGAAGGGCTGGATCACCCTCCTGCCGGCTGGGATTTGCATTCCCTCCCAGCCTTCTCAGCAGAGGAAAGCCGAGAGGCTCCGCACTGACACTGCCCATCCCCATGCCCTGATCCCTGCCGGGCCGAGGGGCTGGCTCCTACAGGAGCAGGATGTTGCTTGGCTGAGATCCCACACTCTGAGGGGTTCCCAGCATGGTTCTGTCCCCAGTGTGAGCTTGGAAAAACATCCCCCAGAGTGGAGGGGCACAGAACACCAACAACTGCAGGCTGGGCTGTTAAAGTTTCCACTGGGGACTTGTGCTTGTTGGGTGGGAGAAGAGGAGGCTGGAGGGTGAAGGACTGGGGGATCCCAATGATGGGAAGCAGCCTGGATGGGATTCCTTTGGACTGTGTTAAAATGAAATCCACAAGGAGAAATTCCAACCTCTGCCCAGAGCAGCTGTGGCTGCCTCATCTCTGGAAGTGTCCAAGGCCAGGTTGAACAGGGCTTGGAGCACCCTGGGTTACTGGAAGGTGTCCCTGCCCAGGGCAAGGGCTGGAATTGGATGGGCTTTAAGGTCCTTTCCAAACCAAACCATTCCGTAATTCTAAAATGCTGAGATTAAAATTAATCTTTGTGTGGCCTAAAAAAACCCCCAGAAATTATTTAGTCCTAGTTCAGCATATAAAGAACTTCCCTAATCAACAAGAGGAACTGGAATTGCTCTCTGCTGAGCATAAACTTGACCTGCTTGGTTTCATTAAGGAATCTGGAGGGGGGAATCAGCTGACTGCAAAGGCAGAATGGATGGTGATATCGTATTTAAGATCGGAGTGGCAGAAGAGGAGGGCAAGCAGCCTGGCAAACCCACTGCAAATGGCCCTGAGCACTTCACCGCAGGGACCATGAGGATGCTCACGGATGCTTGGGATGCTCCAGGCTGCGGGGGAATGCCCAGAGGATGCTCGAGGCCATGGGGACGGTGCTGAAGGCTGCAGGGAGGCTGCTCACGGACACTCGGCTCGCTCTGGCTTTCGGGGGGATGCTCAGAGGATGCTGGGGGCCGTGGGGAGGATGATAAGGCAACAAGGGGGATGCTCGTGGGTGCGCGGGGTGCTGCGGGCTGCGGGGAGATGCTCGGGGATGCTCAGAGGATACTCGGGGCCATGGGGAGGATGCTAAGGGGGATGCTAAGGGGGGATGCTCGTGGGTGCGCGGGGTGCTGCGGGCTGCGGGGAGACGCTCGGGGATGCTCAGAGGATGCCGGGGGCCATGGGGAGGGTGCCGGCATCCCGGGGGGGGGCTCTGCCGGGGGAGGGCGGCCGGGGGCTGCCGGGGCGGAGCCGCGGGGCCCCTCCCGACGGCGCTATAAACCGGCGGGGCGCGGGAGCGGGGCAGCCGTCGCTGGGGTGCCCGGGGCCGGGCACAGCCCTGCCCGCACAGTGCCCCGCGCCATGGCCAGGGGACAGCTGTCGGGGGGCGCCTGGGGGGCCCTGGTGCTGCTGGGGCTGATGCTGCCGGCCGCCCCGGCGGGCGCCTGGTACAAGCACGTCGCCAGCCCCCGGTACCACACGGTGGGTCGCGCCTCGGGGCTGCTGATGGGGGTCCGCCGCTCTCCCTACCTGTGGCGGCGGGAGCTGCCGGCCGAACCCCCCCGGCACCCCGGCACCCCCGCCGGGGACAGCCCACCGGCAGCCCCGGGCCATCCCGGCGGGGAGAGCCCCCCGGGCGCCGCCCCGGCCCCGCCGCCGCCGCCCGGCCCGGGGCGCCTCCTGCAGCGCCTGCTCCGGCGGGGATGGGGATGGGGCGGCCCCCGCCCGGCCCCCGCCCGGCCCCCGCCCGCGCCCCGCCAGCCTCAGGTAACGCCCGGGACACCGCGGGGATGCGGGGGATGCGGGGAGCGGCCGGTCCGCGGTGCTCGGGATGCTCGAGGGGCGCACGGGATGGGGAGCCCTGCGGTCACTACGGGATGCTCGAGGGGCGCACGGGATGGGGAGCCCTGCGGTCACTCCACGGCTCCCGGAGCGCTGGGGGTCACCGGGTTGTGGGGAGTCTGGAGTCTGAAACCCCGTGCAGGGGTTTCAGCAGGAAATTGGGGTTCGGGGGAGCTTGGAGAGGGGTCACCAGGTAAGTGTGTGTTTGTAGGGGCTGTGCTTTGCCTTCAGGGCAGAAAAAGAGCTGGATGAAGTGACCAAGGTCAGGTTGGACGGGGCTTGGAGCAATCTCGTGCAGTGGAAGTTGTCCTGCACATGCAGGGGGCGGAATTGGAGGATCTTTAAGGTCTCTTCCAACCCAAACCATTCCAGGACTGTAGGATTTCTGTGTGTGCCCGGTTTGGTGCATCACAAACCCGCACTTTGTGGGACCAAACTGCCCGTGCCCGAGGGGTGTCCCTGGGCTATCCATGGGGTGTCCCTGGGCTATCCATGGGGTGTCCATGGGGTGTCCATGGGCTATCCATGGGGTGTCCCTGGGGTATCCATGGGGTGTCCCTGGGGTGTCCCTGGGCTATCCATGGGGTATCCATGGGGTGTCCCTGGGGTGTCCATGGGCTATCCATGGGGTGTCCATGGGGTGTCCCTGGGGTGTCCATGGGCTATCCATGGGGTGTCCCTGGGCTATCCATGGGGTGTCCATGGGCTATCCATGGGGTATCCATGGGGTGTCCATGGGCTATCCATGGGGTGTCCCTGGGCTATCCATGGGGTATCCATGGGGTGTCCCTGGGGTATCCATGGGGTGTCCCTGGGCTATCCATGGGGTGTCCCTGGGCTATCCATGGGGTGTCCATGGGCTATCCATGGGGTGTCCCTGGGCTATCCATGGGGTGTCCCTGGGGTACCCATGGGGCAGGCAGCCCGGTGATGCCGGGGTGCTCCCAGCATGGCCCTCCCTCTCTCAGGACCCTTCTCCTGCCCCTCGGGGCTCAGCCGGCTGCGTGGGACTGCCTCGGGGCCGGCTCCAGCCTTTACATTTCTTTCCTCTTATGTAAAGCTGGAGCCAACATCCAGCTGAAATCCACCGAGGCTTTTAGCTGTTGGATCAGCCCCTGAAACATGTAGCTGTGTTCCTCCCCCACTTCATTTTTTTGGAGAAAATCTGGGATAAGAATCATTTTGGGAAGGCTCAGACAGGTCAGCCCAGCCCTGGATACGGTGTGCTGTCCTGGGCTCCACAGCTCTGACCTGGGTACACCCTTGATTAAATCCTTCTGATTTCCCAGGCAAATTCCCACTGGGAACCCTGTGGGCAGGTCCAAACCTGGAATTTGGCTCTGCGTGGGGTTTATCTGTGTGGGGTTTATCTGTGTGGGGTTTATCTGCATGCACGGTGGCAGAAAGGGATTCTGCAGGTCACATCTGAGCCTGTGGAGGAGGAGATTTAATGAAACTTGTGAATGGAGCTGTGCTTTAAGCACTGAAACGGGGTCCCACGTGGGGAGGGAGGTGGTGCTGGAGCTGGGTACTCCAAAATAATCCAATCCCTCTTCTCCTTCCAGCTCTTCCCTCTTGAGGACCTGGCTCTGAGCCGCTGACAGAGTGGTGGAGATGCTTCCTGTGCCAGGGAGCACCGGCTGCCCCAGGTGGGAGCTGCTCACCTGGCTGGCAGGGAAGGCTCTCCTCGCTGGATCTGCGGGCACTCTGACCTCTCTGAAACCACACAGACACTGACATCCCAAAACTCTGATTTCTCACAGCCGCTGCCCAGCTGCAGCGGTAAATCCATCTTGTCTCCAGGCCAGCCCTGCGCTATGAACTCGGGGAGAAAGAAACAGGGGAGATATTTATTTTTGTTTATTTTTTTTACATTTCTGTACTGGCTTGTTTGCAATCTGACAGAAACATGTACTGTTCGCTTCCTCGGAACCTGCCCTCATTAAAATGAGATGTGATCAAAGGAAACTTTGGCTTCCTGGTGCTGTTGCAGGGTCTTGGTGGGGATTTTTTGAGAGCAAAACCTGGTCCGGCTCTGCATGGGGCAGACACGTCAGCAGCTGGGTCACTCCCAGATTTTTCTGGCATGATTTAACTCCTTGACACAATTTTTTCTGCAGTTTTACAGTAAATCTCTTTTACTGCCTGTCGGGGAGTCACTGCCAGGCCAAGTGCCAACTCAGATGACAAAATTTCGGGATATTTTCTCAACTGGGCTGTACAAAAGCTCTGCAAGCCCTCACTGCTCTGCTTGTGTTTTAGGGTTTGATTTCTATATATTCCCACTGATGGAAATAAATGTCAATCCCCATTAAAACAGGGAGAAACCTCAGGGCTGGGTAGGAGAATGTGGGGAAAGGGCATTGGAGCTGGTGGCATCTGGGATTTAGGGAAAACTGAGGTTTGGGGGGCTGAGTCTGGCACTGCTGAGCTTTAACCTGCCAGCAGATTTTGTAGGAAATTTGACAAAAAGAAACATTTATTTCCACCACTTTTAGATGAACCCCCTGCTCCTGCCAAGGTTTGTGCTGCCTTTGGTTGGGGTCTGGAAGGAAAATCCCCTCCTGGGGCTGGTCAGTGCCAGGCCAAGCCATCCCTGCCATGCTCCCCTCACCCTGGGGCTCTGTCACCCCTCACGGGCTCTCAGGGAGGATTTTGGGGGCTGTAACCCATGAAGGATCATTCTCTCCCAGTTGTTTTCCCCACCAGTTTCTCCTCCATGTCCCCTCTCTTTCTCCCTCCCACGATTTTCCAACTCCTGCCCTTGGATGCTGGGATGGGCCCAATGAGACACAATTGCTGCACTTGAATCCATCCTTGGCAGGCTCCAGCAGCCCCTGGAGTGGCCATGAGGCCAATTCCTCCAGGAAAATAAGGATAAAATGAGGCAGAACAGGTAAAGCTCTGCTTTGAATTGAGGGTGCACAGGGGGATGAAGGGTGATGGGATTAGAAACCCTCATCTGTTGGCAGCAAACACTTGAACGTGCCACTTGCTGGAGTGAACCCATGAGACATTCAGTGAAAGCCACAAACCCTTCACTCCTCACCTTGGAAAATCATTTTTCCTGTACAGCTCGAGCTGATTCCCCACTGGGGCTGTAAAATCATTTCCTCTGTGCTGCTGTTTCTCTGGAGACATCTGGGCCTTCCCTGGGGATGAATGAGCCAAATAAAAAGGAAGGAGGCTTAAAAAGGTATTTAATTACCCTGCCACCTCCGGGCAGGACCCAGCCATCCCTAATGGATGTTAATGTGATCCCCTCACAGGCTGATCCCGAGGGAGATCCCACATCCTTCCCCATCACATCCCCTCGCTCGGAGGGGCTGCATGCCTGCACCACCAAGATCCCATGGCTTGGGCCACAGGGACGCCCTGTCCAGGCCCCAGTGAATGCCCCAAAATGAAATGCAGCCACAGGGATGCCCAGGGGGAGTGCCAACATCTGCAATTCACATCTGGGAGCAAAGTGAGGGGACAAAAGCTTTAGAGAGGAGCATGGAGAGGCCCAGAGCTGCAGCAGCGCATCGGCCCTGGCCCCATTCAGGGTCCTGGTCCTTCCCTGTTCCCCAGAGCAGCTGTGCAGGGACAACTGCAGCCAAGGAGGGCGATTCCCAATGGCACTTTGGGATGGGGGGGCTCAGAATCATCCAGTGCCAGTGGCACCAACCATCCCTTCCCTCCCACCATGTCCTGGGGGCTGTGGGGCGGTGGACAGGAGGTGCCACCAGGAGTGCAGTGGCAGCCGGTGGCTTCCCCAGGCCCTCTTGTGGTCACAGCGGCCACCACGGAGGTTGGGACCAGCCCTGCCACCATGTCCCCATCCCTGCTCCCTTGCAGAGCAGGGAATTGTCCCCATGGGTGCCACTTTGCCTGCGTGGCCCCAGCCAAGGCCACAGGTCCTGGAAGGGATGGGTGCTCTGGCTCTCTGCTGTGCCCCTGCCCCGTGTGTGGATTTGGGCAGCCCAGGGATGAGGCAGCTCGGGGTGCCCATGCAGCACACCTGGGCTCTGCAGCTGTGCTGGGGAAGATGAGACAGGAAAGCCTTATCAGTATGATTGTCTGGCAAAAGATGTTGAGAATATAGGAACTATAAGAAGCGAGATTGAAATAAAAGCAAGCTTTGAGATACCTCAGTTACTGAACAACTGGAAAACAATGGTGTGGCTGGCTGAAGGTGATCCCCTTTTGATGGAACAACACCCTCTGCTTGCAGACAGGCCCAAGGGTCAGAGCAGACCCTACAGCTTGGCAGAAGGGGCCCAAAGAGGAGTTTATAGGGTTTAAATGTAACACAGTATGGTAATGTAGTGATTCTTACAGGCTGTATGTAAATGCTATAGGATTTGTATCTTGTTTGGTCACTAGATTGGTTAGTGAGAATGAGAATATTCAACACAGAAGATTTATTGTATTGTAATGGGAACCTCACTCTCTTATCTGTTTACTGTCTCACCCTCTCATCCTCTCTCTCCCTCTCTCTCAGCCTGCTCTGAGCTGTGGCTGGCAGCTCCCAGCAGGGCCCTGCACCCAGGCCCTTTGCAATAAACCCCAAATTCCGCAACCTGGTTTCAGAGATCTCTCGTCTCCATCCATCCCAACCGTCCTACACCCTGATGCTCCTACAGAGCTGGATGTGGCCTGGGTCCACGCTCAGGGCAGCCTCGGCATTCCGTGGTCACAGCGGGCCTGGCAGTGCCCGCGGTGCCCGGTGCCAGCGGGCGCGCTGTGTCCCAGGCCCAGGGCGGGTGAATCCCAGTGGCTGTGGCGGGCAGGAAGATGTCCCACCCCAACCCGGGGCAGCTCCCTTTCCTTCCCGGCTCCCCGGCCTCTCCCAGGGGAGCAGCAGCAGCCAGGGCGGGTTTGGGAAGGGCAGAGGCCGGGCAGGAACCGGCAGGCCCGGGGGAGCTGCCGTGAGCTCACGCTGGGCTGGCCCGGGCACACACAATGGCCCCTGCGGGTACCAGGAGGAAGAAAACTCCCCAAGGAATTTCCTCCAGCGTCGGGCCTGCTCAGTAGCTGTTCCTCAGGGATGCAGGCCAGCACTGAGCACATCCCTGGCTGTGGATGGAAATGGCTCGCACGGAGCTGGCTGTCCTCATGGTCCCTGCAATGGCCCCAGATGGCCCTGTGGGCACCAGCCTCCTCAGGAGCCAGTCCCTCTGGAGTTCCATTACCCATAGAGCTTTCCTGTACCACCACACACATCCCAGCTCCTGCAGGCAAAGGCGTGTCCTGCCTGGCAGAGGCCGTGGGTGTCTGTCCCACGGGGACTCTGGGTGTGGGAGCTGCATCCCTGCAATCCCCAGGTGGAGGCTCAGGTGTGGCCAGCCCGGCTGGGCCCGTGGCCAGCTCCCGCCTGCACAGCATCCAGCAGCACCAGCCCCACCAGCTCAGCTCAGCACAGCTCAGCTCAGCTCCCACAGCTCAGCTCCCACAGCTCTGCCACCTCCTGCACATAATAAAGGAGCTGCCAGCTTGTGCAAGATGGATCTCCCAGCTCTCAGCGGCGTGGCTGAACTTTCTGGACTTTCACAACCCACAAAACCAGTAATTAATCGTGCTAATGATCGGTTCTTCTTCTATCCCCATCAATCTAACCTGGGGAATGTTTACAGCTCAATAGTGCCACACACAGAGGCTCAGGGAAAATGAGATGGGGTTTTTTATGAGCTCTCCTCTCATTCCTGGTTCCTCAGGCAGCACAAATAAATCATCCCCTTTGAAATCATCCCCTGGGAGCAGCCAGGCCCTGCAGCCTCACACTGAGTGATGGTGAAACAAGGGAGGAATGAGCACGGAGCATCCAGGCCAGTGGGAAATCCCAGGAGTTCATTTATTCCCAGTTAGAGCTGATCACTGCGGTGACACGGGCTCTGCAGTGCCAGCAGGGACCAGCAGCACGAGGAGCAGCCCTGAGCTCCCTCCACAGCCAGCAGAACCTGCTGGGAGTGCTGGAAATGGAGCCTGGTGAGCTCCAGCTATGGGGTGGAAAGCTGGAATGTGAGTAAACACCAGCGCTGAGGAGGAAGAGGAGGCTGAGCAGGAGGAAGAGCAGGAGCAGTGTCCAGCCCTGCCGTGGGCCAGCAAAGCTCCCAGCTCTGGGCAGGATGAGCTCAAGGGATTTACCAACATCCTGGGACAGGGGGGACATGGAAATGCCACCAGATGTGCCCAAAGCCACTCATGGAGCCACAAGTGGGACACAGGGCTCTTGGCATCTCAGCAATGAGTGTGCAGAAGGACCCAAAGGCACCAGGAAAACCTCCCACCCCTCTGGAAGCTCTGGCCCAGCCCAGTGGCTCCATCGTCACCATCCTCCTCCTCAAAGAGCTCCTCACCCTCCCACTGCCTCAGGGACAAACCTGACTGAGCAGGCTTGGGGGGTCAGCTGAGGATTTCCCAGTTTCTGAATGAGGATGGACTTTGTGGCTCCCCAAAATTCCCACTTGGAGCTGCCAGGGAGCCTGGAGGTGACTCTGATTTCCATAACTGGGAAAGTCTTCACCTGCATTTTAAATTAGTGTTGCAACAGCATCAGGCCTGAGGCAAAGGGAGCAGGACACAGGTGGGATTCTCTGTCACTGCTCAGCCAGGGAGGGAACTGGAAGCAGATGTTGACCAAAAAGAGCTCCAAACCCTTCCAAGCCACTGAGCTCACAGGTCCCTGGGCTGCCTCTGCCCCCAGTCTGGGCTTAGAGATCTGCCCAAATCAACACACCCAGAAATGTAAATGGAAAACTTCTGCCTGAGCAGGATCTGCTGGATTTACCAAGGCTCTGCCATTCCAGGGTGCAGGATCCTCTCTGTGCTCTCTCATTTTGCTTTCACTGAGACTTGGGAGGATGGGAAAAGGCAGGATGGGCAGAACCAAAGGGATTTTGTGCCTTGTGATGATGCACATTTGCACAATGTATTTTAATGTTCCTTCCAGCTCCTTCTCCATCAGCTGCAGGGAAAAAATGCAGGATTTCCCTGAGATCCATGTTTGTGCAAGGGATGCACAGGCTGTGTCCCAGGACAGGCAGGACAGCCCAGGGCTGTGTGCCAAGGGCACAGCCACAGCTCCCAAAGCAGAGGGATCACAAAATAAATGTTTGATTTTAGGATCACAAGGTGCTCAGGCAAAGATCCAGTGCTGAGTCAGGGCTCTACCAAGTCCCCTACATTCTCTACAATAAACAGATGGGGTTTTTTGGGGGAAGGAATGCCTTTTGCAGACACTGAGGTTGAAAAAAATCAATAAATTCAGAGCACACTTTAAAAAATGCTCGTACTTTACAAAAGAGAGCTTTTTAAAAATTCAAATGGTTTCCCCCCTTTTCAAAATATTTTCTCTCTGTTTTATTATCTTTTTAAAGTTTTCCATGCTCCCAATGCTTTCAAAAAGATATTTAAAAGGGTTAAATATTCACTCTGACCACCCGAAAGATTTTCTCCCACCGTGTTTTTATTGCGCTGAATCAAAAGAAAAACTTTTTGGTTCAAATAAACTTGAAACAATTCCTTCTCCTCCCCCCTTCCCTCCAGCATTTTGGTTTAGCCAGTGAGTGGAAAAATCAATTATTCGCACTCCTCCAGCCCGATAAAAAGCTTCAGGACTCCACAAAGAGGCTCGAGGGAGCAGTTGTGTTGTACAGCAAATAAAACGGGCTCAGGTTCTCAGCTCTCCTCCTGGGTCACCCGGGATCCTGCACTGAGCTCGGCGCTGCTGCAGTGACACAGGCAGTGGAGAGGCAGAGCATTGTCACTGGGGGAACTAAAACATCCTCCTGGGGGGACATCAGATCCTCTCCTGGTGGGACATCACATCCTCATGGGGGGACATCAGATCCTCATCACATCCTCATGGGGAGACATCACATCCAGCTTTGGTGGGACTTGACATCCTCCTGGGGGGACATCACATCCTTCTTTGGGGACATCACATCCTCATGGGGGACATCACGTCCAGCTTTAGTGGGACTTCACATCCTCCTGGGGGGACATCAGATCCTCCTTTGGGAACAGCACATCCTCCTTCTGGTGGGACATCCCATCTTCATGGTGGGACACATGTCATCCTGGTGGGACATCACATTCTACTTTGATGGGACATCAGATCCAACTTTGGTAGGATATCACATCCTCCTGGTGAGACATCACACCCTTCTTTGGTGGGACATCAGATCCAACTTTGGTAGGATATCACATCCTCCTGGTGAGACATCACACCCTTCTTTGGTGGGACATCAGATCCTCCTGGGGGGACATCACATCCAACTTTGGAGGGACATCAGATCCAGCTTTGGTGGGACATCACATTCTCATGGTGCGACACACACACCACATCCAACTTTAGTGGGACACAAGATCCTCATGGTGGGACATCACATCCTTGTGGTGGGACATCACATTCTCCTTTGGTGGTTCATCAGATCCAGCTTTGGTGGGACATCACATTCTCGTGGCGGGACACACGTCATCCTAGTGGGACATCACATCCTCCTGCTGGGACCTCATGGCTGCCAAGCCTGAGGAGCTGAGGCTGCCCTGACCTGTCTGGAGCCAGGGCTGAGCCTGTTCCCACCCCACAGTGACAGACACCCCAAGGGACAGCCCCAGTGCCCCCAGCCAGCCCCTGCAGCTCCCAGAGCCACACTGCCTGCAGGGAATGAGGGGGGAAGGACTGGCAGAGATAAATAATGCTGTGATTTTTCAGGATACAGTCTCCAAGCATGTTTTTGGTTCCAGGGTTTTTAAGAGTGAATTTATGCATAGCTGCAGTGGAAGTAGGGTTTTTAAGCAAACTACACATTAAAAGTAAATCAATATTAATTTCTGGAGCCTTTTATTTTCAGCCTCCAGCTGGCTGCTGTGTTTGCTCAGTGCTGTAAAATCTGGTAGGAAAGCTGTTGAGGAAGGAGAAGCTGCAGAAGAAGGCCTGAGAACCTGTGTGAAAGGAATGTGACACTCAGGGCCATCACTGTGACAGCTGCTCTGGGTCGTGTCCTCCTTGTAAAAGATTTCAAGGAAATGAAGCTGAGGAATGCAGAAAGGTGAAGACGGGGATCTCTGTGTTTCACTAAACAAACTCAGCCCAGGTGAAACCTGGGTGGCCTCCCAGGGTCAGCCCGGCTGGAGCCGGAGCCTTTCCCCACCAGGAGTCATCGAATCCTGGAACGGTTTGGGTTGGAAAGGACCTTAAAGGACTTAAAGATCCGGTGCCATCCATCCAGTGCCACCTCTGCCATGGGCAGGGACACCTTCCACTGTCCCAAGTTGCTCCAAGCTCCGTCCAACCTGGGGACACTTCCAGGGATCCGAGGGCAGCCACAGCTGCTCTGGGCACCGTGTGCCACGGGGATGCACCAGATTGCCGCTGCTGGGAGGGTTTTGGCCCCGGGGCTCCATCAGCTGCTGGAGTCAGGGTCGGTGTCGGTCCCGGTGCCGATGCTGGGCATCCCCAATCCCGGGGCTCCATCAGCTGCTGGTGCTGGTGTCGGTGTTGGTTCTGCTGCCGATGCTGGTGCCGATGCCGGTACCGGGCATCCCTAACCCCGGGGCTCCATCAGCTGCTGGTACCGGTGCCGGGGTCGGTTCTAGTGCCGGTGCCGGGCATCCCTAACCCCGGGGTTCCATCAGCCGCTGGTGTCGGTGCCCGTGCCGATGCCGGTCCCGGTGCCGGTGCCGGTGTTGGTCCCGGTGCCGGTCCCGGTGTCGGTGCCGGTCCCGCCCCGTCCCTCGCTGCGGCTCCGCCCCGTTCCCTCCCGTCCCGCCGCCGTCCCCGCCCGCCGCGCTCCCGGTGCCGCGGGGCAGCCGCAGCATGGCCGAGCTGCGCATCGCCCCGGCCCCGGTCCCGAGCCCCGCCGCTGCCCCGCTCCCTCCGCCGGCCGCAGCCCCGGCGCCGGCCCCGGTCCCGATCCCGACCCGCCCCTCGGCGCCCGCCCCGGGCCGCCCATAAAAGCGGCCCCGCGCCCGCCCAGCTCCGCCGCCGCCGCCGCCGCTCCGCCGCCGGCCATGGCCAAGGACCAGCTGAAGCCGCGGCTGTGCCGAATGCTCAAGGGGGAGAGCGGCTACGGCTTCCACCTGCACGGCGAGAAGGGCAAGAGCGGCCAGTTCATCCGCAAAGTGGAGCCCGGCTCGCCCGCCGAGGCGGCGGGGCTGCGCGCCGGGGACCGCGTCGTGGAGGTGAACGGGCTCAACGTGGAGCAGGAGACGCATCACCAGGTGCGGGACGGAGCGGGGACGCGGCCGGGGCACCCCGGGCCCAGCGGGGTTTGTGCCCGTTCCAGCGGGGGTTTCACCCGAGATATCCCGAAATATCCCCGCTGGAGCATCCCCGGCCTGGCCGCGGAGGGGCGGCTGCGGCGGTGGGGCTGTTGCAGCTGTGGGTGGGTGTCCCGATGGGGTGGGTACCGCAGTGGGGTGGGTACCGCAGTGGGGTGGGTGCCCCGGTCGTGTGGATGCCCCCCGAGATGCCAGGGCCCGGCTTTGCGTGGCCCGGGAGCCGCAGCTCCGTGCGGGGTCGGAGCGCTGCAGTCGTGTCAAGGTGGGGAAGGCGAAGGAAGGTGTGTGTGGGGCTGGGCAGGGCTCTGCCGCGTTATGCAATCTGTGGTGGAAAGGAATGGGGAGACCCGGGCTTTATTTCCGGCTCTGCTGTGGGTTTTCTTGGCTGCTTTAGGCGAGCTGCGCCTGCCTGTGCAGCTCGGAGTGTAGGAAGATGCCTGAAAATCTCCAGATAGAGCTGTGCAGATGTTCAGCGGTTGGGCTGGCCAGGGAGCGATAGGGCTCGGAGGGGAGCCCTGGCTCTTCTGACCACGCTGGGACCGGGCAGCTCCGAGGGTGCTGTTTCTGCTCCAACAGAAGCTGTTTGTTTCAGGCTCTGGCATTTTCTCCTTGTAAAACTGAAACTTACATTTGTCAAACAATTTAGTCTAAAAAAAACCAAGAAATGCGGAAAAAAACAAGCAATGAGAACAAAAACAAACAAGCAGTAAGGTTCAAGCTGCTCCAGTACTGCTGGACTCTCAGAGCCTGGCAGGGGCACAATTTGCCTCGTGGTTTGTGGGGCTCTGCAGGATTTGGTGTTTTAGTAACTTAAAACATCTGCTCAGCCCCGCTGCCAGCACTGCAGGGGACAGAGCTGGGATGTGCCTCGATCCCACAGAGTTTTGGGGGGCTCTGTGTCCCCAGACCTCGCCCCAGGTGTGGATGTTGCTGTGCTGAAGGTGAAGCTGATCCTTCTAGGTGGCTCCAGTAAAGCCCCGTGTGCTCCTCTCCATGAGCCTGGTGGGGTTTGGTGGCAAACTGAGCTTGTTTTGATGCTCTGAGCCAGCCGTGTGAAAGTTGATGTTTGTCCTGAGAGCGGTTTCAAACTCCTTGAAGGAGGATCCCCATCTTTGATGTGGCTGGGCAGGAAGGAGGGCTGTGTTCCTGTGGTGCCTTGGAAGCCAGCAGAGCTCCCTGCTGGCGCTGGGCTGCTGGGGACGGGCGATAGCGGAGCCAGCTGCGCCTTTGAAACGTGCTGGGGCTTCCCAGTAGGTCAAGTGAAATGGGAGGGGGAAATTTCTCTTTCTTCCTTTTTTTTTTTTTTTTTTTTTTTTTTTTTTGGTGGTTGTTTGTTTTTGTTGTTGCTGCTGGCGGCAGGATGGAGCGCTGGCACTGGCTGCTGCAGAGCAGTGATTGGAACAGGGTGTCCCATCCAGGGTGTCCAGGAGCTCGGTGCCACTCTGGCTGCTGTGGCACTGGGATCTATGAGAGGGCCAGTGGTGGGAGCCCTGCCTGCTCTGGGATCACCATTTTCCTGCCTCAATGCCACAAGAACCTCTTCGTTCCCTCAAAAGCCCTGATGGGCCGTGGTGAGGGCGATGCCCTGGTGGGTCACACGATGGCTCTGAGCAGCCACTTCACCGCGGCCCTTCCTCTGCTCCTCGCCCAGCCTTGAACAAGTAACACTTCACCATTGCACAGGGGAGCCCGCAGCGCACAAGGCCTTGCTGGTTGGGTGTAACTGTGTTTCCAGCTGAAGCTGGCAGCATTTTTGTCTTTGTTCTCTGTTTTTTTTTTTTTTCTTTGGCCATGCCCAAGGAGCGAAGGCAGTGCATGCTCTGTCTCAGGCTTGCATGCTGGGTTCCTCCGAACCGGGCAGAGCTGCAGCTCCTGGGCACAGAAAGACTCCTGGTGCCCGGGGAGCCTGGCAGCATGGAGCAGGGCATGGGCACCTCTATGGGAGCTGCTGGTGGCACCGTGAGTCCTTCCTGGGCGCTGCTGTTTGGCAAGGGTGGCGGGGCCGGCGTTGCAGGGCTGGCGCTGCTGGCGCAGGGGTAAAGTCTGCCTGGGTGGGGCTGCGGAAATGGTGGGGCTGGCTCGGGTGCTCAGGAGGTCCCAGATGAGCAGGGCAGGCTGCATTGTCTCCAGAAGCCTGCGGGACTCCAGCCTGGGAGCATGGCTCGCAAGCGGGTACGGTGCTGGGCAGGAGCTGCTCTGCCTCCCACCTCTCTGCTCTGCCCCCAGGGAGACCTGCTGCCTTTGGGGGGCTCCTCGCAGCCCCTTCTGCCTTGGGGGGCTCCTCACAGCCCCTGCTGCTCGTCCTGCTCGTGGGGAGGGGGCAGGGGGCTGCTCTGTGCCACTCTCCATCCCTGCTCAGCCCCCAGCGCTTGTGGGACCTTCGCTCCATCACTGCTGTTGCTGTTGGGGGGCTTGGCCATGGGGTGAGCCCAGCACTGCTCCATCCCAGCTTTGGACCCTTCTGTGGACCCTCAGAGTTTCTCTGCAGTCTGTGGGACCCCTGTGATCCCCTGTGCTGCCTGGAGCACCCAAACTGCAGGCTCTGGGGATGTCCCTACAGCACCTTCCCCGTCCCCGTCTTTGCTGCTGTGCTTTGGCTGCTGCTGCCAGGTCCCCTCTGGGAGAAGTGTCCCTGCGCAGGCTCTGCTGGTGTCAGCAGCACCGTCTGATGGCAGATGTAAACGGATCTGAACGGGAGCAGATGGATTTTGTGGGCCTGGTGGATCAGCACCCTCCAGGCTGGTTCCAGGAGGGAGCCTGGATCACTGCTGTGCAGGCAGGGGCTGCAGTGGATGAGTTGGTTCAGCCCTGGCTGCAGCCTGTGCATTTCTTCCAGGCTGGTTTTTTTCTTGTTTGCAGATACCGGCTCTGTTGACCTTGAGTGGAGCTCGCAGGGAGTAAATAAATGCTGGTTAATTGCGTATTAGGCTCGTTTGTCGCTCTAACCTTGGCGTGTCTGGCCGCTGTGACCTAGATCAGAGCAGGAGCCCTGCAAGGAGCCCCGGGCTGCTTTTGGGGGGTTCTCAGCACGTCTGGGGTGTTCAGGGCCGCCCCATGGCTGGGGAGGGTGGCTGAGCAGCACTTGGAGCAATGCCACCCCTCCTCCTCCTCAGGATGAAGGCCTATGCAGGGAGGAGGTGCCCTGGCAGCTGCCAGCAGTGAGTCTGGAGCTGGTTTCCCTGTGGATGTTCTGAGTTTTCCCTGTTTCCATCCCGCTCTGGTGGGATTTAGCCCTGCCTGGCTGTGGGATCAGCTCCTCCTGGCTCTCTGCAGTGTCAGTGCCTGTCGGAGCCTCTGCCAGTCCCTGATCCTGCAAAGGAGCCGGGCACAGCAGGACAATGTCCCCATTCAGCCCTGCTGGAGCTGGATCCTGCCAGGGACGGGCTCATCTCCCGCTCCCAGCACTGGCTCCCCTCTTCTCTGCTGCTTCCCAGCACGGGCTGGGGATGGGTGCATGGATTGGGCTGCTTGCTTCCTCAATCTACCCCTGGCCTGCACAGTGGTGTGGTGGGGACAGTCCAGCACCTGACTGCCCACACTGGTGCTTAGAGCCTTCCTCTGCCCCCTGGCTCATGCCCTGCCCTGGGTATGGGAGTAGAAGGACACCCTGGATTGAGGAGATGAGGGTGTTTGCTTGGTGGGACAGACTGCACGGGACAGAGGGTTGCTGATGCTTGAGGGGCAGTACCAGCCTCTGGAAGCTCCTGACCGAGCAAGAGGCCATCCCAGGTGTCTGGGCAGGGTGATCCTGGCTGGCAGAGCTGCTGTGTGCCTGCAGGACCTGGGCTGGGAGACATCCCCAGGGATCTCCCAGAGCTGTGTCCTTGCCCTTTCTGCCCCATCACCTGTATCTGGGAGCACAGCCTTGTACCCAGACTGGAGCTGCAGCGCTGGGGGGGGGAGCTGATGGCCCTTGGGTGCCACCCCTGAATGTCCCCATGGCTCCATCTGAGCTGTCCCTGTCGTCCCCAGGTCGTGCAGCGTATCAAGGCCGTGGAGACGGAGACGCGGCTGCTGGTGGTGGACAAGGAGACGGACGAGTACCTGTGCAGCCTGCGGCTCACCTGCACCGAGGACATGGTGCACAACGGCATCGTGCTGGGCTCGGCAGTGCCCCCTGCCAAGGGCCTGCCCAGCGACAACGGCGAGCTCTGGAAGCCGCAGCTGGATCTGAGCGGGGGCGGCCTCCAGAGGCATTCCCACAGCTTCTCCTCCCACGGCAGCAGGAAGGTGAGGGGGGCTGTGGGGACCCCCTGGGATTTCCTTTCTCCTTGGGCATGGCTTGTCCCATCAGAGAAAACCCTGCTGTGTGTGGGACTCATCCTGGGGACCCCCAGTGTCCCTGTGGAATCTTTCACTCCAGGCAGTTTGGGGCTGTGCATTCCCTTCCCTCTGGTGTCCCCAAGGGTCTCCTGAGCTGCTGGGGGGGCTCTGGGGGGCTGCCAGTCCTGGGGACAGTGACCCCACGGTGCCTCAGCCAAGGCTGGTGTCCCAGCCTGGTCACAGGCAGCCCAGAGCAGGGCTGTGGCCAAGCTGGAGCTCATGAATGAGCTTCTCTGCCTCCATTATTCGCCGGAGGGAGGGAACATCTGGGCTGAACGTGTTCGCAGCTTTTTGCTGAAATGGGAAGTTAATTGGCTCTTTTCAAGCGGCCTGGGTCTGGCCTGGGACTCGGCACTAAGTGCCTTTTATTGGTAAACTCCTTTCCAGAAGGGAAGGAATTCGGGGTGGAACAGGTCCAGTTTCCATGGCTGCGGGGCTGGAGCCGGCGCCGGCAGGAGCGGGGCTGATAGCGGGGCTGGCTGGGGCTGGCAGGAGCTGCTGGGTGCTGTGTGCCCTGCTCCACGGCCATCTGTGCCCTCCTGTCCCTGTCCCCTGTCCCATGCTTGCTGCTCTGGGCTGCTCAGCAGCCTCTGCAGCACGGAGCTGCTGGGATCCCCTCCTCCTCCTCCTCTTCGTCCTCCTCCTCCTCCTCCCTGGGGCCCTGCAGGGGCTGCGCTGCCAGCTCGGTCTCTGTCCCCTCGCACTGGGGGTGGTGGCCGAGTGCTGGTCCAGAGGTGGCCACTGGGCTGCCAGGAGGACATCCATGGGAAGGTTGGGGAAGCGCTGTGTCCTCAGGAACCCCTCGTGCAGAAACCCCCGTGCAGATAAGGGTGATGCTGGTGTGAGGCAGGAGAGGGGCTCCCACCTCTGGTGCTTCCCTCTGGAGCTGTTTGGAGTCTTGCAGAGAAGGCTCCCCCTTCCCTGGGCCAGCCTCGGAGGCTGTGCTTTATTTTTCTTTATTCACTGTCTGATTTGAAGCTGTGTGTGTGTGAGGGTGGTGCTGGCTGTGTTTCCCTGGGGCTGCAGCCCCCCGGGACAGGGACAGGAGCCATTCCCAGGGACAGGGTGGCTCTCACAGGGACATTTCCTGCCCTGTTCCCTGTGCTGGTCTCGCTCCAGCAGCGGGAGCTGACGGGAAGTCAGGCCGGGGAACAGGACGGTCCTTTCCGGCCTTTGGGCTGTGGCTCCTCGGAGGAGAGGGTGGGACAGGGAGAGCAGGGCTGGCAGGGGGAGCAGAGCCCCTGTTCCCCTCAGAGGGGCTGTTCCTGGGCACCCACTGGTCTGGACACAGGGCTGATGTTTGGGCTGGACAAGAGGAGCTGGTTCCAGGGGTGATTCCCCCCTCGTGGGGTGGGGTTGGGCTGCTGAGCACCTGGGGTGGTTTGTTCCTGCCCCAGCAGGACAAACCAAGGTGCTGCCAAGGTCATTTCTCCATGCCAGAGCCATGTGTGACACTGGGGTGAGGTCAGGGGTGGCTGGAGCAGCAGGGCCTTGCCCGTCCTGCCCCCGAGCCTTGCCGTCCTGCCTGACTCAAGGTGGTGAAAGCTGCCCCAGGCTCTTGCTCTGGTTGCTGTGTCTCCCTTGCTGGGTGCCAGCAGAAGGGGTGCTGGAGCCCGATTTCTGCCCTGCGCTGTGTCCCCCCATGGGGCAGCTCGAGCCTTACCCCAACCCAGCAGCTCACAGGCACTGCAATGTGCAGCTCCTGGATATGGGAGATTGCTGCTGCTGCAGTGAGGCTGGGATACACCCAGGGATTGTTTCCCAGCCAGATTTAGGGCTTTTCTGAGCTTTCCTGGAGGCGTGCAGTGAAGGAGAGGAGGCAGCTCCTTCCCCCTGCAGACCCGTGGCCCCAAGCTGTCCCTGTGGGAGCTGGGGCTGCTGCTCCAGGGAGCTGCATTTTTGTCAGCAGCGTTTGTTTATAGAAAGCCTGGAGTTTTCCTGGATTTGAGGCCGGGGTTGTTCAGGGCAGCCTGAGGAGAGGAGCAGCTGAAACAGAACGAGGAGGGAAATCTGGTGGTGGTGATGGAGCAGGAGGGTGGGCACGGCCCTGCCACCCCTCAGAGCTGCCCTGGGTGTGGGGAGGTCACCGTGCACCCCGGCAGGGAGCTGTGCCCAGCACCTCGTGCTCCAGAAACCTCGGTGGTGCCATGAATAATTCAGCATGTATTTAAAATCCTGCCCGGGGAGAGGTCAGCAGGGCTGGCAGCCAGCAGCTGTGCCTGTCACAGCCCTGCTGTCCCCAACACCGTGGCTGTGGTGGCACAGGGAGCCAGGGCTGCCCTGTCCCGCAGCATTGTGCCCGTTCCTGTCTCTGCTGGCCTGGGGGGTTTGTCCCACTCTGTCCCCTGGCAGGGCACGTGTCCCCCATGCCAGGTTCCCAAGGCTCTGGCTGTGCCCTGCCTGGGGTGCACAGGTGGGGTTTGGGGGTCCCAGCGTGCCAGGGCAGCTCTGGGTGCTGGCTGTGAGCTGCTTTAATGGCAAAGGTGCCTTTGGCCACGGCAGGCTGTGATAAACCCCTGGGCTGCTGGTGTGTGAAAGGCAGGGGAGTTGCAGGGCTGCCAGCACCTCACCTGGGTACTGCTGGCCATTCCAGAGGTGTCCTGGTGGCACCTTTGCAGGGCTGTGGCTCTGCTGTCCCATGCCTGCAGGGCACTGGGACCCCGTTATGGCCATTAGGGATGTCCTTGGGGCTCGCTGCCTTCTCCAGGTGTGTTTGTAGGAGAAACAAGAGCGACAGCAAAGCCAGAGAGACGTTGGGGTGATGCAATTCCCTTCCTTCATGCTCTGGTCTGCAGGGGGTGGGTGTGCAAAGGGACCTTTACAACCTTGGTGAAGGATAAACTCTGGAGAAGTTTTATAATTTGGAGGACAAACCCACATCTTGGAGCTGCTGGATTCAACCCTGTTGGGTCTGGGGATTGAAATGGGGGGAATTAGTGGCTGGTTGCTGATTGTGATGTGCTGGGGAGGGATGGGGCACCCCAGGATCACTGCTGGCAGGAATTGGGGCAGCAGGATGGTGTCCCTGGGGTGACACAGAGGGTGGTGGGCAGCTCCTGAGCCCTCTGTGTGCCTGGGGACAGCTGTGCTGCTCTGAAGGACAAAGGACCAGGTGTGGGGTCAGTGCTGACCTCGAGGCAGTCAATATTTACCCTTCTCTCTGGGCCAGGAGTCAGAGCTTGTGTCTGTTGCAAACAAACCCCAGTGCTGTGATGTGTCCTGCCCCAGCTCTGCGAGGGGAATAACTCAGCACAGATGTCTTTGGAGCACTTTGCCAGCTCAGCTGAGGCCCGAAATTTAGGGCTTGTAGAATAACCACAGAGATGTAATAAAACCAAACATGAGCAGAAATGTCTGCAGCAATTATGCAATTTAAAAAAAAAATAAATAAGTGGATGGTTTGAATTAAAGCGCTTCCCTGCAGCATCTTCCACTGCCCGCGGCAGGCTGGGCTCTGTGGGAAAGGTGGGGAGGATGGCACAGCTCAGCCCTGGCACAGCCCAGCCCTGGCACGGCCTGGTGAGGCTCCTGCTGGGCAGAGAGAGTGTGGGGAACCCTCTGTGTCCCAGTGCATCCCTGCCCTTCCCACAGCTGCTGCTTTTGGGGATGCTGTGGGTCTGAGAGGGCAGAGATGAGGGGAAGCTGTGTTTGTGCCACCCTGGGGGCATCAGGGATGTGCCACCCTGGGGACATCAGGGATGTGCCACTCTTGGGACTTTGCCCTTTTTTGCTTTAAAAAAACACTTTGCAAAGCCAACTGTGCACCTGCAGTGTGGAGCTGCCCCTGGCTGAGGACGTGGATGGGATGGATGAGGAAGGGAAGGGATGGGATGGATGAGGAAGGGAAGGTGCCTGGAGAGGCTCTGCCAACCCTGGAGTCCCTGCCATGGGCACCCCTGTGTCCGTGAGGGTCTGTGTGGGTGGGAGCTCAGCCAGGATGGCACAGGGCTCCCTGGTTTTGGGATCTCCATCCCGAGCAGCAGCAGCAGCAGCCGGGCGGGGCTGTGGGGCCGCCCTGCTGACCCCGCTGCATTATTGATGTCCCCGGGCTGTGGCATCGCGTGTCACCGGCTGGGGGTGGGCTCGGGAGCGGCTCCAGCTCCGCAGCTCCGGCTCTGGGGGCTGGGACACCTGGGGATGGCAATCCTCATCCCTGGGGGATTGCACATCCTCATCTTCATCCCTGGGACTGCCAGGGCCGGGCTGGACCCAACCCGGAATAATGGAGGTGTCCGAATGAGATGGACTTGGGGCTCCCTTCCCATTGTTAGGGAAATTAATGCACGAACACCACAGGTTTATGTCCAAAAAGGAGACAGAGGAGTGCTTTTTGGCTTTATAATAACGGGAGAGGCCATGGGGCATCCCCTGGGGTGTCTCCAATTTTTGGAGGATGCAGCCTCCTTTTTGTCCCAATTTCCCAGCTGCATTTTCCTTCTCTCTTTCCCCGTTTCTGAAGTACTGGAGAGGTTCAGACTTCCCAATGTGCCTGATACCAGAGATTTCCCCTCTAATGTAGAACCCTCCATTTTAATTTTTAATTCTTATGGAATTTAGGGGTTTTTCCCCATTGGCTGAGGTACTTGAGAGGTTCAGACTTCCCAATACACCTGATACTGAAGATTTCCCAAAGATTTCCCTCTAATGTACAACCCTTCCTTTTCATTTTTAATTCTTACAGAATTTAAAGGTTTTTCTTCCCCATTTCATCTTTCAGTGTCTAATTTCGTTCATCAACAAACCGAAAGTTTATTTATAAAAGCAAATATCTTTTTTCATTCATCAATCAGTGGAATCCTTCCCATTGTATCTTTTACCTCCCAGTGCTGGTTTTGTCCACCAGCAGACCCACAGCTTGTTTGGAAACACAAATCCTCCATTCCTCTCACCATCCCAGGATTCTGTGATGGTTTTGGGATGCTGGTGCTGTTGCAGAGGCTGCACATGCCTGAACGCTGTGGGGTGGGGCAGCCCCAGCTCTGGTGTCTGTCCCTGTGCGCTGTCCCCCTTCCCTCTGGTGCAGGTTTTGGTGAGTTTGGGGCTGGCAGTGCAATTCCTGGAGCTGTGTTGGGATCAGCAGCGTGTGCTGGGCATCACTGCAGCACTCCAAGGAGGAGCTGGCAGGGATCTGAGCCCAATCCTGCTGGGAATGTTCTGGCCAGGGGTTAGTGTGGCAGGTCCTGTGTGCTGGGGTGGTGCTGGCAGGTTTTCCTCTTCTGGCCATTGGTGTCAGAGCTGAAACACCTCCTGGGAATGGGCTGGGTGGTAATTACAGCTGTGGCTGCAGGGAAATGGGAGCAGCCTGTTTGCTGCTCCTGCCCAGGGATTTGTTCTTGTTTGCTGCTCCTGCCCAGGGATTTATTCCTGTTTGTGCTCCTGCCCAAGGGTTCATTCCCATTTTGTGCTCCTGCCCAAGGATTCATTCCCATTTTGTGCTCCTACCCAAGGATTCATTCCCGTTTGCTGCTCCTGCCCAGGGATTTATTCCTGTTTGCTGCTCCTGCCCAAGGGTTCATTCCCATTTTTTGCTCCTGCCCGGGGATTTATTCCCATTTGCTGCTCCTGCCCAAGGGGATGCGGGCTGGAGCATCTGGGCAGGGCGAGCTCCGGTCCTGCATCCTCCCGGTGCTGCGGGACGGGGATGGATGCCCAGAGCTCCCCTTGGCATGGTCAGGGCTGGGCAGGCAATCCCGCTCCAGAATGGCCCTGCAGAGCGGGCCGGGGGCTATTTCGGTGCTCTCCCCGCTCCAGACTGCCCTGCACATAGAGCTGGGGGCTATTTCTGTGCCGGGGCATTGCAGGAAGCCCCTCCCGGGGAGGAGAGCATCCACCCCGCTGCACGAACTTCCTCCCCGCGGTATTTTTAGTGAAACACAAAGCGGGCGGGAGGCAGATTAGCATCGGGAGGAGCCGTGCCCTGCCAAGAGCCTTTGTTCCCGGAGCCACGGGGGACCGAGGGGTCACCCCGGGACCCCCCAGCTCCCCGGGATAGGGGAGGGGTCCTGCCCCAGCCCGGAATGGGGATGCTCAGGGTGGTCCAGCCCAGGGAGGGGTCCTGCCCCAGCCCGGAATGGGGATGCTCAGGGTGGTCCAGCCGGTGCTGATCCCTTCTGCATCCCCCACTAATCAAAACCTTTCCCTCTGATGCTGAGTGGGAGCTGCTGGAAGTGCAGCTCCATCCCTCCCCAGCCCCCTCGGCTCTCAGGATGGGCTCCAGCAGCTTTCCTTCAAACCCAGCCCCGCTCACCAGTGGGCTCCCGGCCAGCTGGGGATGGTTCTGTTCAATGGCAGAGCTATTAAATGGTTTAGAATAAATTAAAAAATCTTCTGGCAGCGGCGGGGCCTCGTGCGTGTGCCCTGGCAGCTGCACAGAGCCTCTGCTGTGCCTCTGCTCCATCCCTGGAGCTGCTCCAGCCTGCTCGGCCCCGGGGGCTCCACATGGCACAGGAAACCCTCCGACAATATTGGGCTTGGGCTGGGTTTTCTTTCTCTTTTTCTTATCCTCTGTTTATTCCTGAGAGCCAGTTGTGGAGAAGGGGATGATGTGCTGCCGGTTCCCAGCTGTGTGTGCAGGGCTGTCCCAGAGGGATAAATCATCCCAGGCGTGGATCTGAACCTGCTGGTGGCTGTGGGGGAGTCCCAGCTCCTCCTGCTCCCACCTGGGGCTGTGGGATTGCTGGTGGGCAATGGAAACTGGGGGGGCAGAGGTGCCCCTGCTGCTGATTCCAGTGTGAGCCCCCAGGCTGGAGGGGGCCAAGGCTTCCAGACACACCTGACTGCCAAAAGAGCGTCCAAAGAGCTCCTTTTAAACATTCCTTGGGTGCTCTCAGCCCTGGCAATGTGGCATCACCTCTGTGTGGGTCATTCCCGCCCTCCAGGCTGGGGTAATGATGTACCCAGCACTATAAATTGCTCAGGGTGCAGTGAAGGTCTGTTCTGAGCTGGGTTTGTCTCCCAGTCCTTTGCTCTGTCTCTGGATATGGAGATTTTACAGGCACTGCTGGTGGGGGACTCCAGGCTGGGATATGGGAGAGCAAAAATTAAACTTGCCATCAGTGGAGGCTTTCTGCAGATCCACAGGTCTCTATAAATAAGAAATTGAACCTCAAGCTGTTGACATAATTCTTTCTGGCAAGATCCATATTGTAATTTAATTTCATTACATTTTGCCTGGACTCCTGAATGTTTTGGTTCCATTGCAGTGCATGTTCTGACCACATCCAGACTGGAGCTGGATTCTGTTGGCTCAGTGTCCCTCTTTTCCCACTAAAGCTTTGCAGGAGTTTGTTTCCAGGTACAATAAGCTGGTGTGGGATGTTTGTTTAGTGGTGAGCCTGTGAGAGCCAAATTTTAGTTGTTTTATGAGCACTGGGAAGGGGAGAAAGACAATTCCCTGCAGGTGCCAGTGCTGTGGAAGTGTGAGAGGCTGCTCAGTGGGCAGAGAGTTCTGGAATGGTTTCTGGAAGGGGCAGGTCAGTTAATCCACCCCCTTCCACCATCCCAGGGTGCTCCAAGCCCTGCCCAGCCTGGCCTTGGGCACTGCCAGGGGCAGCCACAGCTGTGCCAGGGCCTGCCAGGGAACAATTCCCAATTCCCAATCTCCCATCCATCCCTGCCCTCTGGCACTGGGAGCCATTCCCTGTGTCCTGTCCCTCCATCCTTGTCCCCTCTCCAGCTCTTCTGGAGCCCCTTCAGGCCCTGGAAGGGCTCAGCTCTCCCCGGAGCCTCCTTTTCTCCAGGCTGCACTTTTGGGCTGCCTGGTTGTGGTTTTTTCCCCTGGCAGGGTATCCAGCCTGGCACTGAGCAGTCCCAGGGATGCTTGAGGGAGGAGCAGCAGTGCCTGGGTGCCCAGATGTGTGCCCAGATGTGCTCCAGGGCCTCTCCATCCCCGTGTGCTGGCAGTGGGGTCAGAGCCTGCCCTGCTGCCCCTGGGCTGTTCTGTGATTAACCCCTCTGATGGCATTACAGGGGCTAATCCCCCTCAAGCCCCCAGCAGCACACAGGGGGCAGAGAGGGCTGATCCCCCTTGTCAGCCTGAGCTCCCAGCACCCCTGGGGACGTGGCCCTGGCACCTGGCTGAGCTGGCACTGCCAGGCAATTCCATTTCACTGCTGCTGTGCTCTGGGCAGGGGCTGCAGGGGCTCTGCCCAGCCCTGGCACCTCCTCCTGCCCCGTGGGGCTCCTGCCCACCCCACCAGCAGCCAGAGGCCATCCCAGGTGAATCAGTTCACTCTGGCTGTTCATGGTTGGCAGGATTTAATTAAGACAAGCCCTAATTAGCTGTAAGCGGGTGAGCAGCCGGCTTTGCCTGGAAGGGTTCCCTGTGTGGCTGCTGGGCTGAGCCAGGGGGATGTGAGACCCTGCTTGGGGCTGGCGTGTGGGGATGAAGTCCCCTGGGAGGGGCTGGTGGCTTGTGCTGGGCACCCAAATCCCTTTTTTGGGTTTTGCCAGCACCGTTTTTGGGCTGTTCCCCCTTTCTGGGGGCTCTGTGTCCCCCTGGCACAGGCAGGGATGGCAGCGTGCCCAGCGCCCCAGAACTGGCCCTGGCACCCCCTGCAGCCCGGCTTTATCAGCAGGAGCAGCTGGCCCTGGCTCTGGGGTTATCTCAGAGATCCTCCCTGCCCCAGGGACCTCTGTGTGCTCTGCCCAGGGCTCCAGGGGCCAGCCCAGCCCTTATCTGCCCTGCCCTGCTCAGCTGCAGATAAGCTCAGCTCCCTGCCAAGGGGTATCCTCATCTTTAAGGAGTTTGGGTCAAAAAATGTCATTTTTGGAGCTTGGCAGAGGAGCCCTGGTGGTCCCTGATGATCCTGTCAGATCCTGGGACCTGATCAGATGGGATCATTCGGGTTGAGCCTGGTTTGATCCCGAGTGTCCCAGCAGGGCTGGGGGATGCCCTGGTGCCAGCATTGTGCAATGGGGGCACTGGCAGCAGGGCTGAGGGGTGCCTGGGGAGGTCAAGGGGAGCCCCAGCAGCACGGGAGGCTCTGGGTGTGTGCCCAGCCCAGCAGATCCTGTGCAGGAGCTGTGATTTGGGGGTTTTGGGACAGGGGAGCAGCTCAGTGTGGAGCTGAGGGCTGGGACCAAGGCCCCTCACCCCCCAGTTCTGGAGAATGGCACCCTGGATGTTTGATTGCAGGTTTCTGAGCACAAAGGGCCCCTCTCACACTGGGTGACCCCAGGGGGGTGCCCTGAGCTGCCTTTGCTCTCTCTCACCAGGAATGCAGAGGATGTTTGGAGCCCTCCCCCTGCCCCATTTCCTGCAGCCAGCTGGGCTGCCCGGCCAAGACAAATATTGGGAGTAAACTCTTGAACTTCCCTGGGCCAGCACTCACAGAGCAGAGCCTGTTCTGGGGCAGGGGCCGGGCTGGGGGTGCAGATGGGTCCCCTGCCCTGTGCCCAGTGCACCCCTCACTGCCAGGGGGCAGAGCAGGAGGGAAACCAGCCCCAAAGGGACAGCAGGATGGTTTGTGCCTCCTTCCCACCCTGCCTGTGCTGGGCTGGGCTGAGTGCAGCATCCATGGCCTTTTCTTGTGGGGTCTGGGGGCTCCTGGAGGGGACCAGGATTTGTGTCCCTGCTGGCCTGTGGTGCAGAACAGTTCTCCCCATTCTGTATGAGATGCCTGGCTAACAGCTGGCTTTCTGCAGGATTGCACCCTATCCCTAAAATTCAGCTTCAGGGCAGGTCCTGGTGGGTTTGAGCAGTGGGTGCTGGCCCTGGTGGGGTTTGCTGTGAGGTGACCCCAGTGCCACAGCCCTGGCACGGGGAAAAGCAGCAGGACAGAGCCTGAGCAGCCTCAGTCTTTGGGAAAAACCTTTATTTTCCCAAAACCTCCCTGTCCCGGGGTTTTCCTGGGAGCCCAGAGCTGCAGGACTGGATTCCTGCTCTGACCCCGGGGCATTGCAGGGCAGGAATGGGGCCAGCCTCCACCAGCGTTTGTGATTGCTCAAGGCCTGGCCTCCAGAACAGCTGGGGAGGCCAAGGGGGCTGGGCAGAGCCTGGAGGTGCCTGGCTCCAGCACAGACCTGGGTGAAAGCAGGGCTGGGCTGGGCTGGAGCCGTGCCTGGCTCTGCCCTGTGCGGGGGGCTCAGGTTGGGATGTGCTATTGGGGGTTTGGGGTGTGCCATTGGGGTGGCACTGCTCTGGTTTGAGGTGTGCCATAATTGGGGCTGGCACTGCTCTGGTTTGGGGTGTGCCATTGGGGTGGCACTGCTCTATTTGGGGTGTGCCATTATTGGGGGTGGCACTGCTCTGTTTGGGATGTGCCTTTGGGGTGGCACTGCTCTGTTTGGGGTGTCACAGAGGGGGTGGCACTGCTCTATTTGGGATGTGCCATTGGGGTGGCACTGCTCTGTTTGGGGTGTGCCATTGGGGTAGCACTGCTCTGGTTTGGGGTGTGCCATTATTGGGGTGGCACTGCTCTGTTTGGGATGTGCCATTGGGGTGGCACTGCTCTGTTTGGGGTGTCACAGGGTGGGACAGCAGCTCGGGGCTGCAGCACAGCCCCTTGTGCAGGGAGGGAGGGAGGGAGCACTGTGGCATTGGGGAATTTCGTTCCCAGCATCTTTCTCCATTCCCATTGTGCAGACAACCCCTCCTCTGGCCTGGGGGTTCATGCTGAGCGTGGGAAGGAGTTTTTCCCCTGCTCCAGCAGCTCCAGCCCTGCTTGCTGACCAAGGCTTTTTTAATAATAAATCCAAGGGTTTATTCCCATTTGCTGTTTCCCCTCCCACCCAGCAGAAAACAGATCCCTGTGGATCTGCTGAGATCCCTTTCAACGCAGAGCAGAGATTCCACATTTCTCCTCTTGGACAAACCCCAGCCTGCCATTCCCCACATTTCTCTCCCACATCAGCCTGGAGTTGCTCCCCGTGGAGCAGAGGAGCCCTGTGGTGCCCTGGCTGTGTGTTCCCTTGTCAGAGCCAGCTGGAAAAGCCGTCTGTGTCCATGCAGACACGTGCACGTGGCGCTTTCTGCCTCCTCCATCCTCCCTCCCTCCCTCCCTGGGCTGGCCCAGCTGCTCCCTGCTCCAGCCAAGCCTCTGCTGCTGCTGCTGCTGCTGCAGCCCTGCCCGGGGCACAGCGTGGGTGCTCTGCTGCCTCAGCCTGCTCCTGCTCCAGCACAGAGGGGAAAATGCTGATTCCCACAGCTGGGGGCTGCAGGGAATGAATGGGGACAGCTCCATTCCTGATTGGGGACCAGCTCCATCCCTGCTGCACCCTCTGGGGATGCCAGGGGACAGGGACAGCTCCATGCCTGATTGGGGATCAGCTGCACCCTCTGGGGATGCCAGGGGACAGGGACAGATTCATCCCTGCTGCACCCTCTGGGGCTGTCAGGGACAGGGACAGATTCATCCCTGCTGCACCTTGTGGGGCTGCCAGAGAATGGGGACAGGGGACAGCTCCATCCCTGATGGATCTTGTGGGGCTGCCAGGGGACAGGGACAAGCTCCATCCCTGCTGGGGGATCAGCTGCACTCTGTGGGTGTGGGCAGAGCTGGGGCTGTGCCCCTCAGGGACCCTCCCTGGGGCTGTGCCCACGGGCACAGGAGGTGCCAGGCAGGAGTGGCCGTGCTGAGAGCCCCCTTTGTGCTCAGGGATTTCCCCAAAGCCGTGGGGATGTCGCAGAGGGGCAGATCCAGCTTAGCCCGGGGGCACCGAGGGCAGGCTGAGCTGGGGTTGCTCTGCCAGGAGGGTTCTGGAGTGGGGCCCTGTGGGGCTGCAGGGAAGGGCTTTTCCCAGGGCTGGGCTGGCACTGGTGCCCTGGCACAGCCTGGCAGTGCTGCCACCATGGGCTGCACCTCCCCACCCTCCACATCCTGCTCCTGCTTTCTCCTGCCTGGCACTTCCCTGGGCACACAGGGCTGTGGCACAGCTCTGCATCCCACAGCTCCTGCCAGTGAGCTGGGCACTGGGTGGGGGCACAGGGAGCTGCAAACCTCCTCTTGCTGCTTCTCTGGTGGCACGGGATGGTGAAGGGCCTCATTAACCTCTTGTGATGATTTTGCACCACCCTGGCACCCTCACTGTGCCCTCAGCTGTGCCCACAAGGGCTGCAGGGCTCAGGGGAAGTGTCCAGGACCCTGCTGAGGATGGTGCCCACTGTGGGCATCATCCTTCCCCTCCATGCAAGGAGCTGTGCTGAGAGTCTGGGCTTTCCATGGCATGGCTCATCATCCTCCTCCTCCTCTCAGGGACTGCCTGAAAAATCAGAGAAATCCCAGGAATACCCAAATTAGCAGGAATGATCCCAGGAATATCCAAATTAGCAGGAATGATCCCAGGAATATCCAAATTGCCCTATCAGCTGCAGCCTGGCCGCGTGTCCTGCTGAGGAGCCCAGGCTGGATGTGTTCCATTGCTAATTGGAGTCACTCCCTGCCATCCTCACCCGCTGCCTTTGTGCTGCCTGCTGGCTCAGGGCGTGTGGGATGCATCCAGAGGGAGGGATGGATGCATCCAGGGGGCACTGGGTGGGTGCTGGTGCAGCCCCTGGATTGGCAGGAGGGAATAAACCCTTGGGCAGGAGCAGAAAATGGGAAAAAACCCTTGAGCAGCACAAAGCTCAGCGTCTGCCGCCCTGAAAATAAACCCCTGCTCTTTTATTTTTTATTACACCTGCTTTTTTAGTGCTTCTGTCACTCCAGCTCAGCTGGAGCAGTTGAAATAATTGCAGTAATTTGAATAATGCAGGGGATCTCAGTGAGGTGCAGCAGCCCCGTGCTGGGCAGGCAGGTGAGGGTGGCACAGGTGACACCCCAGTCTGTGCTGTCACCATCAGGAGCTGCAGCTCTGCTCTGGGGACACTGAAGGTGACCCTGCTGGTTTCAGGGTGATCTCAGCCTCTCCCAAAAGGCTTTTGGTGGCAGCTCAGCCACGTTTGAGCTCCTTTTCTGTGGGGCAGAGATGGCCACGGGCAGTCCCTGAGCTTTGTCCTGCTGGGATGTGAATGAGGGAGGTGTTGGGGACATTCCCTGGGTGGCTCTGGGTTGGGATGGTGCTGGCAGGTTTTCCTCTTCTGGCCATTGGTGTCAGAGCTCCTGGGAATGGGCTGGATGGTAATTACAGCTGTGGCTGCAGGGAAATGGGAGCAGCCTGTTTGCTGCTCCTGCCCAGGGATTTGTTCTTGTTTGCTGCTCCTGCCCAGGGATTTATTCCTGTTTGTGCTCCTGCCCAGGGATTCATTCCCATTTGCTGCTCCTGGCCAAGGATTCATTCCCATTTTCTGCTCCTTCCCAGGGATTTATTCCCATTTTCTGCTCCTGTCCAAGGGTTTATTCCCATTTTCTGTTCCTCCCCAAGGATTCATTCCCATTTTCTGCTCCTCCCCAAGGGTTTATTCCCATTTTCTGCTCCTCCCCAAGGTATTCATTCCCATTTTCTGCTCCTTCCCAGGGATTTATTCCCATTTTCAGCTCCTGCCCAGGGGTTTATTCCCATTTTCTGCTCCTGCCCAGGGGTTTATTCCCATTTTCTGCTCCTGCCCAATGATTCATTTCAGCCTGCTGCACACCCCCTGCCCGGGGGTGTCTCTGGATGCTGGATCTGCCCCTTCCTACCCATTCCCAGCCCAGGCCCTGCAGGAAGGGCAGGAACATCTGCTGGTGTTTGGTGGGGCTGGCGTCCCAGTCTCCCCTCCCCCGTCTGTTATTTATAGCATTTCACCAAACATCTGGAATTTGAGCCCGCTCAGAGTGCCTGCAGCTGGAGGAGGGGATGGGGGAGAGTGTGTGGCCAGCAGGAGGGAGGGAGGGATGGAATCAGCCCCAAACCCTCCCAGAAGTCCCATCTGGAGGTGGGGATGGACAGCAGGGCTCTGAGCAGTGCCCTCTGTCCCCTCAGGACATCCCCAGCCCTGGTGGGTTCTGCAGCTGAGGTTTGTTTGGGAGGGAGCAGAGGAGCCATTTTGCCATTTTCTGACCCAAACCACAGAAAAAGGAGAGGAAACACCGCGGCTGCTGGCTGAAAGTGTGTCAACAATGTAAATGAGGCAGGAGTGCTCCTGCCTGGGCTCTCTGCAGCCCTGCCAAGCAGGGATGGAAAGGTTTGACCTGTCCTGGGTGATCCTGGAGTGCATCCAGGTGCTGCAGTGTGACCGCGCTCTCAGGGGTCCCAGGATGAGGGAGGAGATGAGGATCTGACTCCATGGTTCAGAAGGCTGATTTATTATTTTATCATATATATTACATTAAAACTATACTAAAAGAATAGAAGAAGGATTTCATCAGAAGGCTGGCTAAGAATAGAAAAAGGAAGGAATGATAACAAAGGTTTGTGGCTCAGCTCTCTGTCCGAGCCAGCTGGACTGTGATTGGCCATTAATCAGAAACATCCACATGAGACCAATCCCAGATGCACCTGTTGCATTCCACAGCAGCAGATAATCAATGTTTGCATTTTGTTCCTGAGGCCTCTCAGCTCCCTAAAGACAGGATTTTCCATAAAAGATGTCAGTGACACTGCAGGGGTGTTGGAGCTGTGGGCAGGGCCCCTGGGGTGGGCACAGGGAGCAGGGGAGGGGGTCCCAGGCAGGGCTGAGCTGATTAGGAGCCCTGATCCTAATTATTGTGATTATTGTGGCACACCAGGAGAGGAGCTTGGTGGAGTTCCAGCAAATCCCCACTGCGGGCAGGAGCAGGGCTGGAGCTGCTGGGACACCCCAGGGACACCCCAGGGACCCCCTGCCCTGCCAGCCTGCAGGAGCCACCAGGACCCAGGGTGATGGTACCAGCCTGGCCTCGGCCTCTAGAGTAGCTCTGTGTGTGCCTGTGTCCCCCTCTTCCTCCTCCTTGTCCTCTCCTGGAAGACTCAGTGTTCACGCTGGCACTGGTGTGGAATTTTATTTTTTATTTTATTTTTTTATTTTATTTTTTATTTTATTTTATTTTTATTTTATTTTTTATTTTATTTTTATTTTATTATTATTTTTTATTTTTTATTTTTATTTTTTTAATTTTATTTATTTTTTAATTTTTATTTTATTATAATTTTTATTTTATATTTTGTTTATATTTTATTATTTATTTTATTATTTCTTTTATTTTTTATTTTATTTTTATTTTATTATTATTTTTTATTTATTATTTATTATTTTTTATTTTTTATTTTAATTTTATTTTTTATTTTATTATATATATATTTTTTTTTTTATTTAGGAGTAAACCCCTATTTTTTATTTTATTTTTATTAGGAATAAAACCCCAAACCGTGGCTTTCAAAGCATTTTAGCCCTTTGTGGGGCAGAGGGGTTGGGGACAGTCCTGGCACCTGAACACCAGTGTGGAGAGCCAGACCCTGGGTGCTCCTGCAGCTTTCTGGGCTGGCTCTGAAATGTCCATTTTATTTATTCCTGTCCCTGCTCAGGCCAGGCTGGGCTGGTGTGGAGGTGCAGGTTGGTTTTTCCTTTGGGCTGTGGGGAGCAGGGACATCCCTGTGCTGGGCTGGCTCTCAGTGGCACAGGAGGGTCCCTGGCACTGGCGTTTATTGCTATAGGAGCCAAAGGAAAATCAGTGTACACTGCTGCTTTTGAGGTGAAGGATAAAAAGGGGAGTTTATTTTCTGACTTGAACATTTATAGTTTTCCTAAAGTGACAGCGGACTGGAGGGTGACAGTGCCACCTCTCCAATGACCCTGGTCAGACCAGATCAACTTTCTTTTCTATAAAGGAATGCAAAACTTTTTATTTACAGAAAGTGTGTGAGAAAGTTCACTACACTTCAACATAAGAAGGCTGAGAAAATCTTAAAAATCTTAAAAGGGTGAGAGGTGTTGAGCTGGGAGGGGTTTTTGTAGGGCCAGGTGGGTTTGGTTGGGGAACCAAAGCTTGGGGGCTGCTCTGCTGCCCCTCAAACCCAGGAGGGGACTTTGGCTCCTTTTGGTGCTTCTGGATTCTGCTTTCCTGCAGGCTGCCACGTGCTAATTAATGGTGTGCAACCCCTCGTTAATCAGGGCTGGTGACATTGGTGCCAAATGGGCACAGCCCTGGTCAGTGCAGGGGTGGCACAGAGCCAGGGCTGGGGCACCCATGGGCCAAGGGGCACCCATGGGAGCTGGGCTTGGCTCTGGGTGCCCCCAGGTGAGCCCTGAGGGACCCCGGTTCCCCTCAGCAGCGCTGGGAACTCCAAGGGGAAATCAAAAATCAGATGCTGCAAAGAGTTGCCGTGAGATTGTGAGAGCTGGCAACACCCAATCGGGTTTTTTTTTAATTGTTTCTGAAAGCTTTTCATTGTTATTTAATGTCTTGTTTGTGCTTTTTGAAATGGAGCAGCTTGAGCTGAGCTTCCGAAAGGTTTTCCTTGGAAAATGCAGCAGCTCCAGGGCTGGGTGTGAGTGCAGTTCACCATGCAGGGAGGATTTACCTGCACAGACAGCCCTGGGCAAGGCACAGGCAGGGGTGGAGCGGGCCCTGCTTCAGGCACTCACTGGAAGGGCCTGGATTCCTGGGGAAAAATTCAAAAAATCTTCATTTTGCAGGTTTTTTTTTTTTTTTGCAAAATCTGCATTTTGCGGGGGTTTTTTGGGGCAAAATCTTCATTTTACAGGTTTTTTTTTTTTTTTTGCAAAATCTTCATTTTGCGGTTTTTTTTTGGGGAGCAAAATCTTCATTTTGCAGGGATTTTTGGGAGGCAAAATCTGCATTTTGCAGGCTTTTCTTGGGCAAAACCTTCATTTTGCGGGGTTTTTTTCTTTTTGCAAAATCTTTGTTTTGCAGGGGTTTTTTTGGCAAAATCTTCATTTTGCAGGGTTTTTTTTTTTGCAAAATCTTCATTTGTGGGGGTTTTTTGGGCAAAGTCTTCATTTTGCATTTTTTTAGCAAAATCTTCGTTTTGCAGGTTGTTTTGGGGGACAAAATCTTCATTTTGCAGGGTTTTTTTGAGGGTCAAAATCTTCATTTTGCAGGGGGATTTTTGGCAAAAATTTCATTTTGCATGGTTTTTTGAGAGTCAAAATCTTCATTTTGCATGTTGTTTTGGGGGACAAAATCTTCATTTTGCAGGGTTTTTTGAGGGTCAAAATCTTCATTTTGCAGGGTGTTTTTTTGGCAAAAATTTCATTTTGCATGGTTTTTTGAGGGTCAAAATCTTCATTTTGCAGGGTGTTTTTTTTGCAAAATCTTCATTTTGCAGGGTGGTTTTTTTTGCAAAATCTTCATTTTGCAGGGTTTTTATGGTGTATTTTTTTTGGTTTTTTGGGGGGATTTTTTTTGGGTGTTTGTTTTTGTGGTTTTTGGTTTTGTGAAGGTTTTTTTTTGTGTGGTTTTTTTTTTGTTTTGTTTGTTTTTTTTTTTTTGTTTTTTTTTTCTCTGTGTATGGGCAATTTTTGTCTTTCTGAGACAGAAAAAACGGGGTTGAATTCAGTTTCTTTGCAGCACGCCTGTGTCTGTAACTGGATCCTTTGCAGCGCTGGCTGTGAGAGGGGCGCAGCCTCCCCCTCTCAGGCAGAATCCTGTGAACCCCCATGATGACCACACTGCTCTTCCAGAAAAACTCGGGTTTCACAGAGGCCAAATCCCCCGGGAAATGGGGAAATATGGAAATATCTCCCCAGAACACAGCCAGGGAAAGGAATGCAAAAGGAAAATAAAGAGAGGAGCTGGCAGGAGAGGCCGTTGCAGAGCTGGGGGTGTGAGCAGGGGCTCAGCCCCTAATCCCAGAGAGGGGCTTTGCAGAGCTCAGCTCCAAAAGCTGTTTGCTCCAGCAGCCAAGGATTGCGTTAGCTGGGAGCTTTAAGAGCCCAGCAAAACCCTGGATCATCTCTGCGGGAGGATAAGCAGTTTTCCCTGAGGATTTCTGCCCAGAACAGATGCTGAATTGGGATTAGTTTTTTTTTTAATATGTGTGTATTTAAAAATAAACGTCTTGGATTCGTTCCAGTTAAGGGCCTTCAATTGAGGATTTTGCAGTGAGAGCAGCACAAGCCCACGCAGGACGTGGCACAAAGCAGCAGCTCCCAGCCTGGGGATCCTGCAGGGGAGCTTTTCCCTCCCTCTGGGGTTGGTTTAGTGAGTAATTTGATTTCACTGCTGATCCCTGGAGGAGGAGGGACTGACCCTGCCAGGGTGTCCCCAAGGGATCCCCACGCTGGGACAGCACCTCCAGCCCAGATTTTGGGGTGATTCTCAGTGATTTCTCTGTGTTTTCACGCTGCTGCAGGAGCTCTGACCCTGCAGGGATGGAGCAGGAGGAAAATGGCTTTAGAAGGTCCTTTTTGGACCCGAATAGGTGATGCCAGGTGGGTTTTGGTGATGCCAGCTGCACTTTGGTGACCCCAGAGGCGCTGCCCTCGTGCTGCACACAGAGCCCCGTGTGTCCTTTAAGGTCACTGCAGTTGAATCATTTCCTGTTTTCCTCAGAGCCTGAGGAGCTCCAGGCAGGCTGGAAATGTTTGCAGATAGGGTGAACTGCCTGCTCTGGGGCCATGGGAAAAGTGCAGCAGGGCTCAGGGTGCACGGGGAGGGGATGGGGCTGCAGGGCTGCCCTGGTGGGAGCAGGCCCAGGAGGGCCTTGGAGCCCCATCCTGGCTGGGCTGTCACTGGTTCAATCATTATTCCCCTTTATGAACCCAGCTGGGTGTGAGATACCAACACCACCAGCTGGCTTTTAATGAAGAACTCATTTGATGAAGGAATCTCTGTAAAATTCAGGAGCAGTTTTGAGTGTGCCCCCGTGCCTGTGATGGGCACTGCTGGTGGTGACCCTTGTGTGAGAGCAGTTTTTGGTGGGTAAGGTGAGCACTTTTTGAGGAATTTGGTGAGTAAGGTGAGCAGTTTTTGAGGAATTTGGTGGTTTAGGTGCCTCTCCTGTGCCAGAGGAAAGACTCGATCCTGGGTGATGGGCTCTGGGGAATTCTGCTTGAACAGGGAGATGGGACTTGGATGACCCTCAGTGGTTCCTTCCCTCCTGAGCCATTCTGTGTGCACAGGCTGTTCATTTTGCATCCCTGGTTCTCCCTGGATGCTGGGCTTGGGCTGGTCCACATCTGGAGCCCTGGTCCACATCTGGAGCCCTGATCCACATCTGGCTGCCCCTGGATCCCTGGCAATGTCCAAGGCCAGGCTGGACAGGGCTGGGAGCACCTGGGACAGTGGGAGGTGTCCGTGCCATGGCAGGGGACTGGAACAAGGTGATTTAAGGTCTTTTCCACCCCATCTGGAATTCTGTGCAAATTCCATCCCCAGCACAGGGATCCCTGGTAGATCCCTCTGTGTGACCCCACTCAGTTCTCCTCTGTAAAACCCCTCCTTGAGGGGGTGAAGGAGTTGGGAGGTTTGGAGTTTCGTGGTGCCTTTCAGCCGAGGGAGGGAGGAGGAGGAAATTGCTGCCTGGATTTTTAATTTGGACGGAAAGGCTGGGAGAGATTTCCCTGGGAATGTCATCCCAGACCAATCCTCTCTGCTCAGACAGGGAGCAGAGCTGCTCCTGCTGAGGGAAGGTTAAAACTCATCCAGGGGGGATGTTTTCCTTAAAGCCTGGGTGAAAATGAGCACCCTGGATCTCTGAGGTGCCTATGGCAGGGATGTGATGCTGTGCCACGAGCTGGAGCTGCTGGTGGGAATGTTGTGGGTCCTGCAGACCTGCAGAAAACCAGGAGCTGTTGCTCCCTGGCTGGCCTGAGGAGCCATAAAGCATTTTCCATGGCATGGGGAGAAGCACTGAGCTCCTCCTGTGCCCCTGTGCTGTTCATCCTGCCCAGCTCAGCCTTCCCCAGCCGCAGGGAGCTCTTGGATGTTGGGGTTCATCCCCTCCCAGCAAGGAGGGACTGGGGTGGTGGCACCAGTGGGCGATGCAGGTGTCACCGAGACCAAGGGAGTGGCCCTGCCTTAAATACCTGGCTGAGGTCAGTCCCAGGTCTGGCCAAAGCACAGCTGGGCCTTGGTTCCTCCCTGCCCAGGGCTGGGGCTTGGCCGCTGCTGGGAGGGTCCCAGCCTATGGGTGGATGAATCTGAGCCACTCATGCAGAAGGAAATGCATTTTTTGTTTTGTTTTCATTTTTCTGGAGTGCTTTTGGACAATTGGGTTTCGAAAATAGACTCAATGAGAGGAAATCCATTTGTTAAGCTGTCCCCAGGCTGAGGACGGGGGGCAGATACGGCGCTTCCTCGGGGCTCTATTTACAGTCACATCTGCCTGGAGCCACCCCAAATGCATCCATTAACCCCCTGCCTCCTCTCCCCCACCCTCTCCTCCATGAAGCAGGACCTGAACGGGCAGAAGGAGCTGTGCCCACGCCTGTGCCACCTGAAGAAAGGCCCCAATGGCTACGGCTTCAACCTGCACAGCGAGAAGTCGCGGCCGGGGCAGTTCATCCGCTCCGTGGATCCCGACTCGCCCGCGGCCAGGGCAGGGCTGCGGCCCCAGGACCGCCTGGTGGAGGTAACAGCGAGGGGGCAGCAGCAGGGTGGGACCCTGGGCAAGCTGGGACAGCCCCCAGCCCGTCACCTTCCCCAGCTGAGCCCCCTGTGTTGCTCTAATTGGGGTGCCAGGGATGGCACGGCTCTGTGCTCCTCTCCTCCAAGTGGGAGCTCTGGGGAGGATTACAGAGTAGAAATTTGGGGTTGTTCTTAGGCTGGAAAAGCCCTCCAAGACTGCTGAGTCCTGCCATCCCCCAGCTGTGTCCCCAAGGTGCTGTGCTGGCTCTGGCTGGCACCAGGGAGCGTCGGGCAGGGGACAGTGGGCACAGGGCCAGGCTGGTGCTGCCCAGCTGAGCTGATGCCCTGCCAGGGAGTGCTTGGAAACACAGGGGAAGAGGCTTTGCAGAGATTTTAAGACACGAAATTATGGAAGATGGGGAAAAAGTGTTCTTGGAGGAATCTTGCTGGTTATCACGTGCTGGACAGCACTTCTTGCCCAAGATGGGGCTGGAGTTGCCCTCTCTTTGGATTGTAATGTTGTGTTGTTCCTGGAGAAGGAGGTGCCCCCATCCAGAGCTGCCTGTGTGGGCAGAGGGGCAGACACAGCAGCCATCACCCCTTTCCCTGTGGGAGCACATGGATATTCCCTGCTTGGGCTGAACCCCAAAACCACCCACAGGGACCTCGCTGCCAGCTCAGAGCAGGAATGGGATTGGCACCCCTGCAAGAGTGTGAGCTGGGATAATCCTGCGGGCAGAGCACTCTCCTGCCTTTCAGCCCCATGAGGAATTACTGCCCGGGCAGTGGGAGCTGTGCCTGTCCCTGCAGCTGAAAGTTTAATGCTGGGACAGCGTGGGGCCGGGCCGGGCACGGGTGGCACTGCCGGGCTGGTGTCACATCCAGGGGTCCTGTTATTTATTGATGGGCTTGGCCCGGGGCCTGGCACACACAAAGCAGCTCGGGGTGAGCTCAGAAACCTGATCCCCTCCCCGCCTGCTCTTTGGGGCTGGGATAAATATTTGATGCCCCCAGCTCTGTGCCAGGGTGGGGGAGAGCAGCCCTGGCATGGATTGGGGTGAGCTGGAGTGGCAGGACAGGGATGGAGCAGGGCTGTGAGCTGGCAGCTGAGGCTGGCAGCACCTGGAGTGAGGGGCAGAGCCTGGAAGGGGTTGGAAGGGGTTTGTTCTCACCCCAGCCCTTGCAGCTGTGCCCTGGGGAGCAGGGGAGCCTGGTTCCCTGCAGAGGGGACCCCAGGTGTGGAGCCCAGGCTCTGCTCGTCCCTTTGGATGAGGAGCAGCTCTGGGTCGTGCTGAGGCTGTCGGGCCCTTCCCGGTGGGACAAAGGGTGATTCATTCACCGAACAATGTCCTGAGTCACCATTGTCCCCTCCTGCAGGAACAATCGGGATCGGGTTCCCTGGAGGTCCTGGCTCTCACGCAGGGCAGGGCAGGGAGGGAGGGATGAATCCCTGCCCCAGGCACAGGGACTCGCCTGTCAGGGGCACAGAAATCTCAGTTTCCCTCCAGAGGGATGGAGGGTGGCACAGTGATGCCCCAGGACATGGGGGTGCCCCCAGGCCCCTGTGCCCATGGGGAGATTTTGGGCACATCCAAGGGGAAGGCTGGGCTTGGCAGCACCAGAGAGGGCAGGCAGAGGGTTTTGGGGGGAGCCTGAGGTGTGTGATTACCCATGGATGTGTTTGGGATGCAGCCAGAGGTGTAAGGTAACACAGAGGATGCTCTGCGGTGGTTTAGGAGGCTTGGCTGGAGAGGGGAAGGGAAAAAGCCTGTAGCCTTCCTGTCATCCCAACAGGAAGAGGGAAAGGAAAATGCCACAATCCCAGCAGGAGTAAAGAAAGGAATCCTTAGGGAAGGAGGGGTCTGGGAGGCACCAGAGAGGGCAGGCAGAGGGTTTTGGGGGGAGCCTGGGGTGTGTGATTACCCATGGATGTGTTTGGGATGCAGCCAGAGGTGTGAGGTAACACAGAGGATGCTCTGGAGGGGTTTAGGAGAGGGAGAAGGGAAAAGCCTGTAGCCTTCCTGTCATCCCCACAGGAACAGAGAAAGGAAAATGCCACAGGCCCAGCAGGAATAAAGAAAGGAATCCTTAGGGAAGGAGGGTTCTGGGAGCAGGAGCAGCCCTGGGGGCTGGGTTTGGGTTGTGATGCTGTCCCTGTGCAGGTGAACGGGATCAACGTGGAGGGGCTGCGGCACTCGGAGGTGGTGTCCCACATCAAGGCCAGGGACAGCGAGGCCAGGCTGCTCGTGGTGGACCCCGAGACAGACGAGTACTTCAAGAAGCTGGGGGTGACCCCCACGGAGGAGCACAGCAAAGGTGAGACCTTCCCTTCCCTGGCCAGGGTGACTCACGGTGGGATCCCAGATCCCAGCACAGTCACATTTCCCTCCTGCCTCATCCCTCAGTGGTTTCCTGAGAACCACCCAGCTATTTATAAACACTGAGAATACACCCTCCCCCTGCCAAAAACCACTCTGTGGCTTTTACACGGTGAATAATTAACTCTGGAACTCCGAGGCACTGAGGTGTGCTGGGCTTTGGGGTACTGGAGCACGGGTACTCGCATGGATATACCCAGCAAAATCTAACAGTGAGGGCAGGACTAAGCCTTTTGTCCTTGGGTGTGTGTGGCAGCCACCTGGACATCTTCAGTGTCATGCTTTTTATCAGCTACAATAACGTAAAATTTGGTGGGTAATTGGCTGATGATTGATCATCATCATTGGGGGGCCCCTTCAAAGCCAGGCTGGACAGGGCAGGGTTGTTCCAGTGCAAGATGTTCCTGGGTGAGCTTTAAGCTCCCTTCCAACCCCAAGCACTCCACGATTCTGTGATTCTGTTGCTCTTTGCTCCAGTGAAGGAGCCCCTGGGCACTGGAGAGTCTCTGTGCAGAGGGAAGGGCTCCACGCTGGCTGAGCAGGGCATGGCTGGGGCAGGAATTGTTCTCCTGGCTGGGGCAGGAGTTGTTCTCCTGGCTGGGGCAGGAATCGTTCTCCTGGCTGGGACAGGAATTGTTCTCCTGGCTGGGGCAGGAATTGTTCTCCTGGCTGCAGAAACCTGGCAGGGAAAGCTGCTCATCCCCTGCCCAGCCTGGCCGTGCCCTGCTCAATGCCCAGCTCTGTTTCCCAGCACAGCTGCTCCTTATCTGAGCCCCGGGATGCTCAATGGGCAGATTTGTCCCCAGAAATGGGTCAGGCACTGCTGGGGAGCCGCAGGGTGTCAGATGCTGCAGGAGGAGCAGGGCTGGCTGCTGGCACTGCCACAAAGGAGCCCTTGTTCCAGCAGGGGACTGGCGAGGGAGCCTGGGGGCTCCAGCGTTCACAGGGAGCAGAGTTTGGCACCTGCCAGGTAACAAAGGGCTCTGGGAAATTCTGCTGTTTGCTGGGTGAGAGGGGATAATAATAATAATAATAATAATAATAATAATAATAATAATAATAATAATAATAATAATAATAATAATAATAATAATAATAATAATAATAATAATAATAATTTCTATTATAATCATATTTTATTAGTTTATAATAGTTATAATAATTATAATAATATATATTATATTTTATAATTATTATTTTATAAACTATTATTATTACTACTAATAATAATAATTACTAATAATAATTACTACTAATAATAATAGTTATTATTATTATTATTTCTATTATAATAATATTTTATTAGTTTATAATAGTTATAATATTATATAATATATATTATATTTTATAATTATTTTATAAATTATTATTATTACTATATTAGTAATAATAATTATTATTACTACTAATAATAATTACTAATAATAATTACTACTACTAATAATAATAATTTCTATTATAATCATATTTTATTAGTTTATGATAGTTATAATAATATTATATCATATATATTATATTTTATAATTATTGTTTTATAAATTATTATTATTACTATATTAGTAATAATAATAATTATTACTACTACTAATAATAATTACTAAAAATAATTACTACTACTAATAATAATAACAATAATAATAATAATAATTTCTATTATAATCATATTTTATTAGTTTATGATAGTTATAATAATATTATATAATATATTATATTTTATAATTATTGTTTTATAAATTATTATTATTACTATATTAGTAATAATAATTATTATTACTACTACTACTTATTATTATTATTATTATTATTATTATTATTATTATTATTATTATTATTATTATTATTATTATTATTATTATTATTATTATTATTATTATTATTGTTACAAATAGTGTTATTACTATTTGAGCTCACCCTGACAACTTCCCAAGCCCTGCAGCTCACCCTGAGCACCTCAGCCTTTAACCAAGTGAGTGGCTTTTAGATGAAGCATTTCCAGATGTGGCTAATTCGGTTTTGAAGTCCAGTCCCGCTTTTCTGTTCCTTGTCATCTGAAGCTTTTTATTTAAATAATTTAAAATTTAGCTACTTATGATACCAGAGATATAAGCATCTGTGTGAGCTGACTCTTTTGATGCTCATTGCTCAGAGCTTATCCTGCTCCAAACACGAGTCCAGCATTCACTGCAATAAAATATTTAAGGATCCCAAAGCCACACGGAGGTTTTTGCACCAGCACACTCTCAAAAATCATGATTTAGGTTTATTTTTCTGCTCTGCCCCAGAAATTCCTGCAGTCTGCAGTGATGCAGCCCCCAGTCAGTCCCTAGGGAAAGCATCCATGCTTGACATGATGCAGTTATTAATCCTGTCCCAATTAACACATCTGTTAGTCTGGGACAGAGACACGGTAATGCCTGGGGCAGTGACTTGATCGTGGTGACTGGCAGCTTAAATGCATGAAATTGCCATTGTGTGGGCTATTGTTAGAGTAAATCATTGAAGTGAGCAAAAAAAAAAAAAAAATTAAATTCCAGAGTGCCTGGAGAGGGGGTTGTGTGGCAGACACTGCTGTGACAGCACCATGATGGGGATTTTGATGAAGGTTTTTGAGCTGGCTTTTAAGATTTTTGATTAAAGAATTTATGAAAAAAAATGGTAAAAAAAAAAGAGAAAAGGGCAGGACGGTGGCTGTAGAAGGAGGTTACTTGTTCCTCCTCCTGGCAGGTGTTTTCCCCTGATCAAAAGGGTGAAGTGGAGTGAGTTGAGGGGATGTGGTTGTAGAAGGGCACAGGGAGAGGGCAAAGGCTTCTGTGTGGGCTGGGGAACAGCACAGAGCGGAGGGGCAGGGTGAGCTGGTGGGTGGGCAGAGCAGGAAGGGTGGGTGGGTGCCAGGTGCTGCTGCTGAGGGGCTCACTGTGTGCTCTGTGTGTGTTTGCCGTGCCCAGGTGTGCCACCCCAGCCCATGACAAACGGATCTGCACAGACCCAGGTGAGTCCTCACCTGCCCCAGAGAGGGCTGCAGAGAGCAGAGGGGTCAGGGGCTGTCCCTGCTGGTGCTCAGGTCCCCAGGGCTCGTTTAGCTCAGCCTTACTGCTGCCTGCTTTAATTGCTGCCTGCTTTAATTGCTGCCTGCTTTTAATTACTGCACACTGCAGCTTTAATTCAGGGCTTGAACCGGGCCAGTTCCAGCCCCATTTAGTCCCATGGGGAGAGGAGGAGGTGCAGTGTCCCAGTTCTGCTGGGGCTGGGGGTTTCTGTGGGGTCCCAGGGGCTCCCCTCAGCAGTTCCATCCCCTCCCTGCGGGCTCCATCCCATCCCATCCCATCCCTGGGGGTTTATTGTGTCCAGCTCTGCCTGGCTCACACCACACTGACATTTTCCTTTCCTCCAGCTGAACGGGGGATCCACATCTTCATCTCACAGCGACCTGCAGAGCCCTGGGAAGGAATCCGAGGTAAAAACCCCAAACCAACACCTCGTGTCCCCTCCATCCTGCCCCACAGGGATGTGCAGTGAGGAGGTTCCAGTTTATCTCCCAGATTTGATTTCTTTTGTACCCACCCAGGCTTTCCTCTCCTCCCTTGCACTGGGGGGGCTCCCTGGCAGCTCCTTGGGCACTGATTCCTGCTTGGATAATTTGGGAGGTGAAGGGGTGTCTGCAGGATTTGGGGTCTCAGCTAATTACACTCATGAGCCACAGCAAAGCTGGGAACCCATAAGGAACACAGCTGTGAGGCTCAAGAGTTGCTAGCAGGACAAAAGGCAGAATTGCCTTTATTTAATATTTTTTATTTATAATTTTTTTTAGTTTGGTGCACAGTGAATTTATCACAGTGTTTAAATGAAGGGAGGAGTTGTTTTTGCTGCCAGGCTGGGCTGAAGGGGTTTCTGTGGTGTGGCTCAGCACTGGAAAGGGGCAAAACTTGTCGGGCAAGGTGAAGTGGCAACCAAAAGTCAACACAAGGCATAGATTGGCATTCTCAGGCGTTAATAATTCAACATTTTTTTTTCCTGTTAAAATAAGAAGTGGGGATTTGCAAAGCGCACAGAAATTTATCTTCAGCACAAGGTTCTGCTATAAATAGAGCAGAGTGTCCCTGCAGGTGCCCGGCAGGAATGAGCCAGCCCCAGGTGCTCAGGTGGCCTCTGAGCACCCAGAGCTGCTCGGGCAGCAGCTGTGCCAGGCGCCTGCAATCTGCCCCTGTCGCTGTGAATAATGCATGGCCTGCTGCAGGGGTGTGTCCTGGGAGACCCAGGCTGTGTCCTGTCCTCTGGGGAGCCTGGGTGTCCCCTGAGCCTCCCTGGGTGCCCCCCGAGCCACCCTGGGTGTGACCGTGCTCACAGGGGTCCCAGGATGAGGGAGGAGATGAGGATCTGACTCCATGTTTCAGAAGGCTGATTTATTATTTTATGGTATATATTACATCAAAACTATAGTAAAAGAATAGAAGAAAGGATTTCATCAGAAGGCTGGCTAAGCTAAGAATAGAATAAGAAAGAATGATAACAAAGGTTTGTGTCTCAGCTCTGTGTCCGAGCCAGCTGACTGTGATTGGCCATTAATCAGAAACAACCACACGAGCCCAATCACAGATGCACCTGTTGCATTCCACAGCAGCAGATAATCATTGTTTGCATTTTGTTCCTGAGGCCTCTCAGCTTCTCAGGAGGAAAAATCCTAAGGAAAGGATTTTCCATAAAAGATGTCTGTGACACCTTGGGCTGCTGCAGGGTCACTGCAGCCCCAGTCAGAGTCCATGGCATGGAGAGGATGGAAAATGGACTGTGCTGGTGCCCTCCTGCCATGGACACACCCTGGGGCTGCTCAGGGCTGTCCTGGCTGTCCCTGGGGCTTTCCTGGGCTCGGTTGGGTTGGTTCAGCCCAGCAAGGCTGGCTCTGTTATTCAGAGAATGTGAAACCCGGAAATATTCTTGGGAAGAATTGTGCCTTGCTTTTCTCTGTGAGGAGAAATGTGGAGCTGCAGGTGTGGGGCACAGCTGGGGGGTTTGCAGCCTCTGTGATGCCCTGAGGGGCTGTGGGCACTGCAGTGCCATGGCATGGGGCACAGCTGGGAGGTTTGCAGCCTCTATGATGCCCTGAGGGGCTGTGGGCACTGCAGTGCCATGGCATGGGGCACAGCTGGGAGGTTTGCAGCCTCTATGATGCCCTGAGGGGCTGTGGGCACTTGCAGTGCCATGGCATGGGGCACAGCTGGGGGGTTTGCAGCCTCTATGATGCCCTGACGGGCTGTGCCATGGGGCACAGCTGGTGATCCTGGGGGTTTGCAGTCTCAGGGATGCCCGAGGAGCCCTGGGCACTGCAGTGCTGTGCCATGGGGTGATCCTGGGGGTTTGCAGCCTCTCTGGTGCCCCGAGCAGCCCTGGGCACTGCAGTGCCATCATATGGGGCACAGCTGGGAGGTTTGCAGCCCTGGGGATGCCCTGAGGGGCCGTGGGCACTGCAGTGCCATGGCATGGGACACAGCTGGGAGGTTTGCAGTCTCAGGGATGCCCTGAGGGGCTGTGGGCACTGCAGTGCTGTGCCATGGGGCACAGCTGGTGAGCCTGGGGGTTTGCAGTCTCAGGGATGCCCGAGGAGCCCTGGGCACTGCAGTGCTGTGCCATGGGGTGATCCTGGGGCTTTGCAGCCTCTCTGGTGCCCCGAGCAGCCCTGGGCACTGCAGTGCCCGGCCGTGCTGGCAGCTGTGTCCCTTCCAGGACGGTGACACGGACAAGAAGGACCCGTTTGAGGAGAGTGGGCTGAGCCTGAGCCCCACGGCGGCCGAGGCCAAGGAGAAGGTGAGGGCCAAGCGAGTGAAGAAGCGAGCGCCGCAGATGGACTGGAACAAGAAACGGGAGATTTTCAGCAATTTCTGAGCCCTCCCTCCCGCCCAGCTCGGACCTTTCTGAGGTGCCTACGCCTGTCCTTCGGTGTCCACGTGAGATGCTTTGTGCTCTGCTCTTCACTGGTTGCTTTTACAAGGCGTATTTTAAAGCCCTTTTTATTTTTATTTTTTATTATTATTATTGTTGTTATTATTATTATTATTGTTACTCACCAGCGATTCTCATAAGAAAAATGTGACCAAAGCTCCTTTTCTTGCTTGCTCTGAGCCTGGCTCCGGCTGCCTGCCGTCCCTGTTCTATGAGAAAGGACTGGAAGAATTTTAACTCTTGTTTCTTACCTGCAGCATTTAGGCTTCTGTTACTTCTTTTTTTTACTTTTTACGTGGGGTGTTTTGGCTTTGTGGGTGTCCCAGGCTGAGCCCCGTGGGATGCTCAGTGCCCCTGTGGAAGCATCTCATGACTCATGGTGGGGGTGCCAGGAACCCCCTCCCCAGCTCCCCAGCATCAGCTGCTCCCACCATGGGAAAATGGACTGTGGCTGGAAATTGTTTGTTGGCTTTGCTCTTGAAGCAAAAATATTTGTTTTGTTGGGGTTTTTTTTTGTTGTTGTTGTTTTTTAATGAAGTCCATGTGTTTCCAGTTAGTTTAGGAACCTCCCCCTCAGCAGCAGCTCCTGCCCAGGCAGTAAAAGCCCATTAAAAGCCCATTTTCATCCCAAGCAGCTCTGCAGAGGGGGGAGGGTTTAAAAGCAAACCCCAAACCCTGAGAACATAGCTCTCCCCCAATGCAGCCGTGGATGTGGCAGGAGAAGGAGGAGCAGCAGGGCCAGCCCTGCCCCACGGAGCACCAAGATGAGAACCACGAGATGCTGCAAACCCCTCTGGGCAGGCCTGGCTGTGGGGCAGCTCCCACATCTGCTGCCAGGAGGGAGCCCAGGGATGCAGCTGGGTTGGTGTCCCCAGCCTGGCAGTGCCACCGTGGGAAGGACATCCTCCAAAGGAATCCTCCAAAGGAATCCTCCGAAGGAATCAACACCCTCCGGAGCCCTGGGTGTCCCTGGGGCTGCAGGTGCAGCAGGCTCTGCTGTGATAGAGGGAACAGCACCCCTGGCCTCCTCCAAACCCACTCTGGCCATTCAGAGTGTATCTAAAGCACTACAGATGAGTCCATTTAAGCTCTTTATTGTTCCCTCTGGCTGTGTGGGTGAAGGTGGCCCAGCTGAGCTGAGGGAGCAGAGCTGGGTTACAGGGCTGGGGCTGCCCCACTGCTCCCCTGCCCCTGCAGGACCCCAGCCCTGCTCTGGGGAGGGACTGGGGGCACAGGGCCCCTGTTCCCAGCTGGGATCAGTGGATGGGGGCTGAGCACAGAGCTGTGGCTGTGCCCTGCCTCCCTCAGCCCCTCAGGGATGGAGGCCCTGGCTGGGCAGCGTGCTGTGGGTGTGGGAACGGCTCTGCACGGATTTCCCAAGGAATCCCCAAATTGTGGAGCTAAAGGTGCCTTATGCCATGCTCTGCTGTCCTCAGTAGGGGCTGGGGCTCAGCACAGGGTGTTGGGCTGCCCTGGGCAGCAGCTGGTGCCCCGGCCTTGTGCTGCTGGCAGGAGAGCGTGGAGAGCCTCAGGGTGAAGGAGATGAGTTCTCTTTATGAAAGTGATCTTTGAGGATTGTCGATGGGCTGAACAGGTAGGAAATAATGGCTTTGGAGAGGAGCTGGTGCAGGTTTGGCTGTGGGTGAGGAGACAGGACATGGGGGTGATGGGGATGTGGAGAGGCTGCCTCCCCTCGGGGCTCTGCCATTAACAAGACACCTCTTCCCATCCCACTTCAAGCTACCTGCTCTCTCTTTGTCCCCCAAAATACTGTTTTCTCTGTCTGGGTGATGTTTGGCAGGAGCCCCTCTTTCACATGCTGTGCCCACATTGCCAAACCCCGGCAGTGCCCGGGCTGTGCAGGGCAGAGCAGCCCCAGGACACCCTGGTGCCCATCAGAGAGCACAGACCTGGTGTCAACGCCCCATTCCCCACCCCAGACTGCTGGACTTGAGGGGGGAAAGGAAAAAAAAACCCTTGTGTAGTGTTGAATGTAGATCAAAAGAAATCAGGCGTGCAAATCCGTGTTGGTAAGATTGCAAATCTTAATCTGTCAGTGCAAGGAAACTGCTCCTGGTTGAAGCATTATTGCATTCCTGACATCTTGTTGTAGCTCAGTAGTAATTATTCAGTTCCTGTACATTTAACTTGGAAAAGAAAAATCAATAAAGTCTAAGGCTGGCAGCAGCATTGCAAACCCATATGTACACTGTAATGTCAGTAATAAACTTGGTTTGCCATGTACCCAGCACTTATCTGCTCCTTCCTCAGCTGCTCAGGGAGCGCCGGGCGGAACTGCAGCCCTCCAGCACATTGTAAACTTTGCTTCCTCTTCGGAGAGGAGCTGGAATTACCCTTTGAAGCTCCACAATGAAGTCAGCACTGCCCTTTCTTTGAAGAACAAAACGCAGGGGTGGTGCTGTCCCTGCCAGCTCCTGGGGACACAGCCCGGCTCCCGTGGCTGTGTGACCCTTGTGGCACACACAGAGTGGCACTGCTGCTGCTGTGCATCACCCAGCACCCAGGGATTGCTCATCCAGCAGGGATTCCTCTGCTCCTGCCTTGGGAAGGCTCCAGGTGCACCTCGGGCTCACCAAGGCTGGAAAAGATCTCCAGGATCATCAAGTCCAACCTGTGCCCCATCCCTGCCCTTGTCCCCATCCCTGCCCTTGTCCCCATCCCTGCCTTGTCCCCATCCCCAGAGCTCTGAGTGCCACATCCAGGCCTTCCCTGGACACCTCCAGGGATGAGAGCTCCACCACCACCCTCCTGGACAGCCCATCAGTGTTTAACAACCTTTCCCAGGAAGGAATTCCTGCTGCTGTGCACCCTGGATGTCCCCTGGCCCAGCTCCTGTCCTGTGTAGGTTCTGTGGCAGGGCTGGGCAGGTTGTGCTGCCTGTTCTGAGCCTGGCAGAGCAGGGTTGCCATGGTTCAGCCCTGCTCAGGTCACCCACGTTCGTTCTCCTCCCCTCAGCCAGTGCCACACAAATGCCAGCAGACCTCGTGGGTGCAAAAAGCCCTCACCACCTTTATTAAACAATATTTACAAGCAGCAGCAGCAGCTCCCTGAGGACAAAGCTTTTCCCTGCAGTGACTCAGAGTGGCACAGCTGGGCTGTGCTCAGCCATTCGGCCAGGCTGGAGCCTGCAGCTCTGTCCCAGCAGGATTGCTGCCTCTCCAAGCCCCTTTTCCCTCTGCAGAGCTGAGCCATGGCCGGTGGCTGTTCCTGGAGCTCCTGTCCCTGCAGCCACACTGCCAGCCCTGTGCCAGGCCCAGCTCCAGCAGGGCTCAGCCCAAGCAGCTCTGTGGCTCTGCCAGGGCTGGATGGTCCCTCAGGGTCTCCTGGCAGCAGGGCAGATGTCTTGGTTGAGGCACTGGCTGCAGCGAGGGCTCACAGGCAGGCAGGTCTGCTGCCCAAAGCCCACCAGGAGCCAGTTGATCTCCTTCCAGAGGTCCCTGCAGTGAGGGGACAAACAGCACCGTTGCCATGCAGCTTGGAAAGGTGAGAACAGCCTGTGGTGCTAATGGGATCCCTTTCTTTCCCCTTCTGTCTGTCCCTCCTGGAGGTGAGTCCCAGCCCTGCTGGAACAGCCCTCCCAACCTTTCCTGGTCCTGCTGGGCTGGGGGAGCAGTGCCTGTGCTCAGGCACGTGCCAGGTGTGGGGCTGCCCCTCTGTGCCAGCTGTGTTTGATACTGAACATCAACCACCACTGAGGCCAGCATCCAGCCCTGCTGCTGACGCCACTGGGCTCAGCAAGGAACAGCACCTGGCCTGGGTCATGCTAAACCTGGCAAGGCGAAAATCAGGGGTCAGGAGCTGCACTGGTGGTGACTGATCCATCTGATAACAACAGAAACACCACACAGGTGAGATATTGCTGCTGTGGCTCTGGCAGGGGGGAAATCCTGCGAGCCTGGAAGGAGCAAGGAGCCAAAATGCAGCCCCAAGCAGGGCTGAGTGCAGACACAGGGCCTCACCTGGGCAGCCACTCCTCCAGTGCCACCCGAGTCTGCTCGGGGCTCTTGGTCTCCTTCTTCACCCACTGGAGCCTGTTGGAGATCCTGTGCACGTGGGTGTCCACAGCTGGGGAGGGAGAGCCAGAGTTCAGTTGGGGCAGGCACAGAGAGAGACAGAGCAGAGCCCCAGGTGCCTGTGCCAGCCCCAGGACACAAGGACAGAGCAGAGCCCCAGGTGTCTGTCACAGCCCCCAGGCTGCCCCTGGGGCAGCAGGAGCACCCAGCTGGATCAGAGCACAGGGCAGGGGAGCCTCACGCCAAGAACAAACATTTTCTTCCCAGGCCTGCAGCCAAAAGCATTTGGGGTGGGTGTCTGTCTGTCCCTCCCCAGGCTCACAGAGTCCAAATCAGCCTCTCCCAAGGCTCCCCAGCCCCATGGAGCAGGCACAGGCCTGGCCCCTGCTCCCTCTGCACGTTCCCATCCTCCCCGAGTTTCAGCTGAGTTACGCAAACTGTGCTCTCTGCCCCTTCCTCTGCCCGCATGGAAAACACATTTCATAATACCCACCAGCAGAGAGGGCTTGGGAGGCTTAAAGCAGTGTTTATAATGTGCTTTGAGCTCAAAAGCTCTGCATGCAAAGTGTATTATTGTTAGATCAGCGGTGATAAACCTGTCTCTGGGGCTAATTGGGCAAAACCCAGGAAACTGCTGTAAACAGGAAGACTGAGCCTTGCCTCCCAAATCAAACCCGAGCACACAATTATTTGGAAAGCACTTGGCTGCTTTGGCTGCCTCTGGACTTCCCTCCCCCACAGCAGGAGAACAACAGACCCCAAGGGCTGCTGGATGCAGGGCAGGGGCCACGGCCTGTCCAGCTGATGGTCACCATTGGGGCTGCAGGCTCCAGCTCCCACCCACCCGCCCCTCCTGCCGTTCCCAGGGCTCTCCCATGCAGCAGCACATCCTTCTGGAACACTCCTCTGTCCCCAGGGGCCCCGGGGCAGGACCTGCAGGTGATGGTCCAGCCCCATCTGGCACCAGCTCCCCAGGGCTGTGACTTCCCTGGGGGATGTCTGTTATCAGATTTGGGGAGGAACAGCAGCTGCTCACATCCTGCAGCTCCCCGGGTGAGTGCTGAGGGTCACATCGTTCTCCCACCCAGATACTGAACCAAAGGGGTGTCAGCAGGCTGTGGGGCTGCCCTGCTGCCCCTCTGCCTGGGGATGGGCTGGGATTTAGGAGAGGGGTGGGAGAAGCACAGGTTACCTATCCCAGCCACGCTGTCCCAGGCTATGTGCATGGCCAGATGAGCCATTTTGGGCCCAACTCCTGGCAGCTGCACCAGCTCCTCCACAGTGCTCGGGATGTCCCCTCCATATTTCTGCTTCAGGATGGCCGTGGTCTGCTTGATGTACTTCACCTTGTTCTGCAAAACCAAGGGGAGAGGCACACAGTCCAAGCTGCCCTGCAACACAGGGAAACAGACACACAGCCCAGAAAAGCGACCATTCCTGAGTGTGTGTCACAGGTGAGGCCACACATGGGAGCTGTGGAGGAGACAGAGCCTCGGCTTCTACATGAAATGAAAATGCTGAGAGCTGGGAGCTCCAACCTCCTCCTGCACAGGCCCTGCAGCCAACAATCCCATCCTGCTGGCAATACAAAGTGCCAAAACTGGTGTCAAATCCAGCTTCTAGCCTGACTCCAGGGGAGAGAAGAGGACACAGGGGTTCTGTGTCTGTGTGGCAATGCTGCACTCACCTGTCACTACAGGACATGAAACAATGCAATGTGGACACACTGCTCTTTTCAAGGCAAAAAGAGACTTTTCAATTTTTGACTCTAACATTTATAGATTTCTAAAAGTGACAGTGGACCAGAGGGTGAAAGTGCCACCTCTCCAATGACACTGGACAAACCAACAATCCACCAAATTTCTCTTCTTCTATAAAAACCAGAAAACAATACGTTATTTACATGAAACGCGAAAGAAAGCTTAGAAAACCCTAAAAGAGCAGAGCAGCACTGACCCTCCAGAAGCCCACGGGGTAGATGATGTGGCCCAGGCTCTCCTCATCCATCTGCAGCACGCTGTCCACGGTGAGGCCGCGCCGGCGCAGGCGCAGCATGGCAGCGCTCGTCACCTGGTCCTTGGTCTGGCTGGACAGCATCAGGGCCAGCAGCACCTGGTACCGCCTCACCTGGGGACACAGGGGGCACTGACACACCTGGGGGGATCCAGCAGCTCTGCACCACCCTCAGGGCAGGCTGTGCTCCCACCCTTCAGCCCTATCCGCCTTCAAGAGACTGGTAGGCTGCAACAGGAATAATCCATAAGCAACAGGAATAGTCCAGAACCCACAGGAATAACCCATAACCTTCTAATTCCACCACACCATAAAGGAGAAAAGGAACACACCTTCAAGCTCAGCTGTCAGTTCCTGTGAGAGGACAGGGAGCAGCTCTGCCTGCTGGAATACTCCTAAGACAGTGCTGAGCCACAAAGGGCTGGAGAAAGCTTTTCCTGAGGATGGCATTCCCAGGAGAGGCACAGGATGCACAGGCACAAACAGCCAATGGTTTTTCATGCAATGTCTGCCCTAAGCAGCTTTTGAAAATCCCAACCCTTTCCCACCAGGCTGCAGTAGGAATTGGTGTCTGGCTCCAGTGAGCTCCTCAGGGAACCAAATCTGAACAACTGGGATGAGAGACTGGGAGAAGGAGACAAATCCCAGGAATTCCTCTGCTGCCACGCAGGGTTTAGCCAGGCCATCACCTCCTGTTTCCCAATTCTTTCTTCCCAGATGTGATTCCATCCCACCAGGGAGAGGAGGATGATGCAACTAACCCAAAATGACCTGGGCTAACATGGGACACAATCCTCCCTCCAGCTCTCCTGCAAAGTTTACAAAACCAGGTGCACCAGGAAAAATCCCTGCATGCGTGGAAACAGGATAATCTCAGGGTACAGAGAAATGGTGTGAGGAGTGAGGGTTACAACATCCACTTTTTCTTGGAAGCAGCAACGCAGCTTCCCCAGGGAAGAGAAGCTATTTCCATGTGGTCCCCCAGCTGCCAGCCCACGCGGCTGAGAGCGTGTGATGCTGCCTGGCTCCGGGGTCACAGCTCATCCTTCTGCCCAGGGAGCAGCAAGGACAGCATTCCCTGTGCCAGGGCTGTCCAGCTGTGTCCTCCAGAGCCCTCCCTCAGAGCCCACTGCCCCTCTGGATGATCCCCACATTCCCACTCCGGAGGCTCCTGCTGCTCCAAGCCCATGGGGTTGGATTACTCAGTCTTCAGTCATTTCCAACCCTATCAATTCTGGGGTTCTGTGATCCCCACATCCCCACTCCAGTGCCTCCCACTGCCCCTCCAAGCCTGCCCCACACATTCCTCTGCATTCCACAGCCACCTTGCTGGATACCTTCCCTGGACTCCTACAGAGTTTTTTAAGGAAAATAAGAACATGGCTTCACGCCCTGCCAGCCTGCTCCATAAAGCAGCACTGCCCCTCACATTCATCACATCCTCTGGGACCAGTCCCAGCCCTAATCCTGATCCAGTTTCTGTCCTGGAAACATCCCAAGTGGGACAGATCCAGGGGCAGCAGGAGGGCGAGGGAGGCTGGGTTATCCTGTGCCTGCTGGAGCTGTCACCCATGGATGCTGTTACCCGTGGATGCTGTTCCCTGTGGGAATGCTGTTCCCTGTGGGAATGCTGCTCCCTGTGGGAATGCTGCTCCCTGTGGGAATGCTGTTCCCTGTGGATGCTGTTTCCTGTGGGAATGCTGCTCCCTGTGGGAATGCTGTCACCCGTGGATGCTGCTCCCTGTGGATGCTGTTCCCTGTGGGAATGCCATTGCCCATGGATGCTGTTCCCTATGGGAATGCTGCTCCCTGTGGGAATGCTGCTCCCTGTGGGAATGCTGTCACCTGTGGATGTTGCTCCCTGTGGATGCTGTTCCCTGTGGGAATGCTGCCCCCGTGGGAATGCTGCTCCCTATGGGAATGCTGCTCCCTGTGGGAATGCTGTTCCCTATGGGAATGCAGTCACTCCTGGATGCTGTTCCCTATGGGAATGCTGCTCCCTGTGGGAATGCTACTCCCTGTGGGAATGCTGTCACCCGTGGATGTTGCTCCCTGTGGATGCTGTTCCCTATGGGAATGCTGCTCCCTGTGGGAATGCTGTTCCCTGTGGATGCTGTTCCCTATGGGAATGCTGCTCCCTATGGGAATGCTGCTCCCTGTGGGAATGCTGTTACCCGTGGATGCTGCTCCCTGTGGATGCTGTTCCCTGTGGGAATGCTGCCCCCGTGGGAATGCCTGGGTTACCTCTGGAGGCGCGCTGGTGTCATAGCACCTGTGCACTCCCATCTCATCCACGGGAGCATCCCTGCCGCTCCTCATCTGGCGGATGCGCTGCAGCTGCTCCCGCCAGCGCGGCGGCTCCCAGCGCGCCTCGGCCCCCTCGCCCTGCCCTGCTTCATAGGCAATGGCCACGCTCTTCCTCCTCCTGCTCTGCCTCGGCACCGCGGGCGTGCGCTGGAGCTGGCTCCCTGCATGGATGGCAGAGATTCCAGGTTCAGGAGAGCGGCCTGCACAGAGCTCGGTGACAGCCCCATGTGCCACCAGCCGCCCAGGGGACCCTGAGCAGGGCGAGTTCCCTGCCCTGAGTCCCAGCTCAAACACTGAGCATCCCCCGGCCCCGAGCAGAGCCAGCAGGGGCAAGGGAGGGTGGAAGGACCTGTGAGACAAGTGGCAACAGGTGACAGCAGTGGGGTCACTGGTCACACCATGGGGACAGTGTCCCAAACACAGGCGAGGCTGCTGGAGGAGCATCCCCAGCCCGGGACAGACACATCCCTCGCTCCGAGTGGGACGTGACAAGGACACCCAGCCGCTGTCCCAGCCATGCCGGGGCCTGGTGCAGCCCCAGCACACCCCGATCCCCCCTTCCCGTACCAGCGATTCCCCCTCTCCCACACACCCCATGTCCCCGATCCCCTCTTCCCGTACCCCAGGAAGCCGTGATCCCTCCTTCATACTCTCCATCTCATCCTGTATCCTCATCCTCTGACCCAGACCCCCATCCCCTATCAGTACCCCATCCCCTGCCCATACTCTGATCCTCTGTCCGTACACCCCATACCCTGTTCTGCACCCCATCCCCTGCCTGTACCCAATTCCCCTATCCATACCCCATTCCCAGTCCCGTACCCCCATTCCCTGCCCGTACCCCATCCCCAGTCCCATTCCCTGCCCGTACCCCATTCTCTGCCCGTACCCCATCCCCAGGCCCCTACGCCATCCCCTGCCCGTACCGTGCCCCGTACCCCGTCCCCTGCCCGTACCCCCGGTGCCCCCGGCCGAGCGCAGCCGCCGCAGGCCGGGCCGGGCCGCGCTCATGGCGGCCCCGCGAACTACCGGGCCCGGGGCGCACCGGGGCTGCCGGAACGGGCGGGGCGAGCGCGGGGCGGGGCCGGCACCGGGCACCGGGCACCGGGCCCCGAGCGGAGCGGGCCGGGGGCGGCGGGACCGGGCCGGGCCGGGCTCGGGGTGAGTGACGGGGGAGCCGGCACCGGGAGGGGACCGCGCTTTGGGGGCGCGCTGCGTCCCCGCCGTGTCCGGGGGCCCGGGCTGTGACCCGCGGTGTGTTTATTGGGGTCTGAGTGTGACCCCCGTTGTGTTTGGGATCTGTAGTGTGATCCCCGGTATGTTTGGGGTGTGGAGTGTGACCCTCGCTGTGGTTGTTGGGGACTGGGGTGTGACCCCCGTTGTGTTTGGGGTCTGGCGTGCGATCCCCGTTGTATTTGGGGTGTGGAGTGTGCCCCCGTTGTGTTTGTTGGGGTCTGGGGTGTGACTCCCATTGTGTTCGGGGTCTGGGATGTGTCCCCCGTTGTGTGTCCCTAAGCGCTTATGGTATATCCTGGCTTGGGGTGGGTTGTGGCATGTTTGGATTTGGGGTGGGATGTGGCATATCCCGGCTTCGGGTGGGATGTGGCATGTTCGGGCTTGTTCAGGGGTCTTGGGGGACAATGTGCCATCACCCGGGGTGGGTTAGGGTTGTGGGGGTCCCCAGGGCGGTGCACTCCAAATGTCCCTGTGGTCAGAGGGCTGGGTCTGTCCCTGGGGATGGTGGGCAGGGGTCCGTGGTGTGTCCCCGGGGATGGTGGGCTGGGGTCCGTGGTGTGTCCCCTGGTGACACTGGGCTGTGTCCATGCCATGTGCCCCAGGATGCAGGGACAGGCTGTGTGCTGCATCCCCAGGAGCAGCGGGAATTGCTGTGCCAGGCTATGGGAAGGCCATGGGACGTCCATGGGGCTCTGGGGTTGTGCAGGGTGCTGTGCCCAGGGCCAGGGTCCCCAAGGGACAGTGGGTCGGGCAGGGGGAGGCAGTTTCTGCAGTTGTCGTTGTAATGCCATCCCTGTTTTTGCCCATCTTTCCCTTGCCATGGCAGCACTTGGATGTTCCAGCACTCAGATTTGTGAGTCCTTCCTCACTTCCACATCAACAGCACAGCACAGTGTGCTTGGCCTTTGCTTGGGGAACAGGTGTCCAGCTCACACCCTCCAAAAACTGTGTGCACATGGACATGCTGCAGAAATCATCCTGTGTGCTGGGCTGGGCGTTCAGGGCTCCCAGGAAAGGGTGTCCCAAACACCCCTGTTCCATGGGGGATGCAGGTGCTGAAGGCAGGAGCAGCACAAGCTCCTTGTGTTTCTCAGTGTTGGGCTTCTCCCATGTTTGAAAAGGCTCAAGCACCCAAGCTCTTTGGAAAAGCCTGGTGTGATGCTGTTATTGGGGTTTCCCTGCTGAAATATCCCCCTTGTAGTTCCCTTACCAGAGGCCTGTTCTGTGTTTGCAGGGCCTCAGCGCTGAGCAGCCATGGCAAAGCCTCAGAGCAAGGACTCTGGGCTGAAGGAGAAGTTCAGGAACCTCCTGGGGCTGGGAACATCGCGGGGAAGCTCCAAGTCTTCGGAGGGCAAGCAGACAGAGTTCATCATCACTGCAGAAATACTCAAGGTGTGAGAACTGAGTGGAGTGAAGGTGGGAGTGGTGCCTGGGGTACCTCAGCTGAGGGGATCCTGCTCCTTTCCTGTTTTTTTGGCACTCAGTTCCTCTCCATCATTCCCTCTCCTGATTCTCTAGTGAGCTGGATGTAGAGCTTACCTACTTTGCAGCTCCAGCATTTGAGTTATTCACTCTTTGAAAGCTTTAGAAATATTTGTTGTGTTGGGTTACAGGCTATTTCCCTGTCCTTTTGATTTTTTATGGTCTGAGCTTGATGAAGTTTCTGTGGTGGCAGTTTCCACAAGCTGGGAACTGTTTCTGTTTTATGCAAACCTTACAGTGCTGTGGAAATGAAAAATAAAATAATTGATTCCAGTAATTGGTACCACAAGTCTTTAAGCAGAATAGTTGGCACACGAGGAGGAAAATGCAAAAAAAAAAAGGGAGAAGGAGACCAGAATTCCTTCTCCCCTTGGAGAAATGGATATGTGTTTCTGGTAAGATAAACTGTTAGCTTATTTCTCCATTTCTTTCCAGGAACTGAGCATAGAGTGTGGATTGAGTAACAGGATACGAGCAATCAGTCAAATCTGTGAAGTGGCAAAAACCAAAAAAATTGAAGAGGTGAGTTCCAAAGTGTTCAGTGAGTATTGGAAGGATGGAAATGTAAGCAGCAGCTCTCAGACTATCGTAAGGGACTCCTGTTGTTTAGAAAGCATTTTAGAATGGGTGATCCCTGGCCACTTTGTGCTGTAAAAGGGAATTTGTCTGCCCAGCCTTCCTCTGCAGCAGAGGGGATGGAGCTGTTGGGCTTCCTGCACCATCCTGGAAGGAGAATGCTGGGGATATTGAGGACAGCTCATGGGAGATGATGTTTAGAGAGGTTTCCTTATCTCCTGACTTGTTAATAAGCATCCCCCAATTGGTTTGAACTCATCTTGTAGCTGGGTGGAAGGCTTCTGCACAAATATTCCCACTTGCAGTGAGTGTGGAATGAGAAATTGCAGTTCCTGGGGTGTAGGGCTGGATTTGGGGTCTCCTGGGGTTGGTCTGAGTATGTGACCAGGTGAGTGAGTGTCCCTCAGAGCAGAGAACCCCGCACGTGGAACCCCTGGGTCTTGGTCATGGATTGCCATCGCTCATTGTGCCCTGCTGGCAGAGCTGAGCTCTCCTGCCTCACACTTTTGCCGTGCTGTTGGTGTTTGCTGTGCCCCCAGCACGCCGTGGAGGCCGTGTGGAAGGTGGTGGCTGACATGCTGCAGCCGGAGCGTCCCGCCGAGGCCAGGCACGCCGTGCTCCACCTGCTCAAGTCCATCGTCCAGGGACAGGTGACAGCAACCCCACGGGGCGGGGGACACTGACCTGAACTGGGCTTTGTGCAGGGGGGAAATGGGAAAAGCACCAGGGAGCTCTTCTCTGCAAAGGTTCATATTTGTCATTTTGGTTGTGTTTCATAAATGAGAAGAGGAAGCGCTTTAGTTTTAAGTCTCGGTTTGACCTCACAGCAAAACGTTTCATACAGCTCATAGAAAGCTGTTCTGGTTTGGGGTAACGCTCTTGAGAAAGAGGAAATACTTTGGGTTAAGTTCAGCATAATTCAGCAGATTTTATGTGGTCTTTGCCCAGACCTTCTAGTCCCAGTTTGCAGCTGGTTTTGATGTTTCAGGTATGCAAGGGGTTCTGTGTGAGACACTTCTAGCCTGGCCAAGTTCAGCACACAAGGAATTCTTCAGATTTCCCAACGTGTTGCACAAACATGGGGCTGAATCAGCCCAAAGTTGTCATTGTCAGTGTTGTGAGAAGGCAGGGGGGGTGCTTATGAAGGGAATAGGCATCAATTCAACAAAAAGCTGATTTAAAGCATGAAGATTACTGAGGTATACCTTGCTAATGACCAGGCCTTAACCCCTTCCCTTTTTTCATTTCCAGGGTGAGAGGCTGGGGATCCTCAGAGCCCACTTTTTTAAGGTTATTAAGGATTATCCCTCCAATGAAGATGTGCACGAGCGGCTGGAAGTGTTCAAGGCTCTGACGGAGAACGGGCGCTACATCACCTACTTGGAGGAGGAGCTGGGTGAGCATTGTCCCAACTCCTCTTCAGTCTGGGGGGGAGAATTCCAGGCAGAGACACCCAGTGATAACAGAAAAGGGCATGGTGTCATTCCTGGGGAGAAGGTAACAGGGTTTTTTCCCTTTTTTAGCTGATTTTGTGCTGCAGTGGATGGATGTTGGGCTGACGTCTGAGTTCCTCCTGGTTCTGGTGAACCTGGTGAAATTCAATAGCTGCTACCTGGAAGACTACGTAGCTGACATGGTCCAGTAAGTTGGGTTTTTTAACTCCTACCTGCTTATTCCTGGCAAATTAGAGAGAAAGTTACAGATCAATACACAGACAACTGGGATATTTTTGTCCCCATCTGGATCTGTTTCGTTCTAGGTGATTTCTGACAAATATTTGATTTTCAGTTCTTGTGGTGTTTAGGTTTGTTTTAGTTTAACTAGATGTGCTTCTCCCATTCCAATTCCATGGGGTGGGCCTGTTTGCATTGCTTAGTCTCACAAGGGTCTGTGCTGTTGCATTACCTGAGCTGCATTTAAGTCTCCCTTTGTAAAAGAGATTGCAGAGCTCAGTGTCCCTTGGGCTGTCACCTCCATTGCCCCGGAAGGGCAGTGAGGAGTTAAATAGCATGGCAATTAACCTGACTGCTCTGGCTCTTTGTAATTTGCCTAAAATCATGTGGAGCAAACAATTCTAATTAAATGTTCTTTCTTAACAGCAAGATCTGCCTTTTGTGCATTCAGACTTCATCATCTATGGACATAGAGGTCAGTGATCTGAGCTTCTTTTAGTACTGCAGAACTCTTTGAAGTTCTTTGTAACTTCTACAAACAAAATCAGAGCATCAGACTCTGGGTTTATTCTCATCTTTCAAGAGAGCTGATGCAATATTATGTTATTTGTAAGCCAGTAAATCTCATACGCCAATAATTTATTCCAATGCAAACAGAGCATTAATCAATTTGATAAACGAATTGACAATGCTTTAAAAAAAAAAAAAAAATCTTCATCCCTTTTGACTTCCAGGAGATTTCCTGGGTGTGCCAGGTGTGGATTTGACCTGGCTGATTGACTTTTGTCTTTCCCAAAGATTTCCTTGCAAGTCCTGGATGCAGTTGTCTGCTACAACTGCCTGCCCTCCGAGAACCTGCCCGTGTTCATCATCACCCTGTGCCGCACCATCAACGTGAAGGAGCTCTGTGAGCCCTGCTGGAAGGTCAGGAACCCTGCTTGCTTTCAGGAATTCACCCCTGGATGAAGTGTCAGGCTGACCTGGGCCCATCTGCCACCAGTTTCAGCTTGGTTTGAAGAGTAATTAAAATTAAAACTTGTTGAAGTGTTGAGAGATCAGCTTCTCATTAGTGCAAGTCGTGCCGTGTCCGTGGGATTCTCCCCTGGTTTCAGCTGCTGTGACAGGGAAGGGCAGGACATGTTTACTCAGAAGCATGGCCATTTAATCCGTGTTTAGGCGCTGAGTGTTTGACCAGCTGGGGATTGAGGCGTTCTCTCTGCATTGCAGCTCATGCGCAACCTCCTGGGGACCCACCTGGGACACAGTGCCATCTACAACATGTGCAGGATCATGGAAGACAGGTAAGGGAGCAGCAGCCAGGAATCCAGGGAGCTCAGTAAGGGCCTGGTGAGATGGATGGGGAGTCACCAACCTCAGCAGGACAAGCTGAAGGTTCTGGTGCTTAGAACTGATTTCCCTTTCTAGTTATGCTGCTGAAGCGCTCATTTGGGGCATTTCTGAATTTAATTTCCCTCTGTTTAAAGTTGTGGTGAATGATTTGCTGCTTTTCATGTTTGTCCATTGCTGTGCAAGGCCCTGATGTGTAACAGCTGGGAATTCCTGTTGGGACAGTGCATATTCCTATTGACTTTGTATGCTGAAATAATTGTGGCACGGTCTGAATCTTCCCTTCCCCCTGTCCTTAGATCCTACATGGCAGATGCAGCCCTGCTGAGAGGAGCTGTGTTCTTTGTTGGGATGGCTCTGTGGGGGGCTCATCGCCTCAACTCCCTCAGGAACTCCCCCACTTCTGTGCTGCCTTCATTCCTCAAGGTAGGATGGGGTGCTGGGCAACTTTTTGATTACTTGGATAAATTTAAACCAAAAACGTGCCCCCCTACACCGGAGGGATTTTTGTAGGACTGGAGGACAAGAGGAAGAAATTGGGTGTGGGGTGAAACAGTAAAACAAGAGGATTTGTGTCTGTAGCTGAGGCCTCCTCCTTGCACATCTTTGGCCAGAAAAGCAAAGTCTGGATCCTTTCTAGCAAATACCTACATTGTGGGTGCTTTACCTTAAAAAAAATAAAATAAAAAACAACAACTTTCACTCTTCCCAGTGGATGGTACAAAAAGTGAGGGAGGGTGTCTGCAGGGGAAGCCTCAGAGCTCTCAAAATTTCCTCATCTGGGTGCCTCAAGCAGGAATTACTGCCTTTAATCCCCTTGTCTGCCTGTAGGATGGGGCTGTGTCTGCCATCTGAGGCACAGCTGCTGGCAGGAGGGCAGAACTGCTTTGAGAAGGTGGCTCTGTGCTGTGTGTGCAGGGACCCAAAGGGATTTATCTCAGGCCTCCAGGCCGATTCCCTGATTACCAAGGCTTGTTGCATTTGGGTGCAGAGGGTTTGAGGGCTCTGCTGCCCCCCTGCTCACTGATGAAGGGCTTTGCTTGCAGGCCATGACCTGTCCCAACGCCGTCGTGTCCTACGAGATCGTTCTGTCCATCACACGCCTGATCAAGAAGTATGGCAAGGGGCTGCAGGCTGTCACCTGGGACATCCTGCTGGACATCATGGAGAGGCTGCTGCAGCAGCTGCAGGTGCGTGCTGGGCCTGCCTGCAGGTGCTTTCAGTGCCAGGGCTGTGCCATAAGTCATAAATGTTTGTGCACTGGGGGGAAAAGGGGAGCTGAGAAAGGCTTCGCCCAGTTCTCACTGCTGTGGTTCTCTCAGTTTTCTGTTTGTGTTTAAAATTAGCACTTTTTGGCAGGGTGGAACTCTTCCAGGAATGGTTTTGTCTCTTTTCAGGTTCTGGAGAGCCAAGAGCTGAAGTCCATTGTACATGATCTTCTGACCACAGTAGAGGAGCTCTGTGACCAGAATGATTTTCATGGCTCTGAAGAGAGATTTTTTGAGCTGGTGGAAAGATGTGCTGATCAGAGACCAGTAAGGCTTTTATTATTGTCCTCCTTTTGGATCTGTTCTGTTACAGCTCAAGTTTGAGTGTCCTAAAATAGGAAATGGTCAGAAAACCCCAGCAAGGACTTCCATGAGCCTTATTCCCATGGAGGGGGTTGGGGAAATGGATTTATTATGTTTACTTATGCAATTAAAACATTGCTTGGTCTTTCCATGAAGGAATCTTCTGTGTTAAACCTGATAACATACAGAGCTCAGTCCATCCACCCTGCCAAAGATGGCTGGATCCACAACCTGCAGCTCCTAATGGAGAGATTCTTCAGGTAGGAAATCATAACTTTGGGAACTTCTTACTTTCAAGAAGCACTTTCAAGTGTTCCTTGCCACCTTGTCATGCTAGATAATTTTGTTTTCTGAAGTTCTAAGTCAGTAAGTGGCTGCTGAGAAGTGTGGTAGTCCCAGGGCAGAGCACATGAAAGGACTTCTTTAACAGAAGAAAATCTTTCCACTGAGTTCTTTATGCTGCTTTTTTCTCCTTCTCTTTCATTCCATTCAATACTATTCCAATTAGCTTAGGCAGTTTTGTTCCACTCCACAGCACTTTGTAGTTCTGACACCAAACAAGATTTTCCTGTTAAGCATTAGGGTTGCATATGGTTATCCAGTATTCCAGTTATCTGGTTTTGAATTGGTGCTCCCTCAGGGATTCTGTGCTCTGAAACATCAACCCAGAGCAATAACAAACTTGTCTCCTCTGTGAAATGCTGCCAAAGAGCAGCTCTTCCTCAGTGCCATGTGTTTGCTTTTAAATTCGCTCACCAGAGCACTTGTTCTTCTGACATGTGCTTCCTAGTTTGGATTGGAAATGGGAAAGTGCAATTACAGGTCTGCAGAAGGAGTGAAAGCTGACCTGGGATTTGAATTTCCAATTGTTCTTGAATCTGATTTCAGGTGTAGAGACATTAACTCAGGGCTCAGCTGATCTCTCACAGTTGCTGCTCCAACTCTGAAAAAGTTTCTTATTTACCTTTAGTTTTAGTTTTCCCCATTCCCTAAATACCAACAACTCTTCTTTTATTCATTTTGGATTTGCTTTTCTTGTTTTAGGAACGAGAGCCGCAGTGCTGTTAGGATTAAGGTCCTGGATGTGCTGTCCTTTGTGCTGAGCATCAACAGACAGTTCTATGAGGTGTGTTTGCCTGGGGCCAGGTGAGGTCTCAGGTGGGGGGAAAGCCTTTGGTAGAACATTGTCCTGGGGGTTTCAGGTCCCCTCTGCCCGTGGGGAAGGCACAGCCCTGGGCTCTCATTCCCACACAGAGCTGTTTCTTTGGGATGCTTGTGGGGGGATTTGCCATTATTTGTCCTTAGCTGGATACAGAAATGTGCAATTTGCAGTGGGAGCTGCAGGGTTTTGAGGGCAGACCTGGTTGTGTTTTGGCTTCCCTGTTTTAAGGCTGTTAAATCCATGTCTGTGTTGTTTTGGCAGGATTGACAGTTGATGTGAGAGGTGCAAAGCTGATTTAAAAGCTTTGTAAAAGGATGGGGACTGGACATATTGAGCAGTGACTGGTCTTGGTGCTTGCAGTTTAACTGCTGTCCAAGATGGAAACTCTGTGAGAGAGAAGTTGGGGATATCCAGGGATATTTTGATCTCCTCAGGATGTGGATCTCACTTTAGGATCTCCTAAAGTGTCAGAGGGCAGGAAGGGGCAGAGATGCTCCTTGGGTTTATTCAAGATTTGTGAAAACATGAAGCTGTTGGAGTTTCCTGTCTCTCTCAAAGAACCAAGGCCTAGAAATCCCTGTCTGTTTGAGCCTGGGCTGTCAAATCATAGGACAGACAAAACCCAAAGCACTGAAAAGTTCAATAAAGTCACAAATATCTGGAGGGATGGCAGACAGAAATACCTGTGGGATGGAAGGGGAGGTGAAGGAGTGAAGCAGTGGAGGAACAAGCCTGGTACCAGAATAGCTGAGCTCTTTTGTTTGCATTTCTTTCTCTAATGTGCTGAACATCTGACAGCTTAGGAGGGTCTGTCCTCTTGCAGGAGGAGCTGATAAACCTGGTGGTGATCTCCCAGCTGGCTCACATCCCAGAGGACAAAGACCACCAGGTCCGGAAATTGGCCACTCAGCTGCTGGTGGACCTGGCTGAAGGCTGCAACACTCACCACTTCAACAGCCTGCTGGACATCATTGAGAAGGTGAATGAAACCTCCAGGGCTGGCAGCTTTCCCAGCAGGGGTGACTTCCTGAGGCTCTGAGGCTTCCAGCATGGAAACAGAGAAAGGATGTGCTGCAGGTTTCAACCACGTGTTGCTTTTCTCTTTCACAGGTGGCTGCACATTCTCTGTCATCTCCCTCTGAACTGGAAGAGAGGGACTTGCTGTCATATTCAGCTTCTCTGGAGGATGTCAAGACAGCAGTTCTTGGGCTCCTGATAATTCTTCAGGTAAATGCTGCAGAGCATTAAACACAGATTGTTCATAATACTCTTCTGCTAGACTTGGCTTTTTAGGTACTAAATATTCTGACTTTTAACTATTTAATATTTGAAGTCTTGTTTTGGTCAGTGCTTTGATTTTGAGCCCTGTGGGACTGTTTGCTAAATGTTGTATATTCTTAACTCCCACTGCACAACCCAGATGAGCACATTCTCCTGTGTGGAGGGAGGATGTGGCCATAAATTAGCAGAAAGGAGGAGCTGATAACCTTGAATAGATTTAATAGGTCTGTTGTGTTTGGGCAGCATGTCCTGGGCTGTTCTCTGGAGCAGCTCTGGATCTTTGCAGAGGTTCCTTGCAGAGCCATACAGCGAGGATGAAGCTTTTGCTGCCTTTCTGCAGGAAGTGGCAGTGCAGCCCCAGGGGTGTGACAGGGCTGTGTGTCTGTGTTTCTGTGCTGCAGACCAAGCTGTACAGTTTGCCCTCCAGCCACGCCACGCGCGTGTACGAGATGCTGATCCAGCACGTGCAGCGCCACTACAAGTTCTGCTACAGCCTGCCCGTGGCCAGCAGCATCAGGCTGCAGGTAGGAGCGGCCCCTGTGCCCCCAGAGCTGCACAGCCCGCTGGGTTCCTGGGTAAAGGTGGGGACTGGGTGCTCTGGGGCTTGCAGGAAGTAGAATTAATGTTCCTTGGCTCACACAGGTGTGTAAATGCGGTGCAATGCCTCCTGCAGAACAAGCTGTGGCATCGCTTAAAAATCCTTCTGCACCAGGAAAAATATCATGTAGGGGTGGGAGAGTATTGCAGTGGCTGAGGTTTGAGTGACTCCAGTGTGTTCCCTGTTGCAGGTGTTTGATTTCCTGCTGATGCTCCGAGCTGACTCCCTGCACCGCCTGGGCCTTGCCAACAAGGATGGAGCAGTGAGGTTCAGCCCCTACTGCCTCTGTGATTTTGTGTAGGTTTCTCATTGTGTCAGGCAAAAGAATCACAGAGTGGTTTGGGTTGGAAGGGATCCTAGAGCTCATCCAGTGCTCCCCTGCCATGGGCAGGGACACCTTCCCCTGTCCCAGGCTGCTCCAAACCCCACCCAACCTGGCCTTGGACACTTCTTAATTTATTTTTTATTTTTAAAAAGCATTTTTCCAAACTAAATTGTGTTTCCAAACTAAACTGTGTGCTGAGCTCAATGTTCCATCAGTAGCAATCTGCAGTTTTTCTAAATCTTCCACATCCAAGACCAGTCTGTAGTTACAGCCTAGGATTGTCTGAACCAGTAAGGCATTGGTGAGCTGTTCTTACAAATCACTTACCTGCAGAGCTCTCAATCTCAGACATGAAATTTAAGTTCCTGCTCACAAAGCTTCCCCTAAAAATGTGCAAATTTTTGCCTCAAACCAGTTCCACACTGAATTTGATTCAATGATTTGTACAAATCTGGCTAGTTTTAATTTTATAGCTTGTTTAAAGTTGTGTAACACACCCCAAAATATATCTTTCTAAATGAGATAGAAAAATCCTTCATTGATCAAATTGGCTGATTGCAGTGTGTCTGCTGGGCAATCCTGTGCTTTTTAAAATTGAAAATGCAGATTATATTTGTCAGTCTTTAACCTGGCTCCCAAACAGAGCGATGCTGTAGGTCACACGAATAAGCTGTAAAAATGACATGTATTTTTCTGTGTTTTTCTCCCTTTCTGTGCTGCAGGGAGGCAGAGAAAAGGGTTTCTGAGAAAAAGCCCCCTGGCACCCTGTCCCCACCTTCAGGCAGCCCCAGTGTGCCTTCCCAGGGTGGCACCGTCCGGGTGGGACACCTGCCCTACTCCATGGTCTTTGGGGTCCTCCTGCAGTGTTTGAAGCAGGTATGTGCCCTCCTGGCATCCTTGTGTCCCCTCCTGGCATCCTTCTGTCCCATCCTAGCATCCTTGTGTCCCCTCCTGGCATCCTTGTGTTCTCCTGGCATCCTTCTGTCCCCTCCTGGCATCCTTGTGTCCCCTCCTGGCATCTTTGTGTTCTCCTGGCATCTTTCTGTCCCCTCCTGGCATCCTTGTGTCCCCTCCTGGCATCTTTGTGTCCCCTCCTGGCATCTTTGTGTTCTCCTGGCATCCTTCTGTCCCATCCTAGCATCCTTGTGTCCTCTCCTGGCATCCTTCTGTCCCCTCCTGGCATCCTTCTGTCCTCTCCTGGCATCCTTCTGTCCCCTCCTGGCATCCTTCTGTCCCCTCCTGGCATCCTTCTGTCCCCTCCTGGCATCTTTGTGAACCCTCCTGGCATCTTTCTGTCCTCCTGGCATCCTTCTGTCCCATCCTAGCATCCTTGTGTCCACTCCTGGCACCAGCTGCCTGTCAAATTCCAGCCCAGAGATCTTAAATAAATCCTGAAAAGCAGTTTCTGCTCCTCCTGCTCAAAATCTGGGTGTGATTGTGCAGCTTCACAGCCACCAGTGGGAGCAGCAGTGCAGCTCTTCAGAAAATGAGCACAGCTTTCCCTGCCCTGCTTCAGAGCAGGCAAGGGCAAAAGCTGTGCTTGTTAAACAAGATCCAAGAGGACATCCTGCTTCTGAAAGGGCATTTGGAAATAAAACCTCTCCCAGTGCGAGTTTGCGAGGTGTTTTGGGAATGTTTCATCAGCAATAAACTGTAAATAGGAATTGTTCCTGAGGGTGGCATTGGACATGGTTCCGTGCTGAGGGCTTGGCTTGCTCTGGGAGTTAATTGGTGCTGGTGCTTTGGAGAATTGGATTCTGGCTGTCAGATCTCAATGTAATTCCTCTTCCAGTTTGTGGTGCCAGTATTACACCTCGAGCTGGGTGACAGACAGGGAGAAACTTGTGACTTCTTTTTCTGTATCAACCACGACAAGGCCTGCATCTGCCTAGGAAATGACACATTGTCTGCAGTTTGATTGATCTTCCAAACTCAAGTGAAATCATGCAAAAATTTTCAAGCTTAACATTTCCTGTCTTTGCAGGAGACAGACTGGAAGGTGCTGAAGTTGGTTCTCAACAAATTACCCGAGTCCCTCCGCTATAAAGTGCTATTTTTAACTTCTCCTTGCAACATAGACCAGCTGGCCTCTGCACTGAGCAACATGGTAATGCCACTGAAGCACAGTCCCCAGCTCCTTGGCTTGCTTGGGAATTGCTTGGAGGGGATTTTTGAGTGTTTTTTTTTGTCTTCAGACTAATATTTTAAAGATTAGCAGGCTGGTTGTCAATCCTTACTCACCCTCTCTTTTGTGAGGGCTGTTCTAGGTACAGAATAGGTAATAAATGTGTGTTTTAATGCATGTATATGGATATATGTATACACAGGTCTTGGGGAGCTGTGGGCAGTGCCTTCTGCTGCCTTTCTGAGGGTGTTTCAGTGAGAGGTGCCCTGACTGGCTGTGTGATTTGTCAGCTCACAGACAAGAAGACCACGGACAGGCTCCACGGGACCCCCGAAGGCTTTTCCCGCACGGATCTGCACCTGGCTGTGGTCCCTGTGCTGACAGCACTGATATCTTACCACAACTACCTGGACAAAGCCAAGCAGGTGTGGGGACATGGGAGGCTGCAGGGAGGGCAGAGCCTGTAGAGCATGGTTTAGTCTGGGAGCTGGTTAGGAGACAGGAGTGCAAGGTAACACTGCCCTTTGCTGTTGGTGAAAAAACACTTTGGGAACTCCATGTGGGATTAACTGTGGGTTCACTCCTCATCTCTCTCCCCTCACAGGTCACTGAGTGATTCTACACTCTTAGAAACACAAAATTTCTGTTAAATCAGGAACTTAAAGTCTCAATTACCTACTTGATTTGAGTTCCCTGATAAGAGTTTGGCCTGGGGTATCTGCAGTGTTATTTAAAGCTCAGTGTTAGCACTCAGCTGTGTCACCCAGCCTTGCAGCAGGGGTGCCTTGCAGCAGGGGTGCCTTCAGGGTGCCCTGGGGTGCTACCAGGAATCAGGGGGTGCTGTCAGGGTGTTCTTTGGTGTGCTGAGTGTTTCCCTGCCCTGCCAGCGAGAGATCGTGTACTGCCTGGAGCACGGGCTCATCTACCGCTGTGCCAACCAGTGCGTGGTGGCACTGTCAGTCTGCAGCGTGGAGATGCCCGACATCATCATCAAGGCACTGCCCGTCCTCATTGTCAAACTCACCCACATTTCTGCCACGGCCAACATGGCAATCCCTCTGCTGGAATTTCTGTCGAGTAAGTCGTGATGTTCTTCCTTTCGGTTTCTGTAGTTGTGGGCTTTGTGTGGAATGGGGGGATGTTGTTCATATGGAATGCACTGTGATGCCCTTGCTTAGGTTGTAAATGTTGGATCACCTAATTTGTTACAAGTTTTCTGTATGAAGCTCTTGCTCTGAAGAGAGAAACACACTCTGTGTTGAGCAGCCATACAGAAATACCAGCTGCTTTCTTCTTGCATGATGTGATTTAACTTCCATGTCACTGATCATTCAGAAAAAAACAAAAATCTAGAAATTGAACTGAGTTAGGATGTTGAAGGGTTGTGTGGAAGGGTGTGTTGAGGGCTCACCTGTGCTGGTTTTGCTGTTGGACTCTTGCAGCTCTGGCCAGGCTGCCTCACCTGTACCGGAACTTCGCGGCAGAGCAGTACGCCAGCGTCTTCGCCATCTCCCTGCCCTACACCAACCCCTCCAAGTAAGGCCACAGCAACGTGCTTCTCTCAGCTGTGAAACTCAGAGCTTGGAAAGCCTTTTCTTGTAGTTTTTGGTTCAAGGTTATCCACAGGATGTTGCTCATTCTGGTGTCACCAGGCTTTTCCTGAAGAAGGGATATTTCTGCCTTGTGAGGGTGGGCAGGCCCTGGCACAGGGTGCCCAGAAAAGCTGTGGCTGCCCCTGGGTCCCTGGAAATGTCCAAGACCAGGCTGGACAGGGCTTGGAGCAACCTGGGACAGTGGAAGGTGGAACTGGATGATCTGTAAGATCCCTTCCTACCCAAACCATTCTGTAATTCCATGATACAATTCTAGGACATCATCACCTTGGACAAAAACCTGTTTTTCTTGAAGAGAATTTTAGAGGGCTTTTTTTTCCTTTACACTCTGATTAGGTGAAGGAGCAGTTCAGTGTGCCAGGCTGAGCAGTGCACACTGAGCTGGGGTGTCTCTGCTGCTGCAGGTTTAACCAGTACATCGTTTGCCTGGCCCACCACGTCATCGCCATGTGGTTCATCCGCTGCCGCCTGCCCTTCCGCAAGGACTTTGTCCCCTACATCACCAAGGTAATGGCTCTGCTCAGCCCAGCAGCACTCAGGGGACCTGATCCAAACTGAGCTGAGATCTTTGGAGCTTCTCTTTGAAGCCTGCAGAATTCTGGTTGTCCTGTCAGCGTCTCTGTGAGCTCTCGTGCTTTGAGCTGCAGATTTTGAGCTGCAGATTTTGAGCCGCACGTTGTTCACGTTGTCACCTCCTGTCCCCACGCAGGGCCTGCGCTCCAACGTGCTCCTGTCCTTCGATGACACCCCAGAGAAGGACAGCTTCAGGGCTCGCAGCACCAGCCTCAATGAGAGGCCAAAGAGGTAAATTCTCTTGGAGCCCAGCAGGGTTTGGTGTTCCTGCTCTGGTGTCCCTGAGGGAGGCTGGGTTCTGATCCCCATCTGGCAGTGCAGTAAGCAAGCAAAGTAAACCTCTTTAGGTCAAAGACAAGTGGGTTGGTGAGAGGCTGGGATGCAGCCAGGCTGGCAGCCTGGTGGGGCAGCTGAGGCAGCACTGCCTGTCCCGCAGGCCTGTGCAGCCCTTTTGGTGCTCACTTCTGAAAATCAACACTTGTGTCAGGTTGGGGTGTGTCAGTGCGGTGTGAGCAGAGATGAGAGATGAGGGTGATACCAGAGATAACAGAATCCCATATTCATGTGGATTATGTGAGCTCCTTTTGATGATTGATCTGTAACGAGTCATTTTCAGATGATTGCCAGAGAAATGGTTGTGATCAATGACCTGGATAAATTATAGAGCCAGTCCTGTGTTTTTCCATGGTGTTCCCAGCCAGGTCAGTGCACTGGCTGGCACACAGCTGCTTTCTGTCCAATCCCTTTTTTATTTTTTGAATCTTTGAAGCCATCATGACAGTTTTAAGCAAAGCCTTCAGAAGTCAGAGCCTTTCTTTCCAGCAATCATTCAAGGTAACATTTGCCAGGGGAGGAAGATATTCCTTGGAAGGCATTCAGGGTTTCTCCAACATCCTTTTACCTGCAGGGATTACCTAAACTGGTTCACTTAACTTGCTTCAGTGTTGTGAGCAGTGAGCACATGGTGGCATCTGAGCCCTGGGGAAAGTGCCTCTACTTCAGCTGCAAGGCTGCAGCAGTCTTGCAATGCAGAAACACCATCCCTGCCCTGCTGCTGCAGCTGTGAGCCTTGTGTTGTGTTTCATCTCTCCCATCTCCTCCTCTTTCATCCAGCAACTTGGAAGAGAAGGCTTTTGACACTCATCTCTCCAATTAGAATTCCAACTAATATTTTTTTTTTCTTTTTTCCCCCTTAAAAAACCTGTTAAATTCTACCAGGTTGGAATACTACTGTCTCTAAAGGCTTTTGCTGGATCACTTTCCACAGAGATCTCTGCTGAGGAGCATGGCTGTACTCAGGCAGTGCCCAAAGCACTGGAATAGCAGGATGCCACTGCTTCTGGCTGAGCATGGATTTTGGCCAGGGCACAGAGGAAGGGCCTGGAGCAGATTCCAGTTTCCTTCCTGAGCAGTTTCTGGGCTTGGTTTTCAGTCCTGAAGCCCAAAGAAGGTTTCCCTGCCATAGCTGAGGTGCTGGGTGTTCCAAGGGTATTGATCCCAGCAGTTCCCAGGGCTGCTGGGTGTGCTGATGTTGGTGTAGGGGATGATCCCTGAGCATGAACCTGGGCTCTCTGCAGCAGCTGTGGCCAAAAGTGCTCTGGGAGAGGTTGCTGGGAGAAGGACAAAGAAATTCTGATCCCTGCAGGTGACAATCTGAGATGTAAGAACTCACTGAGATGAGGATGGCAGACAAATTGTGTTTAGAAAGAGCCAGAAGGGTTAAATTAGTGCCTGCATTTTATCCCTGGGGATGGGAGCTGCTGGACCAACTGTTCTGCCCAAATTAGCCCGAGCCTGGCGTGCATCTCAGTGACTAATTAAAGTGCCTCTTGGATCTTAATTGGATCTTAATCGCTGTCATCTCCCACGTGTTCCTGGCACTTGCCAGTGTGCACAGTAATTTCCTTTCTGTGCCTGCCCAGGGCCCAGGGGGTTCCCTGGAGCTGGGGTGGCACAGGAGCATCCCCAGGGCTGTTTGTGGGCTCTGCAGTGTGGCAGGGTCTGGAACAGGGGCTCAGTGTCTCCGGGGCCTCGAGCTGGGCTAAGGGACACCTCTGGGAGGCCCTGGGTGTGCTGTGACTCAGCTTTGGGCCAGGCTTAGTGAGGACAGAGATGGGTGCCATGGTCCCTGTCTCTTATTAAAATCTGCTGTGACCTAGTGCAGGTAAAGCATTTTAGGATCTGTGGAAGCCCTCAGGTGTTGAGCCATGCTGAGTTGGGGCAACACAAGAGGGGGTTGAAGTGCACAAAACTCCTCAGCCTTGAGGAATTTGTGCCAGGGAGCCCTCAGGTGCCCTTGCCTTTGCTGAACAGCCCAGTATTCCAACTCTCATTTCAACCAGTTTTTTTCTTTTAACTTGTACTAATTTCATTTGTTTTGTAGCACATTTAAAATCTTGTTTTCAAAATGTGGTTTGTCTTTTTAAAGCTTTCAGCTCTGCTTGTTTGTATGTTTTAATTTTTGTTTCCCTTTTTTTTTTTTTTCCTGGCATTTGTTTTATTTTCCATCACCCTCCGGGATCCCCCAATATTGACCCTGTGACTGTGACCTTTCAACCTACATCCCTACAATGGTTTCCTCCCTTCTGTGACCTCTTTTGGGGCTTGGTGCTTCTCCACATAGTAGTTTAAGACTAGCCAAAAATGCAAAGCAAGGCTTGAATAACTCTCCTCCAGTGAAAGAGCTGAAAGAACCCTCTGCAGTTGATGCCTTCCGATCCCGCAGCATCAGTGTGTCTGAACATGTGGTCCGCAGGTAGAGGCACTTTGGATGGGGACAATCCAAGAGCAGCTGGGCCCTTGGAGGTTTTGCTGCCAGGGTGGGTGGAAGCAGGGTGGATTTGCATGTGGGATGCTTGCATGACTTGGTTATCCCATCCAAAACCGGCCTCGGGCACAGGCGAGGGCTTTGGGAAAGCATCCCGAGGCTTCCCAAGGCCACGTCACGCCCTGGGTGTCTGTGCTCACCTGGCCACGTTCTCTGATGCTTTAGCAATCAAAGATTCTGTTTTCAAAGTAAAGGTGGTGAAGGGGAAAAAAACCCCCAAACAAACCCACACACAGAAAAAGGAAAAAGGTTGCATTCTGCACAAGTGAGAATCCTGGGTACAGCTCACTAAAACTTGAGCCTCTCAAGCAGGGGTTTGATTCAGGAGAGGCTCTGGAAGCTCTGCAGAGTCATGGAGAGCTCTTCTTCCAGTCTAGTCTGGCCTCAGTTTAGGATTTGTTCATCTGAAGGAGCTGGTGAAGTCTCCTGGTCTCAAGAATGATGCCATGAAAAACCTGGATTTGTCTTTTCAGAGAGCAGTGAGGGCTGTGCTCAGCCCATATGAATTGTTGCTTTCACAGCTAAGGAAAACAAGATTTGATTTCAGAGATTGATTTGATTGACTGACAGGTTTTGATGGCAAGCATTGATCTGCTCCAATGAAAGATCTGAAATAATTGATGCCAGTTTTTAAAACATATTTCTGGATCACTTCTCTTGAGTGTTAAGCTGCTGAACCTGAAGAGTTGTGCCTTAACTGTAAGATTGCTGTCAGTGGTACTTGATTTGGTTTATTTTTTTTTATTTTTGGCTCTATGTAGTGTTTGGGGGAGAGAGGCTGAAGTGACTGAATTGCAATTATAGTTCTGACACTTCATGTAATGGGAGAAATCCTTCCCTGGCAGGGTGGGCAGGCCCTGGCACAGGTGCCCAGAGCAGCTGTGGCTGTCCCTGTATCCCTGGCAGTGCCCAGGCCAGGCTGGACAGGGCTGGGAGCAGCCTGGAGCAGTGGAAGGTGTCCCTGCCATGGCAGAGCTGGCACTGAACGGGCTCTGAGGTCCCTTCCAACCCAAACCCTTCCAGGATTCTCTGATTTCCCCATTAATCATGAGGTGATTTTCTTCTCTTGCCTTTCCATGTACATGGTAGCAACAAAAAGTTCAGATAATTGCCCTTAATGAAGCCAAAGAATTTGCCACATGACAACAATTTTGGCTGTGCCTCAGCTTAGTTTGTATTACAATGACATAAGGAATTGTCTTTATAAAGTATTGCAGTCCAGCCTAAAACAGAAATGGTTTTAAACTGCTTTGCTGATTTGGCTGATTTGAAGGCAGACCTTCTCTCTATTCTTGTGCCAATTTCCTGTTCAGAGTGCAATGTTTTTTCCTATTTCAAGTTAAATTAGGTTTTACGTAGCTATTGAATTTGGAGGGGAAAAAAACCGATATACGGAAGAGATGCAACAGAGAAAAGAGCAAACCACAGGAGTATAAAGTGAAGTGTGGAGTGCCCCAGTTTCTGGCTCATGGGCAACCTGCTGCCTGGGAAGCTGGTGCTGCTCATGGGGTGCTTGCCCTCAGCATAGATTAGGAGCTCAAAGCTGCCACTCTCTCCTTGCTTGGTGCACTTGCCCATGGGCCACCAACGTCAGAGAGCGCTGGCACTGGAGGCTGTCCAGAGAAAATCCCCTTGCTGCAAGGACAGCCTGGGAAGCACAGCACCAGGCTGATCCCAAAATCTGTTTCCCAAGGCCTGGGTGTGCTGGCTGGCACGTGCATGCACAGCAGGGGCTGCATCCCACCATCTGTGAGCACAGGGACATGGTGCCATCTCATCGGGCACCTGGGGCCTTTCTCTTCCAGCCGCATCCAAACCTCCATCACCAGCTCCAGCCTGGGCTCTGCAGATGAAAACTCCATGGCTCAGGCTGATGACAACTTGAAAAACCTGCACCTGGAGCTGACAGAGACGTGCCTGGACATGATGGCTCGATACGTCTTCTCCAACTTCACCGCTGTGCCCAAGAGGTCAGTCAGGGACACACGGGTGGGACTCAGGTTCATGTCTCACTCTGTTGGTGGGAAAATGTTGGGATTGTGGCAGGCTCAGGCTCTGAAGCCTTTCCTCACTGATAAAATCTTGGCTAAAAAGGAGGAGATGAGGAAAGACTGGAGATGGGAAGGCTGTGGTGAGGTCTCAGAGCCCCTGAAGGGGCTCCAGGAGAGCCGGAGAGGGACTGGGGACAAGGGGTGGAGGGACAGGACACAGGGAATGGGTTCCCACTGCCAGAGGGCAGGAGTAGGTGGCATACTGAGAAGGATTTTTTTTCCTGTGAGGGTGGTGAGACCCTGGAATGGATTTCCCAGAGGATGCTCCGTCCTTGGAAGTGTTCCAGGCCAGTTGAATGGGGCTTGGAGCAGCCTGGGGTAGTGGAAGGTGTCCCTGCCATGGCAGGGGGTGGCACTGGATGGATTTTAGGGTTCCTCTCAACCCAAACCAGTCTGTGGTTCTTTCAAATCCATTGGAGCAGGGCTTTGCTCCCTGTCCTTGCAGGATAATCCCAGCGTGCTGCAGCAGCTCATCCATCATCCTGATGGATAACAGGGATGTGGGCAGCCAGGGGGGGTGGCACAAATGCTGTGTAAAGGAGAGCAGGCAGCACCTCCTGCATGGTTAATGGCACCAGCTCTGTTCTCTGCCTGCTGAGGAATCTTCATCCCAAATGTGTTCCCAGGTCTCCCGTGGGGGAGTTTCTGCTGGCTGGAGGAAGGACCAAGACCTGGCTGGTTGGTAACAAGCTGGTGACCATCACTACAAGTGTTGGAACGGGGACAAGGTCCCTGCTTGGCCTGGACTCTGGAGAATTCCAGAGCCCCCCAGAACCAAGGTAGGTGTTGCTCCCATTTCTGGAAATCTCCACTCAACAAAGTCACCTAAACCACTGCTACATCTTTGTAGCATAAGAGGAATGTTTTATTTGTCCAGCACGCCTGATTCCTCCCTCAGCATCACCAATGTCTCCTTTCCTACAGCTCAGACCCTGTTTTGCAAGTGAGACAGACCAAGGAGGCTCCAGCCAAGCTGGAGTCCCAGCCTGGGCAGCAGGTTTGCAGGAGCTCCCGCAACAGAGTCCGATCCATGTCGGGTGAGTTCCCATCCTGGGCTCTCCCTGCCACAGCTTGAAGGTCTGGGTGCCTCCTGTGTCCGAGCTAATTGGAGATCTGGAGCTCTCTGGTGTTTAATGAGGAGCAGGTAGCAGGAGCTGTTGGCTTTAGGTGTGGTGAGGCTCCTCCTGCTTCCCTCTCTTTGCAGGAGAGCTTTGGTAATCACATAAACTGCTTTATAAAGAACACATAGAACATCAAATTCTCTTTGTGGTATAGCCCCAGCTGGCAGCTAAGCCTCACACAGGTGGACACTTTGTCCCACACAGGGAGATGGAGGAGAGAGTTGGAAGGGGAAAAGTAAGAAAATTTGTGGATTGAGAGAAGAACAAGTTTAATAATTAAAATGAAATAATAGTAACAACAATAATTGTAATGACAAGGGAAATAAAATCAGTATACTGTGTATGTGGCTGCTAGAAGAAGTTAAAAGCCTCATTCCTGAGATATTTTTGGGGCTAACTAAGCGTGTCTCTCCCTTGGATTGTGTCTGTCCTCCTGCCAGGTGGTCATGCCTTACGTGTTGGTGCCTTAGACAGCTCAGCCTCCCACTTTCCCAGTGGCTCAACATCCCAAGGGACACAGGGCCCTGCTGCTGCTGCAGCCCGCCCAGACAAGGCCACTCCTGCCCCACAGACGGCCCTGCAGAAGGAAAAGGCCAACTTGGCTGCCTACGTGCCCCTGCTGACCCAGGGCTGGGCAGAGATCCTGGTGCGCAGGCCCACAGGTGGGTACCTGAGTGTAGGGGGGATCCTGGGGAGAGACCAGAGCCTGGGGGAAGGAGAAAAATCCATATTTAGTTGTAAATGAATCTGTTTATGGCTTACTGCCTTTTGAAACTGTAGAACCATGGGATGGGTTCCATCCAGTGCCACCCCTGCCATGGCAGGGACACCTTCCCCTGTCCCAGGGTGCTCCCAGCCCTGTCCAGCCTGGCCTGGGCTCTGCCAGGGATCCAGGGGCAGCCACAAGTCTGGGCAGCTCAGCTGTGTTTGCTCTTAGGGAAGGAATAACAACCTGCTCAAGGTCAAAATGCTTGAGCACCAATGTGTTCCACGAGATTAACAGGAATTACCTGTTTCAACTGAAAGCTGTTTCATGAGAAAGTAACTGACCTGGTGTTAATTAGGACACCTGAGTGTTTTGGATGGCTTTGGGAATCTGCTGTAGCAGTGAGTTTCCAGGGGTGGGTTTTGAGGAGCTTGGGGTGCAGTGCAGAGCACTGAGAGTACCAAATTAATTGAGTCATTCTGCAGAACTGAGAACTTGCTCTGTTTGGATCTTTTACCTGCAAATTCCAAAACAATGTGAGCATTTCCAACAGGAGCTGTAACCTGTGGGGGAGCTGGGAGACGGTGTTCACAGGGGTCTTATGTTGAGAATCTGGCTCCATGTTTCAGAAGGCTTGATTTATTATTTTATGGTATATATTACATTAAAACTATATTAAAAGAATAGAAGAAAAGGTTTCATCAGAAGGCTAGCTAAGCTAAGAATAGAAAGGAATGATAACAAAGGTTTGTGGCTCGGCTCTCTGTCCGAGCCAGCTGGGCTATGATTGGCCATTAATTACAAATATCTAAGATGAGCTAATCAAAAGCCTACCTGTTGCATTCCACAGCAGCAGATAACCATTGTTTACATTTTGTTCCTGAGGCCTCTCAGCTTCTCAGGAGGAAAACTCCTAAGGAAAGGATTTTTCATGAAAAGATGTCTGCAACACTTCCCCCCTTGTCTGGTGCAGGCAACACGAGCTGGCTGATGAGCCTGGAGAACCCGCTGAGCCCCTTCTCCTCAGACATCAACAACATGCCCCTGCAGGAGCTCTCCAACGCCCTGATGGCTGCAGAGCGCTTCAAGGAGCACCGGGAGACGGCTCTGTACAAATCCCTGTCCGTGCCCTCCTCCAGCCTGGCCACGGGCACGGCCAAGCCCTCGCTGCTGCAGCGCTCCAACACAGGTGGGGGCTGCGGGCAGGGCGGGCCAGCTCCGGGCTCTGCTGGGTCCCTGCAGGGCTGCCACAGCACCTGGGAGTGTCAGGGGGCCGGCACTGAGAAAGGGAAGCGGTTCTTGTCCCTAGAAGGGAAAAATTCCCTTCCTCTTGCTTCTGCTGGTGCGCGGGGGAGCAGGAGGCAGGGGGAGTCACGGAGCTGCTTTGGAGGAGTGGTGTGGTTGGTGTGTTCCCCAAATGAAAATGAACAAAGTCATGGATCTGTTCCCTCTCCCACTTGTTTGGGGCTGATCTGGGCATCCCACTTGTGGATGGATCTTTCCATGCAGTGTTTCCATTTCCATTTGTCTTCAGTTTGGGAGTCTGTGTCGGGCACTCGGAGCTGCAGGTTCCTGGGGCATGGCCTGTCCCAGCCCTTGGCAGCCAGGAGGAGTGGGCTGCCTCTGGCTTTTACAGCAGAATGCAAATCCCCTTGGATTTACCCACCTCTGAAAAGGACTGTTCAGCCTGCAGTTGAACCACTCGAGTTTCATTTGCTGCCTTGATTTTAACACAGTGGCCAAGGATTTTCACTCTATTTAATGTGGTGCTAGTTCCTCTTAAAAACTTGTTAATGTTGGGAGATTGGTGTTGACCAAGAGCTGCAGTTTTTAAAGCTTTCTGCAGTCCCTGCTCGAGCTCTTACCAGTGGTATCCAACACTGAGGCTCTGAGCACTGCAGGCACCATCAGAATTGAGCAGCGGTACCAGCAGACCAGGCTTTGCCGGGGAAAATGGGATGAATTGTCTGGAAATCTGGTTAAAATGCCAGTTTTCAGCTTTCTTTGAAGCAGGGCAGGGTGTGTTTTAGTGTTTTAGAACATGTAAACACAAAATTGGAGCCAAAATCAAATTATCGCCTCTTACAAACAAACAGAAAAATTATTCTCCATTAACACTTTTGTGACTCTAAAAATTCGTGGTATGTGGAGCTAAGTGGAGAGCTGAACCCATGCCACCTGAATGCCACTCCTGTGCCAGTCTGGGAGTCATTTGGGCCCCTCCTTGTTACCCAGACTTGCTGGAGCTGGCTGGGCAGTGACTGGAAGAAGTTTTGCTGTCCCACGCCTGTTCTGCCCCTTTAGAGGTTAAACCTCTGTGGGTCTTTACCCAGATTTTTCAGGCTCTTCTGTGGGTTTGAAAGTGACCTTGTGCAGGTCAGGAAAGGGTCAGCCTGGTTTCCTGTGTGTGCTGGGATATCAGGAAGGGATTTTCTGTTCCTAAGCCTCCTCACAAAACGCATTCTGCAAAGGCAGCAGTTGGAGCCTGCACTGTTGGATGTGTTTATTCCTCCTTATTCGTGTTGAGACCTCGTGCCCTTAAAGTATCCCTTTGGCATCTGGTGAGCTTATCCCAGCTTGTTCTTTCCTTTGTTTCATTTATTTATTTGTTTGTTTTAAACTAGGCTCTTGGTTACATTTTAAACTCTGTGCTTTTTAATTTTTTTATATTTTTTTCATATAGTCTCTCCTTCCTTTTGATGTAGCTGCTCACTTGATTTCCCTTTGCAGTGGCCTCTTTCTCTTCCATGTACCAGTCCAGTTGTCAAGGGAAGTTGCACAGGAGCATATCCTGGGCAGGTATATTTATATATCTTTAAGGAAAAAACCAACCAAACAGTATTGCCATAGAAGAACACCTCTGATTCATAGAAAATGTATCCCTCATCCCTCATTTTCCCCTTCCATGTCTCCTGTCTGTCCCCAGTCTCATCACTCTCAACAAATGGGATCTTGACTAGCATGAAGAAGTCCAAGCCAGATCCAACATTTGCAAGTGCAGACAGTTCCTCAAAGCAGCTTTTAGCTGGGGTGGCTTGTGAGTCATGAGGCCAGTGTTAAATGACCTGTCAAAACGTGGCTGGGTTAATTAATCCTTCATTTGCAGCTTCATTTTCCAATTGGCTTTGTGTTGTGCCCAGTGGAAAAGCTCCCAGCTGTGAGGAGAGCAGCGTGTGCTGCAGGACAGGCTCCCCTTGGAGCTGCTCAGCCCACAGGGAGCTGCCAGAATTGGGCACAGAAAAATAAAAGCAGCTGATAATATGTATAGATTTCATATATGGATAACGTTCAGCCAGCATGGAGCCTGGTTAAGAGCTTTTTTTTAAAAACAGAAATGTATTTCAGCAGAAAACCTGCTAAATTTTACCTTTCAGAAGCTCTACAATAACGTCAAATCTTTCTCCACTTCAGTAAAATTTATTTCATAATTAAATGAAGTGGAGATCAAATTACACACTTTATGAGCACAACACCTGCATTGCTTTGATAACCTGCAATGCTTTGTGATTTTAATTAGAGGGTTCAAATGTCTTTCTGCCTCTTTCCTTCACTGGAAAGCTCCCAGCAGAGCAGTGGGGTGTTCTGAGCTGCTGCTGGCTGCTGTCAGAGGCCTCTCAAAGCAACACAAAGCTGCTGCAGTTCAATATTTTTCTGTACTTCCCCCTGTTCCTGTTATTCTCTTCCCACCTAAGGAATAATTAGTGCTTGGGTTGTTTCAAAGCACCAGCAATCTTGGCAGTGGTGTAGGAGGGGAGCTTGGCAGCACTGGGTATCTGCAGGTGTGTTCTGGCTTGGACAGCTAACCAGATCAGCACGTTGTTTTGGTTCCTTTTGGTTTGTTTTGTATTTTTAGAAGGTTTGTGTGTGCAATGCTAACTCTTAATTGCTTCTTTGAAATAACTTTGGTCCTGCGAGCTGAAATCAATCCAGGAAAAGCTGCTTTAGTGATTTTTTTTCTTTGTATATTTTTTTTTAATTTTGCTGATTTTCTTTATATTTTTTGTGTGTGCTAATTTTTTGGTTTTATTACTTTTATCGTTATTATTTTGGAAAACAAATCTTGGCCTTTCAGATTGGTCTTCCAGTCCCTTGTGTGCATAATGGGAAGCCTCCTGTTCTCCAGCCTTTTCCTCAGGACAAAAAGCAAGGCCAGGAGGAGCCTTTGGTCAGACTCATCCCTGTGGTCAGTGCCTGGAGCAGATCCAAGGTTAAATCCTCCATGTAGGCAGGGCTTTTTTGTCAGTGTGGTTCCACTCCCTGTGTGTGTGAGCAGATGCCACCGGTGCCCCTGTCACCCCTGCTCTCGTCCTTCCACACATGTTCAGGGCTGAATTGTTCTGCTTCTCCCGAGACGTTCTAGGAAAGCTGCCAAACTGCAAGGAAATGGCTCCTAGGAAAATTTCTGATCTCCTTGTAGGCCTCAAGGCTCGGGAGCATTGCATTTCAGTTCAAGAAAAGCTCCCTTTGAGAGCTGATGTCTCCAGTGAGCTTTTATCCCATACTTTCCTACACCTCTGTAGTTCCTGTCTGTCCTGATAACCCACGTCCAAGGTCCCGTTTCCTCATCCCACGCCCTGTTGTCCATCAGCAACAAATTGGAAAAAACAGCTGCACTTCCTTGGCCCAAAAGGCAGGCTGTGAGGGAGAGGTGATTTATTCCCTGCAAAAAGAGCAGCCAGGAGCGAGTCTGACGTGCCAAGAGATGCCAGGGCACTCACTGGGCATGGCCTTCCGTTGAGATCCCGTAGGGAAAAGGCTGGTGCTTGAGAGGAGAGGAGAGATGGGGGCCTGTCCCCGTGTCCCTCTCTCAGCTGCCGTGCCCGTGTCTCCCTAGAATCGGCTGTGGTGCTGGAGGAGGGCAGCCCGGGCGTGGACATGGAGCTCAGGGAGGCCGAGTCCCCCGCCGAGTCCCCCGAGAGCGAGGACGCCGAGACCTCGTGTTCCGAGCACGTGCTGAGCGAGGAGAGGTTTGGAAAAGCGCAGGACTCGTACAGCAGGGTAAGGACAGGCCCAGGGTGGGACACCCAGGGGGGGATTGGCCATGGGCTCCCTCATGGCGCCCTCAGGAGCTGATCGCTGATGGTGCTGGGCGTGTTCAGGGGAAAACCTTGATCCACATTGCTTTGTACTCCTTCCTGCCCACTTTTCCTTGGAAGTGTGGGGGTGCCTTGAGCCTTGCTGCTGTCAGCTTTTATTCTGGCTGTCAGGAGAAGGAGGGAATCAGTCCCTGTGAGGGTGGGTGGGCAGGCCCTGGCACAGGTGCCCAGAGCAGCTGTGGCTGCCATGGATCCCTGGCAGTGCCCAAGGCCAGGTTGGACGTTGGGGCTTGGAGCAACCATGGTGTGAAAAACACCAATCATTTGTTTTTAAAATTTTAAAAGTGTAATAGTAATAAAATGGTTATAAAAATAGTAATATAATTAGAGTAATAATAATTTGGAGAGTTTTAATTAGGAAAATATGAGACAATAGAGACAAAGAGTTATGGATGTCTGGGTACCTTTTTCTGGACAGCACAAGCCCGAAAAAGGACCCAGGTTAACAGAGGATTAACCCTTAAAAACAACTGTTTTTGCAACAGCCTGTTGCATATTCATACACCTTGTACATGATGCATAAATTCCATTCAAACACAGGATTCTGTCTGGTCATCCTCCACTTCTTCCTCTGAATCCTAACAGCGCCTTCGAGGCGGGAAGAAGTTTGTTTCTTTTGATAAGAGGGCAATAAATTCCTTTTCTCTGAAAGATTTAGGTGTCCTGTGACTGCTATTTTGCTGCAAGTCCTTTCTTTAAAAAAAGTATCCTACATAGCATAGTCTCTATTTCAACATTTTTTTAATAACCCAAAACTACATTTAACACGCTACTTAAGAAAATCAATACAGCATTACTTTCTAACACAAACATATAATATTCATTTTAATATTTGCAAAAAGCCAATCATAAAATACATGCATTTTTCAAAGATGGGATGAGCATTCAGGTCTGTCCCAACCAGAACCATTCTCGGGTTCTCTGATTCCGTGAAAGCTGTTAATATTTTCTCTTTTTTTTTTTTTTGTTTTGTTTTGTTTTGTTTGGGTTTTTTTTTGTTTGTTTGTTTGTTTGTTTGTTTTTATTTTATTTTTTTTCCCCAGTCCTCCTCCACGTCCAGCCAGGAGGAGAAGTCGCTGCGCTCGGAGGAGCTGTGTGAGGGCGGGATCCCCATCGGGCGTGAGGAGGGCCGGGCGCTGGAGGAGCTCTCCTTCCAGCCCTCACAGCCCCTCAGCAAGTCCAGCTCCTCCCCGGAGCTGCAGACGCTGCAGGAGGTGCTCAAGGACGCCAACGGGCGGGAGGTGCCGCGGAGGCTGAGCACGGAAGTGAAATCCAAATCCCAGTCGGGGAACCTGGAAGGGGAAGGCCTGGGCGGATGGCCGGGCCGGGCCGAGGACGGCCGGGCCGCCGGGCAGGGCGGCGGCACCGCGGCTGCCACCTCGCCCCGCTCGCCCTCGGGCCACCGGCCGCGGGGCTACACCATCTCCGACTCTGCCCCGTCCAGGAGGGGCAAGAGAATCGACAGAGACGCCTTCAAGGGCAGGGCAGCGGCGTCCAACACGGAGAAAGTCCCTGGGATAAACCCCAGGTGGGTGCAGAGCCCCTGAGCTGCTCCATCACGGCTCCTTCGGAGGGGCTGCACAGTATCCCATAAATAATTAATCATTCAAATTATCACCTCTTAAAACAAACAAATTATTCTCCATAAACACTTCTGTGACGAAAAATTTGTGGCATATGGAGCTGAGTAGCCCATGCTGCCTGAATGCCACTCCTGTGCCAGTCTGGATAAAGCTCCTGCTTTATTCAGGAGCTGATACAGACCTGTTGAGCACACTACCATGAAATGAACTTAGGGATTAGGAGACAGAGCTCCCAAATGGTGAAAGAAATAGATGGGTAGTTTCCTCCTGTACTTTATGTACTTAATTAGGGGCTGTGGTTTGACCATAGGTTACACAGGTTAATTTTGCTGTGAATGATGTGGATTGCTAGTTTTGCATTTTGTGCAAAATCCTAAAAAGAAGGAAAAGAAGGGTTGTAATAGAACCTGGGTATTGTTAGCTGTCCAAAATTGCATGATGAGACAATTTTCATCTGATTGAGGGCAGGTAAAATGCAAATGTCTGCGCAATCATGTGTCTGAGAGCCTAGAAATGTCCCCAGAGCTGTGGAGGGCATTCCTGCTCCTCCATTCCCTGCCTTTGAACAGGGAATTTGTGTGGCTGTTGCTGTTTGACACAGCATTGTTCTTCAACAGGGGTCTGTTGCAAACCGCAGGTAGTCCAGGCCCTCAGAGTGTCTCTGAAAGATGAATAATACCCTGTTAGCATTTTAATTCCTCCCGTTTTTCTGCTGTACATAATGTTCTTACCTCCAACAGATCAAAACTGACATTAATTTTTATGGTAACAGATATTTCCCTCCTTCTCTCCTTCAGCTTTGTGTTTTTACAGTTGTACCACTCCCCCTTCTTTGGTGATGAAAACAACAAACCCCTCTTGTTGCCAAATGAGGTAAGCAAGGAGTTGTATAAATCCTTAATTTTTTTAACCTCATGACTTTCTTGGAATGCAGGTGATAATTGCAAATGTCCAGCTCAGGTGCTGCAGTTTAAAGGTGTTTCCCACCAGCAGGGCCACAGGTGGGAGATCTCTGTGTTGGGGTTGTGGAGGGGATTGTTTAAAGCTGGCAGAATGGTGGGATGGTTTGGTTGGGAGGCACCTCCCAGGCTGCTCAGATTGGGTCTCTGTTTGGATTGCAGACGTTTGAGAGGTCGGTGCAGCTCCTGGATCAGATCCCATCCTATGACACACACAAGATTGCAGTGCTCTACGTTGGGGAGGGCCAGGTGAGTGTGTGCAGGGTCCTGGATCCTTGTGGGGTGTTGGGAACCTCTCCAGCTGTGGGGTTTCCCTGCTCCAGCTGTGGGATGTGCCCTGCTCCTGCAGCAGCCTTCCTTTTCCTTAATTTCCTGTGCTAAAAATGAAACCCTTCTGTGGGGGCAGTCACCTGATCCCAGGAAGGGTCTGTGGTGCTGGTGCAGTGCTGCTGGCCCTGAGTGTGACACGTGCCATGTCCCTGTGTCCCAGAGCAACAACGAGATCGCCATCCTGTCCAACGAGCACGGCTCCTACCGCTACACCGAGTTCCTCACGGGCCTGGGCAAGCTCATCGAGCTCAAGGACTGCCAGCCTGACAAGATCTACCTGGGTGGCCTGGACGTGTGTGGGGAGGATGGACAGTTCACCTACTGCTGGCACGATGACATCATGCAAGGTGGGCTGGAGGGATGGTTTGTGTCTCCTCACCTTAACTGACCTGCATCCACACTGGTTCCTTCCCAGGAGAATGTGCTGGGCTCGGATCCCCTCCTGTTCTCTCTGTATTTTTATTACTGGCATGTGACCATTGCTGCTTTCCCAGCGCATCCTAAGGATCTCTGTGTTCCCTCTCCAGCCATTTTCCACATTGCTACTCTGATGCCCACGAAGGATTTGGATAAATACCGCTGTGACAAGAAGAGGCACCTGGGGAATGATTTTGTTTCCATTGTTTACAACGATTCTGGAGAGGATTTCAAGCTGGGCACAATAAAGGTAGGGGATTTTCCTCATGGGTGTGTTACAGCAGGAGCACAGTACCTGTGTGTGTACCCTCGTGTGTGTGGGTGTTACCCTAAAAACTGTGTGGGGATTATGGGGGGAGCTGTTGGCTGTGGTGGGTTTACTGCTGTGTGTTTATGGCGTTCTCAAACCATGATGCTGCCAGGGAAATGTTTCTGACTGGTGCATTGGCTTCTCCTCAGGGGCAGTTCAATTTTGTGCATGTGATCATCACCCCCCTGGACTACGACTGTAACCTGGTGACGCTGCAGTGCCGGAAAGGTGGGAGTGAACCTCAGCCCATGCTGTGCTGGGGGTTTGTGCTTCAGAAGTTAAAACTTCCAGGAGAAACTCTCTGGAACCAGTTTGCCCAGTTAGATCTGGGTTTGCCCTGCTCAGGTACCTTCTCTGGATTGCTCATGCTGTGTTCAAGCCCAGGACCCAGTACCAGCAGCAGAGCAGATCCCTCCCTCCATCAGGTCTTGGGAATGCTGGAGGACATGGGGGGTTCAGCAGTGCTGGGGCAGGTGTTGTACCAAAGGTGTTTCTGGCCACAGTTGGTTCCCTAAACTTTTATGGAGCAGCCAGGATTTGAGAGCCAGTTGTGTTAAACTGCTGAGCAGGTTCTGCTAGAGCAGGAGCTGTGGAGCTTGTGGGTACTTGGTTGATACAATTCCTCAGGTTTATTTGAATTAGATATTTAGTTACTGGCAACCTTTTGCTTCTTAACTGTCTTACAAGAATTTTTTCTTGTTCCTTTAAACTAAAGACATGGAGGGTCTGGTGGACACGAGTGTTGCCAAGATCATCTCTGACAAGAACCTGCCCTTCGTGGCCCGTCAGATGGCCCTGCACGCCAACGTGAGTACCCCCAGCTCCCTGAGCTTCTTGGCCCATCACCAGCTTCCAGGGAAACAGGCAGGGCATGCTAAAGCAAAGAAAAACTTTTCCACTTGACCTTGAAGCCAGAGTTGGCACCTGAGCAGTCCTAACTCAGCTGGATTGCAGTTGCCGTCAAACTGCTCTGAAAAATTTGACGAATTTTATTGTTGTGGTTCCATTAATGTGGCTCCTCTCTTTCCCTGCTTCTCCCCACCCTTCCCACCCCAGATGGCTTCCCAGGTCCACCACAGCAGATCCAACCCCACGGACACCTACCCCTCCAAGTGGATCGCGAGGCTGCGCCACATCAAGAGGCTGCGGCACCGGGTGAGTGCAGCTGCCCTGAGGGTGGGACTGGGCTGCACTGAGCCTCTGCCTGCAGCTGAGGCAGGTGAAACCAGCTGTCAGAGCTGGCCGAGTGACAGGGGGGCTGTGTGTACAGAGCTTAGAATCCAGCTGGTCATGGAATCAGAGTTTGGGTTGGAAGGGACCTTAAGGATCATCCAGTTCAAGTGTGGCAATGTCAAACAGTTTCACTGGCAGTAAGGGCTTTGGGAAGCTTAATCCTGGAATCCCAGAATCACTGATGTTGGAAAAGCCCTCCAAACCCATTGAGTCCAATGGATGTCCAATGCCCACCTTGTCCCCACCTCCAGGAATTCCTTGGGCACCTCCAGGGCTGAGGACTCCAAACCTCCCTGGGCAGCCCTTCCAGTGCTTGACCACCCTTCCCATGGGGAAATTCCTCCTGGTGTCCCATACCTGGACACAGAGTGGCACTGCCACAGTGTCCTGGTAACCTGCCCTGCCCAGATGGAGATTTGGAAGAATTTTGGAGAGAATGGAGCTCACCTGCTCTCCCTTGCCTTTCAGCTCCGTGAAGAGACGCAGTACCAGAGCCCTGGCCTTCCCCTGCAGCTGCACCCCTCTGCCCCCACAAAGCCCCCTCCCCAGATGCCCCAGGACCCCCCTCCCAGCTACGAGACAGGCCAGAGGAAGAGGCTGATCTCCTCCGTGGATGATTTCACTGAGTTTGTGTAGGGCCGGGCTCAGGGTGTCCCTGCAGGGACACTGGGGCCATGGAATTGTGTTCCCTGCCTGCTGCTCCCTGCACCTGCATGGACACAGGCACTGGGAGGCACAGCCTGGCTGCTCCTTGCATGTGGACTTGGCACTGAACCTGCCAGGAGCTTTGGGTGCCCCTGAGGATGGCACTGGACTCCCAGCAGAAGCTCCCAGAGGACCAACCCACAGTGTTTGGTTTGATTTGAGCTGTTTCAAAGCTTCTCTGTTGGGAAATTCCCTGCAGAACCTTTCTTTGGACTCCTTCCACAGCAGCTCCTGGTGGAAGCAGACAAAGGATGATACTCTGCAGATCCTCATGTGAAGGTACAGGAATTGTGGGATTTTTGAGACTTTATTTGGAATGAAATATGAAGTATTGAAAATCCAGTTGCTATTTCTGAGCACCCCAGAATCCCAGCTCCTCCCTGAATCTCGGGGCTGTCAGCACTTGGATTCTTCAGGCTCTGACTCATTCTGCTGCCAGCTCTGGAAAGAGTTAATTTGCATTCTCTCTTGCTCAGAATGCTGCTTAAGTTCCCAAGATTTGTCTTCATTTTGGCCAGCTGCAGAATTTCCCTGGCTGCAGGAATGCTGGGGTGTCTCACCCTTCCCCATGCACCTGATAAATCCCTTCTTGACTGCTGACAGGTCTTGGGGCATCATCTCCCCACGAGTTTTGCCTCTTCCCTGCCAGGGAGGCTCTCAGGGGAGGCTGAAGCAGCTCAGTTGGAGCTTTCAGGGCAGGTGGGCACAGCTGGAATGGGACTTGCAGCCCGTCCTGAGGCAAGGAGGGCACCAGACACTACAGCACCCAACTGGGAGGCACCTCATAAGCTGGACTATACTGTGAGAACTTCATCTCCTGCTTGCTCCGTGAGGGGGAAGCGTGGCTGTGGGAACGGCTGCCAGCAGGGAGATGAGGTGCAATGTGCACAATGTGGGACTGTGAAGGGACAGGTGAGGGACAGAGGGACAGCCCTCACCTGTGCAGGTGTGTGGGAACACCAGGTGTCCGTTGTGTTCGAGTGTTTATGAGTCATACAGGAAATAAAATATTTGATCAGTGCGGTCTGGATGTCCTGGGAAAGTTCCATATAAATCCTTCCTCCTATCCTGGTTTAGGTTCCCAGCCTGGTTTGCTCATGGACCACCCCCTACCCCTTGCAGTGTTGGACACACAAATTCCTGGCTGTGTTCCAGTCCTGGACTGGGATATTCCCTCTGTGCTGGGAGGGGACTCTGTCAGCTTTGTCCTTGTGCCACCCCCAGTACCACAGGTGAGCTCATTCATTAACACCACCCCTGACAGGCTGGAGGATTTTAGGAAGTGTCTTGTGCTGTGCAGGAGACCTTAATTAAAATTAAGGATGCAGAGAGAATGAGGGTGGGGTGGAGAGGAGCAGCTGGAGCAGGACAAAACCACCTGAGCCACGTTTCAGCAGTCAAGTGTTTATTTGACTTTGTCATTTTGTAAGAAACATCCCCACAGTTACAAAATACACCATTTTTGTTTGCAGTGAAATGCTGACCAGACAGGAACTGTTGGCATTTTGGTCACAATCATTGTTCTTTTAAAAAAACAAAAATTAGAAAAAATAAGGCACTTACAGAAGTCCCTCCCTCTCCCTTGGAACGAATGGATGGGGCTCTCATTTTTCATTTAAGCAGCTTGATCCTGATACATCACTGTGAGAGTCAAGGCAATAAATAAGACACCATCTCTTGGTGACTACAGACACAAAAATATACATTCAGGGGGACTGATGGGCTTTGAGTCAAGGTTATTGCTGTGAGGGTGTAACTCCATGGCTGGGACATGGAGGGGAGCCTGGGACCCTGCTGGAGCTGGCACAGGAGCTGCTGGAGCAGAAGTGAGAGTGCTGGAAGCTGTGGGTGCTGCCCACCACGCAGGGCTGGGCTTTTGCAGGGACTGGGGGGGCACAGCTGCTCCCCGTACTTCAGGGAAGTAGGGCAGTTGTCTGATCCCTTCCTGCTCCCCTGGCATCAGCAGGAGCACTTGGGAAAGGCACACACACCGAGTCACACACACACACAGGGCAGGGAACAGGCACTTGGAACAAACATCCAGATGGATTTGGGGAGCATCTTTGTTCCAGCTGCCCCTTAGCTTAGGAAGGGATGCTCAGAAACATTTGGGACCTGCTGGCTCCTCCTTCCCTCCTGCTCCCATCCTCTTCTAATGAGGATGCTCCAGCTGAGAACTGACCATCAGGAACTGAACTTTTTGGCTCTTCAAGACACTTCCAAGACCTGCTTGGTTTATGTGGGACCTTTCAATCACTGAATATTCCCACAGAGCCCTTGGGGTGGCTGGATCTACACCCCTGGTGCTCCTTACAGGTGAGACGGGCTGTGCCAGGGCAGGGCTGTGGGGAAAGGAGCTTTGGAGCTGAAGGGATTCCAGCCCTGGGGGCATCCCAGCTCTCTGGGACACCTCACCACTGCTCCTCTTACTGCCTTGCTCTGGGGACATGGCACTGGCCCTGTCACCAAAATGGAGTCAAGGACATGAGCCTGGTGCTGTGCTGCCTGGGAAGTTAAAGAAACAAAAAACCCAAGGCAAATAGTGTTCTAGCTCTGGCTTCAAAACCAGGGTTTTTTCTGAGCACAAAGCTGACCAGCACCTGGTCCCAGCCCAAGGCTCAGCCTCCTGCCTGCTGCAGGCACCTCCCTGTCCCACTCTGGGCCCCTCTCTGCCCTTTCCCCCCCGTCCTGGTGACCAGGATTGCATTTCTCCCCTCTCTGCACTCCACTTCTCTGTGCTCCCTGCTCTCCAACACCTCCATGCTGACCAAGCACCACCTCATTTGTCTTCTCCTGCCCTCATCCCTCTGCAACCTTTCCACAACATCTGTCCTGCACAGCACCTGAGCTTTCCACAGGTAACTGAGACCTGTCCCAAAGGGACCCCAGAGCAGCCAGTGTCCCCTGCAGCCACCCTGACTCACACGGCCAGGGGAGCACAGGGACACTGGAATGAAATCTTCTCAAGTATCCAACACAGCTGGGGGCTGGAGGGGAGGCTCAGGAGGGCATGGAGCAATGGAAGTGCTTTAGGAGCCTCCTCTCTCCACCTGGATAAGCCTCCCTGCCCTGGGAAGGTGCTTCCAGGCCCACCAGCACCAGAGGCAGCTGAACCTGAGGCCCCTGCCCTGCAGCTCTGCCCTCCTCAGCCTTCCTTCCAGCCTCTCACCTGTCCAAAGCACGGAGCAGGTTCTGGAACACACAGAGGAGCCCACTGGGGGCTCTTCCCCATCCACCTGTGGCCACTGCCCCGAGCCAGCCCAGGAGAGCACACGCACCACACACACACAGACACCCAATCCTTATATACACGGGACATTCCCAGGAAGAAGCACTTAATACATCCTTTAAATAACTCTGACAATAGTGTTCTGTCTCCTATCTACATGTTTCAAACACGGTACCGATGCTATGAAAATATAGCAAACATACAAAAATATATACATTTAAAAACCAAACAAACCCCGTATAAATTACTTACAATAGCCATAAGGTGAAATGGGGCTGAGGAGGGGAAGGCAGCCCCTGGGGGGCTTCAGGCACCCCCAGGCTGTGATCTGGGGGGCCCCATGGCACAGGCCAGCTGTAGCCCAGCAGCTGTAGCCCAGCACATGGTGAATCCCAGCTGGCAGGGCTGGAGGGAGCCCAAAAAAAGCTCCCTCAGGGCTCCACCTGCCTCCTTTGTGCTCAGGGAAGGCGCTGGCACTGCTGCCCGAGCTGGGGCTGCGCTCCCCTCCTCCCTGCCCATTTCAATTTATGATTTAAACAAACAAAATACTGCTTTTGTGATATATTATCCCATTCTTAGCTCGCACGTGTCACTGGTAGCCGAGGAAAGCCTTGTTTAAAGTGCTGGGCAGTACATAGGAACAAGTAAACCAAAAAAAAAATACATATACTTAGGGCAATACATTCCTTGGGTTAGAGAAGCCAAGCAGCCAGCGGCGCCTGCACCCCGGGGCCACAGTGGGGGGACAGGGCAGGTGGGGACCACAGTGACACCAGCACGTTGGGAACCCCACGCTGGGAGTTGGGAACCCCACACTGGGAGTTGGGAACGCCACAATGGGAGTTTGGGAACCCCACAATTGGAGTTTGGGAACCCCACGCTGGGAGTTGGGAACCCCACGCTGGGAGTTTGGGAACGCCACAATTGGAGTTTGGGAACCCCACGCTGGGAGGTGGCTGAGGCAGCCCAGGGGTCTCTCGTCCCCAGCTCGCTGCAATGTCCTTTGTTTTAAATATTGGATTTCTTTAAATACAAATAATAGTACCAATTTCTGGAGGATAAAAGTAGCCAATACTGGAAATTAACTGCTCTGGGTGTAGATAGCATTTCTCTATATATCTATTTACGCTTAAAAAACAAGGAGGGTTAAATACCTTCTCGAAAGCTGTCGCTTTCCTCCACAGTGCGTCTGGTCGACAAAAATCCAAGACTTGGTTCAAACCTTCAAGGCCTGGGGCTCTCCTTTCCCTTTCCCACCCGGCACAGCCAGCAGGGAAGGGGGGGAGCTTTGTCCCGTCCCCCTGTGCCCACCCCAGTCCCACCTGTGGCCGGTTGTAGCCGGGCCATTGAACACCCTGTGAGCCAGCAGGGACCTCCTGCACCTGCTCACGCCCCGGGGGAAGGCTCGGCCTTCTCCCCGTCCATCTCTACCCCTGGAACACTCCCTGGGGCCGTTTCTGGAGGGCCGGTGGCCGTGCCAGCGGCGTGGCCGTGCCAGCGGCGTGGCCGGAGCCCCCTGTGCCCGGCCGGCCCAGCCGCCGCGGCAGCTCCGGGCGGGCACAGCCCACCCAACAAAGCCCTGCCAGGGCATCGCTCCCGCACCCCGTTACTTCACCGTGGGGTGCACCCGGTTCTTGGCCCGCAGGGGCCGTTTCCTCCTGGTCGCGCAGGGCTTGCCCGCCGTGCCCGCGGCCGCGCTGACCCCGCGGCTGGCTCGCAGCAGCCGCCCGGGCACGGGTACGGGCACGGGCACGGCCCCGGCACAGCGCGGCGACAGCGGCTCCGTGCCCGGCGCCTCCGGGGACGGGCCCTGCTCCGGGCCCCCCTCGGGCCCGCGGTGCCTCCTGCGGGCGCGGCGGCTGCGGGAGAACTCGAGCAGGTGCTCGATGCGGGACACATCCTCCGTCACCTGGTTGACGCGGTCGAACTGCGCCAGCAGCATCTCGAAGAGCGAGAGGAGCCGCTGGATGTCGGCGTCCACCTCCAGGCTGTCGCGGGCGCTCAGCACCAGGCTCAGCCCGTCCAGCTGGCTGGAGGACGTGGAGGTCCTGGAGCTGTCGGAGGCGGCGCTGGGAGTGGGGCCACGGAAGGACTTGGAGTCGCTGGAGTCTCGTGAGGGCAGCGGCTCCATCCCCTCGAACCTCACCTTGTGCCGGAACTGGGGGGGAGAGGAGAAAGGGGCAGCATTAGGGCAGGAAGCTCCAAACAGCTCCAGGGCAGCTCCAGCCACTCCTGGTGTGACAGGCATGGGCTGGACCCCAAATAAAGCCACGTGGGACTGTGGGGCTGAGAATGGGCAGCTGATGCCTGTACACTTCCTCATCTCTCTTGGGCCCCCAGGGTGGCCACTGCTCCTACCCTTGCCTGCCAGAGAAACCCGGCTGCAGGAAGGAGCCAGAGGCAGGGAAAGGCTAAGGATGGCGGGTGCTGCTCTGTGTCACCACGCCCCTTCTCCTCAGAGACCCCAGGCTGGCCTCCCCCAGGCTGGCCTCACCTCCTTGGCTTTGCTGAAGCCCATCCACATCTTGAGCCTGCGCATGAACAGCTCGACCATCTCGTAGTCCTGGGGCTCGAAGGCGGGCCGGTAGAGCTCGAAGTGCATCTCGCGGTAGCTGTGGATCAGCACCACCGCCAGCAGCCGCAGCACGACCCACGCCTCCAGCACCACGTAGGAGGTGCAGAAGAGGCAGTAGAGCCCCGAGGCCTCGGGCAGGCAGGGCCGCAGGCTGGCGCTGCCCCGCAGCAGGGCCAGCAGCAGCAGGAGGCTGCTGCCCACGCTGCGGAAGGACTCGGAGGAGGAGGAGAAGAGCTGAGGAGGGACAGAGAGATGGGTGAGAAGGGAACACAGCAAAGAGTTCTCCTGACCTCCAATATCCCCTCCCACAATGGCCCACAAATGGGCTGGGGCAGGGACAGCCCCTGGCCAAAGGTGCTGGCAGCAGGACGGGCACAGAGTGCCCAGGGGCTTTGCTCATGTCATGCCAGGGAAAAGGGGCAGCAGGAGCACCAGCAGCCCCTCTGTGAGGAGGGGGACCAGAGTGCTTACCAGGAAGCCGAGCTGGGCGTAGGCCAGGAGGAGGAGGGCGAAGGCCACCCCTGCAGCCATCAGCTCCTTCACGGACTTCTGGAAGGTCTTCCCAAACACTGACCACTGCCGGACGAAGCGCAGCTGCTGGGCAGCCTGGAGGGGAGAGGAGGCAGTTACAGACATACCCCATAGCCCAGGAAGGGTGAGAAACATGTGAGAAACCCAAACCCCAGCAGAGCACAAACATCCCAGCCTGCAGGTTCCCTGCAGACAGACCCATCTGACTGAATTCCCCAAGGGAATCAAGGCCCCAGAGACCCAAAGTGCCCAGCACAGACACAGGTGGCCTCCCTGCCACCCCGTCCCCTGGCAGGGCTGTGCAAGGGTGACAAACACAGCAAGACCAAAGCACCCAGCACCCACGTGCAGCTCCCCCAGCCCTCTGTACCTGCACGGTCAGGAGGAAGAGGAGGGACGCGGCCAGGCTGCTGAAGACAGAGCTGAGGAAGGCCACCTGGTAGAAGTTGGTGAAGCCCCTGCGGTTGCTGAGGTACCTGAGCCACTGCTGGTCAGCCAGGGTGGCCTGGCTGAGGTGCACCAGCACCGTGCACGTGGTGAGCAGGATGAAGAGCCACTGGCTGTAGTTGCCCCACAGGGTGAAGTAGGCTCTGCCTTCCTTCTTGATGGCCAGACACTCTGACACCACGAAGTAAACCACAAACAGCATGAGGAACACCTGGGGGAGGAACAGAGCAGTCACCAGGAGAGGTGATGGAGACATGACCAGGAGAGGAGGAGTGGAGAAGGTACCAGGAGATGAGAGGACAAGCCCTGACTGCTGTGCTTGCACCCAGGACAGCAAAATCCCCCCAAACCAGGCCAAGTTTCACCACTGCACACCTGCGGCACCCCCTGCATCCTGCCCTGCCCTCCTCGCTCATCCAGCACCCCAATCCCTGCTGAAGGCCCCCAGTGCCCACACCCAGTGCCCCTGTGGCAGGGTGGCAGCGCCCAGGGGCACTGGGCTCTGCTGACACCCACCCAGGCAGGGTGACAGATGTGGGGACAGGCAGAGCAGCTTGAGCCCACAGTGCCCAGGCTGGGTGAGGGTCCCCAGAGCCCCCCAGCAGAGGGCAGGGGGTGCAGGGGAGGCCCCACACTGACCATCATGAGCAGCTGCAGGGTGACCCCCGTGCTGAGGCGCAGCAGGGGGAAGGGGCTGATGGTGACGGCGGCGATGGCCTGGCCGGCCCCAGGGAACTCCAGGCGCAGGGTCAGGGCCACGTGCAGGTCCACGCTGGGGTTGTACTGCAGCAGCTCCACAAACACTGCCCGGCTCCTGCAGGGGCACAGCACCAGCTCAGGGGCCACTCCTGGGGGGGACACGGGTCCTGTGCCCTGTGACACCCCAGCAGCACTGCTGAGAGCCCAGGTGGCAGCAGGACACTCTCCCTGCCCTGTCACACTCACATGTTGTCGATCCACGTGTGCTGCTGCAGGAACTCCAGCTGAGCCCTGCTCTCCTCCAGGGAAGGGCCCAGCTCCTGCACGTAGCCACTGCTGTCGTAGAAGGAGATGTAGCCCCAGTACCAGATCCTGCAGAGGAAGAGGAGCTGTGGGTGAGGCTGAAGGACACTGGCTGCTCTCCTGCGTGGCAGGCCAGGATCTGGTGTGCAGATGCAGACCCTGCCCCTCAGGATTTATTTCACAGGACAGATTACAGGGGTGCATTGATCCCCTTCAGTGCTCCCAACCCCAGAAGAGCCCCAAGCCCTGTGGTGGCCCACAGCTGCATGGAGATGATGCCTCTGGCGACAAACCAGAGAAGAAACCAAGTGTGATTTATGTCCTGCCCGGGGTGCAGGATAACCTGCTGCCACCCCTTGAGCAGAAATCTGGGCTGCTGGCTTCCCCTGCCCTGTCTGTGCCCTGGAAGGAGCAGAGTTGATCCCCTGTCCCTGGGCCCCAGAAGAGCACAACGCTGCTGCTCAGGCCATTCAGAATATCTATATCCATCCCCCCTTTGCCAGGCTCAGGGGCTGAGGAGAGGGCTGGGAACAGCCCAGGACACTGTAAAGACCTTGGAGAGGTGTGCAAGGGTCCCTGGAGGAGGAGCAGGGCTGGCAGCAGGGCTGGCAGCAGGGCTGGGGCAGGCAGGGCAGCCTTACCCTGCCAGGTCGGGTGCTGAGTGTGCCCACGCCGCCGTCCCGTTCCCGGCTGGGCTCTCCCAGCCCACGCCATAGTCAGCAGTGGCAAAGCTGTGCTGGTCAGTGCAGCTCCTCTGGGCACTGCCCATGCCCTGCAGGATGTCCTGGGCACTCTGCTGGCACTCAGCTGCAATGAGACCACCCTGTGAGCCCAGCATGGAGCTCAGCTTCCCACCCCTCCAAACCCATCCCACCAGGGCCCCAGGGTGAGGGAATGGGCATGCTCTAGTGAGGGATTCAGGAAAGGATGGATATTAATAATAAAAGTAACTGTCCAATTTAGGAGTCATGATACAGCCATGCCTCCAAGTCAGAGTGGATTAGCTGGTACAAGTGGAGGAGAACAGAGACATCCCAACTGGCCCTGGGTAACTGGGGACCTGCACTCTGGATACATCACTGGCTTCAAACTGCCAGAGGGCAGGGTTAGATGGGATATTGGGAAGGAATCTTCCCTGGGAGGGTGAGCAGGCCCTGGCACAGGCTGCCCAGAGAAGCTGTGGATCCCTGGCCGTGCCCAAGGCCAGGAAGTGTTAGGTGTCCCTGGATGGACTTTAAGGTCCCTCCCAGCCCAAACCATTCCATGATCCACTGCCCCAGCTCATGTGTGCAGAGCAGAACCACTGCCTGCCCAAGCTGTGCTCCTCCCTCAGCCCCACTGCACGCAGAGCTGTCCCTGCAGGACTGTCACCTGGCAGAGTGACAGCAGTGCCACCCTCCCTGCCCTGCCCTGCCCTGCCTCCCTCCCTGGTACCTCCGTGCAGGCGGAGCTGCCGCAGCCGGGCCGTCCCCAGCGTGGTGCTGTGGCTCTCCTGCCCAGAGCCGTTGTTGTACAGGTACGGCAGGAACACCTGGGACATCCACACCCAGAACTGATCCGACCTGCAGGGGCAAGGTGTGACATTGCTGAGTCCAAGTTCCAGGGGCTTTGGGGCACAAACTGATGTGCACTGAGAGCCCAGGGCTCTGCAGGGACACAGAACAGCACAACAATCCCAGTGCCAGGCTGGGCTGCTGGGAGCTCCCAGGGCTGTGGAAAATCAGCTGGGAGAATTGAATCCAGTCAAACTCATGAGCAGAGTGAGGAAAGGCAGACTGGCCACGATGCCATTTCTGGCTCTCATGACCCTGTTCATGGCTACAACTTGCAACTAAATTCTGGAGACAGAGAAACCCTTGTGAAAGATCAACATCAGCTCCCACAGCCCCTTCCCACTGGGGAAACCACTACACCTCAGAGGAATTAAACCTCTCAATCCCCAGAGGCCCCTCTGCTCTCCAGGGCAGCAGCAGAACCACAAACAGGAGCTGCAGAGTGCCCAGCTCCCCATGGGCACCAAGGAACCTCCTATGGGACAGAGTGTGGAGCACAAGCCCAGGAGCCGACCCCCCTGCCCCCCCCAGGGGCTGGCAGGACCTCTTGATGAGCAGGAAGTCGTTGCTGCCCAGCTGCTGCTTGATGGAGCTCTGCAGGAGGAAGGCCCGGCTGGTGCGGGAGGCGTCCCCGTAGTTGGTGAGCAGGACCACCAGCAAGAACATCATGTAGATGAGGAAGTTCTGGGAAGCAAAGGGTAAAAATGGGATGGCATGGAAGGGCTGGATCCCCATCCTGCAGCAGAGCAGTGCTTTCCATAGCCATGCAACAGCATCAGACCCAGAGGCTGAGAAACTGAGGCAGGAGCTGGAGCCAAGCACTCAGAGCATCCCAGCCTGACTGGGAGGGCCCACACTCAGATGTGTCTGAGCCCTGGGCACCAGGCAGCAGCAGATGTCCCACCTTGAGCATCCTGTGCAGCAGCTTGACCTTCCTGGCCTCCTCCTTGGCCTGGAAGAGGGCAAAGCCCTGCGGGGGCCGGACCTTGCTGATCCTCTCGGACACGTGCTCCACGCAGGGCTGCTCCACCAAGGTGTCATCCTCCTCTGGGTGCAGCCTCTTGGCAACCAGGGAGAAATAGAGGGCTTCCAGCAGCACCTGGGGCACAGGGAGAGAGCTGAGCCTGCAGGGAGCTGGGCCACCTCAGCATCCCAGCAGCAGCTCCCTTGGCACAGCCAGCACGGCACAGCTCCTACCTGGACCTTCAAAACCAAGTGCCACCAGCCCTGCCACCAGCCCTGCCTCTGGTGTTCACATCCCACCCTTCCTGAGGGGTGCAGGGATGGGAGAGACCATTCAGTGCCCACTCTGACCCCATTTCTTTGTGCAAGGCCTTGTCAAGCATGGGAAGGGGATGCCCAGGGCTTTGAATGGTAGATTCACCATGCCTGGAAGTGTTCAAAACCCACAATGGGTTTTGATGTGGATGTGGCACTTGGGGACTTGGATTAGTGGCGAACACGGGGGTGGTGCTTGATGGACTTGATAACTTTAAAGGGCTTTCCCAACCTTAACAATTCCATGACTGTGATCAGCAGCTGGACACGTTAATCCCACACACAGGTCAGTGCACTCGTGCCACGCTCACCTTCAGGGGCTCCCAGACCAGGAACGATGCCAGAAAGCTGAATATCCCTGAGATGAGCCACATGAGGGCCACGCTGGAGGAGAAGCCCACCCCGATCCACACGGAGACGCCCGCGGCGGCGGCCAGGAGCAGGAGGCTGATGCCATGAGCCAGCAGGGAGCACCAGGGAGGCAGCAGGCGCTTCCTGAACGTCTGCTCTGCAACTGGGGGCAGCAGGAGGAGCAGGGAGAGCGGTGTGAGCATCGCTGCAGAGGGCCCGTGGGCACAGGAGGGGTGGGCTCAGCGCTCATCCCAGCACAGAGCTGCCACCAGCCCTGGAGGGGTTTGGAGGGACCAGCCCACACATTCTGCAGGGAGCAGAGCAGAGCTCCCCAGGGGACACTGCAGGCACTGGCACAGCACTGTGCTGGCCCAGGCCTCACTGAGATCCAGGCTCCAAGAGAAGCTGCAGGAAATAGCAGCGATATCCCAGGCAGGGAGCAGCCCTTCCCAAGGCTCCTTTTGTGTTTTATTTCCCATTTACCCCACAGAGCTGTACTGTGGGATGGGCCCTGTCCCCTCACACCCCGGGGCACACCCCGTACCTGTCCAGGTGGACTTGGCTGATCTGCTCACTTCCCTGGCAGGAGGTGCCACGCTCTGCCCCTTGTCGTTGAGCCTCTGCATCATGACAGCCTCCACCTTCTCCCCAAACACACTGGACCTGCCAGGCACAGGGGGAACTGCTGAGAGCTGTGCCTCTGCTGGCCCTGTGCCGAGCAGGCTGGCACCAAGGGGGCTGAATGCCAGTGCCAGCACCAGGGCTGGGACATCCCTCACGTCCCAGGGCACAGACACTGCTGTGTGTCTCATGGTCAGGGCCTGACTGTCCCTCCCCGCCCCTGGCTGGCCACTCTGCAGTGCCTGGGGGCTGCCAGCCCTGGGGGTGCTGGTCAGGGTGGCCAGCAGGGAGTACTGGGCTTGGTAACACTACAGAGATTTGGGGAGAATCCCCTTCTCCCTCCCATCAGTGCCATGAAGGGAGCTCTCATCCCAGCACTTTGCCCAAAACTGCTGGAGCCACAGTTGTGGCCTTAGGGGATGCTCCAGGTGGCTCCTGGAAGGGTGGCAGTGAGTTGTGGCTGTGGGGGCTGCAGGAGCCAGGGCCAGCAGGGACAGAGTGACCCCTGAAAGCATCCCAAAGGCAGCTCAGCCCAGCTGGGTGTGAGGGCAGGGGGTGGGAGGCTCAGCCCTGAGGGGCTCTGCTCCCCAGACACTCACAGGCCTGAGATCAGATCTGTTTCTGCCCTCATGTACGGCCCCAGGTCCTGGGAGATGCCGCTGGCTCCGTCTGCCAGGATCTGCCGGATCAGATCCTCATCTGGGAAGGAGAGAGCACAGACAGGGTTGGCAGGAGCTCAGAGCTCAGCCCCCAGCACCACCCCAGGGCATGGCTGAGCACCTGCTGGAGCTGGGGAGGAGGAGGAGGAGGCTCCCAGCCATGTCCTTCCCCCAGGACAGCCCTCCCCTGCACCCTGTCCTCCAGCTCTGTCCATCCCAGCTTGCCCACAGAGCTGGGCAGTCAGAGCTGCTTCAGAAAGCCACGTTCTCATCCAGAGCCTCAGGGACACCCTGTGGCTTTGAAACCAGCGAGGCAGTGCTGGCTGCTTGCAGCATTCCCATGGGAACACACCTCTCCTGGCTCCCACTCTGCTGCCCAGCAGGATTTCTGTTTTTCCAGACTACAAGCAGACACAACCCTCTGCCCTGCCCTTTGGGTGCAGCCAGAGCTGATGCAGCAGCTGTGCCCGGGCCAGGGGCTCACCTGAGGCTGAGAAGTAGCGGGGCTGGCCCTGGTGGTGGATGCCCAGGGACAGGGTGTCCTCCTCGGGGGCCAGGGGCGCCTCCAGCCCCAGGTGGCGGCTGGCCCGGCCTCTCTTCAGCCTCTGGATGGTGTTGCCCATGATGGAGGAGTCACTCAGCAGGTCTGGCCAGCTGAGCAGGGCCTCGCTGGAGGGCCAGGGCACCAGGCTGTGGGGAAACGGGAATGGGCACAGTCAGAATGAGGGGAGCAGAGAAAATGAACCTGGTGGGACTGCAGAAACAGCTGTGGGAGCCCAGCCCAGCCCAGCCCAGCCCAGCAAAGCACAGACTGGAGCTCTGCTTGCTCCATCTCCAGAAACCCACTCACCTCTTGGAGTCCTCCAGGAACAGATCTGTTTTGGTTTGCTCAGAGAAGGCCTGCAGGGAACAGGAAGGTTTCAGGAGCATGACACAGGTGTGTGCCTGGTCAAAGCTGGGAACACCAGGGGTCACTGAGCTGCTCCCAGCCCTCCAGGAGCCTGCCCAGCTGCGGGGAGGGAAGCACCCACCTCTGCCTGGAGCCCGGGGAAGGTGGGGAAGGAGCTCTCAAGGATTGAGGAGTCCAGGTAGTTGTCGATCTCCAGGGACTGCTGGTCTGAGTGGGTCACGGTGTGGCTGATGGAGACCTGCAGGGCACACCGGGGGCACAGAGGTGACACTGCCACTGAGATCAGCCACACGGCCATCTCCTCTGCCCCCACACACCTGCAGCCACACGTGCCACAGCCAGGGCCACCCAGGCTGTCCCAGCTACAAGCCCCGAGGCTGAGAGCTTTCCCTGAGTGCTCTCAGCAGCATCAGCCCCTGAGCTGCTCATCAGCCCCCAAGCACTGGCTGCAATACTTAATGGAGCTGCTAATTGTGCTTAACTAGTCGGTAAATAAGTCCCCAGCTAATCCCTGCCCAGCTGCCTCAGCCAAGCTTTGCCCAGGGCAGGCATCAGAGAGGCTCCACTGAGCAGCTCCTGGCTCCTGCCTTGGGCATTTGGGTGCCTAAACAGCTTCTAAAATCTGTCTTTTGGTGCCTGGGCACTGACAGAGGCCAGCAGTGATCTGAGGAAGGGAGGCAGAGGCCAGGGAAGGGTCTGGCCCTGGAGCAGCACAACCAGGCAAGTGCAGAGCCCAGCTGGAGGAGAGAGGTCCCAGGAAAGGCAGAATTCAACCTGGTGCTTCCCACCCACCTGAGCAGCCTGCAGCCATCCCCCCTCCTTACCTTGCCACGAGCCATCCGGAACAGAAAGAGAATGACCAGGTAGAGAGGGTACACCACCACGCTGGACACCAGGCCCACAGCCACCGTGTCCACGCTGACAGGGAGCAGGCTGGACACAGCCACGTTGCTGCAGGGAGGGAGCACAGACACGGTCAGCAGCAGCACTGGGGCTGCCAGGCAAGCAAGCAGCAGACAACAGCGCACAACCAGGAATTCCAGATGTGCACAGAGGGAAATGGGCCTGGAAACCAAAATCAGGCTGGTTTGGGTCATCCATCATCCATGTCCTGGTCCAAGAGTCCTTAGAATGGGGAGGGCACATCCAAGCAAGGAAGCTCTTCCCAGCAGAGGGAAAATGTGTCCTGCCCCAAGGGGACAGGCAGGGTGGGACTGGCTGGGGACACACCTGAGATGGACACTGCCCACCACACCCTGCACACACCTGAAGTGGACACTGCCCACCACAGCAAACACACCTGAGATGGACACTGCCCACCACACCCTGCACACACCTGAAGTGGACACTGCCCACCACACCCTGCACGCACCTGAGATGGACATTGCCCACCACGCCGTACCACACGGCGTTGGCGCAGAGGAAGAGGAAGATGAGGAGGCAGCAGCAGGTGGCCCTCTGGACGCGGGTGAAGCGGGAGCGGGGCGGGCGGTCCCACAGGGACAGCCACACGTGCTTCTCAAAGAAGCCACGCTGCAGCTCCGCCACGAAGATCCGCCAGAAGCTCCTCAGCTCGCTCTCACCTGGAGACAGAGGGACATGCTCAGGGTGGCTGAGCTGGCCACATCCATCCCAGACACTTCAGAGTACCCACACTTCATCCACAGGGCTCCAGGTCTGAGGATGAGGGGCTGGAAAAGCTGCCCAGCAGAAAAGGATCTGGGGGTGATGGGCTGAACATGAGCCCAGCTGTGTCCAGGTGGGCAAGAGGCCAATGGAACCTGGCTTGTACCCCAAGGCAGTGCCTGTCCCTTGTGCAGGGCATTGCTGAGGAACCTCCAGTCCCAGGGCCAGTTCTGGGAACCTCACAAGAGGAAAGAGCAGGAGGGGCTGGAGCATGTCCAGAGCTGGGGAAGGGGCTGGAGCACCAGGAGCAGCTGGGGGAGCTGGCAAGGGGCTCAGCCTGGAGAAAAGGAGGGGCCCAGGCAGCAGAGATGAGAAGGAGCCAGGGGATGTGGGGCACTCACTGGCAGCAAACACCTCCCTCTCCACCAGGCCATCGTTGTCCTCGCTCTCCACTGACAGCCAGTCGTTCACCAGGAAGAAATAGCTCTTGCTGCTCTGCAGGTCCCGCACGATGACGTGCTGCAGGTACCACGAGGGGCTCAGGCCTGAGCAGGGACACACAGAGCAATTATTGCATGGCACACATTCCCTGAGTGAGCCCGTGAAGCTGAGGGGCCACATGAGCACCGTCAGAGGGACAGTGACATCACTGTCATCGATGGGCACTGCACAGCACCCTGAGGGAAGCGTGGCACAGCCGCCTCACCCTGAGGTGACATTTATGGTCACAATGCACAGCACACAGCATCCTCTGTGTCTGGCCAGTCTGTGAGGAGTTGCCCCGCAGTGTCCCCCCATTCCAGCAGTCACCAGGGGCCAGCTCCCCCAGTGCAGGCCCCTCCGTGTCCCACCTTTGTTGTCGTGCCAGATGCGGATGCGGCAGACGCTGCCCAGGCTGCGCTCCGTGGCGATCTGGAACACGTCCAGGCTGTTGCGGTGGAAGGCGTTGTCCCCATCCAGGTGTCTGTGGCCACTCTTGTTGTCCACCCCGTAGAGGGCGATGCCCACGTGGGCCGTGGTACCTGCAGGGAAGGAAGGGGCTCCCTCAGGGAAGCCCACCCGAGGTGCAGCTGCTCCCCAGCCCTGCCTGTGACAGCTCTATCTACAAACCAGACCCTGAAGGGAAGCCAAACTTTGAGCCTGGCTGCTGTTGGGAAGGATTCAGAACAAAGTGATGGGCCCTGGAGGACAGCAAAAGGAACCATCCAAAGGGCCAGCTGGGCAGGAGAGGGTCAGAAGTGAGGAACAACCTCTGCCTCTGCAACCACAGCCCAGTCAGGGAGGACAGGATGGGGGGATTTCTCTCCTGGGTGGTTCCTTCCAGCAGCAATTGCTTGTGCCACCACAATGGCCAGGGGTGGAGCAGCCTGGGCTAGTGGAAGGTGTCCCTGCCCATGTCAGGAGTTTGGAACCAGAAAGTTTTTGAGGAACCTTCCAACCCCAACCATTCTCTGACCTGCCCCATCATCACACAATAAACCCTGGGAATGCTGTGGGGGGCCCTGGCCTGAAGCTGCAGCTCTGGGTCCTGCAGGGAGTGTGACGTGCTGAGGTGGGACCTCAGGTGGGCTACAGGTGTCCCCTTGGAAAGCAGGCACAGCAGCAGGCTGTGGGCTCACCTGAGCCTCTGCCCCAGCCCGTTTTCACCAGGATCTCGTATTTGTACATCCCGTTCTTGCCGCAGAAGGGGATCACCCCCACGCGGTGCAGGTCGATCATGTCCAGCTTGTGCACGATCAGCGCGGCCACCGAGTAGGTGACGAAGCACACAGCACACGTCAGCAGCACGATGTAGTTCAGCCCCGGGCCTGGAGCCTGCACAAGAGAGAAGTGTTGAAAGGCCAGCCCAGGAGGATCCCCTTCCCATTCCCATTCCCATTCCCATTCCCATTCCCATTCCCATTCCCATTCCCATTCCCATTCCCATTCCCTGCCTCCTTCCTGGCCATGGCCCCACTCACAGCCGCGGCCCCGCAGCTGCCAGGAGCTCCCTGCTCCTGCTCACGTCACAGGGACACAGCCAGGCAGGGCTGGATGCCCCTGGGAAGCAGGGAGCAGCTGGCAGGTGCAGCTCTCTGGGATCAAACAGTGCTGGATGACAGCTGGGAGGAACCTCTGGCATCTCCCCAGGAGGGGAGCACAGTGCGAGGTGTCCAGGCCAGGGACTAAAGCCATCTGCAAAGGTCTGTTTCCAGGCAGGATTCCCAACCAGGGGACACAGCTTCCCCCGAGCTGTGCCCATCTGCACCTCCCAAAGGCTCCCAGATGCCTGTGCTGCTGCCAGCTTGGACATGAAACCAACAGGAGCCTATGGCTTTGCTCCAGGTGACAACAACCTGTCCTATGTGTGACAGCACTGCACTGCCTCTGCTTTGCTGTACTCACGGGAAAGATGAACTGGACAGAGTTTGGGGGCACAAACAGGCTGGCCCCAAAGGCTGTCAGGTGCTGGGTTAGGCACACGGCCTGGTCCGGCCTGGTCTCCTCCAGGGGGACAATTCCTTCTGTCTTCCAGCGCTTCTCCTGCTCGCTGAAGTACTGGCACAGGGACGTGTACAGCCCCAGGGTCACCTCCACTGCCGACCAGCTGAAGTGGTTGGTGATGTTCAGGTAGTATTTCTGGATGGGGTCATCCGTTCTGGGGAAGGGGAAGAGCAAGGAGATGACTCCCCGGGCTCCTGAAGGGACACCAGCCCCAGTCTGCTGGAGGTGTGACAACAGAAAGCTTCCAGCCACAGGGGCAGGGATGCACTCAGAGAGGAGGAAAAGCCCAGTGGATGTGGTGTAATTTACACCTTTTGGCTGTGCAGGTACTCAGGGGCTCCACAGACCACCTGAGCACCCCTCACACACACCCACAGCACAGCCTGAGGCTGACAGGGAGGCTGCTCTCACCTGGGTGAGGTGAAGAAGGTGTAGAGCTTGTGGTCACTTCCAGCCAGGGCGTCCAGGCTGATTCTCTTGGAGGCAGAGCAGTTGTGCTCGTTGGGCTCGGGCTCGTGATGGAGATAGGCCATGATGAAGGGCTCGGGCTCACTGGCCAGGTAATGCTCTGTGGGGAGGGGAAGAACAGAAAGGGCATTAAAAACCCCGGGCAGAGTCAGCCACAGGTCTGGGGCTCAGGGAAGAAGGAATGCAGAGCTGTGGGAGATGCTTCTCCAGACTGTGGTCCCTCAGTGTGCACCTCAGAGGGTCCCTGAGCACTGGGTACCACTGGGCCTGCCTGGGAGAGGGACTGGGCAATGCCTCCCAGGGCTAATGAGGCTCAACAGAAGGGCTGGGAAAAGCAAAAGGCTTCTCAGAGCCAGAATCCATGAGCAAGGATGACACTGGGCATGGAGATTGTCCAGGACAGCCAGAACCTCGACCGTGCAGTGTGGAACCTGCTGCTGGCACCCAGCATCCCCTCCCACACTGGTTATCCCCCACACCCAGCCCTCCTCTCCAACAGGAAGCACCAACAAAGAGATGGATTTGTCTGCCCTACCATTGAGGACTCTGTAGGTGAGCTGAAAGTGCAGTCCTGCTTCCCTGTTGTTGCTCTCCATGATCACAATCAGGTTCACGGACGATCTTGCCTCGATGACCTCAGTGCCAGCCACGAGATTGTCGGGCTCTGTGCTGTTTGAGACCATCACAGTGATGGCTTTCTCAGAGTCCAGGCTCCCGATGGGGATCTGCACCCCGTTGTGTGTCTGGAACTCCATGGAGGCCACCTTGGTGGACACGGTGTAGTTGCTGATGTAGCCAAAGGGGAAGGGATTGGAGTCCACCTGGAACATGACTTGGATGACATCCGTCAGGTTGGAAAGGGTGGAGTTGAAGGCCTGGGGGATGGAGAACTGGCAGTTTGGTGTGTTTTCGTAGCACAGCAGGTTAAAGGGGTCAGACCTCTTGCCTGTGGCCTTAATTTCTCCTCCCACCAGCTCGAGGGGCTCTTCGTTCAGCACACGGGATTTCATCAGGATCCGCATCAGGCTGGAGGACAGGTTGTAGGCTTTGGGAGCCAGCAGCAAATTGTGGGAATCAGCCAGCAGCTCCTGGGGCTTGGATTCTTGTGAAACTGTATTGACAAGGTGGATCAGGTCACCTGCCAGGAGAGACATGAAGAGGAGGTGGTAAATGGCCTGGATAACTGCTACAGTCAGAACCCCTGACACCTCTCCAAAGCAATCAGACAAGGCTTCCCTTGCTGTCTTCTCACTGTTCCTCTGCACATGACCTTCCCCACTGGAGTGTTCATAGCCCAGAGCTAAAAGCAAAGCTGTCAGCAGCTCCTGCAGCCTCTCTAATCTACCAGGTTTGGTGAGGAATACTTAATCACCACACGCTTGATTTCCCTGCTGTGTAATGAAGAGAACCACAGCTCAGGAAAGAGGGAGGGAATGGATAAAACAAACATATGTTCCAAGCTTCTGCACCATAAAGTGCACAACACTCAGAAGGGAGTGCAGAGGTAACCAGGGGTGCAGAGAAGGTGTCTCTGCTTCCCCCAGGTCACCCAGGTAGGAATTTCCACACAGTGCTCCCAGATGCCCCAGTGAGGTCTGACAGCCTCCTTGGACTCCAACCAGGAAGACAGGCATCTGGAAGCCATAGCTGTTACTCATTGTTTACTAAAAAGAGAATCCCCTGGAGTATTAGTGAGCTTATTAGGAGTATTAGCGGGTTATATTAACAACTGTCAGATGGAAATGTCCACAGAGCAGCTGCCAAAGCCAGGACAACCCTGGGAAAAGCGCAGGGAGCAGAGAGGGCTGGGATGCCACACTCCAAATGGCAGAAACAACTTCCTAAAAATCTGTGCCAAAGCCCAGATGGCAGAGGAGGGAGCCTGGAAGCTCCTCTCAGCCTGCTCCTACCCTGTCCCTGTCCCTGTCCCTGTCCCCACCAGAGGCCAAGGCTCACCTGTGATGTTGAGGATGTTGTCGGCGATGCCGGTCGGGGTCACCGTGCCCTGCGTGGTCTCCCCCTGCAGAATGGTCATCATGGTCTCCAGCTTGTTCAGGGTCCTTGTCAGGCACGACTTGCACACCAGCTCCTTGCTCACCACCTGCAAAGGGACCAGGGTGTGACAGGGCAGGAGCAGCCCAGGGAAGGGAGTGGCTCTGTCCTCAGGAGAGCTTCTCCCTCTGGGCAGGGGCCAGCAGAGGCTGCCCTCTCACACTGACACTGTGAGCAACCTGCTGGCGGCCCCAAGACTCTTCCATCAGCCCCCCATGACATTCCAAATGTACAGGCAGGCAGAGGATGCCTGGCAGAGGATGCTTTTGGGTTGGGAAGAGGAATAAAGGGAGGAAATTGCTGCCCAGAGAAGCTGTGGCTGCTCTATCCCTGGAAATGCTCAAGGCCAGGTTGGACAGGGCTTGGAGCACCCTGATCCTTCCAACCCAAGCCATTGCAGGATTCTGTGATTCTAAATTCATGTTTTCCCTGGTGTGCACACCTCCCCTCTGGGACCACACACAGCAACCAAGCAGGAGGAGCTGCATGGGATTCCTCCATCCCCTCCATGACCTCCAGTGGAAGCAGGATTTAGCCCCAACCAAATCCATTTCAGTGTCCAAATCCTCCTGAAGGCTGTGGGAGGAATCCTGCCACTCAGGCATGATGGATGTCCCTCCCTCTGCTCCCAGATGTGTCCAAGAAACAGAATGTTCCAGCCATGGCCTGGAGCTCCCTGCACTCTCCAGGGCTGGATGGGAGGGACTGAGGAACACATGGAAGCTGTTACAACCCCCTTCCTCGCTCTTATTCATCTTTTTTCTTTTAATCATCACAGGATTCAGCCGTGATTCACCATATGTTTTGGTGAAGAATCAAAACAGCATCTGCAGGTCTTGAATTCCCCCTTTTCTGCTTTATTTGTAAGCTCCGAGAAGCCAGGATTCTGTGTAAATTGGAGTCAGGAATCAGGGAGGTGGGGAAGACACTGGGTTATGGGGAGGAACCACCCAAGGGCAGCTCCTACTCAAGGAGGAGAAACAACCAAAAAGTCCAAGATTCCTTTTTTTATCCCTCCAGGAGAAACTAATTCTGATTTTTCCTCTCCCTTGTAGGTAAAATCAAGAATGTACCAGCCCTAATGGACACTTATGCAGGAATGTGTGAGCTCCACTTGTCCCAGCCACCTGGGAATTTCTGGAGGACTGTTTTCCTAAGCTTTTCATTCCAACCCAGAGCACAGAGTAATCCTGGAATGTCAGCTTTCCCCCGTGGAATAAAAATTCTATTTCTAGCCCTAAGCTCCCACAGCAAAACCAAGTCACGAGGCAGGAGGAGGTGGGAGAGGCAGAAACAAACTGCTCCAGCATGGAATGGGATGTGCTCAACCCCAAACCCGGGCACCCACAGAAAGAAGGGATTTATGAGGTTTGCAGGCTCAGAAGTGGGGAGGGAGCAGCTCAGGACTCTCTGTTCAGAAGAAACATCTCTTCCCTCATCCTAAGACCCCTGTGACCACTGTCACAGTACCAGGCAGTGCCACCTGTCCCTGTGTGTGTGTGGGCAAAGCCAGGTGAGCACAGCAGCCCTGAGGAGCTGCAGGCTGAGGTGGAGCAGCTGTACCAGGCAGTGCCACCTGTCCCTGTGTGAGTGTGGGCAGAGCCAGGCGAGCACAGCAAGCAGAGGGGCTGCAGGCTGAGGTGGGGCGGCCGTACCGTGCACTGGGCCAGGGCAGCTGAGATCTGCTGGATGTCATCCACCGTGTTGACCTTGAGCGCGTTGAGCGTCTCCGTGATGGTGTTGCGGGTCCAGGTGCGCAGCTCCAGCTCCTGCCCAGCCTCGGGCTCCAGCAGCTCCGACCGCTCGTACTGCGGGGGGAAACAGCAGGAGGAGGTGAGCAGGGAGGAGAGGGAACAACACAGCGAGTGTTGGGGAAGATGAGACAGGAAAGCTTTATAAATATGATTGTCTGGGAAAAGATTTTGAGAATATGGAAACTATAAGTGAGATTGAAATGAAAGCAAGCTTTGAGATCCCTCGGTTACTGAACAACTGGAAAACAATGGCGTGGCCAGACTGAAGGTGATCCCCTGTTGATGGAACAACACCCTCTGCTTGCAGACAGGCCCAAGGGTCAGAGCAGACCCTACAGCTTGGCAGAAAGGGCCCAAAGAGGAGTTTATAGGGTTTAAAATATAACACAGTATGGTGACGTAGTGATTCTTACATGCTGTATGTAAATGCTATAGGATTTGTATATTGTACTAGATTGTTTAGTGAGAATTAGAACATTCATCACAGAAGAAGATTTATTGTAATGAGAACTTTGCTCTCTTACCCCTTTTACTCTCTTACGCTTTTACTGTCTCACTCTCGCATCCTCTCTCCCCCTCTCTTCTCTCGGGCCTGCTCTGAGCTGTGGCTGGCAGCTCCCAGCAGGGCCCTGCACCCAGGCCCTTTGCAATAAACCCCAAGTTCCTCACCTGGCTGCAGAGATCTCTCATCTCCATTCATCCCGAATGTCCTACCCCCGATGCTCCTGCAGTGAGGAGTGGTTTCAGAGGCTGCTGAGCTGAGCTGGAGTCGCCCGTTCCCTGCACTCCACATCTCCTGCTCTGCCTCTCCCCAGAGGGATCTATCTAATGAGCTGGTTTTCCAGCAGAACTTCCTCACTGCCACTTCTGCTCTCCAAGCAATTATCTGAACAGCCTGGCACTCAGCAGCTCACTAGCACCTGGAGTGTAGTCCTTATCCAGCTAAGCAGGGTGCTTGTGCCCAGGGGGACCATCCCTGCCTGGCTTCCAGGTGTGCTGCAGCCTCTTCCTGGGCAGGGAGACAGGAATATAGCCCCGAATTCCTGCCCTGCCTATAGAGATCTTTGTACAAAAACTGGCCCAAAAATTCTCCTGGTGATTGCAAAGATCTCTGGAGGCCCCTCATAGGCAGAACGAGCTGTGTTACCTCATTTAGGATGGTGATGAGGGCCAGGGAGTACTCGATGACCTGCTGAGGGTCCCCTTGCTTCACCAAGCCCTGGAGCACGGTGTCAGTCTGGTTGTAGAGCCAGTGGGAGAGGCTGGGGAAGCCCTCGGGGAGGCCGATTTCCATGGAGCTGCAGGGAAAGAGGAGCTGGGTGAAGTGCAGGCTGGGCTGGGAAGGGATATGAGGGGTGGGTGACCCACAAAGGCAGCACTGCTGCTGCTGCCCTGGTGCCCCGTCTGCATGAGAAACACCACGGACCTGCAGCCTGGCTCCTGTCTGACCCAGCCAGCCCAGCCGTCTCTTACCTGTTGACGGCCACCACGGTGGCTCCCAGCTGGTCCTGCACCAGCACGGCCACGGACACCTGGAAGCCGCTCTCGTGGAAGCCGGGGGGCAGGAAGGCGCCGTGCTCGGCGCGGCTGCCCTTGTACACGCACAGCTCCTGCCAGTGCCCGGGCCGGCGGCGCGACGCCAGCAGCGTGAACACCAGCGGGGCCTGCGCGTCCTCCGTGTCCCGCCAGCCTGTGAGGAAACCAGGGAGCTGTGACAGGGCCTGGGGAGCTGTGACAGGGCCTGGGGAGCTGCAGGCACTGCCCCAGAGGAGCTGGCACTGCCCCTGCCCCGCCAGCCTGTGGGGAAACCAGGGAGGTGTGACAGGGCCTGGGGAGCTGCAGGCACTGCCCCTGCCCTGCCAGCCTGCAGGGGAACACAGGGAGCTGTGACAGGGACCTGGGAAGCTGTGACAGGGACGTGGGGAGCTGTGACACGGCCTGGGGAGCTGCAGGCACTGCCCCTGCCCTGCCAGCCTGTGGGGAAACCAGGGAGCTGTGACAGGGCCATGGGGAGCTGCAGGCACTGCCCCAGAGGAGCTGGCACTGCCCCTGCCCCGCCAGCCTGCAGGGGAACACAGGGAGCTGTGACAGGAATGTGGGGAGCTGCAGACACTGCCCCAGAGGAGTTGGCACTGCCCCTGCTCCTGTTCCTGCTCCTGCCCCTGCCCTGTTCCTGCTCCTTTCCCCTGCCCCTGTTCCTGTCCTTGCTCCTGCTCCTTTCCCCTGCCCCTGTTACTGCCCTTGGGGGGGTCCCATCCTGCTCAGCCCTGCAGCACAAACGGGGTTTGGAGCGACCCAGACTGGCACTGCCACTGTGTCTGTCACTTCAGCTAAAAAACAATCACTAAGAGCTGAAATTCCCACCATTCCAAGGAGGAACTGATTCCAGGGTTATTCTGGATAGCTCAAAACACACCCAAGTTAGAACCCCAGACCCTGACCACGTTTCTGCTGCTCCCCCAGTCTGGTGCCCAGCCCCTGGAGGCAGCAGGGCTCATCCCCTCCCAGCGTGGCTTCCCGGCACTGTGCACAAACAGCTCTAATCTCCACCACGGATCATTTGGGGAAATCTGGTTTCCAGAGGCACTTAGTCCTTGGCCCAAGGCTACGGGACATCGGCCAGGCCACTTTTCCAACGCTGGGCTCGCTGCTGCTGTCTCTGCAGCTGGTTGGGAAGGTGGCTCTGGTGGGAACATCCAGCCCACACAGCAGAGACGGCCCCACTGCTTCATCTGCTGATTCTTCCCACATACTGTGACTCAGTTTTGGGCACCATCTTCTTTTTCCTGCACTGAAATACCCAGTCCCTTCCACAAGAACTGGCCTGGCCTGGATACCATCATTCACCTACGTGAGTTAGGAATTTTTAAACTGCCTGCCTGCTCTGGGGAGCTCCACAATCTGGGCACACAAAGCTGCTCGTGGTCCAAACCACTGCTGTGCCCAGCCCTGGCCAGCAGCACCCCGGGGCAGCAGTTTGGGGTGAAGGGAACCTCTGTGGCAGGAGCAGGGGGTGATGAGGAGCAGGGGCTCTCACCTGCACACTCGAAGTGCACCTTGGTCTCCAGCGCCCGCAGGGGCCCCTCGGGGGACAGGCGGCAGGAGCCCCCCACCGGGGGCTGGTTGGGCAGCAGGTCGATGGAGGCAAAGCCCTCCTCCCCCGTGGTGAGGTCTGTGATGTGCAGGGTGAAGGTGTAGCCCTCGCCGTCCCGCAGGGCTCCCGGCCTCAGCACCAGGTTCATGCCCGTGTCGCCGGTGGACGTGGTTGTTCTGTCCAGGATGAGGGACTTGTTCTTGAAGCTGTGAGCTGCCCACCTCTGCAGGGGGAAGGACACCAGAGGTTCGGTTTGAAGCTCAAGTTATGTCCTTAAAATGTTTTCAGATTGAGTCTTTTATAAAAAGTAACAGATTTCTAGTGGGAGCGTCTGCCAAATTTGCAGTTGATAATTCAGCTTTAGTCTTGTGTGCTACAGCAACAAGAACTGGAACTTTTCCAAAATGTCTGGTGGGAATATTTCCACTGTGAGATCTACTTTAGTTTCTGGAATTACATCACCCTCCAACAGAATATTTCATAATTCAGAGTACAAAACACAGGAAATAAATGAAGGGCTGGTGGAGTCTCCACGGGATACCGTGTTTTATGTGCTTCAAGCTGAACGTGGCCTGGGTGGTTACTGTTAATAGCACAAACCTACAATTGTGATAACAGGAGAAACAGTGAGATAACCAAGCAGAAAATGCCAAGCAAGGACATGCTGGGCTTGCTGGGAGCAACAGGACTTCCAGTTCTGAGACTGCTTCACTCCACAGGTTGCAGGGGAAGCTGGAATTAGAGGAGGGCACAAGAGGGGAGACTGAACCACCTCTGCTTGAACCACCAGAATAACGGGCAAAATGTCAATCAGCAGGGAGAAAAACTACTTTACAGATCTCTTATAGGAAAAAAAAAAAGTGGCTTTTGTGTGGAAAGACCTGGTCACTCATGGCTTTGGCTTAGAATGACCCCACAAGGACTCAGCCAGGCCCACCTGCTGCTGCTTGTGGCCAGGGATTGCTTCCCCTCCTTGTCTGCACAGCAGTTTAGGTCCAGGACTTCACTTCTCTTTCCCTTTCCACCTCTGCCTGCCCCTTCTCCCAGAGCCCCCCTTCAAAGAGGTGAAGCAAAGCCTTGTGACTTTACCCCAAGCTTGGAGTCGTTGTGACAGTTCTGGCAGGTGCCCTCCAGGTACACGTAGGAGCTCTTGCTGACCTCGTAGACAGACTGAGCCTTGCAGGAAACGCACTCCAGGGACACAATGGGGACTCCTCCCCTCTTGATGAACACCTGGCAAGGCAAGAGGCTCCATCAGAGGGTCTGACCAAAGCACACACACCTAACAGGTAAGGACACACCCCAGCAGCTGGTGCTGCAGGGAGGAATTGCTCTGCACCAGCCCAGTCTGTGCTAAGGAACAGCAGGAAGGGATTCCCAAAGGATTTGGGGTCAGATTTAAGCTGCATCTCTGCTCTCACACTGCCCAGTTCCATGAGTGGTTTGCAACGGCCACCCAGCGCTAAGTTGGGCTGATCTAGATTATTCTGGATTTATTTATTTACACTTTTTAACTACATAAATGACTTCTGAAATGTCCCTCTGGTCCCTGGTGCTGAATTCCCAGCAAACCCTGCTTGTGCTGCCAGGCGGGGATGGAAGGACCACCTTTTCCAGGGAGCAGCACGTTGTTCCAGGCTTCCAGCTGGAATCCAACTGCACATCTCCAGACATCCACCACACCTTCCTGGCAGAGCACTCAAGGAGCTCCAGAGGCACCGGTGGCTCAGACACAACAGCAGCTGAACTCTGACTCCTGCACTCTGTCTAAATTCCTTTAATCCCCGAGGAAACGGGCTTGTCCAGCACTGGACTGAGCCCTCTGCCCTGGCATAATGAGTGTTATGAATTCAAAGACAGTAATGAAGACATTGTTTAACATGGCAGACCCTTAAAAGGGGATGAATATTCCCCAGCCCTGCGCTGGAGCCCTGCTCATCCCGCCAGTATCTGCACATTTCCTGCGACACTGGGAGCGTTGTTTTGTGCTCCTGCATGGAAACCAGATAGTACGGAATGTCCTTGAAAGACTATCAATTTCATTTTTTTCTTTTCATCCCGCAGCTCTGGTTTCAAACCCGGGCTGTAAGAATTTCCACTTCCAGCCTGAGTCCATCTCCAGTTGCCAACTGCACCACGATGGATGTTCCCGACAGAACTGAGCGGGTGAGCTCAGCCCTGGGATTCGTGGGACACAAACAACGTGCCCTGAAAAAATCCTGCCCTAGAAGAGCTTGGAAGGTGAGAAGAGAGGAATTATTGACAGTAAAACTGAGCCCTGGCTCTTAGGAAGCTCTCTGGGTAAAATGAGGGCAGAGCTCGTGGTATGTGAAGAGCCTGGAGTGCTAAAGGATGGGAAAGGAAGTTTCCTTTCTCCTATAGAAATTTCTTTGGGAAAGGGACTAATTCCTCCCTGTGAGGGTGGGCAGGCCCTGGCACAGGTGCCCAGAGCAGCTGTGGCTGCCATGGATCCCTGGCAGTGCCCAAGGCCAGGTTGGACGGGGCATGGAGCACCCTGAGACAGTGGAAGGTGTCCCTGCCATGGCAATGGGTGATCTTTAAGGTCCTTCCACCCCAACCACCCCATGACTCTGTGCCTCAGAGGTGACTGTGCCAAGCAGAGAAGGTGACAGCTGAGTGTGGTACGTACGGTTTGGTTGGTGGCCTCGGGACTCATCCCTTCCTTCCTGACGGTGAGGTCGAACGTGTACTCCACATCTGCCTCTAATAGAGCTTTGGAAATTGTGACAATTCCTTCCTTGGCACTGAAATTCAGAGAGCACCCTGCAGCCGAGCTCTGCTTGCAAGGAGAAAAGAACTTTCAAACCCTCCTTGGTAAGGGTGCACATCGGGTTAGTCCACAGCCAAAACATTCAGGTCCACACAGAGTCACTGTCACAGACCTTGCTGTGCAGTGCCACCACTGGGGTGGGAGAAACAGGGCGTGTGTGGACAATAAAACACATTATCCTACTCTTCAGGTTAGTAAACAGTAGTTGGAATACGCCTGTATTTCATCTGAGTTTCACATTTGTAGTTTACAGCAATTAATTCTTCATTAAATACCTTACAAACATTACCAAGCAACACAAAAAGCTCACATTAAACCAAAAAGTCCAATCCCCACACACTTCACATTTGAGACAAAGATAGAAAACATGACATTGTACAAGAAAAAGAGTTCCACATTCAATCAAAAATGCTGCTGAGGTGGATTCCCATGGGGATTTGCCAGGCAGGTCTCCCTTGCCCTTCCATCACTGCAGGGTCAGATCCCTGCAGCACGAGGACAGTGACCTGCTAGTGACCACAAGCTGTGGTCACTCAACCTCTGCAAAGTCTAACTTTGTCCCCTGGTGGCATTAGAGGCATTCAACTGTTAATGGGGGAGGGACCAGAGCCCTGAGCTCCCAGGCTGCATCAGCAGCTCCGAAACACTCTCAGTGCACAGCAACAGCAGCACTGACAGTGGGGACCAGAGGAAAATGCCATGGAAGCAGCAATGCTCATGCTTCCCTCCCAGAGCCAGCCCTTCTGCCTTGCCCAGGGACACTGCACCACACCTCACACCTATTTCTGCATCATCATCCTGAGCTGGGAACTGAACCTTTGCAACCCTCCTGCCAGAGCAGGAGAGCATGTTAAAGCATCTCTGTTAAAGATGCTCACAAAAGCTTCCCTCGACACTGTTTCACCCCAGACAAGTTTGTGGTGGAGCTGGAGGTCCCAAATGGTCCCTGTGGCTGGGCAAGGCTGCTCTTACCTTGGAGGAGGATGTGCAGGACCACTCATACAACAGCGGGGTCTGTTCCCCATCATCCAAGTTCGGGTCGTAGGATTTCTCCCCATCCAGGATCAAGTCCTGGGTGTTGGACCATACCCGGTACGACCCGCCATCAATGATTGGGACCAGCTTGCTCGGGATCACAGTCACGTTGGCAAAGATGCTTTTGGACAGCGGGGTGTCTCCAAAGGAGACAATAAACATGAAGCAGTAGTTCCCAACTTCCAGGCCGAGCTTTGGGATGACCAGCTGGGGCCTATTCACGTCGACGTTGGGCAGCCGGATCCTGCTGGAGTCATCCAGGTTCATGCAGCTGGGTGCTCGGTAGATCTCCCACAGGTGCTCTGTCTGGTACTTGAAGCACCCTCGGAGGTCAATCTGTGCCTCCAGGTAGTTCCTCTGGGATCTCTTCATAACCACCTGCGGTGGCAGGGCCAGCTCCACCTCGGGCTCCTCGCACTCCAGGACTTTGACGGTGACAGTGAGCTGGGCTATGAAGAAGCTGATGAGATTGGTGGCATTCACCTCCACCAGGTAATCCCCGGGGCTCAGGTAGGAATAGTTGGCCACTGCAACCCTGGTGGTTTGAGTGGAAGAGCCATCCCCAAAGCTCCACAAGAACTCAACGCTCCTGCTGCTGGGCAGCACCACGGCTTCAAACAGTGCTGTCCTGTTGACAAAGGCATTGGTGGCACTGAGGGACACCTGCACTATGGGGTCCTGCACCTGGATGGTTCTGGTGATGTTGACACTTCCCAAGTCATTGAAGGCAGTGAGGTGGATCTCCAGCAGCCCTGCAGCTTCTGGAGCATAGGACACTCTGTCTCCTGACGCAGCAACCACGGAGCGGCCTCGCTCCTTCCACAGGCAGAACTGCCAGGAGAAGGACACGCGGGAGCCGCTGCCCACGCGGGCACTGAAGCTCTTCTCCGTGCCCGTGGCAATGCCCTCCTCGCAGCAGTTCAGCAGCCTGACGCCCTGGATGGGCTCCAGCACAGAGATGAGCACCTGGGCATGGGCGATGCTGATCTGGTTCTGCACGGTCACGGTCACCAGGTAATCGCCGCTCTTGGTGAACTCGTGGCTGTACCTGGAGCCGTTGAGCACCACGGAGTAGTCCCCACTAATGCTCACCAGGTAGCTCACAGAGGTACCTGACAGCATCCTGATCTCAAAGGTGACCTGTTCTCCTGGCTCCACCACCTTCTTGCTGGCGATGACTTCCAGACCTTGAATCCTGTCCAGCACGGAGATGTTCCTGCTGGCCAGAGCCCAGCTGATGTCGTTGGAGGCGTTCAGGTGGACCGTGTACCAGCCTGCCGTGGGGAAGGTGACTGCCACGGACTGGCCACTCAGTGTGCCATTTGGCACCTCCCACAGCCAGGTCACTTCAGTGCCCCTCTGCAGCTCCCCCTCAAAGACCACCGTGGAGCCTGAGGAGACGTACCTACAGTCCAGCTCTGCTGTCCCTATACTCAGCCCCTCGATGGCCTCCTCCACACACACAGAAACAGTGGCATTGGTTGAATTCAGCTTGTTTTCTGCTCCAACAATGACCTCAATCATCCCAGGGCTTTGGAAGGAGTGCACAATAAAGGGTTCAGAGGTGACAGGAGAGGAGCCATCCTCCAGGTACCACACGTACGTGACGCCAGTGCCACTGGTTATGGTGGCACTGATGTTCACAGAGGCATTAACAGCAGCTGGGTTGGGGAAGGCATAGGGCTTTAGGACACCAAGGCTCTCAATGAACTCCAGTGTCCTGTTAGCAGTGGCACAGCCCAGCATGTTGGTGGCCTTCAGGTAGACAGTGTAGTTCCCAGCTTCCAGGATGCTCAAGGGGAAGGTTTTCCCAGTGAAGGTCTGCACAGCACTGCCATCCCTTTGGACCACCCAGCTGTAGGAGATGTTTGTGCCCTCTCTCACCACGGCCTGCAAATGCAGTGTTTTGTTAGTTGGGAAATACAAGTCCTCCACCAGGTCGGTGCTGGCCACCTGCAGGCCCTCAATCTGCTCCAGGACGTAGACAAAGATGCTGTCCTGCAGCGAGCTGATCTTGTTCTCAGCTGTGACAATGACATTGAAGGTGCCCACGGAGCGGAAGGTGTAGGAAATGGTGGAGGAGCCCTGGATGGGAGTGCAGCGGTCACAGAGGATCCACGAGTAGCGGATGGCAGTGCCAGCCACCAGGGTGGCCACAAAGCTCACCGAGCCATTCAGTGGCACCACTGTCCTGCTGGCATTGACGGTCAGGCCAAAGAGCCGCCGCTTCACCGTGACATCAATGGTGGTCTCGTTGGAGCTCACGTCGTTCTGCCCCATCACTGTGATGCTGTAGTGCCCTGTGCTGTTGTAGGAGTGGGTGGCCACTTGCCCAGGTTGGACAGTGCCATCCCCAAAGTCCCAGCAGTAACTCACTTTGGTTCCATTCATGCTGGCAGAGAACAGGTAGATCTGGTTCAGCTCCAGAACATCCGTCCCGTTATACTCGATCTTTGCTACCCCAACCGGCTCCTGGACCTCCACAAAGGCCGTGTCATTGTTGAAAGAGACGTTGTTGGAGACAGTCACTGTGACCAGGAACACCCCTGTGTTCTTGTAGGTGTAGGTTACCTCAGTGCCACTGGACCTGGTGGACTCATTGTTGCCGAAATCCCAGCGGTAGCGGTACTGGTAGGGAGGCACGGCACTGACCTGGAATGAGGTGTCTTCCCCCAGCCTCACAAAGCGTTTGGAGGGGAGGAGGGTGACGTTGAGGATCTCTGGCTCCACACAGACACTGGTGAAGTAGTTAGCCTTGTTAAAGCTGCTGGAGAGGGTCAGGGTGAGCGGGAACGTCCCGCTCCGGGTGAAGTTGTGCATCACCACAGGGTCCCCGCTGACTGTGACATTGGAGGAGCCGTCCCCAAAAGTCCAGTCAAAGATGTACTCCTCAGGATTCCCCGTCACGTAGGCGGTGAGCTGCACGTCGGGGTGCTCCAGGATGCAAGAAGTAGGCTCTATTTTGAGTATTTCCAGGACAAATATCCGGACAGGAACCGCCTGGGAGACGGAGTTCACAGGATTCACGGCTGTCACGTTCACGGTGCAGTTGATGTCCTTTATGTACACATGTTCCACCACTGGCACCTGACTCCTCAGCACTGTGCCATCGCCCATGTCGAAGATCCAGGTGATGCTGTCCCCAGTGTGCACGGAGGCGTTGATGGTGACAGGTGCCCCCTGCTCTGCGGCCTCGTCGGCAGAAACGCGCAGCCCCGTTATCTCCTCAAACACCTGGTAGCACTCCACGGCGCCCACGCTGCTCACGGTGTTGTTGGCTGTCACGGTGACGTTGTACACCCCTCGGCGGGGGTAGCTGTGGGTGGCTGTGGGCTGGGGCTCTGTGAGCAGCGAGGAGCTGTCCCCAAAGTCCCAGGTGTACACCACGCCGTAGGGGGACGGCAGGGCGGTGGCTCGGAAGGTGACCGGCCTGCCCACCACCAGAACATCCTGCTCTGCCTCCACCTGCACGGCAACCAGGGGGCTGTGAACCTGCACTGCGCTCAGGTGGGTGAGGTTCTCATACTGGTTGGACACAACAACCATCAGGGCGTATTCTCCTGTGTCGGGAGAGAGCAGAACAAGGGCAGGGTGAGGACATTCCTGACAACAGTGAGATAGGGGCTGCAGGGGACACTCTGCTCCTGTGCTGTGCTCACTCTGAGCAGCCCAGGACCAGCAGGAATTACATCAGGTCTTGTGAATGGGGACCAGCATCAAGAAAGGAGCCAGTCCAACAGGTGGAGATAAAAGATTTTCTTCCTGCTCACCCACAGGACAGACCCCTCCTGCTGCCCACTCCTCCCACCAGCCCAGGGCTTGCCTGCCCATTGTCCTTATGCTGAGACTGCCCAAAAAAGGGCTGAGTGTGGTGGACCTGCTGCTTACAGCACAGCCAAACTTCCCTGGGAAACAGGGTTAGAGAGGATGGCCACTGCTGGAGACACCCAGTCACTCTGGCTGTCTGCTCAGGAATCAGGCAATGATTTCCAAGCCCTGGTTGTTTTGGAAGGTGCCTTGTACACCCCTCAGACCAAAAATGCCTGAGCCCCTTCTTCCCCAAAGAGCCTTGCTGAGCATACCTGGGTCCTGGTAGATGTGTGAAACATTGTGCTCAATGACAACCTCATGGACACTGGGATCAGGAACAAGGAAAGACTTGTTGTAGGGAGGTTTGAACAGGTAGGTCTCCTGGACACCATCTCCAAAATCCCACCTGGAGAAACAGGTGGAGAAACACATTACACTGCACAACAGGAGAATCCCAGAAATCCCAGAGCAATCCTGGCTCATCTTTCAGGTCAGGGCTGGGTTCTCCAAAAAAAAACCATAGGAAGCAGAATGCCAAGTCCCAAAGCAGCAGCTGTGCTGAGAGAAGGAAGAGGAAGAACCCAAATAAAAGCAGTGTCAGAACACTTTAAATGGAAAGGATTTCAGCCTGAATTACAGGTGTGTGACTGACCCCCACTCACAGAGATTTCACATAACTAAACAGCAGCTGAGAGGGACCAGCTGGCCCTGGGAAGAGAAACTGTGCAGGCAAGGTTAGAGGTGCACAGAAGGACCCTAATTTTGGGCAAGCAGCACAGGACTCACAGGAACAGAGCCTCCACAGCCGAGTCCACGTGGACGCGGGCGCTGAACTCCACGCTGCTGTTCTGGGGCACCACGGGCAGGGCCCCCACCACGCTCAGGTTCCTCATCCTGTTCATCATCTCCACCGTCACGTTGTAGTTGACTGTGAAGTTGCTGACGTGGTTGGAGGCGGTGAGCTGGGGAGAACAAGGGACAAAGAATGGGTTTGGGGTCCCCGTGCTGCCCTCAGAGTGGGGTTTGCTGGACTAAAGTGAGCAGGTCAGGGCAGAGAGAGTGGCCACGTATTCAGCTCTACAGCCAGTTCGAGGAAGGGCTGGTGCTACAGCAAGAGGACAAGGAGAGGAGCTTTTCATCCTTTGCCTCTGAACATGCCAGCTGCCTCTCTGCCTGCTCCCATGTCCCCTGCAGCTCCAGCTGCTGAGCACAGGCACCTGCTGCCACCAAGGGGACAGGAGCCACCCAATTTCCTCAGAAGGGTGGCAGAAATGGCTTCAAGCACAGAGCAGGGAGAGGAGAGGCTCATAAAACCAAGCACAGCAAGGGAGCTCCAGGATCCTGGTGTGGTGGGCACAGAGAGGGACAGCAAGGCTGGGCAGAGGAGGGAAAGGGACACAAGAAGAGACATGACAGAAGTAGAGCAGAATCCTCATGGTTTTCTAGGCATGTAACACTGACAGAGCATCTTCACCTTCTCACCTGCAGCAGAGCTGAGCTGCTGGTTTGTGTGGCTCAAACCCACTGGGACAGACCTCCTACCCCAGCAGGGAGGAGCAGCCCATGCCTGGGCTGCTGTGGATGTGCTGCACTGAACCCAGAACCCCCCAGGGTTGGCAGCTCTGCAGGTGAAAGCAGCCCAGTCCCTCAGCACAGTGCTGCACCCAGCAAATCAGTGCTGCACCCAGCAAATTAGCAGCAAATTAGTGTAAGCATGGCCTCAGGGCTGGGCTGGTGCCTGCTCAGGAGGCCAAGGGACACCCTGAGAGCAGATCCAGCACCTTGCACCACAGCAGGGCATGACACACAGAGATGTGCTGGCCAGAGCTCAGCTCCTGCCCCACAGCACACAGCTGCCCTGGCCCAGGCTCTGCTCCCTCCTTCAGGGCCATGGCAAAGCCCAGCACTCCAGTCTGCACCAGGAGAAACAGAGCAGGACAGAGAGCACAGCAGCTCGTGGGAGAAGCTTCGGCCTGCCTATGGAAGTCTCATGATGCACCCTGCCTCTGCCAGGCTCTGAATCCAGATTTCCTGCCTGCCAGAGCAGGGGCTCCCTGCTCATTCCTGCTGGGGAAACACAGACACTCCATGAACAGAAAGGGCAGCTTGGAGAAAAGAGGAGAAAGCACAGAGGAGAAACACAGCTCAGCAATGTAAGAGTACAAGAAACTATTTGCATTTGCAAGAGCAGCTCCGTGAGAAACAGCAAACGAGCGCAGTGAAAACCTCAACTCAACTCTGCCTTCTCTCCCTGCTGCTTTTCCTGAGGAGTTTGTGGGATGGGATGGAAAGCCAGGGGTGAAATGGTGTCATGGGAAAGGCCTTGGCTTACCGAGAGCTTGTACACAGCTGGGCTTTGGTAGATAACGTTGAAGACAACATTGTAAAAAGTGAAAGATGGCTTATCATCTACTGTCCATCGGAAAGTCACATCTGAGCCAGCCTCCATCACAGGGATGTAGCTCTGAAAGGCACGAGAACATTTCACACTAGTGCAAGAGAAAAGCACGCCCAGACTTCCCAGAGACCTCCAGCTGAACTGGAGAGGGAGCAGAGCCAGACTGGGAGGCTCCCACAGCTGCAGTGCCCTCAGGGCATGGCACAGAGGTGACAGATCATCTGTGGCTCTGCTGCTGATGGGGAAATGCAGACCCTGACTCCATAAATCCCCAGCAGAGCTGGGAGCAGACCCCACACTCCCTGCTCCCACAGCCCAGCACTCTGCTCTTGTGAGCAGGTCCCTCTTGCTGACTAAAAAACCTCCTGAAATCTCTGCAGAAACAGCCTGGCTCTAGCTACACCTGTAAGCTGAGCCTCTGACCCTCGTCCAGGGATGGTGCCTGACCCAAGGACTGAAGGGGCTGGACAGGGCAGGTCCCTCCTCACTCCAGCAGTGCCTCCTGAGCAGCCTGTGGCAGCAGGAAGGGTGAGACCAAGAGGTGCAGGCAGAGCATCTGCCAGAAGCAGCCAGAGCTTGTACAGAGCATTTGGGGCAGTTACTGAGCAGCTTCCCAGGCTGTAGCTCTGGGGATGGGGGACTGGAAAAAACAAGACTGCAAACTCCAAGACTTGGAGGGGTGGAACATCTCTACAGCTTCAGCCAGCTGGTGTAAGGATTAAGCAGAGCAAATCTGAACACCTCAAGGAACGACTGCCTGAACAAGGCAAACCAAGGTAAGCACTGGCCTTTCCTAAGGCCCCTGGTGTCCTGGGACACTGGACAGGCAGTGACCCCACTCAGGAGGCCCTGCCTTACCTCAGGGGCTCCAGGGGGACAGGAGAGCTGAGCTGCCCTCCTGCTGGACAGCACCAGTGCAGGTGCCACATGCTGTGCCTGCAGCAGCGCCCGGCCTGGCAGCTTAGCAGCAAGCAGTGCCCCCTGCCCCGAGGCAAACACACCCTGGCAGCTCCAGGGGAGGATAAACCCCCCCAGGGGAGGATAAACCCCCCAGGGCAGGGACAAACCCCCCCCAGGGCAGGGAAGGGTCCAGAGCAGCAGCAAACCAGCACTCACCACCCTCGTGTTCAGCAGCACTCTGCTCTCGGGGTCGGGGGTGGCCCTCAGCCCGCGGATGGGCTCCTCCACCTTGACGGTGACCGTGATGTTCTGCGAGCTCACGGCGTTCTCTGCCACCAGCACGTGGGTGCTGAGGCCCTCGCCGAGGCCGCCCAGCTGCAGCACAGCAAACCAGGTGTCGTTGTTCTCCCTGGCGCAGAGCGCGGCCACGGCCGCGGGGCAGGTGGCCACGAAGGGCACGCTGCTGCAGCTGTTCCCCAGGCAGCTGGCCGTGGCGTTGGTCCCCGAGGACAGCCTGAGCAGCAGCCAGGTGTGGTTGGTGGGCAGGTACACCCTGGAGCCCTGCGGGGCCGGGTGCAGCACGCGCAGGCCGGACACGCGCGAGGCCACGCGGAAGGAGCAGGAGAGGTTGGCACGGAACAGCCCGTTGTCCACGCTGGCACGGAGCCTGTAGTGCCCGGGCTGCTCCAGCCCCGCGTTCCTGGGGCTCAGCACCGGCACCAGCTGCTCCTCAGCGTAGCGCACACGCACGGAGCATGCTGTGCTGCCAGCCCTGGGGGCACCCACGGGGCTGGGGGACGGCCCCAGTGCCCACCCTGAGGAGTTCCTGCTGGCCACGGAGCTGGCACTGCGCTGGCACTGCAGGAACGAGCCCGGGGCTGCGCTGTGCTGGATGCTGAAAACGTCCCCAGGCCTGACAAAGATGTTCTCATTGCTGAATGGGACCTGCAATGAGAGGCCATTGGGTTAATGGCTCACGTTAAGAGCAGTCAGTAGCCCGCTCCTGCTGGGTGAGAACCTCTTGGTTCCCACCTGGCTGGGTTTCCTGCCAGCTGGGACCAACAGAAAGGTGCAGATCCCACCACAGCACGGAGACTTTCACCACTCCACCCTCCTTGGCCTCTCTGAATCAAATGTGCTAACAGAGCAATCAGCTTTATGCTCCATCTCCACTGTGCTAATGCCATGGGAATAGCCCATGGAATCTGCACAGTCTTGTCATGGAAACATGGAATGCTTTGGGTGGGAAGAGACCCCAAAACCCATCCTGGACCTTAAAACCCATCCTATTCCACCCCCTGAATAGGCAGGGACACCCTCCAGCACCCCAGGCACAGCAGGGAAATGCAGGGAGCCCACATCCCATGTGCCACCGGGTACATCCCTTAATTCCAATGGACTTGAGTGGCTCCATTTGCCACAGGGGAACAACCCAAACTCACCCAAACGCGCAGGAGAAAGCTGCCCCACCCACCCACTGGTCCCAGCAGCAGCCACTGACCTGGTACTGGGTAGAGGGCCCAGCTGGCACCATAAAGAGGAACTCCTTGAGCAGCTCATAGCTGGGCTGGCTGGTGTTGGGCTGCAGGGACCCAGGGGCAGGGCTGCTGCCAAGGGAGCTGTTGGCACACTCGCTCCCATTGCAGCAGCTGTTGTGGGATGAGCACAGGTTTGTCAAAGGACACCACTGGAAACCAGGAGGACACTCCAGCAGGGTCCAGTTCCCATCATCCTGAGCACTGGGGAATGGTTCTGTAGCATTGTTTTCCTCCTGGTAGTCTGGAAGAAGTGAAAGAGAAATCAGTGATAGCCACTCTGGTGAGTAACACTACTAATGCACTCCTCTGCTCATAATTCACCCTTTTTCCATTTTGGTGATGGCTCCACTCTTAGCAAAAGCTGCAACTGCAGCACATCCTGCTGCTACATAAATGTCCTCTTTTACTGGAAAAATCCACCAAGATCATTAAACCCAAAGTTGTCTCTTTTCCAATGAGAATGTACCAATTTGCAATCTGAAAGGATCAGTGCTACAGCAAAAGCCAGTCCAAGTGAAAGCAAGAGCTGGCCTTGACATTGAAAACACATTAAGCAACTTTTCTGAAGTTAATGTTTCCATGTCAAAGTATCAGCTTGTCAGTGTCAGAAAAGATCCTTTTGTAACCAGCCAACCCCACGGCTACAACAAACATTCTGCTGCAGAGTTAATTGTTGCCAAAACTGTGACTGTTGAGCTGTTGTACAAGGAATAAAAGGCTTTTTAGATTATCTCATCCATCAGGAAGAAATGGGCTCAGGAAAATGTTCTTCCTTGTTAACCCGTGGGGCCAGATGGACCAGAACACATTCCCCATTTGACATGTGCCTTCACAAAGCAAAAAGTACAGCTCAGAAGATTAATGAGCTTCTCCACATGGTCCTCACACTCTCCTCATGCATGGAGAGAGGTTTCTCCCTGTTATTTTCTCCAGGATAACCACTGCTCCAAGGCTGTGCGTCCCACACTTTGATCTCCTCCAGAAACAGAACCAAACCTCTGAGCCTTTAGGAGTCAGAGGAGCAGAGGGGCCACAAAGCCAGCCCAAATTTGATGGTGTAACCTCCAACAGCCCCACAGGAGCTGAGGAGCCTCCTCACCTTCTCCATCCAGCAGTCTGTGCAGCTGGAACCTCACTTGGACGGGCTGGTGCAGCTCCTGTGCCGCGAACTCCAGGGCAGTGAGGAAGCCGTGGTGCCTGAAGGGCAGCTCTGGGAACTGCAGCACCTGCAGAACACGCACAGCTCTCACCTGCCCGTGCCCCCAGGGCTCCCCGGGCAGCCCAGGAGGAGCAGAGCCCCCTCACCTCCTCAGCCTGCCCCGGCTCTGCTGCCACGGCCTCGCTCACGTTCCTCAGGGCCTCCCGTGGGGCCAGCGCTGCGTCCCCCTCAAAGAAGTTCTCGGCGTTCAGGAGAACTCCTGTTTGCAAAGGAGATGTTGGAGCAAAGCTGTGAGGCTCAGCAGGGCCTCAGGCCATTCCCGCCACCCCATGAAGCTGCAGCAGGGCTTGGACCACTCAGCAGAGCAGCAGCTCCATAATCCTGTACCCTCCTTCTCCTTTCAGGTATCTTGATTTCTCTCTCATCCAGCACAAATAACATTTCCATTTGCAGCGTTCAGCAATTCTGACTTCTAGGAACTGTGCAAGTAATTCTCCCTTCCAACAACTCATTATTTGCCTGGAATTTCTGGGCACCAGGTGCACCTTCTCATCCTCCCTATGCCCCTGGACTTCTTGGGCAATGTGGCCACAACCAACTGGTTTCCAGCATATTGGCTCTCTGGGGACTGGCCAGCTGCTGCTGCCCCTCTGGCCATGGCTTTTCCTTCTTAAATAAACCTTCTCCCCTGTTTCATGTCCATCCTCCTTCTCTTTCTTACTGGTGTGGAAGATTCGGAAAGCCGAATAACCACAAACCTGCACAGCACATCACACCTCACCTAATCAACTTCTGAGCCACCCCAACATCTCCCAAAATACACAGTGGGGGACACCAAGCCACCAAGGCAGCAGCAAGGCCTCAGATCCTGGCAGCAGCAGAGACAGCTCAAGTAAGAGGGAGAAGCCATTTCCAATGCTTTGCCTCAGAAATTTGCTCCCTTCTCTGCTTCTGCTGATGGCAAAGACTGGAGTAAGCCAAACTCTTCCTTTTGGAACTTTGCTCCCCTCTCTCCTTCTGCTCATGGCGAAGATGGGAGTAAGCCAAACTCTTCATTTTGGCCTGAAGTTGGGTTTCTAGAAGTTGGGTTTGGCACTATTGCTGCAAGTCACTCATTTTGTAGTGACGCTCCAGAGGAGCCTCTCCGCGCACCCCTCTTTATCCTTCTTTATCCCTCTATATCCCCCTTTTTCCCTCTTTTTGCACACCAGAGGAAGGAGGGGAGCCCTGGCCAGCCCTGGTGGCAGCAGCAGGGCCCACCTGGTGGCTTGTACTCGCAGACATAGCTGTGCTTGGCCATGCACAGGTCGGTGTTGCACTGGCCCGTGGGGCCCATGCGCACGCAGTGGTCGGCGTTGGAGGGATGGGGCTCTCCTGGCAGCCAGTTCTGACAGCTCTCCAGATTGAATCCTTCCCCTCTCTGCTGCGCTCCAGGGCTTGCAAAATCATTGAATCCGATCCAGACATCCAGGCTCCTGCAAAAAAAGGAAAAAAAAAAAAGAAAGAAGGGGGAGGGGGGATTTCAGGAAATCATGAGTATTAGAAAGAGCTGGGACAGCTGCCATCTATGGTTCTCTCTAAAAATATTAACAAAATAACAGCAGCTCCATCGGGGTGCCATGGGCTGCGTTTCATGGAGCCTTTTAATTACTGAAGGGTTTCAGTATATCCACTGTACCAGCAGGAGCTCAGGAGCTGCCCCTCATCTGCACAGATCACTCTCGCCCAGCCTTCCCCAAGAGCCTGGTGAGGGTGGGCAGGCCCTGGCACAGGTGCCCAGAGCAGCTGTGGCTGCCCCTGGATCCCTGGAAGCATCCAAGGCCAGGCTGGACAGGGCTTGGAACAAGCTGGGACAGTGGGAGGTGTCCCTGCCCATGGAAAAGGGTGGAACTGGATGAGTTTTAAGATCCCTCCCAACCCAAACCATTCCATGATTCCCTGGTTGGGGCTGACTTGCACTCTGTCACCAAATGTCCCTCCCAGACTCTGCCCTGAGTCACCACCCCAGAGGGATGATCAGATCACACAGAGCAGCCTGGGACAGCTGAATCCCTCAGGACATTTGTGCTTTTCCTGTGCACACCTGGGGGATTCACCACCAGCCCATTCTCCCCTGCAGGTGGGGCTGGCACCAGGGCAGGATTAAAGCTCAGCAGGGCCAGGTCTGGGAGCTCTCCTGGATGGTGCTGAGCTCCTCAGGCACCATGGAAAGCAGCAGGCAGAGGGGACAAGCAGAGCTGGAGCACTGCAGGCAGCTGAACCCCTCACACACTGCCAGGCTCCTTTAGAGATGAAACATCCCTGCCCCATTTGGAAACTGGCTCAATCCCAGCCCAGACCCAGTGGAAAGTGCTGAGAGGTCTCTCATGGCCACAAAGAGCCTGGAGAGCCGTTTCTAATCTCACCCAGCAGAAAGGGAGGCATTTGTTCCATATTAACTCCTATTAACTTCTCCATATTAACACCCTGCGCCCTCCCGAGCTCTCAGCTCCTCCACGCTCCCTCCTGCACGTGGAAATCAATCCAGCCCTGCCCCTGCCTGCCCCAGCGTGCTCCCAGGGTGGTACCAAGGCAGACTGGGGAGATAACTGGTGCTAACTGGTGCCTCTCCACCCCCAGGCTCAGGCCAGATGAAATGATTCATGAGGTCATGCTGAAAAACGATGACAAAAATAACTTGTTCCATGAATCAGTAGTTTTCACTGCAAATGAGATTAAAAAATAAATAAGGGCTGTGTTCTGCTCCTGAACCACTGGCAGGGAACGAGGGAGAGCAGGGTAGGAAACCGCCTGCCTGCTGCCATCAGGAAAACTCAGTGGAGATTTTCCTCTTCTAATTCCAGCTATGATCTAACTGCAAGTCATTAGGAAAAAAAAAATAAAATCAAAAAGTAAGAAAGAAAGGAATAACTAAAAGACAAGCTGCTGGCTGGCTCCCACCCTGCCCCACTGCCCAGCCCATTCCACTGCAGGGGAAACAGGAGGACTCTGAATAATCTTTTTTTAAAGCAAGATGTGAGCTCTCCTCTGCCTGTGGGGAAGGACTGAGCTGCCCTGCTGGGGCAGGAGGAGCAGAACAAGCCTGGGGAGGCTTGGGAGGGCTCTCAGTGCTGCCCTGAGAGTGGGGTGCCCTGGATGGTCCCATCCCCTGCTTCTGCAGGCAGGGAGGGACCAGCCCAGCACATGGGGAGGGCATCCCACTCCAGCAGCAAGGCAGAGGAGACCTGCCCAGTGCCCTAAAGCAGGGAAACAGCCTCCTGCTTCTGCCATCTTCCCATCAGAAACTGTGGAAGAAGCTGCATGTTCCAAAAGCCTGCAGCTCGGCCCATTCGCCTTTTATCAGCAGGGAAATCACATCCTGGAGCTGCCTCCCCCGTGTTTATCTGCATGGATTAATAAAATAAACACATGGGCTGGAGTGGGCTGGGGAGCAGAGGCTGTGGGGCAGCAGCTGGGGAACAGCCTGGTGGGTCCAGCAGCTCCACACGCGATTGCTGCACATCCCAGCAGCCATGGCCAGCTCAGTGTGACATCCCAGCAGCCATGGCCAGCTCAGTGTCACATCCCAGCAGCCATGGCCAGCTCAGTGTCACATCCCAGGGGCCATGGCCAGCTCAGTGTCACATCCCAGCTCATGCCACATCCCAGCAGTCATGGCCAGCTCAATGTGACATCCCAGCTCATGCCACATCCCAGCAGCCATGGCCAGGTCATTGTCACATCCCAGCAGCCACGGCCAGGTCATTGTCACATCCCAGCTCATGCCACATCCCAGCAGCCATGGCCAGGTCACTGTCACATCCCAGCTCATGCCACATCCCAGCAGCCATGGCCAGCTCAGTGTGACATCCCAGCAGCCATGGCCAGCTCAGTGTGACATCCCAGGAGCCATGGCCACCTCCCTGCCACATCCCATGCCCAGCTCCTCACCCACTGAGGGACAGCCTCCCTCCCCAGAGCAGAGAACACGTTTGCACTCTGAGTTTGCAGCCCCGTGTGAGGGAACAGGGCAGGGGCAGTTTGGGAAGAAGGAGCTGCCAGCCCTGGAGCCGGAGCGCTCACAGCCCACGTCACACGCAGCTGCTCCCCTCCATGTGCTTTCTGGGATGTGTTTGTGAGGAGCCCATCTCGCACAGCTGCAGCTGGGAGTGCTGACAAGGGCTGTGGGAGCTCTCCTGGTTGTGCTCCCTCCCCCGGCATGGCTGGCTGGATAAAGGGCGCTTGGAGGGACGGTTTAATCAAAGGCTGACACTTGCAGCACTCTCTGTTTATAAAGGCCAGTGCTGAGGTGGAACAGATGCTGCTGCAGAGGAGCACTGCTGCTTGCCAGGGCGAGACACAGGAGGGGAAAGGGTCTGGGCTCTGGGCTGCAGCCGTGTCTAAGGGCACAGGATCCCTTTTCACATTTCAGAGGCACCCACGGGCACAAACACAGGGCACACAACACCCCCCAATCCCTCAATTCCCAGTGTGATTCTTCCCATTCCTCTTCTTCCCTCCAGAGCCTTTACGGAAAGAATCCAAGTCCAGAAGGGCTCGAGCTCTGCTCATTCCCCCTCTCTGTTCAGCAGCCTCACCCCCTCCATCTCCTCATACCCACCAGACCCCTCAGGAAGCCAAACCCCGTGCCCAGGTGATGCCAGCCCTTCCCCTGCCCACTCACCTGATGACATGAGCAACCAGGAAGCTCTGGATGTCGGGGCTGCTGACAAAGGCCAGGTCCCCGTTGCCCAGCTCCTGGCAGTGGCGCTGCGCCTCCAGCCACTCCGCCTTCTCCACCACCAGCTGGTAGCAGTGGTTGTTCCCCGGGAAAACCAGGCCCTCAGGGGGGCACATGGGGTGAACTGCTGCAGAAAGAACACAGGGGTGAGGTCCTCTCTGTGGGCCACACAGCTATGGAATGTGCCAGCCCTGGAGCCAACAAACCCCGTGGCTGTTAAAGCACAGAACACTGCTCAGCCAGGGACACAACACACCCAGAGGAGCCAGCCCTCACTGGGACTGCAGGCAAAGGGGACCTAGGAGGCAGTGCCACTGTTCCAGATTGCAAGGCAAGATGTAATCTATCACCACCTGTATGGCAGATTATCTTTTGTCAAGTGGGCAGTTTGCCTTATCTCTCTGAGTGACCACAATCACTCCTCCCTCGGGAGGGGACATTGCTGATAACAGACTATTGAATGTCACTGCATGGCTGATAAGAACTACAGCATCCCATTGGGAGATGCTCCGCCCAGAGGGAGGAGCCAAGCATTCCTACCCGGATATAATCCAGAGGTTTTGAGACACCAGCATGGCTTTCTCTACAGGATTCCCCAGAGGAACAACAGCTGCCTCTTCTTCCACTGGATCTTCAGAGGAAGAATCCATCCTTCTCTACAGATCCCCCTGCTCCAACAGAACCAGCCCTGACACTGCAGGAGGGCTGAGCCACAATTCCAATGGCACTGCCACCAACACCCTGACCCACAGGGTGTCAGGTTGTGTTCTGACTCTGTCAGTGTTGTTCTAGTGCACTGCATTGTTTATTTTATCCTTTTATTTTCTTCCCTATTAAAGAACTGTTATTCCCTGCTCTCATATCTTTGCCTGAGAGCCCCTTAATTTAGAATTTATAGCAATTCAGAGGGGTGGGGAGGGATTCCATTCTCCATTCCAGGGGAGGCTCCTGCCTTCCTTCGCAGCCTCCTGTCTTTCCAAACCAAGACAGCCACCATCCCCAGCCCCCAGGAGCCCTGCTCACCCCTGGCCAGCTCTCCAGGCCCCGCAGTGATCCCGTAGAGCACAGCCAGCCCCGTGCCGCCCCTGTTGCGGATCCGGATGTCCAGGCTCTCGTTGGCCACCACCAGGGAGGGACACAGCAGCTCCAGCTGCTGGGGTGGCGCCACCACCTCCACCTCTGCCTGCTCCTGCAGGAGCCTGGAGCCCAGCAGGAGCGTGGCAGTGACGTTGTAGCGGCCGGGTAAGGCGTAGCTGTGCACGGCTGAGTGCGCAGTGGTGTTGAGAACCTCGCTGCGGTCCCCAAAGTCCCACAGTAAAGTGCTGGCAGCGATGGGAATACTGACATTGAGGAGCACGGGCTGCTGCAGGCTGTAGCGGGGCTGCAGGACCGTGAGAGACACAGGCAGCTGGGCCTGGAAGGGCGAGGGGACGAGCGAGGGGGCACCACAGCCCTGCCCAGACACACGCTCAGTGCAAAACGGCAAACAGCCGGAGGAAGAGTTCGTTCCGTGGGCAGCTCCACACAAACACTGCCCCTGGGGGCTGAAAGCCCCATACTCGTGGTCCTGGGAGTAACACAGGGCACTGCAGGTCTCCTCAGTGAGGTTCCCAGGGTGCACAGATGTGAAGAGGATGACAAGCTCAGCTTCTTCGGTGTAGTTTCCTGTCAGGCACGTGATGTACTGAGCTCCTGCAGGACAGAAGAGAAGATCTCTTGCAAAACAGACTCTGGGATGCCATGGGTTGGTGAGACCCTCCAAGAGAACCAGCCCACACTCCTGGGAATGGAATTCTCCTGCTCAGCTCCTACTCTGAGCGTTTCCTTTTTGAGACTTGCCTGGGAAGTGTTTAATCCCCCAGCAACAGTTTCCAAACTCTTTATGCTAATTAGTGATGACAGAAATAACAAGCCAGTCACACAGATTTATGGAGCAGCAGCACTCAGTAAATAAAACAGGGCTTTGGAGAGCCTGACACTCCCATGGGACATGGAGCCACTGAGTCTGGCACTCAGAGGAGCCCACAGGACTTGTTTCCAAGTGAGACCATGAATAAAGGATGTCCTTTGGTGGCTTGGTCAGTGCAGAACGTTTCACCATGTGCTGCCTGGGACCTCCAGCAGCAAACCCAAAACCAAACACCCTTGGGCAGTGGCACAGTGGGGAGACACTGATGGACCCTCCACCAGGCACCTTCCTCCGTGGGGAGAGCCAAGAATCTCCCTCCTTTCAGGAAAATATGGTGCTGGAGAGGAGGCAATGCCAGGCCCAGGGATGCCCACGGGAAGGATGCACAGGAACAACACGAGCTGGGACAGGGAGCAGGGACACACATGGACACAGAGCCAGGCCCAGAGGAACAGCTCAGCCCCTGGCCTGCAGGGCTGGGACATTTCCCTGCCACAAACACCCAGGCAGGGCCTCTCTCCCTCCCTCGCCCTCTGCCCACGTGGCCCGGCCACGTTTGCACTGCTGTTGCTACAACATCTCCCCCAAACATCTCAACAGCTCCAGCCCCGTGTGATCCTCCCAGATCAAACCCATCCAGCCGTCCAGCTTCCTCCACGGCCTTCCTGCAAATGCTGAGCCACTTCTCCTCAGAGCAGTCCCCGGAGAGGAGCACAGCACGGGAGCTGCTCTGATTCCACCACCAGCCTGGCCATTCCTCATCCCCTGCCGGTCACTGAGAGCTGGCAGGGCTGGCAGGCTGTCCCAGCCTACTCCCATTACACTGAATTACCCAGAAGGCAGCCTCACATTATTGTTTCCACACTGGCTTGAAGTAGTTCAAGAGGGAACAACTAATTATCAAGAGCAGCAACAGCGCCAAGTGTTTTTCCCTTTGATAATTTCTGCAAGATGCTGCAAGCTTTGCTGGGGGAAGAGGAACAACCATCACCTGGATTTTGGTCCTGGGGAACACTGTGCCTCACCAGGCAGCTCAGGTGGCTACCACCAGCCTCAGCTGGGTCCTTCAGCCTCGGACCTGCATCCTCCTGTCACACAGCCCTGGGTCCTCATCCCTGCATCCTCCTGTCACACAGCTCTGGGTCCTTCAGCCTCAGCCCTGCATCCTCCTGTCACACAGCTCTGGGTTCTCATCCCTGCATCCTCCTGTCACACAGCCCTGGGTTCTCATCCCTGCATCCTCATGTCACACAGCTCTGGGTTCTCATCCCTGCATCCTCATGTCACACAGCTCTGGGTTCTCATCCCTGCATCCTCCTGTCACACAGCTCTGGGTTCTCATCCCTGCATCCTCCTGTCACACAGCCCCAAATTAAAGGAGATGTCTGCTGCCTGCCACAGGGAGCCCTTGCTGTCCCTCCCTCTCTCTTATTCTGGAATAACTGAGCATCCAGGCAGGATTAATTTCCTTAGGGCTCTCCCTTTTCCAGTGAATGAGATTTCTCCTGGCCAAGCAGTCAGTAAAATGCCCTGCAGCAGTGGCTGTAGGTCAGGACACTGCTCATTCCCTCCCAAAGTGGAGCCCTGCCAGCTCAGCCTGTCCCAGGTGCCATCACCTCCCATGAGGTTCCAGTGCTGGGGGTCAGCCTGTTCAAACCCTGGGGCTGCAGGTCACAGACCAGTCCTGTGGTGTCTGCTCTGTGCTCAGGGCCAATCTCAGCCCTGCTGTGGCTGCCCTGCTCCTTGGGGCACAGCCTGTGTGCCCAACAGCTGATTCATTAGATCAGAACTGGCCGCTGAAGCTCTGAGGAGGCCCCAGGTGCCCCCAAGCCCCCCAGTCCCACTGAGCCAGCCCCATCCCAGCCCCTCCTTACCACAGGAGGCATTGAGGACCAGCACATCGAACAGGGACAGGTTGGCCACCTCGGGGGGGTGGGCACATCTTGTGTCTGATGCCTCAAGGACCCTCACTCTCCTGTCTTCCACCCAGCGGGGCAGCCAGGACAGCTTGCAGTCACAAACAAATGGATTCCAACTTAAGTTTCTGTCAGAGGGAGATCAGAACAAGTTAGGGATTAATGTGACATGTGCTAAGCCTTAATTACAGCAGTGTGCCGAGCGCTCCCTGCTCCCATCTGTGCCACTCCACTGAAAGGCTTTGGAATAACTGGGAGAGGAGTTAATGAATAGGGAATCAAGCAATAATTAACGTGATTTTTCTAGAGGCTAGAATTAGGCAAGTACTCCAAGTACTTTTTTAACTCTACAAATAATTGTTGCAATTAGAAGCAAATGACAGATACAATCATATATCTAAAAAAATCTGCCATGCAAGAGCCCCAGGGTATGAGGGCAGCCTCTCCTGCTCAGGGAGACTACTTACAGCCCATTAAAAATAGCTAAGAGAATAAAATTCATCTGTCAAAAAAAGAAATGCAAAGTCAATGATAATCTTTCCATGTGGCAGTTCAATGAAAAGAGGGAAACTTTAATTGCAGCTAAGCTTGATCCAAGTTGGAACCTCTGGCGCTCAGCTGTGAGCAGGACAGAGCTGGAGCTGATGCCAGCAGGGCTCAGGCCTGACCCTGGGGCTGAAAGCAGCACTGTGCCCCCAGGCTGAGCAGGGACAGCTCCCTGGGACCCAGCCCTGGCGTTTGTGTCCTTCCAGAGCCACTGGGAGCCAAAGTGCAAAGCTGAGGATGTTCCTTGTGTCCTGTGCTCAGGGACAGTGTGGGGCTGAGCTTTCCTCTCTTGCCAGGACAGGGTTAATCCTAATCCTGGGGTTAATCCTAGTCCTGGCTCATCCAGAGGCAGAACTGCCACTTGTGCTGTGACTTCAGGGACCTCTCCTGGAAATGTGTGACTTCCTCTCACCTCCCTTCACTTAGCATCAAAAGACCTCAATTAAACAACAAAACTCGAATCACTTAAGGACAATCTCCTAAGTGACTTGGGCAGTCAGTCAGGACCTACCATGCTGCAGGAACCACTGGGTGCTCCAGGCCTGAGTGTGACCATGCCAACAGGACAGTGTGCCCATGGGCAGAGACAAGAACCTCAGCAGAGCTGGTGTGGCAGAGGAGCCAGGAAGAGAAGAAGGCAGCAGCAGAGGTTGGAGATACCAGAGACAGAGGCAGAGAGCAGAAAGAGGTCAGGACTGAAGGACAACAGGATCCAACAGCTTGGGAAAAGAACTGGAGACACCCCAAAAGCAGCTGCTGGGGTGGGCACCTGCCCAATATCTCTCCAAGCCAGCACAGCCTCCCCCCACAGGAGGAAAGGAAGGGATGTTTCAAGGAAAGGTCTAAATAAAGAACTGGGAAACAAAGGAGATGAACTTACATTTCACTTAAATTAAATAAATTATCAAATATTCCATCTTCTAATGTAGAAATCTGGTTGTGGCTTATATCTCTGTAAAAGAGAGAAAAGTTAATCATGTTAGAAGCAACTTTCTTGTCGCTGTAGCTTTTCCCTGTGAGGGTGGGCACGCCCTGGCACAGGTGCCCAGAGCAGCTGTGGCTGCCCCTGCATCCCTGGCACTGCCCAAGGCCAGGCTGGGCAGGGCTTGGAGCATCTGGGACAGTGGAAGTTGAACTTTAAGGGCTTTAAGGTCCCTTCCAGTACCAACAGACATCTTGTGATAATTCTCCTTCACCCGCCTTGAGCTCCTCTCCATCCAGCAGCACAGAGGGTCAAACCCTGCCCAGCTGCAAATGCCAATAATTCCCAAATCCCTGGGGTGAGCAGCTCAAGGCCCCAGGGAAGGAGCCCATGGACAGGGGCACGGGGGGCTGGGGAGATGAGGTGGAGCAAGAACAAAGCAAACCAGTGCAACACGAGCCCATGCTGGGGGGCACTGGGGGGACTGGGGGGAACAGCAAGTACTTACAGCGTTGCCAGAGAAGTCAGGCTTCTGAATAGCTCAACATCTAAACCACTGATCCTGCTATTGGAAAGATTCCTAGGGAAAGAAAAAAAGAAAAATCCAATTTCAGCCTTCGTTCAAGCCCGTTTTGTCACACCTCCATGAGCAGACCTCAGAAGAGCCTCTCTCCAAACCCCAGCCAGAATCCTGACTGGAAACGGGATGTGTTCAAGGCAGAGCATTTTTCCCAGCCAAAGAAAACACCTTTCCCAAAACCATAAAGCTTTTGCTGCTCACATAACCCGTAAAGAGAGACCAGGAGCCTCAGGATGTGCCCCCAGTCTGCAGCACACCTGGAGCAGTACACCATGCCACACGTGGTGCCAAATGTGATGTATCCTCAAAAAAGACATTCAAGTCTAATCTATGCTCAAAGAAGTCATTAAGAAGTACTTTAGACTCAAGCAGTAATTAACTCAGAGACAAATTTATTATGAACTTCCAAGTGTGTTTCTCGTGCCAAAACCCTGATCAGTAATTACACAATTGATGCGTCAACTCCGCGTTTTAAACAACTTTTTGTCTCTCTTTGGAAAAGCTTAAAATGGAAGAAAAAGCAGCAATAAAGAATATTTTCCATTTGAAATCAGGACAGACTGTCATTCTAAAAGGAACACTGCTTAAAAAATCTCCCAGTAACACCAAGAGCGTTCAGCTCACCCAAACCAAAGTGTCCCTGTCAAGCCCAGCTCTCTCCTCACCCATCATCTTCCTCCCCACATTTAAATGTCACTCAGAGAAACGAAGGTTTTGCTCATCCGCCTCCACTTGTTCCCAATAAACCTCACCATTCATTCTCAGAAAAATCTCCTTTGGCCTAAACTTCCTTTCAGCAGCACCAAAACCCTTCCTCCAAGCCCATGGGATGGTTCTGACCCTTCATGGATTCCTGGCTGAGCTCCCAGGAGAGCACAGGGCTGGACACACTTTGCCATCTCCTTCCTCACCTTTTTCCTACAAACACCTCCTCTCGCTTCTCCTGGCTGTCTCAGCTGTTATTCCTACCCCTTAATCAATTATTTCTTGGTTTGATCTGACATTTAAACTTCATTTATCCAAATGAAAAGAATTCTGCCAAACTGGCAGGAAACCGATGTGCGATTCCAGGAAACTGGGGATAAGTGACAGGGATGGATGGCTCTTTAAAAGGTTTATTTTCCCTGGTTTTGCTGTCTGGGAGTTATTTGCCAGGCTGAGACTGGATTCAGAGGAGTTCACCAGCAACTCCAATACAGAAGCCCAAGAAATGTGCAAAACACCAGCTCAGTAAATACATTAGAAAAAGGACATTAATAAAAATATTGGATTATGCCAGTGATTGAAGCAGCAGGGACAGCAGTGCTGGAGCACAGAGCACCCCTGGCTGAGCCCCACTCTGCACAGGGACAGCAAAGCCACCCCAAACCTGCTTCCAGCTCCCACTGAAGATGACACAGAGACAGCTGGGAGTGGAACCCAGGTGCTCCAGCCAGGACAGACCCATCTCAGGGATGCCCCAGCTCCTGAACCCCTCTGTCCCTGCTGCACCTGTGTGGGGAAGGAATAGAAGGACCAGAGCCCCAACAGCCACCCTACAGGGAGAGCAGCACAAATATTCCCCTCCTCCTCTGCAATACCTGGAAATCGCCCATTTGGTTTTTAGGCAGCACCTCAAGTCCAAGGAAAGGAAATGGGAGTTCCAGCTCAGATGCCTTCCTGCTCCTCGCCCAGACAAGCAAAACCTCCAAAACAAACCATTCAGCTGCTGCAAAAACAGGGCTCTGCCATGTCCAGGAGCCTCTTCCAAGGTGCTCCTTGGCTGCAGAGGAGTGTGGGGCAAGGGGAGCTGGGGAAGGTGTCAGACACTGGGATCCCGTTTGGGGAGCCAGCACTGCTGTGGCTCACAGCTGAGAGGGCTCCTGTGCCTTGCTGCCCTTTATCTGCTGACAAAGGAGATGTCAGATGGCATCCTGCTCATCCTCCACTCCCTGCTGGCATCAGGTGTGGTGAGCTGATCAGTGATGATCATTGATGATCAGTGATGAGCTGATCGAGCTCATCACCCCAGACCTGCACTGCCCCTTCCCAGAGCAGTAACACCCCTCAAACCTGTCCCTTCATAGCTGACAGCCTTGATCTGCTCAACCTTCAGGGTTACCAGCCTCCAACACCTGCAACTTTTCCAGGTTCCGGGGTGGCTGCTGAGGAAAAACAGCTCTGTGCCTATTTTAGCCCTGTCTGTCACTTGATTTTCATCTCCAGTATGTTTTACCAACATTTTATTTAAGACCACTCTGAGCCAGAGCCCAGCACGCAGAGATCTCGCAGGGGAGAGCTGAGCTCAGCTCCATTGGCTGCAATTAACCCAAACCCTGGCACTCTGTCACTCCAGCTCAGGTGCTGCCCAGAGATCCCCAGCCCTTGGCTGCAGACCCTGCTGAGCCCCATCCAGGCCAGGCTGGCACCCCCTGGTACCCACAAACCAGGACACCTCCTTGCTGTTTGCTTGCCCTCATGATGCCATGAGGAACTGCTATAAAACCCCTCAGTTTTCATCTCCCTGACCTGCTGGGTACAGAGGGAAGCAGAGCTGCTGTGGCAGCACAGCTGGGAGGATGTGGAATGGTGGTGGAGCCACTGCCTGCCAGGAGCTGCCCTCTCCCACTGCTCCCTCTGCACCAGGCATGGAAAATCATCCATCATTCTGCCTCCCTGGCATGGGAGAGGTGCCTGGGCTGCAGAGAAAAATACAAACCAGGAAACCCTGAGCAGTGAAAGGCAAGGCAAGGCTGTGGGACACAGCTCCCAAACTGCCACGACTGTGTTTTCCCAGCCCACTGCCAGGCCAGAGGAAATTCAGAGCAGGTTCGAGGCAGAGCTGGAGCCAGCAGCAAACAAGGCTCTCCATTGACATTCCCTGCACACACAGCCTGACGCCCTCCTCACGAGGAGAAGGGAAAAATGTCCTTTCCTGTGGCTTGGGGGGCTTGGGGAACACGCTGTGCCTCCTGGAAAAGGGCAGCCACGAGTCACAACTGCTCAGTCCTGCAAAATGGAGCCATGCAATGTCATTCTGTGGGACATGGGGCACCAGAACTCACCAAGCCACAGCACAGGGCACAAACTGTGTCACTGAGAGCTCCCCACACTGCCACGCTCCACTCCCAGCCCAGCTAAGGCAGAGATTCAAACGCTCTGGAAAAGGGAGGTGCTTTAGTGAGGAAGGTGAAGCTTTGGGAACTAAGGGAATATTCAGTAATGAGGGCGTCAGCCTGAGCCTTGGGAGCCTTCAGCTCCACCCCAGCCCTGCCAGGCCTCGCTGTGTGATGCTGGGAGCATCCCTGAGCTGTCATAGCCACACACAGAGAGTGAGGGTGGATCCAGCACACACAGCACCAGCCTGACCTGCTGCCCATGGACTTGGGGAATTCTGGGGGAAAAGCCCCAAGAACTGGCTCCTTTCTCAGCTGCTGCAGTGTCAATGGAAGAGGGAGGGAATGAGAGGACTGAGGGCAGCAGGAGGGCTCCGTGCCACCCCTCCATCCCTCTCTGATGCCCAGCAGCCCCCTCAGTGCCAGCCCAGGGGTGATTCCTGCCCATTGCTGTGGCCAGGCTGGGTTTGGGCACTGCTGTTTGCTCCCTCCTTCCACGGAACACAAAATGCTCAGCAGAGCACGGGCGGCCCCGCTGCCAAGGCTGATGTCATGCTCTCATTATGTCATTTGTGGGCTCTGCCTCCATCTCACCAAAAGGGAGGGAGGCAGAGGCAGGGCAGAGCTTCCCCAGCCCCTCTGGTGCAGGGAGCCCTGCCAGAACAGTAATGGGAAAAGCATCCAGCGACGGAGAACGTCTGAGTGAGAGGAGCCCATGGCTGGGGCAGAGCAGGGAGAGCAGCCCCAGGGCTGAGAGCTCAGCAGGGCCGAGGCTCCAGGTCTGAGAGCCACTGAGGCAAAGTGGAAAATTTTCCAGGGCAGAAATCCATTTTGATTTAGGTGAAATGTACATCTTTGAGTTGAGTCTGTGGTTTGAAACACAGCTATGTAGCCTGACTGCAAGGCCTAGGCTCAGGGATTCAGTGAAGGACAGAGATAAGGTGGGGAGAGAGACAGAGGGTGATAGAGAGAGACAGAGACTGCTGTGAGAGCAGGTCAACCTGACCCAGGAATTCTTTCTGATAAAGAAGAACTGGCGGCAAATCTCACCTGAAATGCATAAAAATGAATATGTATGAACCTATTGTGAAATTGTATGCATGTGTATCTGAGAGGGGGATAGAAAGGGACCTGAAGCCCCCAGAGGTACACGTGTCATTTAAGGAAAGTAATCTCTGCATGTTTCTGGCGCTGTAATAATAAACATACCGGCTTTACAACTTTCACAAATCTGTGGAGTTTTTGGCTATATCTGCACAAAACACCACCAGCAGGGCTGAGGCTCCTGAGGGCCAGCAAAGCCCCAGAGGGCACAGGGAACACAGCTCCCAGCCCTGCTCCCATTTCCTACCCCATCACACAGCTGTGGCTGCCCCTGCATCCCTGGCAGTGCCCAGGCCAGGCTGGGGCACCCTGGCACAGTGGGAGGTGTCCCTGCCATGGCAGGGGTGGCACTGGATGGGCTGAGGTGCCTTTGAACCCAAACCACTGCAGGATCCTGTGACAAGCCAGGCCGCACCGTTCCACACCCTGTGAGCAGTGACAACAAGGGACACAGGGACACGTGGGATGGCCGGCGAGGCACAGCCAAGCCCAGAGCTTCCAGAGCCTTCCATGGCCTGCCAGATCTGCCCAGAGATGCCCTGCAGAGCCCCAGGGCTGCCTCCAGGTTGCCATGGCAAACCCTTGCCTGTCTGCAGGAACAAAAGGCAGCACAGAGCTGACACACAGAACAGACTTTCCAGAAAAGAGCAGGAAAAACTCTGTGTGCTTTTGCCTGCCCGAGCCAGGAAAAATTACAGGTTTTTGCTGATCAGATTCCTTTTTTCCCTTCGTCTTTTGGCTTGCACCTCTCCAAGGAAGTACTGCAGAAGCAGAAGCACTGGTGTGCAGAGGGGATGAGAGAGATTATTTCCACAAATGGCTCTGGAAATCTGGAAAACCAGGGATTTTCCTGTGTGCTGGGCACAGGCAGCAATGCTGTGCTCCTGCAGAAGGGAGAGAGACACCCTCACATCTCTCCTGCACCAGGAGCTCTCTGCCTTCCAACACAGGCAGGAGGGAAACGGCACATGGAGATATTCACCCTCAGTTATGGTTTCAGTCATGCTAAAGCAAGGATTTTCCAAGGCAAAAGGATTCCAGCTGCACCACACATCACCCCAAGAGCTGCAGCCCAGCACTGTTGCAGACATCTTTTATGGAAAATCCTTTCTTTAGGATTTTTCCTCCTGAGAAGCTGAGAAGCCTCAGGAACAAAATGTAAACAATGGTTATCTGCTGCTGTGGAATGCAACAGGTGCATCTGTGATTGGCCCATGTTGGATGTTTGTAGTTAATGGCCAATCACAGTCAGCTGGCTCAGACTGTCTCAGACAGAGCCTTTGTTATCATTCTTTCTGATTCTATGGTTTTCTGATGAAATCCTTTCTTCTATTCTTTTAGTATAGTTTTAATGTAATATGTATCATAAAATAATAAATCAGCCTTCTGAACCATGGAGTCAGATCCTCATCTCTTCCCTCATCCTCAGACCCCTGTGAACACCAGCACACAGCACCAAGAGGGGCCTTTCCCTCCTCTCCCCGAGGCTGTCACAGCACCAGGACAATTTATTTGTGCCTTTTGAATTTACGAGTTTCTAATGCTGGCCCAAGTCCTCGCCTCTCTCCGAGGAATTTGCCCCAAAAACTTTTTCGCAAGAATTCATCTAAAAATGGAATGTTTTAATTCCTACAGCAAAATGCTGATTGCTGATAGGAAATGCAAGGCGAGAGGAGCATCCCTGCCATGTTCTGCTCACCCTGTGCTCTCCCAAAGAGAGCAGAGCCCTCCCAAAGCCCCCTCACAGGGCAGGAGCAGAGCCAGGGGTCTCTCCCAGCTCCTGCAGGACCACGAGCAGGTCACTCCATCACTGTGGGCTCCCTGAGCAGCTCCCTCAGCTCACAGCCCTGCCTTACCCTGCTCCAGCCTCTCCCTGAGCACCAGCACAACTAAACCCTTGCATCTGCAGGAATAAATCCAAGGTTGGGGCCACAGGCTCTTCACAGCTCAGGAAAGGGGCTGGGAGAGCCTGACACAGCCAGGGCATCCCCCAGCACAGCCAGGGTGTCCCAGACACGACCAGAGCATTGCAACCACAGCTATGGAACCACTACCAGGGTGTCCCAACTGTGGCCAGGATGTCCCAGCCACAGCCAGGGCATCCTCACAATAGCCAGGGCACCCCTGTCATGGCCAGGGCATCCCAAGCACACCTAGGGTATCCCAAACACACTCAGGGCATCCCAATCACACCCAGGGCATCCCAAGCACAGCCAGGGCATGCCAACCATACCCAGGGCATGCCAATCACACTCAGAACACCCTCAGGGCACCCCTGTCATGGCCAGGGCATCCCAAGCACACCCAGGGCATGCCAAGCACAGCCAGAAGACCCTCACAATACCCAGGGCACCCCTGTCATGGCCAGAGCATCCCAATCACACCCAGGGCATCCCAAGCACAGCCAGGGCATGCTAACCTTGGCCAGGGCATCCCAATCACACTCAGAACACCCTCACAATAGCCAGGGCACCCCTGTCATGGCCAGGGCATCCCAGCCATGGACAGAGCATTCCCAGCACGGCCAGGCAGCCCCAGCAGGGTCAGCAGAAGGGCTCCCTGCAGGTGGGAGCTGTCTGCAGAGCAGCTGTGCTCCAGGAGCAGCTCCTCAGAGCCCTGCAGGCAGCAGCTCCCCGCAGACCTTCCCAAATAAGGCTGTGGAGCCTGCATGGAGCCTGGAACACAGGGATGTGTGACCTCAGGCAGCACGTCAGGCTCTGGCAGGGCTGTCCTGCAGCCATGGCACCCTGTGCTCCTGCCCTCTCCCTGCCCAGGGGGCTCCCAAAGCCAGGACCTGCAGCTCAGCTCCTTCCAAGTCATCCTCACCCTGAGCTGAGCCATCCCTGCATCCCCAACACCCAAACATGGAGCCAAAGATGAGGGGGGCACTGGGGCATCACCAGCTCAGCTCCTTCCAAGTCATCCTCACCCTGAGCTGAGCCATCCCTGCATCCCCAGCACCCAAACACGGAGCCAAAGGTGAGGGGGACACTGGGGTATCACCAGCTCAGCTCCTTCCAAGTCATCCTCACCCTGAGCTGAGCCATCCCTGCATCCCCAACACTCAAACAAGGGAGCCAATGGTGAGGGAGGCACTGGGGCATCACCAGGGGAGCTTGGGGAGGCCAGGAAGGGGACAGAGGGATGGCACCAACCTGAGAGGTCCCTGCCACGCTCTGAGTGACCAGGAGCTGGCACTGCCTGGGCTGGCACCAGCCCTGCTCCTGCCCTCTCTGCCCAGGGCTGACCTCAGGTGGCACAAAGCAAGGAGAGAGCTCAGCACAGCCAGCCCTGTGCCAGCAGGGCCAGGAGGGGAAGGGCAGAGAGCTCCAGAACCCAAACACTGCAATCAAGCTGCTGTCCGCAATTAGCGCCGCACGCAAACGAGCTGTCTGCAGCTCCAGCCAGGGAAATGTCAGCCCTGCAAACACTCATCTGCCTCATGGAAAGTCTGCAGAGCAAACAGAGATGTGATAAATCCAACTATCTTCCCAGCACACGTGGCACAGCTCGAGCAGATCCTCCTGCAGCCCAAAGCCAACTGCTTCCCATGCAGATCCCACTGCTTCCCCCAAAATTCATCTGTGCCCTGTGTGCCAGCTCACAGCAACCCCAGTGCCCAGCTCTGCCCTCCTGAGAACCCAGCACGTCTCCCAGTCAGCCTTTGGGAGCCCAGGAACATCTGATTTCACCATAAAAAGGGAGCCCTCTGGAAGCTGTAATTTAGGGATTACACAGCTGAGCCACTCAGTGCTTCATCTTCCTTACACAAAGTGAAGAGTTTTCAATAAATGTTTAGGTATTGCTGATATTAACTCACCACTGGGACAGGGAATGGCATAGATAAATCTTTGCATCCTGGTTTTTTATGACTCAATTTGTATTTCTTTTGTAAGTGAGGCTTTTCTATTGGAATAATTACTTTTCCTTGGACAGCTGTCCTCTAGGGATGTGGGAAAGAGTAAAACCCAATTCTATCTAGCCTCAGCACTGTAAATTCTGCAGTGCACAGGAAAGGAGCCACAGGCAGGGCTCACAGGATGTGGGGGGCTCAGGATGATGCTGGATTGGTCACAGGGATGTCACACTGAGCTGGAGCCAAGGGACACGGAGAACTCCAGGAATCTTCTCCAAAGCACACATCCCATCTGCAAACACTGCTAAAGTCTGAATGGTTCCTTGGAAACCCCCTGGGGTATCTGTGTTTTGTACCCTAAAAGGAACAGGGCAGCAATTTGGGCATCACTGATACAGAATGAGATTCACAAACCAGGCTTGACCCTCCAAAACCCGGGGAGAACAGTAAAACCCTTCCTGCCACTTCTGAGCTGGGCTCAGAGCACAGCCCAGCTGAGGGAATGTGAGACTGATAAGGCAGCACCAGATCAAAAGGCATTTCTTCAAACAGCTGGGAAATAACTCTCCCATTCCTCACACAGAGCAGCCAGTGGTTGTCAGGCACCAGCAGCACAAACAAAGGGAAAACAAAGCACAGGCAGCAAAACACAGCAAGCACAGGGATCAGGGAATTCTGGAATGGTTTAGGTGGGAAGGGACCTTTAGGATTACCCAGTGCCACCTCCTGCACCTTCCACCAGCCCAGGCTGCTCCAAGCCCTGGAGCTCAGAAAGCATTGAGGATTTAAGAAAAACAGCAGCAAAGCCTCTCATGGCAGGTACAGCAGACACACATCCAGACACACAGGAATGTCTCATGAAACACACAGAAACAGCAGCAAATGTTGTTTTACCAACAACATTTCATTTAAGAGGCTCCCCGTTTCAGGCTCTCACCAACATCCTTCAGCTCCAGCATGGGATGTTCCCTAAACACTGATGGGGAGAAGGACAAGAAGAAAGGAAAACCCACTGAGGTCCTGGCAGAGCATTGTGAGCAAAGGAAACCAACTCTGAGCAGGGTTTTGCAGCACAGCCTGTGCTGGAGAGCTGATGAGCCTCTTGATTTATTTTCTTCCTCCCAGAGGGAAAACTCATGGATCTGGGGCCGTCAGATTAGTGCTTGATATGTTTAAAAATAGCCCAAAGTAAACTTTGGTGCTGCTGTGTGAGGCTGAGCACAGCCCAGGGTTCGCAGCCACTGCCTGGGACAGAAAACCCCCAGAGCAGCAGGGCTGGGAGCAAAAAAAGCAAAAAGTGCAGCATGTTCAGACCCCCAGCCCCAGCCAAAGCACAGCCCAGGGGTGCCTTCCACCCATGGCTCATCCCAACAGCTCAAATATTGAAAATCGTTGGGTTCCACACAGGTTCCACACTCCTGGTCCTGCCCAAGCCTTGCAGAGGATGCTCCCATCCCACACAGAGACTGAGAATCACTGAAAGGTTTGGGTTGCAGCAAACTGATCTCGTGGGAAGTGTCCCTCCCCATGGCAGGGGGCTGGAACTGGATGGCCTGGAGGTGTTTTCCAACCCAAACAATCCTTTGGGTCAAGTCTGTCCTTCTATGAAACATCCTGGAGCCAATGTTTAATCCCTTTAACATCTGCAGCGTTGCCTTTTTTCATTCCAATGTCACAAATACATGTGACATTGAGTCAAAAGTCAAAAACTTGACTCAGAATTCAAATTCTGACTTCTTGCAGAAATCAGACGTGTATTACATCAACGTCAGCATCTTCTGCTCCTCCATCTGCAAAGTTACTTAAAAGGCAGAGGTTTGGGAGATCTTTTTTCCATAAGTGGATTTTCCACGCTGACTGCCACTAATTACACCATGCCCTTTAATTTTTAGCTGATGCCATGCTAGGCACAGCATTGTTTCTGCCTGGGACAGAAAATCAGGACATTGGGCTAATGAGTGTTTGTACCACCCCATTTACCTTCTGTTAACACTGGCACCATGTTTGTTTTGATCCAGTCCCTGGGAATCTCCCTGAGGCCCTAAAATCCATTAAAAGTGAGCATTAATAGCCCAGAGGACTCTTCAGCCAGATCTTTTAAAATTCTTGGATGCAAAATCTCTGAACTTGCTGGTTTAAGAAGGTCTAACATTAATAGCAGCTGTTTAACATCCTCCCCGGTTACTGTTGGAGTGGAAAGTGTTTCATCATCCTCATATGATACAAATACATCACCTGGCTTTTTTCCAAATAGAAAACAGAAATATTTACTGAGCAGTGCTGCCTTTTCTGGATCTTCATTGATAACTTGACCATGTTCATCTATTAACAGACCAGTATCATCTATCTCCTTTAATTCCCAATAAACTTGAAAAACTCTTTACTCTTCCCAGCTTTGCTGGACAGAGACTTTGCTTTAAGATTCTTTTGCTTATCAGTGTTCAATGGGCCTGAGCTGAGCCCACAGTGCTCATCACAACCAACATTTCTCTTTCCTGTCTTGCTTATCTATTTTCTGTAAGCACCCTCACAGGAAGAATTTCTCCCCAGAATCCCACCTAACCCTCCCTGTGCTGGTGTGAAGCCATTCCCCCTTGTCCTGGCCCTCCCACATCCCTCTGCAGCTTTCCCTGTGTCCATCACTGACCCTTTAAGGGCTCCTCTTTAAGGACCTGATGCCCCAAGGCTTTGTTCTCCCCTTCTTTGCACTGAAGATGATAAGGAAAGAGAAAATTAGAGAAGTAAAAAATATTAATGCTCTGCTGTATCATCCTATTAAAAGAGGACCAGCCCTACCACATATCCCTCAGGGATGGTTACTGCCTTAATTTGAAGCTCCTTAATTTGAAGCTGTTCCATAAAAAGCAATTTTCAGCCTTCTCCGCTCTCCATGCAATCTATTTTTTTGTGCAATTAAATCCCATCTTCCCATTTTCTCTAATTCTGGCACATCCACAGCAGCTGCTTTGTCCTTGACATGCCCAGCCCTTGGATACCTGTGGGAGGTTAATGATGGAACCCCAGAATTGTTTGGGTTGGAAGAGACCTCAAAACTCATCCAGTTCTAATCCCAACACCTTCCCCACTGTCCCAGGTGCTCCAAGCCTTGCCCAACCTAACCTTGGACACTGCCAGGGATGGGCAACCTGTGCCAGGGTCCCATCACCCTCTGAGTGAAGGATTTATTCGCAATATCCCATCAAACCCCGCCCTCTTGCAGTTCAGAACCAACAGAACCTGGAACGGTTTGGGTTGGAAGCAACCACATCATTCCAAGCCACCTTATCTGCACCCAGCCAAAGCTTGCACAACTCCTCCAGAAATCAGGAATCTGTGGGACTGTGTAGGACTCCCAAGGGACCCCTCTGTGACCACCCCAGCCCAGAACCTCCCTGGGCTCCAGCAGAGCCTGGGTTTCCATGCCCAGCGCCGGGCACCTCCATGGGCCCTGTGTGTGTGTGTGTTTGTTTGGGATTTTGTGAATAGGGCTGCTCAGCACGCTGAGTCCTCCCTGCAGGGCTGATGTGTTAGAGCCCATTGGCTCCCTATTCCCCGAAGGAAACATCTGCACATTCCAGACACATTCTGTAACGGGAGTGAAACCCATCCTTGAAGTGAAATTTTACAGCCTCCACAGCGCAAAGTAACGATTGCTGGCAAGGGCCAGTGGAAAAGTCATGTTTAAAATATTATTACAGGGAAGCGGCTGCCAGAGCCTCAAATTAATCACTTGAACGTGTCTCTGGTGCGTTATGTAACGCTGGGCCAGCTCCTGCCTGGAGCTCTGCTCTGGCCACATCCCTCTGTCCATCCTGCTCTGGCCACATCCCTCTGTCCAGCTCTGCTCCATCCACATCCCTCTGTCCAGCTCTGCTCCATCCACATCCCACTGTCCAGCTCTGCTCCATCCACATCCCACTGTCCATCCTGCTCTGGCCACATCCCTCTGTCCATCCTGCTCTGGCCACATCCCACTGTCCAGTTCTGCTCCATCCACTTCCCACTGTCCAGTTCTGATCTGGCCACATCCCACTGTCCATCCTGCTCTGATCAGATCCCTCTGTCCAGCTCCCCTGTCCTCCCCCAGAGCCAGGACAGAGCCAGGCTCCCACTGCTGACATCCCCTTGGGGACCACATCTTTTCCAGGTGACCAATTTTCTCTTGTGCTAAAGGAAATCCCAGGAGAGACAAGGACCAGGAGTGTTTCTCCATCCCCTCTGAAAAGCAGCAATTTGTCACAGCAGCAAGAGGAGCTGCTTCTCACTGTGGTCCTACAGGCTTGATGGTTAAATAGCTTTGCTGGTTTGTGGTGGCCCACCTAGCGTGCCCATGGGCAGGTGACAGAACAGGGACATTGTCCCCTCCTCGTGCAGTGATCACTAGCTGGCAGGATGCAAATGTGATAACAATGCAACTGATGCTCAAAATAAAATTTTAAAAAGCCCCTGAAGGAAAGCAGGAGCAGCAACAGCAGTGGATGCAGAGCCAGCTCCAGGGGAGGGAGGAAGGAAAGGCACCAGGGAGAATCCTGCAGGCCCTCAGGAGGGATGTTCCCCCGCCAGAAACAAGCACAGAACTCTCTGCCCACCAGGCTGAAGGCACCACACATGAGGCAGAAACGCTGCAGATGAGGATGTCTCCATCTCTGCTGGTCCAGCCCTTCCAGGTGCAAGCCATGCCCAATTCCAGGGGCAGGGAGGTGCTCTGGTGACAGGTAGCTCTCAGTCCTGGGTGGTCTCTGTGCAGAAGTCCCTCCTGAAGCTTGAGATAACAGCGTTTCCAGGAATCCAAGGGAGAAAGGGCTTCCAAGTTTAGCTGTAAACATCTCTCCAGCACAAAGGCCCCATAACTCAAAGTCAGGCCCACAAATCCCTACTGGAACAGAAACACTCGAGGAATTCCTTAAGCAGCAGCTCTGGTGGATGCTCAGGGCTGTAAATCAGAGGGCAGGGCAGAGCCCTGAGCAGGCACAGACACAGCACAGGGACCTGGCCTGGAGATGCCACAGGACAGGCTTCCCCTAATCCCCGATTCGAGCTCCCCCAGCCTTTTCCAAACGTGGTTGTTTGGGTTGGAGGGCTCTGCTCTCAATGTTTTTGCAGCATGTTCAGTATAGAACCTTAAATATCTTCCTTCTGAAAACAAAACCCAATTAGAACCCAATATAGAGCTGCTGGTTCCCGTACAAAGCCATTTGCATGTTTCTGGCATTAATAATGTGTGTGGTTGGGCTGCTTCCTTTCAGCATTAGGGAGCCTTCTGTGATGCAGTCAGAATATTTCTGCTTCAAGAACGCTGATGTTCAGAGGCCCAGGGCAGGTACAGAGGAACGGAGCAGCTTGCCTGGGCCTCAGCTGCCCCTCTAGGAAACCTTCAGAACAGGTTTGGGAGACAGAAAACCATCTGATCCCTGCAAAGCTCACAGAATCCTGGAATGGCTTGGGTGGGAAAGGAACTCAAAGCCCATCCAATTCCACGCCCTGGAATGGCAGGGACACCTTCCACCAACCCAGGGTGCCCCAAGCATCATCCAGCCAGGCCTTGGACACTTCCACACCTTCTCAGGGAGGAATTTCACCCCAATATCCCACCTAAATCTGCTCCTCAGAGTGCCCTCAAGTCAGAGCACGTGCAGGTGATGCACATTTCTGGTTCTCTCTCAGCTGGAGTATCCCAGGCCAGGCTGGATGGGGCTGACCAACCTGCTCTAGTGGAAGGTGTCCCTCAATGAGATGGTCTTAAAGATCCCCTCCAGCCCAAAGCACCCCATTGTTCTGTGATTTTTCTCTGAGGAACCAGAGGAAGGATAATTCCATTCACTTCAGACTGCAATCCTGTCAGGGATCTGTCAAAGGGAGGATCACCACAGTGCCTTTCCCTTCTCTCACAGCACCAATGCCTCTAATCCTTTTATAAGAACATCATTATGGGGAATAAACTGTCTAGAGAAAAAAAAGAGAAAGGTCTTGCAACTCTGCTAATCTCCTTAATGATTTAATACCTGCAAATACTACTGGGAGGGATCCCTTTCCTGATCCCATTAAACGCTGCTGTACAGAACACCTCACACACTCCAGCATCCTACTGTGCACCTTGTTTTCAAACAAAGCCAATTTCTCTGGGGACCAGGCGAGGGTTTCTGATCCCACAGCCCCACCAGTTTTACAAGATCTTCTAAACATCTGCCTGGGGGATTCCAATCAGTCCCGGCACAGCTCCTCCAAATGGCAGCAAAGCTAAAACAGGGTAGGGCAGTGACTGACTGCAGAGATCTCAGTGCCAGCACAAATACACAGCCTGGCCATTCACCCTGTTACAGCAGGAAAGGCACAGACAGCTGGTGATCCACAATCAGCACTTTCCCTTCCACTACAGGCACCCCTTTTCTTTAATTATTCCATCTCTGGCCAGCAGCTCCTCCCTGCAGTTTATGTGACACTTTTCCCCCTGATTTCTTCATCACATTGACAAGGACAGGGCACATCCCACAGTGCCCTGTTTGGTTTCTCCATCTGCCAAGGGCTGGTGAGACATCCCAGGCTGGGGTTCAGCCAGCCAGGGCTGCCCATTCCCTTGTTTATGGGACCAGAACAGGGCTGGAACACTCCAACCCTCTGGAGAACTCAGAGTAAGGCTGAGGTGGCTTCATGGGCCTGGTTTGTGCTGGTTCTTCTCTTTTTCTTTGCATTTGCACAGCCAAGAAACATTTCCTTCCCAGGTCAATATTTGTAAATATATATAAATATATTCAATATACAATATATAAAATATATTAAATTGTTGCCTACTCCCCGCACATGCTGGGACTGACACTGGTACCAATTCTTCCTCTCAGAAATATTTTCTTAATTAGTTTAAATCTTCCTCAGCTCAGGGCTTTTCCAAAGTTCCCCAGCACATCCCTGGGTTGATTCACCTGAATTCCAGGTGTAAATCCAACATCAAAGTCTCCACACATCACACAGTGAAAAACTCACCAAGAAAGGGCAAACAAACCATGAGAGACCCACCAGGGCTGATGTCCCTGGAGCTGACACAGACATCTTAAACAAGAGAAAGTCACACCCCTTGCATTTCATGGAAGTTATTCCTACAGTAAAACAGATTGATTTTGTTGTTGTTGTTTTAATTCATGCTGGTTAAAACAGAAGCCCAAGGCTGATGCTTCACTTCAGGCTCAGGTAACTGTCTTGGACTGTGCCAGTTTAATTATTAAATCCCAAATCACTCTTCCCCATTCTGCAGAAAGCCACCAGGGTGATTGTGTAAGAGGCTGTACACACAAACCACCAGCAAACCTGCTTTGTTTAAAAGGGAAAGAAGAGCAAGGAAACAGCGAGGCAAGGCCAAGGCAAACAGAATGGCACAGCCAGGGTGCCCCGAGGAGCCAGGGCATGCAGAGCGCTCTGTGCCCTGCTGCCAGCCCTGCAGGGACTCCCTGAGCAGCCTGGGATCAGCAGGACACCAAACCTGATCCCTGCTCAGCTCCACACACACGCTGCAAGCTCTGGGTAAACACCCCTGGTAAACTTTGGCCACCACAGCAGCGTCCAGAAGGACGACACTCATAAATCAGCATGAGGAGAATCTGCCCCGACTCTCTCAGCCCCAGCACTGAGGATTTGCAGCAGACACCGAGTTAAGCTGCATCTCTGGTCTGATGCTAAACCACCTTCTTGCCAAGGCTAAAAATTGCTGCATGGCGTAATCACAAACCGAGGCAGAAGAGCGAAATAATAAATTTCATTCCCATATAATAACAACAAGCTAGGTTTCCATAGCACCCCTCTTCCTGTCAGATCCAAGAGGACATTGCTGCCTTGGCTCTGTGCACAGGGGTTGTGTAACCCACACAGGCACAAGGACTGAACCTCCACAGTGCTGCTGATCCATGGGCTGCTCTGCAGGGACACCTTCCACTGCACCAGGTGCTCAGAGCTCCATTCCACCCAGCCTTGGACACCTCCAGGGTGGGAAAGGCACCAGAAGCAAGATCACCACCTTTTGTCCATGCTCAGCCTGGGCTGGAGCTGCAGAAAGGGCTCTGTGCTCCTGATGGTGCTCCCATGTAACACAAAAAGGCAAATCATAGAATCACCATGGTTAGTTAGACCTCTAAATCACCACCTCACAGGCCTGAGCATGGATTTCACATCTTTTTATCACATTCAGAATCACCAGACAAAAACATTTTTGTGAAGCAACCTGGAGCCCCAGCTCCTGGATTCAGCCGAATTTGAGCAAATAAGAATATGCATTTGTTTCTTGTGTGTTGGGCTGCTTTTTTTTTAATTTCCTGCTGTGTGAAACGGGAGGAGCAATAAAACCCAACCCTTGGAAACAAATGACAACTGTTGAATGGAGTAAAAAGGAATCCCAACACCATCCTGGGCTGTTTATGCCACAGCTACTGCACACACAGCTGCGCACACAGGTACAAGAACAGGCTCCAAGTCCAGACTTCCTCACTTTTATGGGTTTAAATTGGATCCCACTCAGTGTTTAAGGCCATTGTTGAGCTGCTAACACATTCTGCAGCATGACTAACACCAACTGGGTTATTTTTCACTCACATGTGACAAATTCCTGTGCCTGGTCCCATGGTACGTGGCTCTACATCACTCATCCTTACCCCAAAAACAATTAGAAAATACACTCAGTTTTGTCCTAAAAGAAGTGGTGCGTTCCCTTGTCTCCTGGAATCATGACAATTAATTATAATCTCTACTTTTTCCTTCCCTCCTGTTTTGTTGAAATCTGTTATTGCCCTGTATCTCCCCAGTGAGACACAGATGCTCCCAGGTGTCTCCTACACGGGAGCCACAAAAAAGGCACCAGCATTGGGCCTTCTTTTGTTTCTTTTTAATCTCAAGATTTATGAGAGGTGGTTGACTCATGTTTGGGCTGCCAGAGCTGGACTTCGGTAAGCAATTGCATCCTTGCTATTTTATTAATTAAGATAACTTCTCTCCCTTTTGTCTGAGTTGCTGGGGATTGACTACTGTGAGAAAAATACAGATATTTCCTGGGTGTCAGGCAGTGAAAGTGCAGACACTTCCTCCTCCAGGGCCTGGCCCAGGCACCCAAAGGGAAAGGTGAAAATATATCAAATATATCGAATATATCGAATATATCGAATATCCCAGCACTGCTCAGCTCCACCAGATCATCCAAGCATCTCCTCTCAGAGGGGAGCTCCACCCTCAGCACAAGGCAAGAAACCCTGCACACACCAGGGCTACTGTGAGCTGCTAAGTGTGGTTTTGCTCCACATACCCCCATTTCCTTTCCAGCAACAGCACCAGAAAAAACACTGAGGAGAGAGCTCGTAGCCGAGGAATTCAGTGGATGATTAACTCCATCCTACCTATTAACCACTGCCTCCTTTCCCTCCTGGCAGCCCCAGAGCTGGGCAGCAGAGCTGTGCCAGCACCTGATGCCCCTGAGTGCTGTGCAGGGTCTCAGGTGATGTGCTGGCTCTGGCTCTCACCTACAACTCATTAAATGCACTAATGATTAATGCAGAACCCCAGAACAGGTCCAGGATGGGACCTTGCTCCCCTTGTGCCACTCAATGGTGCCCCTGAGTGCTGTGCAGGGTCTCGGGTGATGTGCTGGCTCTGGCTCCTGCAGCCTCACCCTGCTGGAGAACAGCAAGGGGAGGCTCAGGGTGGACATCAGCAAGGGTTTCTTCACTAAAGGGCTGTCAGGCAGTGGAAGGGGCTGCCCAGGGAGGTGATGGAGTCACCATCCCCAGAGGTGTCCAAGGAAAGGCTGAGGACATGATTTGTGATGGCCTTGGGGGAATGGTTGGACCCAGGGATCCTGGAGGGTTTTTCCAGCCTTAACAATTCTGTTACTCCATTATTCCACTGTCACACAGCCTGTGAGGCAGCCAGAATTAGGACCCCAAGAAGTGCACAGGTGGGTTTGCAGCCAGGAGGAGGACTGGAGCCTTCCCTGGCATCCCAAACTCCATGGGAATACTGAAATGCAGCCACATTCCCCTCAGGAGCTGCTCCCTGCACTGCACACAGCTCTGACCCCCCAGCTGGGGCTGGATTCTCTGTTTGGGAAACTGATGGCTCTGCCCTGAACACAAAGTACAAGTTGGGCAGAAAACTAATCTTTGCTTCTTTTCCAGATGCTTTAAAAGCAAAATTAATGTTCTCCTGCTGTGGGAGCACAGTGGGACCCTGCTGCTCCAGGACCTGCCACTGGGGATGTTCCCCCAGCACAAGGCTGTGCTTGGTTCTGAGGATGAGGAAGAAGAGGCTGAAGGCCAAGCAGGGGTGGGAGGGCAGGACCAAGGGTCCCGGTGATCCTGTCAAAGTGAGCCCACATCTCCATTTCGCTGCCCTGATGCTCACCTTGCTCAGGGTGAAGATTCACCTTCCCAAGAGCTGCCGGGGATGTTTCACTGGAGGATGAGCAGAGCACCAGGCAAGCAGGAACCACAAACCCAGGGCAGCCAAGCACTGAAGCACTCCAGGAGCATCAATTCCCATCAACAACCAGGACAATACCCAGTGAAGCCTCAGCCCTTGGCTCAGCCAGGAGCAGGATGCAGAGGAACCCTGCGAGCACAGCCCACAGCAGCAGCAGGGTCAGGCTGCAAACAAAAGCAGGAATCCTGTTCCAGCCCTTAGACAACACTGCCCCCAGTAGCTCGGCTCCCTCCCAAGCCAAGGTATGCACTGAGCACCCAGGGCACACACAGGAGCTGCTGCTGGCCCTGCCCACAGCCCCCATGGCTGCAGGGCCACCAGGAGAGGGAACAGCGGCTCCCCTTGCTCTGTGGGAACAGGGGAACTGTGCTCAGTGTGCACAGGGAGCTGAAGGGGCTGATCAGAGCACCCACCTGTGAGAGGAGCATCCCTCCTCTAAAGGGGGAGCAGCTACAGGTTGGACTCACTGAGATAAGAGGTGTTTTCCAACCTAAACGACCCCCGGATTCTGTGCAAAGATCCTCTGATGATTCTGGAATGTCCTTCCCAAGCAGCCAGAGTGGAGCCAGCTCAGGGGAAGCTGCAGGTCCTGCAGGGTGTTAGGAGAGGAATTCCCAAACTCTCCCATGTTGGGAGAGGAATTCCCAAACTCTCCCAGCTCCCTCTCAAGCGATGGGACCAAGCTCCAGACCTGGATGTGTCTGATTAATCCACGGGAACACAGAGCACAACAGTGGGCTCTGCTGGCTTGCTTGAGAGATCTGATGGCCAGCTGTAATTAACCCTTTAATTGCTGCAAAGACACTGATGCCAGAGGGAAATATTCCCACTGGGTGCACAGCACGGGGCACTACACACAAAGCAAAGCAAACCCAAATTAATGCCACTTACATCTGTGGCTGTGGCAGATGCAATCTGTGCATGTAACCAGAAATTCAACTCCCCAAGGCCAGTGGCACTGCTACCTTGACAGGTCACTGTGTTGCAGGCACTGAGAAGGCACAGAGCTCTGCAAGCAATGGTTCAGAGCTTCCCAAGGAATGGTTCAGAGCTTTCCAAGGAATGGTTAATCACTGGATGCAGGGAGGGACAGGAGGGAGCACACAGAGGGCTCTGGAACTCGGGGCCTGGCTGTTGGGCTACTGAAGTTATTGTGTTGTACAAAACACAGATCCAGGAGCCAGCGATGCTCCTGGCAGTCCCTGCAGAAAGCAGGGTGTGTCGTCCCTCTCAATTAAACCTTGGCAATTGTCTGGTGTCAGCCCAGCAGAACCTCGAGTGCCACCCAAACAGCTCCAGCTTTGTCTCCAGGGTGTTGCTTGATCTGTGCTGTGCCCTGCACAGCTTTCCTGCACACAGGAGAAGCAGCCTTCCTTTTAATTTTCCTTAAATAAAGCCCTTCCTCACTTCTGTAGGAACACAACTCACCACAGATACCAGCTACAGCGAATTTTCTTAACACAACTCAGAGACTAACAAAGCCTAACCCTTGGCCTCTTCCAGCTTTTGTTTCCCCACCTCAGTTTTGTCTACAGTCATTTTTTAAAGACTTCTGATCCAGCCTTTGCACCGATCCATGCAATCAGGGGTGGCAGAGCTCAGCCTATAAAGCCACTGACTTCATGTTTTCCCTCTGTAGGAGTAAAATAATGTTCCCACACTCCGATAGGAACCTTTGCTCTGCACAGATTTAATTCATTACTTATGAATCTCTGGCCAACGCCACTCTCCTCATGGCAGTGGCTCTGTGTTTGCAGCAGTGTCCAGAGGCTGGCAGGACAGGGAATCTCAATTTTTGCTGTGTAGTGAAGGAGCTCAGAAGGGATCCTGACTAATGGCTCCACCAACTCCTGCTTGTGTTAGCAGCCCTGTTCCAGAAAATCACCCAGGTAGCAGCAGCAGGCTGTCCTGCACAACTGCTCCACAGAGCATGGCTGGGAGCCAGGATATTTTCCAATGGAAACTCTTCTCCCAGGGAATCACTCTGCAGCATATTTCAGATGAGAGCTGTGTTTGGCTTTAGGGAATGGGAGAAGATTTCATTTTAGCTGTGAGGGCAGTTCTGGGACACAGATCCCTGCGGAGTCACTGTGCATCACTGGGGAGGCTGGGATGGCAGCAGCTCTGCCAGCCTCAAAGGCAAATGCCCATGCTCCAAGCTGATGCTTTTGCAGGATTGCCTGGATCAGGCCTCAGGTAAGAGCTGCCCTTTTGCTGTGCCTGCACCAATCCCTGAGACCCCAGAGCTGGTACAGCAACAGGAAACATGGAAGGTGCCACTCGATTGCTCTTTCCCTATCCAAACTCCCCCTTTGCAAGTTCACTCTTTCCACAAAGCTCTCCAAACCTTTTTTTCGTCTGGGGAGGGGTGAAACCCAACTCTGCTGAGCACCACACTGCCTGCACAGGCTCTGCCAGAGCTCAGAGCCTTTCACCAGGTCCCCCGTGCCCCTGTGCCAGGATGGGCATCCTGCTCCTGGAAATGTGGCGAAATTTGGGAGCACCATCAGGAATGAACAGCTGGATTTTCCAAGGCACACGTGCAAAGGCTGCATTCAAACCCTAACACACACACCCAGCCAGCTGCGAGGCGAGCGGGTGAGCGCAGAGGTACAAAAATACAAAAAATAGGCACTTCTGGAGTGCCTCTTCAAGCAGCATTTTTGTGCTACAAAAATACACCAAAAAAAAAAGAAAAATATCACGGGTTTGATTTTTTCTTTTTTTTTTTTTTTTTTTTGCAGTTCCCAAAGGGATCCACGTGCTCCCATCACAGTTTTGGGGATGAAGGGATCATCCCCAGCTCACCACCCTGCGGCTGTCACTGCAGCAATGTCCCGGGACAGCACACAGATGCTGTCACCAACCTGCCCCAAGCCCAAAGCCGCAGCTCCAGCCCGGCCTCACTCCACCCCCTGGCCGAGGCGTGGTTTGAGAGAGAAACGCTCAGCTCGGGCCAACACAGCCCGGCCGGGCTCCGCTTTCCCAGGCTTAGCTGTTCCCCGGGTTCCTCCCTCCGGAGGGCTCAGCCCACACCCCGGGCCCGCTCCTCGCAGCGCCACTCCCACGGCTCGGCCGGGAACTGCTTAACCCGTGCCCAGAGCCCGGTTAACCCGTTCCACAAGGAAAAGAACCCCGAGCAGCCCAGTTAACCCGTTCCGGGAGCCCTTTAACCCATCCCAGGAGGAGCAGAACCCACTCCAGCAGGAACAGAACCCATTCCAGGAGCCCCTTAACCCATTCCAGGAGGAACAGAACCCATTCCAGCAGGAACAGAACCCATTCCAGGAGCCCCTTAACCCATTCCAGGAGGAACAGAACCCACTCCAGCAGGAGCAGAACCCACTCCAGCAGGAACAAAACCCATTCCAGTAGGAACAGAAACCCATTCCAGCAGGAACAGAATTCCCCGGCAGCCCAGTTAACCCATTCCAGCAGGAACAGAACCCATTCCAGTAGGAACAGAAACCCATTCCAGCAGGAGCAGAACTCTGAGCAGCCCAGCTAACCCATTCCAGGAGGAGCAGAACCCATTCCCAGCAGGAGCAGAGCCCCCAGGCCCTGTCCCAGGGCTCCACAGCATCCCTGCCAATCCCCCAGGCCAGGGGCAGCACAGAGAGGAGCCACTGCCTGTCCCTGCAGGGAAAACCCTCCCTTGCCTCTGGATGCTGGTGCTGTCCCCGCCAGAGGAGCCCGGAGCAGCCACAGGGATCCTGAGGGAGCCAGGGCTGAGGGGCTGCCAGGGATGTTGCAATGGAGCTGGGAAGAGGCCATGGCTGGGGATCTGCAAGTTCCACAGAACCAGGGGATCACCCAGTGCTCTGGGCTGGGAGGGACCTCAGAGCCACCCAGTGCCACCCCTGCCATGGGCAGGGACACCAACCTGGCCTTGGACACTTCCAGCTTCTCCAGGCAACCCCACACGGAACAATTTCCCCCCAATATCCCGTCCAACCCTTCCCTCTGGCAGTGTGAAACCATTCCCCCTGTCCTGGCACTCCATGCCCTCATCACAAGTCCCTCTGCAGCTCTCCTGGAGCTCTCTGAAGGACCAGGAGCTCTGTCCAAGGAGGTGAGCACAGGCTCTGGGAAGGCTACAAACCCCACCCTGGAAATGTCCCTTCCAAACCAGGGTTAGACCCTGTGACTCCATCACAGACACACAAACTGCATGATACAGAGCCCAGAGTGCTTCTCCACACAAGGAGCTGCCCGCACAGGCTGGCACAAAATGAGCTGCCAGCTGTCACCAGGAGAAACAAGGCCATGGTGTGGTGGCCAGGGATAATTTTGGATGAATAGGAACAAACTGGTGGAGTCATGGCTCAGATCCAGGCCCCGTGTCACCCCAGGCTGTCCTGCTGGAATGAGCTGCTGCAGGCTGGGGCTGCTGGGACAGCCAGCACAGCCCAAACCATGGTCCCCATGGTCCCCCAGAGCATCTGCCAGCACCACTGCAGTGAGAAATGGGGATCCCCCCAGCTCCCAGAGGGCACCCACAGCCTGCAGGAACAGCAGGGCCACGCTCCAGCACCCAGCAATGCTGTAGGTGGGAGATCTGCTACCACAGAGGGAATGAACATCCAGTCCTGTCACAACCCAGCCTATCACACTGCCTCAGCACGGGCTGCTAATTGAATTCAACATGACAGCAGGTTAAACACAGTCACACAGGACCATATGCCACGTCTGAAACTTCCCTGCCGAGCTCAGCTCAAGGAGGTTCCTCCAAGGCCTGATGCCAGGAAGCAGAGGAGATTTACCTGCTCCTAACCTGAGGGCAACTCTTTTGCTGTTAATGTAATAGAAACAGCTGGCTGAGGAATTGTTTTAATTATGTGTTTTGCTTATCTGCACAGCATCAAAAAGGATGTGATCTTTCAAGGGAAAGGGAAGAGCTGGGAAGCTGAGGAAGTTCAGCCTGCAGAGGAGAAGGTTGCACGGAGAGCTCACAGCACCTTCCACTATCTAAAGGGCCACAGGGAGGCCAGAGAGGGACCTGTAGTGACAGGACAGGTGGGAATGGGTTCACACTAAAGAGGAAAAACTGAGGTTTGACATATGGAAAAAATTCCTCCCTGTGAGGGTGGGCAGGCCCTGGCACAGGTGCCCAGAGCAGCTGTGGCTGCCCCTGGATCCCTGGCAGTGCCCAAGGCCAGCCTGGATGGGGCTTGGAGCAGCCTGGTCTAAAGGAAGGTGTCCCTGCCAACAGCAGAGGAGTGAAATGAGATGCTCTTTAAGGTCCTTTCCCACCCCAACTAATCCAGGATTCTGTGATTCTATGACAAAATCTCTTTACTGGTCACGGTTCCTATAAATACACTGCAAATGCTACAGCTTGCACGTTTTTGATGTTCTTCCTGATGACAGCTATCCTTTAAATAAACGTGAATGGCAGCAATCACATGAGTTTTGCTTTTTGTGCCCTTTGCAAAGCAAAAAAACTAACATTATGTTTCAATTGACATTTTTAGTTTTGGCAAACAGATGCCAACTTCGCTTCAGCGTCTACGTAAAGAGCAGGGATTCGATATGGAAAACAGGCTCATTCTTTACTGCAAAGGAAGGCTGAGAAATGAGGGCTGGAGAGGTCTGGTGGGACACCACCACCCTCCTTTGGGGCAGGGCAGTGTCCTTCAGCACAGCTCATCCCAGCAGCTGAAGGGGAGCGTGGCCGGCAGCTCCGCAGCCACCGCAGCTTTCCAGCCTTGGAGCCACATTTCAGCAGGGGCTGGAGAGAAGGGAGGGATGGCGGGGAGGGAGAGGAGGGTGGATTGATGTGGGGGCAGAAAAGGGTGGGCTTGTGAGCAGCAGCAGCAGCCATTCCTCTGAACAGCAACAGCACCGTGAGCACAGCCGGCAGCGGAGCTGCCAACTTTCCACTGGGGAAGAGACGGGGAATTTTCCCTCTGAGCCTGACAGAGACTGCCTAAAATCCTGCTGTTGGCCGTGGAGGGACTAACTCACAAGTGCTGCGTCCCCCAAAATCCATTCTATTGCCCACACTGCTCCATGCACTCTCCTCACATCAAGAGCAAGATGCAGGCGCTCCCAGCCCGCTCCACCCTGGCACTGGAATGCACAGCTCTGCTCCCGAGCTGTCCTTCCTCCCCTGCTCACTTTGCTACTCACTCACTACAACTCAGATAAATGTTTGGGGACATGTGGAGTAAATAACACACAAAATCAAGCTGAACTGCAACAATCAATCTAAGGACAACAGAGCTTGGAGGAACGGGGAAAGGATGACGCCGAGCCGCGTTATGGAAACCACAGCGTGGAAAACGTGGCATGACAAGAGATAAAACACGGAATTCCATTAAAACGGGATAAAAGGCAGAGGAGCACTAACAAACCATATGAGTTCTACCTTCGGAGTGAGTGGTTTTCTTTCAAATCCACTCTCTGTGAGAGCAGAATGAAAGCAGCTGAGTGAAACGCAGAGAGACCTGCCGGGGGCTCGCCAGCAGGAGAAGAGCAGGAGCAGCCCTCACTTTCACTCCAACAAGGAAAAGGCAACACACAGAAAGAGACCACCAGGAAACTTCAAAACGTCAGGAAACACAGGGAAAAATCAGTGTAAACAGTGCACAGGAAAAAAAACCACACCAGGTGTCAGAGGAAAGCCAGAGGGTTCCACCAGCAGCTCGTCCTGCCTCGTGGGGCTCCAAGAGGTTTAATTACAGTTCTTTAACACGTGGGGGTCTGTCACTACTGGGGTTTGCAGGCTTGGCTGCACCACACTACAGATCACAAAAGTGAGACATGTTGATGCTGCTCGGGATTATTCAATTGCAATTTTTGCCACAGAGCAGGAGCACCTTCAAATCCGCCTCTCCAATGGATGCCTGTTCTTCCTGAGCAGGGCATTTCTCTTAATACACTCTGAAACACCACTAAGAAAAGTTTTAATTTTTAAAAAGTTTCTCAGTGGTGGGAGCAGCACTGAGAGTTCTCTGGAGCTTTAGGAAGGAGCACAATAAACAGCCCAGCCCTCTTTAACAGCAGAGCCTGTTCTGCTCCGACAGCACCCCACAGAATCGCCTCCTTGTTCACACTCACATTATAGCCATGAGCTGCTCATGGGGCTGGTCCCTTCCACAGGCTGAAAGAATCTCGCTGGCAAAATATTTATCTAGCACCTCATTTGGGCCTTTTTCCCTCTCCAAAATCTCTTACAAAAGAGAAACGCAGCCTTGTTTTCGCTGGGATATGGCTCCCTACAAGAATGACATTCCAGGCTGTCTCCGTTTTTTCTAGGAACAGCAATAAAGCTATTTTGCTTTTGTGGCCTGGACACTACTGTACAGACACTCCACTGCCTGTGGGTTTACCTGAATTAGATTTTAATTTAAACTGGAAATTTTTGTCCCCTGATGGCTTTTGAAGACACCCCAAGCCTTGAAAAGGCTTTTCCTGCATCATGTAATAATATCAAAATCTACCAATCGCTGCTGACCCTTGAAATTTAAAATTCCAGACTGCAGGTTCCTGAATCACAGGATCTGTTTATTTTAAGGTTTATTTAGGTGAAGTCACCGGCTGGGCAGTGCAACCCCAGCGCTCACTGCCAAATCCACAAAAAACCCCACTGGGTTTTGGATGAAAATTCTGATCCCCACTTCTGCAGGAGCCTGGCGACAGCAGAGCTCCTCTGATCCCAGCTTCTCCTTCTCACCCATCCACAAACACTATTCCATCCTAATGAGGGGAAAATAAAGGAACTTTCCACTCTCATCCTTTCACATCAAGATTCTAATTTCCACTTCAAACCCGCCACGACACCGAAGATGTGTCAGAAAGAATCAGTATTTGCAAGGAAAAGTCTTGATGAGATTTATTTCCACTCGAGGAACGAAATAAGCGATGAAAGCTCAAGAAACAGCTCAGGCTCAAATAAACGCGAACAAAATCCGGCAGCGCTGAGAGCAAAGCACTTGAAAAGAGATGGATCAGAGCATTCCTGGGATGCAGGAGCTCAGAAGTGCAAATGCTGCCCCTCCAAGCCTGGCTCCCCCAGTCCAGATCCGCGTGTTGCGCACTGCGGATTATTTGGGAAAACAGCCCTTGCTGCTGGTTCCAGGCAGACTTTGCGTTACACTTTAAGAACCTGGCTGTGGCCATGGGAAGGGGCCAATATCCCCGCTCGCTCTGCCTGGAGACCGCTTCCAGCGAGGTATGTGGTGTCTGCGAGCAGCAGAGCCCATTTCCTTAGTGATTCTTTGGATGGGACATTTCCCCGTGCTCCTGGTAACAGCGCGGCCGCGGTTGGCATTGATTTCCTCAAGGCTGCTCCGTCTAAAACGTCAGATGGAAGAGGAATTCATTGCCTAGGCCTCACTGCCACAGCCAGAAATTTGGAATCGCAGTTGCTGAGCGCTGCTGCGAGCAAATGGCCGGGAATTCTGGCGTTGGGAATTTTCAGACCTCGGCCTTCCTAAAGGCTGCTTTCATTCCAGAATAATTAATTTTTTAAAAAGGGGTTGTTGAGATACTAAAAAATAATTTTTCCTCTAAGGAGAGAATATATAAACGTTATTTATCTGTCCGTGTTCAACAAAGGGAATGTGAAATTATTAGGAAAAACCACTCGCATAACCTCATGGAGCCATGAGCAGAGTCCCTCCCATCCCAACAGAAATCAATCTGTAAACTCTTCATGGTTTTAACAAGAGTGGGTGCACCTGCATTCTCTGCCATCACCAGGAGGCCAAACAGGGCAGTAAACCTGAAAGAAACCCACTCCAGCACATCTGAGCCCAGCCCTCAGAACAGGACCAGCACACATTTCCAGTCAGCACACACAATGATGAGCCGCCTGACGGGGATGACTCCACAGCCTGAATTCCAAACTCGAGCTCTGTGCCCCACACAAACACTTCTGCAATCAGAACATGTGCCACAAACACCATCCATCGCTCTGGAGCATTTCCCCTTCCCATGGTTTTGTTCACCTGCAAGAGCTTTATGTCCCACTTCCATCTGTCACTGCACAATACCCAAAACATTCTGGGAGCTTTTACAACTCGGCGCCTCTGAACAACAATAACATAGTCTCAAACACTTACTACCAACATTAATAACCACAGAAACACATTGTAATAGCCCCAAATCGTCAAAAAGCCAAGTGGAGGACTGATCATCACAGCCTTCAGGAGGCTGCTCCACAGTGAGCAGCGAGCAGCCTGGGGAGCTGCAGAGCCCCATCTCAAAGCAACAACAGATAACAGAAATCCAGAACCTCCTTAATAAAAACCAGTCTTTTCCAGTTGGGGACTTTCTGCAACAAACAATGGCTGGTTTGTTTGCAGAAGTCTAAATATATCTAGCAAGAAAAGAGCTGGAAAACACCTTGGCTGCTGGATTTAGAGATGTGCACATTTTCCTGAAGTTAATCCAGACACAGCCTGCGAAACCTACAATGTATGTTTACTGTGGTACTCCACAACCTCTGCAGTATCTCTGTGTTGACAATCAAAGTGGAAGCTTAGCTAAGAATATCCAAATAGAGAAACAGACCCTTCAAGCAGCGAAATACCACCAGAAATTAGTTCATGTGAGATCTGTGCACCACGCCAGGCCCCACGTCATCTTTCTTATATGAATCACTCGATGCTTTTGTCTCGTCAAGAACTGAAAAGCTGCTCCCTACGGAAAACCAAACTTTTCCCCTGCGTCTGTTTCTTGCGTCACGCAGCGAGCTGATTTCAGTGACAGAGCACATGGACCATTGCAGTGCCCCTCACGAACACGCCCGACTGACCTACCCACAACAACCACACACAAACACATCTGTCATCCCAGCCACGCAGAAAGGCTGGTTACGTGTGAGCTGCGTCTTTCGGGCTGGCTTTAAAGCGTGTTTAACCCCGCAATTTATTCAAACACTCGCTCCCGCACACCCTCCTCCCGTTATTCCCTCAGAACTCCCCGAACCAAACTCCAGGCTCGGAACCTCCCAAACGCGAAACCCCCAGTCCAAACTCCCAGCTCGGAATGCCTCGAACCAAATGCCTGAGCGCGGAACCCCCGAACCAAACTCTCCGCACGGAATCCCCGATCCAAACTCTCCGCACAGAACCTCTCGAACACGGAACCTCCTGAAACAAACTCCCGGCTCGGAACCTCCCGCCCCAAACTCCCAAACACAGAACCCCCCAATCCAAACTTCTGAACACGGACCCTCCCAAACCAAACTCCCAGCTCGGAACCGCCCGAAATAAACTCCCCGCACGGAACCCCGCAAACCAAACTCCCGAACACCGAACTCCCCGCTCCATACACCCGGCAGGCCACCGCGGTTCCCCATGTCCCGGGGCGGGCCTATCCCAGCTCCCCGGCCGTGCCCGGTACTCACAGCGCGGTGGCGGCGGAGGGCACGGCGGCCCCCGGGCTCTCCCCAACGCGGGCCGAGCAGTTGAGGGCGCAGGCGGGCGCGGCGCAGGCACAGCCCGGGGCGCAGGGCCGGCAGGCGGGGGCCGGGGTCGCGGCCAGCCCCCCGCACAGCAGCGAGCAGAGCAGGCACCAGCCCGGCAGCGGCAGCCGCGGGGCGCCATGTTTGCGCGGTGCTCCGGCGGCTCCATTTCCCAAAGGCATCTCTCCCTACGGGCATGGCATGGCCCCGGCGCGCCGCCGCCGCCCCGGCCGCCCGCCCCGCCGCGCTCCGCCGCCGCCTCAGCGCCCGCCCGCCATCGCCCGGCCCGCTGGGGCCCCGCTCGCCGCGCTGACAGCCCCGGCCCGGCCCGGCGCCGCTCGGCTCTGCCGCTGCTGCTCCGCCCGGCCGCGGCCGCCCCCGCTCCGCCTCCCGGCCGGCGGAAACACGGCGCCGCTCCAGCCCGGGCCGCCCCCGCTCCGGCCCGGACCGCGGGCACCGCGCGGCTCCCGGGGCACTGGGACTGCGAGCGGGGCCGGCAGCAGGAGGGTCCCCTCGGAAAGGGGTGTCCCGGGGGGCAGCGGGATCTGGGGGACCGGGGTGTCCTGAGAACAGCGGGATCCAGTAGGGAAGGGGTGTCCTTGAACAGGGGGATCCCGTGGGAAAGGGTTGTCCCAGGAACGGGGGATCCCGTGGGGAAGGGGTGTCCTTGAACAGGGAGATCCCGTGGGAAAGGGTTGTCCCAGGAACGGGGGATCCCGTGGGGAAGGGGTGTCCTGAGGGCAGGGGGATGGCGCGGGACAGAGATGTCCCGGCAGAACAGGGATCCCGGGGAACAGGAGCATCCCCGGGACAGGAGAATCCCGGCAAACACGAGTTATCCCCGTGGGGGCAGCTCAGACAGCGGGCAGGGCACAGAATGCGGCAGGGAATTGAGTCCCGATGCCAGGGCACACAGGGCAGCGTGCCCACCTGAGCCCTCCCCAGGCTGTGCTGTGGGATGCAGTGGGGGCTGCAGGGTGTGTGTCACACCCCCAGGTAACAGAGCAGGTAACTCGGGTGCCTCGGAGAGAGAGGAAGAACGAGGCACGTGCTTTACAGTGCATTTGGTTTTTTTAGCATCAAACACAACAAATCTGTCAGGTTTCAATGTCACTTTCACCCCGCAATGGCCCCGGGCACTGGCTGTGGCTCAGACCTGGTGAGATCAATCCATCATCCTACAACATCTCTTTGGGAACTGAATTATTTCTGATTTTAAAATATAACTAAAATAAAATCTCCATACAACCAATGGAAGCACCATTACAGAGGGCATCTCCCCAAAACCAGCCCCACTTGTATATTGCACCCTGATTTGTGGTGTTTCACCTGTTTACTCAGGACAGAGAAGGGTTAGCCAGGGTGATGGTTTCGGTTTGAATCATGTAGGATTTTTGAAGGCATTTGTGACTTTGGGTATGTGGGATTCTCTAGGGAACAAGGGACTGACCCTTCAGCACTGCATGTGCACCCACTGTGAGCTGTGAATCCCACCCAGGATCATTTAAGTTGGAAAAGACCCCAGCTCTGGCTCTGCCCAGTAGGATTGACCCAGGATGGTCCTGATCCAACAGAATCCATCAGCACCTGTGTGCCCTGCTGAGGCTCTGGCTTCCTGTATGCAAACTCTGAACAAACCTGAAATGCAAAGCCTGACAGCATCCAGCCCCCCTCCTTGGCATGGTGCTTAATGTATGTGAGCATTTACTTTCCAAAAACATTTTGTGCCTTGAATGTTGGGCTTGAAATGTGCTTGAAAGACACATCATCCTTTGCATGATGTATTGTGCCCAAAATAGCTCCATGGTTACTATTTCCTCATGTGAGTACGATATATTTATTTCCGCTCCCTCAATTGTAAATTGCTTTTCGTAGGGGTTCTTTTCCCTTTCTTTTGTACTGATGCCCATATTCTTTCAGATAACAGCAAGGAGAAAATATCCTGTGTGTGGATTGTAATCAGTAGATTAGCTGGCTAATGGAATCCAGCTGATGGAATGAAGTTAAGGGCTCTCCCCCAAAAGCCAGGGCTGCCAAGCAGCAATGAGGGCAGTGAGCAAGGAAATGCTTGAGTGAGTGTGCAAGGAGAGAGCAGACCTTGACACAGCAGTGAGAAAATAATTTGTTCACATCAAATTACGATTTTTCGTCTTGGAGGAAAATCTTGCCGCTGAGCTGGGATGGGTTTTAGAACAGCAGCTGGGGAAAATGATGGAAGTGGAAAATGCACTCTGGGCTTGGGAGGCTGGGAAGGGCTCGTTGTGGGGAAGGGATTCTGCTGGATCCTCCCCCTGGCGGGAACAGGAGAGTTTCCCAACACGGTTTGCTTGAAGCAGAATTCAAACCCCAGTGAGGAGGCTGCTCGTTCCCACTGTCCTGCATGCAGGCACCCAGCACATCCCAGACACACCGTGCTCAGCAAAACGTGACAGAGCTGTGGCTGACCAGGAATGTCCCTGCTGCCTCCAGATCCCAAAACCTCTGCAGATGGCTTTGGACAGCCCTGGAGCCCTGTGGCACCCCCTCTCCAGCACCCATCTCTGCACAGGAAACACAGGAAAAAACTCCTACAGCGCCAGGTGCAGGTCCATGAGCAGCCACGCAGGCACCTTCTTGTCCAGGTGTGTTGATTGCCCATGGAGGGGAAACTCTGCACAGCTGGAAATTGGATTGGAGCAGGACAGGGAACCTTCTGCCCCCAGCAGCACCCATCCACTGTACCTCGTGGAGGTGCCAATACCCGTGAGAGCTGCAGGATACACCAACTTCTTTATTTCTGAGCCTGTTTTGTAACAAAAAATCAAAACCCGTTGTTAGAGTATGTTAGCCAAGTCAGCTGAATGGCCCTAACATTTTATTTATAAACAATTTTCTTAAATACATTTTAGTGTATTTTCTCTTCCACCCTACCAGTTCCTTGAGAAACATAATCACTCGGATCAGTAGGAGTTGGAAAAGACCACGGAGTCCAACCATTCCCCCAGCACTGCCAAGCCCACTGCTAACCCATGTCCCCAGTGCCACATCCGTGGATTTGTCACATCCCCGAATTTGTCACATCCCCGGGGATGGGGCAGTGACACTCCCTGAGGAGTGACCCCCACAGGGACCATCTCATCACCCAGTCCTGGATCCTCCCTATTCCTTCTCCATTTCCCATCCCGCTGCTCCAGTGTTCCCCCGATGGCAGCAGCAGCCCCGGGAGCTTCCCCGGTGCCGGTCCCGGTGCCGGTCCGCGGGCCCCGGGCGCCCTCTAGCACCGCGTCCGGGATAGAGACCGGGAACGGGCCCGGAACGAGCCCGGGATCACGGAATCACAGAATCACAGAATCCCGTGGGTCCGAAAAGCCCTCTGGGAGCAGCCAGTCCAGCTGCTCCCCCAGCAGAGCCAACGCCACCCGTGTCCCCAAGTGCCACCTCTAACCCGCGTCCCCAAGTGCCACCTCTAACCCGTGCCCCCCAAGTGCCACCTCTAACGTGTGTCCCCAAGTGCCACATCTAACCCGTGCCCCCCAAGTGCCACCTCTAAACCGTGCCCCCCAAGTGCCACCTCTAACCCGCATCCCCAAGTGCTACCTCTAACCCGTGTCCCCCAAGTGCCACATCCACATTTTAAAGGACAAAGGGATTGTGAAGGACAAGGGGAGCGGCTTCCCGCTGACAGAGAGTGAGGAGAGAGCAGGAATTAGGAACTGATTGCTCTTCAGAGCTCTGAGTGCCTGAAGTGCCTGCCTGCGGCTGCCCGTGCTGCTCGCACACTGTCATTTTGAAATAAAAACTAATTGCCCGAGCTCGCTGGATTTTTGCTAAGAGGAAATGTCCGGCCTTCCTTAGAAAACAGTAACAACAGCCTTAAACTCGGAGCTCCATGGTCATGGTCATCACCCGGATTGTTAATTACCCGGAGTGGCTCATACTCGGGTTGGGAATGTCACCTCAGGTTGGGAATGTCACCTCAGGTTGGGAATGTCACCTCAGGTGCGCCAGAGCAGAAAGACAAAAGCTGCTGGATCCCACCCGTGTCTCATCAGCCATCTGCCGCCAATTAGCGCTGATGAACGCCTGGGCACACTGCGGGCACTCATTTGCGTGTGCCCAGCTCCTCCTTGCCTGGCTCAGGAGCCTGGTTTGCCTTTCCCTCCCCGGGATGTGCCCACAGCACAGCAGTCACACATCCATCTCCATCCCTGGCTCCCTCGGGAGCCTCTCCCCAGCTGGCCCTAGAGGGTGACTCGTTCTCCAGAGCAGCAGCTTTACGAGGCTCTGCACATTTCCATGCTGCTCATTAGCACTGTTTATTGTTTTACAAGGGCCCAGAGCACTGCTCACATCCCAGGGCTGGCCCACGGGAGCTCTTGAGCTCCGTGGTGCCAAACTAATTTCCAAAGATGAGGGTTTTCAGGGATTTGTTTGTTCCAGCTCCTTGGGCTGTGCTGTGGTGGCTCCAGGCTGTGCCAGGCTCGGTGCCACTGGCTGCTGTGAATCGTTGTGGGATGGAAATGGCCAAGTGTGCAGGGATGACAGAGGCACCTGTGACATTTACACCCTTCCTTTGAAACCACAACCACAGCCTAACCCTTCCCTGGCTCAGGATGTGTTTGTGTACAGCTACAAAATACCTCAGATATTTTCAAGCTGACATATTATACTCCTAAAATATTTTATGCCGCTGAGGCACGTCAGAAAAGCATCTAAAATATACAAAATAGCCTGGAAATATCTCATATTAGGGAGGCTGGGCACTTGCCCTGCCCTCCCTCTGTTCCAAAGGCCTTTTGAGCATCCAACTCTTCATCCTGTCTCAAAGTCCTCGTGGGTGACTGCCCTGCATTCAGCCCTCTGCTCCTGAAGCCTTGGCTCGTGTCAGTCCTGGCACAAGGAAAATTCATGGCCTGGCCTCAGCCCAGTGCCGGCTGTTAGGACCTGGCACAATCACCTATTTAAGCATGGGAGGGGGCAGTGGGGGCCAGGGCAGCCCCAAAGATCCTTAGGGATGCCCATGGGGACATGGCAGGCATTAGAGAGCATAGAGTCTCTGCTGCAGAGATGGGGGCTGATCCCATCCTTCTGCTGCCAGTGCGGGTCCTCCTCTTGAACACTGTTTGGATTGGCATTTTCATTGCCTTTTGGAGAGGGAGAAGGGGCTAAAGGGGCACTTTGGGGGGAAAGGAGGGCTCAGGCTCTGCACATGCTGGAAGCTCCATTTCTGCCCTGCTCCACGATGCCCAAACCCTCCTGAGGAGCTGGATGCTGTTCTTATGGACTTGAACACCAAGAAATAAAGAGTTAGAAACAGGCTGGGCTCTCCAAACCTCCCCAGGGCAAACATCGGCAGTGGCTGGAGGGAGCCACAGGTGGAAAATGCCCCTCAGGATGGGCCCGAGGAGTGAAGGAGCCTGAGATGGAACCAGGGGGACTCTGAGGAGGAGAGGTGGAAAATGAAATATCCAGACAAAGGAAAGAGGCTGCCATTGTAAGATTGGGATTGGCAGCATAAGAAAGGGAAGAGACAAAAGCAGTCTCCGAGCAAAACGCTGGAATTTAACTTTCACAGCTGCAGAAGGAAAACAATGACTTCCCACACAAAACTCACTGATGGGCTGCGCTGATGAGGAGATGGCTGAGGAATTTCAATTAAAAGCCAGTGACAATGACAAAGGCGATGAGATCGAAGCGTTCAGAGGTGAGTGAGCGATGGGAGGGAGAACAATGACTGGCGAGGGAGGGAACGGTGCCTGCTCGGGGCTGCGTGGGCTGCGCCCTTCCCAAGGCAGCAGAGTCCGTGCCCGCCCTGCCAGGGGCTGGGATTCAGCTCCAGCTGTGCCCTGCCAGGGCTGGGATCCTGATCCAGCTGTGCCCTGCCAGGGCTGGGATCCTGCTCCAGCTGTGCCCTGGCAGGGCTGGGATCCTGCTCCAGCTGTGCCCTGGCAGGGGCTGGGATCCTGCTCCAGCTGTGCCCTGGCAGGGCTGGGATCCTGCTCCAGCTGTGCCCTGCCAGGGGCTGGGATCCTGCTCCAGCTGTGCCCTGCCAGGGGCCGGGATCCTGCTCCAGCTGTGCCCTGCCAGGGCCTGGGATCCTGCTCCAGCTGGACACTCTCCAGCCCCTCCACGTCATGAAAAGTCCCAAAACTGCCCCCAGGATTTGAGGCTGAGCTTCACCAGCACCCAGCAGAGACAGAGAAGCCCCCCAGGGCCTGGCTGGTGGCACAGCAGCAAGGGACAGCAGAGGCACCACGAGCAGCACATGGGAAGAGCCTGCAGCATCCTCCCTGCACTCACCATGCAGGGAAGATGAATATCTCCCAAGCTGGCACAGCTGACATGGTGCCTGGTGGGAAAAGCTCGTCCTTGCAGGCTGCCTGCTGGAGCAGCTCTGCTCCCTCTGAGCTGGCACCGGGAGCTGGCACCAGGAGGGCAGCAGGCTGGGCAGGCTGCTGGGACAGGCAGGGATGGATGGATAGAGCCTGGCCAGGCCCAGGGCATGGAGCAGCCAAGGCTGGGAGTGTGGGGGCAGCCGTGGCACGAGCCAGCTTTGGAACAGCCCTGAGCAGCAGCAGGAGGCAGGGAGGGAGGGAAGGGAGGGAGGGAGGGAGGGAAGGCCTCACACCGAAATATCTCCCTGGCTCTGAGCACGGCACGGAACTTCTGGCACACAGAGCCCTGCCAGGTTCCGTGCCAAAGCAAACAGGCAGATTGGGAGCCCTGAGGCGCAGTGTTTGTGCAGAGCAGCTGGGCAGAGCACAGCACCGAGCCCCGGGTGGGCTCCTGGTGTCTCCAGCCCTGTGCACAGCTCTGCTCCCCGGCTGAGCCAAGGGCAGGTGCCATCCCCGCGGCTGCTGGCACAGGTGGCACTGGTGGCACCATCTGCCTCTCCGTGCTCACATCGGTACAGCAGCACAAGGGCCCTCTTGGGCTGACCACCGTGACGGGGACAAGCTGTTTTTCTGCCTCTAAGAACAAATTTACATATATGTAGATGGCTCGGAGTGCCGGCCCCGCTCCGAGCCGTGCCAGATGCCGCAGCCCCGCTTCCCCGAGGCAGCCGTATCTCCAGGCGCCTGTTGTTCCATTACGCTATTTTTAGCAAACATATCCCCCTTAGTTCATCTGCCGTTATCTGATTAGTTCCTGTAACTATCTGAGGAGCAACATCTCCCGGCGTGACTGCGGTTGTGAGCAGGCTGGCTCTGTGCACACGCCTTTCCTCCACGAGGGGAACCTGCCGGGATGCTCCTCCTGCCGCGGGGCTCCGAGCTCTGCCAGGCTCAATTTGGGGCTGGGGGCAGCCGGGGAGGGCACGGCCCTGGCACGGGCGGGGTTACCGGGAGCGCTGCCGCCGATGGGGAGCCGCGTCCTCTCCTCCGGCGTTGCCCCGGTGCGGCGGCGATGAACAGCTGGCTTTGTTTGCTCCGGAGATTTCCATCAGCCTCGCCCGGGGATGGCAGCGGGGCAAAGTCCTGGCGTGCCCCGGAGGTGCCAGGGCAGGGTGTACCCCCTCCACCCGGCGGGTTGTGCCAGGAAAAGCCGCACCACGGCCGCGGCTCAGGGACCGGTGGAAAACCTGCAGCCCACAGATGGTTCCAGCATTGCACTTTGTTCCCAGGCCTCGGCTTCTATTGACTGCAGCTGTCCTGGAAAATCAGATTATAGTGCAGAACCGTGGCATGCAGTCTGCTCTGCCGAGGCAGCTCTTCCATCTCCCGGCTGGATGGCCGGGATGCGGGGAGTGGGATGATGAGCCTCCACCGTGACAGCTTTTCCTCCAGCCTCGGCTGTGTCTGAGGAGCGCTGCAGACCCGGAGCTCCTCAGCATTCATCCCCTGGAGCCTGTGGCAGCCGTGCCCGTGCCCAGGACTCGGGGTGGCAGCAGGGGATGTCACCGAGGAGCCGTGTACAGGAGCTCCTAACCTGGCCCATCTCCCTTGCCCATGGATAAATCCATCAGAACCCTGCTGCCTGCTCCTCCTCCTCCCCACGGGGCGCTTCAGGGATTAACCATAAATGCTCCCGAAGGGAAAATCCCGTCCCTGCCCACAGTGAGAATGACCCTTCAGCATCACAGTTATCACCCGAGCTCTGCTGCTGGCCCCGGGCTCTCTGGGGTGCTGATCCCTGCCCTGTCAGCTGTCACTCCCTGTGCCAGCGCTGTCACTGACTCCATCTTCACCGTGTGCTTGCCTGGCTTCTCCTGACAGGGCTTTACTCCTCGCTCCCGCTTTCCTGTGCCTGTCCCGGCCCCCATTCCCAGGCAGGCTGCGCCCGTGCTGCCGAACATGTCAGGCAGCCGACGGCATTGATTCCAGCCGGGAGACCGCCAGTGCCTCAGACGGCATTCGGAAGCAGAGAGAGAAACCAGTTGCTGAGACACACTGGGGGAACCCGGGCTCCGTCCCGCAGCCCATGCTCCAACCCCCCGTGGCCTGGACCCAGTTCCACCCAGAAAGTCTGTGCCTGCCTGAGTGGCTCTCCTACACTGTGCAGGCAAATCCGAGAGGAATGGATGGATGAACGTGGCTATGGGACGGACCCCTAAACCAGGCTGCGGGACGGACCCCAACCCAGGCTGTGGAGCTCCCCTCCGCCCCGCTGCGCACCCCGCCCGCGGGGCTGCCGTGTGCGGCGTGGGGCACCCCACGCTGCTCCCCGGGGTGCGGGTGCCACCCTCCATTCGCCGTTCCCTTCGCTCCTGCAGACCCACCCGAGGCGGCTCCCGGTGCCCCCACGGTAACGCGCCTCGGGGCCGGGGCGTGCAGGGGCATCGCGGGGAGTGGTGGCCCCGTCCTCGCCTCCCTTCACGCAAACACAGATCCCCCGCACCCCGTTCTCGCCGTGCCCGCTCCCCTCGGTGCCCGCCGGTGCCCCCCGCTCCCCCCGGTGCCCCCCGCTCCTCCCGGTGCCGGCGCTGCGGGGCGCGGAGGGGCGGGGCCAGCGCTCAGACCACGCCCCCTCCCACTCTCCGCTCGCTGCCATTGGCGGAGGGGCGGCGCGGGGCGGGGCCGGGCGGGGCGGCGGCGGCGGCTCCCGCGCCCCCCCAGCGCCCGGCGCGGCCGCGGCGCCGGCCCCGGGATGTCGCGCAAGAAGGCGGCTCGCAGCAAGGGCGGCGGTGCCGCGCCCTCCGCCGCGCTGCCCCCCGCCGGACAGGGCTCCGGCCGCGCCGCCGCCGCCCCCCGGGGCAGCTCCGCCAACGCCGCCGCCCCCGAGCTGCCCCGCAACGGCGGCGCGGCGGCGGCCGGGCGGCCCTCGCTGAGCAGCAGCGGGGAGTTCTACGACCTCGCCTTCAAGGTGCGGGAGCGGAGAGGGCAGCGGGGAGGGTCGTGGGAGTGCGGGGTCAGGAGGGTACGGGGTAGCGTCGCCGAAGTTCCCGGGGGCCAGGACCGGGCGGGCATCCCTGCATCCCTTCGTCCCTTCATCCCTGCATCCCTGCATCCTTCGTCCCCGCATCCCTGCATCCCTGCATCCCTTCATCCCTTCATCCCTGCATCCCTTCATCCCTGCTTTCTCCTCTCCCTTCCCTCATCCCGCCCTCCGCTGCCGCCCGGTCGGGGTCTCGCTCGGCGGGGGCTGCGCCCGCAGAGCCCCCGGAGCGGGGCTGGGGCTGCGGGACTTGTGCAAGTGACGGGCAAAGGCTGCTCCCGATCCTGTGAGCCTGCAGGGAAGCGGGGCTGTGAGCAGGGTGATGGTGGCATCCCCGAGGGGCACCGAATGTGCCCCGGCTGCCGCTCAGATGTCCCTGCCGGGCTCGGTGGCTTCTCCTCGCCGCTCAGAGCCTGGCGAGCGATGTATCACCCTCACATCGCAAATGAATCTGCTTCCTCCCCACCTCTCCCCTGAGACCTGATGCCAGCCCAGCTCGGAGCCCATTTGATTATTTTGGGGCTCACACAGCGATTTTGGGGCTCATTTAGTGATTTGGGCTGGGGGCACGACTCGGTGAAACCCCCGTGTGTTTGTGACACGCTCTCTGTGCCGAGCGCGGGGCATCGAGCCTGGAGAGAGCGGCTTTGCTGGGGCAGGTCCTGCCCGGTGTGTGGTGGGGAGAGCTTGTGCCTGTGGTGTTGTGGTTTGGGGGTTTGGGATGTGGGGATGGAGGTGTTGAAGTTTGGGATGTGGGGTAAGAGGTGGTCAGGTTTGGGGTGTAGGGTAAGAAGTGTTCAGGTTTGGGATATGGGGTGGAGAGGGACATTCCAGAAATGTGCTTGTTTGCTTTGGTAGGTGCTTGGTCCTGATACAGCTGCATTAATGGTTCAACAGCTTCCCTAAAATGGAGCCACCTCTGTGTTTGCACTGGTCCTCGGCTCCTGGAGCTCACCTGTGCCTGCCCGGGCTGGGGCTTTCCCTAGGGATGGTCCCCATGGCACAGGGATGAGCCAAATGTGTCTCAGATGAGCCCAAACTCACCGGGTAGAAAAAGCATCTGCTAATGGTCTGGCTGGTTTTGACCCAGTGGCAGACAGAAATTGTTTTGTGTCCAGTAAAACCTGGTTTATTAAACTTTCTCCTTTCCTTCCCCTCTCCTGAGGCTCCCGATCTGTACCAAGTCCTGGGCACAGGGCTGGCTCCTGGCCCTGGGCACTCTCTGTGCCCGGCTGAGGCTTTGGTGGCACTGGGAGAAGCTGCTGTTGAGGGTCACCTATTCCAGAAAGATATCTTGAAAAATTTTTAAAAATCAATATTTTGTACTAAAATGACTTTTTTTCCCCCTTCCCTTGGCTTCACACTGGTACCCCTGTGGGCTCTGGCTGCCCTCACCCCGCTCAGTGCCTGGTGCTCCTGTGGGGCACCACTGTGGGGCTCTGCTGGGGCTGTGGGGCACCGTGGGCACACCCTGCCCTCCTTGGCAGTGCCAAAGTGAGCTGCACCCTGTGCCATCAGCCTCTGCACAGGGCTGGTGGCATTTGCCACCTCTGGCAGCCCTGGGAGGGTTGGGTGTGACCCGGGGCAGTCCCTGCCATAAAGCCATTTAAATCCTGTCACGGGTAAATGGCTCCTGGAAGGCTGATGGCAGAGGGAAGGAGCCTGGCACGGCAGTGGGGAAGGAGCTGGCACAGCCCTGCTCCTGTCCCGGATTTCTCGGTGTCATCCCACCGAGGGCAGCAGGGTCAGTGCCCTGGGGGCAGCAGGGCTGCTGGTGTGGGCAGAGGCTTTGGGGAGCTGCATTTTGGAAGCAGCCTCAGCTCTGCTGTGGCTGTTTTGTGGCGAGGAGCTGCCTGCCCTGTCTGTGCCCAGGGTGGCTGCTGGGTGGGGAAACTGAGGCAGGTGGGGAAAGTGAGGCAGGTGGGGAAACTGAGGGAGGTGGGGAAATTGAGGCAGGTGGGGAAACTGAGGGAGATGACACCTGGGGCTGCTCCTGGGGGACTGGCGGGGTGGCCACGGGCATGTGTGGGTGCCACTGAAGGAGGGCAGAGTGCTGGAGCTGGCACTCATGGCTGGGGACCCCCAAGGGCAGTGTCACCCTCCTGAAAGCCCCACATGGGGTGGGCTGTTCTGTGGGGACAGCACGGGCAGCTCTTGGTTTTTAGGGGCGTTGTGCCCCCACCAAGGACCTGTTAAGTGCCTGTCAGGGCAGGGGAAGGTGTCTCAGTTTGGTGACATGGTGCAGGGCCTGAATAATCCCCTTGTGTGCCTTCCCCACCCTCTCCTGGCTCTTGGATGTGCTTCTTCCCCCCATGCACTGCTGCCCAGTGCTGCGATGGAGCGGGGTGATGGCTGTTTTGGGGTGCCCTCCCAGCCCTGCAGCCTCACACCCCTGCATCCCTCCCTCCCTGCAGGTGATGCTGGTGGGGGACTCGGGCGTGGGCAAGACCTGCCTGCTGGTGCGCTTCAAGGACGGCGCCTTCCTGGCCGGCAGCTTCATCTCCACCGTGGGCATCGACTTCAGGGTGAGTGAGGGGGCCCTCGGGGGTCTGGCAGGTGGCTGGTGGGCTGTGCAGGGGGGTAACAAACACTGAACCTCTGTAGCTGTGCCAGCTCCGGCTCCAGCAGCATCTTTGTCACGGCTTTGCCAGGGATGGGGCAGCCTCTCCTCAGCTCAGGATCCTGGGGGTAATTCCTGTAACAACCAAGGCCTGACATCTGCCTGTGAAATGTTTCCCCAAGGCAGTTCCAGTGATTCTTAAGAGTTGATCGTGTTTTTTTCTTGGAACAGCAGAACCAAAACTGATAAAAAGCAGAATGTCCTGGAAGAATCTCCTGAGCACTGCTGTGGGGCTGTGCTGTGCTGAGGGATCTCTGAGGTCTCTGCTTGGCTGGGAGCAATGGGAGCATCCTGATGTCAGGAGAGTCATGGGGGCAGAGGTTGGAGCTGTGCAGCTCCAGTAAGGACACTGGGAATTGCTCCACACAGGGAATAAGAAGGATTCTTATGGGGGAAAAACAGGATCACATCACAATTCCTGCAGTGCCCCAGTGTGCCAGGGCATCCTTTGCCAGGCAGGAACATCTGAGTACACACCAGGGTCCTTGTAACCTTCCCTTGGCCGTGTTTCCTGTCAGTCCCATGCTGGGGGGCTCCCTCAGCCCTGTCCCAGGGGATCCCCCCCCGTGGGTGGGACAGCAGAGCCACAGCAACGGTGACTTCGCAGAGGTGGCACCAAAGAGCCTTTCCAGGGCACGGGGCAGGGGTGGCACCAAAGCAGCACGCCTGGCTTGCCAGCATCTGCTGCTCCCTGGCCCTCACCAGCCCCCCGACCATCTGCTACCCCCAAAATGTGAGCCTGTCACCTCCCGGGGTGTCTGGGCAGTGCTGCTCTCCCTGCCCTGCTCCCGGCTGTGCCATCTCTCTTTCTGTGATGGATTTGGCTCCTTTTGGGGGCTCTGCTGTGAGGAGCTGCTGGTGATGCCACCACACACCAGCGCTGTGCCTTCCCAGCTGCCTTTTCCCAGCAGGATCTCAGATCTTGGCTTTTCTGGGCCATGAGTGTCTCCTGTAACCTGCTGCTTGCCTGGGGTGTGGGTAATAACCCTGTGCAAGGGTGAGGGACAGCTCAGAAAGCTTTGAAGGAAGGGATGGTCCGTGCCTGGCGAGGCTGGGGGTGCTGCAGGTGAAATGGTGAATTGGGGTCTGTAATTGCATACAGAGGTAATTACACAGTGTTCAGGTGTTCTTCAAATAAAAGGGTTTTATTACTGATCAGGGTGATTGATACAGAGGGCAGCCATAAAACCCTGTGACTTATTGATTAGAGTGCTGAAATGACTGTTACTGAGGAGCAATCAAATTAGAGTTAATTTACTTCTCTAATAGAGCTGCTAGAGCTCCATGTCTCTGAAATGGGCAGATTATACAGTGGGGGAGATCATGTGGATGCCCTAAAACTCATTATTATCGTCCTTGCAAGGCATTCATAATTTTGGGGGGACATGGAATAGTTTTTTGATGTGCCTCTGCATTCCCAGCAGGATAATCCTGTTTGGTAATTGTGGGCACCGTGATGCAGATGATGCTCTGGGGTGGCAACACCGGAGGCTTCTGCTGGGTTTAATTTGTGTCTTTTTAATCACAGAACTGCCACATCTCAGCTCCTTCTCCCTGCAGCCCCGAGTTTAGCAGCCTGCAGCACTGAGGTGGCAGCAATGGGGAGGTGTCACTGGGGCTCTCTGTGTTCTCTTGGCCCCTGTGCAGGGTGCTGAGCGAGCTCAGGGGGTTATTTTGGGTTTTTGGCAGGGTTTTTGGCAGGGATCGTGGCGCTCTCCGAGCCTGGCTGGCACCAGGAGCTCCCCAAGGCCAGCGTGTGTGCCAGCTGTGCTCCCGCGCACGCCCGGCCTTGCAGGGCCCTGCCACGTCCCTGGGGCTGTCCTGGCTCAGCACAGCACGGGCACGGGAGCTGCCCAGCTCCCCACACTGCCCTGGGCACTATCTGCACTCTTCTGATGCCACCTGGTCCCTGCCATGGCTCTGGGGCACCCCAGGCCAGCCCAGCTCCCTCCTCTCCCATTCCATCCCCTGCTCCCTGGGATCATTGCTCGTGTTCAAGGATGGCACCCAGAGCTGTGGCTAATGGCTTACACAGGCCAGAGCCAGGGTAAATGAATAGAAATCCATTTCAAATGAATCTGGCATTCCTATTCCTAATGGCCCCTGAGGTTTGTTCCCTCCCAGTGTTTGATGCGAGGGAGAGCCTCCTGTGACGTGTTTGTTTATTATCATCGCTTAAACAAAGAGGGATGCTGATCTGAATGTGTTTGGAAAACAAACCACTGATGCTGGGGAAATAAAGATGATTGTAATATTAACAAAGGCATCAAAATGGCACCTGTTGGCTTCGAGCTTTGGAGGTGCTGCGTCCTCAGCGTTCCATCCAAAATGTGGTTTGCTGGGGGAGCATCCTCAGCTCCTGGGGGTGATTCCAGCCTTCCCAGTTCAGCTGGGACAGGGCCAGGCTGAGGGTGCAGTGATGGGTGGGTGCCATGGAGGCAGAGCCCTGGGCAAGGGGTCCTGCTCTGGCAGGGCTTTGGCTGAGCAGGAACCTCTGGGCAGGAACCTCTGTCTGAGGAGAAAGCTCTGTCTAAGCAGAAACCCCTGTTTGAGCTTTGAGCTGTCCCCCAGGCTGGGGGACAAACCCCTCTCTGCCTTCAGCATCTGGATCACAGGTGACACCCTCAAGGTGTCATTGCCAGATAATGAGGGGGTTAATTACTGCCCCCATGAGCTGTGCCATGGCACCGGGGAATCCTGGCAGGTTTCTCCCCACAGATCCCCGCAGGTGAGGGCACAGCAGCTCGGGGCAGGCTGTGGGTGCTCTCCTGGCCTCACCCACGGGGGTTCCAGGGAGAGGGGGCTCCTGGAAAGGAGCAGGTGTGGTGCTCAGGGGTGTGAATCCCGATGTTCTCAGTGCCACGGCGGGAGCTGCCTCTCCTTGTGATTTTGGCAACGCTTCAGAAACCTCGACAGAAACTCAAGCTGTGCAGCCAGGGGGGCTCGAGTCCTGTGGTGACAGCTGAGTGATGGGAGTGTCGCTAAAGTGAGGAGCCAAGGGGCCACCTGAACTCCCCGTGTCCCTGTCCCCAGTGACACCCGGCCCTGTGGGGCTGCCCCATCCTCACAGCCCCCAGCTCTGCAGGCTGGGCAAGGCAAGAGTTTTGTGCTAATTGGACCTGAAAGGAGAACAACATAAAAGAAACAAATTAAGGATGCACTCTTCTCCCTGGGAAGAGGTGCTAATGAGCTCCTTTGCATTAGCAGGGGTGGTGGTTCCTGTGTTAATCAGGGGATGAAACCGCTGGGAAGGTTTTTGGTTCAGAGCAGGGTGGGCTGCTCTTGGTGCTGTCCCGGGTGTGCAGGGGTGTCAGTGCTGTGCTGCTGCTGCTGCCCTGAGGACAGGGAGCAAAGCAGGAAAGCAGGAAAGCAGGAAAGCAGGAAAGCAGCACCGTCCTGGCCCCTGGGCACATCTCCAGCTGCCAGGGCAGGAGGTGGCACTGGGGACATTCCCTTTGAAGGCCCAGCTTTGATGTGCACAGGTTCTCAGGGCTTTTGGGGGTTCAGCTGCTCCCCAGCCCCCTCGGGAGGCTCCATGCTCTGCCCCAGCCTTGGCTGGGCCATGGTTAACGTGGGAGTGCTGTAAATAAAATAAAACCTGTCCCGGTGGCCCTGAGCTCTGAGGACTCCTGATTACAGCCAGCCCTGTGTGGCTCAGGGCTGGAATCAGCGGTGCTAATGTGTTTTTTTTTTTTTTGGTTTTTTTTTTTTTTTTTGTTTTTTTTTTTTTTTGTTGGTTTTTTTAATATGGGAGGATTGTGGCATCTCTGGTTGTTTTTTGTTGTGTTTGTGTGTGCCCCTTCCAGGGGCTGCCCTCTGCTCCTGCAGCGAGCTGAGCTTTGCAGAGCTGAGCTTTGCAGGAGGATGGGAATATTTATTTTCCCCAGCTCTGTGGGGTGTGCAGAGGAGCAGTGACCACGGTTTGGATTCACCCAGACTGGTCCTGGGGGTGCTGGGAGAGTGCTGTGGGTGCCCTGAGCATCTGCTGGTCCCCAGTGGGCACCCAAATCCCTGCAGCTGTGGCCGTGCTCTGCTCCCCAGCAGGTGCCCACATCCCTGCCCAAATCCCTGCCCACATCCCTGCCCAAATCCCTGCCCACATCTCTGCCCTCCCAGCCTTTGGAGGGCTGGAGCAGCCTGGAGCCTCCTGGAAGCCAGGGCTGGCTTTTATCTCAGCGGTTGGCACGGAGCATTAGCAGGGCTCGTTTTCTGGTGGATCAGTCTGGAAAAAGTGGGAGGGGAGCTGCTTAGGCCAGAAGAAAGAAATGGAAATATATTAATTTCAGTGTCTTTCTGTGCAAAATGAGCCCTGGATGTTGGAGGGAGGGAACTGGGCAGAGTGTTTGGTCTCTCCTTTGCTGTGGGGTCAGGGTGGGATTTGCTGCAGGGGTGGGTTTGGGTTGGTCTCCAGGGCTGGAGCTCTGCAGGGAAGAGTTTTTTCTTTTCCTGGGAGAAGCACCTCGGTGCTGCCAAGTTGTTTGGATCCAATTCCCTTCATGGGGCCATGCCAGTGGCAGCAGAGGTGCAACCAGGATGGGGAAGGTGGGGCAGGAGCAGGCAGGGGATGCCTGTGCTCCCACCTTGAGTGTGCCCATGGTAATTGCTTGGGACTGGATGCCCTTTGAGGTCCCTTCCAACCCAAACCATTCCATGTTTCTGTGTGTTCCCAGCAGCTCTTTGTCTGGAAATCAGTTTACTCTGCAGCTCCCATTGCTGGATGAATTTTAATAGCAGTCAGTAGCTGATTTCACATTTTTGCATTTCTCACTGTGTGGAGAGCTGGGCTCAGTTTGCCCAGAGCAGATTTCCATCCCTGTGGGTGCTCAAGGATGAGCTGGATGGGGTTTGGAGCAGCCTGGCCTGGTGGAAGGTGTTGGACCTGGGCGCTCTTTGAGGTCCCTTCCAACCCAAACCATTGCAGGAGGCTCTGGTGGTTCCTGCCATGCTCCCACACCCCTGCCTGGTTCCAGGCTATGGACACAGTGCTGTCATCCTGCTTGGGGAGCAGCTGTGCCCAAATGCAGCACGGGGAGGCAGATCCTGGCAGGTTTGTGCCCCTTGTGTGTGGCTCTGAGGGTGCTGCTCCCTCAGCGCTGCTGGTGCCCATTCCCCACTCCCAGGACGGGCTCTCAGGGCAGCAAATGCCCATTTCCCTGGGAACCCAGCCCTGCTTTCCTTGCAGGCTGGCAGAGGGACACTCAGAGCTCTGCAGCCTGGCATGTGCATGCAGGGCTCAGTTGCCAGGGGATGCTGCTGGTGCCCGCGGTGCCTCAGTTGCCAGGGGATGCTGCTGGTGCCCGCGGTGCCCGTGCCCGCTGCTGGCAGCTCCCGGGGTTTATCCACCCTCCTGTGCCTCCTGCTCCTGGAAAATAAACCCATAAACCCCCCCAGCTCTGCAGCACAGCAGGGAGATGCAAACCCTGTGTGCAGGCGGGGATCCCGGGCACAAGGGACTCCAATCCTGCCCTGGGGAAGGCACAGACAGGAGATGAATGCCTTCAAAGCAAAAAGTGCCCGAGCAGCCGGGGTGGCAGCCAGCCCCAGAGCCTGCTGAAAACTCTTACCCAGCTTAATCCTCTCTGAAGGGTGGTGGGAAGGTGCCTCCTCCACCTCCTTGGTGTCAGAAATACCGCCCAGAATAGTTTGGGTGTGGAATTTTTGATCCATTCCAGCTGCCAGGATGGTGCTGGGGATGTGGGGTTTGCAGGATGCTTCTGGAAGGGCACCAGTGTGTCCAGGCTCCTGCAGCCCTGGTGCTTGGTCTGTTCCTGGTGCCTGTTGGTAGCTGGTGTCCCTGTGGCTCTGGCCTGGCCTGGGCTGGGTGGAGTGATGGATTTCATTAGCTCAGGGGAGAGCAGGGGCCTGGGCTGCTCGGGAGCTGGACACAGGCAAGGCAAACACAAAGCTGGGAGCTGCTGGTGCAAGGAGGGAGCTCGTAAAGGTGCTCAGCACAACCTGCCTCTGTGTCCTCCTGGCCAGAGCTGTGTGGGAGCCCAGAACCCCTGCAGAGGGTGGGAACCATGGGGAACTCTGTCACAGACATCTTTTCATGAAAAATCCTTTCCTTAGGAATTTTCCTCCTGAGAAGCTGAGAGGGCTCAGGAACAAAGTGTGAACATTGATTATCTGCTGCTGTGGAATGCAACAGGTGCATCTGTGATTTGTCTCATGTGGTTGTTTCTAATTAATGGCCAATCACAGTCAGCTGGCTCGGACACAGAGCCCGAGATACAAACTTTTGTTATCATTCTTTCCTATTCTATTCTTAGCCAGCCTTCTGATGAGACCTTTTCTTCTATTCTTTTAGTATAGTTTTAATACAATAATAACATAAAATAACAAATCAGCCTTCTGAACCATGGAGTCACATCCTCATCTCTTCCCTCACCCTGGGACCCCTGTGAGCACGGTCCCAAATCTCAGCTGGGAAATTCAACTCCCAGCCCAGCGTGGTGTGTCTGGGTCAGATCCCTGCCCTGCTCCAGCCCTGCAGGGTCCTGTGCAGCAGCAGCTCGGGCTGGGAGGGCTGTGGGCACACGGCTGGGCTGTGCTGGCTCCTGCCTGGCTGCTGCCAGGGGGGGAATTGGCTCTGGAAGGGCCAATTTGGGCACTGGAGCATCCCCTGCCATGGCCCCGAGCCGCGCTGGATCCGCTGCCGGTGCCAGGCCTGACAGGGAGCGTTTCAAACCCTGTAAAATGTTCAAGTGGGGCCAGAGCAAGCCTGAATGCTTTCAATATTTAATGGAATACATTTGGCTTAATTTCACTTTCATCTTTTATTTGTGATAAAATATTGAACTCAGCTCAGTGCAGAACTGGGTTGTTCTTTGAAAGCAGAGGGAAGGCGCCCAGGAAAGGGGGCACAGGTGGGGTTTGGGTGTCTCTGACCCCCCCTCTGCCCCTGGCATGGGCATTTGGGGCATCCCTGCCCTGTGGCTCTGCTCCTGTGCTCCCCTGGGCCCTTGCTGCCCCTCTGCTGTGCTGCTGCCTTGTTTTGTTAATTAATTATTGCTCCCAGCAGGGTTTGGGTTATCCCAGGGTGGATGTTGATATCTGTGTGGGGAAGGGTGAGGTGCCAGTCCTGGGTTTGGCACTGCTGCAGTGGCAGGAGCTGAGCTCACCAGCTGCTCTCTGTGTGTTGTTTTTCCCTGAAAATCACTATTCCCTTTTTCCCTTTCCCTTTCCCCCTTTCCCTTTTCCCTTTTCCCTTTTCCCCTTTCCCCAAAGAGCCCCTTCCCTGAGACCTGAGCCACGGGGTCAGTCCCATCCATGGGTGATGGTGGCACTGAGCATCACCATGCTCAAAAGCAAGGCAGTAATTGAATATGCCAAAGCTTGGAACAGTGAGCACCAGCAGGGCACCCTCCTTGGGAAAAACTGGGAAAAAATGGGAAAAAAAAACTAGGAAAAAAAAAGGGAAAAACTGAGCAAAACCAGCCCCATCAGAGCTGTGTTTGGGGTGGAGGGAGCTGCAGTTGGTGTGTCCCTGTCCTTGGATGGTGGTGGTGGTGGGGCACACACAGTTCCTATGGCAGTGGGGGATTGAGGGCTTTGCCTGCAGAGCCTTTGGAAGCAGAACAGTTTGTGGTTGGCACCAGGGGCAGCTCCTGGCTCCATCCCAGGGTGCTGGAGCTGCCCTGGCGCAGGGGCCCAGAGGAGCCCTGCAGCTCACAGAGCTTTGTTTGTCTCCCAGGGACACAGAGTATTTTAATTGTGGCTCAGCACCCAGTCACTGCCCTGGGGCACTGGTGAATCTCTTGGAAACAGCAGCAAATAATTCATCTTTATGCCTCCACTGGGCAAAAGTGTTTCTCGCTGATCACAACTAATGTGAGCTGGGAGCTCGTGGTGCTTCAGCTTTCCAGGGTGATGTCCCTTGCCCTGGGCTGTGGCTGTCCCAGGGTGAGGGGGTTCATGGGTGCTTTGGGGGTCTCAGTGATGCCTCTGAGCCTGAGGAAGGTGCTGGTGAGGCTGGGCTGGGTCAGTTCTACCCACAGGGGGTCAGCAGGCAGGAAGGGTCATCTCCTAGGGGCCACAGAACCATTGGCACATCTCTGAGGATGAGACTGGTCCTGCTGTGAACACCTGGACAGGGTTCGTTCCATTTTGTGGGGGGATTTTCCATTTAACTTGTGGAAAGTAGGGGTCAGATTCCACGAAGCCATGGCACCCACAAAGCCTTGGCACCCACAGAGCCATGGCACCCACAATGGCACCCACGAGTCCATGGCACCCACGGAGCCATGGCACCCACCCTGGCACCCCTCCTGCCACCTGCCTGTGTCTCGGGCCGTTTTCCTCCCGCCTGCCAAGGCTGGATGTTCCAGGCTCGGTGACACACGGGGGAAATGGAGCCTTTGGCTTTTCCAGCTTTGCCTGCGCAGCATCACCACGGCAACGATGCCAGCCAAGGCTGTGTGCCATTAACGCTGTTACTGGGGGAGAGCCCTGGGTGTGATGAGTGCCGGGCTGGGGAGGGACTGAGGGTCCTGCCCCACCTGTGCCAGACTCAGGAGGAGCTGTGGGTCCTGCCCCACCTGTGCCAGGCTGGTGGGATGTGAGCCCCCCGTGCCCATGGGGTGCCCTCCCTGCCCAGAGCCCTGCCCAGCCAAGTGCTGAGGAGCTGGAGAGGGGGGGTCCTGCTCTGTGGGGCTGCTCCCCAGACCCCTTTGCACTGGGGTGACACGTCCAGGTGGCCTCTGGCCAGGCTGGGTGGCTCTGGGGCTCAGCCCTACATTAACTGCACCTATCAGTGTGCATGGATTATGGCAGAAGTGCTCACAGTGCCCAAAATAACTTTGTTCCCAAGCAAGCGTTAATGCCTGGCAGATGTGATGTGTTTTCCCTCCTGGATAACACACGTGGGGTCAGAGTGTTCCTGCCAGCTGGGCGTGCTGGGGGGGCACAGCAGCCATGGGAGGGCTGGTTCTCCAGGGACCAGCCCCATGGATCAGTGCAGAGCTGGGAATCCTCCCACGGGGACCTGGCTGCTCCAGCTGCAGCTCCTGGCTGAGCCTGGCCTTCCCAAACGTGCAAAAAAAAAAGAAAAAAATCAATGTGTTTTGGTTCAGTGTTGTTTGTAAAGGGTTGGCAGTGTTGGGGCAGCTTCCCGGGAGCGAGCTCTGCACTGCACCCACAGTGATGGATCTGGGCTGCTTTGCATCCCTGGGTGATGCCCCAGCACAGCCCTGGCTGGCAGCTCTGCTCCAGAGCCCCACGAGGGGACAGCAAATGTGGGGCTGGATTGGCCGGACTGGTTTGGCTGCCTGGGGTGGTGTGGAAGGGATGAGCTGAGTGTGCTGCAGTTCCTCAGCACCTCTGCATCTCCTGGGGCGCTCAGTGCTGCCCAAACCTGGGGGAGAGCTGGGGCTGCTGCCAGGGAGGAGGAAAAGCTCTGCAAAGATCAAAGCTCTGAGTGCACGGTGCCTGTGCTGTGCCTTCTGCCTCGTGCCACCTGTGGGGCACCCGAGTGGCCACCCTGGCCCTGGCACAGGAGTGTGGGCAGGGCTCTGCCTGCTCAGCCCCCGTGTCCCCCAGCACTGTCCCCAGCTCTGTCCCTGTGTCCCCAGCTCTGTCCCCAGCTCTGTCCCCAGCTCTGTCCCTGTGTCCCCAGCTCTGTCCCTGTGTCCCCAGCTCTGTCTCGTGTCCCCATCTCTGTCCCAGGGCCATTTCAGGATTGTCCTTGCACAAGGGACAGGTGGCCAGGCAGCACCTTGGTGGCATTGCCACCCATGGCAGAGTGAGAGCTCTGTGGTCAATGAGGTGGAGGTGAAACCTCAGAGAGCTCCTCTGGACTCTGGGGAGCAGCACAGGATGGGGAGGGTCCTGCCCTGCACAGGGGGCTGGGACCTGCTGCATTCCAGCCCTGGCTGTCCCTATTGTCACTGCACTCCAGCCCTGGCTGTCCCTGTTGTCACTGCACTCCAGCCCTGGCTGTCCCTATTGTCACTGCCCTGGCTGTCCCTATTGTCACTGCCCTGGCTGTCCCTATTGTCACTGCACCCTGCAGAGAGGGGCTGTGGGACCAGGGGCATTGGGACGTGATGGGAGCCAGCCCCGGAAGCTGACTGCACTCGCACAGACATAGAAAATCTCAGCAGAGCTGTTAGTCCCTCTCCTTTCCTTGAATGTTTCGAAGAATCTGGGCTCAGGTTTGCTGCTCAGCACTTTTTGGGAGCTGTCTGCCTTGGCTGTGGGTGAAGGATGGCAGTGTTTGGGATGAAAAGCTGCAGATTCCTTTGTCAGGTCTTTGGGGATTTCATTTCCTTCAGGGATGAGAAGTGCTCTTTAATAATGCTGTTTGCAGTCTGTCTGCAGGCGCTGCTGTGCTGCTGCTGGGTGCTGACAGAGTGTTTGCTGCTGCATGTGCAGCCCTGGTTTTCCTTTAATTGGATTGTGGAGTCTTCTCAGAAACTTCAGGGGAGCTTTGAGCCCAGGGCTGGCTGCAGTCACCGAGGCAGATCCTGGAATTGTTTAGGTTGGAAGAGACCTTTAAGGTCAGACAAGTGCTGCTAGGCTTTATTTCTCCCCAGATAAATGACTCCCTGCCTAACAGGACCTGATGAGCCATTTTTCATCTCTGTGCCACTGACGGGGCCGTGTTTGCTGCAGATGAGAAATGATAGAGCAATAAATGCTCCGTGGAGATCCCTGCTCAGCTTTGCAGCGTGCCGTGGCCTTGATGAGCAAAATGAAGATAAATATGTCGAGTGCCACGTTCCTTATTCCCAGCATTGGCACAGACCTGCCTGAGCCATCTCTGCCCCCTTTGTTTCCAAGGCTTCCTGGCTTAGAAATAAGCAGAGATATTTTTTAAAAAAATCCCTTCTTTTATAAAGTATGGGAGAAGGAGATGGAAGGGGTGAGTGATGCAGGGCAGGGTGGTGGGGGAGCTGTGCAGACCATCCAGGGTGGGCAGGATCCATCCCTGTGCTGGAGCTGCAGGTTTGGCCTCAGTTTCCTGCTGGCTGCTGCTTTCTGGTGCTCTGGTCCCCAGGATGGCTGTGGCAAATCCTGCCCTGAGGAATTTTCGGGTGGAAAATTCCCTGGGGATCTGATTGTGACCCCTGGAGCGAGTTACCAGCTTTGTATGAGGACCTGAAAGCCACACAGGTTTGAATGGTGTAATAACAGAATAATCACAGGGTGAAATGGAGATTTTAGGATTTTTGGTATGGGGGTTATGGGGGCAAAATGGAAGAAACTGGGCATGTCCAGCCTTTCTTCTTCTTCTTCTTGTTCTCCATTTTCTGCAGTGATGGTGACATTTTGGGGTTGGTTTAGAGCAGAAGTGCACTGTCTAACACTGTCTAACTGGGAATTAAGTGTAAATATGTTATTTGTAGTTTGTGGTATAAAAGGACAACACAGAGTGCCTGTGGCTGCCCTGCTGAGCAGACCTGGGCTGGGCAGAGAGAAAATTTTATAGATAAGAATTAATAAACAACCTCAAGAGGGAAAAGTGAAGATCCAGACTCGTTCTTCAGCCGTGTGGGCTGAAGCAGAGACACCCTGCACATCTGGGGGCAGCAATTATCAACCAAAACCTGAGACCTGAGCAGCCCCACTGGGCTTGAGAGCACCAGGACTCATCTGCCTGAGCCCTCCTCAAGGATCCTTCCCTGGATCACCCCAGACTTTGCTGTTCCATGGGCTGGGAGGGAGCACAGCCCTCACACGGGACCATGAATGCTGCAGGCAATGCTGGGAAGCAGAGCAGGGCTGGATTTAAAGTGTATCATCCTAAGCAGATCCTCTTACCTCTAATCTGTCCCTAAGACAGGATTCTCCTCTTGCCAGAAACCCCTTTTATTTGCAGACTGATGTGACTAGAAGATGATAAGTCAGTAAATCTTCAGTGTGCCTGCTCCAACAAGGGCCTGGGCTCTTATCTGGGCAGGGCTGGCAGCCAGGGAGGTGTAATTGGGATTTAATGCAGTGAGCAGGCTCTGGGCAAGGGCTGGTGCTGCTGACATCCCTCTCTGGGTGCTGGGGGGACCCAGCTGGGCACCAGGGCTGGGGGGCACCCATGGAGGGCCAGGCTTGGGGCTGCTCCAGGCTGGATGTGGCAGGGGGGACAGGGTGGGTGACACCTCCATGGGGCCATGGGGTGGCTCTGGGCTGTGGGGTGGCTTTGGGGCCAGGCCTTGGCTGCTCCAGGCTGGATGTGACAGGGGTAACAGGTTGGTGACACCTTCATGGGGCCATGGGGTGGCTCTGGGCTGTGGGGTGGCTTTGGGGCCAGGCTTGGGGCTGCTCCAGGCTGGATGTGGCAGAGGGGACAGGATGGGTGACACCTCCATGGGGCCATGGGGTGGCTCTGGGCTGTGGGGTGGCTCTGGGGCCAGGCCTTGGCTGCTCCAGGCTGGATGTGGCAGAGGGGACAGGATGGTGACACCTCCAAGGGGCTGTGCCTGGAGAGGTGCTGAGCAGCTCCCTGTCTGGCAAAACCAACCTCCGGGTTTAACGAGCAGATTTAATGCAGTGTCCTGCTGTTTTGGGCAGATTTCCATATCGATCCCGGATCTATTTTTGCAGCCGCCGTTGGAGGTGGTTATTTGTGTGTCTGCTCTATCACAACTCAGCCCATTTCCTCCTGGCACAGAGTGTTTGTGCTCGCAGGGGGCTTTGCCAGGGGGGAATTTGGCTCCTGGTGTGGCCTTGCTGTGGGGCTGCGGTGCTCCACTGTCACAGACACATTTCATGACAAATCCTTTCTTTAGGATTTTTCCTGCTGAGAAGCTGAGAGGCCTCAGGAACAAAATGCAAACATTGATTATCTGCTGCTGTGGAATGCAACAGGTGCATCTGTGATTGGGCTCATGTGGTTGTTTCTAATTAATGGCCAATCACAGTCAGCTGGCTCAGACAGAGAGTCCGAGCCACAAACCTTTGTTATCATTACTTCCTTTTTCCATTCTTAGCTGGCCTTCTGATGAAATCCTTTCTTCTATTCTTTTAGTATAGTTTTTATGTAATATATATAATAAAATAATAAATCAGCCTTCTGAACCATGGAGTCAGAGCCTCGTCCCTTCCCTCACCCTCACACCGTGTGAGCACGGTCACACTGCAGCATCCCTTCAGCCTCTCCTGCACTGTGGGTTTCTCCTGGCTCCTGCAATGAAGGACAGCCCAGTCTGTCCCTCGCTCCCAGCTGGCCTGGCCCGGTGACACCACAACCTAATGACATTTCTGGGTGGCTGCACTGTCAGTCCCACAGCTCATTAGTGGCGCTAATTAACTCTGTGCTGCCCCAGTGCCTGCTTTGATCTATAGTCACTAATGTCATTTATCCCCGTTCTGACAGGAATTTGCCCCCCCTCGGCTGCAGGAGATGCCTCCAAGGCTCAATAACGACATTTGAGGGGCTCCTTTTCCATGGTAAAATGGGGTGCACTGCTGGGCAGCACCACAGGAGCCAGCACAGTCACAGCTCCAGGAGCCAGGGTGGGGTCCCCAGGCTGGAGCCTGAGTGCTGCCCCTGAGCACTCCCCATTTGTCCAGTTAATTGCAGAGCAAATTGATCCGTGTATCCAATTTAACTTTAAAGGCTTTAATTAATGAGTCCATGCGTGTGAGAGGCCGGGCTGTGGGTGGTGCTGAGCCTGGGCTGTGCTGCAGCTTCAGTGCCAGGGGCTCGGGCACTGGGGACGTGCCAGCTGCTCCTGGTGGGGCTCACGGGCACTGTGGGACCCTGTGATGGCATCTGCCCATCCTGGGGGTGCCCTGTGATGGCATCTGCCTGTCCTATGGGTACCCTGTGATGGCATCTGCCCATCCTGTGGATACCCTGTGATGGCATCTGCCCATCCTGTGGGCACTGTGGGGACCCTGTGATGGCATCTGTTGTCCTATGGGTACCCTCTGATGGCATCTGCCTGTCCTGTGGGTACCCTCTGATGGCATCTGCCTGTCCTGTGGGCACTGTGGGACCCTGTGATGGCATCTGCCCATCCTGTGGGTACCCTGTGATGGCATCTGCCCATCCTATGGGCACTGTGGGTACCCTGTGATGGCATCTGCCTGTCCTATGGGCACTGTGGGACCCTGTGATGGCATCTGCCCATCCTGTGGGCACCCTGTGACCCGGGCTGTGGCTGTGCCCATCCTGTGGGTGCCCTGTGACCCAGGCTGTGACATTTGCCCATCCTATGGGTACCCTGTGATGGCATCTGCCCATCCTGTGGGCACCCTGTGACCCAGGCTGTGATATTTGCCCATCCTGTGGGTACCCTGTGGCCCAGGCTGTGGCTGTGCCCATCCTGCAGCTGCTCAGGGCTGGCAGTGCTGGCTCTGTGTGGCAGCACTGTCTGTGCACGTCTCAGCAGCAGCAGTTTCACCCCATTGCCTTCCCCTCCCTCCCTTGTGCTGCTCACTCGTGGCTGTGGATGGTGCCAGGGCTGCAGCCAGAGGGGCCTCGCTGTGTGATAATGCTGCTCCTAATTGAGGACCATCTGCGCTTGGTAATTTAATTTTTCCTGCATCTGCAAGGTTCCAACTCTGTTTATCTGATGTTCTGATGATCATTTAACTTGGGAGCATCGTGTTTGTCCACCCTGGGCACTGCAGGCATTCCACTGCTGCCCCTGCTAGATGGGGTTTCAATAACATTTGCACTGCCTCGGGAAATAGGACACAAAACTGAAATTGGGAAGGGTGAGAGCGGAGCTGAGGTGCAGGGCTGGTTTTGCTGCCCAAATTGTGGCAGGAGGCTGCTGAGAGCATTACCTCTGCTCCAACAGACAGAGAGATGAGCAGGAGCCCTGAGCAGCACAGCCCTCCCTCCCAGCAGGGCTGGCAGCACATTTCACATCCCAGTGCCTTGACACACCACAGCTTTTGTCTTTGGATGCTTAGCAGGAGCTCAGCCCCCAGCTGAGCCTTGGAAGGGCTGACAGGAGGGAATTGAGGCATCTCCTTAAAAAAAAAAATAAAAATTGGAGGCTGGAAAGTCACTTAGCGGTGGTGGGGGGGAGACCTGGGCATCTCGTTCAGCTGAGCTTCTTGGACACTTCCAGGGATGGGGCAGCCACAGCTTTGGGATGCAGGCAGGGATGCCAGCGCCAGTGGTGCTCTGGCTGTGTCTCCTGCCTGCAGGAGCACTTCTACAGCTTCTCACCCTGGAACCCTGCTCTGTTCCACAACCAATGCTCAGAAAATCAATTTTTTCCCCCGCCAGCACCTGGATCCCTGTGCAGAGTTTAATTAGGCCTAAGCATTTACCTCCCTAAAATATAGGTCAGCAATAATTAGTGTGACTGCTGTTGCTCCTGGCTCCGTGTTAATTAACTCCTGAAGGGGAGGTCAGAGCATGTGGGGCACCTCTGGAGCTTCAGCCCTTTTGGCTGCTCCCCAGGTGCTTCAGGGTGGCTTTGGCCTGGGTGATGCATGCTCAGGGCTGGGGCTGTGGTGTCTGTCCTGGCACCCGTGGTGTCCTGCCAGCCTGGGAGCCACACTGGGGACATGGCCATGTCCCTGGGCACAGCCACACTGGGGACATGGCCACGTCCCTGGGCACAGCCACACTGCTGGGAGCTGGAGGTGCTGAGTGTGGCCATGGGGATGTGACACTCTTTGTGTCCTTGTCCCTTGTCACCATCCATCACACCAAGTGTCCTCATGCCAAGAGCTGGGGCCAATGGTGAAACACAGAGCCTTTGCCTTCCTCTGCAGTCCCTGGCATGGTCCCTGGCAGGGGAATGGTGTTTGGAATGGCACTGGGCTGGTGCAGAGCCTGTGGGATGGGATGAGCCTGCAGGATGAACCTGTGGGATGAACCTGTGGGATGGGATGAGCCTGTGGGATGGGATGAACCTGCAGGTGCAGCACCTGCACAGAGGAGCATGGAGCGTTTTGGAGAGCAAGGTGAGCTCAGTGTGGATCTCCTGCAGAGCACAAACCTGCCCCTGCATAAAGCTCACCTGTGGCTCAGGTTGGGACAGGGCTGTTCCCCATTCTCTGGGATGAGGTGGAGGTGCAACTCAGCACCGTTTGTGGTTCTGCTCTGGGGATGGCTCTGTCCCTGCCCACCTGGGAACCCTGGCCAGAGGCACCAAGGTGCCGGGAGCACTCTGTGGCAGTGGGAACGCTGGGTTTGAGGCACTTCAGGAGCCCAGGTGTCGCATCCTGGGGAGGCTCAGCTCCACACGTGGGGAGCCCTAAACCCCCGGCCGGCTCCCCGAGCCCCAGCTTTTCCCTGAGTCCCTCCCTGCTCCCCCACCCCAGTCCCTGGTGCCTATTTTTACAGCTCCTGGGCTGTGAATCACTTCTCTCCCCCGTCTCAGTCGCTGCCTTTGAAGGTATTTATAACCCTGGGCCGTCTCCCTGCGCTGCCTGAGCCGAGCAGGATTCAGCGCTCCGGCTCCTCCTGCCCTCTCCTCCTCTCCACATCCTCGTGGAGATGTGCAGGAGATGAGATGCTCCCTCTGTCCTCGGTAAAACCATCAATGAAGAGCCTCCCCAGCCCCTGAAGGGGTGTGGGATATCCAGGGACAGGGCTTGGCACGGATCCCTGGGGGTTTGGTGGCACTGCATGGTTGGTGGGGTGCCCAGTGCCAGGGTGTGTGTGAGCCAGCAGAGCCCAGCTGGGGTCACTGCAGCCTTGCCCATCCCGTGCCATGGGAGATGGGAGATGGGAGCATCCCAAAGCAGCTCCAGAGCAACTGGAGGAAATGGGATTTAGATGATCAGCAGAGCAGCCACCAGCTGCCTCGTCCCACTGCTGTGCTGTTCCAGCACGTCCCACTGATTGCTGTGCTAATTTCTATGGATCTGGCAAGCAAATTAATCTCTTCTCTGCTCCTTCCCCTGGGACCCCTGGTCTGTAGGCTTGCATTCCTTTCATGTTTGGAGAGGCTGGTGCAGATTGCAGGGCTGGTGGCTGCTCTGGGACATGGGCAGGATCCATCTGCTGCCCTCCCTGTCTGGCACAGCCACGCTCAGGGGCTCCCACACAGCTCCCAGCTCTGCCAGGGCATCCTTCCATGCAAAATATCCCCTTGGCTTTGGGGAAAACCCATTATGGAGGGACACTTCCCCCTCTGCTCCTTGGTTCCATCTTTCCTGAAACCAAGCAAAATGGGGGGAAAACATACTAAGAGAGAAACCAGGAGAAGAACAGGTCCAAGAGGCAGGAGCAGGAATTATTTTTAATTTGCTGGCTGCGTGAAGTGGCTGTCTGTGTCTTTTGAGGACTATTAAGGTGGGATGCTGGTGCTCATTAATTTATGGACAGAGGTCTCCAGCCTGAGCTGGGTATGGCATTGCCAGGGTTTAGGTACCCAGATAGATTCAACTTTTGCTGATACAGGGAGATCCTGTGGCTGGGCCATGGTGAAATGGCTCTGCAGGTGCTGGGACCAGTGGATGGGAGTTTAAGAAGCAGGAGAGGGGATCAGCCCGAGGGTTTGGGGGAGCACTGGCTGGGATGGGGGCTGGCTGTGCCTCCCTTGGCATTGTGCAGCTGCACTCACCCCTCACCACCCTCTCCATTCTCTTTCAGAACAAGGTGCTGACGGTGGATGGGGTGAAGGTGAAGCTGCAGGTACGTCCCCCTGTCCCTGGAAACATCTCCCTTGCTGCCCTGGGTGTTCAGAGATGGCCAAAGCCCCTCAGAGGACAAAGCAGAGGAGCATCCCCAGAATGGGGCCCCATCTCTATCCTTTGTGCTCGTGTCTCCCACCCTGGCTCAGCCTTACAGACCCTTCTGGCTGCTCTGGCAGGAGCCTGCACAGGGCTGGGGGCTGTGACCCCATCCCAACCCTGCAGCCAGAGCTGCTCCAGCCCCCTCAGACCTGACAGTTCCTCGAGCCCTTTGCCCGCAGCTCGGTAACACAGATCCCCCAGGCAGCAGCGTGCTCTCTGCAAACCTCCTGCTGCATTAAGGACTGATAAATCACATTAGCAGCTCCCCATGCATCCATCTGCTCCATGGATTTTCCAATTAATGGCCATGTTGGGAGCCCTTGGCCACGCTGTGTCCCCACACCGAGGAGCGGGAAGGCGCTGCCTCCGTATTTATTGCTCTGCTCGTTTTTCCTATTGATATCCCCGGGAGCAAGAGCTGGAGAAGTTTCCTGGGGTTGCACCATTCTGTTTGGGCTGGTTTGGGTGGGTTCTGCTCAGGTCTGATCCCTCTGCTCCCGTCTGCCCTCCAGATCTGGGACACGGCCGGGCAGGAGCGCTTCCGCAGCGTCACCCACGCCTACTACCGGGATGCGCACGGTAAGCACGGCCAGCCCTGCTCCTGCTCTGGGTAAGCACGGCCAGCCCTGCTCCTGGGGATCCAGCTCTGGGGTCCCCGAGTTGAGCCAGGTGAGCCAGGAATCACTGGAGTGTTTTCCCGTGGGAAGCAGCTGCCGTGGATGGAGGAGGCTCTGCTGTTGCAAACACATTTTATGACAAATCCTTCCCTTAGGATTTTTTCTCCTGAGAAGCCAACAGGCCTCAGAAACAAAATATAAACAATGGTTATCTGCTGCTGTGGAATGCAACAGGTGCATCTCTGATTGGTCTCATGTGGTTGTTTGTAATTAAAGACCAATCACAGTACAGCTGTATTGAACTGTCTGGTCAGTCACAGGATTTTATTATCATGCCTTTTCCTTTGCTTGCAAGTTTTCTGGTGAAATCCTTTCTTCTATTCTTTTAGTGTAGTTTTAATATAATATATATCATAAAATAATAATTCGGCCTTCTGACACATGGAGTCAGATTCTCATCTCTTCCCTCATGCTGGGACCCCTGTGAACACCACCACAGTGCCAGCACCAGCAGTGTGAGGTGTTGCTGCGCTGGATTTGTGTGTTCTGTGTCTCACAGGGCCCTGATGGCCACAGGGGCTGTGTGCTCTGAGGGCTCGGTTGGCGCAGGCACTAACGGGCTGTCCCTCTCTCCACAGCCCTGCTCCTCCTCTACGACGTCACCAACAAAGCCTCCTTTGACAACATCCAGGTACAGCAGCAGCCTGGGCCCTCCTGCTGTCCCCCTTGTGTCACTGCCTGGGTTGTGGCTGGCTGTGGGTTTGGTCAGGAGCTGTGGTCATTTGCAGCAGGGCTCTGGTCACCGCTGAGCACCTGCAAGGACAGGCAGGGGACGGGCAGAGAAGTTTTTCCCTTTCTCAGCACATAAAGGGTGATGGATTCACTGCCCCAGCACTGGAGACAGCTGCTCACACCACGGGGCCAGGGATTACAGGGAATTAGAGCAGGTTTGATTGGATTAGGCTGGATTAGAGGGCAGGGAAGGCACCCCACGGCTCAGGGAGGCAGGTTCAGGTGCCTGCTGGGAGCAGTGTGCTTGGCACGGGGCGGCACGCGCAGGACATGGGCACGGGGCACATCCTGGGGTCAGAGGCTGATGTTACCCTGGGAAATGGGATCTGCTAGCAGCCAAAGTGGGGTGCTGGGCTTGCTTTGCCAAGTGGATCCCCCAGGGCATGGGGGAACCCCAGGTACCCCCTCGTTGATGGGATCATCCGTGGAACATCCCTGGCATTGCCTGGGATGGCAGCACTGGGGCAGCGCCCCATCCCTCCCATTCCCCTGCTCCTCCTGGAGCCATTGCCAACCCCTCTCTTTGGCTGTGTCCCTCCAGGCTTGGCTGACAGAGATCCATGAATATGCACAGCAGGATGTGGTCCTCATGTTACTGGGAAACAAGGTGAGCCTGGCCCCAGGGCTTTGCCAGAGCCTCCTGTTCCTCCCACGGGCAGGGGAGCCTGGCAGGGCATGAGGGCACAGGGAGGTACACGCTGGTGACCTTCCCAATCACCACAAACTGCTCTTGGCCATTTCTGCTGCAGGTGGATTCAGCCCAGGACAGAGTGGTGAAAAGGGAAGATGGAGAGAAGCTTGCCAAGGTAGGTGAGGATGTCCCTGAGGATGTGCGCAGGAAATGGTCACCTGGAGACCAGTGACCCAAAATACACCTGGGAACACTTGGCTTTTTTCCCTTGTCATGCTCTCCCCTTTCTCCTCATCTGTTCTTCCTTTAAGTTTCTACTGACACCTCTTTTGTCCTCAAAAATCCCTCCCTGAGAGCCCTGGGAACACCCCTGGTGGCACCCCTGACAGGGCTGTGTCTCGTCCCTCAGGAATACGGAGTGCCCTTCATGGAGACCAGCGCCAAGAGCGGCCTCAACGTGGAATTAGCGTTCACAGCCATCGCCAAGTAAGTGACCAGAGCAGAGGCCTTGTCCTCCAAAGGAGCTTTAGCAGTGTCCAAGCCACACTGAGATCAACTGAGCTGGGCAAGGCAGCTTGGAATCATAGAATCCTGGGATGGCTTGGGTTGGAAGGGACCCTAAAGCCCATACAGTTCCATCCCGCCATGGCAAGGACACCTTCCACCATCCCAGGCTGCTCCAAGCCCTGTTCAGTCTGGCTTTGGACACTTCCAGGGATCCAGGGACAGCCACAGCTTCTCTGGGCAACCTGTGCCAGGGCCTCACTATCTCACAGGGAAGATTCCTTCCCAACATCCCATCTAGCCCTGCCGTGCCAGGGAAAAGCCATTCCCTGTGTCCTCTCACTCCACAGCCTTGCCCAAACTCCCCCTCTGGCTCTTTCCAGACAAAACCCTCTCCCTGCCAGAAGCAGCAGTGTTAGAGTAGCATCTCTCCCCTTTCCCAGGGAGCTGAAGCACAGGTCCATGAAGCTGCCCAACGAGCCCAAATTCAAGCTGCACGACTACGTGAAGAAGGAAGTGCGAGGCTCTGGGTGCTGCAGGTCCTAACGTGTGTTTGTACAGAGACTCAGGCCCGTGGGCAGTGTGTGCATGTCCGTCTGTCGTGTCTGTGTCTGCCCCCACGGCCAGCTGAGAGCAGGGCACAGAGCAGCAGGAGAAGCTCTCTGGGATTCTGCAGCCCCCGCATCCATCGGCTCCGGCTCCCCTGGCCAGCGTCCCTGCCCTGCTCACAGGTGGGAGGAGGGCGTTTGCAAGGGGCTGGGGTCTCCCTCTGTGCCTGCTCTGTGAGGCTGCTCTAAGCTTGGTGAGAGCCAGGCTGTGCTGCAGGGGAACCAACGCCTTCTCCCCACCTAGGAGGAAAAAAGTCCTGATTTTTTCTGGGTAGGAGAACGTCCTGAATTCCCTTTTCTCTCCCTGTGTACCTGGAATCCAGCTGAGAGCCCTGGCCTGGGGCGTGCAGGAAGGATGTTTGAAGGCAGCCATTCCTGTAGGTGCTTTCTGCTGTCTGCCCATCCCTGTGAGGTGGGACACGTTCCCACAGTGAGGGATTCTCTGCTCCCTGCAAAGGCAGAGCTTGGCTGTCCGAGTGAGCTCCTGCACACCTGGCTGTGTACAGAGATTTCTGAATGTCCATCCCTCTGGGAAAGCCTCTGCTTCTCCTCCTTCCGCCCTTTCTGGTACTTTGAGAAGAATCCTAATGTATTGCAGCTTATTCTAAATACCTTCCTGTAAGTGTGATGGTGTTTTCAGACTGCAACAACGCTTTGATATCTTCAAAGTTCTCTTGGGCAGCTCTTTCTTTTCACCGCGGAGAGCTGGGGGGAAGCTGCAGGCAGTGATTTTACAGGCTGCAGACTCTGCCAGCTCTCTTCAAGGGCCTCCTCACCCCTTTGGTCTGTGTCAGGCTTTTGGCTGTTTTTTTTTTGTCAAGCTGCACTTCTCAGTACAAATCTGAATCTGGATGAAGTGTTTGGCCTTTGGCAATCTCTCCCTTTGAAAACTCCACGCACACATCAGCAGGTGCCCGCTGTGCCGAGCCCCGGTGGCTCCTCCACATGGAACAGAATAAATCTCCCATCCTTTGCCCTGCAGCCAGCACCAGCCCCCAGCTGCTGACTCAGATGCCCCTGCCCCTCATTTTGCCTGGATTTTGGCTCCAGCACTGCCTTCCTGATGGGCACAAGGAGCCTCTGCAGCTCCCACGTGCTCCGAGCTCCGCTCCTCAGGGAGCTACAGCAACACGAGCAGCTACAGCTTCACACGGTGAACAAGGATCTTAAAATGAACCAGCTTTCTTCCCTAAATAGTACTTTAGGGGAGAGACAATTCTTAAAGCTGATTTAAATTTCCAACTCACCTGTGGAAAACCCATTTATGCAGGAACGTTTGCATTCCCAGCAAACCCTGCTGCCAGTCCTGCAGGAGCAGCCAGGTGATGGAGGGGCTGTCGGGGCCCCCTCACCCCAGTGATTTGGTTTTGAGTGGGGCAGGACCAGCCTGGCAGCTCCATGGCTCTTTCCTCATCCTGCCCTTGGAGCAGCAGCAGCCCCATGCCAAGGCAACAAGGAGTCTCCCTAAAATTTGGGATTCCCAATGGATTAGGATTCCTATTGCTAGGTTCCTACCTTCCCTCTCCGTCAGACTGGCACCTGTCTGGGTTGCAGCTGCTCACTTCTTGCTCAGTGTGGTCTAAAACCAATAAAAACCCCATAAAATGAGGAAGATTTAAATGTTTCCCTTTAGAGCACTTCCTGTGGGGAACAGACTCTGCTCCAGCAGAGCTCTCACAGCCCTGGTTGTGGTTTAGACCCAAACTTGGAGCGGCTCAGCCCCTCTCCCAGTGCAGGACTGGTTTCCAGTGCCTGCACACTGGGCTGGCCCCAAGCTCCTCCTCGGGATTTTCCACGGGCCTTTGCTGCCACCACGCGGAACCGCTCAGCGCAGCGTTAATTATCCCCGTTAATTGCTCACAGCACCCAGCCACGTGCGAGGGCTCGGCCTCACCTGCAACATCCCATTTCTGCTGGCTCTTGTTTACAGCTTTCGGTTCATTCCTCTTAATAAATTTTTTTAATAATCTCCATGGCTACAGCGGTGTTTTGATTGTCTAAACAGCACTGTTAAGTCGCTTGAATATTTCAGCTCAGCCTTAAAACGATCTGGATCCACACAGTAGAAACAGGGTATGACACAGTTTAAACTGGATTTTGGGTAATTTCTCCCCAGAAAGGGCTGAACATCCCTGGCACAGCTGCCAGGGTCACTGCTGTAATCCCCATCCAACCGAAGTGACTCCAAGACTCCAATTTGGAGTGAGGCTGAGAAAAATCCGTCAAATTTCAATGCACTCCAGTTCTACTGGGCACCCACACAACATTTCCAGTCAGTCTGTAAAGGTACACGTGTCCCATGGAAACACTGGTAAACAGAAGCAAAACTCAGACTTTTCAATACTTTATTTACCTGTTAGCCACAAAATTTGCTTTACATAGAAGCTGAAGTACAAATACAGCAAAAAAGCATTCACAATTAAGGCTGGTCTCGAGAGAGGAAAAACCTTAGAGGAGTAGCTTGTTTTATCTTCCACGGAGGTAAAGAGAAAAAAGGTTTTAATTCTGAATCTACACACTGTAGCACTACAGTTAAGAATGTAAATCCATTCACTTACACTACTGCACCCACCACCCAGCCAGGATATTCACCTTTAACTAACCCACGAGGGAGAGCAAAACTCGGTGAATTCTTTCCTCCAGCCCATTCCGCAGCTGCTCCTTTGTGCTTCAAGATCTGCCTCGTTGCGGAGCAGAAGCATTTCCCGGGGCTCAGCCCCACTTACCGCAAACACCGGAGCAGAGATCGCCGCCTTTTAGCGGCCCACAGCGCCGGGGACTGCCAAGGATCGGGCACGGGGCTCGGGACGCCGCCACCGCCGAGCCCTGAGGGGAGAAGACAGCGCGTGAGGGGAGGAGCGCGCCCGCCCGCCCCGCCGGGCCGCGGGCACCGCGGGCCTCAGCCGTGAATGCTCAGCAGGGGCTGCGGCCGCCCGCCGCCCTCAGACGAGGTGTCAGAAAGGTAAATGTGGATCATCAGCGGCCCGCCCTCGGTATTAACCCCGCTACCGGCCCCGCTCCCTCCCTCCGGCACATCCCGCCCGTGCCGCACCTCTGGCTGGAAAGACCGCAAGTGCGCCGCACTTCGTTTTTTATGGCCACTGTGACGCCGCTATTGGTCAGACTGCTGTGGACATAGCCAATCACCAGCGGTTGGCGTGACTACTGCCCCGCCTCTCCCAGCGCTGATTGGCCGCCGTTCTCCTTCCTGCCAATGGCGACGCGCAGCGCAGCGTGGCCCGAGGCGGCAGTTGCCGCCTTCTGATTGGTCACTGCTGGAGGCCGGGCACAACCAGTAGCAAGAGCGGTTGTAGCACGGAGTGACTGTCTGTGGGGGCTGCTTGGGAGTTGTAGTCCAAGCCGCTCGGCGGCGCGGGCAGGAAGCGGCGCACGGGACTACAAGTCCCGAGGAGCGCTGGGCGCGGCTCTTCCGGGCCGGGCGGCGGGGGGCAGCAGGCCCGGGCGCGATGTGCCGGGACCGGGCACCGGCGCTGCGGCCGCCGCCGCCGCTGGGAGGTACGGGCGGGCCGGGGGGAGCCGGCCGGGCCGCGTCGGGCGGCTCCGGCAGGGGAGGGGCCGGGCCGGGCAGGGGCGCCGGGCGGCGGGCCGGGGAGGCGCCGGCGGAGGCTCCCGGTGCCCACCGGGCGCTGTGTATGGGGTGCCGGCCGCTCTGCCGGGGCGCTCCGGGCAGCCCGAGCACCATCGGCGCTGTTCCGTGCCGGTGAATCCCGCCAGGCCTCGCTCACCGGCCCCGCTGCCCGCCCGGGGTGTTCGCTGGCTCCCATCGCAGTCCCCGCTTGGCTTTGGCTTTTTCTGCTCAGTTGTGGCGTTTTGTGCCCCGTTCCCTGTCCGAGCAGCACGTGTTGCTGCTGCCTCTCTCCCGCCCTCGCATTCAGCTCCTTTCCCTGGGTTCTGGGCTCACAATACACAAAATATGGGCTGTCGGCGGGTCCGTCTCCGTGGCTGCCGCAGAACATGTGCAGGTCCGGATTGCGAACTGTGAACTGTGGATTCTGCCATTCCCTTCTCATTCCACACGAGCTCTCGGGCTCTGTCCCTGCCGCTGTGAGCTGGGGAGGGCAGCGGGGAGAATTCCCCTTGGTTCCGCTTCCCGGTGGGCTCTGCTGGGCTCAGACACAGCCACAGGGCTGCTCAGTGCTCCAGGTGGGGTTTGGGGGGTCAGACACAGCCACAGGGCTGGATCAGGGGCTGTAGGGACCAGCAGGGAGGCAGCTGGCTGCTCACAGGGGTTCCTGTCACCCCTCTCTGAGCTCACCCCAGGAGCCTTTGGCAGCAGCACCCCCAGTTACCCATTCAGGCTGCTCTGCTCTGCCTTGAGCACAGCCCTGGAGCTTCAGAGGCCCCTCTGACCAGGATATCGTGGGGCTGGAGGGGGCAGTGCCTGCTCCTGGGACAGCCTCAGCTCTGCAGGGCTGTCCTGGCACTGGGAATCCCCCACGACCAGCAGTGTCTGTGTTTTGGGCAAGTCCTGCTGCCCAGATCTGCCCTTTTGTGGCTGTTCCTTGTAACTGGGTTTCCCTGGGTTGTCTCTCCAGGCAGAGAGCGTGTTGCTGTTGTTACACAGAATTCTGAGTAGTTTGGGAACTTTAAAAGAGGGTGAGAAACTCCAACTCCCCTTAAAGCAAGTGAAGAACTTTTCTGTCTGCGATCAGGGAATAAATCCTTGTGCTGGGAGAGGGTTGTTTTTCCTGCACTGAACTGAACCCGGAGCAGCCAGGGCAAAGCCGGGAGGCAGCTGGAGATTGGCTGAGCTGTGGGATTTTCCAGCTGCATTTACATATCGCCCACTGCTCCGCATGCCTTTGTGTTTACATCACCGGGAGCGATCCACAGAGCACGCTGCAGCGGAAGAGGCCGAGGAGAAGGCTGTCCCCAGCTCAGGGCATGCTGCTGGCATTTCTTTGGCTGAGGAGAAGCCTGTCCCCAGCTCAGAACTGGGCATGCTGGTGGCATCTTGCCGGGCTCTGCTGCTCCAGGATGGCCAGGGGTGAGTGTGCTCCAAGGAGAAGGGTTTGCTCCGGGTGCTGGGTGTCAGGCAGCATTCCTGGGAAGCTGCTCCCCTGCAGCAGTGAGGGAGGAACTGTTTCCATCCCTCCAGGAGTTACCTGGATCCTGCAGCAATGAGGGAGGAACTGTTTCCATCCCTCCAGGAGGCACCTGGAGCCCTGCAGCAGCTTGGGAATAAGGGAGGAGCTGTTTCCATCCTTCCAGGAGGCACCTGGAGCCTGCAGACTTTACCAGGGGTACCTGTGGCCTGTCCAGCAGCTGCTGCTGTGTTGGGCTGGTTTTCTGGTCCCTCAGAGTGACCTTTGCGAGGCTGTGGAGTGTTTGATTGCAGCAGCCCAATGCTGAGGTTGGTCTGGTGTTCCTTGGGCAGAGCTGTGAGCACAGCAGCCAGGCTGGAGGATTCTGTGTCCCCTGGAATTCTGAGTCACCCTGGGGCAGAGTTTAGTCCGTGGTGTTTGGGGTTGTGGGACACTTAGTGGTGCTTCTGTCTCAAAGCTGTCAGCAGATTTGCCATGGTGGCAGTGTCCACATCCCCTGGTCTCTTTTGGAGTCAAGGATTTGGTGCTGTTTCTCCCAGGATCACTGATTTGATCAATGAGTGTTGGTGCCCACAGGTGCCTCCTGCTTGTTCTCAGTGGCAGAACCCAAAGGAGCTGTACAAAACAAGAGCAGGTGACTGGAACTTGCTGGATTTTTAGTTTTTTCTGAAGGAGATGATGCATTTCAGCTGGATCTCTGAAATGTTCTAGCCTCATCCAGAGGGCAGAGAAGAGTGTGTGTCACGAGGTGTCAAAGCTTTGGAGGATGCTGGGGGGAACAGGGGGTGGAAGTGCTACTTTGTGCTGTTTGAGTCATGGCTATGGGCTCAGGTTTGCTGTGACTTCAATCTGGAAGAATCCCACCGTGTGCTGGGGTGGTTACAGCTCTCCAGAGGATGCAGTGCAGCCAGCCAGAAGGAAAAGCAGCTGGGAAAGGCCTCAGCCATGGCACAGGAGTTGGGGAATAGAGGAGAGAGGAGCTTTGATTGCTTTGGGTCAGACAGAGCTCCAGGAGAGCAGAGTCCAGGTGACACAAACATTGCTCTGGCCTCCTTGGAAGAGCAGAGGCCAAGTCTCTCCATCCCCAGTCTTTGCTGCTGCCCTGCCTTGTGTTCAGCTGAGCTGCAAGGCTCCCTCTCTGTCAGATTTGCAGCAGGGACACCAAGAGCAGAGCTGAGCCAGCCCACAGGACCCTGTGGAGCCCTGGCAGCCCCTTGTTCTCTGTCAGCCAGGTCTGAGGAGCACCAGCTGCGCTGGGAGTGCTGAGGGTGGCTGCTCTCAGCTCTCAGGTGTGGGATCTTCCATCAGGATCTGGCCATTCCCTCCCAAGGACCTGCAGCAGCACTGAGGATTTTGCCTTGGAGGGGAGGATGCTGTTGGTTTCAGGCCTTGGCTGGGGTTTTATTCTTTTTCCTTCACCAAATCCATAATTTAGCAGTGTGATGTTCTCAGAAGGGGTCTGTTCTGTGAGGGAGGATGTGGAAGAGCACAGGCTGTGAGAGGCACAGCACGCAGCTGTGCAGTGCCAGGGCCAACTTTTGAAGCACCTTTTGATTAAGGGCCTTGTGTGGCAGAGCTGTGGATGTGCCTGTTCTGCCCAGCAGTGCCCGAGGAGCTGCTGAGCCCACACAGGACAATTTCGGTTGCAGGGTCAGAGCTGGGCTGCATAACAAAAGTGGTGCTGTAGGTGGCTCCTCCCAGGTTACCTGAAATGGAAATAAAACTTCAAATGTAGCTTTTGTGTCATGGAACAGCACTGAATATTGGCCTCTGTCCTAACTTCTAATGTAATTGTATTTTTCTGGGAAAATTGAGGTGCTTCATTTCACCAGAGCAATCACTTTAGATCCAGCTGTGGGGACGTTTGAAAGCTGGAGCTTCAGGTTTTCCCATGGAGTATTGCAAATATTCTCCTATCCCAAGGCTTCATTATCCTTTGGGAAAAGCACCATATGAAATGCTTTTCCTTTCTGAGCTCCATTTGTTCAAAGGCATGGCAGTGTTCAAACAGCTGCTGAATGTTCTCTCTCAGTCCTGCAGTCAGTGCAAGCGCTGGCAAAAGCAGCAGCAATTAAAAATACCCCTTTTATTTTTATTGATGACAGCTCAGTACAGTTATGGTCTCACTGTAAGACACTCAGAAAAGCTGATGTCACTTATAAGAAAAACTCACAAACAGTAAAAAGACTGTTCCACAGATTCATCAGGTGGAGGTGCCACGTCCTGTCAGTAAGGCTGAGCTTCTGTTCATGTTTTATGTCCTTCCTGCAGTGATGGACATCTAAGGAGTGTAAGAAATGTCCTGCTGGCTCAGGTGGTTTAGATTTTAGCTCATATATAATCTCTTTGTCTCCTTAGTTTTGTGAGGTTTTTCATAAGCCCTTCACCACCAACTGGCACTGCCTGCTGGGCAGAGCTGGGTGTCACCTGCAGCCCTGGGGCTTTCACTGCTGCTTTTACTGCCCATCCTCACCTGGGGCTGGGCCAGGCTGGGAGCCCTGGCCTGGTGTTCCTGGGCTGAGTGAGGAGTGAGCAGAGGGCTCCACTGCCTGTCTCTGGTTTGGTGTCCATGGATGGAGAGGTGTCCAGGGAGAGGTGTTGATGGAAAGATGTCCCCTGAGAGGTGTCCATTCATGGAGAAGTGTCTATGGATGGAGAGGTGTGCCCTGAGAAGTGTCCAGGGATGGAGAGGTGTCCATGGAAGGAGAGGTGTCCATGGATGGAGAGGTGCCCCTGAGAGGGGTCCATGGATGGAGAGGGGTCCATGGATGGAGAGGTGTCCATGGATGGAGAGGTGCCCCTGAGAGGGGTCCATGGATGGAGAGGGGTCCATGGATGGAGAGGGGTCCATGGATGGAGAGGTGTCCATGGATGGAGAGGTGCCCCTGAGAGGGGTCCATGGATGGAGAGGTGTCCATGGATGGAGAGGTGCCCCTGAGAGGTGTCTATGGATGGAGAGGTGTCCATGGAAAGGTGTCCAGGGAGAGGTGTTGATGGAAAGATGTCCCCTGAGAGGGGTCCATGGAGAGGGGTCCATGGATGGAGGGGTGTTCCAGAGAGGTGTCCATGGATGGAGAGGTGTCCATGGATGGAGAGGTGTCCCTGAGAGGTGTCCATGGAAGGAGAGGGGTCCATGGATGGAGAGGTGTCCCTGAGAGGTGTCCATGGATGGAGGGGTGTCCATGGATGGAGAGGTGTCCCTGAGAGGTGCCCCTGAGAGGTGCTTGTCTCAGGCCCTGCTGTAGCTCTGCATGCTCACACCCTGAGCTGTACAGGTCAGACCAGATGCTGACAGCCCTCGTCAGGAGCTGCACCTGAGGTGCTGCTGGTCACAGAGTGATTAATTACCCCAGAGTGCTTAATTACCCCACAATCACCCTGTGCCCTTGGCACCTGCCTGTGCTTTTGTGGGAGTATTTCCCTGGGATGTGCCAGGGATGTGTAACCCTTCTGTTGTGAGCACAGTGTTTGTTGTAAGAGGAACAGGAGCTCTGTCTTACGCCATAAATACCCAAGAAGTGAGATAAGGAAGTTGAGGCAGGGCAGGATAACCCGTGCCTGCCTCTCCCACTGCCAGGCACTCCTGCTCTGGCACAATTTGCCAGCCCAGCAGTTTCCTTGGGGTGAATAACCACAGAGAGAGGGATCAGCCAGGCCACTGCTGCTGGTTCTGCTGCCAGCTCTGGGGTGATGTGTGGCTGATCCTGTTGGATCTCCCCTCAGCAGTGGGACAGGGAGCACTGCTTCCCTCTGCAGCTGCTGCTGGTTGGGTTTTCCTTGCCTGAATTACTAAAGGAGGATTTTAAGGCTTTTCCTCTCATCGAGTCTCAAAAGCCTCGAGTTGATCCCTGAGATGTGCAAATGCTGAAACCTATCCCTGCCCCCCCTCACATCTGGTTATGATCAGCTGTGGGATTTACTGAATATTGGGTCCCCACAGCTTCCTTTTCCCAGGGGAGATTTAGATTTCCACCCCTCCTTGTTTACTGTAAAAACCACTGATGTTGCATGTTAAAAGAATTAAGTCCAGGCAAGGAGGATGTGGATCACAGGCTGCGTTCCCAGCAGCTGCCACCCAAGAGGGACACTCAGGCTGGGAGCACAGGGCAGTGAAGCTGGCAGGGTTCAGATCCAAGCAAAGGTGCAGAGATCTGGCAGAGATTTTTGCAAGTGCTGTAGGAAGTTGGTATTAATGTTGACACAATCAGTTCTTTTCTGCCTCCTTTTAAATTCTTTGATATCAGTTGGAAAAGGTTCTCAGATGGAAAGGAGGGTGTGAGGAGCTTGTCAGACAATGCTGTGGAGAGGCATCTGCTGTGCTGAAATGCTCCTGGCCGTGGTGGGTGCTGAGGTTTGGGCTGAAATCAGATCTTGCTGGGGTTCTGCAGCCTGGCTGATATTCTGCTGGAGATTTTTGCCATTGCTCACATTCCTCTGGTCTCTGCTTGGAGCAGACACCAGCAGCTCCCTGCTGCTGCTGCAGGTACCTCGCTCAGCCAAGCTTATAGCCAGCCAGTGAGTGGGAAATCCCTGAATTCCACTTTCCTTCCCCACTTTGGGTTTATTGGAGGCTCCAGGCAGGGATTGAAGGGTCATTGCAGTGGCTCAAGTGGCTGCAGTCACTGTTTGTGTCACAACTGATCCAACCTTTGATGATATCACAGAACTCCTCACGCTCTCAGTTTATCCCCATTTTTGTTTTCCCTGGCTCTGAGTGTTTCCCATTGCTTGAGTCTCCATCTGTTCATCTGGAGGTGATACATACCCTGAAAATGAGAGGGAATGGAGCTGTGCCTGAGTCTCCAGACAGCCCTGATCCTCCTTTCCTCTCTTTCCATCTGGGAATGACTCTTTGCCCTAAACCCCATGAGGAATATTTGATATGCCAGGTTCCCTTAACCCTCACTGCCATGGCTGATGAGGTGGGAGCAAATCCCTGCTCCTGCCTTTGAGCAGGGCAGGATAAAGGGGGTGTGGGTAGGTGTTGCATGGATTCATATCCCTGGAAATTTGAATATTTCTCTATTTCCAGCCAATTGTGGGAGGAGCAGAGTGCTGAATCCCTTTTCCAGAGGAGAGTGGTGAGCCCAGGGGTACTGCTAGGGAACCTGGATTTTAGGGATGTACATGTTACTGGCCATGAGATAATGCAGCCTTGAGCCGGGAAATCCCAGGAGATGCAGCAGTTCCTGACATCACTCATGGAAGTACTTGCTTTGCTTAATTTATGAGCACTGCATCATCTGGAGACCCCAGATGGGGACCTCTCATCTTCAGCCTTTGTAGCTGGAGAGGGGAATCCTCAGCCTTGTGCAGAAGGGGGGAGTTTTTGCTGGGAGGAAGCCGAGGGCTCATCCAGGGCTGCCAGAGGGAGAGGGGCTGGGTCAGTGGGGCTCAGAAATCCTGGGGTCAAACCCCTTGTCTGCCCTCTGCCACCTCCCTGCCTCCCTCTGCTCTCTGTGCCCTTGGGAGAATCAAAGGATGCAGTGGGCAGAGGCAGCCCTGTGGCTGCTGCAGCCCAGCTTCAAACCCTGCAGCTCTCCTGATGCTGCAGCACAGCTCTGCTCCTTCCTGCTGCTTTTGAGACAGCTCAGACTCTGTGCTCAGCATCTCCTCAGGGATCTGGCATTTGCAAGCAGCCAGGACTGTGCTGTCACGTGTGTGGAAAACATGATCCAGATCCCTGCTTTTCACAGGGGTTTGGGTTTGGTTTCGGGGTTTCTGTTTGTTTGGTTTTTCTTTGGAATTTCGGATTTTTTATAATTTTTGACCATAGTTGTTTCTGAGAGTTCAGACCTGAGCAGCAATCCCCTGCCCAGGGTTCTGCTGTGGTGGCTGCCTGCCAGCTGTTGGATCCAGAGCTGCAGGAGCCCTGGAATTGCTGTGTCAGGCCCTGAGCAGAGCCTTGGCCGAGGACAGCCCCAGAGTCACCCTTGCAGTGCTCAGAATGTGTGTGCAGGATGTGCCCAGCCCTGTGTGCCAGGGCTCTCAGGGAGGTGGGAATCCTGCACAAATCCCAGCTGACAGCTCTGCTGGGATCCTGGCTCTCTCTGTGAGCCTCAGTTTCCCTTTCTGGAAAGTGCAGAAATCCCAGTGGTTTTATAAAGAGCTCGGAGATTTAGGACTGGTCACTCCCAGGTAAGAGAAAACCAATTGCTGGGAACACCTGGGACACTTCACCTCTCTCTGAGGGAAACTCCAGCCTGAGCCAGGAGCCTCTGTGTGATGGCAGAGGAGCTGCAGCTCCTTCCTGAGGCTCTCCTGGCTCTGAAGGAGACTGAGAGCATCTTGTCAGATTTGCTGGGACAGCAGCATAATTGTGCCCTGAAGCAGTATCAGGTTTCAGCAGAGGTTAAAGAAAGCAAATTCCGTGTGTTTCTGCAGATTACTGTTGTGGAATTCTTGACTTGGCAAACTTGAGCCTAATGGACTGGTGGAGGGAGAGGAATGAGGCTCTTATTAAAAGATAATAATATCTTTTAAAAAAGGCTGAACACTCACTCAGGGGCGATTTGAAGGAATCTTTGTCCTCTTGCTTCTGAAAATCCAGGTTTTTATGAGTTTAGGTAAACACTTGTGCTTTGTGCTGGAGGACAGTGTTCTCTGGGCCCAGGGAAATACCCAGAAGGAGCCTAACTCCCTTTGTGTCCTTTTCTCCCACAGAGCACGCTTCCCATGACTAACAGATGCTGGCCTAGATTATGAGCTCAAACAAGAGCGCTCGCTACAATCGTTTCTCCAGTGGCACCACCAACATCACTACTGCTGAGAACACTAACGGGGTAAGGCAAACAGCACAGCCCTGCTTCCTGGGCTCCCATCCTCCTTTTGGAACAGGCTCTTTGCCTGCCACTTAAAATCTCACTATTCACACTGTGTGTGCAGCATTTCAGCAGCCCAGGCAAAGCCTGAAGGCTTTAAATGCCCTGACATTGGTTTTTTCAATATTTCAGACAAGAATGGAAACAACTTTTGGACCAGCCTTCTCTGCTGTGACCACCATCACAAAGGGTGGGTGTTTAATGTACTGAGTGTGGTTGTTGTCCTTTTACAGATGATAAAGCTGTTGGGAGAATCTCTCTGGTCATTAACCAGATGTTGAGGGGCTGGTTTGGTGTGATGTGTCCTGACAGGATGGAAATGAGCAGGCACAGGAGTTTCCTCTCCCCAGGCAGACTGAGCAGCACCACTGGGAAGCCTTTGCTGAAAGCAGAGTAGTACAGCAGGGTTTGATGCTGAGCTCAGCACCAAGTCTTATTGATCCCTGTGACAATCATCACCAATGCTGAGAATTTCCATCTTTCCTCTGTGCCTGCCTGTGAGTCACTCTGGAGCTTTGGTAAAACCCCATGGCCACTTTTAGCTCAGACAGGAGGGAATGCAGATGTCCCTGCTCATTTACAATTCCTGTGCCTTGTTCCTCAAAGCTCAGCAGGTGAGGGGAGCCTGAGCCCTGGCACGTGGGGGGAATGTAGGGAGAGGCCTGGTTTCATTTTGGGATACAAATATCCTTCCTTTAATAGAAACAAAAAGACTTAACACTGATTTTGATAAGGATATGAACATCTCCCTGAGAAAAATGTTTGGATTACATTTGTCCTGGACTTGGATGGTTTTGGACTCCCAAATATTTACATTCAGACTTTTATACGTATCAGAGTCAGTTACATGATCTCTCTACAAATATTTCATATTTAATTTAGCATGGCTCCCCTGTGCCTCAGGGATATCCAGACCTCCCTGGATCCAGGCAATTTTTACTGGTGACTGAGATACATGGGAGTATAAGGTTTCCTTTTAATAGTATTTTTAAGGATATTACCTGTGCTCTTTTCTGGGCAAGCTCTCAGAGATCAGGGTTGTTCTGCCTGTGCTGATACATCCAGTCATGAGCCAGCATTGCAGAATCCCCAGTCTTTTCCTCTTCTAAGGAACACTTACAGCTACAGAGGCTGTCCCATAGCTTGGCAATGTTTCTGAGGAGCCTAACTGCTTGTTTTTCCTTTTTAATTCCCTGTAAAGCTGACGGGACCAACACTTTCAAGCAGCACCGCCGGACCCCGTCCTCCTCCAGCACTCTCACATACTCCCCACGGGACGAGGATGATGGCATGGTAGGTGTGGGCAGGACCCTCCTGGCTGGCTTAGCAGAGCAGAGGTGAAAGGAGAGGTGTCTGGAGCTCCTTTGGTCTCCTCTGCCTCCCTCAGCATTGTCTGTGATGTGTGCCCCAGGGGCAGGACCAGCCTCAGCATTGCTGCTGCCATGGGGAAGCAGCTCATTCTCACCTGGGCTGGAGCTGCTGCTGCTGCTGCTTTTCACACTGCTTGAGATTGTTGTGGGGGTCCAAAGCCTGGGAACTACAAATCCCAGAGGCTCCTTGAGAGGCAGCACCTGGCTCCTGGGAGAAGCAGCCCCTGCCAGGATGTCTGGGCTGTGACTGGGCCAGGCACTCTCTGTGCTGTGTTGGATGGATCCCAGCTGGCTCTGCACTTAAGGCCAGAGAATCCATTCCTATTCCCACCTCCAGATGGGGCCTCTGACCACAGGGAGAGGGTTTGATACTGCAGATTGGGATGTTGGACACTAAGGGCTGTGCTGGGCTTCCCACACAAACCATTCCTGTCTCCCAGTGTCTTGGTGGTAAAGCAGTTCCCAATTTTGTATCCAGTTTTATCACTCACTTCTGAGCAAGTTCTTTTTGGGGAATTTAGTGATTCAACAATCTTCAGGGTTAGCTGCTTGGAGAGAAATTAAATTAGGTAAATCAGTTAAATCAAGAACAGCAACAGCAAAGCAAGGATGACAGAAAGGATGGACCGCTCTGAGGGTGGGCCTTGTCTTGTCCCTGGTGCTCCAGCCACATCTCACAACCGCAAGCTCTGTTCAGATCTAAACATGTTAGTAACAAACTTCAAATGAAGTGTTTGTAGAGATAGTCAAGTTACCAGACCCAATTTCCACACCAGGCATAAAAGGATCATTGCTGCTGGAGTTAGAGACTGGGGTCAGCAACAGTGTGGAGCTGCAGCACTTCTTAAAATAAATTTGACACCAGATTGCAAAGAATTTTATTGTCAGCATCCTATAAAGTTCCTTCTGTTGCTCAGAGATCTTGCTGTGTTTTATGTGAGCCTGTGGGGGTTTTGTTTGTTGTTGGTCTTTTCTCTAACAAGCCCTTTGAAAATGTGCCTGGTGTCCTTGGCAAGTGCAGCTCTCCAGCCCGCTGCTGACCCCACGAGCTGGGCCAGGGCTCAGGCTGCCCCTGGCTCTCAGCACAGACCCTCTGGGCCCTTTTCACAAGCTGGGCAGCTCTCACAGGGCAGAGGGGAGGATTTTTCCAGAGGAGGGGAGGCTGTGAATATTTCATTGAGCCAGGTCTGATAAAGAAACTCCCTGACTCCTTTGGAAACCCCGCTGGCACGAACTGGGGTGTGCAGCCAAGAGTGGGGGAGATCTCTGCTGGGAGCCAGCTTCAGTCCTCTTGGACAGTCTCAGCCCACTGCCCCCGGAGTGTTAAATATTCTTCAGCAAAACCAGTGAGAGGATTAATGAGTGGTTCAGGAAGCAGTGTGAGGTGCTGACAAACCAGAACCGCCTCGGTCCTGCTCTGCCTGCTGCTCCAGGCAGACTCACTAACCCTCTTAGGAAGCTTCATTTGCTTTGTCAAGGAATAATCTGGGATTTCCCTTCCTCATCACTGAGTTTTCCCTCCTCCAGAAGCTGCCAAGGGCTTCTCAGCCATCAGAGAGACAGCTGGAGAGGAGTCAGAGCCCTCCTGTGACCTCCACCGCCCCCTTTTCTTTCCTTGTAAAGCTGCTGTTAGTGAAACAGGAGCAGAGCAGTGTGCTCTGTGTGCAGGGCAGGGATTGCTGTTAGTGAAACAGGAGCAGAGCAGTGTGCTCTGTGTGCAGGGCAGCATTGCTGTTAGTGAAACAGGAGCAGAGCAGTGTGCTCTGTGTGCAGGGCAGGGATTGCTGTTAGTGAAACAGGAGCAGAGCAGTGTGCTCTGTGTGCAGGGCAGCATTGCTGTTAGTGAAACAGGAGCAGAGCAGTGTGCTCTGTGTGCAGGGCAGCATTGCTGTTAATGAAACAGGAGCAGAGCAGTGTGCTCTGTGTGCAGGGATTGCTGTTAGTGAAACAGGAGCAGAGCAGTGTGCTCTGTGTGCAGGGCAGCATTGCTGTTAGTGAAACAGGAGCAGAGCAGTGTGCTCTGTGTGCAGGGCAGGGATTGCTGTTAATGAAACAGGAGCAGAGCAGTGTGCTCTGTGTGCAGGGCAGGGATTGCTGTTAATGAAACAGGAGCAGAGCAGTGTGCTGTGTGTGCAGGGCAGCATTGCTGTTAGTGAAACAGGAGCAGAGCAGTGTGCTCTGTGTGCAGGGCAGGGATTGCTGTTAGTGGAACAGGAGCAGAGCAGTGTGCTCTGTGTGCAGGGCAGCATTGCTGTTAGTGAAACAGGAGCAGAGCAGTGTGCTCTGTGTGCAGGGCAGGGATTGCTGTTAGTGAAACAGGAGCAGAGCAGTGTGCTCTGTGTGCAGGGCAGGGATTGCTGTTAGTGAAACAGGAGCAGAGCAGTGTGCTCTGTGTGCAGGGCAGGGATTGCTGTTAATGAAACAGGAGCAGAGCAGTGTGCTCTGTGTGCAGGGCAGGGATTGCTGTTAGTGAAACAGGAGCAGAGCAGTGTGCTCTGTGTGCAGGGATTGCTGTTAGTGAAACAGGAGCAGAGCAGTGTGCTCTGTGTGCAGGGATTGCTGTTAGTGAAACAGGAGCAGAGCAGTGTGCTCTGTGTGCAGGGCAGGGATTGCTGTTAATGAAACAGGAGCAGAGCAGTGTGCTCTGTGTGCAGGGCAGCATTGCTGTTAGTGAAACAGGAGCAGAGCAGTGTGCTGTGTGTACAGGGCAGGGATTGCTGTTAGTGAAACAGGAGCAGAGCAGTGTGCTCTGTGTGCAGGGCAGCATTGCTGTTAATGAAACAGGAGCAGAGCAGTGTGCTCTGTGTGCAGGGCAGGGATTGCTGCAGGCCTCCTGCCTGGGCACAGTGCCCCAGGTCCCCACCTTGCTGTGCCTGCATGGAGCTGGAACCAGGAGGCTGCTCCTGTTGCTGAGGTGGTGGGAACTGCAGCTAGAGATTGCAGCTCAATATTGGAACATTGGACACCATGGATGGAGGCTGCCTGCCTGTCCAGATCTGTTGTTTACAGGGAGCTTCACCTCTGAGCCAGAGGTGGAAACTCTCCATCCTCCATCAGATGTCTGAGTGCTCCATCCTTGGGCTCTTTGAAGGTGTGCCTGATGTTTAGTGCAGAAATGAGGTCCCTTGAGTTTTATCCTTGTTTGCTTGGCAGCTCAAGGCTGCAGATACCCAGAGGGTCTGGAACTGCCAGCACAGCCTCTGCCATTCATTGTTTTCCCCCCCAGCCTGCGAGGAGTGAGGGATCCTTCTCAGCACATCCCCTTCTCTGCTGTTAACACCAGCATTATCCAAACCAGGACACAGGGAGCTGAGCCCAGAGTCCTACACAAACCTTCTGTGTCTCACACCCCTGGAATGCTGCAGTCCTCTTCTCTGTTGGTGATCCTCTCTGGATGCTGCTGGTGACAAACCTGCCTCCCTGCAGGGCCTGCCTTTGCTGCCCTCACCCCCTGTCACCTCCAGAGTGGGAACTGTGCACAGTCATTCTGATTATTTTAATAATTTCTGCTTCTAGTGGAGGAAAATCATAAAATGAATGGGTACACATAAAATGGATTTACCTCATTATAACCATTCCTCCTTAAGGTTTATGTATTTAGTCAATAAATATGCTGTCTTTAAGGGAAAGACATTTATGCTTTGGCTTCTAAGCAGATGCAGCATTTCTGAGTTCCTCAGAGCCCAGGATCATAAAAATGAGGCAGCAGAGCAGAGTGAGGAAGCAGCAGGATCCTGGTCTGCTGCTCTCCTGCAGCCCAGCCAGGCTGTAGGGACTGCAGCTTTGTCTCTGGGGAGGGCAGCAGCCTCTGAACCTCATCTTGCAGCTTTCATGGCTGAATTTCCTGCTGCCCCTCTGCCCTCCTGCATTGCCTTTGTCTGGCTCTGAGGTCACCCATTTCACCCAGGGCAGGCACACAGAATGCAGCTCCTGAGGCTCACATGGACATGAGGAAAAGTGGTGCACCACAAGGTGCAGGACAGGAGCTCAGCAGAGTCTGGTCATGCAGCTTTCCCTGTTCCCTGGGCAGTGCCAGGCCTGGGCCAGGGCCAGGTAGAGAGTCCCTTTTCCAATGGGCAGCCAGGGATCTCCAGAGCTCCTTCCAGCCAGCACTGCTCAGGGCTGGGGACTGACAGGGGCTGCAGCCAGGCCTTGGAGAGTGTGGCACATGCAGATGCTCATCCACCATGCCTCGTCTGAAGTGTCTGAAGCTTCTGGTTTCATTCTTCCGTTTCTTTGTCCAGTCATGCATTCTGCTCATTGAAGACCTTTATTTCTCCTCTCTGCACCTTTTCCAGTCCAGCAGCAGCACCTCTCCCAGACTAACCCCTCAGTGGCTGCGCTCCCAGCTGCACTGGCTCCTCAGATCCAGCCTCCCCACGGTCTGCAGCCTCCAGTGGTGCTTTGACACCGAATGGCACCTTGGCTACGTGCTGGTGGTTGCCATTCCACCCTGGGAGACGTGCTGTGGTTAATATTCCAGCAGCAGCACTCCCTCCAAGCCAATCCCAGGGCTGCCATGGCAGAGGATCTCTCTGGATTGGTGCTCGGTGTGTGCTCTGCTCTCCCCTCCCGAGCAGGAAGCGGCAGAGCCGGGCTTACAGAGAATTCAATAGAAGGAAGTCTCCGCACTTACGCAAAGAAATTTGGCAGAAGTTAGATAGTGAGTGCAACAACAAGTGCTGCTGCAGAGATTAGAGCCATTGCAGGAGCTGGAGCGGTCTCTGGGGGAGGTTTACAGAGCTTTCCATGAAGGATTAATTCTTGCAGGCCGTTGCTTTGCGGGTGTGCACGGTAAGTGTGCAGGGAATGCCCGTTGGAGAAGGTGATGTGCTTGGAATGTCGGTGTCAGCCTGGCTTAGGGAGTGGAACCCCAGTGACTCCAGTCTGGGCACGGGGCAGGGAAGGGCACAGCAGCAGGGCCGCTCAGTGAAGTGTTGTGGAGGGGGAGAGCTGAGCCTGGGGGCCGTGCCTGCACTTTGGGAATGATGGCACTGACCAGAGGTGCCCTGTGTCCGCAGCCTCCCATCAGCACCCCGCGCCGCTCCGACTCCGCCATCTCCGTCCGCTCCCTGCACTCCGAGTCCAACATGTCCCTGCGCTCCACGTTCTCGCTCCACGAGGAAGAGGAGGAGCCAGTAGGTATTTGGGATTGCCTCAAGGAGCAGGATTAGGAAGCTCAGTGGCAGAGTAACTTAGTGGGCTGTTGTGAGTACGCAGAGCTCTCAGGGGCAGATTTTGTGCGGTGCCTGCCTCAGGCTCCTGCGTTTCACTTTGTTTCCACCACTGACTTTGCTTCCTCCTGTACCACTTCCCTGCCTGGAAAGCAAGGACAATGGTGAGGCTTTTTTGCTTCCCAGAAAAACTGTGTAAGTCTGTGCAAAGTCCTGCTTGATTCCCTGGCCCTGCAGCAGAGCAGGGCGGGTTGCAAGGCTCAGGCTGGTGGTCTGGCCCCAGGCAGCAAAAAAATACAATTCCCCATGGATTTGGAGCCCCATCCCCATTCAGGGCTGTGTGGCACCCCACAGACTTGATTGTAAGCCCCAGGAGGGTGCAAGGAATTGTCTGCATGCTGGGGGAGGGTACTTTTAAACTGAGCTTAGCTTGTGACCCAGTAACCAACCCCAAACTTGATGAATTAGAGGTCAGGCGGCGTTCTGCCACTGATCTAGGATAAGAGTTTGTTTCATATTTGGGAACCCAGGGGGCTGTGTTTGCATTTCTGAGAGCAGCACAGGATGAAAAGACAGAGGGAACTGCAGAGATTGATTGGAAATGCTCTGAAATGTGAGCATGGAGAGCCGTGGTGCTCTGGGAGGACGTGCTTGGAGCCCTGTGCTGCCTGTCCTAGTTGGTAAACAAAACTGGAGAGATGGGCCCATTGCAGCAGAAACAATGCTGTTTCTGCTTCCTGAGGAGTGAAGGAGCCCTTCCTTCAGAATGCTTCAAAAGCACAAGAGTGCAGGCTGCTCTAAAATTGCTCTTCAGCTCAGGCTTACTACAATTTTGACAACTCTCTGCTCAGGCCAACCAAGGAGAAAGTCCCAGCCAGTGCAGCTCATGCAGTGAGCCTGAATCACTGGAGTTGGTGTGTGCAGTTTGCTGTCAGGTGCTGATCCTGCCAGATGCTGGTGGCCTCCAGTTTGTGATGAGCTGAGTGAGGGTCCCCAGCCATTCCCAAGTTCATCCTTCCCCTACTGGAGCTCAGCAGATCCAGACAGAATTTTATGTTGAGGCCATGAAAAACCCTCAGTGTGCCCCAGGCTCCCCGAGGCTCAGCACTGAGGGGTTGTGATATTCCTCCTGCAGTGCTGCAGGCTCTTGGTTTGGACTAACCCCCGCTGTGTGTGCCCTGCAGGAGCCCCTGGTGTTTGCAGAGCAGCCCTCTGTGAAGCTGTGCTGCCAGCTGTGCTGCAGTGTCTTCAAGGATCCCGTCATCACAACCTGTGGGGTAAGCATGGCTCTCCCAAACACCCTGGCTGAGCCACACTCAAGCCTGGACTGTCCCCTCTGTCTCTCCCTGGAGACTGCCAAGCAAAACTAGGTGGGATGGCTTTTCCCAGGAGAGCTGGACTGCCAGCCACCCCATCCTGGCCATGTTCAGTCTCCTTGCTGTGGCTTCCATGAGGTCAGAAACTCCTCCTGCAGGGCTCTGCAGGAGCTCCCGGGCACCCCAGGAGTGGCTGTGCTTCAGTTGTGAAGGAAGTGTTGCTTATAAAACAAGAATGGCTTGAAGCTTCATTTAGTTAATGCTTGCACAGGGATTTGAGATCCTCAAATGAAAGGCACGAGGTGTTATGAATATTCTTCTGGATTCCATTTTACTGGGGTTTAATAGAAGCTGTATATTATTCCTGTGCTCCTTGTGAAGAAAGATGGCTTTGAGATGGCTCTAATGCTTGTGACGTGATCTGATCACCAGGATGGGGCTGGGGCAGCAGCAGCAGAGCTCAGGATTGTTTATGGCAGCGAGGGTGCCATTCCCCAAAAGTGCTGCAAGCTGCTGCAGTTTGGCTGCAGCATTCCAGTGAACAGCTCTGCACAGAGACACTGAGATTTAGTGGTTAATGTGGAAAAGGGCCCACTGCAGGAAGCAGCCTGGCTTCATCTGCAGTCCTGCTCTGGAGGGAGCTCAGTGCAGCTGTGCTGGGCAGGAAAAGGCCATGGGAGCAGGGCAGCAGATAACAGCTCCAGAGGGGGACTCACAGCCCTGCCAAGAGCTGGCTCCCTGGCCAGGGAGCGTGGCTGAGGAGGCTCCAGGGAATGCACAGGGCAGGATCAGGACCAGTGAAAGCTGCAGCCTTTGTGTTCATTAGTGTGTTAGACTGTGCTTGCTGGTTTGTCAAGTTAAACTGTCACAACGGAGAGGGGAGCTATTTAAAGTGCTCAAATTTACAGAGCATTTAATGGGCTTACAAACCAGCTGTTCCATCTGCCTGGCAGCAGGACAGGGCTGCCTCTGCTGCCTTGAGAGGGCTCCAGAGGGATGGATGTGGTGGGCTGGCTGGGCAAGGACAGGGAGAGGCACAGGGGACAGCCCAGGCTTCCCCTTCCCCAAGGGCTTCTCAGAGGGGTGAGAGGGATGACATGGGCTACAGGGGAGGGTGAAACCCATAGAGAAACCCTGTGCTGATGTGGAGGGTAGGAAAGACTTGGATGTGTCCAAGAGCAGGCTGGATGGAGCTCTGAGCCCTGCTCTGGTGGAAGGTGTCCCTGCCCATGGCAGGGAATTGGAACTTGATGATTTCTAAGTTCCCTTCCAACCCAAACCATTCCAGGATTCTGTGATCCCATGAATATCAGTGTGGCAGAACATGCCCCTGGCTTTGGCTTTCACCTTGATCATGGCCTGATCCTGAGCAGGCAGAAGGTCAGAGCTCCAAGCTGTGTGTTCAGGACCTGTGCTTCACCCTGAGCAAGCAGCTGGGGTTTGCCCTGAGCTGGAGCAGGCAGAGCAGCTGCTGAGGCTCTGAGCCCAGGCTGTGCTGTGTCCCCCCTTTCCCAGGGGCAGCCACAGGGAATCATTTGCCCACTGGTTTTACACTGACGCTGCTGTTGCTCTCTGTCTCCACAGCACACGTTTTGCAGGAGATGTGCCTTAACATCTGGTGAGTACAGGGCTGTTCTTGTGTGATGCAGCCAGAACACTCTTATTTCCTGGTTGATTTGCTTTCACCTAAAGAGAAACCTGCAGAAAAATGTCCACAGGGCTTAAAACAAGCTGTCAGTGAGGCGTGGCACTGCAGCAGTGAGGGGCTGGGGGCCACTGGTGCACTCTGGAGCATGGACTGGGCACAGGATGTTCTCAGATCCTGGAAAATGCACTGGATAATCCCAGGATAATACGTGTCTCGCCCAGAGCTGACCCACTGATTTCAAACTGAAAGCTTTCTGTGGCTGCCTGGATAAAGAAGCAGGGGCCACATTTGGCATCAATCCCTTCTCTCCATCCCCTCAGTGCCAGGGCTCTGGCCCCTGGCTGAGCCCCACTGAGCTGCTTTAGCTCACCCAGCTCTTCCAGAGCCCTGGGAGAGCCCAAGCCCCTGGCTGCTGGCCTGGGCTAACCAGCTCCCACTTGGGTTGGACTCTGGCTGCAAAGAAAAGACTTTTTTTGGCACAAGCCCTCTTGGCAAGCTGTTGTTCAGCACAGAGCCAAGCCATTGGCATTACCAGAACAGTGAGCCCTGAGGAGGCTCCCTGGGGAGTCCTGCAGAGCAGCAGCTCTTTCTGCCTTAAGATTTTTGTGTTCCACACACAAGAGGTCCCTCTGCTTTGCATGTTAATCCCCTCACTGTACTCTGCTATATCAACCCCAGCCCACAGATCTGTGGCAAAATGCTTTGCAATTGCAATCCCCATGCCTGCAGTGTTCCATAAACAGCTGGATGTGATACAGAGCTCAGTTGGCGAGGTGGTGATCAGTCCAAGGCTTGGACTCGATGATCTTGGAGGTGTTTTCCAAGCTGAATGGTCCTGGGTTCCAGTGGTTGCTGGCAGCAGGAGCTGAGCCCAGGCCTGGCTGAGGAGCGGGTTATGGCTGGGGGATGTGGTGATTTGTGCTCAGTGCCTGTGAACACTCACCCTTCAGCCAGCACAAGGCAGTCTGAATCAGTGTGGGCTCCTTTCACTGGCAGCTCCCTCAATCATTATGCCTTAACATAAACTGTAACTTTCCCACACCCCAAGACAACCAAAGATGAAGGCTGGCAGGCCTTATGTGAATATTCCTGGCTTTTTCCATGGCCGCTCACCTGGGACTTGGCTGACCCCACCAGGGAAGGCACAAACCACAATTTCCATGCAGGGGCTCTGGCAGATGCCAGTGCCCTGTGTGAGCCCTCAGTGACTGTGCCATCGTTCCCTCCCTGGCAGAGAAGTGCCCCGTGGACAACGCCAAGCTGACGGTGGTGGTGAACAACATCGCGGTGGCCGAGCAGATCGGGGAGCTGTTCATCCACTGCAAGTACGGCTGCCGGCCCGCCGCCAGCAGCAAGAGCCCTGCCTTCGAGGTGGACCCCCGAGGCTGCCCCTTCACCATCAAACTCAGTGCCAGGAAGTGAGTGCTCCTTCCAGGGATCCTCCCCAGGGAAAGGGCACTGCCAGCCCAGCCTGCCCGAGCTGCCCTGAGGCTCCAGGGCTGAGCCTGTCCGAGCTGCCCTGTGGCCATGCAGCTCCTGCCAGCCCTGCTCTGTTTGGCTGTGCTAGGGAGATGAGCAGGGTGGCTGCAGGGGACAGCTCAGGGCTGGTGTCAGGGGTACCACGCTGTTTTCTGCTCCCTGAGTGCCAGCACTGGGACAGGGGTGCATTGTGAGAGCAGCCATCTCACATCTGGGATGAAACTCCATGGCTGAGGTCAAGTAGAGAACTTGGGATTCTTTTTGTTATCTTCATTATATCCTATGAATCTTAACTCTATCTCCCTCACCATCCCTGTTTTCCTTGTCCATTCCTGTTGTTGATGGCTGCCTGAAGGCTCAGCCCATCAGCTGCAGAAGTAGATGTGCCCTGTGAAAATGTGGCCTATTATTACTCTCAGTTTTCTGGCCAAATGAGAATTTAAAGCTGGAATTGCAGCCTCAGAGCAGGGGGCTTTGGATCATCTGACAGCCTCCCAGGGCTGGTTTGCTCCTCTCCTGAGGATCTGTGTTGTTCCCAATAATTTTTGCTCGTTGCTGATTTTCCTGCCTTTGTTTCTGTCCGTGCACAGGGATCATGAGAGCAGCTGTGATTACAGGCCCGTGCGCTGCCCCAACAACCCCAGCTGCCCTCCCCTCCTCAAAATGAACCTGGAGGCTCACCTGAAGGAGTGTGAGCACATCAAGTGTCCCCACTCCAAATATGGGTAAGGAGCTGATGCTTTGGGCTGGGGAACTGCACTGAGCTCATGACTGAGCTGCTTTGTGGCTGCTGCAGCCTTGGGGTGGCCTGAGGCTCTGAGCAGCTCTCCCAGTGCTCTGCATTGGCCTGAGGCTGAGCTGGGGGTTCCAGGGGTGGCAGGAGGCAGCCCTGGAGCCTTGGGGTGGGAACAGACAGGTCACAGTGAGGAGGAGGATGAGGAAGGTGAGTGCACAGGTCGAAGAGCTGGAGGAGAGTCAGCATGAAGAGAGGGAGATGAGGACAAGAGTAATTTGAGCACCATGGCTGTGTCTTGCCAAGCAGGCCTTGTCCCAGGCAAGGGAAGTGCTGATCTACCCCAGAGGGTTCCCTGTCACCCGAGCCCCAGGGCAGCCCCTGCTTGGGTTTACTGTGCAGGGAGAGTTCACAGAAAGTTCTTCCATCACTGGCACAGGGCAGTGGAGGAGTGCCCATCCCCAGGGGATTTAAATGCCACTTAGATATGGCACTTGGGGACATGGGTTAATGGTGGCCTTGGGGAACAAATGGACTTGATGATCTTGGAGGCCTTTTCCAACCTCAGCAATTTTATGATTCCATGATCCTGAGCCATGTCTTGGCAGAGGCAGAGCAAGGCAAGTCCTGGCAGAGCAGCCCTGACTCTGTGCCATGCTGCAGGCCCAAGGCAGCATCTGCTGAGGTCAGCTGCAGTTTTTTCCACTGGTTTTGATGGCTCCTGGTGAGCCCAACAAACTGACACCATCCTCTGTCTCCTGCCCAAGATCTGCTTTTCCTTGCAACTTCCCAGACAGACAGACAGTCCAATCTGGGGCCAGTGCCCTGGCTGGAAGGGTGGGAGCTGCTTGGCCTCTCTTGTCCTGCAGTTGCCTCTCCCAGCAGGATCACAGAATGATTAAAACTGAAAAGGACCTCTACCATGATCAAGCCCACCCTTTGAAGGATCAGGAACCACAGAATCCCTGCTGCTGGCAGGAGGAGCAGGACAGCTGGGGACCCACACAGGCTGAGCCAGGAGCTCCAGGAGAGCCCTGCTCCAGCCAGCACCTGCCTTCCCCCAGGTGTGCCTTCATAGGGAACCAGGACACCTACGAGACCCACCTGGAGACGTGCAAGTTCGAGGGGCTGAAGGAGTTCCTGCAGCAGACGGACGATCGCTTCCACGAGATGCAGGTGGCCATGGCCCAGAAGGACCAGGAGATCGCCTTCCTGCGCTCCATGCTGGGCAAGCTCTCGGAGAAAATCGACCAGCTGGAGAAGAACCTGGAGCTGAAGTTTGGTGAGCGTGCAGCACACGAGCTCTGTGCTGCAGGGACAGGGCAGCTCTTTGTGCTGCATTACAGGGCTGCTCTCCCTGCTGATGGCAGCAGTGTGTTCCCAGGCTGGGGGGCAGTGGGTGCCCTCTGCCTGTTCCCTGGGGTGCCAGCAGTGGCTCTGCAGTGACTGTGGGCCTGTCCCTGTCTCACAGATGTGCTGGATGAGAACCAGAGCAAGCTGAGCGAGGACCTGATGGAATTCCGCAGGGACGCCTCCATGCTGAACGTGAGGAGGGACCCTGGGCTGGAGTTACCTGGCTCTGCCCCTGCCTGGGCTTCCTTGCAGTGGGGGGAGCCTTTGGGGACAGCTTCTGCTCCAAAGCCTGGGTCTTTTACAGGGCATTGTCCCCAGAAAGCAGGGAGATGAGCAGATCCAAGCAGTGTGGGGAATTGCAGGGTGAGGACAGGATTTTCTGAGAGGTATTTCTGGGCCTCTCTGAGTACTGAGAGTTTGGTGCAGCTCTGAGGTGCTGTCAGAGCCCTGTGGCCTCTGGAGGGAGGTGACAGAGGGAGGTGGCAGTCACAGAGTAGAGCAGAGACCAGGGGATGAGTTGGCTGCTCAGGAAGGGCCCTGTGGGTATCAAGAAGACAAGAGGGGTTGGAGCAGTGGAGGGGACAGTCCTAAAGCCGTGCCCAGGGCAGGCTGGCCTGGATGGCCCCACAGCTCACACAGTCTGTTGTGCTTTTCAGGATGAGCTCTCCCACATCAATGCTCGGCTCAACATGGGCATCCTTGGATGTGAGTATCCCCATGATGGCTGGGCTGGGTGTGGGGAGCCTGGGGAGCCCTCCTGGCTGCTCTCAGAGCTGTGCAGGGCAGCAGCACTGCCCTCCCTCCCTCCCTCACCTGGCTCTCCTCTCTGCAGCCTATGATCCTCAGCAGATCTTCAAGTGCAAGGGGACCTTTGTGGGCCACCAGGGCCCCGTGTGGTGCCTGTGTGTGTACTCCATAGGAGACTTGCTCTTCAGTGGCTCCTCAGACAAAACCATTAAGGTGAGAGCTTCCCTCTTCCATGCCCCTTCTGCATTTGCACATGGAACAGAAGCTGAGTTCATTTGTGGGGTGGGTGGATGTTGCTTCCTAAAGTTTCCTCCCAAGAATCAAATGATTCTTTATGATTATAGCTGGACAAAATTATCTGCAAGGAAACATTATGTGCTAGTGAAATTGAGAGACAAGCAGAGATCTTTGCAAGGCCAAGATTAGAATCTCATTCCTGCAGCTGCTGGTTTTGCTTTATGTGGCATTTAGGCTATTCAGGACTATTTCAGCTTCTGATTTTATGTTCCTTTGTCATAAAAAGTCATCTTTGAACAAAACATTCGTCCCTGATCCGATGTGTCCTTTCCCTGTTTTTTATGGCACGTTTGTTTTCCTTTGTCCTGTTTTCAGTAACTCAGGCTGACAGCACTGCCCCAGTGCAGCCTCAGCAGCCCTGCCCAGTGTCACCCTGGTGGCTGCTGGCCAGGCTGGGGACACCATGGCTGACCCTGCCAGGAGCAGAGCTCTGGTTGTAGAGCCATGTGGAAGGAAATGGATATTGCTGTGCATTAGGGCAGGAAAGCAGATTCTCCCCTGCTCTGCTCTGGGCACCACATTCCTCCTGAGAGAGCCCTGTGTGCTCAGGGAAAAGCCTCTGCAGTGGCAGGGGAAGCTGTGCTGTGCCACTGGAGCCCTGGCATGGGTGGGAAGTGCTACAGCAGGGGCCTGAGAGCTGCTCCTGTGTCTCAGTGTGGTGCTGGCCTGGCCTGAGGGAGCAGAGCTGGAGCAGCTGCTGGGCTGTGTGTCATTTGCTTCAGCCTGGCCCTCTGCAGCCCTTTCCCTGTGCTAGCCAAGCCTGCAGGGCTGGGAGCTGCCAGGCAGTGAGTGCCCAGGTGCCAGCAGTGCCCAGGTGCCAGGCAGCCTGTTTCCTCCTCTGGCTGCTGCCATCCTGCCCAGGCTCCAGCCCCGTGTTCTCTGTCAGGTGTGGGATACCTGTACCACGTACAAGTGCCAAAAGACCCTGGAGGGTCACGATGGAATTGTGCTGGCTCTCTGCATCCAGGGGTGAGTGAGGAGGGGCACCTGTTCCTGGGGAGAGTGGGGACAGCCCTGGGGCCCCTGAGCATGCCCTCACACTTCCATCCCCTGTCCTGCCTGTGCCATGGCACTGTCCCTCAGTGACCCCTTTGTGTCATTGCAGGAATAAGCTGTACAGTGGCTCTGCTGACTGCACCATCATCGTGAGTACAGGGCACCCACGGCAGCAGGGACTGCCCCTGCTGTGCCAGGGGGCACTGAGAACCCTCCTGTGCTGGATCCAGCCCTGGGGTGGGCTTGGGGCTTTCCTGCAGGCTGCATTTCCCACTCCCAGCTCCTCCCTGGGAGCAGGGGGCTGGTGCTCTGGGCTGGGGCAGGGTGGCCTGTCCAGCCCCTCATGGGTGCTCTGCTTTGGTGGGCTTGACAGTGACCTTAGAGGGCTTTTCCCACCTAAACCATTCCATGATTCTTGTTTTAGGTCTGGGATATTCAGAACCTGCAGAAGGTGAACACGATCCGAGCACACGACAATCCTGTTTGCACTTTGGTCTCCTCACACAACATGCTCTTCAGTGGCTCCCTCAAAGCCATCAAGGTGCAGCTCCAGGGCTCCTCTGGGGCTCCCTGGGGACCAGGGGCACAAACTCTGAGGCAGAAGTGTCCAAAGGGGAAGGAAGTGCCATTTTTGACCTGTGGGTGGCCTGGTTGCTAAGGTCTCCTGAGCCACAGGGCAGCCAGCACTGCAGAGGTTTAGCCATGCTCTGTGCTCAAGGGAAAGCTGTTCTCTGGCTGCAGAAGCACTGTATTTCTTCCAGCTCTAAACCTGCAGCTGCAGTATCCTGGCAGTTCCTGAGCGTGTGTGTCCTCAGGCCCCCAACAGACCTGCCCAGACCATTGGGAATTGTGTCTGGGCTCCAGAACTGACTGCAGATTCAGGCTGTCTGTTTTGAAACCACCTCCAAAGGATCTTGAGTCTGCATTCCCTACCTAAAACATGCAGAAACCAGAAACAGCTTTTCAGGCTGCCCTTTAAAGCCTTGGCTAGATTCCTGTGGTTGTGCTTCCAGCTCCTGGTGAGACAGCTTATGGGCCCGTCCATCTGTAAGAGGACTGTGCTCTTTTCTGTATCTGGGGCCTGGAGTGCTTCAGCTCTGGAGAGGGCTCAAGGCTGGAGCAGCCACACAGCACAAGGAGAATTCGGGACCTTTTGGGTTTGTCATCCCTGGCCACTTGCTGCCAATGAGGCAGGCGGGCTCAGAGTGGGGAGAGTGAGCTCTGCCAGTCCCTGTGTGCCAGGCTGGGAGGGGAAGTGCAGGGCAGTTCCTTGCTGCAGCTGTGCTTTGGGCTTTGCAGCACGGCTCTGCTAGGGAAGGGTCTCTGCCAGCAGTAATGCAGGCTCCAGGCTGGCTCCCTCAGGGAATGTGCTTGCTCAGCAGTTTGTGCGTTTTATTTGCAAGTCAGTGGGATCAGGCAGGAGAGCTGGCACAGGGATCCCCACAAGGGCTGGGAGGGAGGGTGGGCACTGCTGTGTCCTGCCCAGCCCCACTGAGCTTCCTCCCCCTGTGTGTGTCCCTGCTTTCCACAGGTGTGGGATATTGTGGGAACTGAGCTCAAGCTGAAGAAGGAGCTGACAGGTCTCAACCACTGGGTTCGAGCACTGGTGGCTTCCCAGAACTACCTGTACAGTGGATCCTACCAGACCATCAAGGTGGGACCCTGAGCCCCTCTCCCTGTCCCTCTCTGGGCTCTGCACTGGGGCAGCAGCACCAGAGGCAGCTGCTGGGATGTGAGAGCACTGCTGACATGAGGGGTTTCCTGTGCTGATTGCATCTCTGGGCCTCGGGAGCTGCTGGGGAGGCTCCCTGGGACAAACTGGGGCCTCAGCCCTGGCGCCTCGAGGCTGCTGCAGCCTTATCTGCACTGACACTCCTGCTGATAACGGGGGAAGGTCACTGCCTGGCTGCAGAGCTGCCATAAATCCGTGTGAGGGTTCCCAGTGCCCTCCCTCCTCTGTGCTGGCTCAGGTTCTGATGAATAGGTCACCTCTCAGGGGTGAACTGTCTGGGGGACACAGGAAAATTGGAAGTTGCCCTTCTCAGGGTTAATGAATCTCTGTTAATTTGTCTGCGTTGGGGTTTAGTGCTATCAAGGACTGGGCTGTGTGTGCAGTCACACACAAAGGGTGTGAAGTCTCCACACAGCCTTTCCAGCTTGGATATTTAAAGTTGGGCAGCTAAATAAGATAACAGGGATTTGCTCTGCAGTGCTGAACATTCCCAGCTGGATGGGTTTGTCCCTAAAGGTGTGATCTGGGCACACGGGGAGCCAGGCTGGCTCTGTGCATGGCAGAATGGCTGCAAGGGATCTCCCCTGGGGAGAAGGGTCTCATCCTGCCTCTGCTCCATCTCTCCCAGATCTGGGACATCCGGAACCTGGAGTGTGTGCACGTGCTGCAGACGTCGGGAGGCAGCGTCTACTCCATCGCCGTGACCAACCACCACATCGTGTGTGGCACCTACGAGAACCTCATCCACGTATGGCACGGGCACAGGGCCTGGGGACGGGCACAGGGCCTGGGGATGGGCACAGAGCCTGGGGATGGGCACAGGAGAACCTCATCCATGTATGGCACAGGCACAGGGCTTTGGATGGGCACAGGGGAACCTCATCCACGTATGGCGATGGGCACAGGAGAACGTCATCCAAATACGGGATGGGCACAGGGCTTGGGGGTGGGCACAGGGCTTGGGAATGGGCACAGGAGAACCTTATCCATGTATGGGATAGGCTGCTGGGCTTGGGGATGGGCACAGGGGAATCTCATCCATGTATGGCATGGGCACAGGGGAATCTCATCCATGTATGGCATGGGCACAGGGCTTGGGATGGGCACAGGGGCTTGGAGAGGGGCACAGGAGAACCTCATCCACATATGAGATGGGCACAGGAGAACCTCATGCACATATGGCATGGGCACCTGGCTCTGCCCATCCCCTCGGGCACAGCACCTAGTACTGTGCATGGAGGCAGGAGCAGCTGCCAGAGGGGAGCTGGGTGGCCTCAGCACAGCGTGATGCCCAAGCCCAGCTGTCCCCACAGGTGTGGGACATCGAGACCAAGGAGCAGGTGCGCACACTGACCGGGCACGTGGGCACAGTCTACGCCCTCGCCGTCATCTCCACGCCCGATCAAACCAAAGTCTTCAGCGCGTCCTACGACCGCTCGCTCAGGGTGCGTGTGGGGCTGTGTGTGGGGCTGGACCTGGGCTCTGGGACAGCCCAGGAGCCCCAAGGGAAGGGTGGGGGGAACCCCAGGGCCCCCATGTATCACCCGTGTCACCCATGTCACCTGTGTCACCCGTGACATGCAGCATCCCTGTCCCTCCTGGTGCTGCGGGCTGTGCTGGGCTCACCTCCCCGTGTGTCCCCGCAGGTGTGGAGCATGGACAACATGATCTGCACCCAGACCCTGCTGCGCCACCAGGGCAGCGTCACCGCCCTGGCCGTGTCCCGCGGCCGCCTCTTCTCCGGCGCTGTGGACAGCACTGTCAAGGTGGGTCTGCTCAGGCTGCTCCTGCTGGTCTGGGCCTGTAGGGCATGAATTGAGTTAGGAGTCAGAGTGACAGGAGGGTGGGGACAGGTGAGGGTTCAGCTCTGCTGCCAGGGAACAAGTGACCAGACAAGAGGACATAACCTCCAGCTGGGCCAGGGGAGGTTCAGGTTGGACATCAGGAAGAATTTCTTCATGGAAAGGGCTGCTAAGGAAGGGGCTGTCCAGGGAGGTGGTAGAGTCCTCATCCTGGAGGTGTCCAGGAAATGACGGGATGTGGCTGGGTGACAAGGTAGGGATCAGTCACAGGTTGGATTTGATGATCTCGGAGGTCATTTCCAACCTTAATGATTCTGGGATTCTTTGAAACAAGGGGATGGTTCTCCAGGGGAGGGAGGTCTCCCTCCTGACAGTGTTGTGGATGCTGGCAGTGCAGAGGGAGGCTCTGTGGGGATGAGGGGAAGCCCACAGGGCTGCTCAGGAGTCACTGCCTGCGGTGCCATCGTCTGTCCGCAGGTCTGGACGTGCTAACGAGAGCGTCACACGAGTCCTGCACACTGAAAGACCAAAAACTCTCCCCTCCATCGGCCTGTGGGTGACCACGCCACTGAAACGACTGCTGCAGCTCCTCCTGCACTGACCACTGCCTGCTGCTGCTGCCCCTCGGCCGGCGGCTCTGCGGACGGCTCTGCCCCACGGACGCTCCAGGTGTTCCCTCAGATTGCCCCAGATGATGGAAAAGTGGAAGCTCCTCCAGTGCCAGTGCCCTCCTCTGCCTGTGTCCCCCCAGCTGGGGACACCCCCAGGCTGGCGCTGGGGTGACACTGGGCCTGGGGGCTCAGTGCCAGTGCCAGGAGCGGACAGATCCGTGTGTCCTGTGGGGACAGGCTGGGCCCCTGTCCGTGGCAGGACTGAGCTTTAGGCCGTACCCTGGGTGGGCACCCGACCCCTGTCTGTCTCTAGTATTTAATTTACTGCCAAGGCGCCGGGCCGATCCAGCTGGGAAGAGGTGTTTCCTTGAGTAGCCAGGTACGATTTTTATTGCCACAGCTAGTTCTCAAATCAAGTTCCACAAGCCCATTGTTCACCACCCTGTAATAATGGTCTCCACATTAAAGACAAAAAGCCTCCGTTGCATTTTTACTCACATTTTCTACTGTTTTTAAGATTGTAATATAGATTTGATTATTTCTTCATTGACAATAAAAGCAGAAAGAGTTGTTCCTGCCCGGTGTGAGTTATTGCAGGGAGCCAGCAGCCAGCACTGGCCCCATGGGGTGAAAATTGAAGTGCCTGGGCCCTACACTCCACAGGGAACAGCTCCCAGCCAGGCCCCAGCACCCCACAGACTGTGCAGCACAAACACCCAGCACGCCACGAGGACTCAGGAGGGCTTGGGGACACAAACAGTGGTGGCAGCCCGGCAGGGGTTTTATTTTTTTATTTTTGTTTAAATATTTGTTGCCAGACTTGGTATAGGAGCAAACGTCTTCACAGCACCACGAGCCATCTACAATTCAGAATAGGAAGAATAAAGACGAGTAGAGGTGAAATCTAAGCACAGAAGAGCAGGGAGCAGCACCAAGATGCAGAGCTGGACAGATGGGATACGATACAGAGTCCATAACTTAATCATAAAAAATATATATATGTATATATCCATCATGTAGAACTTTATGGATTTTTTTTTTAGATACATATTTTTTTTTCTTTTCAACAGATATTTTCAGGCGGGTGATTTATTTATTTTTTAAAATTATTTTTAAAGTCTTTTTTTTTTTTGTGTTTTGTTGGTTTTTTGTTTTTTTCAAAAGAAATTTCAAAGTTGTGCCAAACACATCTGGATCAGCGACCACAACAGGAGAGACGGGGGGAGACAGGGCAGGGGGGAGAGGGAAGGAGGGAGAGACCACTCCACGTCTCGAGAGAAAGAAAGGAACAGCAACACTTCTGTTTGGAAACCACAAGCAAAAAATGCATTCATCAGGACTCAAGCGACTGAACCAGACTCCAACTCCAGTTTGTACAGGAATATACAGCGGCGCATCCCGCGGGACGCGCCGGGCACACGCACCCCGCGTGCACACCCACGCACACCCACACGCACCCAGACACAGACCGACAGCAAAAGCGAGGAAAAGAAACCGAACCAAACCCTGAAGACACTCCAAAAGAAACGAAACACCTCCGGTGTAAGAATTAACAAAAACCTCCATAAAACAAGGCACATCCTTTGAGTTCGTAACGGTGGAAAAAGAAAGACGCGACACTGAATCCCAACGGAAAACCCGACCAGAACCGCTCGCACGTACCTTCCACCCAGAGAAAAGGTAAATATTGTGCTACTCTTAGAATGAGTTTGCCACAAGACACACAGCTTAGTATAATCTAATAGTTTTTCTCAAGCTAAAATCCAGTTTTCTCTTGATTTCTTTTAAACTGCTTTATATATAATTGCTAATATTTTAAATCTTTTAAATATATATTTGTTAAAGTTTATTTCTTTTTTATTATTTTGGGGTTGGGGGAAATCTGCTTTATATCTTTTTTTTTTTATTTTTTTTTTCCCCTCCAATAAATTAATACTTTTTTTTTCTTATAGCTTATCACCGTCCTGTCCCCAGGCGGGGAGGGGCCGGGCAGGGGCACGTCCCGCTGCCCCCAGGGCCACCGCCAGCCTTGCCCGCCCCCGCCAACGCCGACCGAGAAAGAAAACAAAAGTTTAAAAATCAAAATTAAAAACGGAGCAAAGAAACCCAAGTGCATTTGCCCGCCACCAGCAAACGCCGTCGGTGACACGCGGCTGGCGGAGCCACCGCGCCGGGCAGGGCTTGTGCTACATTCGGGCGGCGGTGACCCGCGGCACCACGGCTGGCAGGGTCAGCCCCGAGCCCCCCGAGCCCCGGGCCGGAGCTTTGTGTTGCTTTGTTTCTTCTGTTGGGTTTTATTTCTGTGGTTTTTGTTTGTTTGTTTGTTTTTTGCTTCTGCAAAAAGGGAGTCCTGCCGGAGCCGGCGCCGAGTCCGTGAGCACAATCCTGAGGTATCTTCTTCTTTGTGCAAACCCCGAGGGACGGGATGTCCGGGAGGGGACGGCTGTACAAAGGGGACGGGGGGAGGGCGGCGGGGCCGGGGGGTCGTGGATCGTTGTGCCCTTGTGCCCACGTAAGCCCTGAGGTTCTCGGGGCCCTGGCGCCCCTCACTCACTCCAGCATGGCATCCAGCTGGTCCGCCAGGTCGTCGAACATGCTGCCGATGTCGTCCAGGATGCTCACGGTGCTCTTCGACTCCACGGCCGAGCTGGGGAGTGACAGAGACGGGTCAGGGCAGGGCATGGTATGGGGACAGGGCACAAGTCCCCTGGGCCCCATGACACGGCCCTCCTGCCCCTTTGTGCTGCAGTGCCCAGCACTGTGTCCCCACTGCCATGGCACAGTGTTCAACCTCCATGTCTCCTGTGTCCCCTCTCCAAGATAGGCCCCAGGGCACCCACATGCCACCCTTGCCCATGCTGCTCCAGATGTCCTTCAGTGTCACCTCCCCAGGGCAGTTCCAGCCAGGATCCCCTGGTGCTCCACCCCAGTCCCGCCGTGGTGTCACAGCCTGATCCCTGTGCATGCTCCTTATCGCTTGCCGCGCTCGGTGGCACCGAGTGGCCTCACACCCTCCCGGGGGCCACCACCCACCCCTGCAGCCCTTACTCTGCCGCCTGACTGTCCTCCTGCTTGATCTTCTCCTCCACGGCCTGCAGCGCGGCCGCCAGGGACGCGCTCGTCTCCTCCAGCTTCTGCTGCGCCAGCTCGGGGCCGCCGCTGTCCACGGACGGGCTGGCGATGGTGGAGCGGGGCGGCTTCACGGGCACCTGCTGGGGCTGCGCGCCGGGCGACAGCGGCTTGGCGGGGCTGGAGCAGAGCGAGGGCGGCGTGCTCGAGGGCTTGCCCGCGGGGCTCAGCTGCCGGGCTGGCGACGGCGCCGGCGTGGAGCTGGCGCTCACCGACTGGATGGCGGCGTGGGGCTTGGGGGGCTTGGGCGCCGTGGGGGGCGGCGTGGGCTTGGGGGACACGGGGGGCGGCGTGCCATGGACCCGCTTCACCTCTGCGGAGAGAAGGGAGAGGGGCAGGAGGGCGGCGGGACCGGCTGCGACCCCCGGCGTCCGCCCCGCGGAGCGCCCGTCCCGGGGGCTGGCGGGGCACCTACCTGGGCTGCCGGGGCTCGGGATGGGCACCTTTTTGGGGACGGGCACCGGCGGCCCGGGCATCTTCTGAGGCGGCTGCGTCAGCACGGGCTTGGGGGACACCGGCGGCTTGAAGGGCTTCTTGGGCTCGGCGGGCGGCGGGGCGAACTCGGGGCCGTCGGGGCGGGCGGCGGGCGGCGGGGTGGGCGGCGGCTCGGCCCCGCTGAGCTCCGAGGCCGGCCGCCGCTTCACGGTGCCGGTGCCGTTCTGGTACACGGCGAGCGTGGCCGGCTCCAGCGCCGGCTCCTTGTCCTTGGCTTTGGGCCGGCGCTTGACGGTGTCGGACTCGGTGAGGACGAAGCGGACGCCGTCCTGCTGGCTCTGCCTGGCCCGGATCCGCCGCTTGAGCGTGGCGCTGGCCTCCACCTTGGCCAGGTCCCCGTGGCGGTGGGCCGGGGACAGCCCCTCGCCCGTCTCCCCGCGGGCCGGCCCCAGGGGCCGCGGCCGCTGCTTGATGGTGAGGGTGCCGTCCTCGGCGAAGGGGATGCCGTCGGGGGAGCCGCCGCGTTCCACCCGCAGCCGCTCGCCGGGGCCGTCGGCGGCCGCCTCCGAACGCACGCTGTCGGCGCGCTCTCGGCGGGCGGCTGCCACCAGCCCGGTGACCGGGCCGCTGATGGTCCGGCGCCGGTTCACCACCTCCCCGTCCAGCCCGATGGCCTCCTTGTGCTTGACGGTGGCCAGCACGGTGGCCACGCGGGCGCGGTCGGGGCTGCCCGGCGGCGGCCCGGGCTGTAGGTAGTAACCCTCGGGCGCCTTGGCCGGCGCCGGCCCAGGCCCGGCTGCCACGTGCGGCTTCTGCAGCGCCAGGGCGCGGGCCCCGCCGCCGATGGACGACATCTCCAGCATGGCCGCGATGCTGCGCACGCTGCCGGCGCTGCCCGTGTCCACGCTGCCGCCCAGGTCGCTCGCCCGCCGCTGCTCCCGGCGGCCCTCGCCCTCGGCGCTCGGGGCTCCCACGGCCGCCTCGCCCTCACCCTCCTTGGGGAAGTCCTCGGCCATGCCGGCGCTGGAGATGGCGGAGCTGGAGCGCTTGGGAGGGGGCGGCGGGGGTCCCTTCTTCTTGGGCCGGACGGCGAAGGACTGGCTGCGGTTCACGTTCTTGTCGCCGCCGGCGGGGGCCCGCACCGAGTGGCTGCGGCCCACGCGGCGCTGCACGGTGGCGTAGGGCCCCGCGTCCGGCACCAGCAGCTCGTCCCGCTCCTGCTCGCTGTCGGAGGCGGCGTAGCGGTTCAGGCTGTGCGCCCGCTTCTTCGGCCTGCCCGGCTCCTCCTCGCCCTCGCCCGCGGGCGGCAGGCACAGCACGGGCACCGAGACGGGCAGCACGGGCACCCCCGGCGGGGCCGCCTCGCCCTCGGCGGGCTGCGGCAGGACGTAGGCGAAGCCGCGGTGCGTGGGCGACTGGGGCAGGGAGCGGGGAGAGGCCGGGCGCTCGCCGGGCGGCAGCAGCTGCGGGGTGGGCTTCACCTTGGCCGTGGCGTGCGGGGCCGCCGGGCCTTGCGGGGACGAGGGCCGCGCCTTGCCGGGGGTCTGCGGCGGCGTCAGCTGCCCGGCCGAGGCGGGGAAGGGCTGCCGGGGCTTGCCGGGCACCGGGGGCACGCTGGCGCGCTTCACGGGGTGCCCGTGCCGGGGCGGGCGGCTCTCCTTGGGCGGCGCAGGGGGGCTCTCCCCGGCCCCCTCCGCCAGGTACTCCTGGCTCTTGGAGATGGCGGCGGCGGGCGGGCCCCGCGGGCCGTCCCCCAGCAGCTCCTGCGAGCTGCTCATGCCCCGGGCGCGGCCGCCCAGCCCCGGCGGCGAGCGGTAACCGGGGCCCGCGGGGTTCGCCGCCTTCTCGGGGGGCTCCTCGGGGCCTTCGCCCGTTATGGCCACCTGCAGCTCGCTGCTGAGCTCGCTGTCCTGGAACGTGGTCATCTTGGGCGACTGGCACTCGGGCGGCTCCGGCGGCGGGGACTCGATGGCCAGCACCTCTGGGCTCGGCCCCGACGCCTTCCTCTTCAGCGTGCCCGGCTCGTACTTGCCCAGCTCGGCGCGCTGCAGCTCCGCCAGCTTCTTCACCGCCAGCATCAGCTTCTTCTGGTGGCCTGCGGGTGGCACATGCCATCAGTGTCACTGCCAAGGGCACCGCGGGCAGCGCTGCGCGCGGGGCCTTACCCAGCTTGGTGATGCCGATCTCCTGCAGGTCCTCCCAGGTGATGTCGGTGATGAAGTCAATGTTCTCATAGCCGTTCTCCACCAGCACCTTGTAGTACTGGGACAGGCCGATCATGGAGAGCCACAGCGCCAGGTTGGCCTGGGGAGGGTGCAGGGCATGGATCAGGAGGTGGCAGCAGAGTCTGGCCTTGCCACCCAGGCACCCATGTCACACAGCAGAGCCCATCTTGCTCGGGGATCACAGCCCCAGGGGACTCTCCCTGTCCCTGTGCCCCACAAGCATTCTGGGCTATTCCCAGCCCTGTTCCCATGGGAAGCCCCTCACTGTGCCCAGTCGCTGGGGCAGGAGGGGTTGTCACAGTGCCACATCTACAGGGGTGACAGCTGGCAGCAGCCTGATGGGCCCTGAGGAGCTGCCGGGAGGGAACATGGGCAGCTCTGGGACCATGGAGCCAGCTCCCACCCTTGTCCAGTGCCACCCTCCCCTGAAAGACAGGACGGGACTCGTTGCCACCGTGGCTGTGGCTTCTGTCCCCCTGGCCCTGCAGGGCCCTCACCGGTTTGTACTCGGGCAGCCACTCGGGGATGCTGAGGTTGTTGATCTCGGAGGCGATCTTCTTCCTGTGGCCCGGCTTGGTGACCCCGATGGCCGTGAGGTCCTGGGGCAGAGAGGGGGGTCAGTGCCGCCCTGCTCCGGCCGCGCCTCCCTCCCACCGCCCCCGGCCCCACCTCCGGCGTCATCCGGCTGATGGTGGTGATGTCGTAGCCGGCGTTGATGAAGTTGGGAGCGTAGAGCTGCAGCTGGAACTTGCAGAGCCACTGGTACACGGCCTCCGAGCTCTGCGGAGAGGGGACAGATGGATGGGGCAGCTCTGGGGATGGGGACCCGCCCTGGGGAGGGGGACCCGCCACTCCTGCCCCTGTCCCCCAAGCTGTCCCCACCACACGCTCCCCGCGGCACCCAGCGCTCCCTGCTCACCTTCCCCTCCGATGGAGGCTCCATTTTCTTCAGCTGGGGCTCGGCGGGGGGCTGGGGGGCGTAGGGGGAGCTGGCCACGCTCTGCGACCGCGACGAACCTGCCGGAGGGGCGGCGGTCAGCGCGGCCCCGGCTCCGGCTCCGGCTCCGGCCGAGGGAAGGGAGGGAGAGCCGAGCCCTGCCCGGGCGGGTGCCACAGCCACAGCCCCGGGCTGGCAGGGCCAAGGCAGGCACAGGAGGGCACACGGGACACCCAGCCCAGCACACGGGACACCCAGCCCAGCACAGCAGCCCGGAGCACCCGCCGTGCCCCGAACAAGATGCTGCTCCTCGGGGAGGGGCAGGAGAGCTGCTGCACCCAGCGCAGCCCCGAGCAGTGGGACCCAGCCAGATCTGCCCTCCAGAGCCAGTGTCCCTGGAGCCCAGGCAGCAGCCAGAGGGGTTCCTGTGCCCAAAACACTCTGGCCCCACTCCTGTGGCCTTGCCACCCGCCAGGCAGGCTCGCAGAGGAGCACCCACGGGCATCCCTTGGTGCCCTCCCTGCAGGGTAAGGAGGCTGCCCTGAAATTTTTGCCTCATGTTTATCAGGATGAACAAGAAAAGCCCTTTCCCTCCCCACCAGCAACTGCATCTTCCATGTGTGTGTGTGTGCGTGCGTGTGTGTGTGTGTGTGTGCATCCCCCCTGTGTGTGCATCCCCCCTGTGTGTGCATCCTTGGGCATCTGCATCCCTCTCGCGTGGGCATCCTCCTCACATGTGCATCCCTCTGCCGTGTGCATCCCACTTGCGTCTGCATGGCTCCAGCGTTTCCCCCTCTCCCTAGCAACGTCTGCGCCCCCTCCCCGCGTGCCCCCCGCCCTCCATGAGCGCGCCCCCTCCCCAGAGCGCATCCCCCCTGCCCGCCTCTCCCTGCCCGTGGCCCGGGCTGCTCTGGGCATCCCCCCCACGCCCACGCCCACGTGTGCCTCTCCCGTCTGTCCCCCCGCTCCCCCGGCAGGTGCCACTGCCGTGGCGTGGGCACCCCGGTGGCGTGGCCGTGCTCCCGCAGCCCCCCAGCACGGTGGCGGTGCCGGGCTGGGGGTGACCCCGCTCGGGCTCCATCAGGGCTGGCGGGGGGGCCCGGGAAGGGAAGGGGCCGGGGAGCAGCGGTGCCCCCCCTGCCCGCCCCGCGCCGCCCCCCGCCCCCCACGGGCCCCCACTAACCGAGGCAGGAGAAGGCCTGGCAGCAGCCGAAAGGCGACAGAGTCATTTTTTACCCACACGTTTTTCTTCTGGCGACGGGTGCCGTGGCAATAAAAAAAAAGACAAATCCCTGGATCCACGGCACGGCCAGGGCTCCTCCTGCTCCGGCAGCCGGGCGGCCGCAGCACGCACCTGCGGGGATGTCCTGCGCCTTGGCCGGCCCATCGCCCACGGCACACTCTTGCGCAGAAGCCTTCTGGGAAAGGACCGTTGCCAGCAGCTGAAAAACACCCCGGCAAGGGGGGAGAGCAGGCACAGTGAGGCGGGTGGAGGGGGCCGGCGGGCCGGGGCTGCGTGTCGCGGGTGTCGCGGGTGTCGCCGGTGTCGCGGGTGCCGTGGGTGCCGTGGATGCTGCGGGTGCTGCCAGCTCGGGCGAGGGTGGGCAGGGAGGGTTGCAGCAGATTTCGGCGGCAGCGGGGAGAGCGGGAGCAGCAGATGGTGCTTTGCCGGCAGCAGAGCCCACGGCACCGCCGCACCCCAAAGCCAGCCTGGCACATGCCCAGCCCGGGCTGCCGGCACGGGCTGGGGGTCCCTGTGCCCGCGGGATGGAGCCCCCCTGGCTGGCAGCGTGCTCGTGGGCACGGCAGGCAGGGTGCCAGGGACGTGGGCTGGCAGGTGCCATCGCCAGGGAATGGGACAGCCCAGGGGCACTGCAGGGCTGTTGTGGCAGTGGTGGCAGGGCAGCGTGCAGGGCGGTGTGCAGTGATGGTGGCAGCAGTGCACTGGTGGCAGTGTGCCATGTTGGTGGCAGCAGTGCATGGTGCTGGTTGCAGTGTGCCATGTTGGTGGCAGCAGTGCATTGGTGGCAGTGTGCCATGTTTTGGTGGTGGTAGTGCATGGTGCTGGTTGCAGTGTGCTGGGCCAGTGGCAACAATGCACTGGTGGCAGTGTGCCAGGCTGGTGGCAGCAGTGTGTGCAGGACAGAGCACAGTGCAGAGGCCCCTGCGAGTGGCAGCAGAGACATGGCATAGCAGCCCTGATGGACCTGTGGAATGTTTTGCAGGGCCTGAGCCCAGGTTGCCCAGGCAGCACTCAGGTGCCAGCTGGAGGGGACACGCTGGTGGCCGCTGTTGGTGACAGCGTAGCTGGTGGCACACAGGTATCGATGACACTGCACAGCACCCCATGAAATGCCAATCCCAGCTGAGGTCAGGCAGGCAACAGACGCTGCAGAGTGCAGCCAGCAGCAGCTGGCACGGCCGCCTCGGGGCTCTCCTTACCTTGACGCCCTCGGAGCCGGCGTGCAGGGCGTGCGCCCCGCTGCCCGCGCTCTGCCCGCTCCCCGAGCTGCGCGCTGAGGCCACGCTGCCCGTGCTGCCCAGGCTGCTGCGGTCACCACCTGCACACAGGGGAGAGGCTCTCAGGGCTCTGTGCCCCGCGCCTAGGGGGCACCACAGCATGGCAGTGCCCCACGGAGCCAGCGCCACGCCTGGCATGCGCTGCGCATCCCATCAGTGCCGTACCTGCGAAGGGTTTCCGCAGCACCCAGATCTCCTCGGCGGGCGCTGCCGTGGCCGATCCGCCCTGCGACGGGGACAGGTGGGACGGGCTCATGTCGGCCCCGCGGGACCCTTGGTGGCAGAGCAGAGAGAGCGGCTGTCAGGTGTGTGGCACTGCGCCGGGCTTGCACGGGTGTGGCACAGGGAGGTGACCACAGCCTGGGACTGGCACTGCTGCACGTGGGAACAGCCCCACAGGGATGGTGTGGGAACAAACAGCCCCACAGGGATGGTGTGGGAACAAACAGCCCCACAGGGACGCTGTGGGGACCCTGGCTGTATCCATGCCCAGGGATGCCAGAGCCATCCTAGGGCCCTGTCCCACCCCAAGCTGGCAGAGGTGACAGTGACCAGCCCTGGGCCCCGTTGTGCAGAGCATCCCTCCTCACTGCCAGCCAGGACAGACCATGGTGGGGTGATCGAGTGCCCTGGCTGAGCCTGGACAAGGGACAGGGATTGTTCATCCCTTCACAGGACAGAATGGGGACATGACCCAGTGCAGGGAGCAAAGGGAGCTGGGCAAACTCAGGCAGTGGGGACCAAGGTTCCCACCCCACTGTCCCCTGTCCCAGTCAGTGCTGGCCATGTCCCTTCAGCTGCCTGCACCCATCTGGGGGGGACACAGGGGCTGTGCAGGGCCAGGCACCGGGTGCTGAAACCCAGGTGACACACAGGGGACACAGCAGTGGATGAGAGGACCTGGCCCTCCTCTGGGGCACAGCCTGAGGGTCACCCCAGGGCAGGGCTCCTCACCAGCTCCCTGTGCTGGCCACCTCTGCCAGGTCCCACTTGCACCAGGGACAGCCAGCTCCGAGTGCAGGGGGAAAACAGCATCGGGTGAGATGGACAGCAGCCCTACAGGGCCAGTGCTGCCATGGCCCCACTACGGCCCCACCACTGTCCTGCCAGCCAAGGGGCACTGCCACCACCCCACCAGCTGTGGGACATTGTCACCGCCCTGCCAACCAGGCCAGTTCTGTTCATGGAGCTGCTCGCTCCAGCAGCACCAGCCATAGCAGGGGACAGGTGGTACCAGGTGATAAAGTCACTGAAGGAGCACAGCAGGGACAAACAACCTCACCAAGTCAGGCTGGGACATCCCTGAGCTGCTCATGCCACGGTCACACCAAGGAGCCTGGGCTTGGGCAGCTTCATGCGATCCCAGCAGGAGAGAAAGCCCCAGGGCAAAGAAGTGCTCCCTTGTCCCCAGTGCCAGCAGGGCCACCCAGTGCCCCCCAACACAATCTCCTTAGGCACCAGGGCATGTGCAAAGACCCCTGGTCCCAGCCATAGAGGACAGAACCCCTGCAATCCCTGCTCCTGGGTGCTCCTGACGCACAGCCCTGCAGCATCTGTCACCTGCCTGTGTCCTGGGGACGGTCCCCAGGGCTCACCTGGGCTCTGCCTGCGCTGAGCCAGCCCCGAGAGCATCCCCTGGGAATCCCCTGAGCCACAGCCCCTTCCAGCTCCGTGTGCACAGCCAGGACCTGCAGGGAGCCTGTGGCCAGCAGAGGGTCCCTGAGCCCGTGGCACTGTGCTGTGGCACTGAGCTGTGGCTCCGTGCTGCCAGCCCTGCCTGGCACAGGGCCGTGAGTGCTTTGGGGGTGCCCATGCACCCAGGGCATGCCAGGCTGGGGAGGATGGCTGTGCCTTGGGCACTCGCTGTGCCAGCAGCCCTGGAGCAGGTGTGGAGGGAGCAGTGGCAGCGTGTGCCACCCGAGCGCCCCCGCTGCCCCCGCTGCACGCATGCACGCGCATGCACACGCTGCATGCACACACACACACGCCCTGCAGCCCCCGTGAGGGCGAGAGGCCGAGCAGAGAGAAAGGACTCGACACACGCTTTAAAGGGAAAGAAAGGAAAATCCATGGAGAGCACGAAGCGAGCGGTGAACTACCTTGTCCGTAACGCGGCTCGTCGGCACTGCTAGGGGAGAGCCTGTGATAGCCAAAGGAACTGAAAAGAGTCTGATGGGAATGTGGTGGTGGAGGTGGAGGTGGAGGCAGGGAATGGAACGGATGGGACGAGGCGTCACCGTTTAGCACAGCAGCCCCGTAAGCCGGGAGCGGGATCTTTTGGAAGTGTTGGGGGATTGTTACAGTCTCCCATGAACCTGATAATAAAACATAACAAGAGACAAAATGAAAAGAATCAAAATAATAGAGGCACGTTCAGTGCCGCCAAAAAAGAAAAAAAAAAAAAAAAAGGAAAGGAAATAAAAGAAAATTAAAGAAAGGGGGGAGAAGGCAGCAAATCAAAAATGCGACCAAAGGGATGTGGAGAAGCCAGAACCGAGACCCAGGCGATGCGGAGCGGAGCTGAGGAGCAGCAGCGGGAGCTCAGCACAGGCACAGCCCAGCACAGGGCACGGACACATCCCATGGATCCAGCACTGGGATGGCCCCAGGGTCAGCTCACGGGCTCTCACAGCCAGACTGCAGCTCCTGCTCCCTGCAGGGCCATCCCAGGGCTGTGGGGCTGCAGCACTGCCACCCCCGTGTCCAGGGGTGAGCTGTGACACAGCGCCTGCACCCCACACTGCTGCCGCCAGTGGGGTGGCTGCAGAACCTACAGCCTGCCTGGCACTGCCGTTGGCCAGCTGCAGCCCAGGAGCCACAGAGCTCAGCCCAGGAGACATGGATGGCATCTCTGCTACTGGCACACAACCCGTGCCTGGAGGGTGGCTCTGACCCTGCCTGTCCAGCACCAGGTGCCTCCAGGGACACTGTGGGTTGCCTTGCAGCCACTTGTGCTGTCACTCTCCTGAGACAAGTGCCACCATTCCCTGCCCATGGCCCCATGGTGTGGCTGCCCCCAGGATCCAGTCCCAGGGCTGGGGTGAGATGGTTGATGTGGGGCCTTTCAGTGCTGCCTGCAGAGGCACCAGCCCCACTGGGGCTCTCCTGGCAGAGGGCACAGCCCAGGGGGGCTGCAGACGCCCCCAGGAGCCTGAAGGGACGACGATGGCAATGGGGATGGGAACAGGCAGCCACAGGGCAGGGAGCAGGGCCGATCCCTGAGATGGCCCTGGCTGGAAAGACGCTCTCTGTGTGGCAGCATCAGCTCCCTGGCACCGGTACCCAGCCCGTGCACAGACCCTGAGCACCAGCTCCTGCCACCCCACTGCTGTTCCTGTCCCCCAAACCACAGTGACACCCTGGGTCTCCTCATGCACCAACCTCCCAGCACCTCAAACGCCTCCCCCAGCCCAAGGGGTTTGACCCCAAACACCCCAGGGCTGCCAGCACCGACCCCACAGACACCACGGGAACACGGACCCTGCACACACAATGGGAGCAGCAGCCCCACAGGCACCACGAGAACACTGACCCCACAAACTTTAGGCACCGTCCCCATGCCCATGGCGGGGACACCGACCCCACATGCATGAGGGGCATCACCCTGCTTTGCCTTCACCTCTGCAGCCCCACAGCCCCGTCCCCACCAAGCCAGGATGGGCTCCCTGGGGCTGGGGGTCTAGGGGGGTTATTTGCCTGTTCGTTTGCTTATGGCCTCCACGAGGCTGGAGGGGAAGTATCCCACGCGGTCGTTGCCGGTGCGGTTGTCGTGGATGCAGCCCTTCCATCGCCCGTCCGCGTGCTGCTCCAGCACCTGCGGGCGCGCCAGGTCAGGGCCGGGCCGGGGGCTGGCACTGCCACCGCGCTGTCCCCGGCCCCCCCGGCCCCACTCACGGTGATGACGTCCCCAGCTTTCACGTTCAGGCTGGTCAGGTCGTAGTTGTTGCAGTAATCCTTGACGGCCCGCACCTGCAGGGCTGCGGAGGCGTCTGTGGATGGAACGGGGGCGTCAGCGGCCGCGCACCCCACGGGGGTTGGCACCCCCAGCCCGGCGTCCCTGTGCCAGCGCGGCCGCTCTGTGCCCTCCAACCCCCTACCCCGCAGCATCTGCTTGATCTCCTTGCTGGCCTGGCTGGTGGTGAACTGGTTGACGATGTCCAGAGCCGTCTGGTTGTAGGTGTTCCTGACGTGGGCGTTGATCCCGCTCTGCAATGGCACCGAGAGGGATTGGGAGGAGGCTGGTCCCCATTCTGCCACCCCTGGGACTCCCTAGGCCACCAGCAGACCAGCAGCTGGAGGGCACAGCTCTCAGACCTTTGTGTGTACCCCCCTTGCGACCCTCACCCCTCAGTGTGCACCCCCAGGACCCTCAGAGCCTTGGTGCTTCCCCTCCAGGGCCCTCAGAGCCTTGGTGCATCCCCCTAGGATCCTCAGAGCCTTGGTGCATCCCCCCAGGACCCTCAGTTCTGCTCCCAGGGAGAGCTGAACAGGCTGCTCTGAGCCCCAGCTGTGGGGTCACCCCTTCCTGGCTGGGTTGGGGGTGCCGGGGCCATCTGGGGGTGCCGAGGGGGCCCTTACATCCAGCAGCAGCCGCACCACGTCCGTTTTGCCGCAGAGCGCGGCCTCGTGCAGCGCCGTGCCCGCCTTGGTCTGCCGGTTGATGTCGATGCCAGCCTGCAGCAGGAGCCTGTGGGGCACAGCGGGGTCAGGGGGGCACGGGGGGCGCCGGTGCTGCCCCCCCTGCCCGCGGCACGCACCGGATGATGTCGATGTGGCCATTCTTGGCGGCCAGGTGCAGCGGGCTGGTGCCGTTGGGGTCGGTGGTGTCCCCCGGTTTGGGCTCCAGCAGCGCCGCGCACATGTTGCTGTTCAGGAGCAGTTGGACCACCTGGCTCAGCAAACACAGACGGAGCAGGGCTGCAAGGGCGGCTCGGCCGCCCCTGGGCTGCAGCCCCCGGCCCCCGGCCCCTGCCTCCCCCTGCCAGCAGCCAGAGCTATCCTGCAATGGTGGTGGCACCAAATACCCCCAGTGCCGGCCATCCCTGTGCCCCTCCAGCAGTCCCGCGACCTCAGAGTGTCCCTGTCCCCCCCAGGGACCTCACAGTGCCCCTGTACCCCCCAGGGACCTCTCACAGTGCCCCTGTCCCACCCCAGGGACCTCACAGTGCCCCTGTCCCCTCCCAGAACCTCACAGTGCCCCTGTCCCCTCCTGGGTCCTCATAGTGCCCCTGTCCCCTCCCAGAACCTCACACTGCCCCTGTCCCCTCCCAGTCCCCCTCTGGGGACACCCAGCCCTGCGAGAACTTACCCCGACCCGGCCAAACTCGCATGCCAGGTCCAGGGGCGTCTTGCCCGAGTTGTCCATGATGCAGGGGTTGGACTGGTGCTGCAGGAGCATCTCCGACTGGGGACAAGCAGAACCCGACCTGGTGAGGGCAGGGCTGGAGGGGTGGCACCCCCCCCGCCAGCCCCGTGCCCTCCGTACCACGTCGTAGTGCCCGTGCTGTGCCGCCAGGTGCAGGGGGATCTGGCCCTCGTCCGATGGGATGTTCACAGAGGAGCCTGCCTTCAGCACCATCTTCATGGGCTCCTTCTTGCCCTGCCAGGCCGCGTAGTGCAGGGGCCTCATGCCTGCAGGGGCAAGGAGCCGTGAGCCTCCCATGTGAGCCTTCCATGTGCCAAGGCAGTGGGCAGAGCCCACCGGGGCACGGGGCAGGGGACTGGGGACTCGCCTTTGTTGTCCTTGATGTCCACGGCAGCCTGTGCCTCCAGCAGCAGCGAGATGAGCTCTGTGTTGCCGTTAAGTGCTGCATGGTGCAGAGCTGAGAACCTGGGGAGCGGGCTGGTGTCAGGGGCCACTGTCCCCTCACAGCCCTGCCAAGCCCTGCCCAGCACCACGGCCTCCAGCCTGCCCCCGAGGCTGCTCTGCCCTCCACGTGCACCTGGGAAAGCCACCCCCTATCCCTCTGTGGGCTTTGGGGTGAGAGCTGCTGTGGGCCTGGCAATGCTGAGACCCCGCTGGGCAGGGCAGGCACAGAGGGTGGGGGTACCAGGGAGCCCCCTCCCCAGTGACCCACTTCCCCCAGGCTGGCCCCACGAGCACAGATGGCAGCGCTGCCGTGCCCAGTGCCGTGCCCAGCTCTGGGGTGGGGAAAGCCCCCGGCCCCGCACCCCTCTGCTCTGGCAGCTCCCGAGGCTCCCGCCTGGGAAGCAGGCCAGGAGCTGACCTACTTGTGCTCCCGGCAGCGGCATCCTCCTCCGTGCGGCTGCGCTGGCACCCACCGTGCTGCTGCTCGGGGCCCTGGCCCTGCACAGCGTCCCCATCCCATCCCCAGGGCCTCCCCGGTGTCACCACCGGAGCATGGCAGCCCCCAGGACACGCTGACCTCTGTGGCTGCCCACTGCCTGAGGGGCTGGTGTGGGTGTCAATCCCCCTGGCCCTGTTCCCCAGTGCCCACGGGGCTGTGGGTGACAATCCCCCTGGCACTTGTCCCCAGGCCCTTGGGTGAGGGGACAGGTCCCATGGGAAGCAGGCTGCAGGCACGGCGGTGCCCAGGAGCTGTGGCTGCCATCCCCAGCGGGGCGCAGCGATGTGAGCAGACAGCCTGCACAGGAGGCCGATCCCCAACGTCTGCCTGGGAAATGTCAACATTTTCCGCTCCAGCGCCCTGCTCAGATCCGCTCAAGATGGTGCAAATCGCAGCCTGGCCCGCGGCTGCCTCGGGGGCTTCCCTGGGGCACCTCCTGGCCCAGCCGGGCACCTCGGCCACGAGCAGGGGAGCAGGGCACCGGGGCCAGCACGGGGACACCAGCACGGTGCTCACCAACGTGGGGACACCAGCACGGTGCTCATCCATGCAGGGACACCAGCACAGTGCTCACACACAGCACCCCCAGCCAGGAATGAGCCAGCGCTGCCGGGATGGGGAAACTGAGGCACGGGGCTGGCTGAGCTCACACGGAGCAGAGCACAGCCAGGCTGCAGCCTGCATCCCAGGGATCCTTTCCAGGAGCAGTGCCTGGGGCTGGAGGCTGCTCCCCTTGTGCTTCAGCACCCCCTGAGCCTTCCAGGAGCCAGACACGAGCCAGGCCCTGCCTGCAGCTGCCTGGCCCTACCATGACACTCAGCCCTCCTGTGTCCTGCTGTCTCTGCTGAGCCCGAGGTGGGCCCTGGGTGGCGCCCCTTGCCCCTGGCACAGCCATGAGCTGGCAGGTACCAGGGGATGCCCACTGCCACTACCCTGGTGATGAGGATGAGGAGGCAGCTGGGCTGCTGTGGCCGTACATCCCCAGGGCATGGCCTCCTGTTTTGCTACTCTCCCTGGCATTGCCCTGGCACAGCAGAGGGAACAAGTGGCATCACGTCGTGCTGCTGCCCCGCTCAAGGGGGATCTCAGGGCGGGGAGAGCCAGGGGCAGCTGCTGCCCAGCCCCACAAGCAGCACTCCCAGGGCAGCACCCCCTGTGCAGGGCCCCAATGCCTCCCTGCAGCCTCATTAGTGTCATTAGCAGGGTGGTCTGCAGCCCCTTTCTGCTGCTCCCACCCCTGGATGTGGCTGTGCAGCATCACCCGTGCCTGGCGGGGTCACGGCTCTCCCACCCAGCTTCCCCAGGGCTGGGAAAAGTGGGGTGAGTTGTGGGCACAGCCCTGGCTCTGCCTCCAGCACCAGCTCTGGGTGCGGGCAGGGCTCAGCCATGGGGGCTAATGGGGCCAGAGCCCTGGAGCTGGCAGCTTGGGGAGCCTGGCATTGCCACACAGGCACTGGGCACTCCTACAGCGGGGACAACCCCTGCTCACAGCACCCCACAGCATCCACACCCGGGTTGGGGCTCCCACTCACCCGTCCGTGTCCTGGAAGTTGACATTGACTCTCTTTGCTGATCCGAGGAGCTCTGGAAGTGAGGGAAGGGGACAGGGTGTTAGAGGAGGAGGCTGGCACAGGGACAGGGGCACACCAGGGAGGGGACGTGCTGGCAGCTCCAGGTTTCCCTGCCTACCAAGGCTGGCGCTCCCTGCAGCTCCACAGGTGCTGAGTGAGGCTGCCCAAACCTGCAGGCTCAGGGTGGGGGTCCCTGCTGAAGGGGGCAGAGCCCGGGGGCTCCTCCTGGCACCATTCTGGTTCTGCCCATTCTCCCCTGGTTTGCTTGGGCAATGTTCCCCTGTCTCGTTCACCCATCTGGGGCTCTGGAAAGGCCCCTGCAGCCCCCCCTGGGCAGAGCTCAGCACATCCCCCTGTACCCCAGCCCCCCTGCACTGCCCTCCCCACCCTTCTGGGAAATGAAACCGCGCCGGGGCAATCCAATTAGCAGCACGAGGAAGGATGGAGCCAGATTTACATAAGATTTACCCGAAAAATGCCACTCAGGCTTTCCAGAGAGCTGCTCTTCCCACAGCGGGAGCAGCAGGAGGAAGAGGAGGGTGGGAGCAGCATGGCAGAGCCCCACAGGGGACCCACACAGTGAGCAGAGCTCCAGCCCCACAGGGGACCCACACTGCAGCCCCCGAGCCCAGCACAGCGAGCCCAGCTCCAGCCCTGAGCCCATGGGACGGGACCCAAAGGCTGCATGGCCCAGCAGGAAGAATGGGCAAAGGCACTGGAAGCCAGGGACGAGCTCTTGCTGGGAGAAGCTGGCTGGAAGGGGCTGCTTCAGGCAGGGAAAGGGAATGCGGGGCCAGAGAGACACTCCCTGTGTGTGCCTTGGCCGTGGCCTTGCTCTCTCCCCCTCTGCCGTGTCCCCTTGTCAGTGTCCCTGTGGTCATTGATTATTGGACATAAGGCTGTGCCACTGCCCAGGAGCCTCTGCATGGGCACATAGGGCTCAGAGGGCACCAGAAGCAGGAGGGGTGGCTGTGTCCAGCCCTGACCTCAAACCTGGGGAGTGGTGCCGGGCTGAGCAGCCCTGCCCAGGCCACACAGCACGGATGGGCCCAGGACAGAGGCTCTGGCACCCAGAGCTGCCGCCTGCACACCAGGGCTGCCCGGCTGCCCGAGCTGCAGGACATTTGCTGATGCTGACACAGCCCCGTGTGACAGGTGACAGCTGCAGAGGGCAGGTTCTACCAGCCACAGCAACCACCCTCCAGCCACCAGGTGCCCAGGGTCCCCTCCCAGATGAGGTGCCTCATGCAGGATGAGAAGGGGGACTGCAGGATGCCTGGAGAGGGACAGGGACACCTTGGGGTCCCCAGGCTGTGGGGAGGGACAGGAATGCCACAGAAACCCCCAGGCCCCATCCCTGCCACAGAAACCCCATGCTCCCTGGGAAGAGCTGCACATTGGTGGTGGGCAGAACCCCTGTGGCACCGGCGCTGACCAGTCCCTGGCACAGCCCCTGTGGCACCGGCACTGCCCCAGTCCCTGGCACAGCCCCTGTGGCACCGGCACTGCCCCAGTCCCTGGCACAGCCCCTGTGGCACCAGCACTGCCCCGTCCCTGGCAGAGCCCCTGTGGCACCGGCACTGCCCCGGTCCCTGGCAGAGTCCCTGTGGCACCGGCACTGACCAGTCCCTGGCACAGCCCCTGTGGCACCGGCACTGCCCCGGTCCCTGGCAGAGTCCCTGTGGCACCGGCACTGCCCCGGTCCCTGGCACAGTCCCTGTGGCACCGGCACTGCCCCGGTCCCTGGCACAGCCCCTGTGGCACCGGCACTGACCAGTCCCTGGCACAGCCCCTGTGGCACCGGCACTGCCCCGGTCCCGCAGCCCCGTGCTGCCGCCAGCGTCCCCAACAAAGGTGCCATTCAGCCCCGTGGAGAGGAGCCCAGCGCTGCTTCCGCTGCTGCCCGCGCCAGGAGCCAGCTCCCAGGAGAGGGCCCGAGCTGCCCCCAGGGATGCCAGGGCCAGCGGACAAAAGGAGCCGTGGGCGCAGGAGCGGCACCGTGCCCGGCGCTGGCTCCAGCCTCCGGTCCCGAGATGGGCCCCGAGACGGGCGATGGGGCCTTGCGGACGGATGGATGGACAGACGGACGCTGTCAGTGGGTCTGCACTGCCTGGCCGTTCCCACAGGTGGATCCCAGCGAGGGGCTGGCACGGGGCAGTGCCCGGGCACCAGGGTGCAGTGGTGATGCCGTTGGTGATCCCCAGGCACGTGGCACCCTCGGCATCACCAAACCACCATCGCCCCGGCGCAGCGTAGCGGCAAATCTTCCCTCCCTGCACCTGCAGGAGAGGCTGCGGCTGCCAAAATCTGTGTAGCACTTCCATCACTGCCCGTGCCAAGTGCTTAGTCAGTGACTTGCAGCCATGCAGTGGTTTGACTTTCCTTAGAGCTCTGGAAGTGGCTGTCAGCGTGCCGAAGGCAGCTGGAGCACGGAGCCCAGCTGGGCTCTCAGAATAACCCCAGTTCCCAAAGCAGGAGAGAAGGAAGGATGGCTGCCCTGGCCACCAGATCCACAGTGAGATTTGCAGCCAGTCTGGGGGCAACAAGAGCCAGGAGAGCTCATTAATGGCTGAGAATTAATGACAAGGAACATTCCTCCACTAACAAGGCAGAGAGAAGGGAGCTGAGTGCTTCCAATTAAAAATATCGGCTACAAAAGGAGATGGGCACGGTGGGGAGGAGAGCAGAGCTCCTTCATGGCCACACTGCCAGTGAGCACCCAGTGTGTCCCTGGCTGTCCTCTCTGCTGGGATCCCTGGGGGGTGGCAGGGACCACTGAGCACCTGCAGTCACCATCCTGCCCTCTCCATGCAGGTGCCATCAAGGCTGGCACATCTTTACTCGGCCATCCTGAGCCCCACCACCATCCCTGGGACACCCCAATGTCCCCTCTGGCTCCCCATGGGCTGCTCAGGTGATGGCTGTGCCGTGTGGGCTCACAGGGCTGCCCTGGTGTCTCACAGCCCAGCTCTCCATGGCTCTCAGAGCAGTTTGCACCCCACAAACACCTGGATTACGATGCCAGCCCCAGGGAAGGGGGGCACACACAGGCCCTGGCACCGTGGGCTGCGCTGTGCAGCGGGAGCCGCAGCGTCTGCCATCGACACCAGCTATAAACAGCGCCTGCCGGAGTAAACACGGCGGCGGGAGCGGCCTGCTCTGCTCCAGGAACGCCTTCCCTCAAACACAGGCACTGCAGGAGCTCCATCACGCTCGGGTTGAGCCCGGCGCTCCGCGTGCAGCGAGCGCCTCGCCGGCCCCGCGGCAGCCCCGGCCCCGGCGGGCACCGCGGTGTGAGTGGCGCACGGGCAGCTGGCACGTGCAGGGCCTGGGCATGGGAACCCGCTCTGCCCCACCCCTGGGTCACCATGGCTCCTGGCACTGCGCCTGGCAGCTGCTTTGGGTGTCCCGGAGCATGCCAGGAGGAGACCTCCGTGCCCAACCCCAGCTCTGGGCACAGCGATGCATGGCCATGTGGAGACCCTTGTGCCCAAGCAGGAATCCCAGTACATGCCATGAGGAGATCCCCATGCCCAACCCCAGCTCTGGGCACTGTGATTCATGGCCATGAGGAGACCCCCGTGCCCAAGCAGGAATCCCAGTACATGCCATGAGGAGATCCCCATGCCCAACCCCAGCTCTGGGCACTGTGATGCATGGCCATGAGGAGACCCCCGTGCCCAAGCAGGAATCCCAGTACATGCCACAGGGAGACCACAGTGCCCAGTCCCTGCTCCAGGTATCCCAGAACATGCTGTTGGACACACCTGTGCCCAGGTGAGCGGTGTATGCCATGGTGGCACCCCAGCGGCCAAGCACAGCTCTGGGCACCCCAGTGCAGATTGCAGTGAATCCCCTGTGCCCGGCTGCCCCATCCCCTCCCTCCAAGGCCACGGTCCCACATGGAGGGGCTGCTCAGGGGGCTCCTGTCCCTTGCCAGCACCCCCTCCCCTGCCCCTGCGCCAGCCTCTGCAGCCAGCGCAGCGCCAGCAGCGATCGATGCCCGGCCCGAGCGTGGGGGCTCCCGGCCAAGCCCCCGCTGACGAAGCACATCCTCACCCAGCTCCCCCGGCAGGCAGCAGGCGGCTGCTCCAAGCAGATGGCTCCAGCCTCCGCTAAATCAACATCTTCTTAATGAGGGGAAAGCATTGCTGCCCCCTCCCCAGCATGGCGGCAGCGGATCAGCCAGGAGAGCCCCCCAAATCCTCCTCTCCATCCCTTCCCTGACCCCTCTGCAGTGACCCCGCTCCACTCCAGCCCCAGCCCTGCTGCTTCCCCACTCCCCAGCTCACATGGGCGGCCAGAGCCCTGCGTGTGCCCCCACAAACACAACAGGACCCCACAAGCAGCCAATACCCACAGGGAAGACATTCAAGGCAAGCGCCTGTTTCAGAGACAGGGGGGAGGATCCTGCAGCGGCATCGCTGGGAGCTGCCGGATAAAGGAAGCATCCAAAATAGCTGCTCTTAATTATATCCCTGCTAACGAGCGCCACGCAAACAACGGGCACTGCACGAGGAGCCCTGCCATGGGGGGGTCTCAGGCCTCACTGCGAGGATGGGGTCCCCAGGGCAATATGTGCCATTGGGGGACGGCACTGGGGCAGCCACGGCAGCCCTGGCTGGGGCTGGTGGTGATGGTGACACCGGGGAGCCGGTCCTGACAGGGAAAAGCTTGTAGTCCTGCAGCCAAGGTCGTGTCAGGCGCTGGGGCCGCGATGCTCAGATGCTAATGAAGCCGTTATCATCTTCCGATCGATCGGGACTGTATAAATAATGCACCGGGAGGCTCGTTGTGCAGGGAAAGGGATTGCCTGGGGCTAAGGGGTGCCTGGGATGGGATGGAACCATTGCAGGGCAGAACTCGGCACAGCTGGATCACTGCCGCCCACCACAGCTGGACAGGCATCTCTCACCACAGCTGGATCACAGCTGGTGTCCATCACAGCTGGTGTCCGTCACAGCTGGATACCCCCAGTGTCCACCACAGCTGGAAAACTGCTGCCCACCACAGGTGGACAGACATCTCTCATCACAGCTGGACACCCCGGTGTCCATCACAGCTGGATGTCCACTGCCCACCACAGCTGGACATACACCTCTCACCGCAGCTGGACCTCCCAGTGCCCACCACAGCTGGATAACAACTGCCCACCACAGCTGCACAGCCACACCTGTGTGCCCCGCTGCCCATCCCCAGCCATTCCCCAAATCCCAAGGCACTTTTGGGGGATGCTGCCCACGTGCCCAGCGCAGGTACAGGTGCTCCGGATGCCCGTCCCTGGCAGACCCTTTGGAGAAGGAGGGGTGAAATCCGCACTGGAGGCTGGCTGGGCTCTGGCAGCCTGAGTCACCGCGCAGCGCTGTCCCCTGGGGCTGCAGGAAGCAGCTTAAATGCAGCTTTCAAGAGGCAGCAGGGACTCCACTGTGATGCTTTTATTTTTACAAAAAGGAAACTTTTCAGTCCCTCGGGATGGCGCGGGGCTGAGCCTGTGGGCTGCCAGGGCAGGCGGGGACAGGGGACACGGGTGTACCCAGGGCAGAGCCGACCCACCAGGGCTGGGGCTGGCCAGGGGGCCCAGCACCCACCAGCAGCTTCCGTGGAGGGAGATCCCCACTCTCCCCCTGTACTCCCAAGCCATATCCTCACCTGACCTTTGCTGTGTGGTGCCATGCAGCCAGGCCAAGCCATGCTGCATCAGCCAGACCCCTTTGGGCACTGCCAGCCCCCCCAGCCCCTGAGTACCACACGGGGCTCTGCTGGGCAGGGGTTCGCTGGTGACTCGGCCCAGGGCACCCAGGAATGTGGGGAAGCAGCAGCAGGGATGGGCAGGACAGAGATGTGGACAGGGATGTGACAGGGGGACACGGGTGGGACACGAGGGGTTGTGCCCAGCTCTGTGGGACCAGCCCTGAGCATCACAGCTGGCTGCCATGCCTGGTGCCCGCCGTGCCCTGTGCCAGCCGCCCACCATGCCTGGTGCCTGGTGCCTGCCATGCCCGGTACCAGCCGCCTGCCATGCCCGGTATCAGTTGCCCGTTGTACCCAGTGCCAGAGCCTGCCATTCTCTGTACCAGCTGCCCACTGTGCCCAGTGCCTGGTGCCTGCCATGCCTGGTGCCAGAGCCTGCCGTGCCCGGTGCCAGCCGCCCGCCCACACTCGTCTCTGTGGAAATGAATGTTGGTGTCGCTTACAGGGAGCCCTAATTGGCAGCCTGTGGCAAACAGGTAATTTTCAATAATCACCCTGGCTGGAAGGAGCTGCTGCTGGCACAGCGAGGCTGGCATGGCAGGGATGGGCACGTGGCTGCTCAGGGCCACTGTCACCTGTGTCTGTCCGTCCATCCATCCACCCCAGCACGGCTGGCACTGCACCTCCTGGGACACGGGAGCAGATGGAGGTGGATGGATACACACTGCTCACCTCCACCCTGGGCAGAGACCATCCTGCCCCATCCCCATCCCCATCCCCATCCTCATCCTCATCCTCATCCTCATCCTCATCCTCCCCAGCTCCTCCTCCTCCTCACCCCCTGGAAGGAGGGACCCTGTCCACTCTGGCTGCAGGGCGGGACCCGGAGCTTTGTGCATCTCAAAGCATCATTAACCAAGGCAGGCGGTGATCGCTGGCCTCCCATGAACCCGGCACGGGGCAGCAGCACTGGGAAGTGGTGGGAGCTCCTGGTGTGCCTCGAGCGTGAGCACACGTGGGCACATCTCTGTGAGCAGGCAGCTCAGATCAGCTCCTGGTGTGCCCTGAGTGTGTGCACATCTGTGTGCAGGCGGCCCAGATCAGTTCCTGGTGTGCACACGTGTGCACATCTGTGTGCAGGCGGCCCAGATCAGTTCCTGATGTGCCCTGAGTGTGTGCACACGTGTGCACATCTATGTGCAGGCGGCCCAGATCCATCGGAGGCTCTGGGGGCTGCTGCAGAGCTGTCTCTGAGCTCCCAGCCATGCAGAGCTAAACAGGCCCTGGGTTCTATTTGAACCTGATGCCTTCCGAGCCATCATTTGTCCTCATCCACGGCTGGTGCACGGTGCCCACCTTCTGCTCCAGGGCTGCGTTCCCAGCAGGAATGGAGGGGCAGCACGGGCACAGGCATGGGCAGCTCTGCGGCCTGGCAGCTCAGGGGGTGTGCCGGTGACCACCAGGGTGGGTGGGCAGCAGGGATGTGCAGCCAGGCCATGCCCTGCATCATCCAGGAGCACAGGGAGCATGGTCAGAGGCCTCACACTGCTCCCGGGGGGCTGACAGCGCTGCAGGGGAGGCACAGGGCTGGCAGGACCCGTCCCAGTACCCCCAGTGTCCCCAGCATCCCCAGTGTCCCCAGTGCCTCAATGTCCCCTGTGCCCCCAGTGTCCCCAGTACCCCCAGTGTCCCCAGCAGGGCGGGCACAGGCAGGGGCTGGCAGGGCTGGCATGACCGAGGCTCAGGCAGCCGCTGAGCACACCCGGGAGCGGGGCTGTGCTGCTGCAGGGCTGCGAGGAGCGCGCTGCCGTAAACAGCCCAGCTGCAATGCAGGAGCCGGGCAGCCGCCGCCGCTTTGTCTCTGCTCCAGCGGCTGCCGCGGCCGGGAACCCGCGGGGCCTCTCGGGGAGCTCCGGCAGCCACATCTGGAAGGGATCAGCGGCTGCTGCCGCCGCCACGAGCCCGCCGTGCCCGGGGCCCGGCCCCTCGGCCCCTCGGCCCCATGGCCGGGCAGGCGAGAGGCACAGGCGGGCACGGGGCAGAGGCACATGGGCACACCATGCACACACCTTCACATGGATGCACAGGGGCTGGGGCACTCAGAGCATGCACAGGGGCACGCACAGCATGCACAGGGGCTGGGGCACACACAGGATGCACAGGAGCATGCACAGGATGCACAGGGGCTTGGGCACACACAGGTGCACAGTAATGGATGCCCAGGGATGCAGAGGGGCACGCGTGGGCACATGGGAGGAGCACCCAACCACCCGAGCGCCCAGGAGCAGAGCCTGTGGTGGCTCCTTGGGCACCATCTCCAGCTTGCTCCATCTCCAGCTGACACAGGCCATGGCAGGGCACGGCTCTGGGGTCCCCTCACCCTGCTGTGCCCCAGGGCACCATCTCCAGCTTGGTCTATCTCCAGCTGACCATGGCAGGGCACAGTGCTGGGGTCCCCTCACCCTGCTGCACCCTGGGGCACCCCAGCCCCACAGCCACCTCCACCTGCTCAGCGCTCTCCAGGTGCTGGCAGTGACCTTGTGGGGACACCCAAGGAGACCCGGGCAGAGCTGGCACTCCCTGCCAGCCGCTCTCCCTCCCAGCACGGTGCTGCCCCACGGGGTGGCTGTGCCAGCACCGGGACCCATCCATCACCATGGAGCAGTCCCGGCTGTCGGGAGAGGCCAGACCAGCTCTGCATCCCAGTTCCCATTTCTCAGGCTGATTGCTCATGTCGCTGCAGAGCCCAGCGTTAAACACCTCATTTTCTACTCCCGGATTGAGTTGGAAAATACTATTAACATTTCATTAGCGCTTAAAGATCCCTCTCAGGCCGGCAGGATGAGCCAGCCCCGATCCTGCGGGGCAGGGGGACATCACTGGGAAGGGGAGAACCAGGAGGGCAAGTCCCAGTGCCCCAGATGTGGGACAGGATGGTGAGCCAGGGCAGAGGTGACACCAGCGCTGCACTCTGGCTCAGTGACCTGCTGGCCATGGCCCACCCTTGCAGCGCACTTGGCCAGGGACAGGACACAAAACAGTGGCAGAACAACAGTGTCCATGCAGGCACTCCTGAGTTTTGCTTCTCAGTGCCTCTCCCTCACTGGAAGGGAAGCCTGGCCCAGCAGGACCAGCACCAGTCATCAAATATCAGCAAATTTATTCTCCAGCATTCCCCCAACAGTGCTGAGCACCATTCCCAGCACACACCAACCAGCACCACTATGGGGACAGACAGCACTGTGGGAAACAACCTCAGGTATCACCCAAGAGCTGGACTGTTCCCTCCAGCACTCAGCCCACCAGCACTGCCACAGCTCCCACCTGCCATGAGCCAGAATTGTGCTCACTGAGCTCCCAGCACTGCTGTGGGACCCAGCCGGGCCCTGCACAGCAGCACGGAGCTGCCATCCCCAGGCACTGCTGCTGCAGCCTCTGCAGCCATGTGGGGAAGGGGAAGGGGCTGGGGGCACCCGGGCACACCGAGATGGGCAGGGGACTGATCACAGCCATTCCCAGCAGCTGGGAAGGGGAAGGAAGAGTTAAACAGAGCACAGAGAGGAGGAGAGGAGCCAGACGCCAGCCTGGCTACTGGAAACCACCGTGGGCTGGCAGCCACTGGGACGGCTGTGGAGAGGAGCTCAGGGCACCCGCAGCACTCAGACCTGCTCAGTGCCAGCCCTGCCACCCTTGGGTGCATGCTGGCCCTGCCAGGTCCCCCCCAGTGGCACCCCCAGCACAGGGGCAGCGAGGCGCTGGTGCACACGGAGCCGTGGGACAGCCCCGCACAGGGGCTGCCAAAGGGCTGCTGGTGCCCAGCCAGGTGCATTTGGGACTGCTGAGAGAAATCCAGGCCAGGAGGGAGCTGGGAACGGAGCCGCCGGCCCGTGGCTCGCTGCCCCTCCATGGCAGTGGCCAAATGTCCCCGGTCCCCAGAGCAGGGACAGGGACCCTGCAGCAGCCTGGACACGGGGCTGTGCTGGGGATGGGGGCACTGAGGGTGTGCACGCACAGCTCTGCCCAGCCACAGAGGCAAGAAATGTAAAATGATGAGAAGCCACCCCAGGCTGAGCAATGGTGCCCCTGTGGAAGGAAACTTGGCACGCTGCAGCCCACTCTTCCCTGCCAAGTCCTGCTGGGAGCGAGGCCTCGCACGCGGGCTGGGAACCCCGAGAGGCTGACGGGGGGACCCGCTGACACATGGAGGAGCTGGGCAGCAGCTGGGGGAACCTGCCTGTGAGCAGGGCTGGGAGCACAGCCCGAGCCTGGGCCACGTCTGGGAATCACCATCACCTCCCCTTGCTGGCACCACCCGTGTGCCCCAGCCCATCAGCCCATCCCCTGGGCATTGCCCCTCCAGCCCTGCCAAGGGCACGGGGGAGGTGTGGGAGCATTGCCTGGCCATGCCATGGGGGATGCACGGGCCCTGCACCCCTTTGGCCACAGGATCTGGCCTCACAGCCCCTTCCCCAAGTCCAGATGTGCTGCCCAGCACTGATGGCTCCACAGGCAGCAGCATCCAGGGGCTCCAGCACCCCAGTGAGCATCACCTGCTCATCCCTGCCTGGCTTTCTCTGTGGGCAGGGAGGTTCTGCCCAGTGCCCAGGGAGCAGCAGCAGGGGCCATCGGGGGTGCCTGCATCCCAGGAAAGGTTCCTGCTTTCCCAAGGAAGGCTCCTGCTCTCCCAGGGAAGGCTCCTGCTCTCCCAGGGAAGGTTCCTGCTCTCCCAAGGAAGGTTCCTGCTTTCCCAAGGAAGGCTCCTGCTCTCTCCCAGGGCCAGGGGAACTGGGCAGCTCCGGTGGCTGCCGGCCACGTGTGCCCTGGGCATTGCACCACAATTGGATTTGCATCTGCCCTGCCTTTTACTGCATGGAAATTGAATTGTAAAATGTCAAAGACATTTCCTAACTGCGCCATATTAGCCCGGTTTTATTAAATACTGTTATCAGAGCAGATTATGAATGCAATCAAGTGCAGGCAAGAAAAGCCAGAATTAACTGGCCACTGTGCAGGAGGACACACCGGAGGGCAGGAGGCAGCTGGCGAGGCCCTGCCCAGGGCCCATGTCCCCAGGTGCTCTGGCTCTGCTGCCCACAGTCCCCAAACCCTGGAGCATCAGTGAAGGAACGTCCCCACCCAGCCAGTGCAGCTCCACTCACATCCCAGGACAGCTCCCCAGGACCCAGGGAGTTCTTGCTGAGCTTTGAGGTCCCTTCCTAGACAGGGCAGGACCTGCTCCCTGCACATGGCAGCAGGACAGGACTGATGGGACAAGCCCCGAGATGCCAGAGCTGCTGCCAGGGACACGCAGGGCAGCATTCAGAGCCCTGCCCAGGTGGCAGTGCAGGAACAGGGCTCTCCTGCCCAGAGTGGGGGCACACTGAGAGCTGCCCAGGCCTCAGCACCAGCACCCCGGGCAGTGGGGCCGGGCTGGGCTGGGTTACCCAGGGTTGCTCTGACGTGGCAGGACACAGGGGATGCAGAGATCTGTGCCCTGCCCTGGCTAACCCAGCCCTGGGTGGCCCCAGAGCTCCAACAGCACACCAGGACACGAGTCCTGATGGCAACCTGGGGGACCAGGGTGGCACTGAGGACCAGGCATGGGGAGGGCAGCACAGCCCCACAGGACACAGCCCTGGATTCCAGCCACACAGCCAGTTCCTGCCATGCTGAGTGCTTGTCCTGCCACTGCAGGGCAATGTACTGGGACATCTCCTTGGCCACACGATGCTGCCATGTGTGGAAGTGCTTTACAGAGCCCCCCAAGCCTCTCTCCCAAGGAGAAACTGGAGCAGAGGATCCTTTGGCTGGAGGTCCCACACTCAGCACCGGCAGCACCACACGGGAGCCTTTCCCAACGTGGATGAGCCCTGGCAGGGCTCACAGGGCAGGAGCCAGCCCACTCCAACCCTCCACAGCCACAGAACTGTGGATCCTCTGCATGGCACAGCATGGCACAGCTCCTGTCCCACTGCCCAAAGCCCCGGGTGCCCAGGACAGGGATGGCACAGCGGGCACAGTGCTCCTGGAGACACCCCACGCTCCCATCCCATCCCATGGCACTGGAACCGAGGGGAAAACGCCAAGTCACCACATTTCTTCGAGGTAGCACCGAGAAGGAGGGGACAGGGAGGGAAACAGTTTGCTGCCAAATCCCTGCATCTGATTTGCGCAACTTTCAGACAACCTCATCAATTATGGATGGCCCGAAGCAGGCGCGGTGTGCGCTGCGGCCGGCCCGGCCCGAACCCACACTCACACCAACGGGGCCCCTGTCACCATGGCAACCCGCGCTAATTCACGCAAGGATTTCCAAAATCTCGTGTATTAAACCCCACATGAATAGGATATTATCAGATAACAGAGCTAAGTTACAAATCTCGGCGGTGCCGCGCGGGGAGCGCCGCAGGCGTGCGTGGGACCAGAACTCGGAGAGGACGTGGGGACAGTGTGGGGACAGCCCTGCCCGCTGCTCTGCCACTCCATGCACCACCCCAGCCCCACTGCCACGGTCAGAGGTGCTTGAGCACCCCAGGCTGGGAGCATGGCACCCACAGCACACGTGGCACCCGCTGGCACAGGGGAGAGTGGGGTCCGGTGGGGAAATGGCCCCAGACAAGCCAGCACTGGCACTGTGGGTCCAGCAGAGCTGGGGATGGACAGCCCAGCAAGGGAATGGGGTGACATCCACCTCAAGAGCAGGCTCAGCCCCACTGGGTGTCCCTTGTCCCTAACCTGTGACCCTGGCATGGGAGCAGTGCTGGCACCCGTGGCCATCCTGCCTGGTGGGCTCGGCCGTGGGAGATGCAGCAGAGCCCTGGGAAGGACAGGGATGCAGGAGAAGGTGGTGGCACTCAAGCACCTCTGGTTGTTGCCACAGCAACGCCAGCTGTGTGCCCAGGCCAGCAGGGGCTGGAGAGGGGTGTGTGGGGACACTGCTGGGCACAGGCCAGGCGTTGTCCCCATACCCACACACTGCCCCAAGAGGCCACGGCAGCAGCAGTGTCTGGTGGGTTGGGAATGAAGGGGGCTCTGAGCTAGAGGCTCTTCCTGCCCAGTCCCTCAGCAGTGACAGCAACGATGGCACTGGGGACAGGGGGGACACCACGCCAGCCCTGCATGGCATGAGGAAACACATGTTGGCCTCATGTGGCACCGTGGACATGGTGGATGCAACACCAGAGCAGGGACATGGGAAATGCCATGCCAACCCTGCTCAGCACCAGCACATGGAGCCCCACGCTGGCCCTGCTTGGCCAGAAACAGCCCTGCACGACCAGGGACAGCTCACCAGCCCTGCACAGCTCCAGGGGTGCCCACAACTGGGGAGTGCCAGCCCTGCAGAGAGGGACAGTGGGCACAGCAATGGAGGGACCGCGTGCCCAGTGACCCAGAGCCACACGAGCGCTTCCCGTGGTCCCTGTCCGTACCCAGGGACCGTCCGCGGCCGCCCAGCTCGTCCCCGGCACCAGGCCTGAAACCTGCGGCTGCATCAGCACCATGAATTATTCAGTCCCGGGCGGAACGCCTCGACGGAGCAGTTACATCCTACAGCGAGTAGATACTCATGGAGCTACACACACGTACGCCCGGAGCCGCACACGCACAGGCACACGCACGCCCCCGCAGCCTCACACCTGGCCACGCACCCGCGGCGCCGGGCACAGCCAGCCGCAGGGATGCTCCGGGAGATACCCGGGAGCGACATCCAAACACCCCCTCAGCGAGGAACACCAACAGCCCAGCCAAACGCACAGATGCCAGGGTACACACCGCCACGCAAACACCCCACGCACCCAAACACAGCGGCACACGCGCCCGCGGCAGCGCGGACACACGCGGCTGTGCGGGCAGCGAGCCCCGGCGCTCTCCCGCCGGGCCGGCCGCGCTCCCTGCACGCACACGCAGCGCGCCCGGCCGCAAACCCTGCCCAGAGCCCCGCGAGCACCGGGCCCGGCTCCCGGGGCTCCGGAGTTGCTCCGGGGCACGGGGCAAGGGCAGCCCGGCCGGAGCCCGACCCGCCGGGGGTGCCCCGGGAGCGGCGAGGGGAGCGTTCGCAGCGCTCCGCACCCGCGCAGTGCCCGGGGATGCTCCGAGCCGCGCCGGGCAGCGCCCCCCGCCCCTCCCGGGCCGCCGCCGGGGGTCCTCGGCACGTCCACGGTCCCCGCCCGCCCGCTCGGAGCCGCAGCCGGGGAAGGGCCGGGGATGCTCCGGGGCGGGCAGGGCGGCATCGCGGCCGGGCCCGGGAGCGGCGCTGGGATGCGGCCCCGAGGCGCCGCGCCCGCCGCCGGTGCCCGTGCGCGCCCCCCCCCCGTGTGTCCCCCCGCAGCGGCGCCCCCCGCCCGGCCCCGCCGCCGCCGCACTCACTGGCTTTGCCGGGCTTGGGCCTCTGCAGCAGCTTCTGCACGGCCGCGATGTCCTCCGCCTTCACCGCCTGCACCAGCTCCTGGTCCTTGCCCATGGCTGCGCCGCGCCGGGGCTGCCGGCTGCGGGCTCACGGCCCGAGCATCCTCCGCGGCGCGGCGCGGCGAGGGGCGGGGGGCGGCGGGGGGCGGCTCGGCGCGGCTCGGCGCGGCTCGGCTCGGCACGGCGCGGCCCCCCCGCCCAGCCCGCCCGCTCCGGAGGCGGGGGCGGGGGCGGCGGCGGCGGCGGGCGCCCGGGGCGGGGCGCGGCGGGGCGGGGGGGCCGCACCGGGAGCGCGGGGGGCAGCGCGGGAGAGGAGCAAGAGGAGGAGGAGGAGGAGGACGAGCAGCGGGAGGAGGAGGAGGAGGAGGAGAGGGCGGGGGCCTCCCGGTGCTGCGGGCGGAGCGCGGGGATCCCCTCCCCGGTGCCGGGCCCGGGGGACGCCCCGGTGGGCGCCGCCGCGCAGCCGTGCCGGTACCGAGCTGGCGGGGCTCGGCGGCCGGAGGGGACGGGGGCAGCACGGCTGCTCGGGGGCTCTGTGTCCCGAGGGAGGGTCCCGGGGGTCCAGCAGACCCCCTCCCGGGGCACCCCTGCTCCCCAGCCAGGCTCCGGGGCGCCTTCGCCGCTCCCCGTCCCCCCTGGCCATCTCAGCAGCGCCGATATCGGAAACCGGGCAGGAGCAGCATTCCTTATTTCTGTAAATAAAGCGCTCATTACCGCGTCATTTTCCACTTTTGTTGACACAATGGCCGGTGACATTCGTCCCTTTCACTTTTGAGGCTGAAACGACCGAGACATTACGGTTGCGGAGGGTTCCCGGCTGTGCCGAGGGCTGAGGAAGCTGAGGAGCCCGGTAGGAAATGGGGCCAGTGATGGACGAGGCGCTAATGTCCCCGCGGTGCCATCAGAGCAGAGCACCGGCATCATTCGCAGGATATCAGCCCAAATTTCTGCCCTGCCGGACAAGTTCCCAGCTCAAAGCCTCGAGCAGCCCCGGCTCCAGCAATCCGCGCTGGGGCACACGGGGCCAGCCAGAGGGCTGCGGGCCAGCTGGGCACCGGCGCCGGGCATGAGGGTGCGGTCACAGGGCTGCGGGGCACTGGCACCGGGAGCTGCAGCCCCGAGGCACACGGGAAGATGGAGGAGGGACCCCGCTGTCCCCGGTGCCCCCTGCCCGCCCCGGGCTGCCCGAGCCCCCGATCTGGAGCCCGAGGGTCCCTGCACAGCCCCCAGCTCCCCCCCAGGCCCCATCCCCGGGCTGACACCCCCTCGGGCACGGCGGGGTCCGTCTCCTGTCCCCACCCCCACTTTCCAATCCAGGACATTTGGGTTGCCAGCACGGAGCGCCGTCTAATCTGCCCTCTAATCCCGCAGCCGGGCGCCGCACGGGGCCCTGAGCCGCGGCCGGGCCCGGGGCTGGGGGCTGGGGCTGGGGCGGGGGCTCCGCAAGGCTCGGGGGCTTCCCTCGCATCTGCCACCACCTGAAAACAACGGCAGCGCCTCAACAAAGCTCCCTTTGTGCCCCACGGCTCCCTCCTGCTGGGCCCCCAACCCCCGGTCACCCCGCACCGAGCCGGCACCGGGAGCGCTGTGACCGGGGCACACACGGGGCGCCGGGACCGCAGTGGGGCCGGTGGGGCACCAGCCCCGTCCCTCCTCCCCTCCTGAGCCGGGTTTGCGGGAGGAGCTCCAGCCTGGCGTTCCTGCGGCTCCCTCGGGCTCTTGCCAAGTCGGGCTGGTCTTTGCAGAGCACAAGAATGTGCAGTGAAATGTCCCCGTTCCTGCCCTGCGCTCGCCGGGAGAAAGCAGCGCCCGGAACGGGCAGAGCCTGGGGCGCGGGGGGTTTAGGGTGGGCACCGAGGGCAACGGGCACGTGGGAATCTGACTGTGGGAACGGGAGACAGCAGCAGCAGCAGCAGCAGGAGGGCTCGTCCCACGCAGAGATCCCCCAGCACAGCTGCCTTTCCATGGGAAAGCAGCACAGCAGGGCCTCTGCCCGGCCTGGGGAGGCAGGGGGGTCTGAGAGCACACGGGGCCCTGTGCTGGAATTGCAGAGGAGAAGGAGGAGATGAAGACAGAGTTTGGAGGCTGAGGAAGGCACCGCTGTGCTCCCAGCCCTCCCAGCGATCAGGGGACTGAAAGCAGATCCAGCACTGGGCAGCTGGTGGGACCCTGGCAGGGCCCCTGCCCATCCTTCTGTCCCTGCTCCGTCCCGGGTGCCAGCCCTGCCCTGGGACATGCAGCCCGGGTGCCAGCCCTGCCCTGGGACACGCACCACACAGCAGCCACACGCTGGGTCCTCTCCAGGGATGGCACTGCCACCCTCGAGGCCAGCCCGAGGCACTCGGGTGTCCCCACGGGCTCCGTCACGCTCTGCCCTGTGGCTGCCAACCCCTCCGGCTCCATCAGAGCCTGAGCAGGGCCCCGGGGGCTGGCACAGGGTGCAGCCCAGCCCTCCACACCAGCCCGAGCCCCCTCTCCCTGCACGGGGGGCAGAGCTGTGCCCCCTCAGCAAACAGCAGCATCTACGAAAATACTTTATTGTGGAGGGGCTCTGTACAGTGCAGACAGCAGCAACAGCGCTGTCACCAGCAAACGCACACACACAGGATGGTGGCCATCACCAGCAAACACACACACACACAAACACAAACACACACACACACCTTGGTGGCCATCACCAGCAAACACACACACACACACACACACACACACACACACACACACACGATGGTGGCCCCAGAGCCAGGGGGCAGCAGGACCCACAGCTGCAGCCCCTACGTGGCCTTGGGCCGGCCCTTGAGGCGGATGATGGCCCGGTAGTCCCGCACCAGGTCCCGCAGCTGGTCCAGGTAGGGGTTGACGTTCTCCTCCAGCCACTCCTCCACCGTGTCAGGGAAGTAGATCCTGTCCAGCTGGGCACGCAGGTCACGGACAAAGCTCTCCCAGTCCTCGTGGAGCCTGAGGGGGAGAGCAGGGGTGCAGCTCCCTCCTGCCAGGGAGCCCCCCAGCCCCGGGCAGACCCCTCCCAGCCCCGGCAGCACCTACTTCAGCACCTTGCTGCCAAAGCTCTCCATATTGCGGGGGTTCCCAAACTGCCGCTTCCTGTGGTAGGGGCTGAACCAGCCCTTGATGGCGCTGCAGAGGCACGAGGGACTTGGGGACACAGGGGGCACGGGGATGGGGAGCTGCGCCTCAGGCAGGTCCCCTCGCATGGAGATACATGGCCAGAGGCACCAAAGCCTGTTACCTCTCCTCCTCCAGCGCCTTGAGGATGCTCTCCTTCAGGTGGCCATTGACCTGCTCCACCATGTGGTAGATCTCCACACCAGGGAACGCTCCCCGGCCCTCGCTGGGGAAGGGAGGGGAAGGTGAGGGCTCAGCACGTGGAGTGCCCTGGGCTGGGTGAATCCAGCACCCCGGCAGGTCTGGGACCATTTGGGTGACCAAGCCCTGCCTCCCTCCAGTGCATCCCTTGTGATGCAGCTGCCCCCACCACGTGGCACACACCAGGTGCTCTGCTCCAGCTGCACGCTGTCCAAACCCAGCACATCCAGCACCTTCCTCTTTGCCTCTTCTGTGAAGCCCCCTGGGAGGGTGAGGAGGGGGACAGAAGAGCCAGGAACACCTCACCATGAGGCTCACCCTGGCTTCACCACACCCCAAACTGAGTGAGCTGAAGCTCTTCCTCCTCTTCCTCCCACCTCCCCCGTGCCCTGCCCAGCAGGACGGGCTCTGGCAGGCAGTGGGAGCTGGGGGTGAGCCCTGCCATGCTGCCAGGGCTGGGGCTCACCGTTCACCAGGGTCTGCAGGCAGATGGCCAGCGAGGGGATGCTGACGGGCAGCAGCTCACAGAGCACCGAGTAGTGATCGTACCTGCAGGACAGGAACAGGGACAGGGACAGGGACAGCCAGCACCATGCCAGCACGGCTCTGTGGGCACCGGGAGGGCACAGGGGGTCCCAGCTCCCCTCACCTCTGCCAGCCGGTGAGCACGATGCCCTGCAGGCGCAGCGGGGCCAGCCGTGGCACGGCCTGCATCACCTTCAGCCAGCTCAGGTGGTTTTTCAGGTGGTAGCTCAGTGGGGTCCAGGCCTGCGCCGGCCCCGTGGTGCCCTTGAAGGCGCTGGCGAACCACACGGCCTCGAAGCCGCTCTCCACGTACTTGGTGAGGAACTGCACTGCAGGGGGACAGCACCACCAGTGCCACTGTCCCCAGGGGCTGCAGGGGCTCAGGGGGGATCCCCCCATCGCCCCCAGGGCCCTGGCACATCCCCTTACCGATCTGCTCAGCCTCAAAGTCAGGTGCGTAGAACCACAGCACGGGGGAGACGTGCTTGGCTATCCCGGACTCTGCAGGGAGAGGGGACGGTGGTGCAGGCAGCAGGAGGGAGCCTGGGGCTCCTCACACTCCCTGAGAGCCACATTCCCCCAGGGCAGGGCAGGGGGCTCCTGCTGGCACTGGGTGTGATGCCTGCCAGGGTGGGCACAGAGCGGGTGCGGATGGGGAGCCTGGCACAGGTGCCACCCTGTGCCCTGTGCCCTCACCCCGCAGGGCTCCCACGCTGATCTTCCTCAGCATGTCGTCCCACATGAGCACGCGCAGCCCCCAGTACTGAGCCGTCAGGAAGCCCAGAACCTCCTTGATGTGCCTCAGGTACATGGTGCCCACGTCGCCCTTGTGCTGGCTCATCCAGTTCTTGGAGTCCATCCCCTCCCCGAGGTGGAAAACCTGGATTTGGGGGCAGGGAGAGGCTCAGCAGCCCTGGAAGCATCCCCAGTGCCTGGGGAGAGGGCTGGGGTCCCTGCAGAGCCCCTGCCCACCTCGTCTGCCCCGATGTGGATCCAGGAGGAGCGTCGGTGCTTCTCGATCACCTGGGACAGGATGCTCTTGAGCAGGGCCAGCGTGTCGGGCACGTGGGGGTTGAAGCTGTTGGGGAAGCGCTCGACCTCCCGTAGGTGCTGGTACTTCTCGTGCTTGAGGATGAACTGTGGGGAGGAGCCATCAGGGGGTGTCCAGGGGAACCCCTGTGAGCCGGGATGGGGAGCAGGGCTGGCAGCCTCTACCTCCACGTGGCCAAAGGTCTGCACCAGGGGAACCACCTCCAGCTTGTGCTGCTCCGCCAGCTGCTGGATCCGCTCAATGTCCTCCTCGCTGGGAGGGCAGGGACAGGCTCAGTGCCAGGGCAGGGCATGGGGGCACTTCCCCCTCCTCCCCTCCTCTGGCACCCTGGTTACCCCACAAATGTGTGCACTTTACTTGGGGTGCACAAACATTGGCCTGTCAGGGCAGGAGGACCTGCTGGTCTGCCCAGCAGCACAGCCTGGCACTCTGAGCGTGGTTATCATGGGCACGGTGCCAGGTGGGTCACACCCACCAGGACCTGCAGGGCCACAGCCCCACAGCCAGCTGGGCACACCGCCCTGCTCACCTGTAAGCGTACGGGGACCTGAGGATTTCCAGCTCCCCCTTGAAGGGGAACATGTCCTCGTACTCGATGAGGACGCCGTTGGCTCCCAGCTGGGACAGGAGGGGGAACACCTGCAGGGTGGGCAGGGTGGGCTCAGCAGCGGGCATGGCACAGCCCAGGATGGCACATGCCCATCAGTGCATCCCCTCCTCCCTGTCCCTGGGCACCCTCACCTGCTCCAGGTAGGAGACTCTGGGCGCAGCTCCCTTGAGGTCCAGGTGGACCAGCCTCATCTGGGTGGCACTGACATCCCTGGCGACCTGCTGCTTTTGCTTCAGGGTCATTATCTTTGCTGCAGGCACCTCCAGAACCTGCTGGCTCTGGGGGATGACGTCCTGGACGACGTCACCCGTGTCCCCCCAGAACCCACTGTCCTTGCTGACGTGCTTGTGCAGCTCCAGGGTGAGGCTGCAGGGAGTGGGGCAGGGATGGGGGTGTCCGTGCGGTTGTGGGGGCACCAGCACCACGCAAGCCCAGCCCAGGGGGTGCCACAGACCCCCCGGGGCCCTGCTGTCACCTCACCTGTCACGGAAGAGGAACTTGATGCCAGCCAAGGCCACGAGGAGCAGCACGACGAGGCGCAGCAGGTTCAGCCGGTGGCTCCTCTGGAAGGCCATCTCTGGGACCTCTGGGGACACACAGGGGGTCTGGTCTGTGCCCAGAGGGACCCCTGGCACAGGGCAGCGCACCCAGCCCCACATACCGTGCCCTGTTCCCCTGCCTGGGGCAGCACGAGAGCCAGAGAAAGGCGGCATGGGGGCAGCCCCTCTGGCCAGCCCGGTGCCCATCGGGGACGTGCTGGGCAGTGCCCCGTGTCCCTCCTACCTGGTGTGCCCCAGCGTGGGGCCAGCGGCGGCTCCGCCTCCCTCCGCCCGCAGGGTGAGGCCGGTGCCCGAGCAAACAGGGCGGGGGCTGCAGAGCAGGGCCCCACCGGGGATCCCGACCGGTCACCCCTGCCCAGGGCCGGGTCACAGCGCGGCTGGATGGGGCGGCATCACGGGGCGGGCACGGGGCATCCCTGCGGGAAGGGAGGAGGTGATTGGGAGCTGCCCGGGCACATGCCAGCACCGGGGATGGCACTGGGGATGGCACCGGGTAAGGAGGAGATGATTGGGAGCCACCCGGGCACATGCCAGCACCAGGGATGGCACTGGGGATGGCGCCGGGTAGGGAGGAGGTGATTGGAGCCACCCGGGCATTCCCAGCAGCTGCAGCAGGGCCTTGCCAGGCTGGGGACGGCTGCCAGCCCAGGGGGCACCACTGGGCACACGGGAGGGCACAGGGGGCACGCAGGAGGGAGGTCGGTGCCCCCTGGGCACGCAGCGTGGGGAGCCCAGCACCCAGGAAGGCCATAAATATGCCAAGTGCTAATGGCGCTGTCATGGGAACGCAGCGCCTGATCGGAGCGGGGATAAATATTTAGACAGACGCTGTCAGCCCGCCAGGATTCGGTGTTTTTAATGCACGTTATCTTATTTAAATAGGGCAGGTTCCCAGGGCTGGCACTGCCAGGGCGAGGGGTGGGCGCTGGACGGAGGGGGAGTCCCAAGGGGTGTGGGGACAGCCAGGACCGTGTCCCTGTGCCACGGGGACAGCCAGGACCGTGTCCCTGTGCCATGGGGACAGACAGGCAGACAGGGGCCATGGGGACAGCCAGGGACCGTGTCCCTGTGCCATGGGGACAGACAGGCAGACAGGGGCCATGGGGACAACCAGGGGCCGTGCCCCGGCAGCCCCAGCAGTGCAGCCCTGGTGGGGCCGTGCTGCTCCCTGCACACCTCTAGGGCACACTCACACACACGTGTGCACGCTCACACACACGTGTGCACGCTCACGTGCTTCCAGAGCATTCCACGTCCCGCCTAGCCCTCACCAGCCCGTGCTGCCAGCCCGTGCCACCCCCCAGGACCAGCAGAGGGTCCCTGTCCCATCCCGTTCCCTCCCGGGGTGCTGGAGCACAGCTGGAGCAGCCTCTGGGCGCAAGGGACCCTTTCCATAGCCCACCCACACCCCCAAACCCGGCACACCCCACAACGCCCCACACCAAGGACATCCCTTGGGCACTCCTGCCCTCCACGGCACCCTCTGGGCTCTGCTTGGCACCCCTGCGGCCCCAGGCACACGTGCGTCATCCAAGGGCATCCCTGCATCCTCCTGAGCATCCCTGCATCCTCCGTTGCATCTCTGCATCCTCCCGAACATCGCTGCATCCTTCCAAGCATCCCTGCATCGTCCTGAGCATCCCTGCATCCCCCCGAGCATCCCTGCATCCTCCTGAGCATCCCTGCATCCCCCCCGAGCATCCCTGCATCCTCCTGAACATTCCCCCCGAGCATCCCTGCATCCCCCCGAGCATCCCTGCATCCTCCTGAGCATCCCTGCGGCACCGGGCCCCTGCATCCCCCCGCATCCTCCCGGTACCGGTGCCCACCGCGTTGCGGGCATCCCCCGGCCCCGAGTAATCCCCGCCCGCTCCCCCGGCCCTTACCGGCAGGCGCGGGGCGGCCGCGGGCACCCCCGGGAGCGGGCGCGGGCACGGGCACGGCCGCCGCCGCCGCCGCTCTTAAAGGGCCCGGTGCCCGCCGGTGCGGCAAGCGAGGAGGGAAGCACCGGGCGCCGCCGCCGCCGCGCACAGTGGGCACCGTGCCCAGCGCCCCGTGGCAGACGCGCACGGCGGGGAGCACCGACACAGCGCGGAGCCGCCGCCCGCCCTGACCCCGGCGCGAGGGGCGGATCCGCAGTGCCCGGTGCGTGCCCGGTGTCGGTTCCCAGCGCCCGTTCGGGCTGGGTGTGTGTCCGGTGCCCGCCCCCGCCCAGCGATGCCCGGTGTGTGCTCTGTGGCTGGAGCTCGGTGCGTGTCCCGTGTCCCGTGTACTGTGTCCCGTGTCCCGTGCCCCAGGTCCTGTGCCCAGTGTGTGCCCTGTGCGTTTCCCGGGTCCTATACTTGTGTTTCATGTCCCACACTTGGCACCCAGTGTGTGCCCTGTGTCCAGCATGTGTCCCACGTCCCATGTCCTGCATCCCATGCCCCATAACCCATGTCCTTTGTTCCATGCCTCACATCCCATGTCCCACATCCCATGTCCCACATCCCATGTCCCATACCCTATATCCCATATCCTATATCCCATACCCCATATCCCATATCCAATATCCCACACTCCATATCCCATGCTCCATATCCCAATCCCATATCCCATAATGTCCCATACCCCATATCCCATATCCCATAATGTCCCATACCCCATATCCCATATCCCATATCCCATATCCCATATCCCATATCATGTCCCATATCCCATATCCCATAATGTCCCATACCCCATATCCCATATCCCATGCCCTATATCACAATCCGGTATCCCATTACGTCCCATATCCCCAATCCCATACCCAATATCCCATAATGTCCCGTATCCCATGTCTCATATCCCATATCCCATATATGTCCCAACCCCATATCCCGATCCCTGTCCCGTTTCCAGCCCTGCGCCCCCTGGCGGCACGCTGAGCACGCGCTCTCCCCCCGCCGTGCTCCGTGGTCTCGCCCATTGCTTCCCCCACGTCGGGGATATGGTCCGTTCCCACCGTTCCCGCGCATGCGCGCTCCCGCCGGACGCGGCCGGGCCGGCCGGGCGCACGCGCAGAGCCGGGAACCGGGAGCGAACCGGGAGCGGGAGCGGGGCTGGGGGGACACGGGGTGAGGGAGAGCCGCGGGCCGGGCCCACACCCCGCGGGGTGACACAGACCCGCGGGGTGACACAGACCCGCAGGGTGACACAGACCCCGCAGGCTTCAGGGAGTGCCCCGAGCGCGGCGGCTCCGAGAGCGGCGGCACCATGAACGCGGCGCAGGGCACGGTGGGCAGCGACCCGGTCATCCTGGCCACGGCCGGCTACGACCACACGGTGCGGTTCTGGCAGGCGCACAGCGGCATCTGCACCCGCACGGTGCAGCACCAGGACTCCGTATCCTTCCTTCCTGCCCCGCCGCCCCGCGGCTCGGGCCGGCCCCGCCACCGCCGCCGGGCCCGCTCGGGCCCGCTGATGCTGCGTACCGACCTTAACAGCGCCCGCAGCAGGTGAACGCTCTGGAGATCACACCGGACCGGAGCATGATCGCAGCCGCAGGTGAGCCTGAGGTGCTGAGCCTCTGCCCGGTGTGCTGCCGCTGCCGCTGCTGAGCCTCTGCCCGGTGCCCGCAGGGTACCAGCACATCCGCATGTACGACCTCAACTCCAACAACCCCAACCCCGTGATCAACTACGACGGCGTGAGCAAGAACATCACCTCGGTGGGGTTCCACGAGGACGGGCGCTGGATGTACACGGGCGGGGAGGACTGCATGGCCCGCATCTGGGACCTCAGGTGGGCACCGGGGCTGCCCCGGCCTGCAGGGCCGAGCTCGCAGCCCTGAGCATCCCTCAGTCACTGTCACAGGTGCCACAAGCCCTGAGCATCCCTCCCTCACTGTCACAGGTGCCACAACCCCTAAGCACCCCTCCCTCTCTGTCACAGGTCCCGGAACCTGCAGTGCCAGCGCATTTTCCAGGTGAATGCTCCCATCAACTGTGTCTGCCTGCACCCCAACCAGGTGAGGAAGCTGCCTCCTCTGGGGTTCCCAGCTCAGAATCCTGAGGAACAGCTTAATGCCCATCCCATTCCCCCCCTGCCATGGCAGGGACACCTTCCACTGCCCCAGGCTGCTCCAAGCCCCATCCAGCCTGGCTTTGGGCACTGCCAGGGATGCAGGGGCACCCTGTTCCTGTGGCTCCTGTCTGAGGGGCTGCAGAGATGTACCCCAGCAGAAGTTGGGGTACCACAGAAATGGCCTGGGGGCTTCACATGGTGTGTTTGTGCTGATGACCTGGTGGCTGTTGCAAAGGGACAGCACAGGGGCTGCACTGAGCTCATCCCATGGCAGCAAACACGCTCTTGGAGCAGCCTCTGGCCCCCAGCATCCCTGGGGATGGCATGGGAGCAAAGCTGGCAGAGTGGGGGCAGCTGGGGAGCCTGAGGATGACAACAGTGCCAAGGAAGAGCATCCTGGGGCCTTTGCGTGGGGTTTGGTTGAAGTTCCCCAGTGGGTTCAGCAGCTGTTGCTGAGCAGAGGGAGAGTGGGGGCACTTGAAGAGGCTGAAGGGAGCAGGAGCAGGGAAATCAATAGGGATCAATCAGTGCTAATGGCTGGGCTGGGCTTGCAGGGCTGTGGTTTCGCCTGCAGACAGGGCCGTGCAAACCTCTGTAAAGTCCTGAGTAATGGAAATGTTCCCTTGCAGTTCATTTTGCAAACCAGGAATATCAGGCTAAATTTGAGATCAGTTATTTGGCCCAGACTATCCAAATCATGTAGGATATCCACTGTCCTGTAGTGTCAGTGGTGTGAGAGTGTGTTATGTTAAATGAATATTGCTGAACATAGGCCTTAGATGTGAAATAGTCCCTGACCACAGTGCTGCTGAGGTGTAGAGTGCTGGTTTGTGAGCAGAAGGTGGTTAATTAGACCAAAGGTGGCAGCATTTGTTTGGGCAGCTCAGTGGCTCTGCAGTTCCCTCTGCAGAGATGCTGATCCAATTATTCAGGGATTCCTCACGGCCTGAGTAAAGCCATGAAAACTTTGGACTCAGCATTTACACCTGCTGAGAGGGGGTGAGGAGCCCAGAAGAGCCTTTTGTGCAGCCAGATAAATGCATTGATGGTGTTTGTCTCCTCAGAAGCAGCCTGTGCTCCCAGGGACAGGATTAGCTGTGCCTGATGACCTGATCTCCTCTAGGGATCCTGCTAAAATTATGGACAGCGCAGGGCTGTCGATAAGGGCCTGGTTGGAGTGGAGACACACCAGCATTGTCTTCTGCTCTGAGCACGGGATCAGAGCCAGGACTCCTGCCCTTGGCTCTTGTCCTTCCCCTGAGAAGGGGAGAGACACAGAAAAACCCACTTCAGGTTGTGTTTTCTGCTATCTGCACCCTTGAGTGCTTCAGTTGTTCAGCGGCCAACCTGCCCTTAATGCTGCCTCTCAGACGTGCTGAAAACCACTTGGCTGCTGTGGCTGTCGTTTGGAGCCATGGCTGTGCCACAAACCTGGAACTGGGACAGCTCTGCTTGCTCTGGGGTTTGGGAAATCAGCAAACCCTTCTGGGGAGGGAAACTGCTTTTTGCAGAGTGTCACAGGAGGGACAGGCTGTGGGACAGCCCTGAGCTAGGGAGAGAGGAGGCAGGACAGGATGGTGCTGCTTAACCCCAGAGCAGGGCTGCAGTGGGGCTGCAGGGGCACAGCATGGGTGCCAGCTGCAGGGGCACAGCGTGGGTGCCAGCTCCAGGGGCACAGTGTTGGTGCCAGCTGCAGGCTGCAGCTCACAGTGCCCACAGAGCCGTGTGCCCTGCAGGCAGAGCTGATCGTGGGTGACCAGAGCGGGGCCATCCACATCTGGGACCTGAAGACTGACCACAACGAGCAGCTGATCCCCGAGCCCGAGGTGTCGGTGAACTCGGTGCACATCGACCCCGACGCCAGTTACATGGCAGCCGTCAGCAGCTCGGTGAGCCCTGCTGGGGTGGCAGCTGGGCTGGGTGGGCATCCCCCAGCCCGGGCACAGCCTGGGCACAGGTCCCTCTGTGCCTCTGCTGCAGGGACACTGCTACGTGTGGAACCTGACGGGCGGCATCGGCGAGGAGGTGACACAGCTCATCCCCAAGACCAAGATCCCGGCTCACAACCGCTACGCCCTGCAGTGCAAGTTCAGCCCCGACTCCACGTGAGTGTGGAGCCCTCAGTGCCCTCCCAGGGCAGTCAGGGGCCAGCTGTGCCTCCAGCTGTGCCTCCAGCCCTGCCTCCAGCCCTGCCCCCAGCTGTGCCCCCAGCCGTGGCTGCTGCTGGCTGCACACTGCAGGTTCACAGGGAGGAGTGGGACACAAGGCAGGGCATGTGGCACCGCAGCATTGCTGTCTGGGGTGTGCTCCCTGAGCTCAGCCAGGTTTGCAGCCATGGGCTGTTCTCCAGCTGGGATCCAGCTGCTGCAGTGTGAGCTCCTTCACGGAGTCTGTTCAGCTGGAATCTGCTCCATCTGACAGTGCAGGTGTAAGGAGATCTGATTGCACTGGGGACAGGTCTCCAGGCTGTCACTGGCCCTGGCCCAGGTCTGTGTAACCAGAGGCCCACAGGGGGACAGTGACTGATGAGATTGCCCTCAGATGTCTCCTTCTTGCAGGCTCTTGGCCACCTGTTCTGCAGATCAGACGTGCAAGATCTGGAGGACTTCAAACTTCGCTCTGATGACAGAGCTGAGCATTAAGAGCAACAACCCCGGGGAGACGTCGCGGGGCTGGATGTGGGACTGCGCCTTCTCCGGGGACTCCCAGTACATTGTCACAGGTCAGGCTGCACCTGGGCTGGGCCAGGCCTGAGCAGTGACCCTGGCTGGGACACGGCAGAGCCTGGGGCACTGGGGCTGTGAGGGGAGCAGCCACTGCTGGCTGGAGCATTCTGTGCTGCTGCTCTGGGGCAGCTGTTGGAACTGGAGAGATCTCCAGTGTGCTGTTCATCTCACAGCCTGTTAGTCCCTTGAGCACACCTGTGGTGATTTCCACACTCAGTGCTCTCCAAAAGAGCTAAACCCCACATGCAGAGAAGTGCACTGAGCTGCTCTGCCTTGCTGGTCATCACCAGCCCTAAGGATGGCTGCATGAAGCAAGAGCAAAGTATTTCTTAGAATAATAGTAAAAGAGAAACTTGAAAGGTTATATATATGTATATATCCCACTCTTTCCACTCTGTGTTCCAGCCTCGTCTGATAACCTGGCCAGACTGTGGTGTGTGGAGACAGGGGAGATCAAGAGGGAGTACAGTGGCCACCAGAAAGCCGTGGTCTGCCTGGCCTTCAATGACAGCGTCCTGGGATAACGTGTGGCAAGGACAGCACCTCTGCTTGTTTCCCCTTGCCTTGCCTTGCCTCTCCAGAGCCTGGGACACGCTCTGTACCCATCCCCTCCTGTGTGGAGAGGGCTGGGGCTCTGACAGGGGCAGCTGCAGCTGCCTGGGCTGAGAGCAGCCTTCAGCTCCAGGCTGGACATTGCTGACACGTGTGTGGCCCTGAGGGAGGCAGGGTCCCACTGCAGGGACACGGGTCCAGCTGCAGGAATCCCTGGGGCACTGGCTGCTGACAGCTCTGGATGTTCCTGTACCCCAGAGTGGGAACAAAATAAACCTCAGCCTTTGCCAGTGGTGGGAGAGGCTGAGCAAAGAGAAGCAGCTCTTGTCTTGGTTTGCAATCCCTTTATTCAAAGTGTTTCACAGAGTGCCTTGGAGAGCTGCTCTCCTAAAGCCAACCACCCCCAGATGTAACAACAACCACCTTGTGCTGAGCAGAGCCTGGAGCCCCAAAACTCCAGCTGCTTCCTGGGATTCCTCTGGGCCTGGCTCTCCTAATTCCTGTGAATGAGGCACAGGAGCAGAGCTGCAGTGTCTGTGCTGACAGTGCTGAGCAGAGGCCTCCTGCTTCTCTAAACTCTCCTGATGCTGTTTCTCTAAACTCTCCTGATGCTGTTTCTCTAAACTCTGCTGACCTGCAGCACAGAATCAGCAGGAAGCTCTGGGGATGCTGTGGGTGTTCCTTTCCTCGTGGAGGTCAGAGGCTGTTGAGGAATCCAGTCCAAGTGTGAGGGCACAGAGGGGCTGTGGCTGCAGCACTCACTCGGGCAGGTAATAGAAGCAGATGGAGACACAGATGTTGCTGGGGAAGCAGATGTCAATGCACAGGTAGATGAGGCGCTGCCTCCCCGGCCCTGCCAAGGAGCAAGGACAGCAGTGAGAGCAGTGCTGTGGTCCCCAGGGATGCTTTGGTCCTGCTGAGTCCCCGGGGAGCTGAGCAAAGGGAGAGCCTCAGGGAATGACCTTTCTCATTCAAGCTGGAGTCAGATGGAGCAGGCTGACAGCTCAGCAGACTGCTTTGGCTGAGGATGAAGGTGGCAGGGATTAAGCAGTGATGTCTCAGGGACAGCTCTGGGTGCTGGCTGTGCTGTGCTGTGCTGCTGGGGCAGCTCTGAGCCCATCCCAGTGCCCCGGCTCAGGACAGGGGTGGGTACGAGCCAGCACTCAGGGTGGCGGACAATGGTCTGATTTTGCACTAGAGGTCACCCATCCCTGTCCCTGTCCTGGCAGCCTGTCCTGGGGTGCATCAGCTGCTGTGCAGCACAGGCTGATCCTCTTAGAGGTGCTGGCAAAGCTGCAGCCTGCCCTGCCAGGGGAGTGCCCCACTTACCGTGGGCTCTGCGCACCCAGAGGATGGAGGAGTGCTCACACAGGCTCTGCACAGCCTCCCCCAGCGCCCTGGGCTCCAGCTGCTGCCCGGCCACAACGCCCAGGAACTCCCTGTAGAACTTGGTCTGGTTGTTGGGCTGGAGCAGCTGCTCGGCCTGAAAGAAACGGCGCCGTTGGTTCCTGCAAGGCACGCACTGTGTGTGTCCCCAGAGCCCTGCCCAGCTCACAGGGCACCCAGCAGTGCTCTGTGCCCCAGCAGGTGTCTCCTGCCAGCTGCCCTGTCCAGCTCCCAGCTCTCATTGCCTGTCTGTGGGCTGCTGGCAACCCCAGCACTCCCAAGTTTTATTTCCATTTAGGAGCCTCAGGGCTGGGCAGGTGCTTTCCTCTCCCTGCATCCCTTTTGGGAGCCTGTGTTCCTACACTTCTCTGGGAGTAAGGACCAAGGAGCCCCCAGGAGGAAAATGGAAATGGATAGCAGATGGCAGGGGCACAAAACCATGGGGCTTTCTGTCTCCTGGCAATGGAATCTGCCCCTGCCCAGGCATCCACTGACACTTTGTTCTGAGGGTCCTTGTGCATGATTGCCTCCAACCTTGTCCTTCCCTGGCAGTTGGTAACAAACCCCTTTTGTTTTTCCTCCCCCAGATTTTTGAGCAGGTAACAGAACCCGGTGGGAGCAGGTCCTGCAGGAGCCCTGCCATTCACCTCCATGGGACACATCCCCTGCCCCAGGCTGCTTCCCACAGCAACCAGGGCATGGATAAAGGCAGGAGCTGGGAGCCCAGCCTGGGGCACAGCTCTGCTCCTGTGAGCAATGAATGCCCCACAACAGGGGCTGGGAGAGCCCTGCCCTGGCTCCCTGGGGCAAATCCCCACAAGGAGAGCACTCAGTGACCCAGTGCAAAGCCCAATCCACCCCCCAGCTGTCCCGGGAGTGCTGCAGCAGCTGCTCACGCTGTGCTCGGAGGTGTTGAGAGCCATCTGCAGGTCCCAGGGCTCCATCCTCCTCAGGTAGCAGGCTCGCTGCTCCAGCGGCTTGTAGCACACGTAGCCCTGTCAGATGGACAGATGTGGGCAGATGTGCCCTTGGAGCAGGCAGCACACGCCCACCCTGGCCCAGGAGAGCCCTGAAGAGCCCATTCCCTTTGCTCTGCTCTGAATTGATTATTAAAGGTGCAGAGGGAGGCAGGGCTGCCCCAGCACTCACGTTCCTGCTGTCGTACAGCACCACGGCGCTCAGGTTGCTCCGGGAGGTGATGTAGTAGGTGACAGTGCTCCTGGCCTTGTCCACCACGGCTGTCTGGTTCCTCAGCGGGTCCTGCTGGCCCTGCAGGGTCACTCGGAGGAGCTGGGAGCCAGCCTGGGCACGAGGAGAGGGAGGGCAGCACCCACCAGCAGCTGCTCTGTGTGTGTGTGCAGCATCTCCCACCCACAGCCCCTGCTGGCCCCGTGCTCCCCCTGCTCCTGGCTGGCTCAGCAGTGGGGAGGAGCAGGCTCTGACCCAGGGGAAGGGTGATCCAGCTGGTGACTCCATCCTCACCCCCAGTGCCCCTTGTGCCAAGGGCAGCAGGGGCTGGAGGAAAGGGCCAGGACTCCCTGCCCCTCCTGCACCTCCCTGCTCTGGCCAGGGACTGACCCAGCCAGACTCAGCCCACCCATCCCTCCTGGAGCTGCTTCCCACACAGCCCAGCTGCCTGCCCAGATCAGCATCCCTTACCTGGGCAGAGCTGGGGGAGAAGCTGAGAACCCCCACGACACTGACACCAACAACTGCAAAAAACAGCAAGGCAACGGACAAGATGATCCAGAAGGTCCTGGAGGGAGCTGGGAGGTGTGCTGGGGCCCTCCTGTCCTGGGAGCCAGGCAAAAGAAGGAGGAACAGGAGTTAAAATTGACTCTTCTGCCAATTCTTCTGCATCAAACAAGTTTCCGGCTCATGACACAAACCCTAGTGCACTCTGGTTGCAGTGCAGAGCTGCCAAACCATTGCAGCACCTGGAGTAACCCCACAGTGCTGGAATTCAGATCCAGCATCCTGGTACCCAGCACTGGCACCGCCAGCAAAGCTGCAAAGCCCCAGGGCAGGGCTGGAGCAGCAGCTTTCCAGACACAGGGAACAACAAATTAAATTATTGTGGTTTACAGCAGAAATCCCCAGCGGGACAGTCAGCATTGGAATCAGACCCTGTGTGGAGTGATCCTGCTTCTGTCCCCTCCCTGTGCTGGGCTCTGCTGGATTTTCTTGCTAAATTATTCTCCATGAGACCAAGGAAAAGAGCTTGGCAGCGCTGTGACATTTCTATTGGCTCTATTAATTTACTCTAATTCTTATATTGAAGCAATTAAATGTAACTTCATGGCACATAACGGGATTTTTACAAAGCAGAAAATGTGCTTTCAATAATCTCAAACACAGCCCACATTTAAAAAATAACCTGTTTCTCAATCCTCTGAAGGACAGAGACATTCAATCCATGCCCAGGATTACATGTGCTCCAGCTGCATGAGGATGGGCTCACCCAGCCTGGGGACAGTTATGGATCTTTATTGGAAACAGAGAACTCCCAGGCTATTCACTGAGAAAAGCAGTGAGGTAAAAACTGCACCTATGTGAAATCCTATCAATTCCAGCAGAGCAGAGCCCCAGCCCTGCAGTGCCTGGCAGATTTTCAATAACCAATGGAATATGGAATTCCCTCTGGTGGGAAAGGTGCAGATAAAAGAACTCCAGCAGCTCCCAGCCCTCAGCAGGGCAGAGCTCACCCCCATCCCGAGCAGCCTGGCCGTGGCTCCTCTGCCCTGGAACCTGAGCAGGTAAACCCGGGCACCCCCAAGGCACCTCAGCCCCGGTGACAGCAGCTCCTGGCAGGAGCTGGGCTGGGGATCAACAGAACCCTCCCAGGATCCATGGGAATGGCAGGAGCTCTGCCCCTTGGATGGGATCAGGCAAGCATTGAGCACTGCAGGGGCAGGGAATACTCAGGAATACTCAGGAATACTCACTGCAGGGGCAGGGAATACTCAGGAATACTCACTGCAGGGGCAGGGAATGCTCAGCAATACTCAGGAATACTCACTGCAGGACAGGGAAAGCTCAGGAATACTTGGGAATACTCACTGCAGGACAGGGAAAGCTCAGGAATACTCAGGAATACTCACTGCAGGACAGGGAATGCTCAGCAATACTCACTGCAGGAGCAGCAGGGCCGGCACCGTCCCCTCCTTCCATCCTCCCTTCAGACAAGGACCCGGCTGCTGTGGCTCTGCCTGCTGCCCACGCTCAGGCTGGGCATGGTCCCGGCTCCGGGCACACCGGGGGAACCTGGCCGTGTGTCCGGGGGCCATAAATACCTGAGCCCATAAATACCTGTCCCTGGCAGCCCGGGGGCTCTGTGGGACCCGAAACCTGAGTGGGGAGCGGGAGCTGAGCGCTGCTGTCAGTGCCGGGCGCGGCTCTTCCTGCCCAGGTGGGAGCCACAATGGGGGCCTTTGTGTGCCCCGTGGCTGGCACGGCCCTGCACGGCCCAGCTGAGGCTCCTGGAGAGATCAAATGGCCAGAGGACAGTGGCAGCCTGCCCGTGTGGCAGTGGCAATTGCCACATGTCAACAGGAGCTCCTGGGCTGGAGCCAGGTGCTGATCCTGCTGTCCCTGCAGGGCTGCACAGACACACGGACACACCTGTGCCACCCTGCAGGGAAAGGGAAAAGGGCTGTGCCACCAAGTCACTGCCACAGCCTGCGCTGCTCTCACACTGTCACCTGTGTCCTGAGAACCTCCCTGTGGGAGCAGCATTCCCTGAGCACCCTGATCTGAGCAGTCCAGGAGCCCCCAGGACGTTCCAGACCCGCCAGCCAGACACAACCAAGGTGTGGAGGCAAGGAAAAGCCAAGAATTCCTTCATGTGATGTCTACCCAGGGAAAATGCACAGGCAAATGTGCATTTTCCTGTCATGCACAGCCCAGGGCTGAACAAACTGGGTGAAGGGAGCCCACAGGAAAGGAGAAAAGGGACTTTGGCCAAGGGCATGGGCAGGGCAAAGGGGAATGGCAGAGGGTGAGATGAGGTGTTGGAAAGAAACTCTTCCCTGTGAGGGTGGGTGGGCAGGCGCTGGCACAGGTGCCCAGAGCAGCTGTGGCTGCCATGGATCCCTGGCAGTGCCCAGGCCAGGCTGGAGCACCTGGCACAGTGAAGGTGTCCCTGCCATGGCAGGGGTGGCACTGGGTGGGCTTTGAGGTCCCTTCCACCCCAAACCATCCCTGACCCCCAGCATTCCCAATGCTCAGGACACCAGAACACACGGTGAGACAACGCTGGGGAGAGCAGGTTTGAGAGTTTAATGGGAATTCAAGTAGAGGATTAGGAACAGTTTGGAAGCCAGAACAGAGATTTGAAGCACGACTGACAGCACCAGCAGCACATCCCAGCACCCCTGAGCCCAGGCAGGGACAGAGCTGCCTGAGGGATGCTGGGCTCTCTCCTGGCCTTTTCCTGACACAAAAAGCACCAGAAACAGAGACTGAATCCAAACCCACACTGTTACATCAGACACGACCTGCAGTGAGTCCACAATGTCCATCTCCACGTTACCCAGACCAGGGGTAAGTTCTGCCTCCGGGACTTTGCAGGAGAGATTTTCCACACTTCCTTCCACAACTCCACATAACAAACAACAGCCTTGCAGAGGTTCAGCCAGTGCTCTGGGAACACTGAGAGCCTCTGCACTGCAAGGTTATTGCTGTGCAAAGAAGGTGACAAGTTACCAGGCAGGAAATCAGCACTGCCCGAGCTCCTCAGCTGGACAGGAAGGAAAACCAGTGCTTAAATTGAACTGTAGGTACTGGAATCTATGCAATAAAAGCGAGTTATTTGCATATATAATTTTCAATTATTTCTGTAATGCAAAAGCTTTCACTGTGGGATTCAGGCAGCACAAAAACCACCCTGTGGTGAGCCCCTCATTGCCCAATCCCACCTGGAGATCAAAGAGAATCATCCCTGAGCAAGCCAGCACTCCTCACCACCCAGCGTGCACACACCAAAGATCTGAACCTCAGGGATGGAAGGAAGCACGAGCTGCTGTCACACACACCCGGGGCCACAGGGCTCCCTGGGGACAGCTGTCCTGGGCACTGCACCCATCCACGGACTGAGCAGGAACTGGGATTGTGCACTAAAGCCAAGGCAAGCGGCTCAGTGATGCTGAGGGAAGTGCAGGAGCTCGGCACACATTGATCCTGGGATTTCTGGGAAGCAGCAGGAATGAGGGACAGTCCTGTGTGGCTGCAGACTCTCTGCATTACCAAATACAACCGTTCAGGGGAATTAAATCAGTGCTAAGTACATTCCTCTCATCCTCCCTCCTGGGAAACAAGATATATTATCATAGACTCTATTTATAATTTAAATATATTCTAACTTTATGCTCAGGGAGTGGCAGTGTGTACAAGTGCTTTACACACTCTCGACCTTGGACAGACACTGTGCAGCAGACAAGGTCTGGAATTGTGTGGGATCATCCCAATCTGCATCACAAGTGCAATGTGCAGTGAAATGAAAGAGATGAATTTGTGTGACCTGACGTGGGGCTGTGCCCCTCAACAGGGGCCCAGCTGGGAAAAAGAGTCACCCCAAGGGCACACTCCAGCTCCACCAGTGCTTCCAAGCACAACCAGAGTTACTGCACATCCCAAGAGTCGTTTCCCTGAACAGACCGGGCTGAGCCACGGCCCAGCCTGGCCAGGACATGATCCTTCCCCTCAGATCACCCAGCTCCAGCCCAGCCCAGAGGAGCTGTGCCATGGATCCAGCACTGGATCGATGCATGATAACCAAACCCAGCCCCAAGCCCAGCCCCTGTAACGCCCCCTTTGTTCAAAGTGCATTTCAGACGGAGATGTAAACAGAATCATACCGAGAGGACAGAGAGGAGACAAGCGAAGGGTTCTACCCTGGGGAGTACCTAGTGAGTGCGTGGGTTACTGCCAGGGGCTGCTGCAGGGCTGCCCCGAGCCCCTCACTGCCCCAGGGCCGGCAGCAGGTCGGCGATGCTGTCCACGTAGAAATCGGGGACCAGGCTGTGCCTGGCGGGACAGCCGCTGTCCTGGTGGCCCCGCACCTCGTCCAGGGCCGTCACCCCGGTCAGCGTGAGCAGCGTGGTCAGCCCGCAGCTGTTGCCCATCAGGATGTCCGTGTCCAGCCTGTCCCCCACCATGATGGTGCGAGCGGGGTCCACCGGGAACTCCTGCGCCACGCAGTCGAACATGAAGCGGTTGGGCTTGCCCACGATGAACGCCTCGCGCTGCGCTGCCGTCTCCACGGCCTTCACCAGGCATCCCGTCCCTGCGGAACGGACAGAGGGGTTAGGGACAGACAGAGGGCATCTCCATGGCCTTCACCAGGCATCATGTCCTTGGGGAACAGACAGAGAGGGGTTAGAGACAGACAGAGGGGTTAGGGACAGACAGAAGGCATCTCCATGGCCTTCACCAGCCATCCTGTCCCTGGGGAAACACAGAGAGGGATTAGGGACAAGAGTCTCCACAGCCTTCACCAGGCATTCCATGGCTGTAGGATCATTCAGAGGGATTAGAGACAGAAGGCTCTCAGCGCCCACACGAGTCAGGACAAATCCGCTCAGGTCACTGGGAATGGACACCTCAGCTTTACAGGCAGAGGGACGGGTGGGTCCCAGGAGAGGTAGTGCTTAAAGCCTGCCAGGAGGTGGGAATTCCGTCCCGCAGCGCTGAAAGGGAACTGCTATTCTCAAGTAAAGGATCAATAAGGATTCCCTCTCTTTCCTCCGGGGTGCTGTGGAGGAAAGGCTCCGGGACACCGAGGCTGCCTCAAAGAATCCCAGGATAGCTGGAGGGGACCTCTGGAGACCATCCAGTCCAACCCCCGTACCAGGCAGGGCCACCTGGATTAGGTGACACAGGAATGTGCCAAGGCGAGTCTGGAACATCTCCAGAGACAGAGACTCCGTGACCTCCCAGGGCAGCTGCTCCAGGGCACTGCCACTCCCCAGGGAAAAGGTCCTTCCTGAGGCTGAGCAGGAACTTTTGCGTTTTATCACCACGACACCGAGGCACGGAGAGCGCCCCTCCCCGGGCCCACCCGCTCCGCCCCCCGGCCCCGCGCACCGGGGATGCCGGCGCCGCCCTCGAGCGGCAGCCGGTGGTCGCGGTTGGTGCCGACCAGGAGGCACTCGGGGCCGCCGCGCAGGAGGTACCGCAGCGCCTGGCACAGCTTGGCGTAGCTGAAGTGCTCGTCGAAGCCCACGAGCACGGCGCGCACGGCGGGCTCCAGCGGCGCCTGCACCCAGTCGGCGGGCGCGGGCCCGGGCAGGGCGGCGGGCCCGGTGCCCACGTGCGGGATGCCCACGGCCTCCAGCTCGGCGGCCAGCGCGGCGCTGCCCAGCACGTAGGCGGCGGCGCCGGGCGGCAGCGCCTGCCGCAGGTAGCGGGCGGCGCAGAAGGCCGAGCTGAAGATGTGCCGGGGCTCGGCGGGCGGGAAGCCCAGGCGCCGCAGCTTCTCGGTGTAGGCCGCGCGCGTCCGCCCGCTGTTGTTGGTCACGTAGCACAGCCGCTTGCCCGCCGCCGCCAGTCGCTCCAGCGCCGCCGCCGCGCCGCTCACGGCCGCCTCGCCCCGCCACAGGACGCCGTCGCAGTCGAAGAGCAGCGTGTCGGCATTGGCGAGCGCAGCCCGCGCCGCCTCGCCCTCCAGCCGCCGGCAGCGCCGCGGGCCGCCCGCCGCCATCCCGTCCGCCATGGCCGCGCCGCCGCGCCCGAGAGCCCCGCGCACCGCATTGGCCGCGCCGCGCCCCGCGCCCGCCGCCCGCGCCTCCCCATTGGCCGCGCCCCGCACGGACTGCGTCCCCATTGGGCGGCGCTGCCGGCGGCCACGCCCTCCCCGCCGGGAGCCGGCGCCCGGTGTCCCCCCCGTCCTCCGGCGAGTCGCCGCCGATGGCTCCTGGCGCGCCTCCCTCTCATTGGCCGCCCGGCCCGAGGGCCCGCCCCCAGCGCGCTGCTATTGGCCAGGGCGCCCCGGCGCTCGTTCGGTAACGCGTTAGGCAACTCCGCGGTAACTCCTCGGGAACTGCCCGGGCTCCGCTCCGCCGGGGCTCGGGGCCCGGCGGTCACCGGGAGCAGCGGAGGGACCGTGCTCCGACACCGCCCGCCGGCACCCGGAACCTCCGCGCGGCGGGCGCGTTCCCCGCCGAGCCCCGTCCCGTTGTTATGACGACACGGCCGTAAAGCCGCCATCTTGCGGCGCGTTGCGACACGGGGGCCGCGATGGCAACGGGCGCGGGGCCGGCGGCGCTTACGGCAGAAGCGGCCGGGCCGGGCCGGGGCGCGGCCGCCGCGGGCTCCGGGTCCCCCGCGCCCCCCGCCGCCCTCATCGGCCTCCAGCCGCCCTTCGGCGAGCAAGGTACCGCCCTCAAGGCGCCCCGGCCGGCGCTGCCAGGCCTGGGGGCGGCGCGGCCCGCTGGCTGAGGGGGCCGGCCCGGTGCCGCCATCGGGGCGGGAGGCGGATGGGTCTCGGTGTGCCTCGGCCGGGATCGCCCCGCTCCCCTCCCGCATCCCCCGGGCGGAGCGGCGGGGCCGGGTGTATCCCTGCGCCGGGAGGGGCTGGGGAGCTGCTGGGACGGGATCCCGGGGCAGGGAGCGGGGATGCACCGAGCGCCCGGTGCCTCGGGCCTGTCCCGAGTCCCGTGTCCCGCCCCGCTGACGGCGCTTTCCCCGCAGACGAGGATGACGTGCACAAGTGCGGGCGCTGCCAGTCGGAGTTCAGCTCCCTGCAGGAGTTCGTGCAGCACAAGCTGCAGAAGGGCTGCCAGCGCCCTCCCGACCCGCTCGCCGGGCTCCTCGGCCACGAAGGACAAAAGGTGACCGCGGCCTCTTCCAGCCGGGGCTGGAAATGATTGGGATGCTACGGTCTGCTGGGTTGGAGGGGAGGGAGCAGCGTGCTCAGGCAAGCAGGACCCGCCTGCTGAAAGGTGCTCTGTGCCAGCAGGTGGTTCCTGCTGTCGAGGAGTCCATCACGGTTGCTCACATTGTTGTTGAAGCATCTTCTATAGCAGAGGAGATCAGCGACGCCTCGGCCATCGTAGGTGAGCTCTGGGGTGCCTTGGTGTGCCCGGGGGGGGTCTGGTAGCTGTTCCCTCATCTGTGACCTCTTCTGATGGCTTTGGGTTGTGGTTGGGTGGGCGACACCTCTGTGGCACTGGGATTTGGAGCTGTTCCTGCAGAGCTCTGGGGGGCAGCCCTGGGCCAGCTCTGCAATCCTCCCCCATCAGGGCCATGGAACAGTCATGGGATGGGCTGGGTTGGGTGGAACCTTAAAGCCCACCCAGTGCCACGCCTGCCATGGCAGGGACACCTTCTACCATCCCAGGGTGCTCCCAGCCCTGTCCAGCCTGGCCTTGGGCACTGCCAGGGATCCAGGGGCAGCCACAGCTGCTCTGGGCACTTGTGTCAGGGCTGCCCACCCTCACAGGGAACAATTCCTTTGCAATATCTATTCTAAACCTACCCTCCTTCAGCCTAATTAATACAACTAATAAATACAAATTAGATGTTAATCTCTGTTCCAGAAGTGCCCCTTTTATGCTGCCTTTATGAGAAGGTTGCAAAGACTCGAGTGGCAGGTTTAAAATATCTTTTCTCCTTCTTCCTGCATGGCATGCTGAGACAGTAGATGATGGTTTGTTGTCCTGTAAAGAAGCCAACTGTGTCCCCACCTTTTCCCAGGCAGTGGGCACATCAAAGAGGTCATTGTAGCAGGAGACCATGTGTTTGAGAACCCGAATGGCCACGTGGATGGGGAGGTCAGTGAGGAGCAGGACGTTTCCAGCGAGCTGACCAAGGTCAAGCTGCAGGTGAACAAGGAGGGGCGATATGTGTGTGAGCTGTGCCAGAAGACATTTAAAACTGTGAGTATCCCCTCTGCTGTTGTGGGCTAGGGAGCCTTTTAGGCTGGCTGTGAACCTTATAAGAGCTCCCAAGACTCAGTAGCAGCATGCTTTATTGCCTGCCACACTTTCCAGAGGGAAGTTCTGCCTTCACAAGGAGCCTTGTTGTTCTTTACAGCTAAAATGTAAAGTCTTTAAACGATTTGGAAATTCTTTCCCTAGGCCAGCATCCTCAAAGCTCACATGATCACCCACAGCAGCAAGAAGGACTATGAGTGTAAACTCTGTGGGACTTCCTTTAGGACAAAGGGGTCTCTGATCCGACACCATCGGCGGCACACGGGTAAGGGTCCTCCCAAATAAGAGCTCCTTGTCACTGGAGCTGTCTGTGGCTATCCTTTTGCCTTCCAGTGGAATTCCTTGCTGCCTCCCATGTTTTGCTGAGACCATTGAGCTCCCCAGCATTTGGGGTGCTGGGAGGCAGTGGAAGGTTCTGGGATAGGCACAGTCGTGTGCTGTAGAAAGCTGAACATGTTCTTCAGCCTGTCACACAGAGCTGATCCACACAATGCTGGCTTTAACATGGTTCTGTTGATTCTTGTCATTTCCAGATGAAAGACCTTACAAATGCAAGAAATGTGGGAAAAGCTTCCGGGAATCGGGAGCTTTGACTCGGCACCTTAAATCTCTGACACCTTGCACTGAAAAAATCCGCTTCAACATGACCAAAGAAATAGTTGTCAACAAAGATGATCTGCCACCAGGTCAGTGGTGCTGCCAGGACCTGCCTCCTGTCTGGTAAAGCCAAACCCTCCCAGCACTTGGAATAGAAATTCCTTCTGGCACAGGTGCCCAGAGCAGCTGTGGCTGCCCCTGGATCCCTGGCAGTGTCCAAGGCCAGGTTGGACAGGGCTTGGAGCAGCCTGAGATGGTGGAAAGTGTCCCTGCCCATAGCAGGGGGTGGAACTGGATGACCTGCAAGATCACTTCCAACCCAAACCATTCCATGATAAGAAATAATCCCATGGTTTTGAATTTATATTTTTTATACCAGAAAAAAGTAATTTATAGAGGAAAGTTATTACCTCAAAGCCAGGTGTGAACTCAAGAATGTTTGAGAATCTGGTACGAAGGTGGTGTTAACAGGCACCTTGTGCTCTAAGGCAGATTTTTAGGGCACAGGGAGTTGCTGAGGGGTGCATTTCCCCACCCCTTCATTTCTTGCAGGTTCATTTCTTGCAGGACCCTGCAGCTCCACCACAGACACAGTGTCCTCCATAGCGAGCGAATCCATCGAGGCCTCCCCTGTCATCCACTTCGTGACAGATGCAAAAGGCAATGTGCTCCATGAGGTCCATGTGCAGATGCAGGGACTGCCCGTGGTGGATGCAAAGCCCCTGGAGGCAGATGTGAGTGTTGTTTGATTCAAACACCCTCCGTGTGTTTTACACAAAGAATGTTTCACCTCAGAGCAGAGGTGTCTGGGGTACTGGCAGTAAATCTGAGTGTGGATTGAAGGGCTTCCTTTGGTTGGTGTCCTTCTGGGCTTGTCATCCCTTGGGTTGTCAGAGTACAGATCCACCTCATCCTCCTCCTCAGCCCAAGGTATTCCCTGGTTGATCTTTCAGCCCCATAGCTCTGGACACTCAGCAGAGTGGCACTCGCAGCAGTGTTGCTGTAGGACACTGTGGGTTTGCTGTGCCCAACTTCTCTTTGTTCCTGCAGCAGCTGCATCCCAAGGAGCTGCCCTGCGAGGGGGAAGTGAACAGTGAGAACCTGCTGAGGCAGGCCATGAGGAATTCGGGGATTGTCATCGAGAGAGTGGCTCTGGAGGAGGTGCAGAAGCCGGATGTACCTGTGGCAGCTGCTCCAGAAGGGCTGGAGAACAAAGGGATGGAAGTAGAAGAGCAGCCGTGTGTGGAGCAGTGTGTTAAACTGGAAGGAACAGAGTCTGTATGTTTGTATTCCATCAGCACATTAATTTTTTAACTTTCCTTGTCTGTATTTGGTTGTGGGCAGCTGTTGTCCTCATGTTGTCCTCGTGTGTGTCTCCCTGTGCCTGTGGCTTTGTGTCAGGTTTTAGAGTTACATTGTGCAGGTGTGATTTAAGGGAAATGTTCCTTCACACATGTGCTGTCTCTTTCACAACAGAGATCTCTTTCCTGTCCAAGCTGGAGTGTTTAATTGGGAATTTGGGTAGCAGTCCTAACTGGACACACCAGTACAAAAATAGAAAAGCAGTTTTCCCATTTTCTCTCCAGCAGACACCTGCAGAAGGAACCAACGGGTACAAATGTTACGTTTGCTCTCACTGTAATGAAGCCTTCAATGAAGTTGCTGCCCTGGAAGCTCACAGCAAGAGTCACACAGGTAAAGGGCTGCTGGGGCTGCTGTGTGACACAAGCTCAGTGACCTCAGCTGGGTACAGCTGCTCTGATGAGGAGAGACTGCAGGAGCTGGGCCTGGTCAGTCTGGAGAAGGGAAGGCTGAGAGGGGATCCCATCAATGCTTCCAAATCCCTCCCAGGGGTGTCAGAGGATGGTGCCAGACTCTGTTCAGGGACAGCACAAGGAGCAGCGCCCAGAAATTAAAACACAACAAAATCCATGTTAACATGAGGAAGAACCTCCTTGCAATGAGGGTGGCGGAGCTGTGGACACGTTCCTGTGTCACCTGCTGCAGGTGACCCTGCCTGGCCAGGGGGCTGCACTGGATGATCACCAGAGGTCCCTTCCCACCCCAGCTATTTTGGGGTTCTGTGAAAGCCCACACATTTGGTGACAATACAATTCCTCCCCTTCTCCAGGTCGCTTCTGTGACAATTCACCCGTACCACATCCTTGTGCTGCAGGATACCCTGATCAACCACACCTTTTTCTCTGTGTCCCTCTAGAGTACAAACCTTTCAAGTGCGAGGAGTGTGGCAAGGAGTTCACCAAGGGCTACCTGCTGAAGAAGCACCAGGAGGTGCACGTGAACGAGCGGCGCTTCCGCTGCGGGGAGTGTGGCAAGCTCTACAAAACCATCGCCCACGTCAAGGGGCACCGGCGCGTGCACTCGGACGAGCGGCCCTACGCCTGCCCCAAGTGCGGCAAGCGCTACAAGACAAAGGTGGGGCCCCATCACCAACCCCTCACTGCTCCCCAGAGCCAGGCTGTGCCACAGGGCTTTGCTCCTCAAAGAGCTCATCTGTCTCTTATAGCTCAGAGAAGCTGGGGCTGCTCTATCCCTGCAAGTGTCCAAGGCCAGGTTGGACAGGGCTTGGAGCAACCTGGGATAGTGGAAGGTGTCCCTGCTATGGCAGGGGGTGGAACAAGATGTTCCTTAAGGTTCTTTCTAACCTAAACCATTCAGTGATTCTGTGAGCTGAAACTCCAGAAAGACGTTTTGGTTTAGTGGGCAAAAGAACAGTCTTTGTAAAACCATCACATCTCTGAAGAAACTGTTCCTTCCTGTGTGGAACAAATATGTAATAAGTGTCGCGGTTCTGGCCAGGATGAGGTCAAGTTTTGCAGTAGCCAGGAGGGTGCATGTCTAGAACATTCTGGTATGAGTGTAAGGGGTTCCTTCTCTCTGTTATCAGGGCAGGTGAGTTGCTCACCTCTTTCTCACACTCTCTGTCACCAGTAGTGGTCTTTTATCTTATTTCTGTTTCTGTAAATTGTCCTTATCTCAGTCCATGATCTTCACCTTTTGTGCCTCCAATTCTCTCCAGCCCACTGTGAGGGGAGGGGGAGAGGGAGAGGGGAACAAGTGAGTGCCTCTTGGTTTGGAGAGTCATGGTGTGAGCACTGGCTTGGGAAGTTCCATTCCTAAACCACCACCCAAGAAAATCATCCTATAAAAGACATTGAGTTCCACCCTGGGAGCAAAGCCCCACATCTGCGAGTTGGCCGTGTCCTTTCTGAGCGCTTGCCTTGCCTCCCTGTGCGTGCAGAACGCCCAGCAGGTGCATTTCCGTACCCACCTGGAGGACAAGCCCTACGTGTGCCAGTTCTGCAGCCGGGGGTTCCGGGAGAAGGGCTCCCTGGTGCGCCACATCCGCCACCACACCGGCGAGAAGCCCTTCAAGTGCTACAAGTGCGGCCGCGGCTTCGCCGAGCACGGCACCCTCAACAGGCACCTCAGAACCAAAGGTGAGCAGGGCACCCTCAACAGGCACCTCAGAACCAAAGGTGAGCAGGGCACCCTCAACAGGCACCTCAGAACCACCAAAGGTGAGCAGGGCACCCTCAGCAGGCACCTCAGAACCACCAAAGGTGAGCAGGGCACCCTCAACAGGCACCTCAGAACCAAAGGTGAGCAGGGCACCCTCAACAGGCACCTCAGAACCAAAGGTGAGCAGGGCACCCTCAGCAGGCACCTCAGAACCACCAAAGGTGAGCAGGGCACCCTCAGCAGGCACCTCAGAACCAAAGGTGAGCAGGGCACCCTCAACAGGCACCTCAGAACCAAAGGTGAGCACGGCACCCTCCATAGGCACCTCTGAACCAAAGGTGAGCAGGGCACCCTCAACAGGCACCTCAGAACCACCAAAGGTGAGCAGGGCACCCTCAGCAGGCACCTCAGAACCAAAGGTGAGCAGGGCTGGGCTGCCCTGGGCCTGAGCTGGGCAGGCTGGGAGTGGTGCTGAGGGTGCATCTCAGCCACTGACAGAACCAGAGCACACAGCCTCAAGCTGCACCAAGGGAAATACAGGTTGGATATCAGATTATTTTTACAGAAAGAAATGGAATGGCCTGCCTGGGAGGTGGTGGAGTCACCATCCCTGGATCTGTTTAAAACAAGCCTGGATGTGGCACTCAGTGCCATGGTTTAGTTGAGGTATAGAGCATGGGTTGGACTCTATGATTTTTAAGGTCTCTTCCAACCTGGTCATTCTGTGGATTTAATGACTCACATGGAAGTGGGCATGTTCTGGGAAGGAAATGTCTGGGTAAAGTTCTCAGCAATAATCTGGTTTGGTGGGATTAGTTGCACTGGGCTTGCTGCTCCTTGAGCTCCTAAGCAGGGATTTCCAGACTTCTTCAGGTAGTGCTGACGGTGTTATTCCAAAGGAATAATACAAGTCTACTGGAGGAAAAATGGACTTTTGTAGGAGGTACTGGGATGTATCAGCAGAAAAGATCAATAATTTAAAATATACCCAAATTCTTCCTGTATGTTCTTCACACATGGCTTGAAAACCCCGAGTGGTTTTACCACCTGAATTTACCCATGTTTGGAATTGCACTGGAGAGCTGCTCTGCTCCTGGTGTCACAGGGACTCTCCTGGGCTGTTCCTTGGCCTGTCCTGGTGGGCCAAGAGCCCCTCAAGTGCCACTGGTCACTTGTCCATGACATCCCCTTGCTGGTGCTGCACAGCACATTCCAGCTGCTACTGGAGATGGACACAAACAATGATGTTTTTCTGGAATTCCCTGCAGGTGGCTGCCTCCTTGCTATGAAGGAGGTGGAAGAAGTGATGGTGTCAGAGGAGAGCCAGTCTGCTGACAACCTGGCAGCCACGGTCCTTTCGGAGGATCCACACACGGTTCTGGTGGAGTTCTCCTCAGTGGTGGCAGACACCCAGGAGTACATCATCGAGGTGAGAAGGGGCAGCCGGCCTGCTCACTGGGAACTGAGCACAGGCTTTGGTCAGGGAAAACTCTGCACTTGTTCATGTTCCTGCTCCAGGCTTTTGGGAGAAAGTAAAACAGGCCCTGCCCTGCCTGCACAGCCCCAGGACCTGTGCGATCAGCCTTGTTAGGAGGGAAAGCACTTGGAGCTTCCCCACCCTCCCAAAGTGCTGTGTGTGCCAGGAGGCTGAGCCTCAGAACTTCTGACCACGCCAGATTTTAGGTCCTCACAAGCTTGCTTCAGCTTTCCCTCCTGTTTTCTCCCATTTTTATGTACCTTACTTTGTCCCAGATAATCTGTGTTGTTTCTAACAGAGGCTGCCAAAAGCAATGAATTCTGCATTTCACGTTCTCCCCTCTGTCACACAGAGCCAGCTCTCATCCCAGCAGGGTCACACAGCTCAGTTATTGAGTGCTGCCGTCGTTCTTCTCCAGTAGGAGAAAAATCTGCTGTGTGGCCAAATCCTGCTGAGGGAGGACTTTCTCTTTCAGTTATTTGTGAACATTGTGCATTCATTTTAAGTAGTTCCTGATAATGGGATTGGGAGGGAACGTCAAGGAGTTGTCTTTGGAGCAGCTACTGCATGTGAGGGGAACACAAAGGCTTGTGTAAAATATCTTAGTGAATTATATCTTGGTGATAAAATTCTTTTTATAAGAACCTAAAAAGAGAATAATCTTATTTTGTCTTCCAGACTTCTACCGAAGACATGGAGACCAGTGAAGCTACTGAAATAATAGAGGGAACAAGACATGAGGTAAGGCAGTCAGTCCTTGGGTGGCACATTGCAGAGTCTGTGCTGGGGTGCACAGCTAGAGCAGAGCTGTCCTGTCACTGCCCAGGGGTGACACGAGCAGTGATAACTGCCCTTAACTGTGTCACTAAATGCAGCCCCTGTCCCTGGCAGGTGGACAGCCACATCATGAAGGTGGTGCAGCAGATCGTGAACCAGGCCAACTCGGGCCACCAGATCATCGTGCAGAATGTGACGGTGGCCGAGGGCGGCGCGGGCGCCGACGCCGCCGACACCATCACCATCGCCACGCCCGAGAGCCTCACGGAGCAGGTGGCCATGACCCTGGCCTCGGCCATCGGCGACGGCGCCGTGCTGGCCACCGACGGCGGCCTGGCCGCGCAGGAGGCCACCGTCACCATGGTGGCGTCCGAGGACATCGAGATCATGGAGCACGCCGGCGAGTTCGTCATCGCCTCGCAGGAGGGAGACGTGGAGGTGCAGACTGTGATCGTGTGAGGGGTGGGAGTGCTCGCCTGGGCCCTGGGGCTGCTCACAGAGCCAGGGGGACGCTCATGGGAGAGGGCAGGCCCCCAGACAGGTCTGAAACGGGATAGTGCAGGTCTGAAACGGGATAGGCCTGAAACGGGATAGGCCAGGTCTAAAACGGGATAGGACAGGGCAGGTCCGAGGTGTTCTCAGTCTTAAACCAATTCCAGGAGTTAAACCCTTGGCCTGGTCATGCTGAGGAGACTGACAGGTCACAAGTGGCACTCAGTATTCTGTACAGCAGCCTCGAATGAAGGAAGATCCTTTGGGAATCAGCCCACTCTGCCCACCATTGGGACGGCAGTGGTCTGGCTTGTAAAAGGATTCAGAAAGTGTAGCAAGTATGTGGGGTCTCACAAGGGATTATTTCAATATATGCATTTAAAACAAATTGAGAAAACCAAACCTAAGGAGTTGTGGTGTGTGTTGAGCACCACTGAAACACTCTCATGCCTTTAACCTCACTCCTTCAGGCCTCCCAAGGCACGGTACTGCAGTATTTCTCCTTTCTTTGGTATCCTGGACAAGTAGCCTTATGTACTGGTCTGTGAATGCATCATTGTACCCTGCAATGCCAGCCAGGCTGCTCTGAGAGCCAGCCTGGGGGCTGGAAAGCCATATTGTATAGGAATTTGGTTTATTTTAAACCATATTTGGATTTTTTGCATATTGTACATATTTGGCATGTAAATAAATACATTTTTAAAAATAAAGTTATTTAAAGTTCTTACTACATTTTTTTCCAATTTCTCTTCTATTATCTAGAAGGAGGGGTGAACAGGGACACTTTAATTTCCTTCCTGAAGTTGATGCTCCAAAGCTGCAGCAGGACATGGTTTCTGCAGGTAAGATCCTGCCAGAAATCATTCTTTCAGCTAAACACACACAACCTATTGTAGTCATTGTTAACAGTCATGACTTAATTGTTTCCCAAAGAAAGATACAAAAATATGCTGCTTCCTCAGAATGCACAGGAGCTCTATGTTAGTCCTTCTCAGAGAGAAAAATTCACTTTGGGAAGATGAACCAAATCCTTATTCAGGGCCAGGCCTGAGCTGGCCCTGAGTCTCACTGAGGGAGGGAGCTCCAGTGAGGCACCAATATGTGAATTCTGCAGTAATCTTGTTCCAATTCACTTCCAAATCTGCAGTTCCACAATCTTGTTCCACAATCTGCCTGGGGCAGCCAAGCCCACTGCTGAACTGAAGTCTTAAAAAGCATTTAAAAATGCCCAGAGAAACAAGGATATCTTCATGTTTTCTTCTTCCTTTCCAACGTGGTGGGAGGGTTAAAGATTTCCTTTAAGTTCCTCCAGATCCCTTTGGAATAGATGTTTCTGTAGACGAGGGGTCTGTCATGAGGCTGTGAGGGGACAGGGGGGGAGCCCCCAAATCTTCGGGATTTGCACCATTCGTTGGTGGTCTGGTTGGTGAGGGCCAAATACAGACTGAAGCAGCAATATCCCCCCAGCACCAGGGTGAGCAGGATGACAAAGCCCAGCATGAAGACAATCCTGGGGAAAGTCAAGAAAAGGTGCTGCAGAGAAAGAGAAAAGTAAATTTAAAAGGTGGAACTGTATCTGCATTCTGGGGAGTGTCCTGCTTTAACACCTCCACACAGGTACCTCAGGACTCTCAGCTGTTTCCTAAACCTGACTACATCAGCTAGTCACTGGGATGGGAAATCTTCCTCTATGAACCAGACATGAACTGAGTGACAGATCCCAGAGAAAGGAACCTGTGGGATGGGAAGTGATGTGAGAAAAACCCCCCATTTCTAAAGGATTCAGCAGTGGCAGCTTTCTAAATCTAGTTATATGTATAAAACAGCTGCAGTCTGCCCTAAAACCCTGCAGTCTGTCCCAACACCCTGCAGTCTGCCCCAAAACCCTACAGCCTGTCCCCAAACCTGCAGTTTGTCCCAAAACCCTGCAGTCTGTCCCCAAACACTGCAGACTGTCCCCAAACCCTGCAGCCTGTCCCAACACCCTGCAGTCTGTCCCAAAACCTTGCAGTCTGCCCCCAAACCTGCAGTTTGTCCCAAAACCCTGCAGTCTGTCCCCAAACCCTGCAGTCTGTCCCAAAACCCTGCAGTCTGCTCCAACACCCTGCAGTCTTCCCAACACCTTGCAGTCTGCCCCAAAACCCTGCAGTCTGCCCCAAACACTGCAGTCTGTCCCCAACCCTACAGCCTGCCCAGCACCCTGCAGTCTGCTCCAACACCCTGCAGTCTGTCCCAAAACTCTGCAGTCTGTCCCCAAACCCTGCAGCCTGTCCCCAAACCTGCAGCGTGCCCCCAACCCTGCAGCCTGTCCCCATGCCGGGGGAACAGGACGCGGTTCCTGACAGCAGAGAGAGCCAGAACGTTGCACAGCACTGACCTGGACGAGGAGGGGGATGCCCACGGGCTGCTCCTGGCCCTGGGCATCCAGGTAGGTGCCGTGCAGGGCGTTGGAGAGCAGCAGCACGTGCGCGAGCAGGGCGGCAGTGACGGCGGCCACGGCGGCCGCGGTGGCCGTCAGGGACAGCAGGTAGAGCAGGAAGAGCCCCGCGTTGGCGGCCCCGATGCAGTTGTTCACCCACACGCAGTGGTGGTCAAAGCGGTGCACGCACGTCCTGCACACGCCTGCAGGAGGCAGGGGCAAAGCGAGAGCCTTGGGGTCAGAGCCCAGGAACTCAGAGCTCTGAGTGCCCTGGAGGGCTCCAGCCCCTGCCCGGGGGGCTCAGACACCCTCCAGACCCCTGTGCTTTGATTTTGACCCATGGGGAATTGCTCAGTTCTATCCCCTGCTTAACCACCTTTGTATGAAATTACAAGTTACCACCTTTATATGAAGAATTACAAGTCAAGAAAGTTTAAGTAGAAATAATAGTTAGTGTGTCACAGGGTGAAAAACAGATTTTTGAGTTTTTAGAATGGGGGCTAGGGATGCCAAGATGGAGGAATTTGGGCGTGCCCTGTCCTTTTTCCTTCTCCTTCCTAGCCTCCATATTCTGGGGGGTGCTGGCACTTTGGGATTGGTTTGAGGAAAAAGCTCACTGTCTAACATAGCTGATAAGTATTGGGAAGTTATGGTAAATAATGTACACATAGTTTTTAGTATAAAAGATGACACCAGTATGCCTCAACCCAACCTGCCAGACAGACCTCAGCCAGGGAAAGAATGTTATGGATAAGAAATAATAAACCACCTTGAGAAGGAGAACAGAGGAATCCTGACTCCTTCTTCGACTGCCAGGCTGGAGAAAGAGGCTTGTACATATCTCAGAGTCACTGTGACCAGCAAAGATTCTGAACTCTTAGCTCTTCGTTTTTAAGTAAGCAGTTGGATCTTTAGGTGTTTTTTAAGCTGGAAATATGTGGGAGTTGCTGTCAGGGTTTAGCTGGCAGCTTTTGAAGCAAATAAATTCAATTGTGGATCCTAAGCAAAACAACATATTCCATTTCCTCTTTTATTCACCAAGACTGCAGCTCCAAGGCTTTGGTTTTTCTGACAGTACTGCCTGGCAAAGCACCTGAAAGGCAGAGATTGGGGCTCCCACCTGTATTTTAGATGATAAAAAGAGGTGGTGGAGTTCCCATCCCAGGCAGGGTTCCAGTCAGGCTGGCAGGGCTTGGAGCACCCTGGGCTATTGGAAGGTGTGGAGGGTGACACAAGATGGGCTTTAAAGATCCCTCCAGCCCAAACCAGTACAGGGTTCTGTGACTGTGAAACAGAAATTCCTGATCTGAGGTCCTGACAGGTGACAATTTCTGTCATCAGCTGTTCCTGGCCCTGAATTATCCCTCAGAATTGGTAATTTCTGTGAGAAGAAACAGCACCCAACCAGCTCCAGGGATGGGCAAACGCAGCTGTGACCTGGGACCCCAGGAACACAAACCCAGCCCTGTGAGCCCTGAGCTGGTAACAGAACAGCTGTGGTGGGAGCTGCAGCTCCTGGGGCAGAATTCCTTTGGGAAGCTCTTACTGCCATGGTTATCAAGGAGTCTCAGATCCTTACTGCAGTGCTTGGACCTGGCTGGTTTCTCCAGGCTGCACGTGGGACACACCAGGCCTCTCTGGAACAACACCCCATCATAGGCATAGACCTTAGCCAGGGATGCAGCGTTGGATTTCGTCACTGTACCTGCCAAAGAGAGAGGGAAAAGAACTAAACCATGGGATTTGCAGCAGGTTTTTGTGTTTTCAGGGAGCAGGGTGTGATCTCACCAGGGTTGGCCCGGGAGCAGAGCAGGAAGCAGCCCAGGTTGGCAGCCAGCAGCAGGTAGGGCAGCAGCAGCAGCAGCAGGTGGAACTGCAGCTCCCAGCAGTACACAAACACCTCCCAGGTGTACTCCCCAAACACTGCAGCCTGCAGGGCCACGTGCAGCACCACAAACAAACAGCTCCTGCCAGCAAAGGGGACAGTTCATACCCAGCATCCTGATTAACAGGTCAAGTACACCCAGAGGTGATCAAAGACTTCCCAAATGCAAGGAGACGCCTCTTTTAGGTTTTCAGGCCAGCTTGGATTGCATATTAATAGTGTTTTCTCCATCCACTGCCTTCTCCTTCTCTTCTTCCCACATATGCTCCTTTAAATATGTCAGCTCAATTCCCTGCTTTATTCACATGTACTTTGGATTTTTTCCCCTGTCAGTACAAAGTCCTATAATCACTTGCTGCTGACAAAATATGCCACAGCAATAGGCCACAAAACATTCTGCCAGAAGGCATTTGCTGCTCTGAAAGCAAAGAAAATAATCTTAAAAACTCTGCCATAATAGCTGGTAGGAAGCAAGGGTGGCAGGAGGTGGGCAGTGTGCACCAGTTCCAGGCTATGTGGAGATTCCCAGTGCCCCCAGCACCCTGGCAGTGCCACCTCTGTGTCTCATGCTGTGTTGGAGCAGGGCAGCAGCAGAACAGGCACCAAGCCCCTGCAGCACCCCCAGCACAGCTGCAGCCCTGCGAGCTGCTGTCCCCAGAGAAAAGGTGTTTGAATCCTTCCTGAGGCACCCGAGTTGACAGACACACAGAATGCACCTGAGTCCAGCACGCTGCTCTGCAGCTTCCCCCCAGCCACCTGGCCAGCCAGCCTGCTGGGCTGCCACTAATGGGATTGGAGGCAGAGGATGGAGATGAGTCTGTCTGGCTCCATCTGCAGCTGCCACAGAGGCTGTGGTGATTCCTGTGGGATGCAGGATCCCACCAGTGCGACCAACATCTGCTCCTGAGCCACATTATCAACGTTTGTCAGTATGTTCCAACATTTCAGGGCTCCACCCTCCAAACAACGAGCAAGGAAGGCAGAGCCAGCAGCGTGGCAAACCTCAAAGGGAACCTGGAATCCTGGCAGGCATCCCAAATGGAGACAGAACACCTAAGGATAATACTAGAGCTCTGATGGTGGCAGGAGATCCCAACAGTAGCCAGAAATAAGAGTGGAAAATAATTCCAAAGGCATAAAAGTGCAATACCTTGTGTGGAAGAGCCTTTGCAGTGCCCGCTGTGCCACCCTCTGCAGCTGGCTGGGGATCAGCAGTGACAGCACCTGAGGGAATGTAGGAAATGGCAGGGAATGTAGGAAATGGCAGGGAATGTTACCTGGCCATCCCTGCTGCCTCGGGGCGAGCTCAGATTGAAATCGAGTCCCTCCTCCCTCAGCTCAGCACCTGCACAGCCCCAGCACTGGGGAGGAGGCTCCTTTTCAGGAGAATCAAAGGTGGGAGAAGAGACCTTCAAGACCTCAAAGCCCAGCCATAACACACAGAATCACAGAAGGCTGCACAAGCCCTTCAAGCTCCTCGAGTCCAACCTGTGCCCAATGCCCACCCTGTCCCAGCCCAGAGCTCTGGGTGCCACCCCCAGGTGTTCCTTGGACACCTCCAGGGATGGGGACCCCAAACCTCCCTGGGCAGGTCCCATTACTGAGCCCCCTCTCTATGAAGGAGGAAGAGAGGCAGGAATGCTGCTGGGGTTTTCCACAGGGGTTCCACACTCCCCCCAGGCCCAAACAAACATATCTGGGTTAATGTGTGAAAGTTCTAAGGAGCTTAGGCTGGGAGTGGGGAGGGGCTGGGTTAAGCAGGGGATAGAACTGAGCAATTCCCCAGCTACAATATGCTCCATCAGCCCATCTGACTGATCAGGGGGGGATCAGCAAAGGGATAAAGCTTGTGGCCTCCAGAAAAGAGAGGGGGAAAAAAAGAGCCAGCCAGATGCCCAAAAATGCAGTTTGTGCAGCTCCATGGCTCTGTGTCTAATTGTCCTTTCAAGCACAACTGAAGGAAGAGCTTTCCTGCTCATGGAGTGAGTCCCACAGGCAGGGCTGTGCCTGAGGAATTGCCTGCTCTGAGCTGAGATGTCTATAGCAAGAATTGCCTGCTCTGACAGATCTCTGTAGCAGGAATTGCCTGCTCTGACAGATCTCTATAGCAAGAATTGCCTGCTCTGAGCTGACAGATCTCTGTATGAGGAATTGTCTGCTCTGACAGATCTCTGTAGCAGGAATTGCCTGCTCTGAGCTGACAGATCTCTGTAGCAGGAATTGCCTGCTCTGACAGATCTCTGTAGCAAGAATTGCCTGCTCTGACAGATCTCTGTAGCAAGAATTGCCTGCTCTGACAGATCTCTGTAGCAAGAATTGCCTGCTCTGAGCTGACAGATCTCTGTATGAGGAATTGTCTGCTCTGACAGATCCCTACAGCAGGAATTGCCTGCTCTGAGCTGAGATCTCTATAGCAGGAATTGCCTGCTCTGACAGATCCCTATAGCAGGAATTGCCTGCTCTGACAGATCTCTGCAGCAGGAACTGCCTGCTCTGACAGATCTCTGTATCAGGAATTGCCTCCTCTGACAGATCTCTGTAGCAGGAATTGCCTGCTCTGAGCTGACAGATCCCTACAGCAGGAATTGCCTGCTCTGAGCTGACACATCTCTATAGCAACACAGCAATTAGAGAGGCTGCGCCTATTTCGAGCTGACACAGAGGGAAAATATGCAGTGAGAGCTTCTTGCCTCAGATGTGAAAGACCAGGAGGCAAAAAGCATATGTGGAGCTGAGAAGATGCTAAATATTTTGGTGTGAACTGGTGCGTCTCAGCTCGGCGGCTCGAGGGATGAGTGTTTGCAAAAAGAAGATTTTTTTTGCAAGTGTGCTGTAAGAGGAAACACAATCCAGCAGAAAAGAGCCTGCAGGAAACCTCAGCACTCTGCAGCCCAATGCCAAGTGCCCTCAGCTGCTCCTCCAGGCCCTTCACTGCCCCCTGTCCATTTTCTGGATGCTCTCTAAGATCTTCAGACCCTTCTGATACTCTGGGGTTTGCATTGATCCTTAGCTTAAAATCATTTCTCTTCTACTGTGACCTTACATTTAACATTGCCTGTATTCATATCCCAGGTAAAATATTGATTACATTCATATGTATTTATTTCCCAGGCACAAGTATTGATTGGATTCCCCCAGACAGTGGCTTCACACCACAGCAGTAATTTAATTGCTGCTGTTTAAACACTTCATAGCAGCAGCTATTAAGATATGGGGGAAAAAATCAATTTCTCTGCACAGTGTGTCTATAAACCAAAAGGAAGTATAATGCCAGTAATAAAAAAAAGTCTGTCTGAACTCCTGTGAACAGCATTAAACATAATTTTCAATTTAAGTGATAATTTTCTTATCCTTTACCTTCCAGAAATAGTACAGCGTTATTTTTTCCTTTTCATTCAGACACAGCCCAACAAACAGAAAAATGAACTGGTGCTTTCCCAATTCCTCGTTTTTACAATAAAATGCCAATTCTTAATCCTCTTTTAAAGCTCTTCATTCCTGCTTCTTTCTTACTGAACAAGAGCCTGCAGCATTAGTACACACATTAAAGAGCTTTCCCTCAAATATCTGCCACCACTTATAATTCTCTCCCTATTTTAATCCTCAAACCTCCCCCACCTTTCTCCTCTTGATGACAGCAGCAACACCACAAAACTGCAAATCCCTGGGGCCCGATTCTTATTTAATTTGTCTGAGATGCGTTGTGGTGTTAGTGAGGAAGGCACTTCTGGCATGGTGGGAAGCTCCAACCTCACCCCAGACAGGCACGGGCAGGGCTGGGAGACCCAAATGATTTTTACAACCTGCTTGGGCAGGATTGAACCATCTCAGAGAAGTGTATTTCTACTTCCTATCTCACTTCCTTGAGAGCGGGCATTAAAGCAGGATGAAATATATTATTACTCTGACCACACGCACTGGCTTTTGTTGGGATTTTTTTGACAACAAATACAGCAGTTGCCCTAATTTTAGCACACAAAGCAGGGCAGATTGCCAGCAGGGCAGCTGCTGGTTCCCCTGGCAGCTCATTCCCTGCCTGGCAGCGCAGGGCTGTACCTGGCTGGCCCTGGTGACACTCCTGGTGAGGAAGCTCTCCTGCCTTCCCGAGCTCAGGCACAGCAGGGCAGCCACGGCCAGCACGGAGCACAGGTACAGCAGGAACAGCGTCAGGAAATCCATCCCGAGCCCTGCAAGAGAGAGGAGAGGCTGTTGGACCCCTGGGTGCCAGTCCTGCAGCACAGCCTGGCATTCCCTGAGCCCAGGAATGGAAAGGAACCGTTGTTGGTCCCCTGGGTGCCATCCTGCAGCAGGGTCTGGCATTCCCTGAGCCCTGGAAGGGAAAGGAGCAGCTGTTGGTCCCCTGGGTGCCAATCCTGCAGCACAGCCTGGCATTCCCTGAGCCCCGCAATGGAAAGGAACTGTTGTTGGTCCCCTGGGTGCCATCCTGCAGCAGGGTCTGGCATTCCCTGAGCCCAGGGATGCAGCAGCCCCTCCAGCAGCAGCCAGCACTGAGGGCAGAAACACAGAATCCTCAAATCCTTTAGGCTGGAAAAGCCCTCCCAGCCCATGGAGTCCCAGCTGTGCCCGATGCCCACCTTGTCCCCAGCCCAGAGCCCCGAGTGTCACCTCCAGGAAATCCTTGGGCACCTCCAGGGATGGGCACCCCAAACCTCCCTGGGCAGTTCCAATCCCTGAGCCCCCTTTCCACGGGGAAATTCTCCGAAATATCCACCGTGAGCCTCCCCAGCCCAGCCTGAGGCCGTTCCCTCTGCTCCTGTCCCTGTTCCCTGGAGCACAGCCCGACATCCCGCGGCTGTGCCCTGCTGGCAGGGAATTCCAGAGAGGGAAAAGATCCCTCCTTTGCCCCAGCCCGAGCCCCTGCCCAGCTCCCTCAGGGGTTCCCCAGCCGCTCCCGGCCCCGTTCCCTTCCCTGGCGGTGCCGCAGCCCCGGGGTCACCGGGGCCGGCCCGGAGCAGCCGCGCCCGGCGGAAGCGGCGCCGTTCGGGGTTCGCGGCGGTTCCAGCGCCCTCCGGTGCCTCGGCGGCCCCGGCAGCGCCTCCGGCCCGGCGGGGAGCGGGGCACGGCGGTGAAGCGGTAAAGCCATCACTGAAATCAGCCCGCGAACCCCGGTGCGGATCGGTACCGTGCGCGCTGATGCGCTGCCTCCGTCCTGCCGCTGCTCTCACCCGTCCTGTGCCGTTCCTTAGCCATCGCCAGAAATTCCGGCAGGCTGGTGGCCTTTGGTGAAGTCTCTAAAATAAATTTCCCGTGCTTTTCCCGAGCTGTGAGTGTACATTCCCCGGTAGCCCCGATCCCCCCGGTCCCACCGTGCCCCAGGTGTCCCCGCACCTGCCGGGCTGAGCCGGGAACACGCGGGATGCTGAGCCCAGCCCGGCCCTCCGAGCTGTTGTGTGACAACTGAAACCGCCGGGGCCGATTGGGTTACGGGGCCTGCCTGGAACTTGCCAGAGAAACCCGTCCGGGAGCGGCCGTGCCGCCGATCCACCGGCTCCCGCGCTGCTGGGATGGTTTGCCCAGCCCCGGGTCCCGCTGTGCCGCTGGCCGGAGCTCGGACAGCACAGGTAAGCGTTCCAGGGATGCTCCAGGGCCTTCGGCCAAACAGGAGATGAATCGTCTTGGTGGGAGGCAGGAGAGGAGCTTGAGTTACAGGAAGAGTCTCTTTTCTTTTTTCCCTTGGTAAGCCCAGTGCACCGAACAGGACATGAGAGGGAGAAATGCAGCCAAAATACTCCCAGGGCACAGCTGTCCTGGAGTGCAGCCCAAGGCACTTGGGTCCTGATGGAGGATGGGGGGAAAAAGCCATTTCCCCATCCTACAGAGACAGCAGAATTTCTGCAGGTACAGAAACAGCTTGGCTTGGGTCACTGGATGTCACCTGGCAAGCCTGCTGGCACAGGAGGGGCTGGGGTGGGCACAAGGGGATTTATTTGTGGGGGACAGGCAGGGTCTGTGTGTGCCACAGCCAGGCCAGGAGCTGCAGGGACAGCAACCACATTGGGACTGGCAGGGGAGCTGTGCCACTCTCCGTGCCCTGACAGGCTGTGCTCAAGGACAGCCAGCCAGCCAACAGCTGGGCAGGGGCTGAGACTCAGAGGGATGGAGCTCATTCAGTGCAAGCACTGTGAAAATCACTTAGAAACTCTCGTCTGGTCAAAGTCTGGCAGAAGGTCTTAATGGAAGGCACATCCATTCACTTAGGATCCCAGAACTCAGCTCTTTCAAGGATTAAAATTCGCTGTCAGTGTTTAAAGTGCTCAAAAATGGAGGGAAAAGAAGCAATTACGTCACTGGCTGAACAACAACAAAAAAAGGGGAATTAATTGCGGTTTTGACTGTTGGGGCAGGGAATAGTAACAGAGATGCCTGAGTTGGTAGGAGTTGTGTGTGTCAGTGTCAGTATGGGAGGACAGATGCCCCAAGGCCCTGGGATTGATGCTCAGGAGATTTGTGCAGGAGAACCTGCCAGAAAGGAGCTGCAGAGGACAGGAGGAGCAGGCAGAAGTGGGTTTCAATCCCCTGAAGCAGTGACATGGCCACAGAGGTCCTGAGCAGGAGGAAAACCCTACAGCTGTCCTTGCCCAGCCCCGTGCCAGCTGTGCCAGCTGTGCCTGGGAGGTTTTCCCAGCCCATCCATCAGTGCCAGCAGCACAGCCCGTGCCGGAGCCGAGGGGACGCCGATCACAGAGTGCTCCATGCAGAGATGCAGCCGCCCCTCCCGCCGGTGCCGCAGCAGGACGTGTAATTCCCTAAAACCTCTTAGCGTGCTAAGCCCTGGGATCCCTCAGTGCCGAGGAAGCCGGGGAGAAAATCAGAAATAGCAGCTTAAGGGACAGTCGCTGCCAGCGTGGGGGGCTCTGTGGGCAAACGGGGCTCGGCTGCTCCCCCTGCCATGACCCCACACACGGAGCAGCCTGGCCGGGGACAGCTCTCCTGGTGAGCCCCAAAGCCCTCGACCCCCAAATCGCTGCAGCAAACCACGTGCAGTCCCCAAACCTCGGTGTCTCACTCACCTGTGCCCAGGTCCGGGCTCGCCCAGGTGTCCCCGGCTCTGTCCCCTGCTCCGCACGGCGCTGTCGCTCCGCATTTGCCCTGTGCCTGAAGGATTTCCCTCCACGGGCACTAATCTGTTTTCCCTCCTTCCAGCTCCTAATTCCCCCCAGATCTGCAGGCTCAGGTCAGCGCCAGGCTCAGCCAGGATAGCGCGGCAATTAGTGTGCCCGCGCTCCTCTGTGCGATGGAGAGAAGGTTAATTAGGAAAGGAAAAGGCCAGAAGGACCTCAGTGCGTGTGTGGCGGTGAGCTGGAGCCGCTGGAAGGGCTCGGGGCTGCCGTGAGAAGGCCGGGAAGGGGCGGCCAGCCCTGCCCGCTGTGTGCCGGTGCCACGGCAGCACCGGAGCGGGCCCAGCCCCGGGGAGCACGGGAGAACCGGGAGGATGCTGCCAGCAGCGCTGCGGGTACATGGGAAGCGTTTCCAGGGGTGATGGAGGAGAGTCAGGAGAGCTGCGAGCCCTCGGTGGGACGGAGCTGCCGCCGCTGAGAGCCCCCGATGGCCGCGGATTTCTGTAAGTGCTGGAGCCCGGCGCGGCGACGTGAGACAGAGTAGAAATTGTCCAGAGTAGGAACAGAGGTGCAGGGAGCAGCTCACACTGGTCAGTTGGGCTTTTCCTGCAGCACAGCCCGCAGCAGCAGCGCTGGCACCGGCCCAGGGCTCACTGGGCTCCTGCTGGAGCGCTCAGAACCCGTGCTCAGCAGCGCCTGGGGTCTGGGCACAGATGGGTTTCATCCCGCTGCTGTCCTGAGTTTCACCCTCAGCTCTTCCCCTCTGAGTCTCATGGTCTCTGTGGGGTGATTTGCCCGGGTAAAATTGACCGAGTTTCATTTTTGCCCGGGTAAAATTGTCTGAGTTTCATTTTTGCCCAGGTAAAATTGTCTTGTTTTCATTTTTTGTAAGTGCTTAATGTGCGTTCAGTGACACAGATGGAATAAACATGGGGGTAAAAAGCGTCTTCACAGACAGCTGAGATCAAACACAGAGGAAAACCCTGTGTGAATTATTTTAGTGTCAGCGGACAGGCACTCACATCACAGAATCAAGAAAGGGCGGCTGGAAGGGACCGTGGCAGGGTCATCGGGACAGCACAGCTTGGAAAGGGCATCTGAGGGCACTGTGCCCATCAGCTGGGCAGGTTACCTCGGGCAAAGGCAGCTCCTGCAGATGTTCAGGGCTGCTGTGCCCCTTTCTCCATGGGCATCCTGGAGCCAGGCCAAACCCTTCACGTGAACCACAAACAAGTCCTGCTGAAAACCATCATCCTGCCATTTCGGGATGCTGCTGTCAGGAGAACTCATACACGGGACTGAGAAATGATCCTGGGAGAGCTGAGAGGATCTGGAAAATCCTAATTTACAGTCATTTTCTAGTTGCAAACAGATAAAATACTGAGTGTTGAGAAAGGCTGGTTAAAATCAAGCTGGTTAAAGTCCTTGGATTATCTATTCATTAATGTAACGTTAGAGATGTAACATTAATATAACATTAATGTAACATGCCAGAGAAACGAACTATTCATTTTGTTGGGCAAATAAATACAAGAAGATGGCTAAGTGAGGCTCCTGGGGAAGGGGGTAAGGGGTGCCCCAGGTGAGACCAGGGCTGTGCCAGTCACATCTGAGTGCCACGTGTAGCCCCAACCTTCCCAGCCAACGTGGCCTCCTCAATGGCCCCACCAGCAGCCAAGGATAGAGTAGAAGCTGTTATTTTAAGGAAATCTAGAGGAAATACAGGCTCTTGGGGCGTTTCTTCCCATGGTGAGGGGGTCACAGCACACACTGTAACCCCCACCCGGTGGGCTCCACACAGCATCTACAGGAACGACCCCTAAGGATGGAAAAGCCACCACAACTCCTCTCTTTCCCTCTTTCCCTGCTTCTTTTGCAGTCGCAGCCATGCCGGCGACCAACCAGGGCTGGCCCGAGTCGTTCGGGTTCGGGATAAGCGGCTCGGGGCCGTGCTACATCCTGTGGGTGCAGGAGGGCAGCAGCGCGGCCATGGCGGGGCTGCGGCCCGGGGACGAGGTGCTGGAGCTGGAGGGACAGCCCGTGTCCCGCCTGGGCCGGGAGGCGCTGCGGGGCCTGGCGCGGCGCTGCGGCAGCGTGCCCCCCAGCATCGGCGTGGTGTCGCGGCTGCAGCGGGCCAGCATCCCCCCGGGGCCCCGCGGCTGCTTCGGCTTCGAGCTGGGCAGCGAGAGCCCCCCGCGGGTGGTCAGCGTGAGCCCCGCGTCCCCCGCCGCGGCCTGCGGGCTGGAGCCCGGCGATCTCCTGCTGGAGGTGGACGGGACCCCGGTGGCCGTGCCCGAGGCCGCGGCCGCGCTCGTGGGGTCGTGCCGCGGGCGGTGCCTGCGCCTGGCGCTGCTGCGGCCGCAGTGCGGGGACACTGCCGGGGACACTGCCGGGGACACTGCTGGGGACACTGCCGAGGACATTGCCGGGGATATCACGGGGGACACCGCCGGAGATAACATGGGGGACACCGGGCCCAGCGCCGGCCCCACGCACCGGGACAGGAGGCAGAAGGCGCAGGAGTTCAGCAGGAAGGTGAGCCCAGGTGTGGGTAAGGGGGCAGAAGGCCCAGGAGTTCAGCAGGAAGGTGAGGCCGGGTTGTGGGTAAGGGGTTGGGGCACTGGGCACCCCGGGTGCCAAGCAGAGCTGGAGATCACCACCTCCAGCCTCAGCATACAGATGGGGGACGCTCCCAGCTTGGTCATGTGGGGCATGAGCACCTGAGAGAAGGGTCTGGAAATTACCTGGGAGAAGAGATTGTGCTGCAAAGGGCTTGGAGAGTCCCTGGGGATGACCCCAAGCTCTTGTTCCCTTGCTCTACAAGAGCGTGGAGAGACCCACAGGGCAGATCCTGCTCTGGTGGTCCCTGCATGTCCCTTCAAAGTCTGAGCCTGTCACCCCGCAGACATTTTAGTTCTTATTTTGTTGCAAAAGGGAAAAACATCAATGTGATTACATCTTCATTGTGCTCCTGAAAGCTTCCTAGTGGGTATTTTAGCAAACACCTCGCCTTGTGCTAATTATAAATTTGATCACAGTTGTTTTTTTCAATCTTTCTAATTTCCATTTCAAAGTAGCCTTTTAAAATGCTGTTATGAAAATAACCAGGCTGGTAGGGCTTTTTGTTTTATCCCGAGTTAATGAAGGAACAAGACATCCATAAAGAGATTTGTGGGTATCAGGCGAATCCCCTCAGTCAGCGTGTCCATTAAAGATTCACGAATACCCTCTGAGGTTTGGATTCATGGGCGTGGGAAACAGATACCTGCTGATTACAGGAGATTAACCAGGAGGGGCGGTTGTTCCGTGCCGCCTCTGAAGGCGCATTCAGCCGAGTGAAACATTCCTGGATGATCACAGGAGAGCGAGTCTGTTGTGGTGCTGTGAGCACCCCATCAGCACCTCTGTCCCTCCCTCCCCAGCCCCACAAGCAGCCGGGACAGCGCCAGCAGCAGCGTGGGCAGGAAGGCAGAGCTGCTGGGGCACAGCTCAGCTGGCAGATTCTCTCCAGAGGGAATTCACAGCACAGTATTTGAAGCGGCTTCAGTTTCTGTACGGTGTAGCAAACACTAAAGCCAGCAGGGTGTTTTACCCCCTCCTTTCCCAGGATCCCAGCTCTGGTCGGTGCTGTTGGTGCTGCCCGCCCGCTGCCAGGCTGCAGGGTCAGAGGGTGCTGCTGGTTTGTGTTTCACACTGCACTGCCCACGGGTCACCTTTTCCCAGCCTGCTCCTTTGGCGGAGCCCCAGGCTGGCAGACAGTGGTGTCCGTGCCAGTGGCTCTGGGGCACGGCTGTACCAGTGTCCCACATCCTGGGACATCACCAGGGAGGTGCTCAGGGTCCCAGTTCCAGGGTAGAGCTTTCTCTCATCCCCTGTGTGCTCAGGGACACGCTGGGACCCCATGAGGGCTGGCAGCACCCCCGTGCTGGATGGGTGCCCAAGGAGGGGCTGCATGTGGCACTCAGGGATGTGGCACTCAGGGCTCTGGGCTGGGTGAGAAGGTTGGGATCAGGCACAGCTGGGACTCGAGGATCTGGCAGGTCTCTTCCAGCTGAAACCGTTTGTGATTCTGTGATTCCCACCCACCAAGCCCTGCAATGCCAGCCCAGCCCAGGCAGAAATCCCACAGCAGCCCTCTGGGATCCATCCCAGCAGGAGCACCACAGTGTGTCAGCCCTGTGCTGGGCCTGGGGGCCGTGCTGACGAGCCAGCCCAGGGGACACTGCTGCTGTGCTGCCCCAGATTTGGTAACCTTGAAGTGCTGCTGCTGCTGCCGGGAGCCCTGCAGTGCCTGCGCAGAGCCAGCAGCACTGGGGGGCTCTGCTGGGACCCTGGTGCCAGTGTCACCCTCCCTGGGGAGGGACAGGTGGGACAACACCTGCGAAAATGGCTCTAAATGGCTCTTCCCTTCCCCTGGCAGGGGATGCCTGTGGCTCCCTGGCAGTGCCACCACAGGGGTGCACACAGAGCCCTGCACACCCCCCCAGTGCCCAGGGAAGGGTGAGGGGCTCCTCTCCCCTTCCTGCAGGCAAAATCTGCAGGCAAACCTGCACAAAAACATCACTTGCAGGAAATCCCAGCACTCCCAGGTACAGAGAGGGGGTGACAGGGAGTTCCTGCATCCCACTGGAGAGGTGCAGGTGAGGAACCAGCTCCCAGTGCCCAGGGACAGGGGGCAGCCCGCCAGTGAGGGAGGAGGTGAACAAGGAGGGTCCCATGTAGGTAATTGGCTCGATGGTAATTAGCTAATTACTCTGTCCCAACTGGAGAGGATGGGCCATGGCTGGGAGATAGTGCTGGTTCCAGGGCTGGCACTCACCTTCATGTTCTGTCTCCCCATTCCCAGCAGCTTCCCGGGGCTAAGGGTGGGATGGAGCTGCCCAGAGGGATCAGGGATTGAGGCACAAAGCTTGAATAGCTCCAAAAGCCCATGGCAGCATCCTCTGCCAGGCAGGCTCCAGCTGATCCCATCCCAGCAGAGTTTGGGAGTTTGGGGTCACACCCCTGTTCTGCTGGACTGTCTGGACCCGCAATCCCAGGGCTGTGTGTGGGAGCAGAGCAGAGCTGTGTGATGGCTGACCCCTGCCGTGTCTCTCTGCTCCCTGCGTGCTGCCCTCCACCTCGGCTGAGCAAGTGGGACCCACTGTCCGTGTGCCAGTGCCCCTGCTCAGTGTCCCTCCCCTCGGCTCCCCTGTCCCCCTGCAGGTGGACGCCATCCTGGGGCAGCAGCCGCAGCTGAAGGAGAAGCTGTTCGCGGTGCTGAAGCAGTACGCGGCCCAGAGGAGCGTGGAGTGCCTGGCCCGCGGCCTGAGCCCGCTGCTCACCCACGAGTGCCACCAGCCCCTGGTGGACAGCATCAGGTACCGGGGACACCTCTGCACTGCCCTGGGGCCACTGAACCAAACCAAACCAAACCAACCCAAACCAAACCAACCAACCCAAACCAAACCAACCAACCCAAACCAAACCAAACCAAACCAAACCACGGCTCCCTGTGCCTGCTGCTCACCCACGAGTGCCACCAGCCCCTGGTGGACAGCATCAGGTACCGGGGACACCTCTGCACTGCCCTGGGGCCACTGAACCAAACTGAACCGAACCAAACCAACCGAACCAGCCAAACCAACCCAACCAAACCAACCGAACCAAACCAACCCAAACCAAACCAACCAAACCAACCAAACCAAACCAAACCAAACCACGGCTCCCTGTGCCTGCTGCTCACCCACGAGTGCCACCAGCCCCTCGTGGACAGCATCAGGTACCGGGGACACCTCCACACTGCCCTGGGGCCACTGAACCAAACTGAACCAAACCAAACCAACCCACTGCCTCTGCCTGCAGCAGGGGATGTGGCTCCCATTCCTGGCTGTGGTGTGGAAGGGAGATGGGATTAGCTGCAGAGCCACTGGAGATTCTCCAGAAGCCTGGCCAGAAATAATTTGGGTTCTGCAGGGTGAGAGCTGGTGTGGGTGAGGGCTCAGCCAGCTCTGCCAGCAGCTCTGGCTCTGGGGGGCTGGGGGGTCTCTGCTGGGCCCATGGGCTGCCTGGGGTGCCAGGGGGTGGTCACTCATCCCGGGGTGCCCTGGCAGTGCTCTGCTGGGGCTCAGGGTCCCTGGCACCTCTGGAGCCCCAGTGCCAGCTGATCTGGCAGCGAGGCTGGGCTGGGGCTGGGCTGGCCCAGGGACACGTGCTGGGATTACAGCCAGGCTGAGACCATGGCCATTAGGGAATCAGGTCTCCATCTGGCCTCGCTCCGGGCCCAGCTTTCCAATTGCTGTTTAATCAGAGCAATTGCAGGATTTTACAGTTTCCATAACAACGTCCCCGTGCGGGGTCTGTGCCCTGCCCCACCGTGGCAGGGTGGGGGTGGCTGGGGGCCCTGGCCATGCAGGGTCCCCCTGCCGTGCCAGGGCTGCTCTGGGTCCCCAGAGCCCTGCACACCTGGGGACAGCGGGCACAGAGCCCTGCAGGGCCGGGGTGCAGAGGGGATGCCAGCTGCCCGCAGTCACCTTGTCCAGGTGCCCATGCCAGCCTGTCCTGCCCCACTGGGCATTCTGGGGGAAGCTGAGTGCCAGCAGCTGGGGCTGGGCAGGGATGGATGGCACCGAGCCAGGCCTGCACCATCTCCCCAAACTGAATCACAAAATGAGCCCCCACCACCCACAATTCAGGGAAATTATTTCCCCCAGCAAGATCCGTGAAAATACCTCCAATGCCTCGGATATCCCCTCCGCCATCATCCCTGGGGAATTATGCAGGATTACTTCCCCTCACAGAGGGGATTTGAATAAGTGTCCAAATCTTCTTCCGGCCCAAGCCCCTCTGTGGGGGGCACAGCAGGTTCCCCCCAGCATGTCCCTGTCCCAGCAATGCCTGTGCCAGTGAGGAGAGCCAGGCTGGAGCCGGTGCTGCCATCCCCAGATGGATGGGCATCATCCCATGGCATCCCATGCCAGCCTGTGATGGATGCTAGGGGCAGCACCACGTTATGGCTCCCCCAAACAGGGTCACAGCCCCTGATTGCCCCTGCCCCGTGTGAAAGGTTAACCCCAGGGCTGGGTGAGGGGCACCATGGATCTGGCAGCTAATCTGGCTTTGATGGAAATGAAATATTTAGCTCAGGGAAAAGATTTACCGTCTAATCTTAATGAAATGAAGCCAAGAAAAGAAATAAAAGAGGTGCCTTGCAGAGCAGGTTTCCCAGCTGTGGGTGCTGGGGCAGTGCCAGGCTGTGCCTGATCCCAGCTGCTGATCCCGGGGTCTCTCTGATGGATTCACTGCCAGGCAAGGGCTGGCCCTGCCTGTGCTCTCACTGCGGGTGTGAGCAGATCCAGCAGCTCTGGGTTCAAGGAGCTGTGATTCAGGGTGATTCCAGCCCGTTCAGTCTGTCTGTGGCTGAGCAGGGGTCTGGGCTCTGTGCCCTGGGGCAGCACCCGGGGCTGGGAGGGCCATGGGGAGCTCATGCAGGGGTGTGCTGGTTTCAGTGCTGGCTCTGGGGTGGGCGCAGTGTGGGGATGGTGCTGTGGCTGTCCTGGGGCACATGGCAGCCACCCCTGGCACTGATGGAGGTGCAGTGTGGGCAGAAGGGCCCCTCAGACCTGACCCAGTGAGTGTCCTGGGGCTTGTCCTGTGGGATCATCCCACGGGGGACTTGGGACCTCCTTGGGACCTCGGGAGTACCTGCTGTGCATCCCTGTGAGGCTGGCACTGGCTGGCTGTGTGTGCCCGTGTGTCCCTGGCACAGATGGGCTATGTGTGTCCGTGTGTCCCCTGTCACAGACAGGCTCTGTGTGCCCCTGTGTCCCCTGGCACTGGTGGTGGCAGGCTGTGTGTGCCCGTGTGTCCCCTGTCCCTGGCAGGCTGTGTGTCCGTGTGTCCCCTGTCACTGACGGGCTGTGTGTCCGTGTGTCCCCTGTCCCTGGCAGGCTCTGTGTGCCCCTGTGTCCCCTGTCCCTGGCAGGCTCTGTGTGCCCCTGTGTCCCCTGGCACGCAGGGCCAGCCGCCGCTCCGTCCCCGTCTCCCACTGACCCTGGCGCTGCCCTGATTGGATCTTCCCTGTGCACCAGCTGTATTTATTTGTGTGCCGGTGCTGCTGCCGCCTGTCTCTGCTGTCCCCTCCCCGCTGTCCCCTCCCTGCTGTCCCCCCGGCTCCCCCCGGGCCTTGCCGAGCTCCCGGCCCAGCGCTGCGGCTCAGTGTAACCCCAGACCCGGCCGGGCACTGGGATCCTCCCGGGGCTGCAGCCGCCTCTGCCCTGCCCTGCCCTCCAGCCGGCCTTTCCCACTATTGGATTTCCCCCCCCCCCCCATTCTTTTGATCTCGAATGGATTCCATCCCATTTGCCCGGAATTAAACTCCCGCAGATTTCAATTTGCTGACATTTCTTTCCTCTGCCGGGCTGTGGGTAGCGGGGATGATGCTCGCGCTGCGCCGCGTCCTCCCCGCTCCCATCCCCTGCCCGTATGGCTGATGTGAGCAGGCAAAGTGCACAGCTGTGCCCGAGGATGCTGAGAGCCGGCTGCCAGGGGGCAAGATGAGCTGTCTCGGGTGAGTAACGAGCGCTGCGAGTGAGGGAAATGGGTTTAAATCAGGTTCATCCCGCAATGTGGCGGCCCTGGCACCGCGGAATCAAGGTGTGCTGGAAGTTAATTAACTCTTAGCATCCGAGGAGCTGCTCCGCCCGAGGGATCCGGGAGGGGGAGGCTCTAATTGGGTTATTCCATCACGGAATAACCGCGGGGTTTGTCCCCGCTCTGTCTGGCCCCGGGTGGGTTATTCTGGGCCGGTTTCAGGGGGTCACATCCCTCGGTGCTGCCCCGATTCCTGAGCTGGGTTCAAAGCAGGGCAGAGCTGCGGTGCCAGCTCCTCACCCGGAGCTCTGCGGAGCTCTGGCAGCTCCATCCCCGGGCTCTGGGGGCAGGAGCCACCCTCGGGACACGGGGGATGCCCTCGGTGTCACTCAGGGCTCCGTGTCCCTTTGCAGCTCGCGTTTTCCCGGCGGTGCCGTGCCAGGGATGCGCCAGCCCCTGGCAGCACCGTTTGGGTTAAAAACATCTGTTTGCAGTGGAACTGGGGAAATTCAGATCCCGTCCCTCCGAGCCCAGTGCTGGGGCCAGCAGCAGGCACAGCCAGTGGCACGGTGACACAGGCAGTGTCCTGTTACCGGGCTGGGATGGGGATGCGTGTGTTCCAGCCCCCGCCGCATCCTTAGGGGAAGGTTCTGGTTCTGTTTGGGCTGTGAGATGTTCTCTTGGCTCTGTGTAAGTCGTGTTGTGTTCAGGGCTGCGGGCAGGACAGTTTGGGGCGGTTTGTTCCTCCCTGCTTGGGTTTCGCTCTGTTTGCTCTCGGGATAAAGCCAAGGGGGCCGTGCCGGGCTGGGCCGTGCCGGGCTGGGCTGGGCTGAGCCCGCTCTCACCCCCGATCGCGGCCCAGCTGAAATCGCTGCCCTCGGGGGCTCCCTCGGCGCGGCAGAAATCCCACCGAGCCCGAGTTAATAACGCTCCCAACACAATCTATTTGTCTCAGCTTGTTTTTCACGGCAATAAAACTGCCTGGCGTGCTCCTGTATTAAACTGCTCCAGCCATCTGTGACCAGCCCTGGATCAGAAATTTCATTTTAGCCATTAGGATTTAAATATTATGGATTCTGCTGCTTCCCTGCTTGTCAACCCCCTCCTCGTGCCCACCCTCCAGGGCTGGGGGAGGCCCCGGCTCTTTTGGATGTGGATGGAGCACGAGAAACCCCCCGAGTCCCTGGTGCTGATGTGGACACCTCCTGCCCACGGTCCCTTCATTCCCACTGGAAATCCACCTGGGTCACAGGATGGTAATGGAGGAAAAGCAGCTCTTGTTCGCTTCCATTAGAAAAGAAATCCCTAATCTGATGGCCCAGCATATGCTCAACTGCCCAAAAAAGAGGGGAATTAGGGCAGCAGGGAACAAAACGTGCCAGCAGTGAGACAATTGGGAGAGAGTTCCTTTTTTATTGGCGGAGTTCAAATAGGTCATGACCAAAATGCCTCGGTGGGAAATCTCCTGATAGGAGATTAAATTCCTTGGGCGAATCAAACTCCGGATGGGATGTAGATGGGACCAGCCCGCCCCCCCTGCACCCTGCTGGAGCCCCAACTTGTATTTTGGGAAGGGGGTGCTTAGGATGAATTTTCCAGTGCCTGGAAAGCAGGGAAAGCAGCCTGGAGCTGCAGAAAAAGCCCTTCTGGGGTCTCTTTGAAGGTCTAACTTGTATTTTGGGAAGGGGTTACTTAGGATGAGTTTTCCAGTGCCTGGAAAACAGGGAAAGCAGCCTGCTTCACGGCCTGCCTGCTCTCCCGGGCAGAAAAGCACCTCCATCCCTGCTAACCGGTGACAATGGTCCCATCTGCAGAGCACCTGCAGCCCAGGGAGGGGTTGTGGAGCCTCCCAGCATGGGGAGAATTGAGGCACAGCTCCGTGCTGCAGCGAGTTCTGCTCCTGCACCAGGGTCTGGAGGCTCCTCATCCCCCGGGCTGTGCCCCAACCCCACACACGTGGGTAGATGGGGTTTGGGAATTCAGGGCTCATAAACAGAATTCCTGTTCTGGGGGTAAAGCCTGCAAGAGTTTTCTCTCCTGGATTTCAGCACTTGGCTGGACCAGCAGGGTTTTCAGGACTGGTAGTGGTTTCCACAGCACAGTTCAGACATAATCCAAGTGTAGCTCAGTGTTTTAATCCACTCTGGGACGTGTTTTCCTGCACAACAGACAAACTCAAGGTCAGGTCTTTGCTGGCTGTTTTGGGGCCAAACCATGCATTTTCCATTTCTCCTTCCTTTGCTGCTACCTGGGGACTGTGTGTGATGTTGGCAGCCCTGGGAAGCCTCACATCCCCTTCATCGAACACCAGGGATGTGCGTTACGTAAATTAAAGAAGGGTTTTGTCTTTTATTCCTGCTGAAAGGCATTGCTGTGTTATCCTGGGGGTAGAGGATGCAATTTGTGAGGGTTTGGGCCCATGACCCTGCTCCTGCTCCTGGTCTTGGTCTTGGTCCTGGTCCTGCTCCTGGTGCAGCCTGGCAGCTCCACCTCCCCACCCCCGGTGCCGTTCGCCTTTAAGGTTTCTCACCCCTTCCCTCAGCACGCAATTGAAACACAAGCGCTTGAGAAGTCACTAATTAGCAGCAGGGAGGCATCCCCCCGGAGTTGGGCGCCGAGCCGTGCCCTCCTTTCTGAGGAGCGACGAGCTCGTTCCGGCTGGAAAGCACAGCGCTGCAGTTTTGGGGAGAGGAGGGACGGAGGGAAGGCAGGACCGAGCCGGGCACAGGCCAGGGGGGCTCTCGGCCGATGCTGGGGGCGCACCGGGGCTGGCAGCGTGCCGGAGGGGCCGGTGCCAGTGCCGGTGCCCGGGCACGGCGGGGGTGCCACACGCGGGGCGGCACCGGCTGGCACCGTGGGCGTGAGCCGGGGCTCAGCTGCATGAAGATCTGAAGCGTCTCCCTTTTGTTCCCGCCGCACCCCGACAAATGGGAAAGGACCGGAGTTTCTCGCGGCATTTTCGGTACGTGTCCCCGCTCCGCTGGCGGTGCTGACAGAGCCCCCGCGGCTGTCCCGGGATGGCTCGGCTGCCTCTGCGGGCTGGGGGACCCCGCTGTGTCCCGGGACAGCCCTGGCACCGGTGCTGGGGCACTCGGGCCATGCTGGGATGGGAGCGGGGTGGGAGCGGTGGGCAGAGCCCCAATGGGGCTGCGCTGGCTCCAGCCCTGCAGGGCAGCCCGGGGGATGAGGATGAGGGGCTGGGGTGTGATGGGCAAGGCTCGGTGTCCCCTCGCCCCCATGGCTGAGCAAAGTTGTGGCAGCTCCACTGGCCCCGGGCAGGCTGGAGCCGCCTCTGCTGTCCCCGGGGCCACGTCCTGTCCTGCTGAGCCCCAGCACCGCCATCCGGGGTGGGACCGGCTGGGGGAGCTCGGTGTGCCCCGCAGGACACGGGTGTGTGTGGCACAGGAAATGGCCAGGGCAGCTCGGTGTCCCCTGCAGGATATGTGTGTGGGGCACAGGGGCTGGCAGGAATGGGCAGGCAGCTCCCAGCAGGGTGGGCTGCAGGAACAGGACTGCCTGCCCAGTGCTGTGTGCCCAGAGACCCACCTGGCAGCCGTGGGATGGGAGTGTGGCACAGGCTGAGAGGTGCCAAAAGGAGCCCCGAGCAGAAGCTGAGGGCAGGGGATGGGCACAGTGCCACTCTGCCACCATCCTGGCCGGGCTGCTCTGGGGATGGGGTGAAGGTGAAGCAGCCTGGAACATCTGGGACTTTTCCTGGCCTGGAAAATGCCCTGAATTCACACCCATGTGTTCGAGCAGACTGAGCTCTCCCAGGTGAGTGCAAAGCTGCTGCAGAGGAGGGCTGGTGCCCTCAGTGGCACCGGGCATGGGAGTGGGCACAGGGCTCGGGGGTGGAGGTGCACCTGTCCAACAGGAAACAGAGCTGGGGCTGACCTGGAGCACCCCAGGAGGAGGAGGAGGAGGAGGAGGAAGCAGAAGGCACGAGGGCAGCACTGCAGCACCCTGGCCCTGCCTGACCTCCACAGACAGCGTGGGCACATCCCTGCCCCGTGAATCCCAGTGGGATTTGCTGGCAGAGGGAAACCCCAGCTGGGCACTGCTCCTTGGTGCCATGGCAGTGCCCAAAGGCAGGTTTGTCCTGGGGGATGGCAGGACACTGCAGGAACAGCCGCAGAAATGGTATTGCCTGCTCTGGTGGGATTGTTTGTAGCAGTGAGTTGGGTCTCTCCTGTCTGGGCCCTGCTGTGCCCCAGCTCTGAGCCAGTCCTGGGGCAGTGCCAGTGCCAGTGCCAGGTCCTGGGCTGGGTCTGAGCTCCTCTGAGCCAGTGCTGGGTCCTGGTCTGGGTCTGGGGCTGAGCTCCTCAGCCCAGGGCTGAAGCAGAGGCTGGTGCAAAGTGGGACAGCTCTGCTGGAACGAGCAGATGTAATTTGGCCAATTAAATGGGATTGTGCTCATTTTGCCTGTGAGGAACCCGGACTTCTCCCTGGTGGGTGCCCAGCCTGGGGCGGAGGTTTGGGGGACTCACATCCTCCCCTGTCCCACAGGCTGAACTATTTATTAGCAAAATGTCACTCTTCTCTAGTTGCTGCTTAATCCCAAATCACCTGGGAATTGCACCAATGTGTTTTGTTACTTGTTTTGAATTGTCACCAGATGCTCTGTGTGAGCATCTGCCAGCTTTGGGTGGCATGTGCTCTGTCTCCTGCACCAGCTCTTGTTCTGAGCTCTGCCTTTGGCTGGGGGAAACAGAGATGTCCTGGTGGCGGTATGTTTGGGATTTGGAGCCTCTCCTCCTCGGTCTCCACCCAGGATTTTGTGTTCCCGTGGTGCGGCTGCCCAAGGGAGCCCTGTGGGATCCTCTGCCAGCCCCGGCTGTGTCCCGGGTGCCGCCCCTCGGAGCAGCTCCTGTGGCACCAGTTTGGCCCAGGTGCTGCTCAGGTGGGACCTGTGGTCCCCAGGCAGCCGGGGTGAGGTGTGCTGACACCCCTGGGGCTGTGATAACACCCCTGGGGCTGTGATTCCACCCTCGGAACTGTGATCGCACCGGCCCCGCTCCCCTCGCACCCGCGCGGTGCCGGCGCTGCCGAAGCTCCCGGGATGGTTCTGTGCGAAGGAGCCGCAGCTGCCGGAGTTGCTATAGAAACGCTCGGAGGTGCCGGCTCCTCCAGAAACCCCTGAATGTGCGAGAGGAGGGGAGGGGAAGGTGAGCAGGTGCAGGGTCTGCCTGCTGTGGGGCAGAAGGAGAAGGAGAAGATGAAGTGTCTGCCGGGTTATGGAGCTCACCTGGGCCCAGGTGGGAGCGGTGCCTCCTCCTGTTCCCTCCCGGGGTCCTGCTGTGCACTCCCTGAGCATCCTCTGAGCGTCCTGGGCATCCCTGCAGGGCACAAGGGCCACCTGGCTGCTCCCACCAGGCAGAGGGGAGGTGACCCCAAAGCAGAGCGAGTTCCAGGGCTGTCCCCTCGCCTGCGGCATCACCGTGCCCGTCCCTGCAGCACCGTCATCTCCCAAGGGCCACCAGGCTCTGCCTGGCTGTGGGGGCAGCTGGAATGAGGGGATATTCACAGCTGGAGCCCAGGAGAGCAGAGTTTGGGACAAGAGTTGGGGGCAGCGTTTTGGGGTACCAGAAGTGGGACTGGGGGAAGGTTCCAACATCATCATTGCTCCGGCTGAGCTCTGCATGGGACGGGGAAAGAAGAGATGCAGGTGGCAGCAGTCAGTCAGGTCCTGGTGTCCCCAGCCCCCTCAGTGCCCCCAGCCCCATCATTCTCAGCTCTGTGAGGACTGTGCCCAGGCTCACACATGTGGTTCAGCTCTTTCCCTTCCAGGGACACCCGGGCCCACAGCTCTGTGCCCACCTGCCCGTGCCCCGCTCCTCACTCCCTCCCTCGCCTCGTTCCCCAGGATTTTCATCCCCAAGAAGCACCGGCAGCGCTTTGACGAGGTGGTGTCGCAGAGCCTCATCAGCAAGCTGTGCCGCTCCCGCAGCGAGCACGGCAACCGCCTGCGCCGCAGCCGCAGCGAGGACCAGCAGGAGCGGCTGCTCGTGTCCACCCGCGCCAGCTCCGTGCCCCGCAGCCACGAGGAGCTCAGCAAGAGCCTCCGCAAAACCTCCTCGCTCGTCAGCAGCAATGTGGCCTCGGGGGCTGCCCGCAGGTACGGCCCCGCTGGCTTTGGGATGGAGTGCGGGATGGATGGAGTGCGGGATGGATGGAGCGCGGGATGGATGGAGCGCGGGATGGATGGAGTGCGGGATGGAAGGAGTGCGGGATGGAAGGAGTGCGGGATGGATGGAGTGCGGGATGGAGTGCGGGATGGAGTGCGGGATGGATGGAGTGCGGGATGGGTGGGGTGCGGGATGGATGGAGTGCGGGATGGATGGAGTGCGGGATGGAGGGAGTGCGGGATGGATGGAGTGCGGGATGGACGGAGTGCGGGATGGATGGAGTGCGGGATGGATGGAGTGCGGGATGGACGGAGTGCGGGATGGATGGAGTGCGGGATGGAAGGAGTGCGGGATGGAAGGAGTGCGGGATGGATGGAGTGCGGGATGGATGGAGTGCGGGATGGATGGAGTGTGGGATGGACGGAGTGCGGGATGGATGGAGTGTGGGATGGACGGAGTGCGGGATGGACGGAGTGCGGGATGGACGGAGTGCGGGATGGAAGGAGTGCGGGATGGAAGGAGTGCGGGATGGAAGGAGTGCGGGATGGATGGAGTGCGGGATGGATGGAGTGCGGGATGGATGGAGTGCGGGATGGATGGAGTGCGGGATGGATGGAGCGCGGGATGGATGGAGCGCGGGATGGATGGAGCGCGGGATGGATGGAGCGCGGGATGGATGGAGCGCGGGATGGATGGAGCGCGGGATGGATGGAGCGCGGGATGGATGGAGTGCGGGATGGATGGAGTGCGGGATGGATGGAGTGCGGGAGGGTTGCTCGGTGTGCAGATCCCCTGGGGTCATGGTGAACGAGGATCTCTCCCCCTGGAAGGCTGGGCAGCTTTGTGCCCCTTGTCCCAGCTCTGTGTCCCCTCAGCTCTGCAGGGCTGGCTCGATGAGCTGTGTCAGCAGCCGGGGTGGCACCTGCAGGCTGAGAGCGGATGTTTGCTCCTCGCTGGGATACAGGCTGTCCCAGCGGGATCTGGGGTGCCCAGCTGTGCCAGCACAATTCAGGATGCCTGGTTGTGCCAGCAGGATTTGGGATGCCAGTCTGTGCCAGGATTCCTGGTTATACCAGCAGGGCTCAGGGCACAGAGCAGGCTGGAAGGAGGATGGAACCAGGTTGGGGTTGGTCTCTTTCCTCAGGTAACGAGTGACAGGATGAGAGGAAATGGCCTCAAGCTGCAGCAGGGCAGGTTTAGTTTGGATATCAGGGAAATTCCTTCACACAGGGGCTGTCAGGCATTGTCACAGGGCAGTGCTGGAGTCCCCACTCTGGAAATGCTGGGGAAATGTGAATGTGGCACTTGAGAAGATGGGGCAGTGCTGAGCACGGGGTGGTGTTGGCTTGCTTGGTGGGTTCCATAACCTGAAAGGTCTTTTCTGACCCTGAGATTCCTTGATTTGAGTGGGTGCCTGGCCCTGCCCTGCCCCAGCAGGTGTCTGTGTGCTGTGGGAGGAAGGCAGCACAATCCCCAGCACAGGGATTGTCCCACAGCACAGGGATTAACCCACTTCCCTCCGTGCCCAGATGGCCAGACTGCAGTGGCCGAGGGCAGGGAGCTCCTGCAGACCCTGCCCCACCCAGCCAGCAGCAGAGCAGGGATCCGGGCTCCTGCCCACCCTCCTGCCAGGCTGAGAGCACCCAGGGCACCCAGGGGCACCCAGGCTCCTGCCCACCCTCCTGCCAGCCTGAGAGCACCCAGGGCACCCAGGCTCCTGCCCACCCTGCTGCCAGGCTGATCTTCCCTGTGGCTGGTCCCAAATGCACTCCCAGCCCAGTGTCCCTCCCTGCCAGCACAGGATCCCGCTGGTTGGAAGTGATCTCAGCAATGCTGCCTTCCCCCAGGTCCCTGCAGGAACAGCCCCCAGCTCCAATCAGCCTCCCAGCAGGGAGATTTCCTAATGCTCCTTCCAAAATTTCCTAGAGGAATTTAATTCCTCTCTCATCAGCCGAGGAGACCTTTGCTCCCTGAAGCACATTGTCTCTAATTCTCTGTAATAAAGAATCACAGGCTGGTTTGGGTTGGAAGAGCCCTTAAAGATCATCCAATTCCTAGTCCCTGACATGGGGGGTTGGAGCCAGATGATTGTTAGCTCTTACACATATATTTATTCTTTAAATCTATATATTTACCCATATTGCACTTTGAAACCACATTTGAAAGACACTTTGGTATCAAAGGGGACATTGGGAGCACTGGGGACTGGGCACTCAGTAGAACCAGGGCTAACAGGGTTTGGAGGGGCTGGGGAAGGAAACAAGGGCTGGATCTTGTACTCTGACATCCTGTTTGCCTTTTTCACCCCCAGAACCGTGCGAGTTTATAAAGGCAACAGGAGCTTTGGCTTCACCCTCCGCGGCCATGCCCCGGTGTGGATCGAGTCTGTCCTGCCAGGTAGGAACACCAGATTTTAAGAACACCAGATTTGGGGCACCAGGGACTCATCTCTGCTCTGAACTCCAAATGTGGAGTGCTGTTTGCTAGGAAAGAACAAAAGGGATTTTCACCAGGCCCGGTGATGGAGTTTTCCCAGTGGAATAACGAGCACCTTTGGTACAATTTAGTTTGGCTTTATCCACTCCTGTGGTGGTCCCCAGGATGAGGGAAGAGATGAGAATCTTGACTCCATGTTTCAGAAGGCTGATTTATTATTTTATGATATATATTGTATTGAAAGAAAATGATATATTAAAACTACACTACAGAAAGAGAAAGGAGACATCAGAAAGCTAGAAAGGAAGGAATAATAAAATCTTGTGACTGACCAGACAGTCTGACACAGCTGGTGTGATTGGCCATTAATTAAAAACAATTCACATGCTGGGTAAGCAATACTTCAGATCACATTGCAAAGCAGCAAAACATGGGAGAAGCTGAGGCTTCCCAGCTTCTCAGGAGAAAAGACCCTGGCAAAGGGATTTTTCAGAAAATATGTCAGTGACACACACTCCTTGTTGTGAGAAGTGGGAAATGTGTTCAGTGACCACCCTGACATGCCACCAGTGCTGCACCCAGCTGAGTGAAGGGTGCCAGCCCACCCAGCCCGGCCATGTGCAGGGGTGCCCTGCCTGGGGATGCCCCTGGACGCCCATCCCAGGCAGGGGAGCTGCAGCTGGAGCCCCTTTGTGCCCCCAGGGAGCCCGGCGGAGAAGGCTGCGCTCAAACCTGGAGACAGGATCCTGTTCCTCAACGGCCTGGACATGAGGTACGAGCTGGGCAGGGCACCCAGGGCTGGGCAGGGGCTGGGCACACGCTGTTTTTGTGTTTTCTGTGCTCACCCTTGGGCAGGGGGAATGGGAGCTGCTGGCCCTGTCCCCGTGTGCTGCCGTGGTTTGCCCTGAGGGCACAGCTGGGGACAGCCCCTTTGGTGCTGCTGTACAACACCTGGCTCTAAAGGAGCATTTTCTCCAGCCCTGCTCCTCCTCTGGGTTCTCTGTGCAGGACAGTTTGTATAGCCTGGGTTCTGACTGCAGCCCACCTCAGTCCCCAATTTCAGACACTCTGAGTTAATCTGTAAGTGTTGAACACCTGGGGTTCTGCTTTGGGGAGCAGCAGAGCCCCATCCAGCCCAGGAATCATTCCCACAACGGGATGATAAGCTTAACACAATTATTCCCCATGTGGGAATCCCACTTGTACCCTGAGTTTAATTCTGTGTGTTATTTGTGCACCAAAGCAGTGGCACCAGAGGGACTTGTGCCCCTCACCCGTGCTGTGTCCTTGGGGGTGTCTTTCTGCATAAAAACCAAGAGCAAAGGGTGAGAGGAGGCTGCAGGACAAGAGAGAGTGATGAATATTTAAAGGTTAAAGCGATGCTGCTTCTGTCAGGGCTTGGGTTCTCACGTTTCAGCTGATCCAGCGAACTCTTGGCTGATGCAGCACTGCCAGGAAAAGGAGACCGGGCTGAGGATTGTCCTCTGAGCCCTGCTTTTGGCAGGCATTGTCCCAGCCTGGCCCATGCCCTTCTCCAAGGGCATCCCGAGATTTTCTCACCTACAAAATTACACTTCATGTTCCCCTTGCCTTTTATTTCCACACGGAATTAGGGCAGGTGAGGACAGACCTGCAGCACAGTGTTATTTAAAGGAAAAATCATTTTCTGGGTCTGGGTGCAGCTTAACTCTGCCATGGCACTCCTCAGGGCGGGCACAGGCATTGCCATGGTTGTTTCTTGGTGCCCACTGGTGGGGCAGGACCCAGGCTCTGCCTTGGGGCAGCACAGGTGGAAATAATCCAGGGGATCACAGAGGGGCTCTGAGCAGCACCAGGAGGCTTTCCCAGACAGAGGAAGGAGCTGCCGGCTGTGTGTGCCCCCTGCTGCCCTGGGCAGCTCTGACCGAGCTCTCTGTGCTGCAGGAACTGCTCCCACGACAAGGTGGTGTCGATGCTGCAGGGCAGCGGGGCCATGCCCACCTTGGTGGTGGAAGAGGGCATCGTCAGCTTCTCCAACGGTAAGAGTGCAGAGGGAGGGTCTGGAGAGCAGCCAGCCCAGCCAGCTGCCCGGCTCCTGGGGCAGGAGGGAATGGCTGGGCACCTCCATGGGCTGGGCAGTTCAACACTGCTGGGCACCTCTGTGGGCTGGGCAGGTTTAACACTGCTGGGCACCTTTGTGGGCTGGGCAGTTTAACACTGCTGGGCACCTCCATGGGCTGGGCAGTTTAACACTGCTGGGCACCTCCATGGGCTGGGCAGTTTAACACTGCTGGGCACCTCCATGGGCTGGGCAGGTTTGACACTGCTGGGCACCTCTGTGGGCAGAGCAGGTTTGACACTGCTGGGCATGGATTGAGCAGGTTTAGCACACTGCCTGGGGATGCTCCTCTCTCCCAGGCACGTGGCCCTTGCAGGGTGGGATCAGGCTGGATCCCAGGCTTGGCTGCTCTCCAGGAGGGCTCATCCTGCTGTGTGGCTGTGCCTGGTGTCCCTTGCAGTGTCCTTCCTGCAATGTGTGTGCTGTGTCCTTGTCTGCGGTAACCCAACCCTGTGCTCGGGGCTGAGCTGTGCAGGATTGTTATCCCAATGCAGGATCAGTGCCTGGTGAGAGCTCAGGATGCTGGGCAGGGCAGGGTGCCCGTGGAGGGCAGGATCCACCCCTGGGCACAGCCCTGAGGAGGCTGGAGGGTCTCTGTGCTGCTCCCAAATGCCCAGAGCTGGGAGCCAGGCCTGGCTCTTCCCTCTGGAGCAGCACTGGGCTCCCCTCAGCCCCACCTCAGGAGCCCTGGGATGCCCCAGCTCGTTTGCAGGTGCTCTCACACCAACTCCAGCACCTGGAATGGCTTGGAATGCAAGGGACCCTAAAGATGCTCTCATTTCACCCCTCATACCTGCTACCAGAGCAGGCTGTTCCAAATCCCATCCAGCCTGACCTACTCCAAAGCACGCAGCCAGTGGCCCTCAAAGTGCTCCACTGGCCTCGAGGGAAGCCAAGGAAAGATGGAATATTTCTTTGGAAAGATGGAATATTTATTTTGCAGACTCTGACTCTGCTGAGTCCCCGAGCAGCTCCTCGGCCCTCACCTCCCTGCAGTGGGTGGCAGAGATTCTCCCCTCTAGCATCAAGATCCAGGGAAGGACGTTCACGCAGCAGCTGGAGCACCTGCTGACCCCCCCCGAGCGTTTCAGCGTCTGCAAGGCCCTGGAGGGCTTCTTCCACCACCGGTAACTCCTGCCAGCTGGGACCCCTGCCCTGGCACGGGGCACTGCCAGGGTCACTGCCAGGCAGGGCACACCTGGAGCAGTGCCAGGGTCACTGTCAGGCTGGGCACACCTGGGGCACTGCCAGGGTCACTGTCAGGCAGGGCACACCTGGGGCAGTGCCAGGGTCACTGTTAGGCTGGGCACACCTGGGGCAGTGCCAGGGTCACTGCCAGGCTGGGCACACCTGGGGCAGTGCCAGGGTCACTGTTAGGCTGGGCACACCTGGGGCAGTGCCAGGGTCACTGCCAGGCAGGGCACACTTGGGGCAGTGACCTCCTTTCCTGCCCTTGCTTGGTCTCCCAGCAGTGCTTTGCCAGAGGCTGTCACAGAACCATGGAATGATGGAATATTTGGGTTAGAAGGGACCTCAAAGCCCACCCAGTGCCACCCCTGCCATGGCAGGGACACCTACACTGTCCCAGGGTGTTCCCACCCCTGTCCAGCCTGGCCTGGGCACTGCCAGGGATGCAGGGGCAGCCACAGCTGCTCTGGGCGCATGTGCCAGGGCAGCATTTCATCCTGTTGCAGGCTGTTCTATCCTCATGGGATGGGGTGCTCAGCTGCTCCCAACAGCCCTTTTCCTCAATCTACACACCAAAATCAGATGGGGCCTTTGGCCCCAGGAGCTGCCACACTCCTGTTTCCAGGAACACTGTCACTCTCACTGCCCTCTCCTGTTTTACAGGACCGTTGTCACCCTCACTGCCCAGCCCTCTCCTGTTTTGCAGGACCATTGATACTCTCATTGTGGATGTGTACCCGGTGCTGGACACCCCAGCCAAGCAAGTCCTCTGGCAGTTTATCTACCAGCTGCTGAGCTACGAGGAGCAGGAGCACTGCCAGCAAAAGCTGGACAGGTTTCTGGGGTGCAAGGCCTTGGCAGGTGAGAGGCAGCCCCGTGCTCCAGGATGGACACGCCGTGTCCTGATGGTGCTGGGAGCTCAGTCCCTTGTGCTGGTGCAGTTTTGGATGCAGAGGAGAGGTGGCACCTCAGAGGGGCACTCTGGGGGCTTTTGGAAGCTGCTCAGGTGTTAGAGGTGAGCAAGTCCAGGACAGCTGGTGCAAGGGCAGCATTCAGATCAGAGAGGTGAAATAAAGGTGACACGGCATCCTTTGGGATGCCACAGACACATCCCTGGTTGGAAAAGGTGGTGCTGCTCTCCCAGGAAGACACAGAGGCAGTTGGTGGTCCCCTTGTCCCCCTCAGCATCACCCTCACCCGGTTGTGTGGCAGCACAAAGCCAGTGGTGGACTCAGGAGAGCAGGTTTGGAGTGAAATGTCCTAATCTGTGTGTTTGTGCTCTTAATTGCTTCCAGTTTTGCTGTTCTCAGCTGCTCACACAGATGTGTTAATTTTAGACCCAGCAAAGGTAAAAGTAGTGTTGTTTTGGAGGAACACAGCGACTTTAGCAGGAAACAGAACAGCCCCAAGTCCTGGTGCAAATCCTGCCTGTTGTGCATGGGATGCTGTGCTCCATGTGCTCTGTGCACCCTGGATCTACTCACTGGGTTTGCACTGAGCCCCCTCTGCTCTGTGTGTGCAGGATCACAGCTCAGCCACGGGCTGTGCATCCCCAGGGATTCATGTCCTGTAATCGGGGTGCAGTTCTCAGCTGCATTCCAGGGATGCAGAGCAGCAATCCCCAGCCAGGGGAGGCTCAGGGGCACATCTCCCTGTCCCAGGCTGCTGTTCCCAGCCCCAGGCTGGTCCCTGGCTCCTCTCAGTGTCTCAGGTGAACGGGGCAGTCTCTGAGCATGAATGTTTTTCATTGTTCTGGTCTGTTCTGTGTCTGTGCCCTGCAGCACCATGGCCAGGTGAGATCTCTGGGTTTGGGCTGGTCCTTCCCCTGGGCTCCAAACTGGGTGATCTCCCCTGTCCCAGTGCTGGGTACCTCAGGGATGGATCCCTCCATCCTGTGAGCCTCCCTGAGCTGCACATGGACACTGCATGGGCCATGTGCTCCTTCCATAGGGGGCAGGAAGGGTTTGCTGGGACCAGCCCCACTCAGGGCTGCAGTTCCACATGGGCCATGAGCTGGTGGATGGCAAAAGGGATTGGATGGAAAAAGGGATTGGATGTCCCATCCCTGAGCATCCATCCCCGCCCTGTGCTGGCAGCAGCACCTGAACCTGCTCAGCTCCAGGGATGGAGCCAGCAGCTACCTGGCAATGTGGGTTCCATGGCCCTGGGGGGCTCTGGGGGTGCCTGTGCAGGGTGAGGAGCAGCAGTGGGAGCTGTGGGTCTGGCTGTGCCTCACGAAGGTGTTTCCTCACAGCCGAGGCAGAGGCTGAGGATCGGTACCGCAGCTCCATCCGAGGCGCCTCCCTGTGCCGGGGCAGCCTCAGGACCCCCCGGCCTGAGGAGGGGGCAGCAGGTGGGTGAGGGGGCTGGATTCCCTGTCCTGAGGAGGGGATAAGGTGGGTGGGTGATTTGGGATGGATTCCCTGCCCTGGGGAGGGGATAGGGTGGGTGACTGGGGCTGGGACATGGGACTGTCCCTGCTGTGTCCTGCTCTGCCCCAAGACAAATTCCTGTCCAATTCCCAAGCAAGAATGATGGGAAAAGATGGAAGCAAAGGTGGAGGGAGGTCAGAGGGCCAGCAGTGAGGCACCAGCTGGAAATCCATGTTTTCAGAAACAGAATCAAGAATTATAGAATGACAGAATCATTTAGGTTGGAAAAGCCCTCCAAGATCATCGAGTCCAGGCTGTGACTGATCCCCACCTTGTCACCCAGCCCAGAGCACTGAGAGCCACATCCAGGGACAGCAATTCCATAATGAAAGCACCAATTCAATAAGAGACCACTAGATCATAAGTCTGAATGTTATTTTCAACCCTTTCCATTACTCAGATGTGAACTGCTCCTGCTGTCTGCTGCCCACCCCTTCTGGGGATAAAATTTATGGCTTCCCTCTGAACATTCCCAGAGTCCATCCAATTAACAGGGCAAACCACACTTGTGAAATGATGTGAGGAGGGAGATCATGGTTCAGGGCCCCTTTGAGACTCTGACAAGCCCCATTTGAGGCCCCAGCCCTGCCTCCCTCCAGGGCACACAGCCCGCCTGTCCCATCTCCCCTGGCTGATGCCAAAGGGCCCTGGGCTGTGCTCCTGAGCACAACCTCCCCCTGACCTCCCTGAGCACCTCCTGGCCGTGTGGTGTCCCTCAGCTGTCAGGGGGGCTCTGGGACACTTCCCAGGGGAGGAAGATCCTCTGCCCTGGCTCCGAGGAGTTGTTCTGGAGGGGATTAGAGCCTGGAGAGCAGCCAACAGCTGTGTGCGCTGCAGGGGAGCCGTGGCTGGGCAGATGTTGGCCAGCTGTGGGAGCAGCCCTGTCCTCAGCTGCCCCGAGGGGAGAATGGAGCAGCTTGGAGCTGTCTGCTGACCCCAAACCCACCCTGCACTGCTCCCTGGGGACCCCCAGAGCCAGGAGCTGGGGCAGGGGGCTCCCTGTGGGTCCCAGCAGCACACAGGGCCCCGTGTGGGTCAGGGCTGTGTGGCTGGGGCACACACAGAGCAGTGACTTTGTCTCTCCCTCTGCAGGCAGTGACACCGTGGAGGTCCCCGTGCGCCTGATCCCTGGAGAGAGACAGGCTGGAGATGGCACGTCCCTCCCGGAGACACCCAACCCCAAAATGGTGTGATTGATGGGGCAGGGGGCACCTCTGTGGGGCTCTGCCCGCCTCGGTGGGGTGGTGTGGGCACGGGAAGGTTCCTGGCTCCTTTGCTGTGAGCACAGGGCAGCAGGAAAAGGGAATGGGGTGTGTGGGTGAACACCTGCAGGGGCTGAGGGTGTCCCTGCCCCTCTCTGAGGTCACCTCCCCGGGCAATTAGTCACCTCTAATGAGGCTGATACCTGACAGTGTCTCCCTGCAGCCTCATCAGTGAGAGGCTCTTGGGGGCTCAGACAGGGCTGGGGTGAAGTCCCCTTTATAGAGTGAGAGATGGGTACTGGTGGGCCAGTCCCAGAAAGATTTGGGTTGGAAGGACCTCAGAGCCCACCCAGTGCCACCCCTGCCATGGCAGGGACACCTTCCCTATCCCAGGGTGCCCCAATCCCTGTCCAGCCTGGCCTGGGCACTGCCAGGGATGCAGGGGCAGCCCCAGCTCTGGGCAGCCGGGTCTGTGGGGACTGTGCTGTCCCCAGGGCATGGCGGGTCACTGGGGCAGCTCTCTGGGGCTCCTCAGCAGCTCTGGCCATGGCAGCAGCTCTGTGTCCTCCCCCAGATGTCAGCTGTGTACGCGGAGCTGGAGAACCGCCTGATCGGGGGCTTTGGCGGCAAGGTGGGCAACGCTGCCCTGCACAGGACATCCCCCCCTGCCCCCGAGCTGCCACACGCTGCTGCAGGTACCTCTGGGGACGTCAGGGGACCGTGGGGGTGCTGGCCAGGCCGGTGGGGACAAGGCAGTGTCTCCTTGGTGCTGTGTTACAAGGCAGTGTCCCCTTGGTGCCATTGCACAAGGCAGCAGCCATGGTTCTGTGGGTGAGGGAACACGCAGGGCTGGCTCTGCAGTGTGGAACTTTCAGGCACTCTGAGTGGGATGAGAATTTGACTCTAAGTTTCAGAAGGCTGGTTATTATTAAATGTTATATATTATATTATATTATATTATATTATATTATATTATATTATATTATATTATAATATTATATTATATTATATTATATTATATTATATTATATTATATTATATTATATTATTATATTATATTATATTATATTATATTATATTATATTATATTATATTATTATATTATATTATATTATATTATATTATATTATATTATATTATATTATATTCTCTATTATATATACAAAAAGAGCTCAGCTGGCTCGGACAGAGAGTCTGAGACAGAGCCTTTGTTATCAGTCTTTTCTATTCTATTCTTAGCTTAGCTAGCCTTCTGAGAAAATCCTTTCTTTTATTCTTTTAATATAGTTCTAATGTAATATAGACCATAAAATAATCAACCAGCCTCTCTGAGGGGAGAGATCCTCATCTCCTCCCTCACCCTGACACCCCTGTGAGCACGGTCACACCAGGGGCTGCAGGACCCCCACCCACAGCTCCCCGCGCTCTGTCCCCCAGGTGGCCGCAAGCCGGGGCTGGTGTGGCCGAGCGAGCTGGCGAGCCAGCCGTGCTACTACCGGCTGCACAGCAGCGTGGCCTCGCCCTGCAGCACCGAGTCCAACCCCTACGTGAGCCTGGACAGCAGCCCGGCCCCGTCGCCCACGCGCCGGCCGCGCTCGCCGCTGTCGCGACGCAAGAAGCTGTTCACCTTCTCGCGGCCCCCGCGCAGCCGCGACACCGACCGCTTCCTGGACGCGCTCAGCGAGCAGCTGGGCCACCGCGTCACCATCGTGGATGAGTTCCTCACCCCCGAGAACGACTACGAGGAGGTGAGAGGGCCATGGGCTCACCAAAGCAATGGTGTAGGCGCCTTGGGTATGGAGATGGACATGTGAGGGGTCAGGGGACACGTCCTGGGCTCTGCACACAGCGGGGTGGTGGGGATGGATGGATGGATGGATGGATGGATGGATGGATGGATGGATGGATGATGAGGACAGTGAAGGATGGTGGGTGGAGGATGTGGGTTGAGGACCCTCAGTGAGCAGCTGGGGCACCACGTCACCATCGTGGATGAGTTCCTCACCCCCGAGAACGACTACGAGGAGGTGAGAGGGCCACCGGCTCTGGTGTAGGTGCCTTGGGTACGGAGATGGCCATGTAAGGGGTCAGGGGACACGTCCTGGGCTCTGCACACAGCGGGGTGGTGGGGATGGATGGATGGATGGATGGATGGATGTTGGTGGAGGATGAAGGATGGAGGACAAGGAGGATGGAGGATGTGGATGGAGAATGAGGAGTGTGGAGTATGAGGAGGATGGAGGATGGTGGATAGAGGACAAGAAGGATAGAGTATAGTGGGTGGAGGATGAGGAGGATAGAGGATGTGGATGGAAGAGGAGGATGGAGGATGTGGATGGAAGATGAGGAGGATGGAGAAGGGTGGATGGAGGATGGTGAGTGGAGGATAAGGAGGATGGAGAATGTGGATGGAAGATGAGGAGGATGGAAGATGTGGATGGAGAATAAGGATCATGGAGGATGGTGGATGAAGGACAAGATGCCACCCTCACCCTCTGCCCTGTGCTCCCCAGATGAGTTTCCAGGATGACCAGGGCAGCTACGTCACCAACGATGTCAGCAGCAGCGAGTACATCAGCAGCAGCGACGAGGGCAGCTCCCTGACCTACTCCACGCTCTCGGACCACATCCCACCCCCTCCGCTCAGCCCCCCGCCCCCGCCGCCCCCCCTGCCGTTCCACGACCCCCAGGGCGGCCCCGCCAAGGCCGAGCCCCCCAAGGGCAGCGTGGCCCCGGTCCCCAAGTCCCTGGTGAGCCACCTGCACCCGGTGCCGCCGCCGCCGCCGCCGCCGCCGCCGCCCCCCGTGCCCTGCGCCCCCGCCCTGCACCGCGGGCTGCTGCACCGCCGCAGCGACTCCAACCACATGAGCGTCAAGAGGCTGCGCTGGGAGCAGGTGGAGAACTCGGAGGGCACCATCTGGGGCCAGGTATGGCCGGGGGAGAGGGGAGGAGGGCAGGTACAGGGGGTCCCAAATGTGTCCCGGGGAGCCGTGACCTGTGCTGAGGCTCTGCGGGGCTCCCGTGCATCCCTCGGTTGTTTGGAACGAACTGTTGGGCGGGGGAAGGCCCTGGGAAGCCTCTGAGCTGCTGATTTTGTCTGCAGCATCGTGGGGAGCACTCCCCTGCCCTCAGGGGTTGCCTCCAGATGGGTTCTGCAGCGGTTTGGGAAGGGGGTTCAGTGGGAAAGGATGAGGATGGGTGGAGCAGTGATGGGAGAGCCCCAGACAGGGCAGGACAGTGGAGGGGACAGCAGAGGTGAGGGGTGACACAAGGCAGGACCGTCCTTTGGCATGGTGGCCATGGAGTGGTGCAGAACTCCGAGGTGGATCCCATCCCTCCCCAGGGTTTCACTCCCAGCCTCTGGTGTCTCCTGGTGGTCAGGACATGCCGTATTCCCTGTGCCCTGAGCAGCCAGAGGGGAGCTGTGGGATCACCTTCCAGTCCCACAGGCACTGAAACCCTGCAGCTCCCTCTCCCCAGCACTCCAGAGAGGAATGTTCTTCCTCACGGTGATTTCTCTGTGTGCAGAACAATCCCCGAAGCTCCTGGGATTGCCATTTTATCCTCCAGTGAGGGGCTCATGTGCGAGGAGCAATGAGGACAGAGGTGCTCTGTGTCAGGAGCTGAGTGAATCTGCAGGGCACTGGCTGAGCCTGCAGTCACAGGAGGTGCCACCAGCCTGTCTGGGGACAGGAGCTCGGTGTGGGCACAGGGAAGGAGCCAGCACAGGTGGCACTGAGGGGCTGTCCCCGTCCCAGCACAGCCCCTATTCCTCCTCCCACAGCTCGGGGAAGACTCTGACTATGACAAGCTCAGTGACATGGTCAAATACCTCGACCTGGAGCTGCACTTTGGCACTCAGAAGCCCACGAGTAAGTACTGAGCCCCAGAACGGGTCCTGGTGCCAGCAGAGACCATTTCCAGCTGGGAGGGACTGGGAGGGACTGGAAGGGACTGGGAATGGATGGGCAGCAGGGCAATGCCAGTCTGTGACATCACCCGTGCCATGAATTTGTTCATCCTCAGGATTTTGTGGCTGTGGCACAGTGGATCATTAAGGTGGAGATGGTTTCATTATCTCCCTTAATTATCCCTGCTGCCACGATCTGTTTTCTCTCCACATTTCACTGGGCACTGAAACCCAGCTTGAGGCTTTCACCAACTGCAGGTCCAGTGCCTGAGAGCTCTGGAAATGCTGCAAAAGCCATGAAAACATTGCTGTGTCCAAGGAAATCACCTCCAGCAGCACTTCACTCTTTGTGCAGATAATCAGTGGATGTCCCCAGAGCTGTGCTGGCTCTGGAGCTCTGTGCCTGTGCAGCTCCCATCACCCACAGCCCCACGGGATCCTCACCCAGAGCAGTGTTTGGGTGCCACAAGCCCAGAGCAAGGTCCAGGCTGGGGTGTGGAGTGGTGGTGACCCTGTGGGAGGCATTCCAGTGAAGCCAGTGGGATGTCTGAGCTGCCCTGCAGGGGCCAGGGTGCCCAGCTGGCACTGGGATGCAATGGGGCTCATCTCAGGGCACGCTGTTTGTAGGATGTTTCTGAGCAGTCTGGGATTTTCTGTGTGTTTCACCTCTCCTTTTGCCTTTTTCAGCTCCAGCTGAGCCCTCCATTGGGGAGATCTTTGAATTGCAGAATTCAAGGATTCCTGGAGCCATTGCTGTGTGCAAAGCATCCTCTCTCTCATTCATGGTCTCATGTTTGCAGGACAGTTTTCTTCCCGCTGGAGCCGCCTGAGCCTGTCCTTACCCACGATTAAATCTTTCAGTTTCTCTTCCAGAGCCAACTCTCATGCCTGAAAACTTTAAAAAGAAAGACGTGGTTGAAATTTTGTCCCACAAAAAGGCCTACAACACATGTAAGTGAAGGTACCCCCAAAAGGGGCCCACAGGTGGGATGTAGAGAGCTGGAAAGGTAAAGGGGAAGACCATGAGCTCAATCCCATGGGCACAGCTCAGCTGGGATGGACTGACTGGACTCTTCCTGCAGCCCAGAGCTGCCCCAGAGTGTGCTCAGCCTGGGCAGGGCAAGGAGGGAACTCTGGGGGCAAGGATGGAACTTTTTGGGGAAGGATGGGGATGGGATGTGCCTGGTGGTCCTGGGGACCCCTGCAGGGAACTGGGGCAGTGTAGGGGCAGTGCTGCCTCTCAGGATGTGTTTCTGGTGGGGAGGAGGCTGGGAGGGCTCGGTGGGACCCTGCCCAGGATCCCCCTGGCTCTGGGGATGTGGGAGCAGGGCTGGTCCCAGGGCAGCCCAGCTGGGGTGTGGATGAGGTGCGTGCTGTGCCCTGGGGGGCTGCAGGACCAGAGCCACCCCTGGGTCCCCACGCAGCCCCTGCAGGGTCCCAGGGAGGGGAAAACCCTCCCTGAGCCAGGGCTGTGCCTGCCTGGGCACCTGCAGGGGTCTCACTCCGTGGGGAGGTTGGTGACCCGCTCCTGTCTCTGTCCTGTCCCTCTGTCCTGCTGGGCAGTGTGTTCCTATTCTTACTGGGCAGTGTGTCCCTCTGTCCTGCTGGGCAGCGTGTCCCTCTGTTCTGTCCCTGTCCCTGCCAGGCACTGCGTCCCCAGCCCTGCCACACCCCGGTGTCCCCTGCTCCCCCCAGTGACAATGACAGTGACAGTGACAGTGCCGTGCCTCCCCCCCAGCCATCCTGATCGCGCACCTGAAGCTGTCGCACGCGGAGCTGCGGCAGATCCTGATGACGATGGAGACGGATCGCCTGGAGCCCTCCCACATCAAGCAGCTGCTGCTCTACGCCCCGGACGGGGAGGAGGTGCAGCGCTTCCAGAGCTACAAGGAGAGCCCCGGCAAGCTCAGCGAGCCCGACCAGTTCGTGCTGCAGGTGCCGTGCTCTGGGAGGGGGCTGAGTGTGCCTGTCCCTGCCAGCAGGGCATTCACACCTGGGCTGAATGTACCTGTCCCTGCCAGCAGCACACTGACACTGGGGCTGTGTGTGCCTGTCCCTGCCAGCAGGGCATTCACACCTGGGTGATGCTGTGTGTGCCCTGTCCTGCCAGCAGCACACTCACACCTGGGGCTGATGGCACTGGGACCATTGGGGTGATGCTCAGTTGATGCTCAGTTGATGCCTGAGGGGTCTGGCAGCTCCCAGGGGCTGATTCAGAGCTGCAGAGCCACCAACACGTTTGCTCCCTGGTGGCAGTGGCTTTGCCCAGCTCTGATTTATCTTCCATTGACAAAGCCACCCGTGGGTGTTGGTGTGAGAGTGCCCGTCCCGTGGCAGCACACCTGCCCTGTGCCACCTGTAGCTCCTGTTCCATGCCCAGGGCAGCAGAAGTCCTGTGCAGGGGGCCTGTGGCACTGCAGATGGTGGCACTGCAGAAGGTGACCCTGCAGTGCAGATGGTGGCACTGCAGATGCTGACCCTGCAGAAGGTGACCTTGCAGAAGGTGACCCTGCCCTGCAGAAGGTGACACTGCAGATGGTGGCACTGCCCTGCAGAAGGTGACCCTGCAGAAGGTGACCCTGCAGAAGGTGACCCTGCCCTGCAGAAGGTGACACTGCAGATGGTGTCACTGCCCTGCAGAAGGTGACCCTGCCCTCTTGCCCAGATGCTGTCGGTGCCCGAGTACAAGATCCGCCTGCGCAGCCTGCACTTCAAGACCACCCTGCAGGAGAAGACCGAGGAGATCAAAGCCAGCTACGAGTGCATCTGCAAGGCCTCCCTGGAGCTGAAGAGCAGCAAGAAGCTGGCAAAGATCCTGGAGGTCAGAGCGGTCCCTTCTCCTTGGGACAGCCACCACTGGTCCCTGTGCCCCCCCCCATACTGCCCTCCCCCTGAGGAGGCGTTTTTGGGGTCCTGGGATGGGCTGAGCCTGGCACAGAGAGAACAAATCCCACTGCAGGTCCTCCATGACCCTCCTCAGATGAGCTGTCCCAAATTGCTGTTAATTCATTTGGGTTTGCTTTTAAAAAAGAAGCAGGTGGGACAAATGAGGTCAGTGTGTGCTCAGAGGCGTTTGCAGAGGAGGGATGAAATTCCTCAGTAGCTCCTGGCCAGTGACCCCCCATCAGTTCCTTAAATCCATGAGGACAGGGTTGGTCTGCACATTAATGGGTGGGGAACAGAAATTCAGAGTCATGGGAGATGGAAGGGCAGTGTTGTTCTGCACATTGATGGGTGAGGAACAGAGATTCAGAGTCCCCATTCAGAGCCCTGGGAGATGGGAGGACAGTGTTGTTCTGCACATTAATGGGTGAGGAACAGAGATTCAGAGTCCTGGGAGATGGAAGGACCCAGGGCCAGGAGCTGACCAGCCCCTCATGCCCTGCTCTCCTTTTGCAGTTCGTGCTGGCCATGGGGAACTACCTGAACAACGGGCAGCCCAAGACCAGCAAAACCACAGGCTTTAAAATCAACTTCCTCACCGAGGTGAGGAGAGCAGCTCGCTCTGGGGCAGGGCACACTGAGCTGGGGGCTCCCTGTGCCCACAGAGCTGCTCTCAAAGGGACCCTGGGACCCTTTGGGAGGGGGCAGGGGCTGCACTGACCCACAGGGGGGACTTCAGAGAGGCTCTGCTGTGGTTCTGGTGGGAATCCTGCCCACCGTGGGCTGGCCAGAGCCCAGGTGTGCGTTGAGAGGTGCTCACCCCATAGGGGCTGCCGGGGGACACCTGAGGGCTGGGGACAGGGGACAGCCCTGCCCTGCAGGAGGGACATCTCCAGCACTAATCTGTGAACATTAACTGTGTGTGAACATCAAATGTGCGGTTTAACCCTTAGCCCCAGCACGAGGAGCAGCCCACCCCGCTGTGTGTGAGCCTTCAGGTGGGATCCTCACTTGTTCTGCTTTGCTGCAGCTGAACACGACCAAGACTGTGGATGGGAAATCCACCTTCCTGCACATCCTTGCCAAATCCCTCAGCCAACACTTCCCAGAGCTCCTGGGCTTTGCCAAGGACCTTCCCACGGTGCCGCTGGCTGCCAAAGGTAAAGGAGAGAGGAGCTGCAAGCCCGGGTGTCCCTGCACTGCCCCTGGGCTGGGTGGGAGCCTGGGCTCAGCCGGGAGCTGCACAGCCTGGCAGGGGCAGGATGGAGCCTGGGCAAACGAGGAAAGGTCCTGAGCACGTGAGGGAAGGTCCTGAGCAGCAGGAGAGCCTTGGGATGGGCTGAGCTGGCAGTGACAGTGACAGTGAGGTGTCACCCATCCATCCCACACTGCTGCCCCTGGGCAGGGCTCTGCTCCAGGGAGCAGGGACAGGAGCAGAGGGAATGGGCTCAGGGTGGGATTTTAGGGAAAATTCCTGCCTGGAAACGCTGCCCAGCCCTGGCACAGCTGCCCAGGGCAGGGGTCCCCATCCCTGAGGGGATTTACAGCCCCGTGGATGTGGCACTTGGGGACAATGCTTGGGTCAGTGGTGGCTTTGGCAGAGCTGGGGAAACAGCTGGACTGGATGACCCTGGAGGGCTTCCCCAACCTAAATGATTCCACAATCTGTGATTTTAAATGATGCATTGAATCCCTACCAAGCACGAGCTCCATTCCCCTTGCACACCATCCCCTGCTGTTTGTGAGCAATTCCCTTGGGAATTAGTGCTACAGTGCATAAATAAAGGAGCAAACTCAAGCCTGGAGCTGTGAATTTCCACCAGGGGAAGGTCTGTACCTGGAGCTTTCCCAGCTGGAATTTGTGTCACAGGTTCTTGGATTGGGGAAGAGACGAGGATCTGACTCCATGTTTCAGAAGGCTGATTTATTATTTTATGATATATATTACATTAAAACTATGCTAAAAGAATAGAAGAAAGGATTTCACCAGAAGGCTGGCTAAGAATAGAATAGGAAGGAATGATAACAAAGGCTTGTGGCTCAGCTCTCTGTCCAAGCCAGCTGACTGTGATTGGCCATTAATCAGAAACAACCACATGAGCCCAATCCCAGATGCACCTGATGCATTCCACAGCAGCAGATAATCAATGTTTACAGTTTGTTCCTGAGGCCTCTCAGCTTCTCAGGAGGAAAAATCCTTAGGAAAGGATTTTTCATAAAAGATGTCTGCGACACTCCTCCTCCATAAAACAATGCAAAACAATGAGTTATTTACACAAAGCATGTGAGAAAGTTCCTTACAAGAATGTCAACATCACAAGGCTTAGAAAAACTTAAAAAATCAGGGCGACAACTGTCCCCTGGCCCATGCTCCTCACCTCACCTGTGGGAGCAGAGCCAGCCCTGCGTGTCCCAGCCCTGCTGACCCCGCTGTCCCCTGCAGTGAACCAGAGGACCCTGACAGCCGACCTGAAGGACCTGCACAGCACGGTCAGTGACATCCAGAAGGCTTGTCACAGCATGCCCGCCACCGCCGAGGACAGGTTTGCCATTGTCATGACCGTATCCTTCCGTGAGAGGGGAGCCGGCCCTGAGTGCCCCCAGGGACCCTCGACACTGCCTAGGGCTGTGCCTGGCACTGCTGGGAGCTGCCCCTGCTCTCAGCCAGCCTGGTGAGCAGGTTTGGGGTGTCCCTGTGTGGCACAGCCCCAGGAACGTGCTGGGACATCTGTCCTTGGGAGCTGTGCTGACAGGGACAGCCAGCACCTCCACGTGTGCCTGTCAGCATCTCCCTGCTGCCATGTGATAAGAGATTGATAAAGGGGATGGGACCCAGCTATCTGATAAGAGATTGATAAGGGGGGGATGGGACCCAGCTATCTGATAAGAGATTGATAAGGGGGGGATGGGACCCAGCTATCTGATAAGAGATTGATAAGGGGCTGGGACCCAGCTGTCTGATAAGGGGCTGGGACCCCTGCCAGCACCGTGGAGCAGCTCTTTGCCCTTAAGCCAAGCCCTGCAGTCCTTCCTGGAGAGTGCCCAGCCCGCCATGCGCTCCCTGGACGACCTGCAGCACAAGGCCATGGAGGAGTTCAGCAAGGTGCTGTCCTTCTTCGGGGAGGACTCAAAAATGACAACCTCCGAAGCCTTCTTTGGCATTTTTGCAGAATTCATGAGCAAGTTTGAGGTGAGTTGAAGCTTTCCAAGGCAGCAGGGATGTCCTGTGGGTGTCAGTGAGGTGTGTTATTGTGTGTGACTGGGATGGGCTTTTGTGAGCAGCTGTGCCCGAGTGAGAGGAACTTTTCTGATGCTGATAAGGTGCAATTTTTCTGACACAAATGTCAGATGGCCAGGGTGGGACACTGAGGGAGGCCCCAAGCCCCAGGGGAGAGTGATGGGGTTGTTCATACTGGAATGGTTTGGGGAGGAAGGGACCCTAAAGATCACCCCATATTCCATCCCTGCCATAGCAGGGACACCTCCCACTGTCCCAGGCTGCTCCCAGGCCTGTCCAGCCTGGCCTGGGCACTGCCAGGGATCCAGGGGCAGCCACAGCTGCTCTGGGTACCTGTGCCAGGGCTGCCCACCCTGCCCCTCTGAGCTGTGCCCTTTGTGTCCCACAGCGGGCTCTCAGTGACGTGCAGGTGGGCGAGAGCCAGCGCAGCCCCAGGATGACCTCTCCCCTGGCCTGGTGACGGCCTGCAGCCACCTGAGGTGCAACAGCTCCTTGCCAACAAAGTGCAATTTGCTCCTGTCCAGCCTGGTGTAAATACGCTGCTGCCTCCTGCTCCCAGCCAGAAGGGTCACTGACAGAGGGGCCGGGGCAGGCACTGAGGAGGCACCGCAGGTGACACAGGGTGACACAGGGTGGCACAAAGACAAACCCTGCACTGGTCCTCACAGAGCTTCCTCAGCACCCTCCAACTCCATAGATCCCTGAGCCCGGGGTTTGTGTCCATCTGGTAAAACCCCACTGAACCACGTTCCCCAAACTCCTGTGACTGGAGACCTTCCCCACAGCCCCACGGGCACTGCCCGAGCCGGGGGGCACTGCCCAGCAGCCCTGGGCTGGGGGAGAGCCACAGAGCCCCCGGGCAGCCCAGCAAGGAAGGGAGCAGGGGGATGAGCAGCAGAGAGGGCACCTCCCGCTCCTCTGGGGATGCTGCTGAGCCCTGTCCAGCCCCTCTCCAAGCCCCTCTGCCCCAGAGCACCGGGGGAACAGCAGAGCAGAGAGCACCGGAGGTGGCCCAGGAGCTCCAGTTCCCTCCCCTGGCAGCCAGTGGCAGTGCAGAGCAGCAGGACCCTGCAGGACCCTCCTGGCACATCCCCGAGGTCCCGAGGATGGATCCGGTCTGATCCTTCCAGCTCACGGCTCCTTCCTGGCCCTCGGCTCTGCACAAAGCTGTGCCAGAGGCTGACAGGCCTTGAAACCCTCCCAAGAGAGCAACACCATCAGCACGAGGTTGCTGGAACTCGCCAGCAGGCAGCCCTGAACAGTTCCATGGCTCTTGGAAAGCACAGAATGCCCGGCAGCCTGAACGGGAGCAGGAGGGCTCTGCAGCCCCAGGTGCTGCTCCGGGCACGGCACGGGGGAGCAGGGCATCACCCTAGAGGGGTTTAACAGCCCTGGGCATGTGGCACCTGGGCACAGTGCTTGGGTGAGGGGTGGCTTTGGCAGAGCAGGGGCAGCAGCTGCACTGGATGGCCTGGGAGGGCTTTCCCAACATAAATGGTTCCACCATCCTGGGAGCCCCTTTGCTGCAGGAGCAGTTTTCGTGGGGGATATCCCAGGAGTGTCCACGGCCACCTTCCAGTGTGCACACCCATCTCTTGATGTGCACACCCACCTCCAGATGTGCACACCAACATCCCAGTGTGCACACCCATCTCTCACCGTGCACACCCACCTCCAGATGTGCACACCCACCTCTCATCGTGCCCATCCCTCTCCCAGCTGCCCGGACCCTCCTGGATCCCCCCGTTGTGCCCCTGGCACGGAGGGACAGCGTTCCACGGCCGCTGCTTGCGCCTGCGGGGGCTCCCGAGCTCTCTCCGTGCTTTGTGGGCATCCCCTCCGTGCAAAACCCACCCGTGTCCCCCTGTCCCCGTGTCCCCCCTGTCCCCGCAGCCAGCGCCGTGTAGGTCCCACCTGCCCGAGGCCGGAGCAAGGGCTCCGTGTCCCGCAGCCGCCGCCGCTCCGGGACACCATCACCGACCGGTGCATTATTTCGTTATTTACGGGAGACCTTACGACCCTCGGATCTCCGGGTTTTGGTATTTTTTTTAAACCCCGCTGTAGAAAGTGAGGTATATTTTCACAAGTGTTCTCCGTTTATACAGCTTTAAGTGCCAGGTAGTGGGTAGCCTCGTGTTCCCAGAGGTCCAGGACAGGGCCACGCTCCCTCTGCTCCTCTCTCCCTTTTGGATGTTGCACACTGCATTCTGTTATTTATCCTTTTTTTTAAAAAAACATGTCCAATATTTAAACCACCAGAGGTTCTTTTGAAACTGTCCCGACAGAAGATGCTGTACATAGATTTTGCTACATGTTGTAACTTTCTGAAATAGTTAGAACTCCAATCCCTTTGGTATTTTTATGTGAATATTTTCAAAGAGCCAGAACTTCTGGCGATAAGATTTGATAAGGGGACGATGTATATTCCCGGTTCAGTCTCTACCCAATGCCTATGTGCTATTCCTGAAATAAAGCTACTGCCTTCTGCCTCCTGACTGCACAGACCTCTGTCTTCTGTCCAGAAGTGCTGCTGGTGATGGTGTCAGGGATTCTGCACCTTCTGCACTGTTGATCCTGGCTCTGGCACCTGCAGGCTTCACCTGGCTGGGCTGGTGGGGAGAAGAACCTTCCTGCCCCACAGCATCCAGGCTGGAGGGATCAAAACGAGCAGCAAATTCTTAAAATAGCATGGATTTTTAACCGCAGCCTTCAGAAGAAAACATTTAGCGAGCTGTATGAGGCAGTGAATTGTTTCCCTCTGGAAAAGAATTCTTGGCTGAGGCTGAGTTCATGTCCAGGGGGGTTTATCTCCCGTGACAGCGGGAGCAGACAGACAGGAGCAGCTCCCTATCAGGTGCTGTGCCTCAGCCGGTTCAGAGCAGCCCCGGGAGCCGCCCGGGGCCGGAGCAGCTCCGTGCAGAGCCACCCTCAGTGTCCCCGGCCGGGCACGTCACCTCCTGCCCTGGGGCACTGACTGACACCGCGGGACCGGAGATGCGCTCCAGGGAGCGGGGCGGGTGGAGCTGCTGACCTCCGAGGGGCCCGAGCCACCCTGAGATTCCACTTGAAGCGCTCCGACTGACTCCTCCTGCCCCCAGGGACCGGCCCAGAGCCGCTGCCACAGCTGCGGTGTGGGGCTGAGCCCATGGAACAGCAGGGATGGTGTCCCACAGCCCCATTCCTGAGCCCATAGAGCAGCAGGAATAATGCCCAGAGCCCCATAAAGCAGCAGGAATGGTGCCCCGGAGCCCCATAAACCAACAGGAATGGTGTACCAGGCTGAGCCCATAAAGCAGCAGGACTGGTGACCCAGAGCCCCATTCCTGAGCCCATAAACCAACAGGAATGGTGTCCCCAAGCCCCCATTCCTCACGTCCCAGACTGAGCCCATAAACCAGCAGGAATGGTGTCCTGGAGCCCCATGAAGCAACAGGAATGATGTCCCAGGGCCCCATCCCCACGTCCCTCACAGCACCCACACCATTCTCTCCATGTTCCCCTCTCCTTGCTCTGGTAACTTTTCTGCAGCCACGAGGTCATTCCTGCCCAGATCCAGCACCTTTGAGCCTCACTCAGGGTTCCTGTGTCAGCCCTGCCCACGGGATCATCCTCACAGGAAAGCCTGGGCTTGGGAAGGAAACCCCAGCCCGGGCAGCAGCCAGGGCAGGGCAGGGCAGGGATCACAGCCCTGGCTGCTCCTGTTCCTCGGGTGCCACTTCCATCCTCTGACAAACACTGGGAAATTGTGTCCCTGGAAATCCCAGCTTCCATTCCAAACCTCAGGGGATTTGGGGGTTTTTTCTTTCATGCAAGAAACAGGGGAAAAGAGCTCAGAAAGGAAACGAGCAGCTTGAGCACAGCCAGGGTGCATCACAGCTGGGCACATTTGTGCCAGGCAAAGTGGAACCACCTGGGAACCTCCCTATAAGTATCTGGATTGTGGCTTGAAGGGCCATGATCTGTAATTCCTCTCCAGGTGCCATGAAAGATGCCAAGGGCCAGAGAAGGAGCTCAGCTTCAGGCTGGGAGGCTGGTAAGTCAGGGGGAAAGGTGGCACAGGCTGGGAGGCAGCACAGGACACCTGGTGCTGCGTTTGCAGCCCTTGAGGATCCACCTTCAGGAAAACTTGGGGTTTCCAAATCATAGCAGATCAAGTGAATGCCTCTCCAATTGCAAGACTGAAAGAGCTACAGTTGTGTTCATCAGAGCTGTGACTGGGAAACAATGAGATAAAATACAGACATGGATTTATATGGAATTATCAAGTTTGCACTGGAAGGGACTTTGAAGATCATTCACCCCTGGACACCTTCCCCTGTCCCAGGCTGCTCCAAGCCCTGTCCAGCCTGGCCTTGGTCATTCCCAGGGATGGAGCAGCCACAGTTTCTCCTGTGCCAGGGCCTCCCCACCTCACAGGGAAGAGTTTATTCCCAATATCCCAGCTAACCCTGCCCCTGGCAGGTTCCAATGCCCTCAGTGGGTCACCTGCAGTGAAATCCCTGCTGGTAACTTCAAGGCTGGGACAAAGACTGGGCTTGTGAGGGCTCAGTGCCCATTCTCCATCCACCCTCCAGGCTCGTGGGTCTCCTGCCCAGCAAGGGGCTGCTCAGCAGTGCTGCTGGGGTCTGGGCACCCCAATTCTGGGATTTATGAGTTGCTCCTGCCACAGTCACTGTGCTGTGAGATTCAGCATCACTCTGTGTGTGTTTTGGCCCTGATGGTTTGTCAGGGATTTCAAGCAGATGATGCTGAGGACAAACCTCCAGCCTCCTGCCAGAGAGGGACTCGGCTCTGGATTAACCTCCAGCCTCAGCAGAGTGCTACAAACCCCAGCCCACGGCCGGATCCTGCGCCCTGCGAGGCTCAGGCACAAACACTGACACAGGACAGGCTGTCAGCTCCTCCCTGTGCCACGGGCTGTCAGCTCCAGAGGACATCAGCCCCGATTTTTTATTGTTCTGTGTGCCTCGCATAGAGCACAGATTGCTTAAGAGAATGGCACTCCGTGGAGTTTGACCCGGGAGCCCTGATAGTGAAAATAATGCACTTCTCACCAGAGCCACGGGAGACCAAAAGAGTAACTTCGGTCAATTAGTTTAACTTTGACTATAAATATTCCTTCTCATCCCTTGTGACCCTGTTAACAGCTCCGCTGGCAAACCCCGATTCTCTGGCAATATTTAAGCTGCCTGTCAGTTGGCAGAGCCCTGCTGGTGCCCGGCGCGGGGAGCAGAATAAGACCCGGCTGAGCGCAGTAAGTTCCCTTTCAGTTCTACCTCGAGTCGGGAGCTCGGCGGGGTTCGGGGAGCTCTGCCGGGCTGCTCGGGGCCCGGCGGGCCGTGCTGGCCGCAGGAGGTGCGCGGAGCTGGGGATGCTTTAGAATCCCCCCGAGGAGGCACCGGAGCCTGGAGCCACGTGTGCTGCGCTGTGGCTGATACAGCAGCGCTTCATTCCCATGCCGCGGCTGTCCCCGCGCACAATCTCTGGCGAGGAAAGCGCCGCCGCCGGTGCCAGGCACCGGGGGACAGCGGGCCGTGAGCGGAATGCACAACGCGGGCAAAATTTCCACTGGGCCGCGGCCGAGCCGCGATCCGGGAACGCGCGGCGGGGCGGGAGGCTCCGGGAGGAGCGGGAGCGGCACCTGCGGCTGCCCGGGAGCGTCCCTGGCTGCGGGGCATCTGCCCTCCCTGTCTGTGCTCCTGCGGGGCATCTGCCCTCCTGCCCGTGCCCATCTGCCATCCCTGCCTGTGCCCCGGGCACGGCTGCGGGGCTGTACCCCTGTCTGACACCTCTGGGAGGGACAGACAGTCACGGCTGTTCCCTGTGTGCACACCGCTGGGAGGGACAGCCACCTCTGGAAGGACAGACAGACACAGTTGTCTCTCTGACCAGCCCCTCTGGGAGGGACAGACAGACACAGCTGTCCCCCTGTCCGACACTTCTGCAGGGACAGCCGCAGCCCTGTTCCCCTGCTCGACCCCTCTGGAAGGACAGACAGCCGCAGCCCCGTCCCGCCCCGGCTCAGCCCCGCTCTCCCCTCGCTGTGCGCGGCTCCGCAGCTCCGGCCCAGCCGCGCTGTGACCCCAGGCGGACCCGGGGGCTCCCCGCGGGTCCCTCCCGGCCCCGGACATTCCCGATCCTGGGGTTCTGCGGGATCCTGTGTCCCTGCTCCGCTGGCCCGAGGTGGAGTGTCCCGGGCTGGAAGGAGCCAGGGGAGCTGGAGGTGTGGAGCAGGGTGAGCAGCTTCCCAGGCTGCCATACCAAACGCTGTTTGTCCTTTCCTAGTCAGGGGTTGGGCGTGCCAGTAAAAACTCAGCGGCAGCCAAGACACATTGGCCTTAGAGAGGTGAGAGAGCAGCGCTGTGGCCATCGGCGCAGCCCTGCCAGGAGGGATGGGACCCACGGGGATCCAGGGGCTCACAAAGCATGGAAAAGGCTCTGCTGAGTGTCCCCAGGGCCAGTTTAGGGCTGGGACCACTGTCCTTAACTGGATCACAGCTCCCTACCAGCCTGGGACTGGTGCTGGGGGCTGCAGGGCTGGGATGCAGCTCCCAGCTGCGGGATGGTTCCTGCCCTGGGAAATCCTTATTTATTGCTGATCTTTGGTAAAAGGATGAACCATGGGGTGCTGCAGGACACAGGGCAGCCCTTGCAGTCCTCCAGCTCCTCCATCCCCCAGCTCCTCCCTCTGTGTTCTCCTGGCTCACATTGCTCAGCCTGCAGCTCCTGCCTCCTCAGCTCCTGCCTCTGTGTTCTTCTGGCTCACACACCTGGGCAGCCCTTGCCTCCTCATCCTCCAGCTCTTGCATCCTCCAGCTCCTCCATCCTCCATCTCCTCCCTCTGTGCTCTCCTGGCTCACCCTCTGGCAGCCCTGTGGTGCCACCAGGGCAGGACCATGGCCGGTCACGCTCAGGGCGAGTCCCCAGGGCCCAGGTGAGGTGAGGGCAGGCCCAGCTCAGCCCCACACCTGTTCAGAGGAGCTGTGGGACCCGTGGGACAGGAGGCTGCCCCGGGCTGGCTTTGCTGCCCTGGGCTCAGAGGCAGAACCCGTCTGACCACTCGTGATCCCAGCGTCCGTGCCGGCTGTCCCGGCGCCCTCGCCACACCTCCCCAGCCCTCTGGCAGGGACAGCCTATAAGTGTCCCCTGACAAGAGCAGCGAGGCCAAAGGAGCCGGCCAGACCGCAGGAAGGGAGCAGCACACGCCTGGCCCAGGTGTGCAGTGACATTGGGGCTGGCCTGGCTGCGGGGCTGTGACTGCTCCTCCTGGGGACCCCTCCTCGGCCAGCAGGGTAAGGAACACCCCAAAGCTGCTCTGGGCAGGGTGAGAGGAACATCCCAAACCTGCTCTGTGCAGCCACCAGGGCTCCTTGGGCACCAGCTGTGGCCACTGGTGAGCCAGGGACTGCCCAGGCGGCCTTGGCTGCCTCCCACCTCCTGTCCTGCTCTCAAAGTGTGCTGAGGCAAGGAGGAGACAGGGAGGAACTGCATTAACCCAAACACCTGACCAACACCCCGGGGCAGCCCCAGGGGATGCTCCAGGGAGCCCTTCCAGGGATTCCCCAGCGCTGCCACACCTCAGTCAGGTGTTCAGGAGAAGAAAATGGGTATTTGTATTCCTTGGTTGCTGTCTCTGCTCCTGACAAGGAACAGGGGACAGTTTCCAGTTCAGGAGGGACCCAAGTGCTCTCCACAGCTCCTGCTGTGGCAAAGGAGGAAAATGCCAGCACTGCTGGGGCTGCTCATGTGCCACCATGATTGTGGCAGCAGCTCCTCACTGGGGCCAGTCCTGCCCTGCTGCCACCCTGGCTGTAACCCCAGCTCTGCTCCTTCCCTCTGCCTGCTCCAGCTGCTCTCACCTTCTCTCTAATGCCCCCATTTCTCAGAAAACCAACAGGACATCCAGCAGCCCAGCTGGCAGCATCTCCCCATCACCTCAAGGGACTCTGGATGGGGCAGAGGCAGGGACAGGAGCCTGCCCCGAGCTCTGGCAGCAGCAGCAGCACCTCAGCACCCTGAGCTCCTCAAACCAGCCCCAGCTGCCCCGGGCTCTCCCTGGCCACCCTCCCATCCCTCCACAGGTGTGTGCAGCAGGCCAGGCCGTGCCCAGCAGCCATGGAGCCCAGCAGCGTGCCCCCAGCCTCGGTGACCCCCTCGTGGGATGTGTTCCCCCAGCAGACCCTGGAGCCCGTGGACATCGCTGTGCTCGTGCTCTATTTCCTCTTCGTGCTGGCCGTGGGGCTCTGGGTGAGCAGACACCTCCAGAACTCCCTGGGTGTCCTGTGTGCTGAAAATGGGGCTGCTCTGGCTGGGACTGGGCTGCTTCCCACTGCACCCAACAGCTGCAGGGGCAGTTTGCAGGTCCCTGTCCTCTCCCCAGCCTGGGACGTGCCCTCACTGTCCCTGGGGAGTGCCCAGGCCTGTGCTAGCCAAGGTTTGAGAGCCCGGTGAGGAAGAGGCTGTCTGAGCACAAACTACTGCTAACAATGATGTTTTGTTCATCCAGGAAGGAACTGCTGTCCTATAAATCACCTGTGCTTGTCCACAGGGGTCCTGACAGCAGATTCCTTAGATTATTAGCATTGTCTATATATAATTGGGGCAGAAGGACATCCTTTGGCATGGCTTTTGTGGCGGCCTGGCTGTCAGGAGGCAGAGGGGAATAGCTGCTCCCTTTGGATGGGGTGCACAGCTCAGAGTGTTGCATGGATCATCTCTGGGGAAGGGGAATCACATGTGCAATGCCCAGCATTCCTCCTGGGCGCTCCTGACACCCAGAATTCTGCAGTTCTTGCCCAAAACTGCTCTCCTTCCTTTCTGACCTGGAGGGATGGAGTTTGGTTACCCAGAACATTCCATCAGGGCGCCGAGGTGATGGAGAACTGCCTGGGGCTCAGGGCACTCAGGAGGAATGCTGGGCATTGCACATTGACACATTGCAGGTGTCCCTCAGGAAAGCTTTCTGTGCAGCTGGGGGCACTCAGGGGCTGTGCTGGGCAACCCTGGGTGTGCCCTGAGCCCGTGCCCCCCTGTGTGCCCGCAGTCCATGTGGAAGACGCAGCGCAGCACCGTCAAGGGCTATTTCCTCGCCGGGGGACAGATGGTCTGGTGGCCTGTGAGTACCCTGTCCCCTGGGTGTGACCGTGCTCACACGGGTTGTCAGATCAGGGAAGAGATGAGAATGCTGACTCCATGTTTCAGAAGGCTGATTTATTATTTTATGATATATGTTGCATTAAATCTATACTAAAAGAATAGAAGAAAAAGTTCTCATCAGAAGGCTAGCTAAGAATAGAAAAGAATGAATAACAAAGGTTTGTGGCTCGGACAGAGAGAGAACCAGCTGACTGTGATTGGCCATTAATTAAAAACAACCATATGAGACCAATCCCAGATGCACCTGTTGCATTCCACAGCAGCAGATAACCATTGTTTACATTTTTTTCCTGAGGTTTCTCAGCTTCTCAGGAAGAAAAAATCCCAAGGAAAGGATTTTCACAAAAAGATGTCTGCGACACTGGGACACCGACCCCCACTTCTGCTGGGGCACTGCCCATGCCTCCAAACAGCAATAAACAGCCAAAAGTCACTCCTGTGCTCTGCCAGCTTCACGCTGAGCTTTTCCTCCTGGATTTCAGACTGCAGGGCGAGTTCAGCCCAATGTCCCACAAAATCTGGCTGCTTCTGGAGATGTCCACAATTCCCTGGGTGTCCCCAGCATGGACACAGCTCTGTGCTGAGCCTGGTCCCTCAGCAGTGCTGATGCCAGACCCTGACATTTCTCCCTGTTCCCCCACCTTCTCTGCCCACCCACAAGAATTGGATGCTTTGCAAGCAGGGTGGTCCTGAGCACACCCACAAGTGGGCAGTGAATGGTGAAAGAGGCTGCAGAGAGGTGTCCAGGCCACTGACCCTGTATGGAAAAGAAGAAGGTGGCAGAGGCTGACGAGGGTTCCATGTCCTGTGCAGCCAGGAGCGGGCACAGCTCCCTGTGCCCCCCGTGCCAGGGCCACAGCTGGTTTCTCCCTTTGCCCAGGTGGGTGCATCCCTGTTTGCCAGCAACGTGGGCAGCGGGCACTTCATCGGCCTGGCGGGCTCGGGAGCTGCCTCGGGCATTGCAGCCACAGCCTACGAGTGGAACGTGAGTGGGCACGGGGGCTGGACAGGGCATTCCACCCTCCCTGCCCTGTCCTCTCTCCGTGGGCTCAGCCTGCTCCTGCCGCAGGGCTGGCAGCCCCCAGCTGTGGGACACTGCCCCAGCCCAGCCTGGAGCCCCTTCTGACCCTTCCCTTCCCTCCCTGGCAGGGCATGTTCTGTGTGCTGGTGCTGGCCTGGCTCTTCCTGCCCATCTACATCGCCTCGGGGGTACGTGGGGATGGATGGATGGGTGGATCAATGGGGGGCGGATGGGCTCCCTCCACTGCTCCTGGCACTGCTTCCCTGGCCTGACTGGGGTGGCAGAGCTGCTGGCAGGGGGCTCAGGCTGCCCCCAGCCCCTGGCAATGAGCAAAGACCCCTCCATGCACTGACCACGGGGATGGACACTCACTGGTGATGGGGATCCCTGTGCAGCATCCCAGCAGAGCCAAACCCCAGGCCAGGGCAGCCCCCAGGGCCCTCCTGCTCCTGTCCCACTGCAAACATCCCCAGAGCCCCCTGGGGAGCCCCTGGCAGCTCTGGGGGTGCCCCAGGCACTGTCCCCCCTTCCCTCACTCCCTGTCCCTCCACAGGTTACCACCATGCCGGAGTATCTGCAGAGGCGCTTTGGGGGCAAAAGAATTCAGATATTCCTGGCCATCCTCTACCTGTTCATCTACATCTTCACCAAAATATCTGTAAGTAGGAAAAATAAAGGGACAATGGGTTGGGTTGAATTCACTTTGGGAATGTGTGCTGAGCAGTGAGGCTGAGAAAGGCAAGGAGTGGCTGTGCCTGGCTGAGCAGAGAAGGGTTTGTGATCAAAACACCCAGGGAAGACAGACTGTATTTTAAGGAGTGGCTTCTCTTTTTTTGCTCAGCTAGCACCTGAATGGCTGTGACAGCAGGAGGGACAGCTCGTGTCAGTGCCCTGAGCAATAGTCCATGGACAGGTGGGGCTCTGAGGGAGGATGTGGTGGCTGTTAGATTTTGCACCCCTGGCAGCTCCCCCAGCTTCTCCCCTTTGCTCATTTATTGCCTGTGCAGACACAGGTGCTGTTATGGCAGGATGGAGGAGCTGGGACAGGCTTGGAGGAGAAGTCTTCATTCCTTTATTGCACCTGTTTGAATAAATAACTGAATGAAGCCTTGCACAACAGCCTGGTGGCTGTTCATTAACTGCCAGCCAGGGCACGGATCCGTGGAGCACACAGATCCCTGCTGGGGTATTTCCTGTCCTGGGGGGGAACACGGTGTCTGACCCTGCCTCTGAACCTCCCAAAACCTCTGACAGAGGCTGGGAGTGCCAGGGCACAGGGAATGGCTGCCCAGGGCCAGAGGGCAGGGCTGGGTGGGGAACTGGGCAGGAATTCTGCCTGGGAGGGATGCAGAGAAGCTGTGGTGCCCCTGGATCCCTGGCAGTGCCCCAGGCCAGGGCTGGGAGCGGCCTGGGGGGTGTCCCAGCCATGGCAGGGTGGGAATGGAATGGGATTTAAGGTCCCTTCCACCCAAAGCACTGCAGGGTTGTATGGAAGGGATGTGAGTGCTGGGTTCAGATGGCACCGATGGGGAAGGCTCAGATTCTCCTCTGGATCCATTGAATGACTCCATTTCCACCTGCTGGGGTGTCTGGGTGCAGCTCCTGTGCTCAGGGTGTCCTACCCCTGCCTGCCCTCCCTGGGCCTGTCCTGGAGCTCTCCTGTCCCATTTGCAGTGCTGCAGAGCAGGTTGGGCAGGGCTGGCCCAGCCCTGGGGACATTGTGCTCCCCCTGTCCCCATGGCAGCAGCAGGGACAGTTCTGGGGGGCTGGGGAGGGGGGTTTGCAGGGCACATTCCCCAGGCCCTGCCCAGCTCCCCCACCCAGGGCTTGGGGATGGAGAGAAGCTCACCCCACTCTGTCCCAGGGCTGGGCACGTCCCCTCTTGTGGCACCCCTGCCATCCCCTGGCTGTCACTGCTGGGAGCAGCAGGAGTGACAAACGGCTGAGGAGGGGTCCTGGGGCTGCTGTGTGACCGTGCTCACAGGGGTCCCTGGGTGAGGGAAGAGATGAGGATCTGACTCCATGGTTCAGAAGGCTGATTTATTATTTTATTATATATATATTATATTACATTAAAACTATACTAAAAGAAAGGATTTCCTCAGAAGGCTGGCTAAGAATAGAAAAAAGAAGGAATGTAACAAAAGTTTGTGGCTCGGACAGAGTCTGAGCCAGCTGACTGTGATTGGCCATTAATTACAAACAAGCACATGAGACCAATGCACCTGTTGCATTCCACAGCAGCAGATAACCATTGTTTATATTTTGTTCCTGAGGTTTCTCAGCTTCTCAGGGGGAAAAATCCTAAGGAAATGATATTTCATAAACAATGTCTGTGACACTGCTGTGGGAGTACGAGCTGGGGCGGGGGGGGCTGGGGCCATGAACAAACCAGGCTGGTCCCAGGAAAGGGGGGGTGAATGTGCACTGGGAGGGGCTGGGGGTGCTGTCCCTGCAGTGTGTGATAGTCACTGTGCTGTCCCCACAGCGTGTCACTGTCACTCTGCTGTCCCTACAGGTGGACATGTACGCCGGGGCCCTGTTCATCCAGCAGGCCCTGCACTGGGACCTGTACATCGCCGTGGCCGGGCTGCTGGCCATCACTGCTGTGTACACCGTGTCTGGTGGGTGCTGGGGACACTCCTCACCTGACCTGACCTGCCCCAGACCCTGCACTGACCCTGCACTGACCCTGCCCTGCCCATCCATCTGACACGTTCAAGCGCCCCAGGCCAGGCTGGACATTGGGGCTGGAGCACCCTGGGACAGTGGGAGGTGTCCCTGCCATGGCAGGGCTGGCACTGGATGGGATTTAGGGTCCCTTCCCACCCAGCCATTCCAGGACTCCGTGGCTCATGCCATGCACCATGTCCAGCCTGGTTTTGCCATGGGCTGGGAAGGCAATAGAAAATTCACCTTTTTAGAGAAAATTGCCGGGTGAGGGTGAGTGAAGGCTCCTCAGAGGCCGCCCCAGGTGGGTGCAGGTGTGCTGTGCCCCAGGGAGAAGCTGTGCAGGGCATTGCCAGGGTACATTTCCCCCGTTTCCCCGGAGGTGAGAGGGATTTGCAGCACAATGAGCCGTGTAATGCACAAAGACTCCGGGCTTGGATGCCCTTTCAAGGCTTAGGAGTGGCCAAATGGAAAACAGCCACACAGACAAATAAAGGTTATTCCTTTCCCACTGCTCACCCCCAGTGATGTAAAATCACAATCCCCTTTTTTCCCTCTGCCTTTTCCAGCTTGGGCTTTGTTTTAGAGCTTTTCCATGGGTTTCCCGTAGAATTACTCCTGCTTTTGGCTTCCAGTGACACAATGGTGACTCACGATGAGTCAGATCCTGAGGAATTCCAAAGGGCCACTGGCCAAAGCTGCCCCCAGCCAGGCTCAGGGTTTGGGGCTCAGTTTGTGCTCAGGAGCCTGTGCAGGGTGTGAGGTGCTGGGGGAGGACAAACCCAGCTCACCCAGTGTGTGGGGGGTATCAAACCCAGCTCACCCCAGTTTGTCTGGGGTATCAAACCCAGCTCACCCCAGTTTGTGTGGCAGGACAAACCCAGCGTGTGTGGGGTATCAAACCCAGCTCACCCAGCGTGTCCCTGTGCCCTGCAGGTGGCCTGGCAGCTGTGATCTACACGGATGCCCTGCAGACCCTCATCATGCTCATCGGGGCCGTGTCCCTCATGGTCTTCAGTGAGTGCTTCCCTGGGCCTCTGTCACTTGCACTGTGACAGAAACCTCACAGAGTTAAATATTGGGGAGAAATCCTTCTCTGGGAGGGTGGGCAGGCCCTGGCACAGGTGCCCACAGCAGCTGGGGCTGTCCCTGGATCCCTGGCAGTGCCCTGGACATTGGGGATGAGGGCATCTGGGGCAGTGGGAGGTGTCTCCGCCATGGCAGGGGTGGGATGAGATGGGATTTAGGGTCTCTCTCACCCCAAACCATGGCAGGATTCTGTGATTCCATAGCACAGGCAGCACCTGTGAGTGTGTCTGCCCTTCCCCAGCCAGAGGGAGAATCAAGAGCTGCTGATTTTCAAGGAATGCTCCTGGAGCATCCCCCACAGAGGCTGCAATCAGAGGCCTGACCTGCGGGGATGCACTAACAGCTTCTCGTGACCCGTTCCAGGTTTCATTGAAGTCGGTGGCCTGGAAGGTTTGCAGGCAAAGTACTTTGGTGCCATCCCCAGCATCCGGCAGGAGAACAGCAGCTGTGGGCTGCCCAGGGCAGACGCTTTCCACATCTTCAGAGACCCCGTCAGCTCGGACCTGCCCTGGCCAGGGGTCCTGGTGGGAATGACCATCCCCTCCCTGTGGTACTGGTGCACAGACCAGGTGGGTCCCTGCCTGCTCCTGGGCCTGGCTGCATCCCATTGCAAACCTGGCGGCTCCCACCTCACCTGCACTGATTTTGTGATTTTCTTATTTCACCTGATACTGATTTTCATCAGTAAAATCAGATGGTTAAGTCCTAAAGAAGGAAATCTTGATATTCACAACTAAATATTAGTAATCATCTCCATGGAAAAAGGGGTAAGAACGAGTTTGTGTGTTAATCCCTGTCTATAAAGAAGTCTTTTGTTTGTTTGTTTGCTTTTTAACTTGATCCTTTGTTCCTTGTGAGCCACCTGTGCGTTTCTCCTCTCACCTGTCCCGGGTCTGGCTCCCATCCCTCCACCAGAGCCCCAAAACCCCTCCTGCTGCTCCAGCTGTGCCCTCCTGCTCTCTCATTTAACTCTGCCCACTCCAGCTCTGTCCTGCTCCTGGGCCAGGCTCCTCCACAGGACCAGGGAAGGGCCCAGAGCAGGAAAATGGAAAACCAGGGCATGGGTAGGTGAGGTCAGGCCCTGCAGCACGGCTGGAGGGGCACAGAGCAGTGCCTGTGTCTCTGGAAGGAGCCAGCATCCCCAGCAAGGGCTGCAGAGCACGGCCAAGCTCTGTGATCACCCTCTGAGCCCCGCAGAGTTCACTGGAGATCAAAGCCAGGGTGATCCATCCCAGGCAGCCCCTGCTGCTGGCGGCCAACCACAGCCATTCCTTCGTTCCTAGGTCATTGTTCAGAGGTCCCTCGCTGCCAAAAACCTCTCCCACGCCAAAGGAGGCTCCTTGATGACCTCCTACTTGAAGATTTTGCCCCTCTTTATGATGGTAATGCCAGGCATGATCAGCCGGGTTCTGTTCCCAGGTAAGTGCTGAGGGAGGGATCTCAGAGATCTCCCCCTGCCTGAGGCTGTGCCAGCTGCACAGGGCTGGGGAAGCCTTTCTCAGTCAGATGAGGGGTTCCAATGCACCAACGTGAGGAAATGTCCTTCCTAAATGTCCAGTCAGGAGCTGGATGGTGCCAGAGCAGCCCCAGCCCTCGCTGAGCTGAGCCAGCCCAGGGTCACTGGCTGGGAGCCCCCAGGCTCTCAGTATTTCCCTTTGAAAGAACATTTTACAGCATTCAGAGAGGAGCCTGCTCAGAGACACTGTGCACTGCTGCCCCTCACTGCCCACTGCTTCTTCCAGACCTGGTGGCTTGTGCAGACCCAGAAATTTGCCAAAAAATCTGCGGCAACCCCTCTGGCTGTTCTGACATTGCTTATCCCAAGCTGGTGCTGGAGCTGCTGCCTGTGGGTAAGAGCCTGGTGATGGTTCTGCCATGGTGGGGTTGGCACCTGGGAGAGGAGCTCAGAGAGGCAAAAGCCTGGGGCTGTCATTTAGAGGGGTTTGTGTGGGATGAACCTGCCATTGCCATTTTAAACTGGTGCTAAACCAGATTTAAAAGTCTGTTCTGCCCACAGAAGGCCTGGAGGCCGCCCTGCCCTGGAGCCTCTGAGGGTTCCTCAGGGTGGCTCTGCCTCTCCTCGTTCCAGGGCTCAGGGGCCTGATGATGTCCGTGATGATTGCAGCCCTCATGTCCTCCCTGACCTCCATCTTCAACAGCTCCAGCACCATCTTCACCATGGACCTCTGGAAGCACCTCCGGCCCCGCTGCTCCGAGTGGGAGCTGATGGTCGTGGGCAGGTGGGCACAGCTGGGTGGGCTGGGCAGAGCCTGGTGCCAGGCACAGCTGGATGGACTATGATTTATTATTTTATTATATATATTACATTTTATTAAAGAATGCTATTCTAAAACTATGCTAAAGAAAGAGAAAGGATACATCAGAAGGCTTAAGAATGATAATGAAAGACTGTGACTGACTCTTCAGAGTCCAACACAGCTGATGGTGATTGGTCATTAATTAAAACAATTCACATGGAACCAATCAAAGATGCACCTGTTGATAAACGATCTCCAGGAGCATTCAGATAATTATTGGAGGCCTCTCAGCTTCCCAGGAGACAGTCCTGGGCACAGAGGATTTTTCAGACAATCTCATGGTGTCAGGGCCTGATCTCACAGGCAGGGCCCTGTGTGTCCCGCAGGGTGTTTGTGCTGCTGCTGACCGTGGTGTCCATCCTGTGGATCCCCCTGGTGCAGGCTGGCCAGGGGGGGCAGCTCTTCATCTACATCCAGTCCATCAGCTCCTACCTGCAGCCGCCCGTGGCCGTGGTCTTCATCCTGGGCTGCTTCTGGAGGAGAGCCAACGAGAAGGTAACGGGGCTGTGCAGGCCCTGCAGCCCTGCTGGGTGCTGCTCCAACACTGAATCCCCTCCTTCCCTCCCCAGGGCGCGTTCTGGGGGCTGCTGCTGGGGCTGCTGCTGGGCGGGGTGCGCCTGGTGCTGGATTTCATCTACCCCGAGCCGCAGTGCGGGCAGCCCGACACCCGGCCCGGCGTGGTCAGGCACATGCACTACCTCTACTTCTCCATGGTGCTGGGGGCCGTCACCAGCCTCACTGTGCTCCTGGTCAGCCTGGCCACCGAGCCCCCGGCCCCCGAACAGGTGGGTGTGTGTCCTGTGTGTTCCCTCAGCCCTAAATGTCTTCCTGGGTTATGGGCCTGCCTGTGTGTTCCCTCAGCCCTAAATGCCTTCCTGGGTTATGGGCCTGCCTGTGTGTTCCCTTAGCCCTAAATGCTTTCTTGGGTTATGGGCCACTTTTGTGTTCCCTTAGCTCCCAGTGCCATCCTGGGTTATGGGCCTGCCTGTGTGTTCCCTCAGCCCTAAATGCCTTCCTGGGTTATGGGCCCCTGTGTTCCCTCAGCCCTCAGTGCCTTCCTGGGTTATGGGGCCCCTCTGTGCTCCCTTAGCCCCCAATGCCTTCCTGGGTTATGGGGCCCCTCTGTGCTCCCTTAGCCCCCAGTGCCTTCCTGGGTTATGGGCCCCCTTTTGTGTTTCTTTCAGCCCTAAATCCTTTCCTGGGTTATGGGCCCCCCTGTGTTCCCTCAGCCCTAAATCCTTTCCTGGGTTATGGGCCCCTCTGTGTTCCCTCAGCCCTCAATGCATTTTCCTGGGTTATGGGCTCCTCTGTGCGTTCCCTTAGCCCTCAGTGCCTTCCTGGGTTATGGGCCCCCCTGTGTTCCCTCAGCCCTAAATTCCTTCCTGGGTTATGGGCCCCTGTGTTCCCTCAGCCCCCAGTGCCTTCCTGGGTTACAGGCCCCCCTGTGTTCCCTCAGCCCCCCTTGATGCCCAGCAGTGCTGAGCAGCCCCCCTGATGCCCCCTTGATGCCACAGATCAGCCGGCTGACCTGGTTCACCCGCGGGGATGCCCCGGCCGTGCAGGAGGCAGCAGCAGCAGCAGCCGGGCCTGGCCCCACCAAGGAGCAGCTGGAGCTGAGCCCCACTCCTGAGAGCGGCCCCGACTCCAGCAAAGGTCAGTGAGCACAGCCCTGGGTGTTCCCAACAGCCTGCAGGACAGGGAACATTAAAGCTCTTTCCTCTGGAGCTCTGGAGCTGCAGGGTGTGCTGAAAGAATCGCAGAATTAAAGAATACAGAATGTGCTGAGCCAGAGGGACCCCCAGGATCACCCAGGGCACCCCGGTCCCTGCACAGATCCAAACCCTGGGCATCCCTGGAGTGGTGTCCAAACCCTCCCAGAGCTCGGTGGGGCCATGCCCATTCCCTGGGGAGCCTGGGCAGTGCCAGCACCCTCTGGGGGAAGAACCTTTCCCTGAAATCCAACCTAAACATCCCCAGCCCAGCCCCAGTGCTGTCCCTGTCCCAGAGCAGGGCTGGAGCTGCAGGGCATAGTGAGCTCTGACCTCCATCTCCTCTTGTCCAGGGCCAAAAGGCTTTACCTGACACTGTACCTAGGCAAGAGTTCAGTTTCTTTTTCAGCTCTCAGTGCTGAAAAATGGAGCTGGGTGGGATACAGAGCCATGGCCACTATCCCAGGCTGGTGCTGTGGCACCTGCTGCCAGAACTGGCTGGAAAAGGGGAGGGTGGAGGAAAACACAGTACCATTGATGAAATTCCCTCTCTATTTTCCAGCGGTGCTCTGCGATCAGCTCTAGCAGCAGGGAGAGCCCAGAGCCCTGGGCTGAGGTCTTGGCAGACCAGTGAGGGAGGATGTGCCTGTTTTAAAGCTTGTGCCCGTCAGGATTGGGCACAGTCCTGTGCAGAGCTGCCCATGCAGTGCAGCCAGGATTCCCATGCCCCGTTTTTGCCAGGATTCCCATGCCCTGTTTGTGCCAGGCTCAGCCCTGTTTGTGTGTCAGCTTTGCTGCTGTCCCTTTGATCTGTGCCAGGCTGCAGTGAGTTAATGAGTTATGGTGCAGCTCCCCTGCAGCTGGGCAGCCTCACACTGTTGGACACCAGCATTAATCAATGACGTGTCCCAAGGCATGGGGAGTGCAGGCTCCAGGTGTGGCAGGGATGGACCAGAGCAGCGCTCACCTGGGGGCACCACGCACCTACAGCTCGGGTTTTAGGTTTGGGTTATCATTACCATGGCTGCAGAAGGGAGAACCAGAGCTCAGAGCTGCAGGGGTGCAGAGTGCTCAGTGACAGCAGGGGTGTGTTTGTGCCCCAAGCCCTGCACAGCAGCACCAGGCACTCCTGGCTCATCTCTCACCTCCTGTTGCAGGTGCAGCCGAGGCCAAGGGCAGCTCCAAGCTGCTGAGCACCGTGCTGTGGCTCTGTGGCATGGAGCGCAGGCAGGAGGGGGCTGAGCCCCTGCCCAGGCCTGAGCCCCTGCCCGTGGTGTCCCTGGAGGAGGAGCCCCTGGTGAAGCACATCCTGAACATCAACCTGCTGCTCTGTGTGTGTGCTGGGGTCTTCCTCTGGGCCTACTTTGCATAGCCAGGGGGATGCCAGGCACACACATCATCTAATCCTAACTGGTGTAAATATTAATGATTAGCGGAGGGTTAATGTAATTCTTAATGCTTTCTAAATTTTATTTCTTTATTTAAGATATTTTAAAGACATAATATTTTCCGTATTTCTAATGGGGGCCTGGCTGTGCCTGGGCAGAGCGCTTGGCACTGGCACTGCCAGACCCCACCTGGCACCAACCAGCTGAGGACGGTTGGTTTGGTTATTTTAAATATTTAATTTTGCTCTTTGGCCTTAGAGCACTGCCTGGAATTCAGGAAGCCTGGAATCTCTTCCTATTTATGCCTTGATAACCAGCTACGACCCCTTGGGTCCCCCTCTGGTTCAGCTCCTCTGGCCTTGGGGGACAGCAGTGACACCTCGAGTGCCCAGAGCAGAGCCCAGGGCTGTTCTCTGTGCTCTGCTGTGCCTCTGGCTCAGCTGTGCCCGTTCAGCTCCTTCCCTGTGTGCAGTGAGTGCTCATGGACCTGTCTGGGAGCTCTGGCTGAGGTACCACCACTGACACTCCAATGGCAGCACCAGCACCAGCATGGAAACCGCCCCACAACTGCTGCTGGGGGCACCTGAAGGACCTACACCAGCCAAACCCGGCAGGGGTGCCCAGGGCCAGCCCCTCATAGCCTGGGCACCCAGAGCCCTTCTGAGAGTGCCTCAGTGGAGATCCCTGGGCTGGGCACCATCCCTGGGCCTTGTGCAGCTGCAGAGAAACATTAAAGAGTGAGATTTGGTCCCTGCCTGCCTGGAGTCTGTGGGACTGGGGGGCTGCCAAGAGCTCTGGGCCCCATGGCCAGGTTGGAGGAGGCTCCTCCTGGAGCCCCTCAGCTGCCCTGGCTCCTGCTCCCCTCTCCAGCACTCAATAAATCCTGCAGGGTCACAGCAAACCTCACCTCCTGTGCAGGCAGTGACAGTGAGAGCAGGCAGGAACACCTGGGAACCTGCAGCAGCCCACAGAGCCAGGAAATCCTCCTGTTAAACCACACAAAGGGAATTGGCTCTGGGGGATCCTGCCTGAGCCTGTGAAACGCTGCTGGAAACCCTAGGGGAGAGAGGCACTGACACTCTGGGGGATAAACATCAAAATCAGTCAGAGCTCGAGTCTGTGGCTCTCCAAGCTGAATTTAGAGTTAAAGATTTGTTACAGAGCTGCTGTGGTAACAAAGGAGGGTCTCACAGTGCTCCCACTGAGGTCCTTAAGGCAAAACCAAGCTGAGCAGCCAGTGACTCCAAGCTACACAGCGCAGGGGATCACCGTGACCTTCAGGACCCAGTGGAAGCAACAAAACTAGAATAAAGATGCCTTAAGTTGACAAAAAACAATCTTTAATTTTATAAATGTTCACTCAACTTCTGAATCCAAACAGCTGTTTCAAAGTTCTTTCAAAATTCAACCGTTTTCAACAAAAGCACAAACCCCATTTCCACGGTTTCCTCGTGAAACAGTTGCCAGTTGCACATGAACAAAGCAGGTTAATACAAATAACTATGAAATCAGGGTAAGTACTGCTCCTACGTAGCAATGAAATGATTAAAGAGACAGAAGTTCCTCCTACAGCACGACAGTCCTTCAAGGCACTGGATGCATCCACAGTTCCACAGGTGACTGAGAACCAGCAGTCACCACCAGCACTGGGGCAGGGTTTGGTTCATGGCTTGAGGGGAATCTGCAGCAAATCCGGGAGGGAATGTCCCTTGGGAGAGAGGGATTGTCCCTTGGGAGACAGGAGATGTCCCTTGGGAGAGAGGCAATGTCCCTTGGAGGCAGCTCCTGGGACGGGCTAAGAACTACAAAGAACCTCTAACGGTGCCGTGAGAAGGATTATTTCCCTAATACAGACATGCACTTTAAATAACTAATGTTCTGCTTCTTATTCTTTTGGAATTTCTGCTCATACCACCTGTATCAGCACTGACCACGCTTCCTAGGCGAGCTCCTGCAGGAATTCATTCCTTCCATCCAAGAGTTTGAAAACCGTTGTCCAGACCCAGATCATTAAACTTCTTCTGAGGGCGAAACCCGGCCAAAGGCTGGGCTCCATTTGCTGAGAGGTCTGCTCTGAGCTGTGCCAGCCTGGAGCTGAGTGCCAGAGGCCCCCTGCCAGCTGTGCCCAGCTGTGCCCGCTGCCAGAAGAAGCCTTTCCCTGGTCGGTCTGGGGTTGCCAGGAGCTGGAAGGCGGCGCCGCAGCGCGGTCACAGCGCCGTGCTCTCCGTGTCATTGTCAATGTCCAGCAGCAGGTGGGTGTGCAGCTCTCTGCCCAGCTCTGCAGGAGGCTCGGGAGGAGGGTTTGGAGGTGGCTCTGGAATACTGCAATTAGAGTCTGCACAAAAAGGGAACAGCAAGTTTAGCAGCCGAGCCAGGGCCAGCTCACTGAGTCGGGGCTTCCTGGGCATCTCCTTGGGCAGAGAAGGGAAAGCAAAGATCAATGAGGGTTCTGGGGACAGAGCTGGCCCCTTGGGCACAACTGAACATCTCAGACTGCTCCTCCCACACACCCTGGGCACAGGAACACAAACCCCCTTCTTCCTCAAGGAGCGAGGACACTGAGCTGATTTAGGATCAGATTCCCCAATGCCCCTGGAGAGCTACTCTGCACTTTCACGTCAAAACACCCAGCAAAATAATCTGGCACCTAAATCATCCACCAGGGAACACCACCTGTGACTCTGAGAAGCAACAGCAACAAGGATGGTGTCAGAAGGAGGCAGAAGTTATTTACACCAAGTGCAGATTAAACCTGTCTCCTGTGTGAACAGGGCATGCCATGGTCTTTGCCTCTTCTGAAGAACGGAGGATTTTATTCAAGATGTCAAAAAAGGACCACAAAACGCTGCATCTCTGGTGACTGACTGCCCTGGCAGCTAGAATTACCAGACCAGAAAAATCCCCAGCAGCTCAAAAAAGGGTAACTGAAAATCTTGTCAGGACTTTGGAAAGCTGATTTATAACGTGCCATGACATCCCTTACTGCAGTCCAGCAGCTGCTCCACATGGGAAGTAATTTAGATCACTTAGATCAACAAAAAATCCAAATAAATGCCTTGTTTTCAAGCACAGGAGGTGCAGACAGGCATCCTAGAGGGACTGGGACTCATAACTCTACATGAAACCCTGAAGTTAACCCAGCAGTTACTGCAGAAAAGCTGAAGGTTTCTGAGCTAAATGAATGACCTGGAGGAGGGGGAAGCAGCCCCTGAGTGCAGCCTGCCCTGCTCCTGAGCCCCCCAGGCTGCAGGGATTTGGGACCCTGCTCTGGCCTGGCACTGAGCAGGAGCTGCAGCCACACAGCCCCGAAGGGCCTGGGCTGGAAGGGACCCTAAATCCCATCGCACCCCACCCTCGGCATGGGCAGGGACACTGGCAGCAGCCTGAGACACGGGGCTGTGACACGGGACGAGCACTGGTGGCACAGGACAGGGAGTGACACCGGGTACAGCAGGAGCCTCTGCACGGACACAGCAGCTCTGGGTGTGTGCACAGACACAGCACGGGGGACAGTGGCCAGAGACACCAGGAGCTTCACATTCTGCTCTCCAGGGCTTAGTGGGTTAATGCAGCAGGGGCAGCCCTGTCTGGCCATGCCAGGGACACACACAGCAGGGCACTGGGGGTTAGTGGTTAGCACACACATCATTAGCAATTAGCAATTAGCAACAGTGGCGGCCAATCAGGGGCCTTTTCCTTACCATTGCACTTGCCAATACAGTTCCTACTGAATGCTGGTCAAACATCTGGATTATTTAATAAAACCTTTGATTAGAATATTCTAGTGCTTCTTACTCGAACACCATAAATAGAATTTGAGGCATTACTAAAGCCCAGCACATGGACAAAGGAGTTAACAGTGTCCTGAGGACAGCTCAGGATTCCTGTGCAGGGATCATTAGGAGCTTTGCAGGCACCTTAATTCTGTTCCCTCATTCCACTTGTTAAGGTTCAAATTAAAACCAGCAGCTGCACATTGTGAATTAGTGAGTCTGTAAGTGCTTGTATGTGCAGGTGTGAATATTAGAGCAGACACTCTTATGTGGCAGGTGGTGGTGTTAATTCAGATTATTAATCCTTTAAAACACATTGATCTGGAGAAGGTGGATGCTTTAGCATGGGGTGAGCCTGAGAGTCACTTCAATGCTCCCCAAGGGGATTTTAGCTGAACAGCCTGGATCTTCTAGGTCCCTTCACCAGTTTTGGAGAGAATCCTCCCTCAGCAGCTTTCCCTTCCCAGTTTTCCTGCCTGGCAGCTCCCATGCTGTGTTTACAGCACACACCTGGGCTGATCTGCTCTGCTTTGCAGCCCCCTCTGGCAGGTGGTTCCCGTGCCCAATTCTAATGAAGCAGCCCCAGCTGGAAGTTAATTACAAGATAAGGATTTCTCCCATTACTGGGGTAAAACAAACCCTCCCTGTCTGCTGTCACTGAAGCAATTTCCTCAGAACCAGGAAAACCCTAAAATGAAAATAAATATGGTCAAAGTGTGAAACACTTGGAAATTTAGATTAAGTCTTTCCTTGAAGTTTGACTCATTAGCACAGCTGCTGCTGTTAACTTCATTGTGAAGTGCCGGCAGCATTCAGAGCCCAGCCCCACTTCTGACTCCAGCTTGGGAATAAATTATCCCCATATTTTAAAGATACTGACAAAAGTACAATCAGAAGTCAGTTGTTTTAAGAATCAAAGCTACTTTTTAATTGATTAAGCAGCTCATTTAGTGCAGGTTTCTTCATGGAGCTCCATAATGGGCAGGGACACCTCCCACTATCCCAGGTTCCTCCAAACCCCATCCAACCTGGCCCTGGGATCCTGGGCAGCCTCCAGGCCACCTCTTTCTCCAATTACCAGAACCCCCAAACCTGAGTGACCTCCAGTCTGATTTCTCAGTGCAACACTGATTTCAGTGTCCTGTCCTGCTGCACCTCAGGCAGAGCCCCCAGGGAGGCTGGCAACCAATGTGCCATGCTGCAGCTGCTGTTCTGCCATGGGTTTAGTCACAGCAGCCTGGATTTTGCCCAGAAACCCCAAGTGGTTAAAAATAACTGCAAAGCTGAAGTGAGAGCTACATTAAAAGGTAACCACAAACCACCAAGTTGTAGGAAAGGTCAAATTTGTCTGCAGTGAGGAGAACAAACCTGCTGGCAATGGGTCACCCACCACACCTGAGCTGGGATAACTCTGGGGGCCTGGTGTGAACAGTGAATTCTCTCCAGGGACCTAAGGAATAACTGAATATTCACAGCCCTATCAGAGCCGAGCAGCAGAGCCCCAAACCCTCCTGCAGGCAGAATGCTATGGAGGGATGAGGTACAGAGCTGGCAGAGCACAGTTCCTACACAGGGCGAGGACACAGGGCACAGAGCACAGTTCCAAGCACACGTCTGAACTCAAGCTACAAACAGGAGCAGTTGAGCTGCAGGCTCTGTGAGTGAGTACAAACCTTATTCGCAGTAACCATCCCCACCTGTGAAGGCATTGGGGTACAGCTGTTAGGCAACAGAATTGATATCTGCATTCCAACACATCAGGCTAATTCTAAAGAAGCTGCAGTGTCATGGGAAAGTTCCAACCATTATTAATTATGAGTAGGTTTAAAAGCATTAGTCTCCCACATCCAGTATCTCTCCCTTCAGAGTTTCCCAGAATAAGCAGTGACTCAGCAGGAAAACATTCCAGAATCTGCTGGTTTTGAATGGCCTCAGCAACTACATTTAAAAAAAATAAACTTTATTAAAGTAACACTATCCCAACCAAACTGGCAACTACAAGCTTCATGAAGCTTCTGTGAGAAGACGAAAGCTTCTCTTTACTTCACAGCTGTCTTAAAACAAAGACTGCACTTAAAATGTCAGGCTCTATAAATACTGACCTAAGAAATACAGTTTAATACAGCTGATTCTTCAGCTTCTGGATGTCCAACATCAATGCACATCAGAAGGCTCTGTTCTCATAAGGTAAAACATTCTCTGCATGTTTTGCCTACTACAACACGTGTCAGTGACCACTCATGCCCTTTTCTTATCTCAGTATGTGCTGAAATCCACCATCCTTGGCTACATCTTCTCCCTCCTCTAAATATTTGCTTTTTTGGCAACAGATGTCCAAGCAGAACTGAGTGCCAAGATGCTGAGCTGGAGCTGCTGTCACAGTGTTAAGCTTCCAAACAGGAACAAAAAAATCAACAAAAGTTCATCTCCACTTGCCCCCAAACACTTCTGCCTGAGGAAGGACACCCTCGTGTGCAGAGCAGCTGGGTGGGCACTAACTGGAAATGAGCTCTGAGTATTTTAACTGAGATCTGTGCTCCCCCAGGATCCCCCAGCTCCATCAGCGCTTTGGAGGGGGCACTAACTGGGAATGAGTTCTGATTTTAACTGAGATTTGTGCTTCCCCAGATCCCCCCCACTCCATCACTAACTGGGAATGAGCTAGGAGTATTTTAACTGAGATTTGTGCTTCCCAGTTCCCCCCAGCTCCATCACTGCTTTGGGGTGGGCACTAACTGGGAATGAGCTGTATTTTAACCGAGATTTGTGCTTCCCCATGACTCCCCAGGTCCATCACTACTTTGGAGTGGGCACTAACTAGAAATAAGGTAGAAGTATTTGAACTATGAGTATTCTAACTGAGATCAGTGCTGCCCAGCTCCCCTCACTGCATCACTAACTGGGAATGAGCTGTGAGTATTCTAACTGAGATCAGTGCTGCCCAGCTCCCCCACTCCATCACCACCTCACTCCCAGCTCCCCCCACTCCATCCCCGCCTCGCTCCCTGCCATCCCCACGCCCGGCAGCCGGGAGGATGATGATGATGCACTCACCTGTGACTATCTTTGAGGCCGTCGGGGGGGGGTTTGCAGCGCTGCCATCCGCGGGCGGCTGCGCGGGCGGGTGCGGCGGGGGCGGCACGCTGGGTCTGTTGCGGGGCTTGGGCACGGGCCGGGGCCGGGGCAGGGTGCCGCCCTGGGGCGGGCACGGGGCCGGGCAGGGCTCGGGGGGCGCGGCGGGGGCGCTGCCCGCGTGCTTGCCCAGCGGGGGCGTGTCGGGAGGGGTGGGGGTCTGCGGCAGGGGCACGGACGGGGAGCAGGGGGGCACATCCAGGCCCTGCTCACCGGGAGATGCTTGGCTGCTGCTGCTGCTGCTGCCCTTGGGCTGCAGGGGAGGAGTGGCCGTGGCTGGGGGCTGCGGGGGCGGGTGGCTGGGGGCCTGCAGAGGGGACAGGCTGCTGGAGTACCTGCGAGGGGCAGACACCTGGCAGGGAGAGGGGCTCTGGGCTGCTCCTGGGGCTGCGTGCTGCGCAGGAGGAGAGGAGCTCCTGCCCGGGGGCTTGGGAGAGACAGAAGGAGGCTGAGCAGCTGGGGAAGAGCTTTGGCTGCCTGGCTGCCCCGGGGGGGGGTTGGCTGGCTTGGGGGGGGCTGGTGCAGGCTTCTTCATAGCTGTGGAGAGAACAGGGGACATGTCAGCATCACTGGCACTGACAGGACATGGGGGATGGCTTCCCACTGCCAGGGAGTGCCGTTAGATGGGATATTGGGCAGGTATTGCTCCCTGTGATGGTGCTGAGGCCCTGGCACAGGTGCCCAGAGCAGCTGTGGCTGCCCCTGGATCCCTGGCAATGTCCCAGACCAGGCTGGACAAGGCTTGGAGCAGCCTGGGCCAGTGGAAGGTGTCCCTGCCCATGGCAGAGGACAGAACAAGAGAAGTTTTAAGGTCCCTCCCAACCCAAAGCATTTTGGGATTCTTAGATTCCAAACCAAGCTCCCAAAGAAAACAATCAGCAGGACAAAAGCCCCCCAGCTGTGTTATCAAAATGAAGTGGTGCATTATCAAGTACAAGCATTTACTGATCAATAGCTTTTGAGAGTTTGTTAAACAGCACTGGTGACACTGTCACCATTCAGAGAGTCCAAAAGTCACAGCTGCTTTACAGCCAGGCCCTGGGGACAAGCCAACAGATGAAAGTGCTGCCTGTGCAAGGGCAGAGATGCTGATAAAGTGATTTCAGCAGCATTCCTGCAGCACCTCAAGGCTTGGAACACATTGCCTGGAAAGCAGTGAGCACCCACCTCTCCTCAGGGCGTGGGGACTGGGCCCAGCAGCGTTCTGGGGCTGGCTGACAGCGAGCTGGGAGCTGCTGGGCGCTGCCTGGCCCGGGGCTGGGGCTGGGGCTGGGGCTGCCTGCCCGTTCCTCACCGGGGGAGGAGTGGCTGCACTCGTGCTCTCCTTGGCCTTGGAGGTGCTGCAAAGGAAAGAGCCCTGTTAGAGGTGGTGTAACCCTGATGCCTTGTGTGGCTCAGCTGCAGCTGCTCCCTCACAAACCGTGCTGTGGATCAGACAGAGGAAACAATTCTCATGGAAAGAACTGCCAAGCCCTGGCACAGGTGCCCAGGGAAGGGGAGGAGTCACAGCCCCTGAAGGGTTAAAAACCCGTGGATGTGGCACTTGATGGCACTGTGGCAGGGCTGGCTGATGGGGATGATGGAGGATGAGCCAGCTGGGGTGGGTCTGGGCAGGGTCCCTCCTGTGGCCGTGCACCTGCAGGTTTCTCCCACTGTTTTGTATTTAGAGCCACCTGCAGCACTTTAGCCCTCCAAAGGACCGGCTTTATTCACTTGCACTGGCACTGTGCAGTCCCTGTTTCTCCAGGTGCTGTTAGCAAACTGTGAGTACTTGCACAGAGCCTGTGCAGATTTTAAGTGCAACTTTCACACATGACCCTGAGGTTTCGTTTCAGCTGCCTCTGCCACAAAAACCATCTGTGGAGGAAACAGTGGTGTGCAGGGGATTTCCAAACGAGCAGGTTTTGTAAATATGTCACCTGAGAACGAGCTCTATGCACAAGAGCCAGTGCTGCATCCAACCCCACGGTGGGGCTTCACCCTGAGGCTGACATTTGGAGGCACTGCAGCCTTCACACGTGGTTTGTCACAGCTCTCAGAGCACTGGGGAGCTGACAGCAAAGTGCTGCTTCCACCCCTCACAGAGGAACTCAGGCTGCTGCAATTAGCCCTGGAGGTCAGGGACACGAGCACAGAGCTTCAAGAGACATTAAACTGCAAAGAGCCTGTGTAGCTACTTGTCCTAAAGGAACTAATCCTGAAATATGATAAACTGACTGCCAGTTCTCCTGCAAGCAAGTCTGCTCATCACTAACACCTGCTACAGACAAATAAACAAAACAACATATAAACAGATAACAACAAAGAAACAACAAACAAGACCAACAGGTTTGTGGTATTACCACTGTAAGTTTTGCTCTTTCAGCAGCAAACTGGTATCACCTGTGTGCCCATCTCCAGAACATAACCTGGGAGGGTCAGTGTGGGCAGCAGAAACAGAGTGTATTTGTCATCATCATTTTTTCCCCCAAGAATTGCAGTGTGCTAGAAGATGAACTCCAGAACAGACAGAACTGTGTATGTTGTATTAGCAGACAAATTGCAGAACACCCAGAACCATGGATGCTATTGTGTAAGAGCAATTCTGTGTGTAAAACCAATTCTGTGTGTTATTTCAGAAGCCCAATTGTGGAGCCATGCCCATGGCAGGAGAGCTCCTGCAGGGCAGTGCTGTCCACACCTGCATGGCACATCCCAGGGGCACAGGTGGCACCATGGCAGTGCTGCCCACAGCTGCATGGCACATCCCAGGGGCACAGGTGGCACCATGGCCGTGCTGCCCATACCTGCAGGGCACATCCCAGGGGCACAGGTGGCACCATGGCAGTGCTGCCCACAGCTGCATGGCACATCCCAGGGCACAGGTGATACCAGGTCGCTGCCAGAGCCGCTGCCAAGCTGCTGCCAGTGAAGCCGTGCCTCTTACCTGGCATCCTCAGTGCCTGGAGCCGGGGGCTGCTCTGCTGGGGCAGCAGAGGGAGCGGGGCCAGCCCCGGGGCCGGGCTCAGCCCCCGAGGGCGGGCAGGGCTCAGCCCCCGAGGGCTCGCAGGGCGGCAGGGGCGGCTGGAAGGCGGGCGAGGTGAGCTTTCTGCTCACTGTGCCGCACCGCCGCGGGGTCACTGACAGCTCCAGCACCTTCACACCAAAGCTACAGAGAGAACAGAGAGTGAACACAGCAGGCGGCCACCCCGGGGCTGCTGCAGCAGGACTCGGGGCGTCCCACCCCCAGACAAACCCCACATGCAAAGCAGCGACGAGGAGCAGCTGGCTGCACAACACCACGGTGTTTGTTAGACACCCACTGAGCCACCACTGGCTGCACCACACCATGATGTTGGAGCCTGCACTGCCTGCTCAACACCACGGTGTTTGTTAGAGCCTGCACTGGCTGCTCAACACCAGGATGTTGGAGCCTGCACTGCCTGCTCAACACCATGATGTTTGTTAGAGCCACCACTGGCTGCTCAACACCATGATGTTAGAGCCTGCACTGGCTGCACCACACCATGATGTTAGAGCCTGCACTGGCTGCACCACACCATGATGTTAGAGCCTGCACTGGCTGCACCACGCCATGATGTTGGAGCCTGCACTGGCTGCACCACACCATGATGTTAGAGCCTGCACTGGCTGCACCACACCAGGATGTTTGTTAGAGCCCCCAGTGACTGCCCAACACCAGGATGTTTGTTAGAGCCTGCACTGGCTGCTCAACACCATGATGTTTGTTAGAGCCTGCACTGGCTGCACCACACCACGATGTTTGTTAGAGCCCCCAGTGGCTGCACAACACCAGCAAGGTTAAGACATGCAACAGGACTTGGCTCATCCCCACAGAGGGACAAGAACAAACAACTCAATGACATCTGGAGACAAACACTGATGACAATGAGGTCAGAGCACTGGGATCTCACATGTAAATACAGACGTTTCCTCACATACCACGGTAGCTCCTCACTACATGTATTCTGCCACATGAAGTTTGTTTCTACCACACACTAAGTTGCAGCAGAGATTCAAAAAAAGCTACTGGATACAGGCTGTGATTTGGGGGCTGGAATGAGTGATCCTTACAGTCCTCTCCAACCCAAATCATTCTATTTGTGTTTCAAGGAGAACACTGGAGAAACAGACCCCAACCCAAACAGATTTTAGAATGCATACAGCACATTCATCCTAGAAATTATTATATTCTTGTTGTGTAAAACATTGAATCTTGAACTGATTTTCTTCTTCCTCTGTGAGTGCTGACAAATTTGCATGTGGCTGGTCACAGCTGACAGGTAACAACATTTGCATCAACAGCTAGAAACAAGCACATCACTTGAATACTCATGGTGAGTGATAAGAATGAACGTTACACTACATGTTATATGGGAAACAGCACGTTTTACTGGGGGTTTTTAGCATTCTACTGCTTGCTGTGGCAATACTGTACCATATCAACTCACAAGTCTTATCATGAAGGCACCAGGTAACACCACCTCAGCTTTTGGGCTTTGAAAGAGAAGCCATGGGATACCAGAAGTTAGAGACTAGAGAGGCTACTGCAGACACTTCTGTTTCAGTGAATCTCACACCACCCCCAGTGTGTACAGCAGAATGGAGACTGGGAGCAGCAATATCTGCTTGGCATTTGTCATGCATGGAGTGTAACTGGAAGGAAGTGACAATACATTACCTCTGAGCCATCCTCAGGCTGCAGCAACAGGGAATAAATCACTATTGTTATCTACAGTGTTTCCATGAAATTCCTCTCCTGACACCAGTGAAGGTGTCTGACTGAAGCCTCACTGGAAGAGGGCTGTAATGGACCCCCAAGGTGAGAATTACACCTACCTTTCCTTCTTCAGCAAATCCCCTTCCATCACAGTCATGCTCAGGGGCCTCTTCCTCTCCAGGGTCCCACATTCATAGTCATTCCCAGTGTGTGACAAGTGGTTGGAATTTACAGCAGGAACTGCCACAAAGGCCCCAGACACGTTGAAATCTTCATCTGAAGAGGGACAGACAGAATGCCTGCTCAGACACACACACACATCCCAAGCATCTGACACTGCTGGGCTGTGGCAGAACTCACCTCCAGGGAAGAACCAGTCTGCATGCTGGATGATGGGCTCAATAACTGCCACCACGTGCACCGAGGTGGCTGCTGCCATCTCAGCCAGGGACCTGCAGGAGAGATGTGAACAACGCTTTGTTCGGAGTTCCATCAAAGTGAGAAAATGAAAATCAACTCAGACTACCTAAAGAACAACTTAGGCTAAGCATGATGGATCAGCTCCTCAGTACCAGAAAAAGAGCAACTGTGCTGGACTCCAGAACATTCAGTAATATCCACAACCTTTAGGGGAAACACCCCTAAAACCCTCCTGCCTCAAAGGACCTCGAGGCATGGCCTGAAAGAACACTTGAAGTACTTTGTAGGTAAACAGTCTGTTGCTGTGAATTGCTGAATTCCTCGCTAAAGGATTTAAACCTATCAATTCTCCAGCTTCCCCCCATTCTGCTTTGTTGCTTTTTCAAAAGAACTCACCCTTCATTCTTTGCCCACAGCAAGTTGGGGCCCAGGACTATGGCGATGTTGCTCGGCGTCATTTTGTTAACGTCACTGTTCTGGGCAAGCTTGGCCAAAAATTTGATTAAATACCTTCAAAAAGGAAAGAAATCATTAAAGAGCAGGAACCAGGAGCGTTTCTTGTTGAAAACAAGTAAATAAAAATTGAAGAGCTTGTACAGAGAGCTCCCAACAAGACGGAAATGAGACGAGCAGCCTTCTTGCTTGGCAGCTGCCCAAAGCTTCTGCTCCTGACTCATAAAAGTTGAACTGGGTAGCAAAGAAAGCAGCTCCCATCTTAGCAAAACAGAACCACAGAAATGTTACACTTCCAGAGAAAAACCCTTCATTTCAGCTGGTTTCATGTCCTGTGGTGGAAATTCCATGCTTCTAGGAACCACCAGAGCTGGTTTTGTTGTGGTTCATTTCCAAAACACAAAACCAAAAGGAAAAATGAGATGTTTAAGACAGATCCAGGTGATTTCTAAGACTGGAAACTACAGCAAAGAGCAGAGCATGAGCCATAAGCAGAAAGGCTCTGTGCATCACTATTTCCTGAAGGCCAATAGGGAATCAATCTGAGGACACCACCTGTGCACGGCCACTGCTGCATGAAACAAGAGGTATTTTATAAATCTCACTGAATTTGGCCAGAAGAGCACACCTGGATTAGAGTTTAGTTTAATTGGCTTTGGGGTGCCAAGCAGCTGAGCTAGGAGATGCTCTCACCTACCTGAAGTTAACTCGGTAATGCTCAGGTAATTTGTTACAAATCCTCCACAAGTCCTGCAGCTTCCTATCCTGGTCCTGAACACTGAAAGGACAAAAAAATGCCATGACATCTTACTTTCAGGGCAGGAATTGGTTCCTGCAGTGACAAAGAGATGATGGTATCAACTTCCATTTATGCCAAATAAATGATTTGTATTCAGTAATCTGCTTGTCAGATCCCTGAGTTATCTCTACCTGCAACAAAACTGCTTGAGCATCAATACTGTGCAGCCAGCATCCTGAAGTAGCTCTAATAGTTAAACAAAGTAGATATTTCACCACATTTTGTGCAATTTTTTTTGGTGCTATTTATTATTTAAAATAATTTGTTACACGAATACCCATTAGTGCAATAATAAATAACTGTGTGAGCTCGGCTGTTTCTTCTGAATTCATCTGTGAAGAATCAAATTTACCAGAGATATGCAGCATGACTTCCTCCACAGCTATTTCTAGCATGCTTACTTGGCAGCTTGTGTCCACTCCTCATACAGGCTGTAGGTCATGAGAGGCTCTGGCAGCTCCCTCAGATAGGATTTCAAGGCACCTGCAAAGCAGACAGGGACAGGTTGGCTCCTCAGCCATTGCTTGCACACTTCAGAGAAAATTCTGCCCTCACTTGATGCAGTTTGATCTGTGCAGGGAATTCCAAGTACCAGGGAAAGTGGCCAGACCTGACACTGCTCAGATCTCAGCACAAAGGGTCTGTCAGGAATTGGTGCAATTTGACAGAAACATGCTGTAAAACTCTGAATCATCCCTTCAGGACAAAGGACTTCTTATAAAGATGTATTGAAGGTCTACACCCAGCTCTAACCTACCCTGACCAGGTTAACACTGTCATGGCAGCTGGGCCATTGTGATCACCTGAATTTTACACACCATAATCACAAATACAGCAGCTGTGACCAGCACAGGCACCTACACTTATCTGTGTCAAACTGTGCAGTGAACCTTCCACTGACTGTCCCTTCTCCCAGTGTAAGTGTGGAGATACCCCCTGAGCAGCAGGAACCTGTGCTGTGTAATTTACACCTGGATTGCATTCAGAACACCCCAATACCTGCCACAGCGTGGGGATCTGAGTAAAACTCATCCAGCTGGGACGTGGAACAGTCCAGGGCAGCTTTCAGCTTTTTTAACTTGGAGGCTCCAGCAGCAATTCTGAACAAGCCCTGCATCAGAGAAATAAAATGGATGGATTGGTAACCACACATTGGCACAGTTTTACAACAGAACACTCCAGCTCTGGTGCCTTCCCTGACAGCTAGGACCCAGCTGGCCCCTCATGTGCCCTGTCACTGCCACCTGACCACGGTTCAGCTCTGTCCCACCCTCGGCCCACCCTAATCCCACTGTATGTGCACCCACTTCCAAAACACTGCACACAGTGCTGAGGTTATCCTGTTGCAAAACATTTACCAACTACTGAATGAAGAAATTACTTAAGCAACATATTAACAAACAGACCCCAGTTTATGAGCTTCACTGGACCTGGAATCACCCAGCTCCTCTCTGATCTCTGTGATCTGGCATCACCCAGCTCCTCTCTCACCCCTGGATCTGGCATCACCCAGCTCCTCTCTGATCTCTGTGATCTGGCATCACCCAGCTCCTCTCTCACCCCTGTGGATCTGGCATCACCCAGCTCCTCTCTGATCTCTGTGACCTGGCCTGGCATCACCCAGCTCCTCTCTCACCCCTGGATCTGGCATCACCCAGCTCCTCTCTCACCCCTGGATCTGGCATCACCCAGCTCCTCTCTCATCCCTGTGGATCTGGCATCACCCAGCTCCTCTCTCACCCCTGTGACCTGGCCTGGCATCACCCACCTCCTCTCTCATGCCAGTCTCCAGCAGCATCATGACACAGGCTTCAATGGGCACTGCGATTTCCCGCCCGCTGCGCTTCAGGTGCTCTTCCAGGGGGGTTCCAAAGGCTGGCTTTTCAGTCCATTTGTCTAAGTTGGAGAGTATCAAAACACTGAGCAGGATATCTACCAAAGCCTTGACTCACAGCCCAGGCAAGAAGAGAGGAAAGCCTCTAGTACAGCACAGAAATGTTCAGGCTACAGCAGGAGTTTTACAGCCCTTGATTGGTAAAGTCCCTTGGATCATGAGCAAAGAGAAAATGAGCTGCTGGTGGTCAAGAAAAAAATACTTCTGCATCTTTCTGGATGGAATATCACACACAAACTCTGTGTGTAACTGGAATTATAAATAACAAACCTCAGCAAGTGCCAGCACAAGGCTGCATGTTCCAGTAACGCTGATTTGGCTCTGCAAGAATCTGTGAGGAAAATTTTGTCCAGGCTGCATGACCTGGGCTGATTTTGGTTTTAACTGTATTTAAAGTGAATAAAAACTGAGCTGTTTTATTCCTTAAATCAGCAAATTACAATGGGTGTTAACAGTCCCAGTGTACCGCATCAGAACTACCAAGGTAACAGCCCAGAACCATAACATTCAAATTTTCAATTTAATTCTTCAACTCTCGTTTAACTCCAATTTGCACAAATTTCTCCAAATTGAATGTGAATTAGTTCTTTCCTGTAATTTATGTTCTGACCCATTTCTGCTACTTTAACTGAAAAAATGCAGATGCAAAAGGTTATTGTTAGTACAGATGTGTTATTTCTTTTATGTGGAAAAGAGGCCAAGAAGGACAAAAACTTCAGAGGACTTCAAAGAGTGCTCTGAAGGCAAAGTGTTTCTGCAAAGGATTTAATTCACCCCTTTTCTTTACAAAACCACATCAATCACCTCCCTTGTCCTGTTTTACTCCCTCTCATTTGTTAACATGCCATAAGACGCACAAGGCATTTCCCAACCTCTCCAAATTACAGCAAACATTAGGAAAGGAAAGCTCAGCACTTGTTCTGAGTGCCAGCTCCATCCCTGGCAGTGGGAGGTGTCCCTGCCATGGCAGGGGTGGCACTGGGTGGGTTTAGGGTCTCTTGAACCCAAACCTTTATGGGATTCTAACTGACACCAGGAACACAAGGTGAGAAATTCCCTGCACTCAGCACTTGGCCACCATGGCTCCTTCTAGGGAAGCCAGATCTGAAGCCTTTGCTGCTCAGCTGCCCTGTCCCAAATTCCATGCAAAATAACAAATTTCAGTCAGCCATATCCACAAAGAACCTTCTGCACAGCCTGCTGAGCCCTGCTGTTGTAGCAGCATCACCTCCTCTCCCACAGAGTGCAGGTATCCCACACCATTTCCACAATGCTCCCACTGATTTGTGTATTGAATTGGTTCATCTTTAACAACCTGCATCAGCTGGAGGTACCTGAGCCTGCCTCAGCTCAGACTGTATTTCCCTCAGACTCTGTTCACCTATTGCTCCAAAGATTCAGGGACAGCACAGCCAGTACTTTGGGGAGCAGTTTCCAAAACACACAGTGCACCTTCATCCCAAATCATCAGTGAAACACCTGAAGTCCCCTGGCAGTGGAAGCTTAGCAGCAGTCCCAGTTCTTCTTAGGGAAGAAATGAAGCTGTACAATTCCATTTTTTAACAGCTGATAATCAGCACAAGAACCCAAACTCTCAGTATCCCTGCATGCAGTGCACACTGGGAAATAGGATTGCCCAAAATGAGGTTGGGGGGAAATCCAGCTCCTTAAAATCCATTGAGTTTTCCTGATAATCACCTGTAATCACTCAAGAACCAAATCACAGTGACACTTCCATTGGCCTGAAGAGCCAGCTGTGACCAGAAAAAGGGCACAAGGAAAACACGTAAGCAAATAGAAAAATCCTTCCTTTACCCTCCTGGGTACCAGGGAGATCCTTAATTAATATTTGATTAGTGTGTTAAACATGGCTGGAGAACTCTGGAGAACAGGAAGATGGAATTATGCTCGGGAATGTAAAATTGTTAAGCAGATCAAAATGGCCTCATTAAATCAGTGTGCATGCAAGAGAATCGAGATAGAGGAGGAGAATATTGTGCATAGGTGGCACAGGCAAGGAGAAGCATCAGCCAGAGCACAGGTTACTTTACCTTGATGGGCTTGAATTTCGGGGAGGACCTTTTCTATGACTGCTAATGCTTTTCTATGGTAATCTGCTTGTGCTTCTAATAACTGAGAACAGAAGCCACATTTTAAAAACAAAAAGAGCATTAGCTTCTGATGAGCACATAAGACAAGACTAAAGGTTCAGCACACAAATGGCACCTGTGAGAGCCCAGTGTGTGTGGCCAGCTGTGCAGGAGCAGAGCCCAGGGGCAGCACTCACCGTGACAAAGCAGCGGGCGTACTCCCCCTCCTTGGACACAAAGCTGTACATGTCTGCAGCCAGCTGGTCCTGGGGAAACATGGGCAACAGGACAGCACATTTACTCATCTCAAATCTGACACACTCACTCATTGTGTTTGTTTTGCCTGCAGGAAGTTTGAACTGAGGAGCTGCAATGCACCTGCTCTGATCCAAGTGCTCTTCAAGCTCCAGTCATTTCTTCAAATTGATTTCAGAATCTTAACTCTGGTTTATGCAGCAAAGCAGACTTTGCCTCCTTCAGTCAAGGACATACTGCCATTCAGTCCAGTTATTTATAGCACTCAAAGACAAGTACTAATAAAAATGGTTTCAGTTCTCAGTACTCAATGGAGCATTTGCTGCTGAGAAGTGAAAATGAATGTGAGCTGCTCAGGGGTGTCACAGGTCCTGGGGTGGCCCAGCTTCAGTTTCCTCCAGGTGCCTCCTACTGGAGCACCCAGGCACCCTGAGCATCCATTCATGGCCAGCACACAGCTGGCTCAGACTGAAACTGAAAATAATGTCCAACACCCAACTTAGACATACCCTGGATGGAGTTCCTCATTGAACTACAGCAATCCAGAGATCAGCTGGCATGAAAATGTCCAACACCCAACTTAGAAACAGCCTGGATGGAGTTCCTCATTGAACTACAGCAATCCAGAGATCAGCTGGCATGAAAATGTCCAACACCCAACTTAGACATACCCTGGATGGAGTTCCTCATTGAACTGCAGCAATCCAGAGATCAGCTGGCATGAAAATGTCCAACACCCAACTTAGAAACAGCCTGGCTGGAGTTCCTCATTGAACTGCAGCAATCCAGAGATCAGCTGGCATGAAATGCCCCCAGGACAGGCACTGCCACAGCCACATGATTTGCAGCTGCACAAGTGGGCAATTCCATGGCAGCTGGGGAAGGGACACTCATCTTGTCCTTACCTTGCATTGCTCTACTTTATTCCCAGCTTCATCCATCTCTTCCTTAAGAGATTCTATTTTTGAGGGATGCACTTGGAAATTTGTTCCTGAAGTCTTGTGGGCTTGGTTGTATCTGGGGAAGCAAAGTTTCATTCTGTGAGCATCAATACCCAACACAAATCTGCATTTATGGCTCCCTTGGAACTGGTTTCTCTCTACAGGAACAACCCCCACAGTTCCAGAGGTTTTCCAACAGACCCAAAAGGTTCCAAACACAGCATTCATGACATGCTGACACAATCCAGCAGCAGCTATAAAAATCACCAGGGTCCTGTGTCTGCCCCATAAGGTGGGTGTGGAACATGCTGGAAATGGCTGCCCCAGCTCTCAGGGCAGGGAAAAACCATCCAGAGGCACTCATGGAAAACCCAGGAGCCTCCCAAGGAGATGGCTCCACACAGCTCCTGCTCCCCCTTCAAGCTGAGAACTTCAGTGATTCCTTATTTAAGTTAAACACTTGTATGAACTGGAAACTGGATGAGTTCCCAACATTTTTCCAATTGTATCCAGGCATGTAAGAACTCTGAAATCCTGATTCTGTTTAGATCTAGCAGTCATGGATCCTCTCCTGGTGTAAATGAAATGAAAGTTTGTCTTTTTTCACCCATTGCCTGCTCACAGCAGCATTTCAGGAGCAAGCACCAGATTGGAGCAGGAGCCATCAGATGCCAACAAGGAGCTCACACGCACAGAAAAGCAGCCAGGAACTAAAATGCTCTCCTACCTTCCCCTTGCAGAATCCCAGTCCAGCACCAGCTTCGCAAGCTGCTTCCTCTGCTTCTGAATGTTTGGGATCTCTGTCTGAAATGAGAATTGGGGGCTTACATTCCATTTTAAATTGTGCACTGTGACAAATTACATATTGTATGTTTCATACCCACTTCCCACCGCTAACACAGGGCTCCTTAAAGCAGGTTTTTAGTACCAGCACTGAGATAAACCACTTCTGCTCAGTTTATGCATCAGTCCAGGTGTGCTCTCCTCTCAGGCTGGGCTGTCTCACCTCTGTCAGCAGGCACAGTGGGTCTATGACTTCTCTCTCAATCTGTACTTCATGCTGGGAGAGCTCCATTGCCAGTTTATTCTCTGCATCCCCACAGGTATCCAGCATTTTCCTGTAAGAATCACAGAAATTCGTTAAGGCAGTTACTGACTGAAGGAGGATTGAAGGCAGAGCAGAGCTGTGCAAAGCTTTGTGCTGCAGAAAGCAAAGCAACCCTGCAATTGCTCTGTGCTCTCCTGGAGCCATCTGGGACAGGCAAGTGCTGTTATTAAACCTTTTTCTCCTAAATTCCTGAGCCATGACACCACTTTGGAGGCTTTCAGACATCCAGGTGATTACAGCAGCCCTGAGGGCACAAAGTCAGTCTTTATTTCCAAGCCCATCCTTCCATCTCACAGAGAAACTGCTCAATGCAGTTTTTCACTTGCTCCTAAGCCCCTTTAATGTGAAGGTCTTAACACCCTAATTCCCAGCAATCCCATCCCCAGCACCTCAGGCTCCAAACCCATGACCTGACCTTCATTTTATGCTTGTTATAAGGAAAACCCCTATTCTGTGAGATTTTTATCCAGGTTTGAATCTCCTGCAGTGGCTCAGAAATACGTTCCCAGAGGTTTCTGAGGTCATTCTACACGGTCTCCATGAGAATTCCCACCAGCAATGAGAAAACCCACTTGGCTCCAGGAATTCAGCACAGGGAGGTTCACTTGTTTCAGCCACTTTCCTGTTAATTGCAAATAACCCAGGACAGATAAATCTGGGCTACTTTAAACTAGGAGCCATTAATGCAAATTGACATTATTTTAAGTCATCAAATCAAACCTGCAGAATGCAGTTTAAAATAAAAATGCAGTTTAATTGTAGAATACACAACACTTTAAACTTCAAATGGAGACGATAATTCTACTAACCCACAAAGAAAAAAGCCATTTTAAAAGCTTTTATGATAGCAGAGAATCAGAATCCTCTGTAATGCAATTCAGCCTAAAGCTTGTCCCCAGACCATTCCAGAAAAACTGCTTGCTCACAGTTCCTCCCTTTGGATTAGAGAAACTAGAAATATTAAGTTTTATTAGACTGAAACCAGCCTTTGTGCACGCAGAGGTTCTAATTGGAGCCCTGCAGCAATGAGATGTCAGACAGCAATCAGGGAAAAGGCAAACACTTACCCCAGCAGAGTTTCATCACTCAGCTGGATGGAGCCCTCCTGCATGTTCTGAGCCAGGGCTGTGAGAGGAAGCTTTTTCTGTGGAACACAAGGAACAGTGCTTAGCTTGGTGCTGCTCACTCCTGCCAGCACATCCCCTCTCAGGTTCTGCTCCCCTTCCATATGGTTTCTATTACACAAACACAGCTCATTCTTGGACTCCAGGAAAATGCCAAGTCACAAAAAGCTTCAAGCCCCAAGACTCCTGTTCTCAGACACTCTGAAAAGCACTTTCCTCTCAGTTTTAGCTGGAATCACTGGCCCACAGCATATCTCAGCCACTGCCAAGGAGAGATAAACAGCTTAGAGCTGAGATTTGAGCACCCAGCTTGTCACCTCTCTCTGCTGTGTGCCCCTGCCCCAGGTCTGTGCCACTCAATGAAAGGAAAGTGGGAATGTGAATTCTTTCTGGCTCTGATGCTCTAAGAAAACCCAACTACAGCTTTGCTAAGGAGGGCAGAACCAAATGTGTACAGAACAGCATTTCCAGCCAGCTCAGCTGCCAGGGCAGCTCCATTCCTGAGGAGCTGGGGCAGAGCTGCAGAGCTGCAATTGTCTCTCCTGGCTGGGGCAGAGATGCAGGGCTGCAATTGTCTCTCCTGGATGGGTCAGGAGAGCCCCCAGCAGGGACATGAGGTGTCCTGGCACTGCTCCAGGCTGTGCTGGGGTGGGCTGGCACTGGGCTGGCACTGGGGTTTCACTGGGATGTCACTGGGGGGGTGGCATTGGGGTTTAACTGGACTGTCACTGGGATTTCACTAGGATGTCACTGGAGTTTCACTAGGATGTCACTGGAGTTTCACTGGGTGTCACTGGAGTTTCAATGGGGTTTCATTGGGGTTTCACCAAAGTTTCACTGAAGTTTCACCGAAGTTTCATTGAAGTTTCACTGAAGTTTCACTGAAGTTTCATTGAAGTTTCACTGGTGTTTCACTGCAGTGCCACCAGTGCCAGCAGCAAGCTGCCCTGGCAGAGCTGTGCTGCCCTGTTGGCACTCTGGCACAGCCGCACTGCCCTGGTGGCACCCTGGCAGAGCCATGCTGCCCTGTTGGCACCCTGGCAGAGCTGTGTTGCCCTGGTGGCACCCTGGCACAGCCGTGCTGCCCTGGCAGAGCCGTGCTGCCCTGGTGGCACTCTGGCACAGCCACGCAGCCCTGTTGGCACCCTGGCACAGCCACGCTGCTCTGGTGGCACTCTGGCAGAGCCGCGCTGCCCTGTTGGCACCCTGGCACAGCCATGCTGCCCTGTTGGCGCCCTGGCACAGCCGCGCTGCCCTGTTGGCACCCTGGCAGAGCCACGCAGCCCTGTTGGCACCCTGGCACAGCCATGCTGCCCTGGTGGCACTCTGGCACAGCCATGCTGCCCTGTTGGCGCCCTGGCACAGCCGCGCTGCCCTGGTGGCACCCTGGCACAGCCGCACTGCCCTGGTGGCACTCTGGCACAGCCGTGCTGCCCTGGCACAGCCACGCTGCCCTGGTGGCACCCTGGCACAGCCGTGCTGCTCTGGTGGCACTCTGGCAGAGCCGCGCTGCCCTGTTGGCACCCTGGCACAGCCGCGCTGCCCTGGTGGCACCCCCAGCTGTACTCACGTGTCTCTTGTCGGGGTCAGTGCCATGCTGGCCCTGCAGACAGGCAATCAGCCTCTTCTGGGCCAGGTGGCACACGGACCTCACGGCGTCCAGCCGCCTCTCGATCTGCCCGGCACGGACACGGGGAGGATGGGAAAACAACACAAAAACCAGAAGTTATTTCCCTGGCCTCAGCAGAAAACCTTCCCCCCGTACCACACGCAGCTCTGGGCTGCAGATTTCTCAAATTCTCCAGCTTACAAGAAGTGCAGCTGCTTAGGAGAACTGCCTGACAGCAAAAATGCTTGGGGGGAAACCGAAATTGGTTTTTCTCTTCAGTGGCACGAGATTCGGTCAGAGCTCACGACACTGGAAAGTGGGAAAGGGAAAAAGCATTGTCCTGCTTGGCACAAGGGAATCAGGGTGGCACTTGGCATCTGAGATGAACGGCACATGCAGGTACCTAAGACACTAATTTAGAGAGAAAACTGTGGGAAAACTCATCATTTTCACTGTGACCTTGTGAAGCAGGTGCTGGAGACAAACCTGGACTCCAAGCTCCTCCTGCACGTCCTTCCCTGGCTCTTAAACACAAGGACACAGCTCCCACATGCTGAGCAAAACAGAATTTCCAGGGAGAGACTACTGAGGTTCAAATGGGATAGGGAATTAAAAAATAGGAGTCAAAGCCCAAACAAGAGTTCTGTTTATCAGCATCTAATTCAAACATGGCTTAATACACAGCCTGAGAATAGGACAAATATATACATGATAAACTGTTCTTTTAAGGGATTTTAAGCAAGGAATTTGGACTATTTTATTTCAAAGAACACCAAAAACAAACACAGAGATGAGCAGTGGGACAGAACTGCTCGTGGCACTGAGCTCTCTGTGCACAGCACCCAAAGAATGCTGTTTATCTGCATTTTGATGACTCACCAAGAATAACAGGAGGCCCTTTGGAATGGGTTCTATTTAAAAAGCAAGGGGAAAAAAAAAAAGTAGATTTCATCTGTAGAAATAATCTGAACAGATTCCAGTTTTTGACACAGCTCTAAAATCACTTTTATTATATTTTCAGGAGGGCAAAATGAACCCAAGTTGAAGTGCTCAAAATGATCAGTAAAAATCCATTAGGGTAGAAAAAGCTGCAGAGAAACTGCCCAGAGATTCCTCTGAGAGCACAAGGCTCTGCCTTTTATCTACAGAGTGTGCAGCAACAAATTCAAAATTAAATCCAGGTGGGAAAAGCCCATAAGGAGATCAATGAACAAGCAGGTACTGTATGTGCTCTATTGTTGCAGCTGAGATTATCCACTTCTCTTGTGTTATCTTCAAAATGAAGTCTGGAATGGTTTGGGGTGGAAGGGACCTTAAATCCCATCCAGGGTCAGGGACACCTCCCACTGTCCCAGGTGCCCCAAGCCCTGTCCAGCCTGGCCTGGGCACTGCCAGGGATCCAGGGGCAGCCCCTGCTGCTCTGGGCACCTGTGCCAGCCCTGCCCACCCTCACAGGAGCAAACACCACCACCACACTCCAAACCATCCTTTTGCTACAGAATAATTCGCTTTGCAAGGCCAGGCAGTTAGAAGCTCTAACATTGAGCACAGGGTGTCCCACACTGGAGCAGGTGCCACCCTGGGGCTGGGGCACCTCTGAGCCTGGCACAGCTGGGCAGCCCTGCCTGGGGCTCCTTGGAAAGCTCTGCAGCTGCCAAGGCTCTTGCAGGCACGCTGAGCTGCAGGGAGGGCACACGACTGACAGCAGGAACGTGACCCCACAATTTCAGCCATGCCCTCTCCTCTCTGATCTGCTCTCTAGGGCAGAGATGGCAAGAACACCACAAAGGGCATTAATCTCCTCCAAGCCACCTCTGAAGTGACAGTGTGACCCAGGGGCCACGCTGTCTGTCCCCTCAGGCCATCCCCTGAGTACAGAACATCACACAATTGCTTTATTATCTGCCACGGGGCCGTGCCAGAAAGCAGGGCTATTGTACAGGCCTGTGGAGCACTGAATTATAGCCCTTGTCTTCAGATGAAACACACTGAACAGACACTTGAAATGGAGCACAGCCCTTCAGAAAACAGAACAAAAAAAAGCTGTAACAATCCTGTGGCAAAGCTTGGGCTAAATATAAAAAAGCCCAAGTGTGAGCCGTGTTTGTGAAGTGAGCAGCACCATGTTTCCAAACCCGTGGGTTAGATAAGAGCCTCCTGCCCCTGCTCAAGCCCCCAAGAGCAAACAAACAAGTGAGTAAATTCTTCCACTTGGGTGTAGCCAGGCTGCTCGGGGCCTGGGAAAGCCTTGCTTGCAAAATTTTTTTGGCAACGAGCAGCAGAGCTTTTGGCTTTCACTTCTTGTTACTATTCTGCAGCTAAGCAAGAAAGCAGCTGGGCTCTCACAGGCTACCAAGGTGTTTAACATCTTTGTGCCTCTGAGCTGCACACCTCCTCAGAAATGAACAACACAACCGTCAGACTGGGAAGGTATTTTTAGTTTAAATAAAGCAACCTCCTGAAAAGGAGGTGAAATGTTTTGGGTCCCCATTACACTGGCACAGGGTGCCCAGAGCAGCTGTGGCTGCCCCTGGACCCCTGGCAGTGCCCAGGCCAGGCTGGGCAGAGCTTGGAGCACCTGGGACAGTGGGAGGTGTCCCTGCCATGGCAGGGGTGGCACTGGGTGGGCTTTAGGGTCCCCTCCACCCAAACCAGTCTGGGACTCTGTAATTCTGTGTATTTGTGCTGAATTCATGTCTGAAGGCTGGCACACCCCTCAGGTGCCTCCTGAACCAGAGCCAACCACATCACCTGCCTGACCTCCCTGCTCCACCTGCTCTGAACCAGGGGCACCTCCATCACCTGCCTGCCCTCCCTGCTCCATCTGCACCTCCCTGAGGTGCTTTGTGATGAACCAGAAATGAGCACCACGCTGAGTCCAGGAGCAGCCAGCCTGACTTCCCTCCCTGATTCGTGTTCCTTTCACAAAGCCTTCACTGAGAAATAGGGAAGACAGCTATGTGGGACAAGTCTGCAGGCAAGTCTGCTCCACGGAATCAGTCACCCCTGCTAATGTGACAGTTGCAGCTTCAATTCCACCATGAGAGTCGTGTTTGATGAGATGATAAATCTGCACAGAGATGACAAGTCTGCAAACAAATCGATGTCAGCATGACAAATCTGAGAACAAGTATCACAGCTAAACAAGAAGCATTTGTACACTCACTTAGAGCAGTAACAGACTCTATCAGTGAGCAGTTGGGATGATTTTTGTGCCCCTTCTCTTAAGGCCCAGTTGATGTGTCCAGGTGAAAGCAGTGAGGACAGAAACCAGCTGTGCCCAGCAGGGTTTCCTCATCCTCCCCAGCCAGACTGGTGCATCACCAGCACCAATGGCTCCTGGGCTCAGCAGGCCTGTTCATCTCATTAAAAGCAGGAATGGTTCCTCCTCCACTCTACCAAGCCATGTAATGCACTCAGAAACAGAAATAACTGAGTTTTTCTACTCAAAATGTACCTGTTATTTCAGGTGCTGTAAAGTCAAGGATGTCCAGGGTTCCATCCCTGACATGTGCAGTATTCCTCCCCACATCAGGCTCTCCACAAACCTCAGAAAGCTCACACATCACAGCATTAAAAAAATACACATGAAGCATGTTACAATACCTGCAACAGGTCTTCACTGAGCACCTCTGTTCTCTCAGCCCTAAGGGAGGAAAAAAGACAATTGTCAGACAATTGGCATGTTCAGGGTCAAAGATTGCCTCAACAATTCCAACAAAACCTGCTCAGTTCCAAGTTATGGTGCCATGACTGCAAACAGCACCATGTTCACCTGTCCCAGGGGGTTTGGGAAACCCTGACACCCTTACAGTGCCCAGCCTGCAGCACAAATCCACTGCACAAGCCCCAAATGGTGATTGCAACTGCACATGGAATAACCCAATGCAAACGGAACCATTGCACCGAGCCTGAAATGGTGATTGCAGCTGCACATGGAATAACTCAAACTGAGCCAGTGCACCTGAACCACTGCACCCAGCCCCAAATGGTGACTCCAACTGCACACAGAATAACCCAAAGCAAACTGAACCAATGCACCTGACCCACTGCACCAAGCCCCAAATGGTGATTGCAGCTGCACATGGAATAACCCAAAGCAAACTGAGCCAGTGCACCTGACTGTACAGGAATATAAACCTCACACCCTGCCAGCCCAGCTCACACAAACTGAAATTGTTCAATGTTCACACAGGTTTATTTGTTGCTGGCCCTGTGGCTCGAGCAGTGATTGAGTCTCCCTTTGCCAGGCCTATAAAATAAAGATAAATTCAGTTTCCCCAATCTCTCCTCCCTGTGCTCACCGTTACTACACATGTACACCAGGGAGCACTTGGAGGGACTCCAGCACACTCTCTTCCTGTTCTGAGAGTTTCCCCTGCTGCTGCCAGAGTCCCTCAGCTACTCCAGCCTTTATCAGCTCCTGCAATCTGTCAAATAACCCACTGCGAACCCGGCACGCACAGCAAGCTCGAGTTCCTGAGCAGCCCTCAGCAGCTGAACGTGCCAAAAGCCTCCAAGGACAGGATTCCTCCAGGTTTGGGTTGGTGCTTTTAAAGCATTTATTTGAATTCAATTTTACTGCACATTATCTGCTTCAACTAGTCGTGAACCATAAGGTGTTTAATAATTAAATGCCAGAATAAAGCAAAAGCTCAGAGCCTCAGCCAGACTCAGACAAAAGCAGCTGAAATACCCTGACAGCACTGCAATATTTATTTGTTGAGGAAAACACAGACAAGATTGATAAACTTTTCTCCCACCCAAACAGAAACATTTCGTCTGATGGAAATGACATCCTGTTAGAGAGCAATTATTTATACTTATTATTTATATATTTATATTGTATCGCTGCATATCCCACTCTGCTGCAACCACAACTTTAATTCAAACCCCCTCAAACATTAGGATAGAGCTTCCATACAACTTTAGAGTCATACAAAGTTTGATCTCTCCTTTCCTTCCTTTTCCCTAGGATATTCTATCCACTGGGGTAAATGGTGGCTCAGTACTGGGCCAACAGAAGTTTGCTCCCAGTTTAAATGTGCTTACCCACATACTGTGGATCATTTGTGAAGTGCAAAATAATTGTATTTATTTTGCTGAATTGTATTTTATTTCTCAAATAATTGTATTTATTTTTGTATTTATTTTTCTCAAACTGAACTGTTTCTGCAGGCCCAGAGCCCCCATGGGACAGTGCAGGTGTCCTCCCTGGGGATGCTGGCCCAGCCCTGGTGGCAGCAGGAGCAGGGCCAGGCCAGGCAGGGCAGAACAGCCCCTGCTGCTGATGTCAGGCTGGGAAATGCAGCCAGGGAAAACCTCACCCTTCCTGCAGGCCCACATTCCACCTTTAATAAGGAAGCCAAGAAAGAGCCACTAAATAATGTTGTTTTTCAGTGATCACAACCATGAAAGAGAAAACAGCTCTGTGATAGCAGCACAGCCCATCTCCTCTCAGCACAGGGGAAAGCAGCAAACCATCAAAGGGACCTGGCTCCCTTGGCAGTAACCTCTGTCTCCCTGGAATTAACCTCTGTCTCCCTGGAATTACAGGTATGACCAGTTTGAAGTTTCCATCCAACTGCAACTTCGAGGGATGCTAATTCCTTCTGCCAGCTAACCAGGGAAGCAGCGAACTCCTCAAAAAGAACAGACTTTCTTTTTCACTGCTAAACTTCTGTCCTCAGCCCCTGTTAGGGTTTATTTGCACGCTATCTAATTGAAGCAGTGAAGAAATCCCTGGGAGTGTTGGATTGGGCACACAGGGCTGGCACCGCACCTGCAGCACAGCACAGGCTTCAGGTGCCAAACCCCAAATATCTGCTGGGCACCCCTGGAGTGGAATGGAGCTGCTCTGCTGCACCATAGAACCCTGACATGAACCAGCTGGCACTGAGCTCTCAGGGCAGCAGTGCCTTTAAGAGACTGATTGTAAAAAACACAAGGGAACAATCGTTTGTTATGGCTGCAATAATCCTCTTAATGACAAAGGGGATAAAAGTACTGAACTCTGTGAAAGCAGCACTTCGGGCTGGCAGCAGGGCAGGCTCTGAGCATGGCACAGCTGCCAGGCTCAGCCAAAGCCCTGGGCACAGCCAGACGTGCCCCCATGGTGCCAGGGCACATTTCTAACAAAACTATTGGTTCTTCAGGCAAATTTTCTTTTCAAGACAGTAAATACAGTACTTAGCATGAAACAGGATATGGGACAGAAATGCTGGTGCCATTTCCTACCTGTGGGTGGCACGGCCTTAACTCACTCCAAGCAAAAACCCAATTGGTTTCACAAGGAAAGACTGCACCTTTTTATTCTAGACATGTTAATCACAGTACTTTGGCTGGCTGTGACATTGTAAAAATGCATTCCATGTGCCCCCAATTGACCTCCTGTCAGAGTGCTTTATGGTATAATTCCCTTTAATTCCCTTTACTTTTTCCCTTCTTTCTGACCTAGCCTGAAGCCCAGCCCAGCCACAGGGCTCTGCTGCAGCCCAAAGCCTGGCCCTGCCCAGGCAGGGTGGGCAGGACAGCCCCCAGCCACCAGGTTAAAACCTCAGTCATTTGTCCCCAAAACGACTTGGCCATTTTGCAGCTCCTTCACACTTCCAGGCCAGAAGTGTTCTCTGCACATCTGGAAAGGGCAGACGGGATCTCCTGAGAAACAAGTGTTTATCTTCCACCGCGAAAGAATTTACATTTCCATGTATAATGCTTCATGTAAGGAGTCTCTGAGAGCCCCCTGGTCCTGCCCATCACTGGGGGGGCATCAGCACTGAAGCAGGGCTGATCTCCAAGGCAGGTGAAAGCCACAGAACCACTGCAAGTGACATTTTACAGGGGCTGGGGGAATGGCTGGGGGAATCCCTCTGTCAGAGGGCAGGGATAGACGGGACACAGGAGGGAATTCCTCCCTGGCAGGGTGGGCAGGCCCTGGCACAGGTGCCCAGAGCAGCTGTGGCTGCCATGGATCCCTGGCAGTGCCCCATGCCAGGTTGGACAGGGCTGGGAGCAGCCTGGCACAGTGAAGGTGTCCCTGCCATGGCAGGGGTGGCACTGGGTGGGCTTTGAGGCCCCTTCCAACCCAAACCCTTCCAGGACTCTGTGAAACGCACACCTCTGAAAGGCTGAGCAGGGAGGAAGCAGAGCTAACCTGCCACACGAGCCACGAAGCCCTGGCCAGTGACAGCAGCAGTGACTCAGATGCAATGTCACCCTGGAGACCAAGCCTGAGTCACCCACAGCTGGGCAGGGCGGGCGCCTGGCAGAGGTGATGCCAGGGCAGGGCAGGGCCAGCTCTCAGCCCTGGAAAGGTTTCAGTGGCAGCAAGGAGACATCCACCCAAGCTGGAGCCACAGCCACAGCCAGCCTGCCCTGCTGGGTGGTTTCTCCTCAAACAAAGCTGTGTTTGTTACCAGGAGGAGCCAGCCCGGCCTCTGGTGAGGTAACACCGAGCACCTTGGCGGGCTGGCAGCACATCCTGCCTGCTCTCCACATACAATAGGCAGCACTTGCTGCCAGGAAAAATGAAACGATCAGCAGCTCTGCTCCAAAACAAGGAATCCAGAATTAGATGATAATTTCCCTTCAAAGAGGTTTGCTTTTCTAACACTCACCAAGACAAACTCCACAGAAAATACAACTCCAAGGTGTTTCAGGACCAAGTCACTCACTAATTATTGAATGGAAACCAGCATGACCCAAGGTAAACATCAACATTCTGAAGTGGGTTTCAAACGTTCAAAAATAACTCAGAGAACGCTGTCAGGTGTTAGTCACCACTCACTTTCAGTATTAGTATTTAGGGAACACCACAACCAGCCATTAGCACAATTTTAGTTTGCCTCCTATTCTCATTTTTCGCCACAATTAAAAATGTAAGCTTCTGTGCATGTATTAAAATGGATTTAATTGTAAATGTGGTGACCATGGATGTTTCAGTGATGCAGAAATCCCACCAAGGCTGTTCTGGAGCTCTCCCACCAGCTGCAGCTCCTGTGCTTCCAGTCCTTTAAAAATGGCGCATCACCTCCAAATCATTTCAGTGATGCACACACCTCAGAGCTGCACAACTACAGCTCAGGGAGTGGGTAAAGGAAGATTTCTGCTGCCTTGCCTTCCTTCTTTATGCTCTGTAGTGAGCTCCCCATCAGCCTGTGCCCGGTCACTGCCCAGGCTCAGCTCTGATCTCTCCCGGCCCAGGCCTGGAGCGGAGCTGGTGCTCTGCTGAGAGGCAGGGCAGGCTGCAGGGAGCAGATAATCATCTTGGCAGGAGAGCAGAGACTCCTGAGCAGGGCAGGGAAGCCCAGGACAGGCTCTGCACAGGAGGGGACTGGAATTCCTGCCTGGTGAAATGGATCCAAGGCTGTGCTCCGGAGCCAGGCAGTAAATTGAGCCCTGGAGAACAAGCACAGCTCAAGCCAAATCCCGTTTTCAGGCCACTCTGGGAGGGACAGGCACTGCAGCAAGGCCCTGCACAGCTCCTCCCTGAGTGGTTTCAGTATCACACCTTGAGAGCTCCATCAAACACGGGGCAGCTCACCAAAGCACTGCTGGGTTCAGTCCAGCAAAGCTGGGCTGGTCACCCTGAGCCACAGCACTGCAAACCTGAGACAGAGCTGAGCTGAACTTTCTACAGGCAAAAACACAACTGTGGTCTGAAAGCAGGAGCCCATTTGCAGCAGTTTTGCTTGAGGGAAGGAAGCTGTGTTTCAGTGAGCAGCCTGATGAGTCCAACAGCTTGTAAACCTCTGGGTGCAAATACAGATTTACAACTCAGAAAATTGTAAATCCAATTGCTTCCAATCACCTGCTATCCCAGCAAACCAAACACTGACTGTCCCTCGTATTCCATACCTGGGACAAAGTCACAGCTATTAAAGCTCTCCCCCATATTCTTTTTGACTCTGAAAAACCCCAAACTTCTGTCAGGCAAATAACAATGGACTTTTTTTACAAAGTGCATTTGATTGGTGAAACTATTAACAGCTTCTGAAGGAAGGCAAAGTGCTGCTGCAGGGGATTAACATTCTAACTCCTAAAACCCAGCAGTGGTCTCAAGTTTTGTTCCCCAGAGAAAACAGTCCTATGACAAGCTGTCATAAATTAGTGACCAAAAAACCCCAAAGAACCTGAGACAAACTTTTTAAAGTTTCTGTTATAGCTTATGAAATGATGATGTATTTCCTATGCTTTGCTTTTCCCCCCTTCAGTATTACATTCTACATTTCTTATGCTATACTTTACTACACAACTTGAGCTTTCCAAACATGTCAGTTTATTAACATAATTTATGTTAAAAAAGGTACACAAACACACTCCACACCACGTCTCAGTAACTGCTTTTAATATTTAACTGCCAGGTATTTATTTACATTTAAAAGTTTATTCTCACACAAAGTCTCTCCCAAGCAAGAACAACCTCTTACTTATGCAGAACCATTCATGTAAAATTAGCTGGGCACAGTTCTGCTATAAGACACAGTCCAGAAAGCAATCTAAATAATTCCTGAACTGTTATTCCTCAATGTCAGGTGTAATTTTACATCCCCTGCGTGCCAGCAAAGCAGCAGGTGCTGCCAGAGCAGGGATTCCTGTGCTTTGGGCCCCAGCAGCAGCTCCAGGTGAAATTTAACCTGGGCACCAGGAGCAAGAAACGATCCTGCAGCACCTGGGGCCTGCACCTGGCCGGGGCTGCTCACCTGGGCCCTGCAGGCAGCAGGTGTGTGCCAGGGCATGGAGCAGGGCATGGAGCAGGGCTGCCCACAGCCTGTGTCCTGCAGGAACCCTGCCTGGAGCTCTTCCTTCCCAAATGTGGGCTGGGGGTCCTTCCAGCCCTCCAGAGACCCTGCCTGGAGCTCTCCCCTTCCCAAAAGTGAGCTGGGGGTCCTTCCAGCCCTCCAGCCCCCCAAACTGCTCCCAGCTGCCAGGCCCTCTGCTTGGCATGGGCTGGGCAGCAGCACCAGACAGGCTGCACAGGGAAATCTGTCCCTTTCAGCAACAGCAGCCACTTAAGATCAGCTTAAACTGATAAAGGAGCTGCACCCCGGGGCTGACACTGCATTCCCAGCAGGTGACATCAGCTGGCAGGGCTGCTGCCACAAGGGGCTGTGTCCTGCTGCTCCTGTCCCTGCCCTGGCAGGAGCATCCCCGCTGGCAGCAGCTCCAGGGCTGGCCTGGATGCCAGAAAAGGCATTTCCCATGCTCAGGTGGCCACAAGTGTGAGCTCCAGGACTGGGACAAAGGGAAGGGCAGCTGGAATCGGGCTGGCAGGGCTCTGGGCACCGAGGCAGCCGCAGGTCTGAGCTGAGCCCAGGGCTGGGGATAGCAGGAGGGCTCAGGGACTGATAACAGGAGGCTCAGAGATCCCCCCTGTGCCTTTGGCAGCGTGCACATTTGAGCGAGTGCAGTCCCCTTGCCAAACCACCTGCTGGCATGAGAACTCCTCCATGTGAAAAGGGAATTTTAAAATTCCAGCATCTCCTGAACTTCCAGGCAGATCCTGATTCCCACTCCAGCCATGACACAGGTGGATTAGCACCGACTCAAGACATTTTTGAGCTTCGTGATTTCTTTTCCCAGAAGTCTTGCATTGTTAATTGCTGGAAAGGGCTCCAAGAAGCAGCTCTGCCTTTTCTACAGACAAGCTTTCTACAGGACAGACATGTCTGAATAGGAAAACTATGCACTACAGGAATGAACAAAATTCACTGAAGTGCTGAAAAAACCCTGGGCGTTTTTGTGTATTTGGTTCCTTTTTTTAAAAACTTTGACAAGACAAGGGGGAATAGCTACACACTGACAGCAAACAGCTTTAGATTAGATATTAAAAAGTAAGTTCTTCCCTGGGAAGGGGGTGAGGCCCCAGCACAGGGCACCCAGGGATTCAATGGCTCCAGCCTTGCAAAGTATCAAAAAACTCCAGGCCAGAAATTATTATTTCACTAAAGGTAACACTTTAGCGATCAGGCTCTTTTTTAATGTACTGCCCAGCCTGATCTATTTTAAGTTTGGGGATTCACAAAACTGGCAAGAGAAAGCCTTGGAGAAGGAACCAAACTGAATCAACACAAGAAGCAAAACAAGGAAATGCAGAAAAGGCAGAACAATGAAGCAGGAATAGAAAGTCAGGCTGCAAAAAGGAGCTGGAAGCATTGAAACGACAGCCAAAAGGCTGCAAGGGAATCCGGGATCTGAAGTTATGTAAAGTCAGCTGGGGACAAACCAGGCACTATTCCCTGTGCCCACGGTTTCACAACGGAGCCTTTGCGCTGATTTCCTGATTAACAATTAATGGCTGAGCCCTTGATTGTGTTTCTGCAGGAGGAGGAGGAGGAGCTGAGGCATCCCCGGGATCCCGCATGGCTCCTGCTCTGCTGCTCTGCTGTTGCCTGGACACGGCACACACAGAGCCAGGAGTGCCCAGTGCCACCCTGGCACACACAGAGCCACGAGTGCCCAGTGCCACCCTGGCACACACAGAGCCACGAGTGCCCACTGCCACCCTGGCACACACAGAGCCACGAGTGCCCAGTGCCACCCTGGCACACACGGCACACACAGAGCCACGAGTGCCCAGTGCCACCCTGGCACACACGGCACACACAGAGCCACGAGTGCCCACTGCCACCCTGGCACACGCGGCACACACAGAGCCACGAGTGCCCACTGCCACCCTGGCACACACAGAGCCACGAGTGCCCAGTGCCACCCTGCCACACACGGCACACACAGAGCCACGAGTGCCCGGTGCCACCCTGGCACACACAGAGCCACGAGTGCCCAGTGCCACCCTGGCACACACAGAGTCACGAGTGCCCAGTGCCACCCTGGCACACACAGAGCCACGAGTGCCCAGTGCCACCCTGGCACACACGGCACACACAGAGCCAGGAGTGCCCGGTGCCACCCTGCCACACACAGAGCCACGAGTGCTGGGCATTGCCACCCTGCCACACACGGCACACACAGAGCCACAAGTGCCCAGTGCCACCCTGGCACACACAGAGCCACAAGTGCCCAGTGCCACCCTGGCACACACAGAGCCACGAGTGCCCACTGCCACCCTGGCACACACGGCACACACAGAGCCACGAGTGCCCACTGCCACCCTGGCACACACAGAGCCACGAGTGCCCACTGCCACCCTGGCACACACAGAGCCACGAGTGCCCACTGCCACCCTGGCACACACAGAGCCACGAGTGCCCATTGCCACCCTGGCACACACGGCACACACAGAGCCACGAGTGCCCATTGCCACCCTGGCACACACAGAGCCACGAGTGCCCACTGCCACCCTGGCACACACAGAGCCACGAGTGCCCACTGCCACCCTGGCACACACGGAGCCACGAGTGCCCATTGCCACCCTGGCACACACGGCACACACAGAGCCACGAGTGCCCATTGCCACCCTGGCACACACAGAGCCACGAGTGCCCACTGCCACCCTGGCACACACAGAGCCACGAGTGCCCGGTGCCACCCTGCAATGAAACCCAGGGCTGCCATTGCCACCCTGCAATGAAAGCCAACCGCAGGCTGTCTGGGGAAAGCAGCAGCCTCACACCAAGCAGAGTTTCTGATCCTGCATTCGCACACACGCCCGGACCTGCTGTTACAAAAGCAGGATTACTCGAGCTGCCTGTGCTGTCCCACAAAGCCCGGCAGCTCAGAACACTTAATCTGCCTGTGAAACCACTCTGCAGCTCCGTGCTCAACCCAAAGGGAAGCTGCAAGCTCAGCTCACACACTGGTTTCTCTGTGTGAGAATATCAGGTTTTTATCAGCTTCATTTCCTACACAAAATGGAATTCTTAATCTGGGGATTGATGTTTCCTAACAATTGTTTGATATTTATGTGAAGAGTCTGCATTTGAATAACTGCTGTATTTGCCACAGCCATACCCCAGCTGTGACTTTTAAACTGCCTGCAGGACAATTAATCTTCTAAAAACCAGCCCACCTTGGAAAATAACTTTGCTGTCACTGGCTAAAGCAGCTTTCTTAGCTTTAAACATGGAGGATGTGTTACCTGTGCGTACAACTGCATTTTCAGCTCTCACCGTGACCTACCTTATCTGTGCAATATTCAGCTGTACAAACTACCATTTTTCCTTTTTTAATTAATTTTAAATTTCACTCTGGAGGCATCACTGGGCTCCTGAGAAACCAGGGTGGTTATGTACACAAAAAACTCACTGCAGCAATGTGGAGCACGGGACAATCTGCACGACAGAAGGAAAAACTCCTCCTGCATTGAGCGCCAAAGGCCATGTGGGCACTGTGCACCCTCTGACTGCCTGCCCTGCGGCCACTGCAGGATGTCCCTGGCCCTCTGCAGTGCAGTAACTGCAGCACACAACAACCCCTGTCCAGGAAAGAGGCTCCACCTCAGCCAGAGGAGCTGTGCTGACCTCACCCAGCTGGCCCGGCCTGCAGGAGCTGCTTCCTGGGGAGGATTGCACAAGGATCCCGACTGTCCTGTGGATCAGCCATGGGAGAGCTGTGACAGCTTCCAGCTCCAAGGTTCTATGGCTGTTTGCTTCCTAAGGAATACATTTTAATCAAACCCACAGAGTCCTGGAAGGGTTTGGGTTGGAAGGGACCAAGGATTAAGTTTAGCCTTCCAAGACTGGTACCTACAACAGCCTGAAAAAGGAATCTAGTACAGTAATCCATGCAAATCACTTGGTATGTCACCACCAGTGCTGTGAGGGCACCTGGCTCTGAGTTACTGAAATCAGACCTCCTTACCCAGCTGCACTGGTGTTTAATTAACTGCCCTGGTTTCAGGTCAGAGCTGTGCCACAGCCAGCTGCTGCCCCAGACAGGCCCAGCACTGCGGGCTGGAGGCACTCCTCAATGCTGAAAATCACAGCTACTTCATCTAACTTACAATTCCTTTCTTTCTAGAAACTGCAGAGTATTAGAAAACATTTCTAACACACAAAGACACTTTTCATTTAACCCCTTCCTAGAAAGATCCTGTTGTTTGGCATTTCATCATTGCTAACACAACGACCTCTAACAAGCAAACTCCGGCCACAGATCCATTATCATAACCTTAAAATAACATGCCAGTGTCTAAGAAACACATTTGCCTTCATCAATTCCAAGTGTATCCCATTACAGCACCAGGCTGGAACAGACTCTTACATCACTTCTGGCTATTTCAGCAGATCAAATCATGACTATTTCAAGATTTTGACTCTGGGCATAACCTGATACTGAAATTATTCACTCTGAAGAGCCCCCATCAGACCAAGTGAGCATCAAGGAATCATCCATGGTGGGGATTACTTTGTTTATATGAATAAACACCATGAGGAAAAGAGGCCCCTCCTGTGCCGTCAGCAGAGCCACTGCCACTGAAGCAGATCCATTTTCCCTCGCTGTGCTGTTGCTGTGTCAGATACCAACCCCTGCACCCTGGATGCACCTAAAGCCCTTGGACAGCATCCCTGCCCACTCCCCCAGCAGCTCCGGGCAGGAATGGTGACTCGGGCTCTGGTTTCGTGCTGTGGCACAGCACAGCGTGCCAGCTCTGGCACTGCCCTTCCTGCTGCTCTCAAACCCTCCTGGAGCCACCTGCACAGAAAGAGAAACCTTCATTCTTCATTTCAAGGCACTGTGAGCCAGGCTTTCTCCAGACAGAGGCTGCCTTTATCCCCACGCTGTCCTGACCCTGGCAGAACAGGGAGCTGCTGCAGCACAGCAGATCCCAGGGTGTCTGTCTGGATTGTGAATATTTTATCAGCCCTCTCATCTGCTCCATCAGGCAGCAGCTCACACACAGCCAAAGGAGAAGAGGACACGCATGCAAGAAGGCAACTAATACTACCCAAATCCTCCAGCTTGGAATCCTTTAATTTCTTTTTCTGCAACAAAAATCTCAAGTATTTTACCCACTGCCCACTCAGCACCTGACACACAAAGTTATATAGTTACTTTTTTCTTTTCATTCTTTTCACCAGCATGCTTTAGCTGGTTCCTACTGGAATTCACAACAATTTATTATTCAAGTAAACAAAATTTAGTTTGTTGTTTAGTTTAGTTCTCTCTGGGAAAGAGAAGCTTTGGGCTGACCTGATTGTGGCCTTCCAGCACCTGAAAAGCTGATGAGAAAGATGGGAACACACTGTTCACAGGGCCTGCAGTGACAGGACAAGGGGAACGGCATCCCCAGGATAGGTGGGACGCTGAAAACATGGTGCTGTCAGATGGCACCCCTGGCTCAGAGCTGGGAAATGCCACCCACGGGATCCCCGGGCATCACACCCTGCCCGGGCACCGCCTCTGGAGCTGGGCAAGGCATTCCCAGGTTTCATGTGGTCTGGAAGCACATCACAAGCCATGAGCCTTTCAAACTGAGGGCTGAGCAACCACTTACTCATTGATTTAAAACCTGCTCTGCCCTTGTAAGGGTATGAGAGAGAAGTTTGTTAAAAACACAACGTAATTTCTGAAGTGTCTAATCTTCAGGACTCTTCATGACCTGGACTTTAAACATGAGATCATCTTGGCCCATGAGGAATTATAAGATCCTGATAAACTCCCTGCCTTTACAAAACCTAAAGGAAACACGAGAAGCAGGCCAGAATACATTGTTTTCTTCCATTACATTGTTTTCTTCCCCATTTACAGACGGAACCTCTGGTCCTACCAGGGTTCCAGCACAGCAATCCAGCAGCTCAGCCCCATGGGTCTCCCCAGGCTCTCCACGTAGACAGAACACTGGAATAAATAAACTCACCACAAACTCCTCACCTTCAGTACATTCAGGTGATTTTCCCTTTGCCTTCAGCAATCTGCTTTGAAGGGGAGATGAATCAATGGGATTGACAGACATGCTCACAAATTCAATCTAGACACAGCTTGGATCCAACTTCCAACATCCATTGCTGGAAGGATTCCTAGAACCTGTGGTCTGTGACTGTGACAACACAGTCCCAAACCCCACGGGTGCCAGTCTCACCACAAGCAGCAGCCCCAAACTGAACACAGAATAGCTGCTTTTCTATAACTGGAACTTTGTTCTGTTAGAAAAATCCGCTCCTGAGCTGCACAAGCCCTTCCATTGTGTCCCAGGTCCCCAAAGGGTGCAGGAAGCAGATAAATGCAGCGATATGGGGATTTTGTTGAGGCTGCTGGGGTAACTGAGCTCTCTCCCTGCTCCCACCCCACATGGAAACCCCACCTGGCTGCGTTCTGTGCCTGTGCAGAGCCCCCAGGGCAGCTCCTGCCCCACAGCCCCATCCCCAGATGTTCATTCCAGCTGTGACCCCTGGGCTGCCATTCCCCACACTCTGCTCCCACCAGGGCCTGAGCTGCAGCCCCAAACCCTGCTCAGGAACAGCATCCCCCTAATTAAATCCACCCAGACTCCTTTAAACCCATCATTGCACTCAGCTGTCATCCAGAAAGAGCTAATGCAATTTCCTAATTAGAGACCTGGAACTTCATTTGGAGATAAACAGGAAATGCTTAAGATAACGACTATAAACACTGAAATGAGATTTTTCTTTTCATGAGCACTCTGATGGAGACAAATGCCAACCTGCAAACTCCCTGTAAATATGAAATATTTCAGCCCTGTTTACCCCTTCTTCAAATTCCTCTGCCAAACACAACGAGCAGTGCAAGTAAATGACACTCAGCAGATTTAACTTCTATTAAAGGATGTTTGGGTGAGGCAGAAGTTTTCAAGTACTGGGGTCATACTCAATTTCTTTCCCCCTCACAAAAACAGAAAAACATTAAAGAAATTATTTGGTATTAAATGGCACTATAGGGTTAATGTTATATTGATGGAAGTATTGAGGGAGATGGATGCACTCTTGTTTTACCACCCTGGACACCTGAAAAAGTGAGTTTCAAAGTACTATCAACAAAATATGAAGAAGCAGAAAAACCTTCCTTAAGTAACAATAGGCAGAGCAATTCTGGGAAAGACAAGAATCAATGGATAATGCTTTAGCAGGAAAAAAAAAAGGAATAATTTGGATCATCCACATTTCCCATGAAGTATTACTAGAAATTACTGCTTTCCAGCAGGTTTTCCATGTACAGACAAATGCAGGCAGCTCCTCCTTGTACAATATTTCACTATCAGGCATTTGAACATAACTTGCTTTAATGTAATAATTATATTACAACTCCAGTTCCAGCTCAAGACTCGGACATTGCCAAGAGGCTTGAAGAAACACTAAATATAGCTCAGCACAGTAACTTTTATGCAGGACATGAGCTATTAAAAGCCATGTTCCAAATCTCCTGGTGAGTCACAGCAATGCCATGAGCGCAGGGCCTGGAAAAACCTATTTGTACACAAGGAGTTGTATTGGAGCAGTGGGAAAGGAGCACAGAAGCTGCAGAAAGCAGCCTCTTGCACAAAAGCAGAGCCTTCTGAGGCATTCTCTGGGCTCTTCCAGATTTCTAATTAGTCAGAGCTGTCTGTCCCTGGTTTAAATTACTGCAGGAGCCCCGGGGCAGATCGAGTATCTCTCCCAGCAAAGGCAGTAAGGAAATCCACCTGTCTGATCTTGGGTGACTCCACCAGACCCAAACCTCCCCAGCAGTGTCTGGAATCCTTTTTAATCAGAATGGCACCGAGGGATTGCACCTGAAGGATGAAGGAAGAACCTGATGGCAACAACAGCGGCAGTCAGTCCCCAAGGCTGGAAGCCCAACTCGGGAGATTGTCACAGCCTGAAATGCCATTAATTAGCAACCTGAGCTCTGCAAGCAAACAGCACCATGCAGACCTCTCCATGGGCTCATTCCTCATGGAAATTACTCAGCTATGTAGTTCAAATGCTTATTAGTGTATCAGTGCAAAGCTTTGATGACAATAGCTCTGAACATTTATTTTCATTAGGGATGACTGCAGCTACAAAGGAGAATATTCCCAAGCTTCTAATCAAATCTGTCTCCTTTGTAATTTACAAAAGGGTAAAAGGAAACCAAGACAAGCCCTTGCAGAGGGGTGAAGAATTACTCTGCTGACATCAAACACAATGCCATTTAAATTCCTGAGCCCAACACTCAGGTGCTGTGCTGGAGTGAGGATCTGCTCAGGGAGCATCCCAAGGGAATGGGATCCCACCTTGTCAAACCTGTGAGACAGCAGGTCCCAAACCAGCCCCATCCCAAGGGAATGGGATCCCACCTGCTCACATCTGTGACACAGCAGGTCCCAAACCAGCCCCATCCCAAGGGAATGGGATCCCACCTGCTCACATCTGTGACACAGCAGGTCCCAAACTAGCCCTCAGCTGCTCTGTGCCCAGGCCAAGCTGCTCCCAGTGCATACAAGCCCTGGGCCTCCACAGAGATGAAGGTTTAGATGAATTAGGACAGAAATCCCACCAAAAGCAATCCCAGCACGTGGCCCCTAAGGAATCACAGGCCACCTGAAATTCATGGAGCTCAGAACTGAAGTTACTCCTTTCTGCTCCACTCCCTCCCCAGCTAATTTATTCAGCCTAACTGCACTTCCCAGCTGTTTGCAGCTGGATTGAGGATGTAGCTCAAGATAAAGCCAGCTCTGAGCTGGTTCCTCTGGCTGATCAGCCCTGTGCCCACTGTGGGCAAGATGCCACTTGATGGCATTGCATTAATTCAGCTGATGGGGAACTGATATTTCCTGGCCAGCCCTGCCTCTGCCCACCTGCAGGTCCCAGCCCTGCTTTTTGGGAATGATCCTGACGGGATGTGGGAGCCTTTAGGATGCCATGGGCACCTACACACGCCAGGACTCCCAGTTCACTCCAGCCAGGCCTGCCCTGAGATCACCTTGTGGTGCCACCTCCAGTGCCAGGCTGTGTCTCAGTCACCCTGCCCAAGCTCTGATATTTCACTTCTTAGGTTTCCCAGGGCTTGTGCTGCTCCCTTCAGCAGCACCGACAACAAATCTGTCCAATATACGAAATATAAAATCCTCAGCAGCAGATTGAACACTTAAGGCAGCCAAGAACATCCATGAGATAATTGCTGCAAAATATTTAACACATCTATTAATTATTGTGGAATCCTGTTCCACTGAGCTAATCCCCTCTTTAATTAGTTTCCTACACGTATTTCATAACTCCATATAATTCCATCTGTGGACTCACAGCCTTCTCATAAATGCCATTCCTCAGCTTTGATGGAGCTCTTGCCCATCCTTTCTTATTTCCCATATTCAGGTGTTATTTCCCTGATGCCAGGTGTGATATTTGGGGTCCAAGGCCCGGGGTGGCAGCCCTGGAAGCAGAGCAGGAGGGGACAGCCCTGCCAAACACTGCACCAGGAGCTGCAGCAGCCAGGCAGGGATCAGCCCCAGGGGATGGACCCCTCACACAGATCCCGAATTCCTCCTGGCAGCAGCTCCTTCCCAGCAGGGCCATGGAACACTGAGCCACCACCTCTGCAGGCATTCACACACCCACAGGGACCCCCTCATTCCATCCCAGTGTAAAAAACCAACAAACGAGTTCACCAGCTCAACAGAACACAATACAACTCAACAGAACACATCCTGCTGCCTGCAGGATCCTGCTGGATGTCTCTCGTGCCTTCATGAGCCCTCAAACCAAATCTGAAAGCCTCAGCCCCGGTACCTGGAAGTGAAACCTGTTAAAAGCCCTCCCTGCTATGGGATTTCACTCTGGGGAACAAAATAAGGCCCTGGTGACTACAGGAATGCTTGACTAGCACATGAAATGTGAGCAATACAAAATAGTCATCATTAATGAATACCAAACATGTTAAACCAAATGACTCGGTGTCATTTCTGCAGCTTTTAATGAAAACCAACGACAGCAGTGTAATTTTTAATGAAAACCGACGACAGCAGCGTCAGCACTTGGGTGAAAGCAGCCAGCCCCAGCCCTGCGTGCCCAGGGCACCCCGAGTCCATGGCCAGGTGTGGGGCAGGAACTGCCCAGCCACCACACCCAGCACCCGGGCAAAGGTCAGTGCCAGGCTCCCCACCCCGGCCCCACGCTGCCCTGCATTCCTGGGCACCCCGGGCCGCCGATCCTGCCCGGTACAGCCCGGATTGCTCCACATTCCGCCCGGGATTTGCAGCTGGGGGCTGACACGCGCCAACAGGGAACGCCACTAATCCCCCAACAGCATAAAACACCCATTGATTCACGTGAAATGGGAACGAGAGGATGAGGCTGGTTAGGAAGTTGTTCCCTCTTTACTAGCAAAACAAACCTATTAAAAATCTCCTCCTTGGGCTTTTTAGCTGGCACACCTGCCCTGGGCTGTGTGGGCTCCAAGGAAAACAAACACCCGTGGAGGGAGTTCTTGGAAAGGAGGCCACCAAGACATAAACTCAGATAATAATTTACACTATCAGCACCAGTACAGGCTTTCAATTTAAACCCTCAACATAAGAACTGATTTCCAAATGAAATCTTTGCTAAAAGAGGAGGAAGTTTCTGCATTGATTTCTGCCAGAGAAGCAGTGCGGTGACATTTGCATGCTGCGCTCGGGGACAGCTGCTGCTGCAGGGCACTTCCCTGTCTGGGCACAGATTTGTTACTGCCCGCTTGGGTTAAAAACCTTCCGAGTCGGACTCGGGCAGCTGGAAACCGATGGCAGCCGTACCCACAGGGCTCCTGGTGGCTTTGTTAAAATCAAATCCTGGGGAGGCGAGCGAACTCCTGGGGAGGCACTCTCGGAGCACTCTTAGATGGGAGAGAAAGCAGAAACGGGGCAAACACCTCGGCAGAGAGGAAACGAAAGGAAGCGAAAGGAAACGAAAGCCGCCAGGGCGCAGACAGGCAGCGCCCGATGCAAACGGCCCCGCGGGGCCGGGAGGGGCTCGGGACCCCCGAGAGCCCCCGGAGCTCCGGGATCCCGGCGTGGCTGCGACCCCGGGCGGGCGGGGCAGAGCCCGGCACGGCGCGGACCGAGCCTTCCCCCATGGCCCGCCGCTGCCGTAATCCCCCCGAGCTTCTCCCCCGAACGGCCCCGCAGCCCCCGCGCCCGGCCCGGCCCAGCGCCGCTGCCCACCTGCCCACGGTCTGGTTGGCCAGCTGCTTCATGCGGTTGAACTGCTTCTTCATGGCGGCGGCCGCTGCCCCGGGCTGCCCGGGCCCCGCCGCTCTGCGCCGGCCGCCCCCGGCCCCGCCGCCGCCCCAGCACCGCCCGCCCGGCGCGGCCCGGCCCGGCCCCCGCCGCTTCCGGCCCTGCCCTCCGCCCGCACCGCGCGTGATCGGCGCCCCCGGCCCGGATGTCCCGCCCGCAGCCCCGATGGCGCCGCTGCTCAGCGCCGCGGTTCTTCCTGCGCCGCTCGCTCGCTGGCACCGGGTGCTGCTGCTGCACGAGGGGCAGTGGGACCGACCCCTCCGGCAGGGCCGCTAGGTGCCGGACAGCCGCAGCCACGCTGCTCCGCCGAGCGGTGCCGGACTACAACTCCCGGTTCGCCTTGCCCTACCGCCGCCGCTTCCTAGTCGAGGCACTGCATCCCGCGCGTTCTCATTGGGCACTGTCAATTTCCATGAGCCCACGGACCAATGGCCGCCGAGTTCCGGCGGGGACTGCCCAGTGAGCGGCGGCGGGGGGCGGGCCGCAGGGGCGGCGGCAGCGGCCGGGCCCCGCGCGCTCCATGGCGGCCGCCACCGGCCCCGACGAGGCGGACGAGGCGGTGCGCGGCACCTGCGAGGACGCGTCCGTCTGCAAGCGGTACCGGAACTGGGCTGGGCAGGGCCGGTGTTCCCCGCGGCGGGGCTGGGCAGTGCGCGGGCGAGGCTGGGGCGGCTCCCGGGAGAGCAGAGCAGGAGCGGTCCGGGCCCGTCCCGGTACCGGGCTCAGTGCGTGCGTCCCGGCTCCAGCGGCCGCAGGGCCCGGCCGGGTCACGCTCGGAGCTGGTCCCGGTGTGTGCGCGGGGGAAGCCCCGGGGAGCAGCGGGATGCTCCGGGACCCGCGGTGCGCCCCGAGCCGCCCCCGGTGCCCCCAACCCCGCCGGGCCCGTCCTGAGCCGGCCTGCGGTGCTTCCCGGTGCTAACGGCGGGTTCCATAGCGGAGCCAAGAACCGGCCTGGCGCTTTTGCATCTCCTCCCTGCTCCCGCCGGGATGGGCACTGGCAGGGGATGGTGTCACTGCCCTGGTGTGTGAATTTAACCCCTCTCTTGGTCAGGCTGTCCCTTTGGGCTTTAGAGCAGCAGAGCGTTTGTTGGGGAGAGAGTTTTCCTTGGGGAATCACTTGTAAAAGCCATAAGTTCTGTTAAACAGATCTATTTTACTGTAAACTGATGTGGCAGCTCTGGAATCTGGAAACACCTTGTCATATACAGAAGGTACAAGTAAAGCCTCATTTGTGTGCCTGAGGAGCTGCAGACAGACAATTCATGTTCTGGCTCCCCCAGGAGGGAATATCTGAGATTTGGGTCTTTGCTCACAAAATTTCATTCAATAATGGAGAGGCCATTAAAAGGATACTTGTTGAATACAGTAACAGTTAAAATTTCTAACTAAGCTTTATATGATCTCTTAATTCAAGTAGTTCCACACATGGAACAGATTTTTAAACCATGTCTGCATGTGCACACCCAGGGCAGAGGGACCTTTCCAGCCTGTGTACCTTTTAGGGTAAATTTTGGGGGCCTTATTTCATTATTCTTGTTTCCCTGCTGCTGCACAGGTTTGCTGTGAGTGTTGGCTACTGGAAGGACCCTTATATCCAGCATTTTGTGAGACAAGCCAAAGAGAGGAAGGCACCTGAGATCAACAGAGGCAAGTTGGAACGGGGATGGGGACACCTCACCTGTCCTGACAACACCTCTGCACCCTGGGCTTGGGGGTGGGAATGTGAGAGAGAGTGAGAGGAGGTTTCTTCACAGCAGTAATTCCATCCATGCTGTGTCTGATCTTTGAAATATCAACCTGTGAGTCAAAACTCTCTTCCTTTGCTTTCTGAGTTCTGAGTGGGTGTTTCAGTGTGTCCCTGCCTAGAGATCTCCTCAAAGCAGTCAGAAATGTTGGTTTGACCCACGGCAGTTGGGTCTCTGCAAGTAGAATTATTCTGCTCTGCTTGAGGGGGAACTTGACTAAAACTTCTGTTTGCCGAAGGAGTTGGGTTTTATCAGTGCACGGGGCTTTGTTTGTAATTAAAAAAGAAAAAGGAAAGCCCTTAGGTGGTTAAGAAGAGGGCATTATTGCTCCTCCAGAGTGCCTGGGGACCTTCCTGAGTGCTAACCTTGGAGAGCTGTGTGCCAGGGCTGACTCCCAGCTCTGTGTGTGCTGCAGGTTATTATGCTCGGGTGCACGGGGTCAGTTACCTGATCAAGGCTTTCCTGCAGAAGACACAATGCAACTCTCAGATTGTCAACCTCGGCGCTGGCATGGACACCCTGTTCTGGAGGCTGAAGGTAACGGGGGCTGCAGGGCCAGGCCTGGCTGGGTCAGGGGCTGGGGGACGCCTGGGGGGCTGCCCTGGGCTCTGCAGGCTGGCTCTGTGCCACAGGGCAGCACAGCAGGACTCCCACACAGACCCCCACAATAGCTGGGCTTTGGGGGACCTCTGGGGATCATCCAGTGCAGGCCCCTGGCCAGGCAGGGTCACCTGCAGCAGGTGACACAGGAACGTGTCCACAGCTCCGCCACCCTCATTGCAAGGAGGTTCTTCCTCATGTTAACATGGATTTTGTTTTGTTTTAATTTCTGGGCACTGCTCCTTGTGCTGTCACTGAACAGAGTCTGGCACCGTCCTCTGACACCCCTGGGAGGGATTTGGAAGCATTGATGGGATCCCCTCTCAGCCTTCCCTTCTCCAGACTGACCAGGCCCAGCTCCTGCAGTCTCTCCTCATCACAGAGATGCTCCAGATCACAAATCATCTCTGTGGCCTCTGCTGGGCCCTCTCCAGCAGCTCCTTGTGTTTCCTGGGGAGCAGGACTGGACCCTGCAGCTCTCCAGGGATGGGTGCAGAGGCAGGAGCACTCCCTGACCTGCTGCCACGCTTTCCCCATGTCCCCTGGGATTGCAGTTGTGAGTTTATTTATGTAAATCATAGAATCACAGATTGGAAGGGATGTGGAAAATCATCCAGTGCCACCCCTGCCATGGCAGGGACACCTTCCTCTGTCCCAGGCTGCTCCAAGCCCCTCCAGCCTGGCCTGGGACATTTCCAGGGATGCAGGGGCAGCCCCAGCTGCTCTGGGCAGCCTGTTCCATAAATAGCAGTGTTTGTCTGTGTGTAATTCATGGAAATTCAGTTACTCAGGTGTTGTGTGATGGTGTCATTCTGGGTGAACACACCTCTGAGTGAATTGTCTTCCCATTAGCATTTGCATGGGTAAATTTGGGTTCTGGAGGGAGGCCTGAGGAGCATTTTGCTTGGTCACAATTTATTGTATTCCATCAGTGGAAAGAAGACAGTTCTGATTTATTTTTTTTTCCTGAGCTGTGGAGCTTTTCTCTTACCTGCATTTCTACAAAAGCTCTACCCATATACTGTTTTGGTAACAGCGCTTTTCAGATCAGAAGTGGGGCCTGTAATTCCAGTTCTGTGTCCTTGCAGAGAGCAGGTGTGGTGCAGTGAATGAGCAGAAGCTGGGAGGCAGTTCCTGGAGTGTTGAGTGCTGGTCTCACCTCAGAAAGCCACGGGGTGCCAGCCAGCACGGGCAGCACATCCATCACAATGGGGCTGCTGCAAGGGACAGGCTTGGCACAGCCTCTCCAGCAGGCTGGGAAACCCTGCCAGCGTGGAATGAGGAGCTTTCCTCTCTTTTGTAGTGCAGGCAGGCTGGTGTGCCTGTGCTCTGGCTGTGTGCTCACTGTCTGGGTGAGCCTGTGCAAAACCTCCCTGTTCCTGCCTGGAAGGCTGTGCTGACAGTGCTGGTAAATGCTGTCAGTGTGCTGTGCTCTCCCTCAGCCCCAGAACAGGCTGCAGGGTGTGTTTCAGTATCTGTGTCTGGAGTCCCTCTCCTCTCAGGTGACATCCCAGCCCCACCTGGACATGTTCCTGTCACCTGCTCTGGGTGAACTCCAGGGATTCCTTCCCATCTCATCTATGCTTCTGTGATTACATCACGTGATAAATCATTTCTTTAATTCTTAGAGAGCGTTCTAACATCTCTCAGCTGGGTTTTAAGCCGTGGGACACTGTTACAGCACTGTTACATATGGCACTGTAAGCCAAACCAGAACTGTTCAGGATTTTACTTCTGTCTTGTCCTGTGCATGTGAAACTTGAGTGCCCCTAACTCTAGTGTCTTCCTGCAATTCCCAGGATGAAAATCTCCTCCCTAGGAAATATTTTGAAGTGGATTTCCCAATGATCGTTGCAAGAAAAATACACAATATCAAGTAAGTCTGTGTTCAGCTGTGGGGACTGGCTGTCAGTCAGGGCCATTATTTCATCTCTGCTGAGAAACTCTTCATGGTCTGGGGTGTGAGGGTGGGCAGGCCCTGGCACAGGGTGCCCAGAGCAGATCCTGGATCCCTGGCAGTGCCCAGGGCCGGGCTGGACAGGGCTGGGAGCAGCTGGGACAGTGGGAGGTGTCCCTGCCATGGCACGGGTGGCACTGGCTGGGCTCTGAGGTGGTTTCCCAAACCATTCCAGGACTCAGGGTGCAGGCAGGCTCTGCAGCCCCTGTCCCAGGCTGCAGAAGGGGGTGGGTGAAAGCTTTGGGGAGGACAGCCCTGAATTCCCAGATGTGTTCAGTTGGAAGCAGAACAGCTGGGAGGGCCCTGTTGGAATGAATCCATCCGGGGTTATTGAGGGCTTGTTACAGTGCCCGGATTTCTCTTGAAAGGTTCTCTCAGAGTTAAAGAAATTGTGTATAAAAGTCAGCTCCTAATTCACCAGGCTTGCAAAGGTTTTCCTTTCCAGCAGAGGGCAGAGATATTCCCTCAGCTGCTCTTGGCACACACACACAGACACACACACATATATATATATATATGTTAAGAAAAAAGCTGTAAGCACTCTGTTCAACAGGCTTAACTGCTCTGAGATGCTTCTTCCTTCTTCCCACAGATCAAAACCTCCCCTGTCAAAACCAATTATGGAATCCCATTCAGGGGACTCTCTTCTAATAGGTGAGTCATCTTCAAACTCAGTCAGTGATGTACTGCAGCACTTTTAAAACTTTTCTGATCATTTTGTTCTGCTATGTGGGCAGGCTTTTAATGTTTGAAATGCTGTTTGGACAGAGAATTGGGAGGGAAAAGAGGCTTTTTTCTTCTCTTACAGACTCCTGCCCATTTGTTCTGTGTCATGTTAGAAATGTCTTCTCTTTAAGTGGTTTTATTCTGGCAGAAAGTTGTTGGGTTTTTTCTTTTTCTCTCATATGTAGCTCCTTTTCTGTCACAGGAAAGGAAAAAGTGCTACAGAGAGGCATGGATACTGGATTAAAATATCTGTTGAGTGTTTATCTGCTTTCTGTCTCATTAAGAGCACAAATCTTTACATTTAGCAGAGTTTTCACAGCAGAAACACAGCCTGCACAGTCCAGGCCCATGAGCCCGTGCTGTTTGATACATTTTAGTGTTAAAGGATAACAATTTCAGGAGGTGTGAGATGCTGTAGTCTCTTGGTTTGTACCCTCATCAGGGAACAGAAGGTTCTGGGCTCCCATCCCTGGAGTGTCCATCCTGGCCATGGCTTGGGGCACCCTGGGACAGTGGAAGTGTCCCTGCCATGGCAGGGGTGGCACTGGGTGATCTCTAAGGTCCCTCCCAGCCCAAGTCATTCTATAATTGTGTGTTTGTGTCAGGACTGCACCTGAGAACCTTTTAACCTGTGGAAAATTCCCTGGGTTCCATTGAGTTCATGTTCTCAGCGCAGGTGCTGAGCTGCACCAACTGTCCTGTGCCAGAGTGTGCCAGAGAAATGGCACAGTGGTGGTGGGGAGGGAATGGCTCTCATATGGATGAGGAGCTGGGATGGAGGGCGAGCATATGCTGTTCATTTTTGTTCTGGAGGAGAGGGAGATCTGTGCTTGAGGGTATGTTGTTGTTCAACACTAAGGAAAAATTGGGAAAATAGTGATTAGTAAGTGGCAGCTTGTTGGCAAATCTAAACTCTGAAGAGTGGTAAAGAACTGCAGAAGTATCTTGTGAAATTAGTGACTTGATGATGATTTCAATGTGGATTAATAGAAAGTGATGCACATGGGGGGGAAAACAGTTTGTGCCTCACATGTAAATGATTATTGCTGCCTTCCTGCAGGATCTGGGTATTAGAATAAATAGATGGATGAAAGCACGAGCTCAGTAATGGTCCAGAAATACAAAGCAATTCTAAATACTTTTGAGAAAAAGCTGGAAAACAACTTGGGTGCCAGTGTTAGATGATGTTCCCTCTCTTTGACTTTTCCCTTGGGAGCTGCTGTTGGCCTCTGGAAGGGTGGGATCATCCTTTGGAGACCTCTGGTCTGACCTGGTATGGTGTTAGACCTGCAGAATTGTGGGGTTACCACTGGCACAGGGAGCAGCATTGCCAGGTGGGGAATTGCTCAGGATTTTGGAGTCCTGTCCCTATATCTGCCTCCCCACATCACTCCTGGCTCTGCACACCAGGAACGGTTTGTTTAGGCTGTTTGGAATCCTGGTTTGAGTTGTGCTGGTTCTTTCAGCTTCCCTCCATCCCCAGAGGTTCTTGTGGCCAGTGAGGGTGTCAGGGGACGTGCAGGGCTCACCCTGGGCTCCCAGGACAAGCTGAGAGCGTGGCAGTGCCTGCTGGGCTGTGGGTGAAGCTGGGGCTGGGCAGAGCAGGCTGCAGGGGCTGCTGCTCTGGAAAGCTACATGCATACCTGAGCATGAACATCCCAATGGAATCACTGGAGTCAATATATCCTGCATGCTGCCTCTTGGAGAAGCTGCAGGAGATTGTTGCACTAATGAGAGAAGGAAGCTGGGTTGTGGTGGCAGAGGCAGAGCCTGGTGTGCTTGGAGGCTGCAGGGCTGCCCCACAGCTGGGTCAGGGCAGCACGGAGGGCCTGGGGCCTCCCTCTGCACAGCAGCAGCTCTAACACAGCTGGAAGAAAAGATTCAACATGCTCAGGTCAAAAGGCAGCTGTAAGCAGCTCCTGCTACTACTCAGTTACTGCAGGCTTGTCTTGTTCAGTGCCTGTGAAATCTGAACCACTTGTGTTGTTCCTGTGGCCAGAGCCATGGACAATAACCACACAGTGTGTGCCCAGGGCAGAGCATTCTCTGTTGGTCATCCCTGGACAGCTGGACCTGTGCCCTGGCTGGGGTAGGTGGGAAGGAGGGCCCATCTTTCCCCCTTCCCCATCCCCTCCCTTGTAGTTCTCCAGTTAAATCTGAGTTTGGTGTTTCTCAAACCTTCATTCAGCCAAGAACAGAGAGAATCTTTGTACAGGGTGAGGGTGAGCATCACACAGAGCCCAGGGCAGCTCTAGAGGAGAGCACCCAGCCAAACAACCTCACTAAACCCAGCCAAACAACCTCACTAAACCCAGCCAAACAACCTCACTAAACCCGACCAGACAACCTCACTAAACCAAACCAGACAACCTCACTAAACCCAACCAACAACCTCACTAAACCCAACCAAACAACCTCACTAAACCCGACCAGACAACCTCACTAAACCAAACCAGACAACCTCACTAAACCCAACCAACAACCTCACTAAACCCAACCAACAACCTCACTAAACCCAGCCAGACAACCTCACTAAACCCAACCAACAACCTCACTAAACCCAACCAACAACCTCACTAAACCCAACCAGACAACCTCACTAAACCCAACTAGACAACCTCACTAAACCCAGCCAAACAACCTCACTAAAAACACCAGGTTTTGGTGCTGGTGCCTGGTAGGAATCAGTGCCTGGAGCATGGGATTTGCAGTGGTTTAAGCCCCAAATGTCACTGGCTGTGCCAGCACTAGGGCACTGGCCTGAGTCACAGCACTGCAGTAGGAATGAGCAGAGGGGTTTGAACACACACACACAGAATCAATTCAGGTAAAACCAACTCTTGTTCCTCAGAGGAAATCAATGGGGAGCATGAGACTGTGCTGCCAAGCTTTAACTGGTTTTTCCTTTTCCAGCTGCCCTGTGCATGGGCAGGAATTGTGAAATCCATTTGCAGCAGGGCTGCTCAGCCTGGGCAGCACATTGCTCACTTCATAGTTCACAGAACCCCCTGAGTGGGGAGGGACCCCCAGGGACATCCCAGTGCAGCCCCAGGAGCCCCCAGCTCTGCAGGGAGGTAGGAGTTGGTGCCAGACCGTGTCCCAGCAGGTTTTGGGGTGTTTGTGGATGGATCTGTGGCCTCCAGGCTGGGGACAGTGGCAGGTCCAGCTGTCACTGCCCTGCACTCAGTGTGTTTGCTCCCTAAGGGGGAGGTGATGGAGCAGCTGAAGTTTGCCTAGTTAAGGATGATCAGACTGAAAAGGGGGAAATTTAGGTGAGATGCTGAGGAGAAATCCTTCCTTGGGAGGGTGGGGAGCCCTGGCACAGGTGCTCAGAGCAGCTGTGGCTGCCCCTGCATCCCTGGCAGTGCTCAGGGCCAGGCTGGAGCAGCCTGGCACAGTGGAAGGTGTCCCTGCCCATGGCAGGGGTGGCACTGGATGTCTCTATGATCCCTTCCAACCTAAATCAATTCAGGTTTTATGATAAGAATGCTCAAATCAATGAGCTGTGAGCAAGGAGCGTTTACTTCCACCTTGGAGTGTTTGTGCTCCTTCTCTCCCAGATCACTTAAAAAGTTTTGTGGTTTATTTCTGGCTTTTATTTCTGTTCTTTATTGAGGTATTTGTGTGACCCAGCCTCCGAAGCCGGACAGGGAGCTGGCATTAATTCCCTACTAATTGTGGTGGCTGACGCTCGCGGTGCCGTATCCATGGACAGAAACCAGTCCCTATTTAAACACTTCCCTGTGTGTGGTGGGGTTTTTGGGTGGCTTTTTTTGATGCCATTATCATGGCCTTGATGTAATCACTTAAATAGAAGGGTGTGGGAAGTAGTAAAGCTATTACAGAACATGCACATGGAAAAAGCCTTGACTCAAAATGTTGAATCATTCAACATGCCGCACAAGTTTTTTTCTCTTTTCTTCCCTTGTAACTCTCTTTCTGAACTGTTTCTGGTTCCTGGATCTGCTCCCAAGTGCTGCTGGAATGGCAGCTATTTCCCTTGCTAGTGCTATTTCCAGGGAGTTGGTCACTTGAAAAGCAGAGGTGATCCTCTGGGATGTTTGGTCACTGTGTGTTGGGATAATTGGGGAACCCACACGTGTCCCCAGTTGTTTTGTTCATGAATGGAAACCCCTTTCATCCTGCCCCTTCAGCTGCTTCTCTGCTCCCTCAGGCTGTGCCAGGGGAGGCTCAGGCTGCACATCAGGAGGAATTTCTCCATGGAAAGGTGGCCAGGCACTGGAAGGGGCTGCCCAGGGAGGCCTGGAGTCCCCTCCAGAGCCATCCCAGTGTTGTGCAGGGCTTTGGCTCTGCCTGGGTTTGCTGGAGCACTTGGGAAGTGCCTCCTGTGGGCACTGGGCTCCCCTGGGTGCTCATTGCTGCTGGGTGTCAGCGTCACTGATGGCAGGAGGCTCTGCTGCTCCCTCCCAGCTGTGCCAGCATGGCAGGGGCTCCTCTGGGATTTGTCCCTCCTTCGTGCTGGGGAGCACCCACAGGGTCCTGTTGTATCCCTGGGGAATATCAACAACATCAGAATACCTTCAGTAATTTGACTCTTTCCTTAAATGCCACCACTAAATCATACCTAAAGGCTAAATGATAACTTCTTCTTGGCCCCAAGTCTCTGCCTGCTCCCCATATTTATTACATAACTACATATGCAGTTAATTTCTATAGCTATATCTGTTGTTAATATTTGAAATATTGCCACTTAGCTTAGCTTTTCAGAAATGGATGTACTTTTATGTAGTTCCTATGTACATACATTGGGCAGTCTAAGAAGACTCCCCAAACCAAACACAAACCCTGCCTTTAATCTTGCCATTTTTCTTCTCTCTGCATTGCTGGAAACCATGGTAACAGCTGGGCTAACCTCTCTGCTTCAGCGTGGCTGCAGAGGCAGAGCAGGCTCCTGCAGGGTCTGCTGGTGATGGAGAACACAGCCAGGAGGGGAATTCGTGGCTTGAAAAGAAGAGTTTGCTGCTCACAGTTGGGTGTGACAGAGCAAACTTGGGCTGCCTGTGCTCCTTGCAGTGTTTTTAATTGATAACTGCACATCCCTCACTGGTAACAGTAGTGTCTCACATTTCCTTGCAGATTCCCACAGCCTGGACTCCAGGTGGTATTTCTGTGCTCCTTGCAGTGTTTTTGATTGATAACTGCACATCCCTCACTGGTAACGGTGGTGTCTCACATTTCCTTGCAGATTCCCACAGCCTGGACTCCAGGTGGTATTTCTGTGCTCCTTGCAGTGTTTTTGATTGATAACTGCACATCCCTCACTGGTAACGGTGGTGTCTCACATTTCCTTGCAGATTCCCACAGCCTGGACTCCAGGTGGTATTTCTGTGCTCCTTGCAGTGTTTTTGATTGATAACTGCACATCCCTCACTGGTAACGGTGGTGTCTCACATTTCCTTGCAGATTCCCACAGCCTGGACTCCAGTCGATATTCCATAGTAGGGGCAGACCTCCGTTCCTCCTCAGATCTGGAGGAGAAGCTGAGGAAACACAGCTTGGACACACAGTAAGGGGTTTCATTGGCTTTTTGTGGGTGTTTTTCAGTGGGGGCTTGTGGAAGCCCTGGGCCAGGCTGGGAGCTGGGACAGTGGCAGTGTCCCTGCCATGGCAGGGGTGGCACTGGCTGGTCTCTGTGATCCCTCCCAACCCAAACCATTCCAGCATTCTGTGATTTCTGAGTTTTAGCTCTGTAATTCTTTCCTGTGGCCTCCTCTCAAACCCCTGTTGTTTCCTAAACGCTCTGGTGGGGCTGCAGTGGCGTCCTTGGGATCTGAATCCCAAAGCTCCTCTGGGGTTCTCTTGTACAACACGAGGCTTTGGGGGGGCAGGAGTTGAGTTTTTGAGTGGATGATGGACAGACCTTTCAAATGGAAGCAATATAAATAGCAGAGATCTGGCTGGGTGGGAGAGAGCATATGGGGAAGCAGAATGCATCAAATTGCCATTTAATTCTTTACACTTCCATCCTCTGAAATGTTGCCTTGCTTGCCTACATTGCTGCTCCTTGTGGAATTTCTCCTGCTTCTAGTGACTTTTTTTTCCCCTTTCATTCCAGCAATTAAAAGCAAACTCAATAATTGTGAAGAAAATCACTTGTGTAGATGTCTATTTTTGTTCTTTTGTGGATGGAGGGGGAAGAGGCAACGTGCAAACTATGGATTACATTTTGTTAGATAATAATATGTGAAGATTGTTTTACAGATACTGAACAAATTTGTCTAATTAAAATTCTTCCTAGAACTTCTTTTAAAGAGAAAACTTTTTTTTTTTTTCTGTTTGTAATTAATGCCTGATTTCACCGATCTCTGCAAGAGTGGGAGCTGTGTGTGCAGGGCACAGTTGTCCTGCAAAGGGAATTTTAACACACACAGTTCTTGCTGTCAGAGAGGACTTACAGAATGCACAGTGTTCTGTGCTCAGGGCTGACTTTTGGGGAGATTGATCCCTAAAATCTCTGGTTCACAGGAGTCTCTGTGGTTCATTAATCCACAGCTGCCAGAGAACCCAGTTTGAGTCAATGTGATGAAGAGATTTCATTCAGTCTTCAGTGTCTGGTTCATAAAAGATGGAGCTCTTTCAGGAAATTGTGCAGACATGGAGTGACTTGCTTGCTCTCAGTCCTTAGCAGATTTTTCTTGTTCCTGTGCTGGAAATCATGCTCTGCTGTGGTTTTGTTTTACAGTTTGCCAACGCTGCTGGTGGCCGAGTGTGTGCTGGTTTACATGACCCCCCAGCAGTCTGCAAGCCTGCTCAAGTGGGCAGCAAGCACCTTCCCCGTGGCCATGGTTATCAATTATGAGCAGGTAAAACCAGAGGGGCATTTTTAGACCTGCATTGTTGTCACTAAAATTGCTCTCGTGGGTGGGAGTCGTTGGGGAATGAGAGTGGGCCCTGTCCTTTTGTAGGAACAGCAGTTTCTGCTGAATTTCTGGAGTAATGTGTTTTAACTTGTAGCTTGGTTAGCTCATTGTAGGGAAAATACAGCTATTCTGAAAGACAATTTCTGAAGTATGTTGAAGCAAAATAATTGAGACTTAATCCATACGTGGAAAAAACCATAGAATATTGATTTAGCTAAAGCAGAGCAAAAAGGACCGACGCTGAGTGCTGGCTCTGGCTGTATAACATTACATAATTACCTCTGTGTTCTTTGGCAAAGTGGAGCAAAAATCACATCAGCCTGAGCTCTGGTTCTCCTGTGGAAGTAAAACACTGCCTCAGGGGAACTAGGTGGCTGCAGGAGTTAGTGACAGCATCTTCCAAGCTGTCAGTGCCTGCTGGGAGCTGGGGCAGAGGCAGCTGTGCTGCCAGCCCCGGTGTCCCCGTGGCACTGGGAGCTGCTGTGGGCTGGCATTCTGTGACCCAGGCAGTGCCAGGGTTTAGCAGGCTTTGCTGTGTCCTTGTGCCCCCAGGTGAACATGAGGGACCGCTTCGGGCAGATCATGATCGAGAACCTGCAGCGCCGGCACTGCAACCTGGCTGGGGTGGAGCTCTGCAGCTCCCTGGACTCCCAGGTGAGGGGCACAGGGCTGGCACTGAGCTCTGCTCGCCTGGCTGGGAGTTCTGAGTGTGCCCCGGGGCTCAGCAGGGACCAGGGCAGGGGGGACAGGCACTGAGCCCTTTGCTGGCCACGTTACCATGGAATTGGGGCATGGTTTGGTTTGGAATGGACTGTGGAGCTCATCCAGTGCCCCCCCTGCCATGGCAGGGACACCTCCCACTGTCCCAGGGGGCTCCAAGCCCTGTCCAGCCTGGCCTTGGGCACTGCCACAGCTGCTCTGGGCACCCTGTGCCAGAGCCTGCCCACCTCACAAAGAACAATTCCCAATATCCCATCCAGCCCTGCCCTCTGGCAGTGGGAGCCATTCTGTGTCCTGTCCCTCCATCCCTTGTAAACAGTCTCTCTCCATGTTTCTTGTTGGCTCCCTCAGGCCCTGGCAGGCCACAGTTGGGTCACCCAGAGCTTCTCTTTGCTGGCTGAGTGTCAGTGCTTGCACAAACCCCTGCCTGGCCCTGCAGAGATCACAGCACACACTCAGTGAGGAGTCTGGGAGCTCTTAAATGCCAGCTCAGTCAGCTCAGTGAGACCCTCAGGGGGAGAAGCTGTGCCCTGTGCCTGCCCTGGAGCCTGTGAGAGCTGTGCTGCCCTTTGTTTTGCAGAGGGAACGGCTGCTGGGGAGTGGCTGGGACAACGCCCATGCTGTGGATATGATGAAGGTGTACAGCTTCCTGCCACAGGCTGATGTCAAAAGGTACCACTGGGGGAGAGACCCCAAAGGCATCCTCAGGTGCCATTTCCAAGGGCCTTCCCATGCACATGGGATCCTCTGGTGGAACAGAGGAGGCTGCCCAGGGGGACACAACCACACAACCACACAGCCCTCCTGAGCCTGAGGCTCTGCACAGCCCCCAGGATCACACCTGCACTGATCATCCAGGGGGTGAACGCTGCCAGGAGCCGGCTGGGAGTGCTGATGGCTTCTTTGGGTGTGACAGGAGGCATCTCCTGACAGAGATTTGCAATGGGAGATGCCACAGAAATGCTTTGTTGAGTTTTTGCACGCCCCAGGATGTTCCTGGTGAAGATTTTGGCTGGGGTTAGACCACAACATGTTGGAATCATGAGGAGAAGACTGCTGGGTCTGCAGAACTCAGAGCAGGGACTAAAGGCTGTTTAACAGTCACTAGTCTGCCTGGATTTTGTTCATATTCCTGCATTAAATGCTAAACAGTGGGAAATTTTAAGGACTAACTTCTTAGGGATACAATGTGAAATGTGAATTGCTGTGAGTCATTAATAGTTGGCATTAGCTGAGCAAGTTACCTTGGTCAGAATATTCACCTGTGGGGGTTTCTCAGAGCCTGGAACTGAACAGGTGAGAGTGGAAATCAGAGGTGGTTTAAATAGGAACAGGGCTGTGTGGTGGGACCATATGGCACTGGTGCAGACACAGAGCTCGTGCTTTCTCTGCAGCATTTTTGGCTACCCTGGATCTGCTCAGCTCCTTGCACTTGTTCCACATGCCAGGAAATAGGGTTATGTAAACTCTGTCCTCCAGAATCACTGAGGCAAGTGCTCTTTCTTTAGAAAAGTCTTTCCCAGAGTGCTCCTGTGCAGCTCCTCACACCTGGGAGTGCACTGAGGAGCTTTGGCCCCTCAGAGCCTCAGCAGCAGCCCTGGTACTGGTCAGGAGTTACCCAGATGGGTCCTGGAGCAGGGAATGGCAGGGATGAGGAGCTGGAAGCACCCTGGGGGTGTTCCATACATTGGTGGGGTGGCATCATGCCTGTAATTATTATAAGGTAACTGCCTTTCTGGCCACAGTTCTCACTCCCATGGAGTGAACAATGCAGTAACAACTCTGCTGAGAATCCAGCTCAAATCCTGACCTTTGTTTTATTCCTGCAGAATAGAAGCCCTTGAATTCCTGGATGAAAAGGAGCTGTTTGAGCAGCTGATGCAGCACTACTGCATCTGCTGGGCTTCCAAGGACAGCAGCAACCTGGGTAAAGTCCTGCAGCCCCTGGGGTGCCCCTGCCACGGGGATGTCCTGAGGGAGGGCTGGGCTGGGATGTTTCTCCAGGTGTACCCCAAATCCCCCGATCCAGGGCTCTGCTGCTCCTCCCTGGGCTGGGAGCTGCTCCCAGCTGGGCACTGCTCCTGCACAGCCTTTGGGGCTTTCTGGGCATCCAAGGGAAGCCTGTCCAGTGCAGGGAGCTGGAGTTTCTCCCCCAGAAGATGCCGTATGGGTTCCTTTAAATAACTGCCTGCTTTATCCCATCAGTGCTAATTGAAAGGTTTACAAATCCCATGCATGGGAAGTGCCATATGGGCACACGGTATATGAAGGCACAGTGTCCTGACAACACAAAAATAAATTTGTATTACTTATCCCAGGCTTCTCTGCACTGTCCCCATTTGCAGCCATCTGACACTGAAGTTTTCCACACTGCTTTCTCCCTGGGGAAGAACATTCCCTCTGAAATGAACTCTTCTACCTGTTCCTTTTGTTCTGAAAATTCTGTCTCTCCTGGGCTGGGATTTCTGTCAAAGAGAGAGATTTGATTTAGGCTTTCTGTAGCATTTGGGTGTTGCTGCTGCTCAAGAAGTGATAAAATGAGGGGAATTGTTGCTTGGCTGAAGCAGGGATGGCCAGAGCCTCTATTTGTCCAGATTAGAAAGACAGCTCAGTGCAGTCACACTTTGTCTCTTTCTGGCTGCAATTTCAGGGATTTCAGTCTTCCAGGAAAACTCTTGTATCATTTCTCCCCTTCATCCTCCCTGCCCTTTCCCTGCTCCTGACCGAGTACCCACCAGCAGATTTTATTTATTGAGATAGATTTATTCTGTTCCTCAGCAAATGGGAATAGATTTGGTCTCTGCAGCCTGGCTGGGCAGCACAGCCTCTGACAGAGCTGCTAAAGGGAGATCTTCAAATAAAAACTGGTAAAAGGAGCTCTTCAACACCCTGCTGCTGCTGCTGGTGCTGTGACAGAGCTGCTGCTCGTGCTGCTGCTCTCCTGAATCCTCCAGAGCTGTGAGCTCCAAACCCGTGTTCTGCATTGGATCTCTTCAGGCTCAAAGTGGTGACTTCAGAGGAGCCAAGGCCCAGAAGTTCTGTTCATAGCAGTTTTGGGGGGTCTCAGCATTGCTCTGTGCTGGGATTAGTGAAAGGACAGTTTGGGGTTGAGCTCTCTCAGCAGTTACAAAGAGATCTCAGAGGTGATAACCAAGTGGACATGGCATGGGTGTGCCTTAATCCAAAGCAGGGTTTTTTTATCCTGGGGGAATTTACTGCCCTCATGATGGTACTTTCCTCTGCCGTGTCTTCCTCAGACCCTGAGGTTCCTGAACATTGTGTTGTTCCTTCTGCCATGAATAATTCCAGTGCTCCTGCAAATTGGCTTCATCAAATTAATTGCTGCATCACAATCAAAAAAGGGTTAAAAAGTACAGCCCAACCTGTTTCCTGCTTTCCCCACACCAAATCCTTCATGTTTCAGTTTAAAAAATGAAATAACTCTGCAAGCATCCTTCCTGCTGTGTGTAAGGTGCAGTGAGGGTAAGAATAAACCCTCCTTTCTTGCCCCAAACCCCTCTTGTTTTCACCCAGGTCTGGCAAACATTGATTTCTGAGGGCAGCAGGGAGGGAGCCCTGGGAGCCCAGGGCTCAGGATGGACATGCACAGGATGGATTTGCACGTGCCAGCCCCGGGCTGAGCCTGGGACTCTCCTGGTGCTGCTGCTGGGGACGGGCTGGAGCTCTGGGTGCATCCAAGGGACATGGAACATTGAACATTGCATCCCAGGGACATTTCTGTGGGCAGGACGTGCTCCCGTTCCCAGCTCTTCAGTGGTGGACTTGCACAAGGTGTCAGTAACTCCTGTTCCAAGCTTGCCTTCCTTAGTTTCCAACCGAAAGTCAAGTGTTCGTGGGTTCTTTGATTTGCCTCTGTGTGTGTTTGTGGCTGTGTAACACGTGCTTGTGGCAGGGAGCTGGGGGTGGCTGAGCAGGAGGGAATTCTGTGCATTTCTGTTCTGTTCAGGTCTCGTTGGATGAAGTGTTGGCTGCACTGCCCTGCAGGGCTCTCACTGCTGCCAGGGGAAGGGTGGAGGGCAAGGAGGGCCCTGGCTGTGTTCAGGGATGTACAAGAAACTGGAAAAGAGACTCGATTTAACTGGGAAGGGCTCAGCCTGCTGTGTCAGCACTGGCATGCTGAAGGAAGAAATGAATCTCAATTTGCACTGCTCCTGGTAGTATCTCTACACCAGTTCCTCCTTCTCTCTCTCCCCTTGAAAGAAGCAAAACAAAATCCCAACAGCAATGAAAACTCTTGTCCTGTTGTTTGAAATTGAATCTTGCAACCTTCCTATGAGAAAAATAATAAATGTTTAGTATTTATAATTTGTCTCCTGTTTTCCTTGCTAGAAATGACCGGTTTCTATCTGCTTTGGTGACATTTTTCCTCTCACCAGGAGTGTTTTTCAAGCAGTTGCTGGCAGGCCTTGGCACAGCTGGGGCTGCCCCTGGATCCCTGGCAGTGCCCAGGCCAGGCTGGGCAGGGCTGGAGCAGCCTGGGACAGTGAAGGTGTCCCTGCCATGGCAGGGGTGGCACTGGATGGGCTTTGATGTCCCTTCCGCCCCAGACCATTCCAGGATTCTCTGAAATGACCTTTCTTTCACTCAGGGATTAAAATGAGCCCAAAGCCCAGCACAGCCCCACAACCCCTCTGCCCTGCAGGGCCTTCCTGGGCAGTCACTGATGCCCAGAGGCACCAGCCCTGTCCTGCCCTTTCCTGGCAATCCAGTGAGGGGTCCAGAGTTGCATGAAAGCCCATCTCTACCATCAGTTAGCTTTGGCCAGGCCCCTTTGGGACCGTGTTCCCTGAGCCTCCTGCAGCATCTCCGTGAGTGGGAGCCAAGCTGGGTGTACCTGCCCTGGAACATCCACATTGTTCCTGGAGCTGCTTCCCCTGGGAACACCCCCTGAGCTGGTGCTTTTCATCTCACAGCCTTGGAGCACAGCTCACTGCAGGGATGTCCTGGCTCCATCAGTCTTTTGTGTCTCTTGTCATGATTTCATCCCTTTGTGTTGGGGAATAATGTCTCTGCCAGCGTGAGGCAGATCTGGAGCTCCTCAGCTCTATTTTGGGTGCCTGTGTGATTTGCAGCCCTGCAGCATCCCTGGCATGGGAGGCACCGGGGTGCCCTGCCCTGCTGGTGCCTGCTGTTCCCTCAGCACCCAGCTGGGAGAAGGGGAATCAGAGCTCTCCTGGTGCTGCCCCAGGGCTCAGCAGCACTGAGGAGCACCCCTGGCAGCTGGGGGGGACAGGGTGGGCAGCCCCTGCTCAGGGCTGTGCTGACAAACAGGCCCAGAAACCCCTCAGCTCTCTCTGGGGCTGTCTGGGCGTGCAGGTGCTGCTCTGCTGGGAAGCTGCTGCCTCAGGAGGCTTTTCCAGGCAGGAGAGGTCCCAGTTCTCTGCCTTGTGCTGCTGCTGCTGCCAGGGCTGTGTGACCCCTGCACGTCCCTGGGTCTCTGTCTCCTGCTCCAGCCTGGCCCTTTCCTGGGGCATTGCTGCTGATGGGGCAACAAAATTCACCTCTGGGAGTCACAGAATGCTTCAGACTGGAAGGAGCCCTTAAAGCCCACCCAGTGCCACCCCTGCCATGGCAGGGACAGCTCCCACTGTGCCAGGGTGCCCCAAGCCCCGTCCAGCCTGGCATGGGGCACTGCCAGGGATTGCCATAGCAGCTCTGGGCACCTGTGCCAGGGAAGGATTGTGCCCTGAGAGGCTGGAGAGGAGCCCTGCTCAGGATGGGCTCCCAGAATGGGGAAGGGGATGGGAAGCTTTGCTCAGGAGGAGGCTGGTCCTGCGTCCCTGGCACAGTCAGGCAGTGCTGCCTGCCCCTGACTGTTCACCCCTCCTGGCTGTGGACCCCTGCTCTGGGTGGTGCCCCTGCCCTGCCCCTGTGTCCATCCACGTTGCCCATCCCTGAGCATGGCCTGCTCGCTCTGCACAGATGATAAATGAAGTTGCCTTCCAGGCAGTTCAGTTGTTTAACTTCCAGGGCTTGCCCAGCGTTAGGAGCTGAAGGAAGAGCAGTGGGTGGCTCAGTGCATGGGGTTTCAGCCCCTCTGCAGTGTGACCAGCTCCCGTTTTGAGTTTACACAGTTTTCAGGTGCCTGGGCTGCTGGGCACAGGAGAATGTGGTTATTGAGGATGGAAATAACCAGGACAGCCCGGGGCCAGGTGATTGCAGGGAAGATGTGCAGGGCTGGGGGGCACCAGCAGCATCCACCCCTTCTGGGGGACCTTGGTGGATTTAATGCTAAGCACCAGAATTAAGAATGTGAAATAGCAGAATTAAGGCCTGGGTGGTGATTTGTCAGCTCAAACACCATTCTGGGCTGCGGGACTGACACAGCTCCATCCGTGCTCTGCAGCAGGCAGTGCTCAGCCCGCCCTGGGGATCCCTGGAAATTTCCATCTGCTCTGAGACAGCGATGGGAGGAAAACTCTTACACAAGAGGGCTCTGCGAGGGGCAGAGGTCACCTCACCTGTGCACTGCAAACCATTCTGAAGTTCTCTTTCAGCCCCTTGTGTAATCCCTGCAAGCCATTCTGCAAATTCTCTTTCAGCCCCTTGTGTAATCCCGGGGACTCTCAGATAAACGGGGAAGATAAGGCGGTGTCAGAGGAGCTGCTCTGGTTCTTTATGGCTCCCTGAAAGAGCTGACCCCGTGCTGCATTCGCTGGGCCTTTCCTTGCAGCACCACGCTGTGCAGCCCAGAATGCTTTGGAATGAGTTTTCTATGGATGCCAGCTGGAATTCTGGTGTTTAAAATGTACCAGGGCCGATTCACAGAGAGCACTCCAAGCGCTTCAAGAGCTTGGAGTGACAGGAAAAAGGGAATGAATTCAAACTGGCAGGGAGGAGGTTTAGATTGGATTTTAGGATGAGATCCTTCCCTGGGAGGGTGGGGGGCCCTGGCACAGGTGGGATTCACTTTCCAACCCAAACCAGCCTGGGGTTCTGGGACTGTGTTAACAGCACTCAGTGATGTCCTTTAGTGCCTGCCTCAGTGCTTGTTGCAGTTTGGGTGCTTTGGGTTTAGAACCCCAGAATGGCTTGGGTTGGAAAGGACATTAAAGATCATCCAACCCTCAGATCTGGTTCTCTCTGCAGATCCTCACTTGGGTGCCTTGGTTTGTTTGGGAAAGCAAAGGGAAGGTGGCAGATCTGCTCAGTGAAATGAGGGGAGGAGTGAAACACTGGGGGTGGATAAAACTGGGGTGTTCTGGCTGTCCTGCCCAGGTGCATGGGTGAGGGAAACGCTCCCTGTGATTCCTAAAAACCATTTCTGGAAGCCTTGGCTTGCTTGGTGCCACCACTTCCTGTACTAATTGACACAGTTGCTATTGTCACTTATCTAACAAATCGGTGCAAGCCCAAACAAGGACAAAAATAAGTGTCTGCTGATAGGAACAGATTTATCTGTTCTCATCCCCACGCCTTTTCCCACGGGCAGAGTTTCCGTATGAGCAAACCTTGGTGCTGAGGATTCCACCTCCTGCTCAGGGCAGGGCTCTGCCCTTGGCATCCTGGGGCACCTGTGGGCACGGGGCAGGTGCTGAGGCTCCCACCCAAGGGAACCCTTCCCTCAGGGCTGTGCCTTTGTTCAGGGCTGTCTCAGGCCCTTGCTCAGCAGGAACTGAAGCCTTTGTGGCCTCAATGTGGAGCATTTCCTCCGCAGGGCTCAGGCAAACATCCCGCTCCCCAGAGTGGTAAATGTTTAAAAGCCAAGGACAGGGGTTAATCCTGGCTGTGGGCTGTGACCTTGCTGTGCTCTGAGGCCGCCACGGTGCTGGGAGCAGAGTGTGGGCACGGTGGCACCAGCCTGGGCACCTCCTGTGCCAGGGGGCACCCAGCAGCACCTGGATCTGCCACCTGGCTGCCTTTGCTGGCCAGCGAGGGTCCTGGGGCTGCTGGGGCTCACCCCTGCTGCTGTGGGGTCTGGGATTGGGGTCTGGGATATAGAATCTGGGGTCTGGGGTTTGGGGTCTGGTATCTGTGATTTGGGCTCTGGGCTCTGGGACAGCCCAGCTCCTGGCAGCGCCTGCACAGTGCCCTGGGAGCTGCTGCAAGGAAGGAGCAGCTGAGATCTGGAAGTGTGTTACATTGATCTCTCATAATAAACACCCCAAAAATAACTGAAATCTGGATTCCTTCTGCCCAAGTGCAATTTCTTCCCAAAGGAGCACTGGTCATGCAGGGAGCCATGGGACAGATGGGTTCCATGGAGCTGTGGGAAGCTGGCCCTGGGACACGGTTTGTCCCAGGGAGCTGATGGGATTGGATCAGGCCCTGGGGGTCCCACAGCTCTGGGGGTTCATGGGGGTCCCCAGGCCAGGCAGACCCAGCTGTCACCCTCCACATGCCAGCTGTGTCTATCAGTGATGCCAGGAGCTCCTGGCTGTAGGAGGAAGCTCCTGGAGGGCACTGGGTCAGGGGAGGCTCATTCAGAGGTGCCCTCACTGGGATTCTCCTGCCTGACCCCTGTCAGCAGCGTGGCCACAGGGACAGGCAGTGGAAATTTCCTTCCCATCCCCAGGGCCTTGTGACAACACCATAAACCAGGGTGGTTCTTTACCTGCTGACAGGAGAGAAGAGCTCCTGCAAGCCCCAGTCCCCACAGCAGCACAAACACGGGCTGCAGGTGCTTGCTCCAGGCTCAGGGCCCATCCTGCAGGGCTGGGCTGGTCCCTGCCTGGCTCCTGGGCACATTCCTGCTGCTCCAGGAGCTGCCCTGGCATCACCCTGGCAGTGCCCATCTCTGGGTGGGGGGTCACACTGATCCCTCTCAGTCAATGCCCCAAATCAGCCACATCTGGATCCCTTCAGCCCAGCTCAAACCCCCCCAGTGAGCCCTTGCTGGTCCTGCTGGGAGCTGTGGGCTGTGACCTGCTGGTACCTGGGGGTGCCCCATTCCCCCTGCCCTGGCTGAATCTGCTGTTCCTGCAGTGATCCCCACTGGGATGAGGAGGGTTTAGGCAGGGTTTAATCAATGTTGATGTTTAATCAGTGCTTGATCAATGCCAGCTTCTGCACTGGCTGCTGGATCCTCTGGCACCGCTGCCCTCACCTTCATTGAGAGCAGTGCAGGAGGAACAGGAACCCCCAGCCTTGGCACCCTGGGCAGGATGTGGGCTGAGCTTTACAGGAGTTTGGACTGGTGGTCTCCACTCACAGGGTGGGCAGGCCTGGCACAGGGTGCCCAGAGCAGCTGGGGCTGCCCCTGGATCCCTGGCAGTGCCCCATGGCTGAGGACACAAGATGCCCAAAGCGCTTCAGTGCCTCAGAGCACTGCAGCAGTTTCTCAGTTCCAGCTGCAGTTTCTCAGAGCTCCCTTCCCTCCTGAGCCAGCCTGGGGTTCTGGGCTCCAGCAGAGCCCAGGCTGTTCCCCAGTGGCTCCTGCAGGCCCCAGGGCTGGGCACAGGTGCCACACTCCACCTGTGCGGGGCAGGAACCCCCTCCCAACCCTTGGCAGAGCCCCTCACACCACCCCAGCACCAGCAAGGGAGAACACCCCAGCCTTGAAGCGCGGCGTGGCAGCGATAACGAGCTTTGATACCCCTGGGGGCCGGCCCTGCAGCTTTTATGGCCCCTTTTTTTCCCTTAGCAATGCAAATCCAATCTGTATTTAGAGCCTCCCGTGCGGAGCTGCCTGTCAGACTCGGGGGGAGCCCTGGGGTGGGTCCCTGCTGAGGGTCCTGCAGAGCCAGCTGTGCCCAGCCGTGCCCAGCCGTGCCCCGGGCTGTGCAGGGCATTCCTGGGCACCCCTGCCCGCTGCAGGAGCTGATGGATGCCCAGGCCAAGCCCTCAGCTCCACGGCTGCCCCGCTTCGAGCGCCACGTGCAGCCGTGCCTGGCAGAGCTGCTGGGCACTGCCCTCTTCATCTTCACGGGCTGCCTGGCAGTGCTGGAGGAGCCAGGGGACACGGGCAGGCTGCAGCCCGCCCTGGCACACGGGCTGGCCCTGGCTGCCACCGTGGCCGTGCTGGGGGACATCAGGTAAGGGACACGGGGAACAGGGGGTGGCCCTGGCACAGGGGTTGGGGACATCAGGTAAGGGACACAGGGCATGGAATGCCCCTTTGGAGCTCCTGGTGGGCAGCGTGGCCCTTTGGGGGTGGTGGCAGTGGTGGTGGCATCTTTGGTGGCACCCATAGCACTGTGGGTTTGGGCTGTTCACCTGGCTTTGGATTGCAGTGTTTCTGTTTTTAGCCCCTTTTCATAAAATGGTCAGGCTGCAATGGGAGCGTTCTCCTCTGGGAGTTGGAGCTAGGAGATATTTAAGGGCCCCTGCAGCCCAAGGCATTCTGTGATTTTGTGATTTTCTGTGAAGCTGAGATGATTCCTTTCACAAGGATGTCAGAGCAAAACATTTTGACCCAGCTGCGCTCCTCCTCTGGGTATTTTCAGGTAAAAAATTAAAAGGGGATTTCAATTACTCAAAAGCAGTATTTAGAGAAATCTGCTCGTTGAAAAGCTGTTGTGTGGAGCTGAGATGTGGATTTATCCCCAAGGAAGAGGCTGGGAGAGCCCCTGGGGGGTTCATTGCCTTTCCTGTGTCAGCTGCAGGGATGGGGCTCCCAGGCTGTCCTGGCCTGGCCAGCATCAGGCCCTGGACTCCAGAGCCATGGGGGGATAATTCAGCAGTGCCTGGTGGGAGGGAGAGCAGCCCTGGCGGGGTTTGTGCAGGGGAACTGCTGACCCACAGTGCCTGTGCTGGGCCCTGCTGCACAGACCTGGCATGGGGAACCAGGGCAGCAGCACGGGGGGCTTCAGGTGGGGGGCTGCACTTCACACTGAATGCTGAAAGGCTTTGGAGTAGAAAGACCTTAAATCCACCAAATTCATGGGCAGGGAAAACTTCCACTGTCCCAGGGTGCTCCAAGCCCTGTCCAGCCTGATCTTGGGTACTGCCAGGGATGCAGGGGCGGCCTCATTCTCTGGGCACCTGTGCCAGGGCTGCCCACCCTCCAGGGAAGGATTGAGCCCAGGGAGGGATTGTCCAGGGAAGGATTGAGCCCAGGGAAGGATTTCCCCAACAAGGACTGAGCCCAGGGAGGCTGGAGAGGAGCCCTGCCCGGGATGGGTTCCCCGTCCAGGCTGCTCCCAGGTGGGTTTGTGTCCCCCCTGTGCCCAGGCTCCCTCCCAGCCCTGCCCAGCCCTGCCCAGCCCTGGCACAGCCCCGAGCAGCCCAGCTCCCTGCTCTCCCGGGGCTCAGTCCCAGCTGAGCAGTCAGATGTGCTGATGGATCCCAGACTCTCTGACTCATCACCAGCAATTACCAGGCTGATCAGTTATGAAACCTGTTCATTAACCCGTGTCTCATGGTAATCACTATTAATTAGAGGGTCTCTGTGTCTGACTGGCTTGTGCTTTTTGAGGTGAAGGATTTGGGTCTGGTACTGAGAGCCCTGCTCTGATGGAGGATGTCCTGCCAGGCTGGTGCCAGCTTCAGCCCCGCATTCCTGCAGCTCTGCCAGGCTGTGCCAGCCCCAGCACTCCTGCATTCCTGCAGCTCTGCCAGGTTGTGCCAGCCCCAGCACTGCAGCTCTGCCAGCCCCCTCTGCCCACAGCTGCCCTGGCAGAGCTGCTCACAGTGACACAGCTCCAAACCCTGTCCTCCAGACTGTCCCTGTGGCCCTGCAGGAGGGGCTGTGTGCCCACCCTGCTGCTGCTGCTCTGCAGAGAGGGAACAGCTGGATCCTGCTTTCCTGCAAACTGGGAAAGCATCCGTGGCTCCGGGCCATGGCAGGAGCCCCGTGCAGGGTGAGCCCCTCACTGGTGCTCCTCTCTCTCTGTCCCCTCGGCAGCGGAGGCCACTTCAACCCCGCCGTGTCCCTGGCCGTGTGGCTGCTCGGGGGGCTGCGCGTCACCCTGCTCATCCCCTACTGCCTGTGCCAGCTCTGCGGAGGGGTCATCGGGGCTGGCCTGGCAAAGGTATGGACCGGGGGTGTCCCTGGGGCGGGGGGAGTGTCCCTGCCTGTCACGGCTGGCCTGGCAAAGGCACAGACACGGGACTGTCCCTGCCCTGCCACAGCTGGCCTGGCAAAGGTACAGACCCGGGACTGTCCCTGCCCTGCCACAGCTGGCCTGGCAAAGGTACAGACCCGGGACTGTCCCTGCCCCGCCACAGCTGGCCTGGCAAAGGTACAGACACGGGACTGTCCCTGCCCTGCCACAGCTGGCCTGGCAAAGGTACAGACCCGGGACTGTCCCTGCCCCGCCACAGCTGGCCTGACCTCCCCAGCCTGCTGCAGGCTCTGGGGCCAGCAAACCTCTGCTCTATGGAGTTTGCTGTGCCCTCTGAGGGGGTACAGGAGGACTCGGGGTGCCTCTGCAGCACTGCCGTGCCCCCCCAGCCCCTTCCCCGTGCCCGTTCCCCCAGCACTGTGCCCCAGGGTCCATTTGGGTTCGGTGCTGCCCGTTCCCAGCACTGTGGGGTCTCACATCCCCTGGGCACCGGGGCTCTCCCCCTGCCTGGAGCGGTGCCCCCAGTACCCCAGAGTGCCCCCGGTGCCCAGCAGTGCCCGGAGCCTCCTCAGTCGGGTGTGTTCGTGCCAGGTGCTCGGGGCTCCCTCTCCCTCGGCAGTTTAGCTGCTCTTTAAGCCGCCCACGCTGCCCCGGCAGGCAGCGAGCCCGTCTGCTGGCACGGGCACCGCCTGGGCACAGCCTGGGCACAGCCTGGGCACAGCCTGGGCACGGCCGGCTCTCCCGCAGGCGGTGGCACCGAGCGAGCGCTTCAGCAACGCCAGCGGCGGAGCCCCGGGCGGTCCCACGGCCCCAGAGCAGCTCCCGGCCGTGTTGGGAGCCGAGATCGTGCTCAGCTCCTTCCTGCTGCTCGTGGTGTGCATGGGAGCCGTGAACGGCAGCACCCGCACCCCGCTGGCCCCGCTGTGCATCGGCCTCACCGTCACGGCCGGGATCCTGGCGGGGTGAGAGCCTGGCCTGTCCCTGTCCCCCTGTCCCCCTGTCCCCTGTGTCCCGGGACCCCTGTCCCCTGTCCCCACAGAGCCACCAGGGGCTGCTGGCACCAGGCAGGGCTCAGGAGAGACCCGGGGTGTGGGGTGGAGGAGGGGCAACTCTGAGCATCCTCCATAGGGGCACCCCAAATCCCACCCCGACCTGCTGCACGTGGGATGGGATGGGATAATGGGAGAGGATGGGATGGGATGGGATGGGATGGGATGGGATGGGATGGGATGGGATGGGATGGGATGGGATGGGATGGGATGGGATGGGATGGGATGGGATGGGATGGGATGGGATGGGATGGGACAGACCTGCCCCCCTGCCACACCAAGGGCCCTCCCCTGACCGGGGAGTCCATGAAATGAGCCCAGTGGGTGCTCTGGCCGTTTGGGAGAGCTGATGGGCTGGGGCAGGAGCAGCCTGGGCTCAGCCTGGAGCAGGAGCAGCCCCAGCTCATCCCGCACGTGTCCCCGCAGCCCCTGAGCCCCCACCGTGGGTGATAACACAACCCCGGGCCTGCCGGGCCGTGTTTGCCCTGGGAAGCCCTGAGCAAACAGGGGGCTCTGTGTCCCTCGTGTCCCCGCACCGCTGGCAGCGCTGCCAGGCTCCGGTGCCACTGTGCCAGGATAACGAGCGCACATTGCAATTAGCGATGTTAATGGGCGCTGTGTTCAGGCAGCGCTCACCACTCCGGCAGCATCCCGGGCCGTGTTTACACAAACCCCTCGGCAAATATTTACCCTAAAGCTGCGATTGCTGCTGCCCTGCTCCCGTGTGTGAGCCGCGAGAGCCATGCAGCCTCCATGAGCAGAGCCTGGCTGCCCTGGCCAGAGCCCAGCGCCCACCTGAGCCCCGGGAAGGGTCCAGGGAGGAGGGGGGATCCTACTGCCCACCCCACTGCCCCATTGCCCATCCCGCACTGAGGGGATGCTGCTGCCCCGTGTCCCCTGGGATGTCACAGCCACCGCGCTCCCCTTGTCCCCTTGCAGGGGCGGCGTGTCCGGAGCCTGCATGAACCCAGCCCGAGCCTTCGGGCCGGCTCTGGTGGCGAACTGCTGGAACTACCACTGGGTCTACTGGGTAGGGCCCATGCTGGCCGCGCTGCTGGTAGGGGGGCTGGTGAGGTACGTGGCACCTGCATGGCACTGCCACCCTGGCACCCTGAGCCTTCCTTTGCCCCTGCTGCCCCTTCCATCGGGCAGGGCTCCCAGCTGATGCTTTTCCAGAGAGTGTCCAAGGCTGGGGGCTCCTTTCCCTTTTCCTTCCCATGAGGACAGAGTGACAGCAAAGGCCCAGCCTGTGCCCACACGTGCCTTTGCTTCACCCGTGTCTCGTGTGGTGAATCAGCCTCGGGCTGGTGCTGTCCCCGTGTCCCTGTTGTACCCTTGCCACGGCAGAAACACTGATCCCAGATTTCTGTTTTTCCTCCCCAAAGGCTCCTGCTGGGTGACCAGGCCACCCGCCTGCTGCTGAAGTGACAGCGGGCACAGGGCCCCGCCCGTGGGCAGTGGGCACAGCCCAGCCCAGCCCTGCCAGTGTGGAACCTCCTGCCCCTGCTCCTTCCCTTCCTCCTGCCCCCCTGGCACCTCCCTGGCACCCCTGGGCCAGCCCTGGTTCCTGTGCTGCTGAGGGAGGATGGAAACGGGGCTCTGCCAGCCCTGCCCTGGCACTGCCTCAGCGGGAGCAGCCTCGGCTGCTCTGGCACTGCCCCTGTGCCGTGTCTGACCCCCAGAGCTGTGCCCGGGCACCCACAGGAGCCCTGTGCCCGCTGGGCAGCCGCCTCCTCCCGCTCTTGCCGGCGGCTCTGGCAGTGCCAGGGCAGTTCCCAGCTGTCCCCGTGGGGCTGGCAGGGCGCTGCCAATGTCACCGCTCTATTTTCAGCTCGTTTCCTACTCTGCCGTGCCGGGAGGTGACCCTCGCAGGGCACAGGCTGGCACAGAGATGGTTTCAGGGGAGGACAGCGCTGCGGAGCTGCAGGGGTGAGGGAGGGCCGGGGATGGAGCGTCCCTGGCTGGATGGGAGGGGGCGGCTGCGGCACCCCCGGGCTGGGCAGGAGCCCCGGGCGGCTCCAGGTGAGCGGGACCCGGAGCTGCTCACCCCGGGAGGAAAATGGTGCAGCCCCGAAAGGAGACAAACAGAAAGGCGATGTCACCGGGACGGTTGGCATGGCAACGGCACCGAAATGCCGAACCAAACACGGAGCAGAATCGCAGCTTCCTCCGCGAAGGGAGCCCGTGGGGAGCGGGTGCTGGGGGTCCCCAGCGTGTCCCCGCCCCGCTGGGGTGCAGCGCTCGGTGGGAGCGGGGCTGGGGCCCCGGGCGTGACGGGCTCCTCCTGCTCCCCCTTCCCCTTTCGAGAGGATGCTCGGGCCCGCAGGAAACGCGCTTGGCTGCGGCTGCTCTGCGCCGGGCAGCCTGCTGCACCGCGGCTACTGCCTGGACCCTGCACCCAAATCCACTCTGCGCCCCAAATCCATCCTGCACTGCCTGCATCCCGGAGCCCTGCACCCCAAATCCATCCGGCACCCCAGATCCATCCTGCACCCCAGCTCTCTCCTGCACCCCAGATCCATCCGGCACCCCAAATCCATCCTGCACTGCCTGCATCCCGGAGCCCTGCACCCCAGATCCATCCTGCACCCCAAATCCATCCTGCACCGCGGGTACTGCCTGCACCCAATCCATCAGGCACCCCAAATCCATCCTGCACCGTGGGTATTGCCTGCATCCTGAAGCCCTGCACCGCAAATCCATCCTGCACCACAGCTGCATCCCAGAGCCCTGCACCCCAAATCCATCCTACACCCCAAATCCATCCTGCACTGTCTGCATCCCGGAGCCCTGCACCCCAGATCCATCCTGCACCCCAAATCCATCCTGCACCCCAGCTCTCTCCTGCACACCAGATCCATCCGGCACCCCAAATCCATCCTGCACCCCAGATCCAGCCCACCCCCATCTCCCTGCTGCACCCCGGTTTTAAGGCACCTCTCCCCGGAGGTGCAGGGCAGGGGCTCAGCAGGTCCCTGCAGTGCCGGGTGCAGGGGACAGCAGGGACAGCGGGGGGACAGCAGGGGGACAACAGGGACAGTCCGTGCACAGCCTCATGTGCTGATGTGCTGGGCACACTCATCTTTCGTTTGTCAGGGTGACTTCTGATAAAGCATCTGTAACACCACGATGTTTTTCCTTGAGTATTATTAAAGTGCTTGATTTATGCTAATTAAATACCAATTAACTTCCAAGCACTTAATGTGCTTTAAGGACATAAAATACATCTCATTCCCATTCAATTAAATCTGCACCAGGCCTGGACATGGGTCTGCACCGTGTTTTTATCAGCACATGGATCTGCTGGGATGTTGCCCGGGGTTTCCCAGGTTCTGGTGCCTGCTGGGATGGAAAGGGGTGGGGATGGAGCTCAGGAATAGGTGGGTGCAGGATTCTGCTGCCAGGGGCAGGCACAGCGTGGTCATTGCTGAGGTGAGGGGCTGGACAGGCACCAACACTCAGCCAATGGTCACTGCGAGATGAGGGGCTGCAGAGGCACCAGCTCTCAGCCCCTGCATGATGGAAAGCTGAGATGAGCTCAGGGCACTCGGGAGAAATGCCAGAGGCTGCACAGACAGCAGGCACACGCTGGCCCAGGTGCCGCCAGCTGTGCCCGGTGCCAGCACGTTGGGAACACAGGGAGAATGATCAGGGTGCTGCAGAGGAACAGCCAGCCCTTCCCTGTGCCTGCTGCTCAGCAGCCCTCACCCACAGCCTGGGAAAGCATCGGCTCCCAGCGTTTTCCCTCCCTAAGCCTCCCTTTGGCAGGGTTGCAGGGCTCTGGCAGTGTGTTCCCCCAAAGCCTGGCGCTAAAATAGCAACCCCAAGCAATGCAGCCCAGGGAGGGGTGCCAGGAGCGTGGCTGGGGGGGGGTAGGATGGATGGGCACTATCAGAACATGTCTGGGGGGTTAGGATGGATGGGCACTATTAGAAGGGCATCTGGGAATTCTCCTGTTGCTCAGCTCCAAAGGTTTCCTGCAGCTGGAGGAATCACAGCCTGGAAAGAAGAGCTGAATTACTCCTTTAGCTCCTGTTTCCCATCAGGCAGAGCCGCAGTGGCTGCAGAGCGAACCCCCAGCTCCCCTCTGGAGCCGTGCCAGCCCCGCAGCTCCCGGTGCCGGTGCCGGCGGCTCCCAGGGGTGCTGCGGGCCGGGCGGGGCCGGGCGGGGCCGGGAGGCTGCGTGGGGACAGCGGAGGTGGCGATGATGACGCGCGGAGCCAGCTCTGCGCGTGAGCTGGCAGCTGCATGTGGGAGCGGGGAGCGAGGGATGCGGGAGTGGGAGTGGGGATGGAGCGCTGGGGAAGCTGCGGCAGCCGCTGCAGGCGGGATGGGGATGTGGGGATGTGGGGATGGGGATGGGGATGTGGGGATGTGGGGATGTGGATGTGGGGATGTGGGGATGTGGGAATGGGGATGTGGGGATGGGGATGTGGGGATGTGGGGATGGGGATGTGGGGATGTGGGGATGGGGATGTGGGGATGGGGATGTGGGGATGTGGGGATGGGGATGTGGGGATGGGGATGTGGGGATGTGGAGATGTGGGGATGGGGATGGGGATGGGGGGATGGGGATGTGGGGATGTGGGGATGTGGGGATGGGGATGTGGGGATGGGGATGTGGGGATGGGGATGTGGGGATGGGGATGTGGGGATGTGGGGATGTGGGGATGGGGATGTGGGGATGGGGATGTGGGGTTGTGGGAATGGGGATGGGAATGTGGGGATGTGGGGATGGGGATGGGGATGGGGATGGGGATGGGGGTGTGGGGATGGGAATGTGGGGATGGGGATGTGGGGATGTGGGGATGGGGATGGGGATGTGGGGATGGGGGTGTGGGGATGGGGATATGGGGATGGGGATGTGGGGATGGGGATGTGGGGATGGGGATGTGGGGATGGGGATGTGGGGATGGGGATGGGCTCCTGCGGGGCTGGGCAGCGTCCCTCGGCACCGTGCTACCTCCCCAGGGATGTGCCATGGCCCTCAACACCGTGACACTCCTCTCGCTGCTGTGCCATGGCCCTGGCTCCCATGGCAAATCCCACAGCACTGCCCCGTGTCCCCATCACTGTGCCACCCCCTGTCCCCATGCAGACCCCCAGCACTGTTCCTGCCGTGCTCCCCAATCCAAGCCCCAGGCCAGAGCAGCCCCACAGGCCGTGCACGGAGCCCCGAGGAGCCTCCCCAGCTGTTTTTGCTCCGGCGCTGTTTCCTGGGGACACTGGGGACACTCCCAGCCCCGTGCCAGGGCCGTGCCCGCTCGGTGCCACTCTGCTCCCTGCGGCAGAGCGGGCACGGCCCTGGGGCGAGGCTGCCGGGAGGGAAATGTGGCAAGAGGGGCTTTCTCCATTCCCCCCCACTCCTCCTCACTGCACTGATCTTTCATTTCCCCTCGCTGGCATCGGGCACCCCTGGGGCTCCCTGGAGAGGGGCTGGCACAGAGCTGACCCTGGGGACCCCCGGGTACCCCATTCCCGCAGTGCAGGGAGAGCAGACCCCCACTCCTCCTTGCTGACACCCAGCACAGAAGGCTCCCTGTGCCCAGCGCAGCTCAGCCGAAGGATTTACATTTTAAAGGGGTTTTAGAATGGATTTGCACAGACGTCTATTTGCAAGTGTTATTTTTTTTTCGGTCTTTTGCCACTTTGAATGTTTGTGGAGAAGAAATAACAGACAGAAACCACAGCCGGGAAAGCCTCCGACAACTCGTTTGCGCTCATGCAAATGCGGCGAGAGCGGCAGCCCGGGGTCAGCCCGGCCATCCTCAGCGGCAGCCGGTGCTGCTGTCGCTGCCGGCTCCGTTCCTCAGCCCTGGGAGCTGCCGGCTGCCCCGGTTTGTCACCAGCGAGCGGCGGGGCCGCAGCTGCGGGCGCTCCGTGTCACCCCGGGCTGCCTGGGGCCGGCAGGAGCGAGGGCTCGGGGGGAACGCTGCTCGAGTTCCGCGCTGGCAGCAGCCAGAATGCCGCACAATAAATAGCCGCTTTAATTACCGCACAATATTTACAAGATTGCTTCCTCATTTGGGAAATTAAAACAAATGCTCCATCAAAATGATCAACACTGTGCAGGGAACACGCGGGGCTGATGGAGGAACCCTCGGGCTGCGCATGGAGGCGGCGCTGGCGCCTCGGGGCTGCCTCTGCTCCGGGTACCCGCCCTGAGCTCGGCCTGGCACGGCTCGGCCTGGCACGGCTCGGCCCGAGGGAGACCTGAGGCGTTGGCAGGGGATGCTGAGCTGCCAGGGCCTCTCACCCCGGGGTGGGCTCCAAAAGGAGAGCTGGGGAGGTGGCTGTACCCTTGTCCCCTTGTCCCCTTGTCCCCTTGCCCCGTGTCCCCGTGTCCCCGTGTCCCTGCCCCAGCAGTGGCTGTCCTGCCCGTCTGACGGCTCCGGGCCTGGATCCCTCCCGCCTGGGCCGGTGGGTGCCCGCAGAGTCCCCGTTGTGTCCCCGCCGTGCTCCGGGCCCCCTGAGCATCCCCGGGATGTCCCTGTGGGCCGGGGGGTCTCTGGGGACCGAACCCCGAGGCTGCTCTTGTCCCAGCCCCCTCCCGTTGCGAGCTCTTCCCTCAGCTCCTTTCCTCCTTGTTTTGGTTTGGGGTTTTTTTTTTGCAGAACTCCCGTTGCCATGGGAACGGTGACATCCCGACATCCCGAGCCGGGCGGGGCGCCGGGAGCGCGGCTGCCCCGGAGCCACCCCGGACACGGGCGGGGGTCCCAGGGTGGGGGATCCCAGGGAATGGGGGTCCCCCCGGGCAGGGAATTCCCCTGGAGCGCTCCCGTTGCGGCGGAAAGAGCAGCGCGATTTAATTACACCCGAGCACCTGCTGCCAGTCCGGCGGGTCCTTTCAGGGGAGGAAATTCCATCTGGAATGAACGGGGTGGGGTGGGGGGAAAGCAGGACGGCCTTTGGCATCCAAATGTCCCTTAATAAAGGAGCTCGCAGGACCTGATGGATGCGAGCCAGGAACATTTGGGATTGTGGAGAATTCACCCTCCGTGTTCCCGGAGCAGGGAGAACAACTGGGGAGCCCGGGTGGCGTCGCAGGGGCTGTCCTGGGGTGCAGGAGCATCTGGGGTTCACTGGGAGAAAGAATGGAGAGGGAGAGCGGGGAATGGGGTGGGCTCCGAGCCCCTGCAGTGTGTCAGGGCTAGCGCGACCCCCGAGAGACGGGGCACAACCTGGGCGTGGCATAGCCCGGGCATGGCACAACCTGGGCATGGCACAAGCAGGGCACGGCACAAACCAGGCACGGCACAGCCTGGGCATGGCACAGCCTGGGTATGGCACAACCAGGGCACGGCACAGCCTGGGTATGGCACAAGCAGGGCACGGCACAGCCTGGGCATGGCACAAGAAGGGCACGGCACAAACCAGGCACGGCACAGCCTGGGTATGGCACAACCTGGGCATGGCGCAACCAGGGCACGCACAGCCTGGGCACGGCACAGCCTGGGCACGGCACAGCCTGGGCATGGCACAAGAAGGGCACGGCACAAACCAGGCATGGCACAGCCTGGGCATGGCACAGCCTGGGCATGGCACAGCCCGGACACGGCACAGCCAGGGGGCGGCCACGGCCCGGTGCCCAAGGAAATGCCCACGAACACCATCACGGGAAAACCCCACAGACACCACCACGGAAAACCCCAAAAGCTCCAGGGGGCTCTGTGCCCCTGCAGGATCGCCCTCGGGCCGGGGTCAGGCGCTGCCCGTCCCGGTGCTGCGGATCCCGAGGAGCAGGAAGGAGCCTCAGGAGCCGCAGCCGAGAGGGAAAAGCCAGAGAACGATTTCCAGCTTCCTGCAGATGGCAACCGGTGCGATCTGGCTGGCAAACACAGATGAGCAAGAGTGAGCGAGGGATAAATAAACCTCGCGGCTCTGGAGTAAAACAGCCGGCTGGGGTTTGCTGCAGAGAATTCCCTCTGGGACAGTGCCGGCTGCCCATCCCTGCCATGGCACAACTCGGGACACCGGCAGGGCACCGGGGACACCGTGCCCTCCCACCTGCTGCCCCGGGGCTGCCCTCGGGGCCAGCGAACCCAGGCGCAGCCGAGGCACAGCTGCAAAACCAGCCCGAGTCATTTCTGCACAGACCAGGGAAAGCCTCGTGCGAGTGTTTTCCATTCCAAAGTTATTTTGGGTCCTAAACTGGTGAAGCCCCAAGTCTTTCTAGGGGACTTTATTTTTGTTCTTTTTTTTTTTAATGAAACTTTTTTCAAAATATTTCTGGAAATCCATGACAGGTGTGCTGTCCTCTGCCTGCAATATTTTTGTAATAGTTTTTTCCTCCCGGTGAGGAGCTGAAGGGACACGATGTGCTGGATGTGGCACTGGGGAGGGTGACCAGGGGGACACCAGGGGACAGCAGGGCAGGATCGAGGCGCTCCCGGCCGCAGCTCCCGCCTGCCCGCTGGCCCTCCGGCTGGAATAATCTGCAGCGGAAAATAACACGAGATAAAGGCGGTGAGAAACGGAGAGCCCCGCCCGGCGCTGCGTGGTCTGCGCGACATCCCGGGCTGGTTTGTGCTGGGCAGTGCCCGGGACAGCCGGGCTGGGTCTCCATCCAGGGCTGGGGCTCCGGGGCTCCATCCGGGGCTGGGGCTCCGGGGCTCCATCCCGGGCTGGGGCTCCATGCCGGGTTACGGGATTCTTGAAGCGAGCACCCCGCACATCCCTGCCCCTGCTGCACCCGTGAGTGAGGAGCAGCAGAGCGGCTGTGAGAGCAGGGATTGCTGCCTCGGCTGGGAGGAAAAGCCTCCCAGGCACAGCTTAATGAAGAAATCATTGTTCAGGGATCAGCCCTGCGCCGTTAATGAGCCTCGTTGTTATTTAAATGAGGCTCCTGGAAGGGCCGGGTGAAGAATTCATTATGAGATGAATTTTCTGAGCAGTGTGATGAATGATGGGTATAAAAGCAGCCTTCCCTCGGGAGAAGGAAGCTGCAGAGAAATTGAGCTCCTGCGGGAGAGCAGCTGGAGTTTGCCACGGCACAAGCAGAATTACTGTGCGGCCCGGAGGGGCAGGTGCTGCAGCACGGCCGGGGACAGCACAGGCTTGGTGGCTCTGCTGTCCTCCCGCTTCCCCTTGGCTCTGCCACCACAGCTGGGCTGTGCCACTAGGCTGTGCCACCAGAGCAGGGCTGTGCCACCACAGCTGGGCTGTGCCACCAGGCTGTGACACCAGACTGTGTCACCACAGCTGGGCTGTGCCACCAGGCTGCTCCCAGCCCTGTTCTTGGGCACTGCCAGGGATCCTGGGGCAGCCCCAACTGCTCTGGGCACCCTGTGCCAGGGCCTGCCCATCCTCCCAGAGAACAATTCCTCATTTCCAATATCCCATCCATCCCTGCCCTCTGGCAGTGGGAGCCATTCCCTGTGTCCTGTCCCTCCATACCCTGTCCCCTCTCCAGCTCTCCTGGAAATCCCACAGGATTTCTCTTCATCTTGTACAGCTCCAGCCCATCACTCACAGCTCAGTCTTGTTGCTGTTGAGTTTGAGTCTTGCTTTTTAATCCAGCATAAAACTTTAACGCTGTCCTTGACTCTTCCTGCTGTTCCCTGGCTGTCCCAAGCCAAAGCTCCCCTTTGCACCCTGGTGAGAGGTGTGGAGGTGGCAGTGCCACCCTGCCCGTGCCACCACCCTGACCTCACCATGCACTAACCCAGTGTGAGCGCAGAGGGAAATCAAAAAGTTGGATCAATAGCGAGGAATAATGACAACTTCCTGTGGAGTTATAGGACATGGAAGCCAATTATCGATCAGATGGTTTGGGAACCAAGCAACAACACCCCAAGGATTTCACCACAAACTTTGCTCAACCAACTGTGCAGGAAGGCGGTTTGATGTGGGCCGTTTCTGGGTACATGAAACAGAATTAATTTGTTCTCCCTGCAAGCCAGCAGCCAGGAATATGAAATATTTAAATAGCCTAAGCATGTTTGGCATGTGCCGAGCCATGCGAGCGCCCGGAGTGCCTGAGCCTGCGGGGCTTTGGGCAGTGCCCCCAGTGCAGGGAGCAGGGGCTGTGCCAGCCGGGTGGCGCTGTCCCCGTGTCCCTGCTGCTGTCCCTGTGTCCCTGTGTCTCCGTGTCTGTCTCTGTGTCCCCATGTCCCCGCTGCTGTCCCATGTCCCCGCGGCTGTCCCCTTATCCCTGCTGCTGTCCCTGTGTCCCTGTGTCCCTGTGTCTCTGCGGCTGTCCCCTGTCCCCGCGGCTGTCCGCTCTCTCCGGCCACTCCGGAGCTCTGTGTCAGCTCAGGCTCCGGGGTTTGGGTTTTTTCTCGCCCAGCAGTGAAGCTGTGCTGGGTCTCCTGCCGCCGGTCCGTGCGTGGGGAGCTGGGTCTCTCCTCACATGAACGCAGCCTCTCTCTCTCCCCGCTCCATCCTCGCCGCACGGAGGACGTGGAACACGCGAAAACTGTGAAAGCAGAACGGGAAAAGCCGGAGCAGCTGATGCCAGCGGGCTGCGGGGGGTGCCTGTCACCCCGTCCGGCCCCAGTGTCCCCACGGAACCCGGGGCAGGGCGCTCCCTCCCCGGGGATGGCCCAGCCTCGGCTCCAGCTGCGGCTCCAGCTGCGGGGCTGCCCCCGGGCCTTTGTCCCGTGGGGTCTGAGCGCGGCTGTGCTGCCCCCGGGGACCCCGAGCAGCCTCAGAGCGAGCGGGGGCTGAGGAGCCAGCTGCTGTCAGCAGCGACAGGATCCTCCGGGGGCTGCAGGGAGCAGGGCTTTCTGCCTAAGAATATCCCTGTCCGTGTTCCCAGATCCCTGTCCGTGTTCCTAGATCCCTGTCCTTGCTCCAGGATCCCAGATCCAGGATTCCTGTCCCTGTTCCAGGATCCCTGTTTCAGGATCCCAGTCCCCTCTCCAGGATCCCAGTCCCCTCTCCAGGATCCCTGTCCCCGTTTCAGGATCCCAGTCCCCTCTCCAGGATCCCTGTCCCCTCTCCAGGATCCCTATCCCTGTTTCAGGATCCCAGTCCCCTCTCCAGGATCCCAGTCCCCTCTCCAGGATCCCTGTCCCCGTTTCAGGATCCCAGTCCCCTCTCCAGGCTCCCTCCTGGCCTGCTCGGTGAGGGCAAGAGGACAAACGGATGTGGAGGCTGCCGAGTGCTGCTCAGACACCTTTATATTTAATTAGAACCGGACTTTTCCTCCACCTGTTTCCTGTGGCGGATTTGGGTCCCGAAGAAAAAAGAGATTAAAAAAGAGAGAGAGGAATCTGTTCTTCAGCTTTTTGGAACTCTCCAGAGGAGGCTGGTGCTGCATCCCCCCATCAGCGTGGGCTGGAGGCTGCAGTGCCTGCAGGAGGGGACCGGGACCGAAGCTCCCGCAGACCCAGGGGCTCTCGCATGTGTGGGGCAGAGCTTTCCCAGGAAATGGGGAAATTCCACTTGGTTTTGGGGCTGTGTCCCTTTCCTGGGCTCTGGGGCTGGCTGTGTAGAGGTGGGGCCGGGGGCCGGCACTGTCCAGCCCAGCCCATCCCTCGCTGTCACCCAAGCCCCGTGGTTGGGGCTGCTGGATTTCCTGGCAAGGTTCAGGTTCCCGGCTCCCGCCCCGACCCCGCAGCTCACGCCGGGCTCGCTGCTCCCACATTTCCCTGTGGCTGCTCCTGCTCCCCCTTCCCAGGGCAGCTCCTCGCTGCCTGCGGGGAGGATGAGGAGGGGGAGGATGAGGGCCCTTCCTGAGGATGTGAATCACGCTCCAGGGGCGGCTGCCCTGCTCCCGCTGCCTCCTGTGCCCCGGCAGCCGAGCTGGGCGGTGGCAGCTCCATGGAGATCCCTGTGGCGTGGCAGGAGTGAGATCCTCACTGCGCTGGGGTTTGTGCTGCTCTGCAGCCGGAGCTGGTGGAGGGGGAAGCAGCATTAGAACAGAGGCTTTCATGGGAGCAGGAGAGAGCTGGGCTGGTTTCCCCTCTGCTCCACCACTGTGCTCCCCCGAGAGCGGCTGCTCGGGGTTGTTTGTGTGTGTGTGAGTCCCTCTGCACACCTGGGGACTGCCCCTGCTTTAACAAATATAACAGCTTCCTCAGAGGAAGGAGCTGCTGGGATGTTCATCCCCACGTCTCAGAGTGCTGGGGCATCTGGGTCCTCAGCTTTGTGAAAAGCATGGCCGTGAAGATCCTGCCTTTAATATGACGTGACTCAGAGCGCACTAAATAATGAAAAAAGCAAAATTAAGGGGAATTACGTAAACTGAGGAAAGAAAGCAATCCCCTGAGAGCAAGAACTGTACCTGGCTTTTGTGCTCTTGTACAGAGGCCCAGCAGTGACAAAAGTTTGAGCATGATTATCATGATTATCAACACTCGTAGGGGGAAATGAAAGCCATATTCTCTGCATTCCACATGCAGCAGTTATGGGGGCTGTCCTTGGGAAATGGGAACACACAGTAAAAACAACAAGGCAGAAGCAGGCAGAGCCCAGAGTTTACAGTAAAAAGAGCAGAATCCAGCCCGGAACAGCTCCACGTGCAGAGCAGCAGCGCTGAGGGGAACACCCCTCTCCCCTCCAACAGTGCAGAGGGAAGGAGCCAAACCGCCCTGTAATTATTGCCATTATTGCTGGGCTCCTTCCCGGGCAGGAGGAGTTATTTCTGCCTCCCAGCTCACTGGGTGAGCCCGCAGTGATTGGGGCTCCCGGGGCAGGGGTCCCCCGGCATGGCCGGCGCTGCTGGGCACAGAAACCCCCACTGTGGCCCCCACACACCCCGGGGACATCCCCCCATCCCCTCCCAGCACGGCACAGCACCAGCAGGGACGGCTGCCATTCATTTCTCCTTCTTAGCAGGAAAATCAGACGGTGCTGAGGGATGAAAGCAGCCTGCTGTTCCTGCGAGGGTGACATCAGCAGGACAGGTCAGCCCCGGTTTATTACTGCAGCGAGCCTTTTAAAGCAGCTGCATAATAACAGCCCTGGGCCTATTTCGGGAAAGCCTCCTGGGTGTTTAATTCCATGGAGTGAGTGGGGCTTTCTTCACAGAAAGAGCATGTAGGATGGAGGGCTGGATCACAGCGGAGCAGGGATGGTCCCGGGCCTCAAAAGGGGAAGGATCACGTGGATGCAGATCCAGAATTAAACCCCAGAAGTGAGAATTTAGAGAGACTTGTTTGTGGAAATAGGGTTACGTTTCCCTTGGAGTTGTCTCATGTTTTGATTTGAATTCTCATCTCCTCAGCACCCAGAGCAGGACGATGCAGCACCAGGCAGGCCCAGGGAGACCTGGATGTCAGAGGAGGAGGCTGATGGATCTAATTTTCCATGTCTGTGGGTGCTGTCAGGGAGTGAGAGAGGTGAATGGTGGATGTGGTTGGAAAACTCCTCTGTGCCAGCCAGCTGACATGCTTGCAGTGGGTTGGTAAAAGAAGATCATTATTCCAACTGCAAATTCAAATTCAAAACATCATTCCCAGAGGCCCACTGAGCTGGTGGTTTGTGCCCAGTGTCAGTGTGAACCCTGTGTTTGTGTGAACCCTATGTCTGTGTGATCCCCGTGTCTGAGTGAGCCCAGTGCCCAGCCTGGCACAGCTGCTGTGCCCGAGCTCCTGCCTGGATTCCCTCTGGACTTGACTCAAGTTCTGCAGAAAATCAGGGTAGAAAAAAACATTCAACAGTGCGAAGTCTGGGATTCAGGAGGACCCAGCAGTGTCACTGCCAGTCCTGCAGAGGGCATGGGGCAGTGCAGGTGTCTCCATGGCCGGCACAAACACATCCATATCTACCTCCCACGGAATCCTGCTTGTTCCCTCACCTGCCAGCTCAGGCTGTGGGACAGGACGGTGTCACTGCCTTGGTGACACTGCCTCACGCAGGCCACTGGCCAGGTCTGTGCCTGCCCCGGGCTCTGTCCCTGCCCATGCCCAGTGTCCATCCCAGCCTGTTCCCAGTGTCCATCCCTGTCCATTCCCAGTGTCCATTCCCAGTGTCCATCCCTTCCCTTTCCAAGTGTCCATCCCTGCCCATTCCCGCTGTCCATCCCTGCTCGTTCCCAGTGTCCATCCCTGCCCATTCCCAGTGTCCATCCCTGTCCATTCCCAGTGTCCATTCCTGTCCATTCCCAGTGTCCATTCCCAGTGTCCATCCCTGTCCATGCCCAGTGTCCATCCCCGTCCATTCCCAGTGTCCATCCCTGTCCATGCCCAGTGTCCATCCCCGTCCATTCCCAGTGTCCATTCCCAGTGTCCATCCCTGTCCATTCCCGGTGTCCATCCCTGTCCATGCCCAGTGTCCATCCCTGTCCATTCCCGCTGTCCATCCCTGTCCGTGCCCGGCTCTCCCCGCGCATCCCCGCGGGATGCAGACGCTCTATGCAAATGAAGGGCGGGCCCGGGTCCCATGCAAATAAACATGCAAATCAAGCGGGGGGCGTGGCCGTGCCGAGGCGCGCGGGGGGCGGGGCCTGCGAGGCCGCGAGGTGCCGGGGGCGTGGCCGGCGATGCAGATGAGGGCGGGGCGGTGCCGTATGTAAATGAGGGGGCGTGGCGCGGCGGGCGGTGTCGGAGCCTCCCGCCAGCTGCGGGCAGCGGCCCCGAGCGCGGCCCCGGCAGCGCAGCCGGAGCGGCGGCAGCGGCGGCGGAGCGGCGTTAGCGGAGCGGGCCGGGCCGGGCCCGCAGCCCCCGCGCAGCATGGCCGAGCCGCCCGCGGCAGCGCCGGCCCCCGAGGGCGAGGAGGGCCCGGTGCGCTTCGCCCGCAAGGGCGCCCTGCGGCAGAAGAACGTGCACGAGGTGAAGAACCACAAGTTCACGGCGCGCTTCTTCAAGCAGCCCACCTTCTGCAGCCACTGCACCGACTTCATCTGGTGAGCCTTGCCTGCGCCGCCGCGGCCGCTCCGGGACACCGGCTCGGCGGGACACCCCTGCTCGGGCTCACCCTCGCCATGCTCCGGGCCCACTTTCCTCCCGTGCCCCCATCCCGCCCCATCCCATCCCATCCCGTCCCCCCGGTGCCCGTTCCCCTCGGGCCGGCGGCTCGGGCAGGGTCTCTGCGCCGCGGGGCCGGGGCCGGTGTCTCACTGCGCCTCTCTCTCCGCAGGGGCTTCGGCAAGCAGGGCTTCCAGTGTCAAGGTGAGTGTGGCGCTGCCGGGGGGCTCAGGGGGTCTGCGCTCCGCGTCCGTCCCCCGGGACCGGCCCGGGCATCCCCGCGTCCCCTGCGGGCACCATCCCCGAGTACCGGCCCGAGCATCCCTGAGCATCCCCGCCGCACCGCCAAGCAGCTTAGTCATTTTTTAATCAACCCAGCAACTAGTCGGTGCCTTTAAGCTGATCGTGTCTCGTTAGCAGAGATAAGCGCCCGGGAGTTCAGCTAAATCCCCCGAAAAAGGCCGAGGGGAGTTTGTTTTTAATGTACTTAACGCCAAAACATGTGCTGGGTGGCGAACGGGCTGGGCGAGGGCTCCGCGGCTGGAACTGCGCAGCCGGCGAGGGCTTGAATGGCTTGGTTGTGTTGCTGGGGAAAAAAATGAGGCTTTATAACCAAATATGTTGCGGTAGCCGGGTTACTATGACCATAATTCTTTGTTCTGATGATGCTGGGGTTCCGGAGAGGCTCTTCAGGGATCGGGGATGTCCCCCCGGGACATTGGGCTGAATTACCCAGGCGTTATCGGGCTGTAGCCAGCCCAGCTGGGGGCTGCTCCTGCCCGGGCTCCCCTGGCTCCCACCTGCGAGGGTTCAATCGGGGCTGCTCTCGCAGCTGCTGGCAGCGAAATTTTCCTTTTGTGAATATTTGGGACAGAGGTTTATTTTGGCGGGTGGCTGACTCCCAAGTTGAGGTATTTGGCATGAAAACAAACGTGCTTTAGAGCTCTGAAAGGCTCCTCTTTGCAGCTGTCCTTGGGCTTTTGGAGTGGCACACGGTGTGAGGAGCTGGGCTGGGTCTGGAGCATCCCTGCAGCTGCCTGTACGAGCAGTGTGAGCCTAATCCAATTTAAATGATGCTGCTCCTCATCCTTTACACTTACCACACGCATATAACCTTAAAATACCAAAGCCATCTCCGTGCCACCTCCCAGAGCCCAGCCTGGAGGCCTGGACAGGTGTTGGCAGGCAGAGGAGAGTTGATGTGGAGACTAAAATGTATCCCAGGGCTGCTCTCAAGGTCACAGCTTCCCCTGGTACCTGAGGTTTCACACATGGGCAGCGCAGCCACGGTACTGAGAGGAATTCTGTGCACCCTGCTTTGGTGTTGCCAGGCTTTCCTGGCTGTGAATGAATTCCCTGAGCTCCCTTACAGCGAGGTGTATTTGTGCAAACACGGTGTCTGTGAAATCCAGGGCGTGTTGTGGAGGGGTGGGCACCACCCCAGCCTGGCAGGGTTTGCCTGCGTTATTTCCAGAGCCTGCTCAGTTCTACCTGAGCATCCAGTGTCGGGTGCCTGGCGCCTTTCCAAGTCTCCTCCAGCTGTCAGGAGCTGTTATCCAGACCTGATACGGTGCTCTTGCTGCAAGGTTTGCCCTCAGATGGTTTTGGGCAGGGTTGAAGCAGCCCTGGCTGTGAGGGCAGCAGGTGGGCACACAGAGCTGGGCTCGGGGTGGCTGGGCAGTGCAGCCCTTGTGAGCTGCAGTGGCACCAGCAGCACTGCCAGGGGTTCAGTGCCACCCCCGGGGGTGTGGGACAGGTCTGTGACATGCCCTTGTGCCTTAGAACCCCCTTGGCAGGGGTCAGTGGTCACTGTGGTGTTACAGACATGCGTGTGCCACAGGGAATACTGACTGTGCAGCAGGGAACCCTGCAGCTCCAGCTCTGCACACCAGCCCAGCCTCTGCTTTCCCGAAATCCCTGATCTGTGGCTTCCCCAGAGCCCAGCTGGGACGTGCTGGGGTGCCCAGGGGAAGGTGCTGCCTGGGGGAGGCAGTTCTGGGGTGATGCCCATCATGGTGAGGGCACCCCAGCTGTGCCCGGGGTGCAGGACACGCCGTTTGTCTGCAGGGCATTTCCAGCTCAGAAATTCAACCGGGAGGTCTCTCCACTGCCACCTGCCCTGGAATCACGGCTTGTGCTGCTGTGAGGCAGAACTGGGGGTGCCAGGCCTGGCACTGCCCTGTCCAGCCGTGCCAGGGAGCCGTGCCCATGCTGGACTGAGCAGGGATCACCAGCTTTGGGTCTGTGCCCCACAGGTTGTGCCGCAGCTGCTGTTGTGCTTGGCAAATATCGACACAGAGCAGAAAATGCCAGGCCTGGGTTTTGTGTAAGGGTTCCTCAGCCCCACAGGGCTCTGAGTGAGGGTTTGCTCTCCCTTTGCCGAGCACAGCTTTAATTTAACTTTACCAACTTCCCCGAGTGTCTCACATTGTGCTGCGGGATGGCTGGGATGCAGCTGGGGCACACGCCTGTGTGCTCTCAGCTGTGCCCGCTGCCGTGCCCGCTTTAAGTAGGTTTTCACCTGTGCCCTGATTTCTTTCTAGGGCATTTGCAATAATTAGATTGTTAATTAGCTCATTACTTGTGACTTTTGGCAGGAAGTTAGCAGAAACTGACTCTTTGTAGCCTGAAATACTAATGGGTACCACAAAATGCCACTTAATAGCCTGCTAATCTGCTGCTTATCCTCGCACATCATCTCCTCCTTATCCTCGTGCTCATCTGAGCACTTCCTGGGCCAACGTCTCTCTGGTGAGCCAGAAAGTGTCTGGGTGTGGGCAGGGAGGCTGAGCACAGCCCTCCAGGAGCAGGGCTGCTTCTGGCGCCTGGACAAAAAGAAATCAATACCTTGTGGGTGTTGGAAAGCTGAGGGATGCGCCTGGAGCCGCCAGGAGGATGTGAGCTGCTCCCGAGGGAGCCTCCGTGCCCCCTGGCTGCTCTCAGCCCGTGCTACAGAGGGGTTCTCCCCTCTGGAAGGTGCAGGGACTCGTCAGGAATAGAGAAAAGCAGTGTGTGTGTGTGTTTGTGTGTATCTGCGGTCCATCCAGGCAGTGCCAGCACCAGGGATGCTTTGGGAGGGATGGAGGGATGAGCAGCCCCTGGTGTCTGCAGCCTGGGGAAGCCAAGCCTTGGCTCTCCTCGAGTGCTGTGGGATGCTGAAGGAGAGGGAGCTGCTCTGAAAGCTTGTGAGAGCGGAGTTGTGCTCGCCCTGTGGGAATGTGCTGCTGCTGGCAGCTGGCAGCTCTCGCTCCCTGCTGGTGTTTCCCCCGCCTTGGCACCCTCGGGGCCGTTCTCCTGCTGCCCAGGCAGCTCCTGTGGGTCAGGGATGGCATCCTGTGAGGGGGATCCCTGGAGCTGGGCTTGCTCAGCCTGCAGTCGCTGTGGCTGGGCAGAGGTGAGGAGCAGGGGAACATGATTCACACTTGGGAGCAAAAAATAACCTGCATCTGTCGCTGCTTTCGTGTGTACCATGTAGGAAAGCTCTTGGAAAGGAGAATCTTGATTCTTCCTGAAGAGAAAGGGGAAAAAAAAGCATAATTTGGTAATGTGCGCTTGGGTGTCATGCAGTAACTTTTCTGGGGAGAATGTTTACTTCTTGTCCCTGCTTGTGACTCAGTGAGCAGAGAGACTCTTCAGATTAGATCTCCTTCCAAGGCTTGCAGCACACAGGATTCCTCCCTGCAGGTTTGCCTCTCCCTGTCCTCCAAGGCCAGCGCTCTCCTTCTGTTTTGTGTTCCCTCCAGTCAGCGTCTGAGAGCGGCTGGGAAATGTCACCCCGGCCGTCCCTCCCGAGCCAGCATTTCTCTCTTGCTCAGAGCCCTCCCAAGGCACCTTCCTCCCCCCAGGAGGAAGTGAAACCCATCACACTTTGCTCTCCCCTGCAGCCTCTGCGGGCTGCCTGGGCTCCCACTGCCTGCACCAAACAAGGCAGAAACAAAAGCAAAACAAACCCCAATCAGCCCGAGCCGCCTCAAACCCAGTAATTTCGTGTCAACATATTATGCACACTGGAGAAATGTTAGTGTTCAAATAGACTAATTAAAAATGTTACTGCAATTACTTTTTTGCAACACAAACGATGCTAATTATATAATGCTGCAGAAATTGGAAACGTGATTTTGGAGGGGGTTTCGGTGCGGTGGTAACGCAGCTCTGGGTGCTGGAACTGTGTCCCCAGGCCAGGGGGGTGTGTGTCCCCAGGCTGTCCCCAGGCCAGAGGGGTGTGTGTCTGTCCCCAGGCCAGCAGAGTGTGTGTCCCCAGGCCGGCAGTGTGTCTGTCCCCAGGCTGTCCCCAGTGTGTCCCCAGCCCAGCTGTGTGTCCCCAGGGCAGCGCTGCAGAGCAGGGGCAGCAGAAAGGGGAAGTGGGGCTGGCTGTGCTGGCTGCACGGATGGGCTGTGGTGCTGCACAGCCCGGTGCACACAGAGCTGACACAGATGGGAACGTGTGTCCCCAGCCTGGCCCTGCCAGCCTAGCCCTGGAGCTGTCACCTGGCTGATCCTGCCCTGCGCTGTGCTCCTGGGCTGGCAGGGAGCTGTTTTGGGAGGAAGGCTGTTTTGTCGGGGTCTCTTTTGTCAGGAGCTGTTTTGGGGTGGTTTTGGGCTGGTTTTTGGGGCCATGCAGGGCAGGGACAGCTCTGTCCCTCTGCTGTCCCCATGCAGCACACAGGGCTCGCCCAACTCTCTCTCTCTCACAGTGGAAGTGGTTTCTCCTTCCCTCCCCCCGCAGTGCAGGGTGGGTTTTTCTTTCTTATCTCCGGAGATAGCTGGCATCCTAAAACGATCTGGGGCTGGCTAATGAGCGGGTCTGGTTCCTTGCTGGGGTATTTGTTGCTGGCCCATAGGATGCTGCCTGTGGGTTTGGAGCTGGCACTGGGGTGGCAGCAGGGTGTCAGCACGGTGCCTGGTGGCTCTGACACCACTGCAGGGGTTAAACCACCCCGTCCTGAGCCTCTGCCATGGTTATTCTCCAGCCATTGAGACTTCCTGGGGAATTCAGTGCCTGGGCTGTCTCTAAGGAGACTCCTCAGCAAACAGGGCTGGCATTCCTGCACGCCTGCTCGCTGGCACACGTGTGATCCTGCAGGCAGATCCCTGCAGGTGTGTGGGGCACCCTTCCCTGGCAGCGAGCTGGGGGTGGGCTCTCACTGTCTGCATGTGAAACGGAGCAGGACCTTGAGGGTTCGGTGTGTGTGAGGAGCAGGAGGAGGGGCTGAGCCTGCTCTCAGCACTGCCTGTGGCCTCTGTTATCTGCTGGGCTCTGTGGGAGCTGCAGGGAGGGCATTGTGCAAGCCCTGGCTGTGGCTGCTGCCCTTCCTCCTTCCAGCCAGCACTGCTCCTCCTCCTCCTCCTCCTGCAGCTCCCCAGCAAGGACCTGAGAACACCAGAGAGGCTCCTCCGTGCCCATTGGGTCCATTGGCAGGATCAGAGTGCCTGGGGGATGGAATTAACTCCAGCTGTGCCTGTGACCCAGCCAGGGCAGGGTGCCCACATCACCCTGTGACGGGGTGGGCTCAGAGGGGCAGGGTGGAGATGCCTTCCCCTGTCCTACAGGTGTGTACTGACAGAGGGGAGGTCTGCAGTGGTGCCTGGGTGGGATCGTGCCCAGGTGAAGGTTTTGGGGCTGTTCCTGCAGCTGTGGGAGGGTTGGCAGCACAGGGACACAGCTGGCAAACACCCCCTGCGTGTGTGCCCGCGGTCCAGCTCAGCCCCAGGGCCAGCACAGCGTGTGCTGCTGAGGTTAATGCCACCCGTGTGGCTCCGTGAGTCACTGCTCTGCCAGCCCATCCATCCATCAGAGCCACTCCAAGGGTGAGTAAGGAGCTCCCTGCAGGGGAGGAGCAGCCCCAGGTGCTGGGCAGCGTGCTCTGAGCTCAGGGAGGCTGCAGCCTGGCAGAAAGGAGCTCTTGGGAAGAGGCAATGGCACAAAACCGGGGGTCCTGCCTGCAGCCCTGGGTTGGCAGCCCCGTGCTCTGGGCTTGCCCTGTGTGCTGCCCTGTGTCCTGTCCCCAGCTGGGGACAGGGAGCACAGTGGGCTCCAGAGCCCCTCCAGCCCTCCCAGGTGATGCTGCTGCAGGAAATGAAGCCTGGCCAAGGACGTTTCCATTCCCTGGAGTGGCTTAGCCCTGTACTCTGGGGTTTAGCAGAACCCGCAGGTGCTGTGCACCCTGCAGGGGCTCCCTGGTGGCACAGTGCCCTCACACCTGGTACCTGAACAGAGATGTGGGGTTCAGGGTGGCAGAGACCAGGGCTGTCCCTTGGGCTTGCCTTTCTGCAGGGAAAGGGCAGCTCTGGGCTGCTGTTCCCCAGCTCTGAGCCCATTCCTGCATCCCTCCATCCCTGCATCCCTCCATCCCTCCATCCACCCACCCATTGCTGCTCTAGGCTGGTGTTGGTGGCCTCTGTGCCATGGCCAGGAGTCCCTCGAGGCAGAAAGGTGCCACGGACATCAGGGATGGGAAATGACACAGAAACTGCCTCAGTTTTGCCCTGCCCCGATGGATGAAGGTGCCAATCTCTCTGGGGCTCTGCAGCCCCACCAGGGTGGGTGCCAGGGGCTGGGAAGGCACAGCCTGGCCCTGTCCTGCAGGATCCTGCCCCAGGCACTCAGTGTTTCCACGAGAGCCACGGAGGGGATGGGGCACAGGAAGGGAGCCCTGGCGGTGTTTGTAGCAGCTGAATTCTGCGTTAAGCAGAAGCAATTCCCAGAAGTGGCAGTGCTGGCTGTGGCCGTTCCTGGGAAGGGAAGGCACAGCTCCAAACCACAGCCTGCTCCTGCTGGCAGCACCCAGAGCCCTGCAGGGACAGGCTGCCCTCCCCAGCAGCTGGGGATCCCAATGGGCCCCACCTGAGAGGCCGTGGGCTCTCTGTGCCCCATCCCAAGGGGGGCTGTGCCAAGGAAATGGCTCTGGCTGTGCTGAGGGCTGCAGGGACAGAGCTGTGTGCTGGGAGCTGCCTCTCTCAGCCCCCCAGAGGGGTCTCTCAGGTGCTGCACCCCAGATGTGTCTCTCAGCACCCCAGATGTGTCTCCACTTTGGAGCGGGTGGCCAAAGCTGGGCTGGCCCAGCCAAGGGGATGGCTCTGGCCAAAGGGCTCCTCCAGTGTGCAGGTGGTCTGTGTGGCTTTGCTGTGCCCCCCAAAGGGCTCTAAGGAACACTTTGCTGCAGGCTCTGAGGGGTGATCCATCCTGGTTCGGACTGGCCTCCACAGGGGAAATGAAACCGATGGAAATGTTGTGCTGTGAGAGGCACCTGAGCTCTATAACTCAGAACCTGCCAGCAGCACTGGCTGTTCCTGCTGAGGGTGACTCCTGCTCGTGGTGGGGAGCTGGCTGAGCCCTGGCTGTGGTTTCTGACAGCTGAGGCTGCCCCTGTGACGGGCAGTGCCTTTCATGAGAGGTGACAGCTCTGCTCTGCAGCATCGTGGGGCAGATGGGGCTCAGCTCTGCTCTGCTGCTGCTCCCTGGCAGCTGCTGGGCCCTGCTGGCCACTGGCCATGCTCTGTGCCATGCTCTGTGCCATGCTCTGTGCCATTCCCTGGCCATTCCCTAGCCCTGCCTCATCCTGCCCCTGCAGCCCCGTGTCCCACATGGGGACACGGCTCTGTGTCACCTCTGCCAGCCACGCTGTCCCTCCTGTGCCTCTGCTCAAGCTCTTTGCTTTTCAGGGATTTTGGGCTCACTCCCTCCGCCGTTTATCCCCCTGTGCTCTTCCCATTGTGTGGAAGAACAAAATAAATCCCAGTGCAGCCCCGTTCTGTATTCAGTGAGTGTTTGGGGTGGGTAACCTCGTGTGCCCCTGTTTGAGAGCTGAACTCCTGTGCCCAGAGCAGGAGCCTCCCTGCCCCAGTGATGGGCACTGGCTGTGAGTGCTCAGTGCTTGTGAGCTACATCTTGTCAATTTAAATAATTTGCTTCCATATTTGGTCTTGCTTTTGTGCCAGATTTATACATCTTGTTTAAATCTGACAAGCAGAATATACTTGCTGCTAATCCGAGCTGGACAAGGCAGCGCCTGCCAAAAAATCCAATATTAATAAGCTCCGGTACATAGAAGTTACTGGATTTGCAAACTTGAGGCTTGTTATGGCACAGCTCCCTGAAAAGTGGCTTTTTTGCATCTACTTAAATCTGGGTTTTTCCGAGGAGCCAGTCTGTGAGCTTCCCTCTTTGGGTGGGAAGCTCAGTCTTTGGAACAAGGGAAGCTTTCCAGCTCCGAGCAGGAGATGAGCTGTGTATTTTTGGGGTGTGGTTGGGAACATGGGGGATAGTGGCTGTCTGTGCAGGGGGGTCTGCAGCAGGGCTGCGAGCTGTGGCTCTGCCTGTGCTGGCGCTCAGGGCCTGTGCTTGGGGACTGGGGCTGCTGGAGCCAGGCCAGAGGAACCCAGAGCTGCTGCAGGGCTGCAGCCAGGCTGGCACAGCTGGGCGGGCTCACCTGCACAGGAGAAGGACCCAGGGAGAGCTCAGAGCCCTGGCAGGGCCTGGAGGGGCTGCAGGAGAGCTGCAGAGGGACTGGGAATAAGGATGGAGGGACAGCACACAGGGAATGGCTCAGGGGGGACAGGACACAGGGAATGTGTCAGTGACAGAGGGGGCAGGCATGGATGGGACATTGGGAATTGAGAATTGCTGTGCCCTGGCACAGGTGCCCAGAGCAGCTGTGGCTGCCCCTGGATCCCTGGCAGTGCCCAAGGCCAGGCTGGACATTGGGGCTGGAGCACCCTGGGACAGTGGAAAATGTCCCTGCCCATTGCAAGGGTTGGAACAAGATGAGCCTCAAGGTCCCTTCCAACCCAAAGCATCCCAGGGTTCTCTGATTCTATGTTTAACATCTCCAGTCTCTTGTGGCTCTGCTCTCGTCTTCCTACATTTGATATTTAGTCAGCAGCAGGGAAGCTAAAAAAGATTCAGATGTCTAAATCTCAGCCTTCAGCTGTTCTTCCTCTTCCTCGTGCTGCGCTGCCAGCGTGCTCCAGCTGATCCTGCCGGCGGATTCCTCCCTGCCTTTTGTTGCCGTGTGAAAGGATGCAACAGGAATAGCTTCACCTTTGGGGGGAGCGGGTAAATACCTTTATTGTGCTGGTCTGCACAGAGAGCACCGGCTCATTGAATAGCTGACACCCGGAGCACATGAACAAATGCATTTTCATGATTTCCAATTATAGCAGAAGAATGAGAGAGTGAGGTGGTGAAGAGGAGTGAAAGTCGTCCTGGCTCCCCGAAGGCTTCCTGCAGCCGCGGTGACATCGCGATGAAGTCAGGATTGTTTTATAATATCACTGAGGAGCCGGAGTGAGGGGGAAGTGGCCCATGAATTTCATTTGCATCACTGAGTGGATTAGCTCCTGACGCAGTGCAAAGTCATTATTTACTGTGTCTCCGGCTCCGGAGCCCTCCCAGCGCAGCAGCTGCCGGGGAGAGGCGGATTCACAGGGGGAGCAGCTCCGGGAGCAGCCCTGGGTGCCGGGACAGGGATGATGGAGCTGGGAGGGGACAGGGATGGAGCCTGGCATGGGATAGAGATGGAGCCTGCCAGGGGACAGGGGTGATGGAGCTGGGAGGGGACAGGGCACAGGGATGATGGAGCCTGGCAGGAGATGGGGATAGAGCCTGTGCCACAGGCATGGAGCTTGGCAGGGCATGGGGATGATGGAGCCTGTGCCATGGGGATGGAGCCTGGCAGGGGATGGGGATGGAGCTGGCAGAGGACAGGGATGATGGAGCCTGTACCATAGGGATGGAGCCTGTGCCATGGGGATGGAGCCTGGCAGAGGACAGGGATGATGGAGCCTGTGCTATGAGGATGGAGCCTGTACCATAGGGATGGAGCCTGTGCCATGGGGATGGAGCCTGGCAGAGGACAGGGATGATGGAGTCTGTGCTATGAGGATGGAGCCTGGCAGGGCTCTGGGGGCTGTGTCTGAGGATCAGGCTTTGTTTCTGCCATTCCCTGGCATTCACTGCACTTCCATGCTGAACTTGAGCTTGGCTTAGAGAAATCCCTGGCTGTGCTCCAGAGCCTGGCCTTAACTGAGAGCAGCCAAGAGGGGGAGGCTGCCCAAGGGACAGCAGTGGTGCCTGGGGCAGATGCACTGTCCCTGTCATGCAGGGGCCGTGCTGTGCTGTGCCAGGCTGTACCATGCCATGCCAGGCTGTGCCAGTCTGCGCTGTGCCATGCCAACCTGTGCCATGCTGGCAGGGACAGCTCTGGAGCCCCTCTGTTCTCACTCACAATAAGTCACTGCCCCCAGAAGATTTCTGCACAGCTGGAATTAATCCCCCAAGTGGTTATTTATAATTCCCGTGCCTCAGTGCCATTTTTGCCGTGGAGGTGCCTTTGCTGGCTCTGATGGTGGAAAGGGGCTCTGGGAGAGGTTTGCTGGTGTGTCTGCCCCAGGGTTTGTGTGGGCTCCTTGGGCAAGCAGCCCTGGCTGGGGAGGGATCCACAGCTCCATGTTCTCTTGGTTTCTGGAGAGTTGGATGGAATAATTTGCTTTTTGAGGGTCTGATTGGAGCCAAGTGCCCTTTCATGCAACATCTGTAATTGGCAGGGAGGATAGCAGAGCTGCCAAGAGGGCCATCCCTGTGTGCAAGGGGCACAAAGGCCAAGAGGACCCGTGTGTCCCCTCCCCAGCCTGGCAGGGCAGATTTCTGCCCCAGGAATGGCTCTAAAACCGGACTAATTCCTTTTGTGTGATCGTGTGTGTGAGGACCATCTCCAACAGCTCAGTCCATTCATTTCCAAATCTGTCTTGCTGCTTGCATTGATGCAGAGGAGCCTCAGGGCCTTGTCACAGGAGGGCTGAGGGCTGTCACTGGTTAACCTGAGCCATCCCGTGAGGAGCAGCAGGGAGAGGAGCAGGACCAGCCCTGGTGGCTCTGCCTTGGCAGCAGGGCACGGCCACAAGGGCAGAGCTGCCAGCCTGGTGTCTCCCGGGGCTCCCGAGGTGGAACCAGTCTCACTTACTGGGTCATTCACAGCCTGGATCTGGGCTTTTGGCAGGAGGAAAGGCTTTAATTAGCTGCTGCTCAGTAGGGCTGCTGTTAGATCTTCAGAGCAAGATGCTGCCGGACTGGAAAAAACGCAGCAATAGCTCATTTGCTCAGGAAGCCATGATGGTGATTTGCATTTCGGTCTGGTGCTGAACCCTGGTAGAGAATTCTTCTAAAATAACTTCAAGCTGCAGCTCAGGTTCCCTCCCTCTCTGCAGCTGGGTGGATGCTGGTCCCAAGAGCTGGGGTGTGAATTCCTTTGTTTGCAGCACCCAGCTCTGCAGGCAGCCTGGGCTGTGGACATGTCCTGTCAGCGAGTGCTGCATGACAAATGGCTTCTGTCTCTGCACCTTGGAGCAGAATCCAATTCTACCTTATTATGTACCTAAAAGGATTTTTCTGCTCTGCCAGCAGCCCCTCTGCTGACCTGAATACCCAAGAGATGTGTAGCAGGGTAGGAAGCTTTGCAGTGCATCTCCTGAGCCTCAGCTCTGCTGCTGCTGGAGGACAAGGAGCTTTGAGATGTGTTCTCAACACTTTGAAATGTGTTTTGGACATTTTTTTTTTTGTTTCTCCTGTGTTGTCAGCTTGCACAAGTGCCGAATGAGAGCAAACCCCACAGCCTGGGGCTGGCTCATGCTGCAAGCTCTGTGGTGGGAGAGATGCTGTGTGCTCATCTTTGGTTTCCTGGGAATGTGGCTGTGCCCCCATCTTTGGTTTAATGGGAATGTGGCTGTGCTCTCACCTTTGGTTTGCTGGGAATGTGGCTGTGCCCTCACCTTTGGTTTGATGGGAATGTGGCTGTGCCCCCATCTTTGGTTTGCTGGGAATGTGGCTGTGCCCCCATCTTTGGTTTGCTGGGAATGTGGCTGTGCCCCCATCTTTGGTTTGCTGGGAATGTGGCTGTGCCCCCATCTTTGGTTTGCTGGGAATGTGGCTGTGCCCCCATCTTTGGTTTGCTGGGAATGTGGCTGTGCCCCCGTCTTTGGTTTGCTGGGAATGTGGCTGTGCCCCCATCTTTGGTTTGCTGGGAATGTGGCTGTGCCCTCACCTTTGGTTTGATGGGAATGTGGCTGTGCCCCCGTCTTTGGTTTGCTGGGAATGTGGCTGTTCCTTTCCTGAGCTGGGAATTCCCAGCTCCTTGGCCTCTGTGCCAGGTTTGGAAGGCGCCGTCCCTCTGCTGTCACCTGGCTGCAGTTTCCCCTGCAGGTTACAAGGCAGGAGCTGGTTTATCTCTGAGGTCATTTGAGCCGTTTCCCCAGGGCGGTGTGGGTGGGACAATGGGATAACGAGGGTGACACAACACAGCACATCCTGCCTGGGGACAGCCCCTGCAGAGCAGGAAGGTCCCTGTACCCCGTGCTGCCTGCTGGGGTGGGGACAGGAGCACAGCAGATCCCATGGTCCCTGCTGCTGCTGGGGAGCTCCCTCCAAAACCTCCTCCCCTCTCCTGGGCTCCGCACATTTGGAATAAACTTAATTCCTCTGCTGGTACTATTAACTGAGTCCGAGAGGATGGAAATAAATGCCTGTTGGGAAGGGCAGGCTGACTCACTTTCTCATTCTCCTGTAAATTTCCATTTAAGTTTCAGTTTAAGCTCAGGTATGAGGGGAGTGAAAGCCGGTAATTTGTGACAAAAACTTCTATTTTAACCCGCAGCAGAAGAACTCCCTTTTTAATTGCAGAAATTATAAGGCTGGATTCCTGTGAGGGAAGGCTGGCTGCAGTGGGTACCTGTGGCTGCTGTGGGAGCCTCGCTCCACCTCTCCCTGTGGCTGCACAGCCCTCCAGGGCAGGGGGAGGCTCCCCTGGCCCACGCTGGGTTTGCTCTCTCTTTCCTGATGGGGTTGGAAGCAGCACTGGTTTGGGATGGCCCTCAGAGCAGGCAACCCTCTCTCCTGCCAGGACTCTGTGGCTTCTTGGTGTCCCCCATCATCTGTGGCTCCATGGTGTCCCCATCATGCTTGTCTTCTTGGTGTCCCCCATCACCTGTGGCTTCTTGGTGTCCCCCATCACCTGTGGCTTCTTGGTGTCCCCCCATCATCTGTGGCTTCATGGTGTCCCTATCATTGGTGGCTTCTTGGTGTCCCCCACCATCTGTGGTTTTATGATGTCCCCCATCATCTGTGGCTCCATGGTGTCCCCCCATCATCTGTGGCTTTATGGCGTCCCCATCATCTATCCCACCCCAGGCTGGGCTTTGCAGCCTTCTCCACTTTCCATACACACCCAACTCCATATTTTGGTCACCTTGCCCTTCCTGGACCTCTTCCTGCTGTCTGTGGTTTGGGGGCAGCAAGCCCTTCCTGCTGTGTGTGAGGGGCTGCCCTGCCTCCCCCAGCACTGGGGCCTCTCCTTGCTGTGGGTCCCTTATCTCACTCCTGGATCGGGCTCTGCAGCCGCTTCTTCCCTTATCGCTCCTGCCTGCCTGGAAATTCACTTCCACTGTGTCAGAGCGAAACACGAAAACTTCTTTAAAAAGCAGGAGGAGAGTCATGTGAGGGAGCAGTGTTGTGTCAGCACTCACAGAGGGTTCAGAATAACGTGGCCCATCTGGTGCCTGCCAAAAGGGGAAGCTCAGGGCTCCCGGGCAGGGCTGGGGCACCCAGGGGAGCTCTGTGGGACCAGCTGGGCTGGAGGGAGCTCAAAGCCCACCCAGTGCCACCCCTGCCATGGCAGGGACACCTTCCCCTGGCCCAGGCTGCTCCAAGCTCCATCCAGCCTGGCCTGGGATGCTCCCAGGGATGCAGGGGCAGCCCCATGGGATCCTCCCCTCTTGGAACCCCTGTAGGGACAGGAACAGCTCCCAGTCCAACGTCCCCCGGGGGTGGCAGCAGCATCCCCTCCCTGGCAGCCTGTGCCCTAAATTAGAGCACAAGATGCTGCACTGGGTCCATATGGAGACTCCTAAAATAATAGCTGTCAGCTCCCTGCTGACTCGCACGGGGTGCTAAAGATTTTGGCTTTGGGAACGAGGGTTTGGGGAGCAGAGATGGGGTGGGCTGGGGCCAGACTGGAGGTGCTGCTGGCCTGGCCCCACCTGGGCTGGGATGGGCACACTCAGGAGCATCCTCAGCATCCCCCAGGCTCTGGGAGCTGTTAGCATCCATCCATTCAGCACCAGGCTGACTCTGGGCTGGCAGGTGCAGCACTTGTGTTAGAGAGGGAACCTGGGCAGGTGTGCCTGATGTGGGGCAGTGCTGCAGGACGTGGGGCAGTGCTGGACCCTGGGTCACTGCTGTTCTAACAGCTCAGGGCTCTGTGGATGCTGCTGCTCACGCTCCAGTCCCACCCTGCTGCCCTTTGCCTCTGATGTCCTTCGCTGTGAGGAGCTGGGCCGTGCACGTCTGATAACGAGCTCCTATCTCATCTATCTCATCTTCCTGCGCTGCTCCTCGGGGCCTGTTGGGCTCTCTAATTGCTCTGCAGTGGCCGTGGGAGGTGGCTCCTGTCAGGACAGCTGTGCCTTTGATCGGCCCATTGCACATTCAGCTCTTGTCCTGCTCGGGTTTTATTTGCTGCCCGGGCCCTGCCAAGCCATTACACTGAAACGAGCGCCTTAATTGCGAGGGCTCGGCATCACCTTGGGGCTCGGCAGCCCCTGCTGGGCCTGGGGGCACTGGGAGCCGTGCTGCTGCCCTGGCACACCCAGCCAGGAGCGCTGCTGATGATGCTGCTGCTCCAGGAGCATCACTGGTACCCAGGGGCACCGAGCAAACCTGTGCTGGAACAGCTCAGAAAAGCGCTGGTTTCTCATGTCCGATTCTCAGGACAATTCCCTGCTCCCCCTGGAGCTGCCTGCTGGGGATGCTGCTCCTCTCTGCACACCTCTGCCTCTGTGCTGCTGCCTTTGGACACTGTCTGTGCTTTGGGACCCAGCTCTGGTGTCCCCCAAACCCTGGGGAGCTGGGCAGGAGGAGCTGGGCAGCTCCTGCAGGACATCCTGGTGGCCTCAGTGCCTTCCTGGGCACATTGTGGGGCTCTCTGTGCAAGAACCAGGTTTTGTAAGCATGGCTGTGCTGAGGTAACACAGAAACCATGCAGGAACTTCCTGTGAGTGACTCTGACTGGCAGAGGAATGAAAATCACACAGCCTTTGAAAGGGCTGAGATGGAGAATCTAAGGGTGCATTTCTGTGTGTAATGTGTGAGGAAGGGTCAGTTTTTACCGTTTATTTGCATCCACGAGGCAGGTGGGGGAGCCTGCTGTGCCAGGGCTTGGGGGTAACTGAGCTGTGTCTGAGGGAGGTGCCACCCAGCTGCCCATGTCCCCTGTCACTGTGCCACCCCAGCTGTGCGCATGTGGTGTCCCTGTCACTGTCCCACCCCTGTCACTGTCCCACCCCAGCTCGCAGCCTTCCCCCTCCCTGCCGTGTTTGCCATCAGCCTCTGCCTGTGCTCTGCCTGACACCCAGTGATTTTTCTCTCTGTGCAGGTTTCTGAGCAGTCTAAATTGAGGAAGGGGAGGATCGCTTACAGACACGGCGCTGGCTTGGCTCTATTTTGGGGGAGGATTTTTGAGGTTTGACTCAACGGTAGCAGCTCCTCTGCAGGGAGGGCTGGATTGATAGTCAGGAGTGCTAGCAGGTCAGGTGGGCTATTTTTGGCAGGGCTGCTTAATTGTCTGGTGTGATTCTTGCAGGACTGGTGGCTGGATGGTTACTTATCTGCTGTCAGGGTTTGTTAGCGCGAGGCAGCTCTGGTTACACGCGGATATTGAATCAGAAACCCACGAGAGGGGCTGGCATCTGCTCTGTCTCACTTGCTTGGGAGGGTGGCAGGGGATAAGGCACTCAGCAGCTCTGCTTTAAGGCCAGAATCTGCTCTGGGATTGCTGTGAGCGTCTTCTCCCCCACCACGGTGGGGCTGTCACTTGGGGGGCATCACTGCCCACCCAGGACTGCCCAGCCCGGCTCCGCTGCCCTCCCTGCCCACTGCACCCACTGCCTTTGGTTTCCAGCTCATTTTCCATCTCAGCTGCATGCAGGACACGCTCTCAGCAGCAGGCAGGGTTTAGCCAAATGCCTGTTAGCCGTGTAAGGTAGTGGTGAAAATGCTGTTGCTGTGCCAGTGTGAGCCGTGTAAGGCAGTGGTTAAATTGCTGCTGCTCTGCCCCACTCCAGAGCAGGTCTGGGGTCTGAGGTGAGCTCAGAGGGCTTTCCCAGCCCCAGACATTCTGTGTGCCTGGGGAGGGCTCTCCCTGATGGATTTGCTGCTGGATTTGAGGAGGGCCAAGCCGTGTTCCAGCTGTGCCCATGGATGCCCACAAACCCTGGCACAGCCCCTCTCCTCCTGCAGCCCCCCAGGCCCGTCCCTGGGGGTGTCACCCTGCAGATGGATATCCCAGCATCTCCTGGTGCAGCATTTCCATGACACCAGCAACAGCAGGCAGTGCCAGGGCAGGGTTTAGGTCCTGCCCAGTCCCTGGGAGTTGCTCAGACCTGGTTAAGGCATTGCTTTGGGATCTGTGGAATGTGAGGGCTCAGAACCCTCTTTGACCTTGGGGTGTTTAGGTCTTGGTCAGGAAATCCCACTGTGAGCCCTGGAAAAGGGAAGGGGAGGATGAGTACAGGATGAGGCAGGGAGGGTTTGCCTGAGCTGTTCCTGCTGTGCATCCTGGCTGTCCCAGCTCGTTTCTGGCCCTGGTTTCCCTGGCTGCCTCCAGTCACCAACGTGTCCAGCCTCCCCTTGGCGGGCTACTGTGGCTTCAGCTGCAGTGTGGCCTCTGCAGGATGAGGAAAAGCTCCTCAAAGCCCCCTGTGCCTGCTGAGGAGCGCAGTCTCTGATTTCTGTGTGATGGAGGGACTCATTCCCTGAGCCTTCTGCTGCAGGAGGTGGGAGCCAGGCCCTGGGGTGGTGTTCCTGGGGATGGATGGTGTTCCTGGGGATGGATGGTGTTCCTGGGGATGTGTCTTGGGATGGTGTTCCTGGGATGGTGTCCTTGGGACTGTCCCCTGCATCCCCCCGGTGCCCCTGCCCCTGCCTGGGTCCTGGCTCGGGGAACACGTGGCCTGGGGTGAGTATTTTATTCAGTTTCATTCTTAGGCTGTCCTTGCTGTGCTGACTCACTCCCAGCTCCCTGTGAACCCCAGCACAGGGCTGCTGTGGGGACAGAGGGGACAGAGGGACAGAGCAGAGCTGGCACTGCTGGGACAGAGCCCAGAGCAGAGCTGGCACAGCAGTGGGGCCGTGCTGGTGCCTTGGTGTGGGCAGCCAAAGGAAGTCTGAGGTCAGGCTGCGCTCAGAGCACCACCAGGGGCTGCGTGGGGTGCAGGGGGTGCAGCAGCATCACCCTCAGCTGGGTTTCTCCAGGGTTTCTCCAGGTTCTCCTGCAGCACAGCTGCCCGGGGGACTCTCAGTGCCGTGGGAGAGCAGGAAGGGGCAGCAGCAGGGCAGTGCCAGAGCTGTGCCCCAGAAGTCCCCGTGTGTGCCCCAGAGCGCTGTCTGTGGTATCACTTCCCCAGAGCTATTTCTGATACCAGCAGGTTCTCACTGCTCAGCCTCAGCTTGGCTTGTTTCGCGTCTGGGGAGCCTGAGCCCAGTTCCTGGTGGTCAGGGTCCTGGTGGGGAGCCTGAGCCCTGGTTCCTGCTGGGGAGGGTCCTGCTGGAGCAGGGTCCTGCTGCTCCTGGCCCTGGGAAGGTGCTGGAGCAGGGGCTGCTCCAGAGTCACACACTCAGTGCCCCCAGGAACCTTGGGCTGTCACCTCACCATGCCCAAAGGGCCAGGTCCTGCCAGGGGGGGCTGGCTGCAGGCTCTGCCCATGCTGGCAGTTTTGGGGGGCTCTTTGCAGGCTCTGTCAGTTCTGGGGGCCTGTCCCCAGCACTGCAGCACCGTGTCTGTGAGGGGTGTGAGTGGGCAGGCTGGGAGGGGGAGCAGCTCCTTGCTGTTCCTCCTAATTGCTCTCCCACTTTGTGCTCAGTGAGCAGGGAGCTGTCTTGGCTGGGTCCCTGGGGACGCTGCCTGCTTCTGTCATCCAGCACTGCACCGTCCCTGCACAGGGCCCTTTCAAAGGAATCCTCCTCTGTTTTGACTCGGTCCATCTTCCCCCTGACGTGGGAATGATGCTCCTGCCTCCTGATGTGCTGGATGATGGCGGGGCTGTGCTGGAGGCTCCTCAGCGTGGGTGAGAGCTCCTGGGATGGCTCCCATGGGCTGTGGGAGCTGTGGGAGCAGGGCTCCATCCCCAGCCTTTGCCTCGAGAGTTCCTCGCTCCAGACTTGTTACTAGAGGCTGATAATAAAATTTGTAGGAGGTTTTTTTCTGATGGAAAGCGTGGGGGAGTGCAGGAGGAGCTCCCCTGGTGCGCTCAGCGTGGTCTGGGATTGTGTTTGGCACTAGGCCTGAGGCCGGGATTTGTGGTGGGGACATGGGGGTTCCCAGGTGCCTGGCAGGGCTCAGCTGAGCTCTGTTCCTGTCTCTCTGCAGTCACACATGTGCCCAATGACAAAAACTTTGGATCTTTCTCAAGGAAAGAACGAAATTCCATCCAGGATTGCATGGAAGGTGTTTGCAGGGAGCAGGAGTGCTGGGAAGGGAAGCTGCCAGCTCATGGCATGGGTCGGGTTGGAAGGACCTTAAAGGACAACCAGTGCCACCCCTGCCATGGCAGGGACACCTTCACTGTCCCAGGCTGCTCCAAGCCCTGTCCAGCCTGGCCTTGGGCACTGCCAGGGATCCAGGGGCAGCCACCTGGGTGCCAGGGCCTCAGCGCCCTCCCAGGGAATAAATGAAAAGGAGCTTTTTCTGCTCCAGAATTACTCAGCAAATTTCTCCTGGAAGTTGACTTCAGGCTGATTCTGCTGAACATTGATTGTTGGGTTTTTTTGGTTTTTTTCTGGTTGTTGTATTTGTAGAAATAATGATGTCTAAGCGCTGTCTTACCAGCTGGTCAGGAATTCTCTGGAGAGCTGATAATTTCCAAAGGAAACATTCCTGTAGCAGTAACTCCCAGTTGGAGTGTGCCCACCTGGAGGCTTTTTCCCTGGAGGCAATTTGTGTTTCAGTGCTGGTTAAACACCTTCTCCTCCCTGCAGCTGCCACTGGCCCTTCTGTAGTGAGCCATCAGAGCACATGTCCACAAGCCAGCTGCTTTGGGGTTCCTGGGATGTGCTTTGTGTGGGAGACTGCTGCATGGACAGAGTGTGGAGCAGCTTCAGACTGAGAGGGGACACTGAGGTTAGATATTGGGAATGGATCCTTCCCTGTGAGGGTGCCAGAGCAGCCCCTGCATCCCTGGCAGTGCCCAGGCCATGGCTTGGGGCACCCTGGCACTGTGGAGGTGTCCCTGCCATGGCAGGGCTGGCACTGGGTGGGCTCTGAGGTCTCTCCCAGCCCAAGCCTGCTGTGGTTTGGTGGTTTCTGTGCCCCCCAGGTGCCATCCCAGCCCCATCCCACCGCTCCCAGCCAGCTCAGGGCTGCTGTTGCCACGGGAACGTTCTGGAGTGGGAAACCTCCTCTGATTCCCTCTCCCTGCTAGTTAAGGCACTCAGATGGATCTGGAGTCACAAATACAATAGTTTTGGGGTGGTGCAGGGAGTTGAAGGATCTTTCCCTGCTGAAGGAGCTGCCTGAACTCTCTCGGGGTTGAATGAGATTTTCCCCTCAGTGCCCACTCAAAGCCCACTTTGCCAGCTCTGTGTGTGTGGGGCTGCTCCCTCTGCCACCTGCGGGGATAATTAAGACCTTCCAGGTTGCCATAGAGAGTATTTTGCCTCCTAATATTGCACCAATTTATATTTGGGATATTTTTCTATGAAATTGCCAGTGCAGAGGCTGCTGTCTTTGTCAGGTGCGCCGGTGGCAGGTACAGAAGGGGAGGCCTTACCCAGCCTGTAATTGGCAGCATGGAGGAGATGCTCAGCGCTCCTGCTATTTCTTTACATTTGGTATTTCTCACAAACCCCATCCAGAACGTTCCTTCCTCGCTGAGGGGCCGTCAGCAGCCTGCTGCAGGAGTGATGGGATCCTATGTAGGCCAAGCCCTGGACGAGGAGCCAGCAGCTCCAGAGGAATTGCTCTGCAGTGACATTGGCCCTGCTGAAATTCATCTTGGTGAACTTGGCCCTCTGAACGGGCACTGCAGAGTCAGAGCAGCAGCACCAAAGCTGGGTCTGCCCCTGGGAGCTTGCTCACACTCTCTTGCTTCTGGAAACCCTTTCCTGCTTTCTGAACCTCCATGGCTTGTTCAGGTGGGGATGGAACCAGGGCTGTGCTGGGGCTGCAGCTCCAGCCCTTCCCCAGCACTCACCCCTGCTCCTCTGGCAAACTGCAGCTCTGAAAAGAGCAGCACAAAGGTTTGTGTTGAGTTAGAGCTTCATAGCGAAGGGCTGCTCTGAAGGGAGATGTGAATGCTGCCCTTGGACCCCATGATAGGAGCTGGGGCTGGCAGGGAGGAGAGGCTGTGGAGAGAAAAGGGCTGGGGAAACACAAACACTCACCCCAGGGAGAAAAGGGCTGGGGCAGCAGCTCATCCCTGCCTGGTCACCCCCTGACCCCTCTGGGCATTCCTGGGTGTGGGGTGAGCCTGCAGCTCTGCACAGCTGAGTGCTGGGGGCCTGCAGGGATGCTCGGGAGGGATCCTGGCACTGCAGGGCTTGCAGGGCAGGGTGAGAGCCCAGGGTGGGCTGGGCATGGGGGCAAGAGCTGCTCCTGAGCCAAGGCAAAGCCCTGGAGCCATGGGGACCTTGTCCCTGCAGCTCCCAGAGAGGGGACAGGGACAGAACAGGTCCAGCAGAGGGGACAGGGACAGGGCAGCTCCAGCACAGGGGGCTGCAGCTCTCACTCACTCTCTCCCTGTCCGGAAGGAGCTGTAATTCCATTAACGAGCTGAATCTGCTGGGGTCAGCCTTTGCCATCCCAAATAAGACGGTAATGAAAGGGAATTAGGAGGTAATTGTGATGAATGGCCCCCGGCTGGCAGGGAGCTGACGCAGGTGGGTGGGTGCCACACAGGACCACGGCCCAGCAATGCAGGTGAGGATGGGAGGGGAGGAAGGTCCTGCAGGATGATGTGAGGCAGGAGAAGGTGCAGGCCAGGAGGAGGTTCACCATGTGATTGTGGTTTATTTTAGAAGCAGTTTGCTGTGAATTAGCACCTGGCAGGGTGCAAAGCGTGAACTTTTGAGGAGGCACCCTTTGGTGGGTGTTTGGTGTTCCCGAGGCCGAGGGGCAGAGAGGAGCTGCCCTCGGGGTGGCTGGCAGCGAGCTGAGTCCTGGGCTGAACCTGCCGCCTCTGCTTCAGCTGCAGCCTCCATCACTGCCGGGACAGGCTGTCTGCGGTGCAGGCAGTGATTTACAGAGGGACCCAGCTGATGCCAGCTCGGAGCTGCGGGGGCTCGGGAGCCTTTGGCAGCTCTGCCAGGCTGCTGGTGCAGGGGAAGGGAGGATGAGCCCCAGCTTTTCCTGTCACAGCGGCAAGGGGAGGGCTGGAACCAGCTGCCCAGGCACGGTGTGGAGTGTCCCTGCCTGGAGATACCCAAAGCCAGCTGGGCACGGTCCGGGCAGGCTGCCCTGGGCGAGCAGAGGGACACGGTGACCTCCAGACATCCCCTCCAGCCTGAGCCGTTCTGGGATTTTATGGAGAGGGAGATGGGAGAGCTGATGGAGCCGTGCTCCTGCAAAGCTTTGGTGGGGCTGAGGAGGAATGAGGAGGGGGCAAGTGAGGCTCTGCAGGCCGGGAGGAGCGAGACCCGGAGCCTGGAGCTCCCTGGCAGTGTGGGGACAGAGAGGGGACAGCAGGGACAGAGTGGGGATAGCAGGGACAGAGGGGACAGAGAGGGGACAGCAGGGACAGCGAGGCCGGAGCAGCACTCGGCAGCCGGAGCCGGCTCTTTCCCCAGCCCGGCGATGTGTTGTGACTGTTTATGTAAAAATAACAGATCTTTCCAAATATTTATCGCTGGATCATGTGCTGAGGAGCGGGTGCCGTGCGCTCGGAGATGGAAAGCCGCCCCCGAGCAGCTGCCAATCCGGGCTGGGGCTGGCACGGCGTGCGGCTCCGGGGAAGGGCAGCAGCTGGGATGGTCACAGGGATGGGCGTGAGGGACAGCAATGTGAAACGGGCTGGCATCAGATCTGCTTGAATGGACACCTCTCTTAGGGGTTTCTAACCCCAGACCCTCCCAAGTTTGTGTTGGCAGGAACTTTAGAGTGGCTTTGGGGCAGCTCTGGAGGAGGAGCATCCCCCTGAGGAGCTGGGTGCTGGGTATGTGTCTCCCTGTGCAAGCCCAGCAGCTCAGGTTAGGGTAAAGCAGCTAAGGGTTCAGGCAGCCTTTAACCTCCCAGGAGCTCTGTTCCTCCTGCAGGAGCTGCTAGGCAAGGCTGGGGCCATCCCTCCATCCCTCCATCCATCCCTCCATCCCTCCATCCATCCATCCATCCATCCATCCATCCATCCATCCATCCATCCATCCATCCATCCATCCCTCCATCCATCCCTCCATTCATCATCCATCCATCCTGCAGCATTCCCCACGCTCTGCAGCTGCTGCCAGGCACCAGGGTGGTGCTGTGGGGATGCTGCACTTCCTTTTGGAAGGGGAAACTCCAGGTGGGAAGGTTGCTGGGAGCTGGGATGAAATGTTTGATGCAGTTGCTGCAGCTGCCCTGCTGAGGTGCTGTCTCTGTAGTGTGTCACAGGTAAAGGATGAGCTTCCCTTTGCTGAAGACCAGAGTTTTATTCCAAAAAGCAGACTGGTGGCGTGGAAAAGCTGGGCACACAGCTGGGGGCTGCTGCCCATGTGAGAGATGGAGCTGCAGCCTCCGAGGGGTCACCAGGAGCTTCTGCTCCTTCTCATGCTGGCCCTGCTGGCAGCTCCTCAGAGAGGCTCCTCTCTGCTCATTGCTCAGCACAGGGGACACAGGAGAGGCTAGTGAGAGCTGCAGCCATGGCACACTCAGCTCAGTATTTCAGTATTTCTGAAACCTGCCCTGGTTTGTTGCTCTCAAGTGCTGCAGAACAGCTGGGAGACATTTTGGGCGAGCTCACAGATTTTTACTGTCCCACTTAGTCTGTTATGTACGGAGCTCTCCCATTCATTGCCTTATTCAAACAGCCTGGATGTGAAGCTGCCTCTGGGCACGATGGCTGGGGCAGGGTGGGCGCTGTGCCAGCACAGGGTTGGGATGGAATGTGCCCTCTTGGCACCAGGGCCGTTCTGGGTGGCACCAGGGCTGGCAGGAGCTCTGGGGCTGCATCCCTGTGCTTTGGGTGAGGCTTCTGCAGCCTGGCTCACTGGGGAGCTGCTAAATTGCTTCTCCAAATGTCATTAACAATGCAAATGGGCTCTTTCAGCGGGACAGAGCTGCATGAAGAAGTAGGGCACGTTGTAAGCATTAATAAAGTCCCACTGGCCAGCAGGGACGTGGTCGGGCACAGTGAGCCAGGAAAGCCCTTGCAGGGCTCCATGGAAATAAAACCAGCTCCTCTCCTCTCCCCTGCCCTCCTCCCTCGAGCTGCCAGCCCAGATAACGTTCTCATGGAGCCAGTGGTGTGTGATGGCACAGGACTGCTCCCCACGAACAGCAAACCCAGTCCTCCCTGGGCTGACGGAGCTTTTTAGGGCAGCAGAAGAAAAAGGCTTCAGCCACTTTGTTACAACAAAATTCACCTAAAGGATAATTTCTGTTACAATAAGGTAAACCATGGAGGAGGTTTGATTTCCTCCTCCCCAGCAACGTGCTTTAAAACCCTTCCCTTAATGTGATCCTGCAGGGAGTGTCTGATTTCACCTTCCCTGCTGACCTTGGCCAGGGCTGGTGCTCCCGTGTCCCAGCTCTCCATGGCCATCACCTTGAGCAGGTTCCTGAGCTCATTCCACACACTGCTGCATCCCAGAGCCTCCCTGGGGACAGCTGGGGACAGGGACAGACAGATCCCTTGGACAGACAGATCCCAGGGACAGACAGATCCCAGGGACTGGGACAGACAGATCCCAGGGACTGGGACAGACGGATCCCTGGGACAGGGACAGACAGATTGCTGGGACAGGGAGAGATGGACAGGGACAGACAGATCCCAGGGACAGACGGATCCCAGGGACAGAGCTGCCCACTCCTCCTGTACCAAGGTGACTCTCCAGCTCTGCGCTGCCTGTCTGGCAGCATCAGTAAAACCCTGCTCTGAGCAGCCCTGGCTGGAGCAGGGGGAGCAGCCACACTAAATCTATGTGTTGGAAATGTTATTTTAATATCCTATCCATGGAGCATCGAGCACGGTGCCAAGCGCAGGAGCTCGGTGCCAGCTGCAGCCCTTTGGGTGTGCTGGAGCAGAGGTGCTGCTGTGCAGCCTGGCAGGACTCAGGGCCCCTTCTCCAGGCAGGAGAGCCAAGCAGAGCCGTGGGATGCCCTCCCCTGCCCGTGGGCCGGGGCTGCAGCTGCCAGGGCAGTGCTGAGGGGTTCTGCTGCTCTGCTGCTGCTGGCAAACCTCTCAGGGAAGTGAGCATCCCTCTCCTGGCTGGGGCCCAGCAGAGCAGCAAGCATCCTCCATCCTTCCCTCCTTCCCTGCCTTCCCCGTGCCTTGCCAGGTGCCAACGCCCCCCAGGGCAGCCAGGCTGGGCTGGCACTCGGGGTGAGCCCCGTGCCAGGGCTTGGCCAGGGGCTGCCCAGTGGGAGGGTGAGCACAGCCCAGCCTGGGAAAGCCAAAGCCTCAGCAGGAGCTGGGGCTGAGCATCCTCAGGATGGCCCAAGGCTTTGCTGGGCTGTGCTGTGCCACTCTGTGCCGTGCTGGGCTGTGCTGCAGCCCTCCCTCCCTGCAGCTGCTGCTTCCTGCACAGGAAGTGGCAGCGTTTCTTATCTTGGCAGCTCCCTCCCTCCCTCCCTCCTTCCCTCCCAAGAGTTTTAGGGCTGAGCAGGGCTGAGAGCAGCTGGAGGGCAGGTTGTGGGTGCCCCAGCCATGCCTGGAGTGCTCCATCCCCCAGCCCCTGTGCAGGGCTGTATTTTGGGGAGGTCTGGCTGCAGGGAGGGGCTGGGTTGTTGCTGGAACAAAACTGGGGGGGATTGCAGCTCTGTGCCCAGCTCTATCCATGCCTGATGTATGCCATCAATCCGTCCGTCCATCCATCCATCCATCCATCCATCCATCCATCCATCCATCCATCCATCCCTTCTCCTTGGCTCTGGCCCTGCCCTTGCTCCCCAGCTCTGCTGTTTTGTTCTCGTGCTAAAGCCCCATATTTGACAAACAGTTTTTTCCCTGGCCTGGAAGTTTTGCAGCCCATTGAGATTCTCCAGTGCTGTTTTCCCTGCTCTCCTCTCTCCCTGTCTGTGGTGGGAGGCAGCGCTGCAGGATGGGCTGTCCCAGGACAAATCCCGTGGGAGTTTCCTCACACACAGCCTGGGCCTGGAGCTGCAGGAGGAAGCAGTGGGCAGGGGCTGGGACCCCAGCAGGGCTGGGGATGTCTCCTTTCCCATTGCTGTGGGGATTAGCCAGTGTGTGCAGCGTTTCCAGTGTGCTGCTCCTGGAAGGGTTTCACCTGAGGGCTGAGCAGGGTGGGAGGCTGGCAGGGATGGGGGTCTTGGGGGTCCCTGGTAATACCCAGGCTGTGCCATGCAGCAGCAGGGAGGGGTTGCAATAACACATCCAACAGCAGCACAGAGAGGGACAGAGAAGCACCCTGAGATGGTCTGGGGGCCCTTTGCTCAGTGGTGTGCACAGGAGCTGTGCCATGGCAGGAGCTGCTGGTGCCCAAAGTGCTGCCAGGGCACGTTTGGGCTGGGGGGGATCTTTGAAACCCCAAGTTCATGGCAGGGGTTCCTGTGCTGTCACCAGGAAAGTGCTGTTCTGGTGGTGTGGCCACAGAAGGTTCACAGTCAGTGCTTGGTGTTGGGAAGCCAGGGCTGTGCACAGCCACACAACTGCAACACCAAATAAAAAACTGCAACACAACACCAAATAAAGCCCCTCTGGAGGCACCTTCACCTTAGCAGGGCCCTGGATAATTGATGCTTTCACTTGCAGTCGGATCGAGCTGTTCACGTTCCTGGGTGTTCAGGAAACCCTTCAAACATTGTTTGGTGTGTGGAGAACAAGCCCTCCTAAGATGCTGCCAGCTGAAAATAAGCCCGAGGCAGCAGCAGGGAAGTCATTAGTCTTCATATCGGACACACAGAAATATGTTTCTGTTGTGTTCGTGATTATTTTTGTTTTCTGCACTTCCTGGAAAGCAAAGGGACCATGCAGTGTGGTGGTTTTTTTTAGAAATGCAGAGGGGAGCAGGATTACAGCCCGTGCTCTTTAGCAGTGTATAAATTGCTCCCAGCCCTCGCTGTGCAGTGACTCTGGGCTCACGCTCTGCACCTGATGGGGTTTTGTCCAAAGAGCTGAGATTGGTCACATTTGGGGGCTGGTTTGGACCCCAGCTCGTGGCTCACTGGGCACCCTCTGGAGGGAAGGTGAGGCTCTGGCAGAGCCCCTTTGGGAGGGCTCCCAATCCCCTCAGCTTGCAGGGTGTCCCTGTGCCAGGCTGGTGCCACGTCTGTGGATGGGCACTCTGACCCGTGGCACCAGTGGCACCAGGGCTGGGACAGCTGGGTGGGCACCAGCTGCAGGCACAGCTGGAATTGAGACCCTTTGAGTCCCCAAAGACATCACCAAGCAGATGTCCCTGTATGTCCCAGCCTGTTTGGAGGTGCAGGCAGTGCCACCTGGGCTCTGCTTTTGGAAATAAGACAGTGCTCAGAATAGCCAGAATTAAGGGGGATGGAGGGGGGGATGCAAGGAAGAAGATGTGAGTGAAGTTCCCCTCTCTGTCTTGGAGATAAGCTCCGAAATCCAGCTTTAAGTGAGTTGCATGATTAGCACTTTGGGGCCTGGGTTTTTATCTGCCTGGAACAGGATTAATACGCTGTGACAAACAGGACTGGCTTCAAAGCAGGCATGGCTGGGGCTGGGAGCTGAGGGAGCCAGGCTGGGGGTTATCTGTGCTGGGATGCCCTCTCCCAATGCCTGCCCTCTCCTCGGGGCAGCGCTGATCCTGCCGGGATCCCTTCCCACCCTTCTCCCTGCTCCCGGGAGCCTGACCCGCGGTTTCAATTACAATATTAAATTACCAGGTCACCAGAGTCAAAGTAGGCTGCCAAGTTTTTAATGATCTTCTCTTTCTTCTCATGTGGAGTTGGTTTTTTTTTTTTTTTTTTCCGAGCCTCCTTTCCATCTCTGCACTTTTAATTGAGACCATCTGTAATTTAACACATCGCCACAGTTGTGTAACTGGTGCAGGGTTTTAGGAGGACTCGGTGCTCATCCTCAGGGACTGCAGCAGCTTTCCACTGGCTTCCAGTGCCTTCCTAAGAAACCCAGAACTAATTGCCAGGACCGTTTAATCTGCTCCCTGGGGGCTTTGATTAATCACTCAGTGCTTATTTTCCATCTCTGCCTGCTGCAGGAGCTGAGGGTGCAGTGGTGGGCTGGGGCTGGTCCCCATCAGGCTGGTGTGTGGGTGTGGGTGAGTGGAGCTGGCTGCAGGCACCAGGGGTGGCACCAGGGATGGCACCAGGGACCAGAGCCCAGCCCTTGGGGTCAGGTTTGGGCTCACAGGGTGTCCTTGCTGCCTGTCCCCACTTGTCTGGGGTACAAACCCAGTCTGTCCATCAGTTCTGCATCTCAGGGGCTTCTCCTCTGCCTGGCCTTGGCCAGCCCCTGCCTGTTCCTCCTCCCCCATCACCAGTGTCCCTGCTAGCCCTGGCAGTGGTGGCCCCAGGCATGGGGCTGTCCCCTCCAGCCCAGGTGTCCCTCTCACCCTGCCAGCCCCCTCAGATCACAGGGCTCGTAACCCAGGCTTTAGGAACCAGTTAGAAGGGATTGTTAGCATAGAAATAACCAAATTCCAGCTCGAAAACGCCCCTGATGGTGCTGCTGCAGTGTGGGCTGGCTGTGGTGAGGGACTAGGGGAAGCTGCTTCCCCTCCTGCTCCTGCAGGGCTCCTGTGGGGTGGGAGCTGCCCTGGGCAGGGACAGAGGAGCCTGCAGGGGAACGGAGCCTGCTCCTGGCCTGGAGCTCCCCCCAGCCCTGTCTCTGTGGTTGGGGAGTGGGTGAGTGGTTTCTGCATGCCCCGGGGCCACCCCACCCTGCGCAGCCCCTCTGAGGCTGCCCCAGGAGCTGCTGATGGTCCCTTCATGGCTTCTGTTGTGGTGGGACTGGGCCAGGCACCTGCAGGGTATGGGGAATGTGGAGGGATAGAATGTAAGGAAATAGTGCAGAGGGTATTCTCACACTTGAGGAGTTGCAGTTGTACCAATTACTAAAGATTAGGAACAGGCTTGTTTTTAACAAGTTACAGCTGTGCTTAATAATGATGAGTGCTATAGAGGGGTGGGTTAGCTGGGTGGGGAGATGAGCTGGAGCTTGTTGGCTGTGCAGTGAAGAAGAAGGAGTCAGTGCTGTGGAGAGATGCCCATAAGAAATCACCCAGAAGGTATGGGAGCTTTGCAATAAGATACCAACAGGGACAGGCACAAGCAGGGCGAGAGCTGCTCCCCCAGGGATGTTGGGATGCTCTGCTTGCTGCTCCCAAGCAGGTTTTGGACACAAACAATTTGGAGAGGAGGCAGGAGCTGCACTTGTGCCATGCCCTGGGTAGAGGAGCCTCATCCAAAGGTGGCACAGGCTCCTGTGCCAGCAAGAGCCACGGAACCTGGGCCAGCCCCTGTGCCCTGCAGCCTGTCCTGTCCCTGCAGTGGCTCTGGGTGCTGCAGGGTGAGGAGATCTCTGTGCACACTGAGGATCTCTGTGCACAGTGCGGGTCTCTCTCTGCACAGAATGAGGCTCTCTCTGTGCAGGATAAGCATCTCTCTCTCTGCACACTGAGGATCTCTCCCATCCCCAGCTCTGCTGCTGCCATGGTCCCGTCCCCACCCACTCCCCTTCCCTGCCGGCGATGATTGATGCTGCTCATCCCGCTGGCTCCAGCTCGTTCATTGTCATGCAGAGGATGTTGTCACTTCATTCTGGTATTTCATGGAAAACTGCAGGCGGCTCGGGCTGTTTTGTTCATGAAGCCCTTCTGAGAGCACGTGGCTGGGCCCAAAATACTCAGCCCCTTTCAGTGAAAAATGAGGGGTTGGTAAAGATTTCCCTTTGGGAAGCAGAGGCACAGCAGCCTCCCTGCCCTCCTGCGCAGTGCAGGGCTGGTGTGGGGCACTGGGAGCATTGGATTCACAGGAATTGTGCTGGCCAGGGCTTGCCCAAGGAGCTGCAGGTGCCACTTGTACCAAGCTGAGATAGCAGAATGCTGCTGCAGCCTGGCATTGATGGTGACATCCCAGGGTTCTGGTGACATCCCTGCCTTTGTCCCCCACCAAGGAGCACCCAGCCCACGATCCCAGACCTGCCCCGTGTCACCTCCCCATCCCTGGCGCTGCCCAGAAATCCCTGAGGATCACAGCTGGGATTTCACTGGAGCTGACAGTGGGAAAACAGCTCAAGTCTGAGGAGCTGACGATGGCTGCGCTGTAAGAACCCCAGAAAGCTTTTAACCAAAGCTGGGGATTAAATCCAAAGAGCACAAATTTTAGCTCAGCTCCTCTCTCTGTGTGCTCTAAGTGATTAAAAGCTGTAAAGCGCTGTCAGAAATACAGGACTTCCCCTCCTGGAGCCCTTCTCTCCCCTTATTTTATGATTACCATGCTTCGCTGCCTCTGTTTGATGTCGTGAGTGTGATTTTTTAGCATGCAAAGGAAAGGAAAGCCGTGGGCAGCTCTGCCTGGGGCACATTTTGGTGCCTCCCCGGGCCGGGTGGTGCCTCTGACCCCGGGGGTTTGCCCAGTGTGGGTGGAGAAGCACAAAGCTCCCTTAAAAAGTCCTTTTTTCTCCTTTTTTTTGGCGTTATTTTGTTTCCCTCAGTTTTGCTAATCTGAATTCCAAGCTGTTTCCCAAAGCTGTTGTTCCTTGGGAAGAGGAGTCGTTATCCAAATGAGAATATCCACAGGTTGGAAGGGAGCAGCCTCACACTGAGATGTGCTCGAAATAATCTCTGAGCTTCCCTGGTATCGGAGCCATCTGCCAAAGCTCAGCCCCGGCAGCTCCCCGGGGATGCTTGAACCCCTCCCTGGCTTTGATTTTCAGATGAATCTTGCTTGAACCTTCTCCTGTCTCTGTTAACTCTCCATCTGTCTCCCTCACTTGACATGCTGCATCCGAGGCTGTTCCCGGTGCTTGCAGAGCTCTCCCTGGCCTGAGGAGAGGAACAGAGGCTTCCCTTGGTGGGATGAGTGTTCTGGGAAGGGCTGGGCTCAGGAGCCACCGGAGGTGACGGCCCTGAATTATTCATTCAGCCAAGGACCGGGGGAAATTGATGATTCCCTTTTGCAGAACACTGGGACGAGGCGTTCGTACGATGCAATTAGAGCACCAAATGGAGCCCAGGGAAGGCAGGGCTCACCCTGCAGGAGCTGCTGGGCAGGGCTGGGCCCTCCTGCAGGTGAGGGTGTTCCATGTGGGACATGGGGCCAGTGCCCCTCCTGTGCCAGCTGGGAGCCAGCAGGGCACCAGGGCATTGGTCACCCTGCTCCTGCCCTGGGTGCCAGGGCGTTTGTCACCCTGCTCCTCCTCCTTGTGCCAGGGGGTTTGTGCCCTTCAGGATGGACTCAGCAGCCTCAGGAGTTTGCCAGGGCAGCTCTGCCTTGAGCCTTTCCCATTGCTGGGAATGCCTGTGCTGGGTCCCAGGGTAGCCTGGTGCTGGTATAAGCAGCTTGAATCTCAAAGGGCTTTTCCTGGGCACAAACCCCAGCCCAGGAGGGGTTTTGTGTTCTGAGGGCAAATCTTTGGGCACCTTTGGGCAAAGTGTCAGGGGTGAGGGATGGCAGGGGATGCTCCTGAGCCTGCTCACAGGGTGGTAACAGGAGAGGAGGGAATGTCCTGCAGGAGCAGGGAGTGTGTGCAGCCTGGGCTGGCAGGGCTGCTCCTTCAGATGCTGCTGCAGGAATTAGCAGCAGGGTTCCAAGGCATGCAGTGCTTCTGCTTGGAGCTGCATCCCTGCCCAGCCTGGCCCCTGCATCCCAGGCCCTGCATCCCAGGCACACCTGGGCAGCTGCAGCTGGGGCAGTTCTGCTGTTCCCTTCCCAGGGCCAGCCCTGCCCTGCTGGAGCTGCAGCCAGACGTGTGTTCTGCAGCCTTCAAACGCCTGGAACACGTTTTGATGTGGTTCCTCTGATTGGCAGCTCTGGAATCAGCAGGGAATCAGCAGGGAAATGCTTGATGGTTTTTCTGGAGGGTTTGTGAGCAGTGGTTTGAGCCAAGACGCCTTTCTCTGTCTGTGTGTGTGTATATATATATATATATATTTAAGCAATACTGTGTTAGCATTTTCTAGCATTTTCTCTCTTTCCATCCTCCACAATAAGACGTTTCCTAGGGTTTGAGAATGCCCTGCTGCTGCAGTGGTTTCTTAGCTCTCAAACCCAACCTTCCAGGAGATCTTTCCTCCCATCCCTGTGTCAGGATCCCAGGGAACACAGGTGTGTGATCTTGCCCTGGTGTTTTGGTGCAGATCTTTTCAGATCTGAGGCACTGTGCAGGGGCTGCTGTGGAAAATGTGCATCCCAGCAAATCTCCTAAAAAACCTGCTGGGCTCAGGGTTTGTGTCCTTCTCTGCTCCCAGGACAGGGATGTCTCCCCAGACCCTTACAATGGATCTGGCCCTGTAGGAAGGTTTAGGGCCAGCAAACCCTCCTGCACTGTGCAGTAAAGAGTGGGAAAGGTTAATCTTCCATTCTTGTTGTGTACAAATGGCTCGGGATGTTTGTAGACAGCCAACCAGTGGGATTTGATAACTTTATTACTCAAATAATAAGATTTACAAATTAACTGTCTAATTAGCGACCTGGGAGAGCTGCTGCTCGTGCTGGGGTTTCTAAGCTGACAAAGACATGGGCTGAAGCTGCTCAATGGCAGCAGGAGGGCAGGGCAGGGGGAGATCTCTGCAGCCTCCTCACATCCCCAGGGCAGCTCATGGGAGCTGGGACAGGATTGCTGCCCTGAGATCCTGCTCCTGATTCACCCTGATTGCCTTGTGCATGCATGGAGCTCTCACTGAGCATGGGCAGGGCTCCAGTGGAGCCTGCCAAGGCCTGGGGAGGCTGCAGAGCCCCCAGTGCTGCTGGGGCACAGTGTGACCGTGCTCACAGGGGCTTGCAGGTGAGGGGAGACACGAGAATGTTGGCTCCATGTTCAGAAGGCTTGATTTATTATTTTATGATATATATAGTACATTAAAACTATACTAAAAAAAAAATAGAAGGAAAGGTTTCATCTCAGGTGGCTAGCTAAGAATAGGATAGAAAGAATAAAAACAAAGGTCTGTGGCTCAGACAGAGAGAGAGAGCCAGCTCTGCCGTGACTGGTCACTAATTTCAAGCATCCATATGAGACCAATCACAACAACCTGTTGCATTCCACAGCAGCAGATAATCAATGTTTGCATTTTGTTCCTGAGGCCTCCCAGCTTCTCAGAAGGAAAAATCCCAAGAAAAAGATTTTCATAAGAAGATGTCTGCGACAGCACAGAGCCCCCAGTGCTGCTGGGGCACAGAGCTCTCTCTGCCTTGCCCTGCACCTGCAGGGAGGTTCTGCTTGCCCATCTTCCCATGGATTATCCTTGCACAGGTTGGAATCACAGAATCCTGGCATGGTTTGGGTGGGAAGGGCCCTCAAAGCCCGCCCAGTGCCACCCCTGCCATGGCAGGGACACCTTCACTGTGCCAGGCTGTCCCAGCCCTGTCCAGCCTGGCCTGGGACATTCCAGGGGTGGCTTTAAGGTCCCTTCCCACCCAAAGCATTCCATGGCAGGTTCAGCCTGGTGTCCCTCTGGTTTCCCTGCAGAGCTGGAATGGTCCCAGTTCCACTGTCCCAGAGCCCAGCCCTGGCAGCAGAGCCATGCTCGGAGCTCTCTGGGTTTGCACACACACTTAGGAGAAACCCCTGCTAATAGAGCTCTAATTCCTTCCTTCCTGCTTCCCAGATGCTTCTGTCTCCATGTACAAATGACAGAAATGGTGAGCAATGCTTTCAAGAAAATGTTTGTTTGTTTGACTCAGAAAAGCAAGTGAGAGGTCCTGCGAGGAGAGAGCTCTTGGCAGCTGTTCTGCCTCTAAAACCTTCTGGGTTTGTTTTTGTTCACAATGGAAAATGTGAAAAGGAAAATGAATTTACAGCTGGATGTGGCAGGGCACAAAGAGAGGATTGTGAGGTTCATGGCTGATGTCACTTGCCTTTTCCTTGTTCCTTAGGAAAAGTCCCATGTTGCTGCAACTGGAGCCTGCTCTGTTCCTGCCCAGCTCAGTTTGGTTCCTGTGCTGTCTCCAAACCTCAGTCCCTGCTCCTCATCCTGCAGAGGCTGTTATTGAGTGTAACTGCAGCTCTGGGAAGGGATGTGGTAGATGGGAGAGCCCTGGGGCAGAGCAGAGCGTGGTACCAGGGCTGGTTCCTTGGCTCCCTTTGGGCCCTGGAGCTGAGCTCTCATCTGTGGGACAGGCAAGGGACAAGTGATTCTTTAGGGTCTGCACCTTCAGGAGATGCTGCTCCACTCCCGGGGCTGAGGGCACCCCAGGGTTGCTGTTTCACTGTTTATGGGGTGGTCTAGGTTGGAAAAGCCCCCAGGAATCATCCAGTCCAACCATTCCCCAGCATGTCCAAGGCCATCACTGCCCCACCTCCCCCTATGTCACATCCACATGGCTTTAAAGCCCCTCAGGGACTGGGATTCTGTAGTTGTGGGGACTCTCATGGGTTTCTGGGTACTTAAAACACTTAAACCACGCAGTAACTTGTGCTCAGCAGAGCAGAGAGAACATGGGGAGGCAGAGATTTCCCTTTGGGGCTGAGCCTGCAGCCCTGCCCGATGTCCTTCTCTCCCTGTAGTCACAAAACCCAGCACGACAGTTAATTTGAAGGTGCTTATTTGGCATTTGGGGGAAAAACCAGCCTTGAAATTCGGAGCTGTGGCTGCACAAACTGCAGAGACAGCGCTGGCAGCTTCAGGCAGGCACATGCTGAAAGGGTTTGGTGCTGTGGGATGGGGTTTGGCTCTGGATTCCTCTCCTGGGAGCCTGGGCAGGGGCAGTGGGATTGGTTTCCCTCTCCCAAAGGGCAGGGCTGGCATTGACGTGTGTGAGGGGAGGAGGACGTGCGTGTCTGCTGGTCTGGCAAACGGGGGCTGGGGAGATGCTGGAGAGAAGCAGAGCTGTGGGAGGAACATTGCCCACCTGTTCCCTTCGGTACAATCTTCCATTTTTGGCCACATGCACTTTTCAGCTCAGATCCACGTTCTCCCTCTTTTTATTCCCAGCAGTGACCTCAGAGCGTGTGCCACGGGTGACAGTGAGCTCAGGGAACAGGATTGTCCCCAGCCCTCCTCTGACGTGCACCCAACACTTTGTTCTGCCGAGTTTCACCAAAAGGCCTGGGGATATTCCATAAGGGTTCAAAACCTGCCAGGGGGTTTGCTTGAAAACCCTCCTGGCGCTGCTCAGAAATCCACATGACTGGTTTGTTTTGCTCCTTCTTGGCTCTGACATGGCTGTGCTTTGGTATGGTACCTCTTGGCCCTCGTGGTGCCAGTCCTGTGCCGTGCCCTGACTCTGTCCCTGTGCTCTCTTTGCAGTTTGCTGCTTCGTGGTGCACAAGAGGTGCCATGAATTCGTCACCTTCTCCTGCCCCGGTGCTGACAAGGGCCCTGCCTCGGATGTAAGTACAGGTGCTGGGCTGGGCTGGGCTTGCTGGGCTGGCAGCACCTGCAGGAGATGCTGCTCCACTCCCTGGGCTGAGGGCACCCCAGGTTGCTGTTTTGCTGTTTATGGGATGGTCTAGGTTGGAAAAGACTCCAAGAATCATCCAGTCCAACCATTCCCCAGCACTCCCAAGGCCACCACTGCCCCACCTCCTCCCATGCCACATCCACATGGCTTTAAAGCCCTTCAGGGACTGGGATTCTGTAGTTGTGGGGACTCTCATGGGTTTCTGGATACTTAAAACACTCAAACCACGCAGTAACTTGTGCTCAGCAGAGCAGAGGGAACATGGGAGACAGAGATTTCCCTTTGGGCTGAGCTGCAGCCCTGCCCCGATGTCCTTCTCTCCCTTGTGTCACAAACCCCCCAGCCCTGCCAGCCGAGTCCCAGCCTTGTTTCCCCAGCATTTCTGTCCCTGTGCATCCCTGGCTTGGGGCAGCAGAGCTGGGAGCCCACTCTGCCAGCAGCACTCAGGTCTGTCTGGCAGGTTCTGGGCTTTTCCGTGGAAACTGGCTAATTTGGGGAACTGCTGGGAGAGAGGAGCTCGAATTGGGGAAACGACAGAGCACCACAGCTCTCACCCTTAAAAATAGAAGTGGTGGGAGCAGGCGGCGTAGCAGGCAGCGGGAGGTGGAGGCTAAACACGCCTGGTGTCCCAGAATGGGGCTGTGCCCTGCCAGGGACAGGGGAGAGGGCTGGGGATGAGGCTCTGGGGGCAGCAGCGGTTGGGGGGGTTGTTCTGGTGCCTGTGCCCCTTCCTGAGCCCTGCTGTGTGTGCAGCCTCCCTGGGGGCACACACGGCCCTTCCTGCACCAGGCCGCCAGCCCAGGGTGGCACTGCTGTCACCCACACAGGGACAGGAGCCCCTGAGGGCTCCCTGTGCCAGGGACAGGCAGGGAGTGATGCTGGGGGTGTGGGCAGGAGATGTGTCTGCCTGGAGCGAGGGGTGAGGCTGGGCTGGGGGTACCAGAGCATCCCTGTTCCCTGTGCATGGCACTGCCAGGGCCTGTGCCAGGAGCAGGGGCACCAGAGCATCCCTGCTCCCTGTGCATGGCACTGCCAGGGCTTGTGCCAGGAGCATCCCTGTTCCCTGTGCATGGCACTGCCAGGGCCTGTGCCAGGAGCATCCCTGTTCCCTGTGCATGGCACTGCCAGGGCCTGTGCCAGGAGCAGGGGTACCAGAGCATCCCTGTTCCCTGTGCATGGCACTGCCAGGGCCTGTGCCAGGAGCAGGGGCACCAGAGCATCCCTGTTCCCTGTGCATGGCACTGCCAGGGCCTGTGCCAGGAGCATCCCTGTTCTCTCTGCATGGCACCGCCAGGGCCTGTGCCAGGAGCATCCCTGTTCCCTCTGCATGGCACTGCCAGGGCGCAGGGATGCTCTGGTACCCCTGCTCCTGCCACAGGGATGCAGGCAGGGCAAGCTTCCTTCCTGCTGCTCTGCCAGCCTTGCTCTTCCAGCAGCACAATTATATCCATCATATATCTCATTTATAATTATATAATCATATCATCCTGAAGGAGCTTTGAAGCAGGAGGGGAAGAGCTGCTTCAGCACCCAGTAATGCCTTGGTGGCCTCAGCACTGAGCCAGGGCCAGGGGCTGTGCTGGGAACAATGAAAGCTGCAGTGAGTTTCCCAAAGCTGCAGTGAGTTTCCCAAAGCTGCAGCGAGTTTCTCAAAGCTGCAGTTCCCTCTGCTCTGTGCTGCTGATAACCACAGTGAGGATCCAGAGCCACCTGCAAGGGGGGCTGACCTGGTGCCATCAGGCTCTGCTGCTCGCTGGGGTGGGTTTTGGTAAATCTTCATAAATATGAATATGAACCCCATGGAAAAGAGATAATTTTATTGCAGGTATCAAACCTTGCAGTTCTGCTGAGCAGGGCAGGGATGCTGCAGCCTGGCTGGGCCTTTGCTGCCAGCCCAGTGCTGCTTTCCCTATGTCCTAGACCTGGAGCCAAGGATAAAAAATGTGTTGAAAGCAAAATATCTTCTAACTTCGCTCCTTGAACTCTGTGTCTGCACAGTGCTGGAGAATTGAGGAGAAAACCATTCTGTAGCTGTGCAGTGCTTGTGGTGTACCTGCAAGTTTCCAGTTTAGCAGCTGTGTAATTCTGATTGCTGGGCTAGAGCTGTGCCCTGGGAGCTCAGGGGGTGCTGGAGCTTGGTGTGTGCACAGAGAACCTGAGGAAGCAGAGCAGAGCCCTGGAGACAGGGAAATGTCAGAGTCCCCATCTCTGCTCCCACCTCGGGCTGCTCCTGTTTGATCTGGCTGAGTCTGAGCCTCCTTGAGCAGAGTGGGAGTGTGGCTGTGTGTTTAACCTTGGCAAGGAGCAGGAGCTTCCATCTGGGAGAGAGCACTAATTACACATGATAGTGTCTCCAAGCAGGAAAAAATGAAAGATTAATTGCTTCTTGCAGCAGGGAATGGAGCAGCGGCTGGAAGCAGCGGTGCTGCAGGCACGGGGCTGTGTTTGTGCTGCACAGCTCTGCAGCAGGGCAGGACCTGGGCTCCTCACTGGTGTCCTGTGTGCCTGGGGTCCCTCCTGAGCAAGGGAGAGCTGCTGAGCAGGGGCTGAGAGCCCACAGCCCCTCCTGTGTGTGACTGACCCATAGCGAGGGCTCCAGGACCCAGAGCCAGCCTGGGTAATGTATGCCAGTTGGCAAACCTAATTAGAGCCGGAGCTATTAGCAGAATGCATAATTATTTAAATTGTAGAGAAAATAATCATTAAGATGACCTTCTTTGCATGATCCTGCTAAAGGTCATCTAATCAGGATGTGTTAATAAACATCAGAGTTGCTCTGGGAAGGTAAGGGGCCAGTGTAGCTACATTTCAATTTTGTGTGTAAATTGTCCCTGTTTGTGGGAGAGGAGCTCAGGAAGAATTCCAGGAGGGATTTCTCCATGGAAAGGGCTCCCGCATGCTGTGCCCCAGGGCCCCTCTCACTCCAATGCTGTCCCTGAGCACAGGACCCCAGTCCCTGCTCCCAGCTCTTTTCCTTCCTTTGGATCCCTGCTCCCAGCTCCTTTCCTTCCTTTGGATCCCTGCTCCCAGCTCTCTTCCTTTGGATCCCTGCTCCCAGCTCCTTTCCTTCCTTTGGATCCCTGCTCCCAGCTCCTTTCCTTCCTTTGGATCCCTGCTCCCAGCTCCTTTCCTTCCTTTGGATCCCTGCTCCCAGCTCCTTTCCTTTGGATCCCTGCTCCCAGCTCCTTTCCTTCCTTTGGATCCCTGCTCCCAGCTCCTTTCCTTCCTCCTGGATCCCTGCTCCCAGCTCTCTTCCTTTGGATCCCTGCTCCCAGCTCCTTTCGTTCCTTTGGATCCCTGCTCCCAGCTCCTTTCCTTCCTTTGGATCCCTGCTCCCAGCTCCTTTCCTTCCTTTGGATCCCTGCTCCCAGCTCCTTTCCTTCCTTTGGATCCCTGCTCCCAGCTCCTTTCCTTCCTTTGGATCCCTGCTCCCAACTCCCTCCCTTCCTTTGGATCCCTGCTCCCAGCTCCCTTCCTCCCTTTGGATCCCTGCTCACAGCTCCCTTCCTTCCTTTGGATCCCTGCTCCCAGCTCCTTTCCTTTTCTCTCAGCTGCCCTGGCCAGCATTTTGGCAAATCCTCCCAGCCTTCCCGCGACTTGCTGCTTTCTGTTGTCCTGCTAATTAACTCCTCCAGGCCTCTGCTGTGCCATCTGCCCCTGGAGCAGGCGCCTGCTGCTGCTGACAGCTCCCGTGGGATGAAGATGTCTCAGCCCTGCTCCCTCCCAGCACCTCCTGCTGCTGTCCCAGCCCCACAGAGCCCCTGCTGCCCCTGCCAGGCTGCCCTGGCTGCATCCCAGTGCCTGCCCAGCCCTTCCCTCCTCGGCCTGGGGCAGGGCAGGGGTCTGAGCCCGGCTCAGAGGGATGGTGGGCTCTGTGCCCTCCCCTGCCCAGCCTCCTGCCGTCCATGCTTGCCCTGCAAGGGAAACCAGGGAACCATTTCTGCCTGCTGGGAGCTGTTCCCTGCACACCCAGGGGAATTTCCACATGGGAAATGTGGGGCTCAAACACGAGGGTTTGGGTTTGTGTCCCTGCCAGGATTTGCTGAGTGCAGGCAGTAAGCTGTGGCTGTGTTCTATTTGATGTTATGCCGTTTAAATCACTATGAAATTCACTTTTAAATGGTCTCTTCCTATGAACTGCGCTAATTCTCCTTCAGCAGAGATAAATTAAAGCTTTCTTTGCAATGAGACGGGGAGAGCAGCAGCCCCTAATGCTGAAGGCAAGGCTCTGTGTTCTGTCAAACGCAGCAGATGTGAGTGCAGAGGTTTTCAAACACCCCTGGCTGTCCATGTGGCTGCTGCTGCCCCTTCCTGAGGCTCTGCTGATGGAGATTGGGAGCTCCAGGGCTCTGGGGGACCGGTGGCACTGTCACCTTCCACTGTCACCTTCCACTGTCCCAGCCCCATCCGGCCTGGCCTGGGACACCCCAGAGACCCAGGGGCAGCCCCAGCTGTGCCAGGGCCTGCCCACCCTGCCAGGGAGGGATTTTATTCTTATTTGGACAAGGAAACAGGAGAAACTTCAGATGCAATGAGTCAGGGCTGGGATATTGCAGGGGATGCTGGCTCTGCAGCACTGATGGGAAGGGAAGGGCCTCAGCATGCACTGGCTCTGCTCATGGCATTTTCCAGCTCTGCTCCACAGAAATCTGTTCCTGCCCCGCTTCTCAGTGCTGGTGGGGGAGGAGTGGAGCCTTTTTCTTTTCTTGGCAAACTTCTTTTTTAACCATTCTTGTTTTAAGTCTCAGCATCTGCATACGCAGTGTTCTCGTCAGTCCTGTCTCCGTGGTACAAAAATAGTCTCTGTGCAGCCACTCCAGCCCTGCTCAGCAATGATCCCCACAACTGCCACTTTCTGGCACTTTCTCAGGCGCTGCCCAAGGTGCCCCTCTCAGCCAGAGAGAGCCCTGCAGCTCCTCCTCTGCAGCCTGGCTGCTCCATCACAGCTTTGGCTGTGCCCCTGTGCCTGGGAGCAGGAGGGGAAGCCCTGCTTGGGGCAGGGATGCTGCTCTGGGGAGCCCAGCCCCATTTTGGGGATCCCAGCCCTGCTCTGACTCTTTGCTTTTCCAGCTCTGGCTTCTCGAACCCCGGGTGCCAGTGGGAATTCAACATCCTTCTTGTGGAGTGGGAATTGCCTCCTTCTGCACAGAGCTGGTGTTTTTTATGAATGACTGATGCTCTGGCTTGCCTGTGCAGGAGTCTCTGTTCCTGGAAGGGAGTGCAGCAGTTCAGGGGCTATCACTTGGGTGGCACGGGCTGGCACACGTCCCCTGCCCCGTGTCCCCTGCCCCATGTCCCTCATGTCCCCTTCCCACCTCTCTGCCCGGTGCAGGGGTGCTGTGCTGTGCCCGGGGGCTCTGCAGGATGCAGGGGTGGGCAGAGAGAGCTCCTCTCTCCCAGGATATTGCAAGGAAATCAGGATCACGGCGTGGGTTGGGATGGAACTTTCCAGACCATCTCAAGTCCTGGCTGCCTGCCCTGAGTTTCGTGGGGAAACTGCCCCCACCTCCTGTTCCAGCCTAAAATCCAGGCTTAAATTCTCTGCTCTCCTGTAAATGTCGGAGGAATGAGAAGGCTCTCAGACCTGCAGAGTCACTGGCAGCACTGGCTGCTTGGGGTGTCCAGAGGGCAGGTTTGTGACCTGACACAGGACAGGGTGACTGTGACCCCTTGTACCCTCAGCTTTCCCTGCTGCAGCCCTGCTGTGCCTGCAGCACTTTCCTCGGGGTAAGATGTGAGGTATTTCCAGTTTCAGTGCCCTGGCTGGAGCCTGTGCCCAATCCCTGGCACGGCACAGACCACGTTAAAAGAAGCTCTGTTGGTTTCCCCTCCTGGGTGCCACTGGGGGTTTCTGTGGTGCTGAGCACCAGAGCAGAATGCTGGTGATTAATGCAGCTGGAGGCTCCAATGCAACAGTGCTGGGAAATTAATTTCAGGGGGATGGAATGTATTGGCGGTGATGTTATAGCTCGCTTCTGATTCCACTCTTTATTTATTTACTCTGCTCACAGTGCCCTGAAAAGGTGTCTCTGCTAATGCCTGGGCAGCTTTCCAGGCCATTAAAAAGCTGCTCAGCTCGAATGACAGAGCTGGGACTGAGCCTCATCCCTAACCCTTAAACAATTAACGTGAGCTGAAACCAAGCTGCTCCTGCTGGAGCCTTCCCTGCCTGTGCTGCTGCTGGGGGGTGAGCCCAGCCCAGCCCTGCCCAGCCCCTGCTCCAGGCCCTCCTGAGCCCCAGGATTGTGTCCCGTGTCCTCCCTTGCGTGGAACGTGCTACGAAAGGCCAAACCCCTGCTCTGCCTCAGTGCTTTGTCCCCGTGCTGGGCTCTGGCTCCCTGTGCAGAAGCTGTTTCTTCTGCAAGTTTTCTCTGGCACAGGTGCCCAGAGCAGCAGTGGCTGCCCCTGCATCCCAGGCCAGGCTGGACAGGGCTTGGGGGGCACCCTGGCACAGTGGAGGTGTCCCTGCCATGGCAGGGGTGGCACTGGATGGGATTTAAGTTCCCTCCCAACCCATTGTGGTTCCTTTATTTGGGTTTGTTTGGCTCTAACTCTTGCTGACCCTTGCTGGAGCCCAGGAGTTTGCCCAGTGCCTGCACAAGGGATCAGCTGGGCTCTGCTGGGTCTGCACCCTCTGCTGCTGGGCAAAAATCTGCCCTTGCCTGTAAGAAAACTCAAAATATTAAAGTGTCCCCTAAGCAGCTTGGATGCCTGTGAGGAGAGGGCTGGCACCAGAGCACAGGAGATGTTCCCTGGGCAGGTTTAATTTAGATGGAATCACAGGTGGCTTTTCCTGCTCTGTGTGGAAGCTGGGCACTGTCCAGCCCTTCTGTTGGTCTGTACCCACCACCTTCACCTGGTGCTTTCCATGCTAAGAGTGAGTTATTGGAAAACAGTGAGTCCCCAGCCAAGGCAGTGCATTGCTTTTCCATTGTTATGGCAACACAGATGAAGAGGAATGAGGCTGGATGCCGGTGCCTGCTGGAAGGGTCCCCACGAGTCGGTGGCAGTTGACTGAAGTGCATCAGCAGCACCTCCAGGGCCAGCTGGCACTGGGAACGGGCACAGCAGGGCTGCCCTGCCAACCCTGGATGCGAGTTCATAATCCTTGTCCTTTGTTTTCCTCCCAGGACCCCCGGAGCAAACACAAATTCAAAATCCACACGTACTCCAGCCCCACCTTCTGTGACCACTGCGGGTCCCTGCTCTACGGGCTCATTCACCAGGGCATGAAATGTGACAGTAAGTGATGATGGCAGGGGACTCAGGGACCCCGAGGGGGGCTCAGGAGCCCCTGATCCAGGGCTGCAGCCCAGAGCCCGTGCCCTGTGCCAGCAGTGAGGAGCTGCAGGGCTCTGAGTGCCCGAGGGGCACCAGTGGGCACCTCCTCACCCGGTGTGGGCAGTGCCCGGGGCTGCTGCAGGGACAGGGGAGGGCAAGGTGCTGCCTTGGGGGGAACCTCCCTGCATCCCTGTGTACAGCACCCCCACAATCCCTGCTTCAGCAGCATCCCCCAGACTCCTCTCCAGAAGCACCCCCAGAGCAGCATCCCTGCAGCATCCTGCACTCCCCTGCATCCCCTCACAGCATCCTGGGGTCCCCTGCATCCCCCACAACATCCCCTGCATCCTCCCACAGCATCCTGGGGTCCCCTGCATCCCCCACAACATCCCCTGCATCCCCCACAGCATCCGGCATCCCCTGCTTCCCCCACAACATCCCCTGCATCCCCCTCAGCATCCTGGGGTCCCCTGCATCCCCCCACAGCATCCCCCAGATCCCCCACAGCATCCTGCATCCCCTGCTTCCCCCACAACATCCCCTGCATCCCCCTCAGCATCCTGCACTCCCCTGCATCCCCCACAGCATCCGGCATCCCCTGCTTCCCCCACAACATCCCCTGCATCCCCCTCAGCATCCTGGGGTCCCCTGCATCCCCCACAACATCCCCTGCATCCCCCACAGCATCCTGCATCCCCTGCTTCCCCCACAACATTCCCTGCATCCCCCTCAGCATCCTGCACTCCCCTGCATCCCCCACCGCATCCTGGGGTCCCCTGCATTCCCCACAACATCCCCTGCATCCCCCTCAGCATCCTGCACTCCCCTGCATCCCCTGTAGTCCCCTGTATCCCCTGCATCCTCCTCAGCACCCTGTGCTCCCTAGCCTCCCCTGCATCCCCCACAGCATCCTGGGGTCCCCGGCCTCCCCTGCATCCCCTCGCAGCATCCTGCACTCCCCGGCCTCCCCCCCTGCATCCCCGCAGCCTCGCCGCTCTCCGCGCTGGCTCCGAGTGACACCCTGTGGCCGTGGCCGGGCGCTGCCGCTCTGCCGGCGCCGCAGCGGGGGAATCGCTGCGCGGGGAGCTCAGCACGGGGGCTGGCGGCAGAGGGAAGGGATGGATCGGTGATTTTCCGAGTTAATCCTGTGTGTTCCTATTTAAGGGGACTGGGACAGGCAGCATGTGCGAGCTGCGCTGCTCCCTGCTCAGGGATGGGGAAGCTTGGCTGTCTGGGAACAGCTTATTCCTTAGAACCTTGGGAACCCTGCCAAGGGGAAGTGAGCTGCTGCAAAATGTAAATACTGATATATGGGTCTCTATAGATAGATAGAGAGCTCTCCGTGCCTCTCTCTGTGTGTACAGACACTCGGGTAGGATTTAATGCCCCTTTTGGCTCCTGCTGGATCCAGCTGAGCACCCCGGGGGTGATGGGGGAGAATTTTAATGAGTGAGCAGAGCTGAAGCAGCTGAGTGAGGGCCCAGAGCCCTCTGGGGTCTGTCAGAAAGGGCCCAAAGCCCTCTGGGGTCTGTCAGGAAGAGCCCAAAGCCCTCTGGGGTCTGTCGGGCAGGGCCCAGAGCTGCTGGCAGGGGGTTCCTGTGGGCTGTTCCTGAGCCCAGGCTCTGCAGAGCCTCCAGCTGCCCCTGCAGATCCATTTGCCCTGCGTTCACCCCTCGCCTCAGCCCGGTTTGGGAGGGGGGCAGGCTGTCCCTGTGCCCTACTCACGTGCTGGGTGTGCCCTGTGTCCCCCAGCCTGCATGATGAACGTGCACAAGCGCTGTGTGATGAACGTGCCCAGCCTGTGCGGGACCGACCACACGGAGCGCCGGGGCCGCATCTACATCCGCGCCGACATCGACAAGGACGTGCTCACCGTCGTAGGTACGTGCTGCCAGGGGTGCCAGGAGCGCTGGGGGGTAGGACGGTCGGGATGGATGGAGACGAGAGATCTCTGCAGCCAGGTGGTGGAATTTGGGGTTTATTGCAAAGGGCCTGGGTGCAGGGCCCTGCTGGGAGCTGCCAGACACAGCTCAGAGCAGCCTGAGAGGAGAGAGGGGTGGAGAGGATGAGAGAGTAAGAGAGCAAAAGCATAAGAGAGTTAAAGGGGTAAGAGAGCGAGGTTCCCATTACAATACAATAAATCTTCTGTGTTGAATATTCTGATTCTCACTAACCAATCTAGTACAAGATACAAATCCTATAGCATTTACATACTGCCTGTAAGAATCATTACATTACCATTCTGTGTTACATTTTAAACCCTAAAAACTCCTCTTTGGGCCCCTTCTGCCAAGCTGTAGGGTCTGCTCTGACCCTTGGGCCTGTCTGCAAGCAGAGGGTGTTGTTCCATCAAAAGGGGATCACCTTCAGCCAGCCACACCATTGTTTTCCAGTTGTTCAGTAACTGAGGGATCTCATAGCTTGCTTTCATTTCAATCTCACTTATAGTTTCTATATTCTCAAAATCTTTTGCAGACAATCATATTTATAAGGCTTTCCTGTTCCATCTTCCCCAGCAGGCTGGGCAGGGGCTCCTGCCCACACGGGACCAGGCAGCCCAGCCAAACTGTCTCGGTTATTCCCAGCTGAGCCAAAGCCAGGGGTGTGGAGTGCCCCGGGTGGGTGGGACCCTGACTGGGACACCCTGGCAGCCCCCGGTCCTCCTCCATGCCCCTGCCCTGGGCTGGCTCTGCCTCAGCCTGGCTCCCACATCCTGGCACAGTCGGGGGAGCTGTGAGATCCCAGGTTGGGTCTGTGGGATGGGGGTGGCTCTGTGGTGCTGCTCTGGTGGGTGCTTTTGTCCCCCGAGAGCCAGCAGGGCTGTTCTCAGGAAAAACAGCAAGTTGTTCAAAATGTTAATGAGAAACTGGGAAAAGTTGTGGAGGACTTTATAATTTATTTTTTGTTGGATTTGTCCTTAAAGGAGAGCCTCAGTGAAGCAGGCAGAGCTATGTTTGCACAAGTCCTGCTTCCCAGGCACCTTCCTGAAAGTTGGACATAGTGATCTTGGAGATCTCAGTGATCTTGGAGGTCTTTTCCAGCCCCATTGATCCTGTGGCTCTCTCCGGCCTCCATCAGATGCCGGTGGGTGCAGATCCCACCCTGCTGCTGGCACCGCGGGCTCCCTGTGCTGTGTTCCCACCGCCCCAGGGGCAGGGAGGAGCTCCCAGCCCCGCTCTGTGCAGCTGGATTCCATCTCTTCAGCTGGCTTTGAAAGGCTGGTTTATTTCTGGCCCGTTCTGGAGGTGTTGGTGCAAACGTGTCAGCTGTTGGCTTTTCCAGAAAGGAAGGGAAGCGTGCTGAGCTCTCCAGAGCCGAGTGGGAGTGCTCTGGGAGAGGAGAGCTGGGCACTGGGGAGCCCAGATGGCCCCAGAGCACAGTGGGCACCCAGCCCTGGGGAGATGGAGCCACCCAGGGCTGTGCTGGCACTGCTGGGGAACCAACTGGAGCCCTGGGCCAGCTCTGGGCCCTCACAACAGGGACAGAGAGGGGCTGCAGAATCCCTGAGGGAGCTGGGAAGAGGCTCAACCTGGAGAAAAGGGGGATCGGAGGAATTTCTGGCTCTGCACAGCTCCTGGCAGGAGGGGACAGCCCCAGGTCAGGCTCTGTTCCAGGGAACAGGGATAGGAGCAGAGGGAACGGCCTCAGGCTGGGCCAGGGCAGCTCAGGGTGGATTTTGGGAGAATTTCCTCCTGGAGGGAGTTAAAACCCTCATGGATGTGGCACTTGGGGACATGGGACAGTGCTGGCCTGGGCAGTGCTGGAGCAGGGGCTGGACTGGATGGACTGAGGGGAATTTCCCGAGCCGAACAATCCCTGCAGGACCTGCCTTGGCAGGGCACAGGGGGCACGCTGGGGAGTGGGCAGAGCCAGGCTGCTCTGAGCAGATTGCAGGTGGGAAATGCCCTTTGCAGGCTCCCTGCAGGAATCCCAGCGAGGGCGAGTTCTGTGGGGGACGGGAGGGATGAGGGGGATGCAGAGAGGGATGCAGGGGCTGGAGAGGGACGCAGGGGGGTTGAAAGGGGGATGGATGCAGGGAGATGATGGGGATGGATGCAGGGGGATGAGGAGGATGGAGAGGGATGCAGAGGGATGGAAGGGGATGCAGGACAATGCAGGGGGATGAGGAGGATGGAGAGGGATGCAGAGGGATGGAAGGGGATGCAGGACAATGCAGGGGGCTGGAGCAGCCCCTGAGTCCCGCGGGATGTGAGGCAGCACCGTGAGCCCGCCCTGCTCCCGCCGCTCGGGCAAACGGGGCTGCTGCTGCTGCTGCTGGGTCCACGTTCCCCTCTTTCCCCCGGGAATTTGGGCTCCGTGGAGCCGGAGCAGCCGCCGTGCCGCGGGAAGGTGCCCGGTGCCTGCAGGCGGCAGCACGGGCACGGCCAATCCCGCTTCTGCTGTGGAGCTGACAAACCTGCAGGGTGTGCCCGATGCTCCTCAGCTCTGCGCTTTCCTCCTCTCTTACTCTGGGTTTCCCCTTCCCTTTGTAAGGCTGCTCTTTCCCTCTCGGTGGAAAACAGATTTTCACAGAATCATCGAGTGCTGGAATGGTTTGGATGGGAAGGGACCTTAAAATTAATCTCCAAATCTTGTGGGCAAGGAGATCTTTGGCTAGACCAGACTGCTCCCTGTGTGTGTGTGTGTGGGGCAGAGGATGCCCTGTTCTCCTCCCCGTCCCTCAGGGATGTCCCTGTGCCCATGTTCCCGATGTTCCCAGCAGTTCCTGCCCAGCCGAGCCCCCCTGGCAGCCCTGAGCCTCCCTCTTTACTCACCTGATGAGGGAAAACAGTGACCAAAACTGAAACCAATTATGCTGATTAGATAAACGAGCTGGAAGTGCATTAATTGATAATCACCGGCCCAGGCAGATGCAGCTGTAATGAGTGCTGCGCCTTTCCCATTGTAGGAGCGCGCACAAATACATCCTTACCAGAGCATTAATTAGCTGTTTTAACTCACAGGGTGTTAATGAGAATGCTGGGTGCTCCTGCCCTGGATCCTGGTGCTGTTGGAAGATGAGAGCTGCAACTCAGCCCAAGCTCCATCCCCTCCAAATTCCCAGCAAGAGCTGTGGGATGGAGGGCCAGGAGAGGTGATGGGCTGGGATGAGGGCCTGGAGCTCTGACCCTGCAGGGACCCAGGTTTTGGGAGGGTTTTTAGCAGATCCATGGAATCCTGGAATGGTTTTTTTTAAAGACCATCCAGCACCAAGCCCTTGCCATGGGCAGGAGTAGGTTTGTTGTGGGGCAGGAGTGGGTTTGTTGTGGGCAGAATTGGGTTTTCTGTGGGACAGGACCAGGTTTGCTGTGGGGCAGCACTGGGTTTGTTGTGGGCTCTCTTTGCATTTCCCATCAGAGGGAACCCCACGTGGCAGAGCCAGGAAATCTCTCACTGGGGTTTGTTTGTGCAGTGCATCAATCTTGCCTTTCCTTGAAGGCCTGGGAGCTGGGGAAGGGCCCTGCCCTGGTGCCCCCCGTGTCCCCATTGCTCTGGGTGTGTGCCAGACTGATCTGCTCCCACCTTTCCAGGGCCTCGTGGGTGTCTGTCTCTTCCCAAGCTCTGCACTTACAGCTGCCAGAGCCATTCAGAGGTTTTGTCTGAGCTGTTATTGAGAGGCTGCTGCAGACTTTGCAGAGTAAATTCAGGCGTCATTCACCCTCGCACAGAGGTGACAGTGGCAGTGCAGCAGTGTCCCCACACTGTGTGCAGGGCAGGGCACTGCCCCCTGAGCCCCCCACCCCAGACACACCCAGGGCTCACCAGCATCTCCCCCTGAGCATGCCGAGCCCCCAGTGCCATCTCCTTGGCCACACTGGGAGCCCAGAGTGATTTAGGGCTGGCTTTAAACGCGATCATAACATCCTTACTCATCTCTGTTAATAATGATGTTACTGCTTCTTAATGATGCACAGAACTGTCAGGATGTGAGAGGTATAAAACTGTTTTACATCAGATTTAGCTGTCAGATGAATGCCATAAGTGCTGGCGAGGAGCACTGCTCCCCTGCCGTGAGGGATCGCTGCTGTGCCACTCCACGTTTTCATTTTTCCTTCACTCCGTTGTTGGTTTCTGCTTGAAAACTCAGGGAGTTTCTTAAGGTCAAGCAGAAGCATTTCAGGTTTTTTAAATGAATAGATAAAATTATTCCCATTAATGAAATTCTGAGGTCTGCACGCTGAGATAATAACATGAGGTAATCAAATCTCATGCTTCAGGGCATAAACTGATTAACTGCAGGGCCAGGACGGCTTCTCCTGCTCCTTAAAGGGGAGAAGGACAAACAGCAGAGGGCTGTTCATGGGTCTCCAGAGGCTGTGCTGGCTCTGGGACAGTGGCACACGGAGCAGAGTGGCATTGGCTCAGTGTGACATCATTCAGTGAGGCACTGGTCCAGTGTGACATCATTCAGTGAGGCATTGGATTGGTGTGACATCATTCTGTGTCCCCTCCCAGTGAGGCATTGGCTCAGTGTGACATCATTCTGTGTCCCCTCCCAGTGAGGCACTGGTTCAGTGTGACATCATTCAGTGAGGCATTGGATTGGTGTGACATCATTCTGTGTCCCCTCCCAGTGAGGCATTGGCTCAGTGTGGCATCATTCAGTGAGGCATTGGATTGGTGTGACATCATTCTGTGTCCCCTCCCAGTGCTGCCACCTGTGCCTGGCACTGCCCAGGAGCTGTCCCTGGGGCTCCCAGTGCTGCAGGGACACTGAGAGCACGTTTCCATGCTGGATTTACAGCCAGGGAGGGGACAGGAGGCAGGAGGAGCTCAGGTGGGGCTGTGGGGAGCCCAGGCTCAGCAGGCAATGGGAGCATCATTCCCCATGCCCTGGCAGCACCAAAGGAGCCCCAGAGAGTGGCACTGGGTGGGCTTTGGGGTCCTTCCTGAGCCAAACCACCCCAGGAGTCGGTAATTCTGTGCCAGCATCCCTGCCTGGTGCCACCCTCAGGACAGGAGGGCCAGGGCTGCTGCAGGGCCCCTCAATGTGGATGGATGGAGGGGCAGCCATGCTTCCCACACCTCTGCTGCCTCCCAGGCTGCTTTCAGGGCTGTCACCTTTGATAAATGAGCTCGTTTATAAACGCAGAGTTGAATTTTGGCCACGAGTTCGATTCCATGGAGCTGGAGATTGGGCAGTGCTCCGGGAGGACAGCAATAGATGGCAGATTTGGGGGCTTTAATTTGCTTTTCAAAGCTCTCTGGTCCCCAGCCTCATCAGGAATTCCTTGCTGCTCAGTTGGGAACTGGGCAATTGGTTTTACCCTTTTCTCTGAAAGTACCTTGGGCATCCTGTGGTGCTGCACAAGTTGGAATTCTGTCCTCCTCCTCCTCCTCATGGGATTGGGGGTGCACTGAGCCCCTGTGAGCCCCACAGAGCTGCTGCTGGGTCCTGCTGGGGTCCCAGGCTGCTCCCAGCAGGGCAGGACCCTCTGTGCCTGATCCCTGCTCTGCCCCTCCTTACAAACAGCTTTTCCCCAGGTTATGGCTCGGCTCCATCCTGACCCATCAGACTTCCCATCTCTGCTATCTGTGCTCAGCCTGGGGGGAAGATAAGATCCTTCTCCTGGCAGACAGACCTTTTTGGACTTAATCTGGGCGAAGAGACTCAGCTCAGGCTGGCTGTATTTAATTTGCCCAAGCTGCAATCCAATTAGGAGCAGCTGAGTCACCTCAGGTTTGTTCTTCCCGCTCTGCTCCCGCTTCCCGGAGCAGCTGCTGGCCCCAGAGCTGGGCTGTGCTGCCCAGCGGGCAGAGGATGGAGCCCCTGGCATCCCCTGGCATCCCCAGGGCCATGGGGGCTCCAGGGGGAGATGGGTGCTGGATGTGGCCGTTCCTGTGCTGCCTTTTGGGCTCCTGCTCCCACCCCTCGAGGGGAGCTCCAGCCCCAGGCCCCCACAATTCACTGCAGCTCTGCTTCCCAGGGGCCAGGAGGAAACAAATCAGCTTTAAACTGCTTAAAGCCCAGAGCAAACAACACACCAGCCTGTCAGAAAGTAAAAATAATCTCCTGAGCCGACCCTGCAGCCTCCCCCGTGCACGGGAGCTGCGTGTGCTCGGCGCTGACGGTGTCGCTCCTCATGTAATGCCCATGTCTGCACAGATCCAGCCTAATTCTGCTTTTAATCACTATTTTCACACTTGCTCTTGGCACGCAGGGAAGTTGTCAGTTGTTGGGTATTTTTATAGCTGGAATGCTGAATTTAATCCTTTTTCTCTTCCCCAGTAAGAGATGCTAAAAACCTAGTTCCTATGGACCCTAATGGCTTGTCAGATCCCTACGTGAAGCTTAAGCTAATCCCTGACCCCAAAAACGAAAGCAAACAGAAGACCAAAACTATCAAGTGCTCCCTGAATCCCGAGTGGAACGAGACATTTAAATTGTAAGTACAAGGAAAACGTTTAAATTTGTAATGTGAATTTTCTCACCACCAAGAATTGACGTGGCTTTATTTGCTCTGATGTAATTACTCAGAGGCATTGAGCTGACTCAAGTGAGAAATGATTCCTTTTGTTCCGTGAGGGACACAGAAGCACCCAAAGCTCTGCCCTGACCCTGCTCAGAGCAGAGTGTGTCTGGGCAGGAGCTCTGTGCTCTCTGTGAGGGTCAGGAGTGCCCTGAGATCAGATGTGCCCTGGAAATCAGATGTTGGAGACCCCAGCAGCCCTGGGGACCATCCCTTCCCTTGCACCCTGTCCATGTGGAGCGTGGGGGGCATGGGGTGAGGGAGCAGCTCAGGGTGGAACCACCCCCTTTGCCATCCATCCCCTTTGCCATCCATCCCCTTTGCCATCCATCCCCTTTGCCATCCATCCCCTTTGCTCACCCCTTTCCCATCCCATCCCTTTGCCATCCCTTTCCCTTGTCTCTTGCAGCCAGCTGAAGGAGGCAGACAAGGACAGGAGGTTGTCTGTGGAGATCTGGGACTGGGATCTGACCAGCAGGAACGACTTCATGGGCTCCCTGTCCTTCGGCATCTCGGAGCTGCAGAAGTCCGGCGTGGATGGATGGTGAGATGTCCTGGTTCTGTCACCAGCAGGGGCACAGAGCAGCCCAGGGTGTTTGTGCCTGGGATGGGGCAGCCCCTCAGACCTCAGAGCTGCCCTCTGCTCCAGGGACCCTCCCAGCTCCATGGATGGGGCTGCTGAGGGTCACTGCTGCCATGGGGTGTCTGTGTGGCACCAGGGCATGGACTGCCTTTGTGTGACCTCCTCCATGGCCTGGGGGGCTTGGGGAATGGAGAGGAGGAACACAGACTGAAAACAGGCTAAAAGATAATAATGAAAACTTATGACTCTCTCCAGAGCCTCGACACGGCTGGCTGTGATTGGTCATTAAGTCAAAACAATTCACACAAAACCAATCAAACAATGACCATAAGGTAAACAATGTCCAAACCACATTCCAAAGCAGCAAAACACAGGAGAAGTGAATCAGATAATTATTGTTTTCATTTTTCTCTGAGGCTTCTCAGCTTCCCAGGAGCAGGAATCCTGGCGAAGGGATTTTTCAGAAAAGGTGACAGTGACATGGTGGCATTGTGCTGGTCACCTGCCAGGCCCTGATGGGGCAGAGCTCTCCCTCTGGAGGCCAGCAGGGAGCTGCTGTCCCTTCCCAGCTCCCAGTCCCTGTCAGGGTGTGTGTGTGTGCCATGCACTGCCCGCTCCCAAAGCCCCTCCCAGCCTGTTAAAAAGCTTGGAAGTGGAGAGATCTAAGTGGTTTTCCTTGTCACAGTGCTGGCTGGATAACCTGCAGGAGAAGGAGCTGTGATCCATATTTCATACCCAAACAGCTGCAGTTAATGGAGGAGCCAGCTCAGGGCAGAGTCTGGGCAGGCAGGGCTGTCCTGGAGCAGCCCCTGGCATCACACCCAGTTCACCTGGCCTGGGCACACCTGGGCTGTGCCCAGCAGGGTCAAACCCTGCCAGCTGAGTGGAGCTCCCATGATTTCTGACCATTGCTGCTGAAGCTTTCCTCCTCCTTTGTGGAGCATCCTGTCTGTGTGCTGGGGTTGGCAGTGCCAGCCTGGCACGTGCCATGTGCTGTCCTTGTGGGGCAGCTGCTGGAAGGGCTTTGCCCATGCCTGTGCCCGTGGCTGTCGCCTGTCACTACAGGACATGAAAGAACACAAGCTTACACCGCTGTTCTCAAGGTGAAGAAAAAAGGGGACTTTATTTTCTGACTCCAACATTTATGGTTTTCTAAAAGTGACAGTGGATTGTAGGGTTACAGTGCCACCTCTCCAATGACACTGGTCAAACCAACAGCTCATCAACTCTCTCCTCCTCCATAAAGGAATGCAAAACAATGAGTTATTTACAGAAAGTGTGTGAGAAAGCCCACTACAAGAATGTCAGCATCAGAAGGCTTAGAAAAATCTTAAAAAACCAGGGTGGCAGTCACCAGAAACATGAGTTTGTGTGTGGGTTTGGGTCAGGAGTGGTTTGGCAGGGACACCAGTGCTCTGTGTGCCCACCACAGCAGGCAGGGGGTGCACCCCTCGGGTTGGGGGATCCCCAGGACACAGAAGGACCCAGAACATCCCTCTGACCACTGAGGGGCTGGGGCTTGCCCAGGGGAGGGTTTGGGGGCTCTGCTGGCCTGGGAGGGTCCCCTGGGTGCTGTACAGGGAGGCAGAGCTGTGCTGGGGCAGGGGGCTCTGCCTGCCCAGCCCTGAGCTGTGCCCTCTCTGTCCCTGCAGGTTCAAGCTGCTCAGCCAGGAGGAGGGCGAGTATTTCAACGTCCCCGTGCCTCCCGAGGGAGAGGAAGGAAACGAGGAGCTGAGGCAGAAGTTTGAGGTGAGCTGATTTTCCTTGGGCTCAGGGGTGTTCCTCACTGCCTGCCATGCCCACAGGAAGGGGCTCTCCCTGCCAGATCCTCCCTGGCAGGGCAGGGACGTGGGGCAGGCTCCAGCTGCCCACAGAGGCTCCAAGGAGAAATGTCTGTTTGCTGCCTAATCAGCCATGGCAGCTCTTGCTGAATGATGGATCCAGACCTTGCTGAGTGAGCAGAAATTGGCCATTTCTCAGTGCAGCTGGAGCCTCCACAGAACCCCAGGAACGAGCGTGGTGCATCTGGAGACCCACATGCAATGAGCCTTGCAGAAATGAGAGAGTTGCCCTTATGGTTCTCAGCATGAACTCTGTGATTGCAGCACAGACTGGAGAGTTAGCTCCTGCTCTCCTTTCTCTTTATCTTATTTATACACAACTTTCCTCCTGTGCAGGGACTCAGTGTCAAGGCAGGGAATCCCCCTTAGCTGGGCTGTGGTTGGTGCTGGAGTGAGGATGAGGAGTGGAGTGTGCTGGGGCCTGGGGCGTGCCGGGGTCACCCCAATGGGTGTGGAAAGCGCCCATTGCTCAGGCTGGCAGTGCAGGAGCTGCTCCCGTGCTCTGAGGGCTGCAGGTGACCTTGAGAGGGGCGTTCTGCAGCCTGGAGCAGCTCGAGAGAAGCAATTAGAGGCAGCAGCAGAGGCTGAGGTTCCCCGGGAGGGGCTGTCTGCAGGGGCTGCCACAGCAGCAGCCAAATGGAGCCGCCGGGGTCGGGTTAATGGAATTTCACGCTAGGCTGAGCCCAGCACAGCCTCACAGTGCTGGGAGTGAGGGGGATAAATCCTGGGAGCCTTTGGGGGAGCAGGATCAGCACAGCCCTGGGCGGGGGGCACCGGCCACTGCTGGGGGCTGGGGTCTAAAAATGGGGCTTCAAAATGGGGCTTTGTGAGCGGCAGCTGTGGTGGCCAGGGGGCAGGAGGGGCTGTGTGTCTGTCTGCCAGGGCAGGAGGGGCTGTGTGTCTGTCTGTCAGGGCAGGAGGGGCTGGCTGTGTGTCTGTCTGTCTGTCAGGGCAGGAAGGGCTTTGTGTGTGTGTGTTTGTCTGTCTGTCTGTCTGCCTGTCATGGCAGAAGGGGCTGTGTCTGTGTCTGTCTGTCAGGGCAGGAGGGGCTCTGTGTGTGTGTGTGTTTGTCTGTCTGTCTGTCTGCCTGTCATGGCAGAAGGGGCTGTGTCTGTGTCTGTCTGTCAGGGCAGGAGGGGCTCTGTGTGTGTGTGTGTTTGTCTGTCTGTCTGCCTGTCATGGCAGAAGGGGCTGTGTCTGTCTGTGTCTGTCTGTCAGGGCAGGAGGGGCTGTCTGTGTGTCTGTCTGTCATGGCAGGAAGGGCTTTGTGTGTGTGTGTGTGTGTCTGTGTTTGTCTGTCTGCCTGTCATGGCAGAAGGGGCTGTGTGTGTGTCTGTCTGTCAGGGCAGGAGGGGCTGTGTGTCTGCCTGTCATGGCAGGAAAAGCTTTGTGTGTGTGTGTTTGTCTGTCTGTCTGTCATGGCAGGAGGGGCTGTGTCTGTCTGTGTCTGTCTGTCAGGGCAGGAGGGGCTGGCTGTGTGTCTGTCTGTTAAGGAGGCTTTCTGTTCAGGAGGCTTTCTGTTCCAAATGGGTTTGTGGCTTCCTCTGAGATCCCCTCCAGTTTCAGATGCAATCACAGAATGTCTCCAATGGGAGACACCACAGGGCAGCAATGGATGTGGGGCTGGATAAAAGGTCCCATGTTTTACCTTGATGTGTTTATGTTCACCCCTCTTTTTCTGATGGGAAGGGCCAGAGGCAGTTTTTGCCCCAAAAGAGCATCCTTGGGGCTGTTTGCCATGCTCTGGATGGCTGGGCACGGGGCAGGGTGGCAGGGTAGGCTGCAGTGCCCCACTGGCACAGGGACAGGGTGCCAGGGCCACAGGTGATTCCCAGCTCTCTGGCAGAGGCTAACTGGGAAGCAGCAGAGCAGTGCCACATGCCAGGGCTGGTGGCTCCTGCAGAGCCTTTCTTGGTGCTCATCACGCCCATGGAAAAGGCTCCCAAAGCTCAGGGTGGCTTTTGAGATGGGAAGAAGCTGCTCAGGTGGGATTTGGGGAGCACTCCCTGGGTTTGCAGTGCCCACTGTCCCTGCTGCCCCCAGTGATGCTCTCCTCCCTGCCCCATCTCCCCCTCTGCAGAGAGCCAAGATTGGCACGGGCTCCAAGGCTGCGGATGAGAAGACACGAAATGCCATCTCCAAACTGGACAACAACGGCAGCCGGGACCGCATGAAGCTCTCGGACTTCAACTTCCTGATGGTGCTGGGCAAAGGGAGCTTTGGGAAGGTGAGCTGGCCCTGTGTGTGCTCTGAGCACCCATGGGGGCACTGGGAGCACTGAACGGCCCCAGTGGGACTGGGAGCTCTGGTATCACAGCACTGGGAGCCCAGCTTGGCTCCCCTGTGTCCCATAGGGAACCCCATAGGTGTCTGCTGACACCACCACAAACTGCATCCTTTTGGGAAGATAAGCTGTGTATTTAAAGCTCTTTTTTATTTGGTTAGGGTTTTCTTCTTCTCTAACAATTACAAGTATATGGGAACATTTTAATTAACTTCCCAGACCGGTTGTGAGCAGTAACAGAATTTCCTTCTCCTGGTGTTTATGTGACTTGGAGCCTTCATTGTTTTCATTTCACCAATCCCAGATGCACCTGTTGCATTCCACAGCAGCAGATAACCATTGTTTACATTTTGTTCCTGAGGCCTCTCAGCTTCTCAGGAGGAGAAATCCCAAGGAAAGGATTTTTATAAAAGATGTCTGCGGCACCCCCGTGCTGTGGGTTGGCATCCCGGGGTGCAGGACAGCCCTGTGCCCCCTGCCCTGCTGCTCTCTCACAGGAATGTCCCCTGTGCCCCCTCCCCGAGCCCGTGCTGGCATCTGGGGGCTCTGTGCTATGCCGTGTCCCCGCCGCCTTCTCCCCCTGAATCTGAGCAACATTAGCAAACTCCTCAGCCAGCTCTGCCTTATATAAGGGAAAGTGTGACAGAAACTGTTCCCTGGAACAGCATGTTATAAATATGCTAATTAGCGCTAATTAAAACAGCACGTTGGTTCCTCCGGGTGGCTGCAGCCTCGCCCTCACGTGTGCCTGCACCTCGCCAGGCATCCCTGGGCATCCCGGCACGGGGACACCCAGGTGCCACCGCCCCAGCCCCGCCTCCTGTGCCAACAGAGGTGCCAGATGTGCGGGAGGAGCCTGGCAGGGGTGTCTGGAGCAGGGAGAGCAGCTCCTGGTGTGCCCAGCAGCTGGCTGTGCCCATGGCACTGCCATCCCTCTCCAGGCTGGCACCATGTCCTTCCCTCTCTGGGCTGGCACCTGCTCCTGTGCCCGCTGCCAGTCCCTGCTGGCGGGGAGAGCTCTGGGGCTGCAGTCACACTGAGTGAGCTCTGTCTGTCTCTGTTAACCCTTTGGCACCCCCGATGTCCTGCTCAGCGTTCTGCTCTCCCCAGGGTCAGCAGTGCCCACACGCTGCCCTCGGTGGCTGTCCAGTTTGACAAACTTGCTTTCTCTGTGCTCAGAATATCTCCAGTCCTTATGCTGGAGCGTTCCCAAACAAATACTCTATATTGCAGGAATAAATCAAGTTAAATATCAGCTTTTTTCTGCAGCAATAAAAAGTTAAACAGGAACGCAATCTGCTTCCCAGCGCGCGCGCTGGCAGATGGAGATCCCCGAGCCAGGCCTGGGGGTGGAAATGGATGTGCCTGGGAAAAGAGGGGCGTGGGGCTGTGTGCTCTGCCTTGGCACGCTCAGCCTGGCACACAGGTGTCCCTGCTGCCCTGGGGTCCCCGTGGGCTGCCCAGGATGGGGCTGGAGCTGCTCCCACAGAGGGAGGCAGCGCCTGGCACAGCCAGCCTGGGTTTGCTTTGCTGTATTATAAATAGAGGAGAGGGAAATTAGGTGGCTTGCTCATATTTTTGCAGCTGATCAATCTGTGGTGCTCTGGAGCCGTCAGGCTTTTTGGGGTTTGTGTTGTTTGCTGAGCAGGGTGGAGCCTTTGGGCGCTGCAGCTCTGGGCTCCAGGGCAGGGAGGGTTCCCTGGGCTGGGGTGACCTTCAGGCCCTGGAGACTCTCTGGGCTTGGGGGATCCTTCAGGCTCTGGAGAGTTCCCTGTGCCAGGGTGAGCTCCAGGCTCTGCTCTGGGTGTGACACCTGGCAGCAGGGCAGGGCATGGGCGAGGCTGGGTCCCTGCTCCCCCTGTCCCCCATCCCTGTCCCTGTCCATGTTTTGGGCTGTGCTAGGGGCACTGGGCTGTTTGGATCTTTGGGGTTTGAGCACCTTCCGACACCAGCAGGAATTCCTTCCTGGAAAGGGTGCTCAGGCACTGGCAGGGGCTGCCCAGGGAGGTTTGGAGTGCCCATCCTTGCAGGTGCCCAAGGAGTGTTGGGATGTGGCGCTCAGAGCTCTGGGGACAAGGTTGGGATCGGGCACAGCTGGGACTCAGTGGGCTGTGAGGGCTTTTCCAGCCTAAGGGTTTTCTGGGGTTCTGTGACACAGATGGGAATCCAGCCCAGCTGTGCCCCAGCAGTGCAGCCCTGGGTAGTTTAGAGCCCAGATATGCTGGGATTCTGTGACACAGATGGGAATCCAGCCCAGCTGTGCCCCAGCAGTGCAGCCCTGGGTGGTTTCCAGCCCCACTCACAGCATGGACAGCCCTGAGCAGGTTCTGCATTATGGGGGCACCCCAGCCAAGCTGTCCCTGCCCAAAGCAGGGAGCCAGGTCCTCAGCAAGGTCCCTTGGGGCAGAGGCAGCTGCCAAGCTCAGAGGCTCCCTGCTTTAGTCACCTTTCCTCTGACAGGGCTGTGGATGGCAAGGCAGGTCTGTACAGAACTGATATTGTATGTAATGCTCTTACACTCAGGTAACAGGTTTAATTTGCCCTCAAAATACGTTTCTGCAGTGGTTACTGCTTCTTTTCCGCCAATTTTGAGCAACCAAAGCACTTCTGCTTTTGTCACTTAAAATGAGCTCTGGTTTTAGCACCTGTGTGAGGTGCTGTGTAAAGCTCAGTGGGTGTAAAATGGTGATAAATGGAGGCAATGAACCAAGGCAGCTCCATTTGAGCAGAGCCACAGGGGAGGGCAGAGGTGCAGGCACTGTGTGAGGCAGCTGTGTCTGCTGCCCTGGCACAGGAACAGGCACTGCCCTGGGTTGGGAGAGACCTTAGAGATCACCCAGTGCCACCTTGCCCTGGCAGGGACACCTCCCACTGTGCCAGGTGCTCCCAGCCCTGTCCAGCCTGGCCTGGGGCACTGCCAGGGGTCCAGGGGCAGCCACAGCTGGTGCCAGTGCCTGAGCCTTGCTGGGTTCCCTCCCACATCACAAGGAGCTGCTCTGGGTACCCAGGGCTCTTCAAGGATGAGCAGGTGAATAAATCCCATCCCAAAGTCCCTGACACCCCCATGGCTCAGCCCTGCCCCACCCATGGCAATGGCAGAGCCTTCTCCAGAGCACTTGGCACTGAGGAGCCCCAGTGCCAGTCCAGCTAATCCTGACAAGCAGTGTGCCAAGGACAGACAGGCTCCCCCAGGAGCTGGGAATGCACCAGAGCTGCTCACAAAGGGCTGTGCCCTGTTCCCTATTCTGTATTCCCTGTGCCCTGTTCCCTGCGCCCAAACAAGTGGGTGGCACCACAGACCTCACTCCCCAGGCTGTGTCCCCTGCCTTGCCACCCCTGATGCCAGGCTGTGTTCCAGAATGGAATCACAGAGTCACTGAGCTTGGAAAGCCCTCTGGGACACTGAGTCCCACCCTAGCACTGCCACCCCCTGTCCCCAAGAGCCACATCTGCCATCTGTGAAATCCCTCAGGGTGGCACTGCCCGCTGCCCGGGCAGCCTGTGGAGCTGCAGAGGGCTGGAACACCAGAGGGTTAATTCTGTAAATTCTGCTGGCCCTGGTGTCTCTGAAGTCACCCTGAGAGCCGCTCATGTGTCCTCTGCCCGTCTGGCCCAGCCTGGAGCACATTTCAGTTCCACCCTATCGATGGTGCCTTCATGTAATTTATTCCCCAAAGCCCCGAGCTGCTGTTCCTGATCCATGCAGGATCTCTGCCAGCTCCTTCAATGAAGAGCAATTCATTTCCAGCAGCACTCCAGTCTGAGGCCATGAGAGGGTGAGGGAGGGAAAACAGGAACCAAAGGAGGTTTCAGAGAGGGTCTATGTGCTGGCAGCCCAAGGAGCAGCTTAGGCTGTGGAGCCTGTGCTGGGTCAGGCAGGGTTAACTGGTCTGGTTAACAGGTCTGGCTGGGCTGGTGGGGTTAACTGAGGGATTGGCACCAGCAGGAGCAAAGAATCCCATTTACTGCAGTGGATAAACCTGCACTGGGTGGGACTGGGTGGAACTGGGATGTTGGGTGGGTTCTGCTGGCTGAGAGGTGCCTTGGCTGGGTGATGAACCAGCTCGTGATGGGGTCTGCTCACTGTTGTGGAGGGGGAAACTGAGGCAGAGAAAATCATGGGGTTTTTTATTACCATTCACTAGAGACTAACTCTTTTCCACCTCAAATATTTGCCACCTTGTAATCTGATGGGCTCTGTGCTCAGCCTCTGGACACCCTCCCAGTGCTGGTGTCACCCTGAGGGTGCCAAACCCCTGAGGAGAGCTGGGCAGCTCTGTGTGCTTTGGCCCCTCCTCAGGGCAGCCCCAGGGTGACGGGGCAGCAGCTGGGGCTGTTCCAGCTGGAGGCTCTGCAGCTCCCCGTGTCCCTCAGCGTGCTGTGCCCCTGCAGGTGATGCTGGCAGAGAGGAAGGGCACGGATGAGCTGTATGCTGTGAAGATCCTGAAGAAGGACGTGGTGATCCAGGACGACGACGTGGAGTGCACCATGGTGGAGAAGCGCGTGCTGGCGCTCTCGGGGAAGCCTCCCTTCCTCACCCAGCTGCACTCCTGCTTCCAGACCATGGTAAGGGCTGCTGGGCTGGGCACCCTGAGCACGGGGAGCCTGACACTCTGGGAAATGGATTGGAATGGTGCCCGAGGCCAGGATGGGCAACCTGGGACAGGGGAAGGTGTCCCTGCCCATGGCAGAGGTGGCGCTGGGTGGGATTTAAGGTCCCTTCCACCCCAAACCACTCCAGGATTTTATATTCTCTGTACATCACTGCACTTGCCATAGCAATTGTGTGTTCTCTGCCTTGGCAGCCTCACAGCTTCTCCAGTTCACTGGCAAAGGTGCCCCCAGGACCAAAATGTGTGTGTGTGACATGGAAGGGTCATGTACAACAGCTGGGCCTGAGATGTGTCCAGCAGGGAGCTGTGGGGACATCAGAGGTGATTTCCAGCCCCTCAGGTGCCCACAGCATCCCTTAGGGCTCAGTAGCAAAGGGCTGCACTTTCCCCAGGACTCACTCCTCTGATCAAAGCCCTGAGCACAGGGAGAAGCCTAATCCAAACTGCAGGAAATCCACTTTGCCATGGGTGTGTGGTTGGGTTTGTGTGAGTCAGGAGTGCAGAGGGGCACAGGGCACCTTTAATGCAATCCCTGCCCAGCCCTGGAGCAGTGAATGAGAATGTCCAGGTGCACGTCAGTGGGAACCAGCAGAGGGAATCAGCAGAGCCCTTTAGAACGGTGACAATGCTTTCCAGGAGGATTACATTTTAATATTGTCCCAGAAATTTCATTTCCCAAACACTCTGGGTGTATTTAAAGCCTGCAGCCCGGCTTTGCAGCGCAGCAATCAGGCTGAGGCAGGAGCAGCTATTTCGCACAGCATCTCCTGGCATCTGAAGTGAGTCAGCACGGGATTATTCCTGGCAGACCCATAGTAGCTTAATAGTAATCGTATTTGTAATGTAATCAAAATGTATAGCAGGGTGTATTATCAAAGGCTGGCACAAAGCACTTTGATTTCTGGGAGCACAGGCCAGAGCACAATTCCCCACCAGGGCTGTTGGCTCAGCGGCTCCAGGAGACAGAAAAGCCCTAAAGCTGCCTTTAAAGAGCAGGGGAGGATGAGCAGGGAGAGAGCTCCTGCCTGGGGCTGGGGGATCTGAGAGGCCCCAGGTCAGAGCCTGGGCTCTGGGAGGGGGTGAGGGGGTCCCTGGGTGTCCCCAGGTGAGCTGTGCCTGTGCTGTGACCTCTGGGGCACGGCAGTGAAGGGCACAGCAGCCACAGCTACACTGAGATTGTATGAGATGATAAATCACACAGTCCTGCAATGGTTTGGGTTGGAAGGGACCTTGAACACATCCATGGGCAGGGACACCTTCCACTGTGCCAGGCTGCTCCAAACCCCAAGGTCCAGCCTGGCCTTGGGCACTGCCAGGGATCCGTGGCAGCCCCAGCTGCTCTGGGCACCTGTGCCAGGGCCTGCCCGCCCTCCCAGGGAGGGATTTCTCCCTAATATCTAATAAGGGGTGGGTGGGGAGCATGGCTGTTGTCCTGGCTCTGCCCCTTGTTCTCAGCATGCAGCCAGGCAGGACATGGGGCAGTTCATTAGCAGGGCACTGGAAGGAGCCCTGGCAGTGCCATCCTGGCTGCCTGGGGACAGGGGAGTGCCACCAGCTCTGTGCCAGGCTCTGCGGTGCGTTTCCATCTGTGTCTGGGTGCTGCCCAGGGGTGTGGATGCTGCAGCCCTGGCCAGAGCTGTCCTTGGTGGCAGGGGCAGGGCCAGGCCAGCTCGGTGCCCATCCCTGCTGTAGCCCATCCGCCTGCCTGAGTCACTCCCGGCTCTGCTGGGCACAGCACTCCCTTCCCACCCAGAGCAGGGCTCAGCTCCTGCTTTTAGAGCTCAGCTGGCTGCCTCGAGAGGCAGTGTTTTTAATGCTCTTCCTCCTTGAAGCAGATCGATATATTTAGGAGGCAGCTGCAGCCCAGCCCAGCGCTGCTCTGCCTGCTCAAGGTGACATTGCCACACGTGGGCTGGCCAGCCCTGCCAGGGCTGCCCTGCACTCAGGGGTGCTCCCGAATCCCCAGGCAGTGAAAAGCTGAATTCCCTGCTCTATCCCCTCAGTGCCAGGTGTTTTACACAATTCCCTGCTCCATCCCCTCAGTGCCAGGTGTTTTACACAATTCCCTGCTCTATCCCGTGAGTGCAGTGTGTTTTACACAATTCCCTGCTCCATCCCCTCAGTGCAGTGTGTTTTACACAATTCCCTGCTCTATCCCATGGGTGCAGTGTGTTTTACACAATTCCCTGCTCTATCCCGTGAGTGCAGTGTGTTTTACACAATTCCCTGCTCTATCCCCTCAGTGCCAGGTGTTTTACACAATTCCCTGCTCCATCCCATCAGTGCAGTGTGTTTTACACAATTCCCTGCTCCATCCCCTCAGTGCAGTGTGTTTTACACAATTCCCTGCTCCATCCCCTCAGTGCAGTGTGTTTTACACAATTCCCTGCTCTATCCCATCAGTGCCAGGTGTTTTACACAATTCCCTGCTCTATCCAGTGAGTGCAGTGTGTTTTACACAATTCCCTGCTCCATCCCCTCAGTGCAGTGTGTTTTACACAATTCCCTGCTCTATCCCCTCAGTGCCAGGTGTTTTACACAATTCCCTGCTCCATCCCCTCAGTGCCAGGTGTTTTACACAATTCCCTGCTCCATCCCCTCAGCGCAGTGTGTTTTACACAATTCCCTGCTCCATCCCCTCAGTGCCAGGTGTTTTACACAATTCCCTGCTCCATCCCCTCAGCGCAGTGTATTTTACACAGCCCCACTGCCCTGTGCTGCTGTGCTCCATCCCTGGGGCTGCCCCACAGCTGGTGGGGGCAGCACTGCTGAGCCAAGATCCTCTAGGTGGGCACTGCACCACATTCCTCTAGGTGGGCATTACCAGCCTGGAAAATGCGCTGGGGATGCTGAGCCCCATTCCTCCTGCTGGGCATTTTCAGGCTGGGAAATGCCCTGTGGGTGCTGCCCCCCAGTTTCTCCTCAGCCCTGGTTGTGGCAGTGCTCCAGCTGCATCTCCCGTGGGCTCCCTATCCTTCCTTATTTAGGGAGGAAATGAGCAAAGGGGAATTTTTGATTATGCAGTGCTGCCAACCTGCAGTTCCTGCAGTGCTCCAGCCTCTGTGTCCTTCCCTCCTTCCCTCTGAGGGTGGCATGGGGCTGTCACTGGGCTCATGCATGGAGGGCCCATGGCACTGCAGGCCCTTGTCCCCAGCCCCTCTCCAGCTCTCCTGGAGCCCCTTCAGGCTCCAAAAGAGGCTCTGAGGTGCCCTGGAGGCTCCTCCTGTCCAGGTGAGCACTCCCAGCTCTGCCAGCCTGGGACAGAGCTGGGGGTGTCACAGCCCCTCCTGGGCCTGGCCCAGCCCTGGTGGCCCTGGATGGAGTTTGGTCCCCCTGGGAACTGCTCATGTCTCTGTGCATGCCCTGACTGGAGCCAGGGAAATGTCAGCAGGGACCTGCAGAGCAGCTCTCTGGAAACGGCTCCTGTCAGGAAGGGCAGATGTATTCCTGGGAGTGAAAAACCTCTGGTTTGGGGATTCCTCCCTTTGCCTTCTCTGGTGGATGCGTCTGCAGAGCTGCAGTCCCAAGGGATCAGTGCCTATGGGCTCTGCAGGGACAGCAGCCCCTGGGGAGCACAGGGATGGTGGCTGTGCTCCCTGGAGTGACAGACTGGGGCTGCCAGTCCCCTTGGCTCCTGTTCCTGACCCTGCAGGTTCCCTGCCCTGATCATCCTGCTGCTGACTGCTCCCTTCTTCCCTCCAGGATCGCTTGTACTTTGTGATGGAGTACGTGAATGGTGGGGACCTGATGTACCAGATCCAGCAGGTCGGGAGGTTCAAGGAGCCCCACGCTGTGTGAGTGCAGTGCTTTGGCACCCTGGGGTACCTGTGGGGTGCACTGTGCCACAAACAGAGCCCGGGGCTTTGCAGGGCAGCTCCTGGCAGGAATCAGGGATGGGAAGGTGCAGCAGAGCTCTTTGGTGCTGGTGCTGCTGCCTCCACCTCACCCTTGGGGTGCATTGTATTGTAAGTAATTGAGGGAAATAGATAAATGTGGGTATGTAAAGGCAATAGAAATAGATAAATGTAGGCACATAAAGCACAAGGCAGGGGGTGTGGAGGCTTCCTGGGAGACACCAGGCCCCTGCTCTGCCTGGTCCTTTCCCAGGGCAGGGTTTGGCTGCTCTGCCAGGTGCCCAACCCCAGTGTTAACTCTTGGCTCCTGTTCCTTGAGAGCTGGGCAGAGCAGGATGTGTTCCTGGGAGCCTCCAGGTGCTCACATAAACCCACAAACTGTGAGCACAGCCTGGTGGGCTGAATGGTGTCTGAGTGCCCTGTGAGACCCAGGGTATGCCCAGGCAGTACCTGCTGGCCCCAGGAGCAGGGATGGCTTTCAGGAATCTACCAGTGCTGCCAGCCTGTCCTGAGGAGCAGCCCTGGGTCCAGCTCCTGCTTAATTTGTGCCACCAGAAGTGCCAGCCCCCAGTGGCATCCCTGCCAGCTCAGGCTGCCTTGGACCCTCCTCTGGAATTTCCCTGCCTTGTCCTTTTCACACCTGCCTGGCACCTCCCCTTTGCTGCCACTGGATTGGGAGGGTTTTATTTATCTCCTGTAATTGTCAGTTTTAAACCTCCTCTTTCTTCCAGGTTCTACGCAGCAGAAATAGCCATCGGGCTGTTCTTCCTGCAGAGCAAAGGCATCATTTATCGGTAGGTGAGCTCATTCCTGCCTCCCTCCTTGCCCCAGGCTCCACCCAGGGCAGAGAGCTGCTCCAGGGCCTGTCCCTGCCCGTGGCATGGATGGGGCTGCCAGCTGCCCACAGTGCCATGGCAGCATCCTTAGGGTTGGGAAGGACCTGTGGGATCGCTGGGTGATGCTATGCACATGGTGTGTCCCAAAGGGAGCTGTGGGTGCCCCTGGTCTGGGGGAGGATCCCGCTTTACCCCAGCTCATGGGAAGGCAGCTCTGGCTCTCTCCTGCCCTGTTCCATGTGTTCTCTCCACACAACACAAATGCTCCCTGGCAGCCTGGAGCAGCTCCAAGCCCTGGGTTTGGCTGCAGGGCCCTGCTCTCTTACATTGCCCCTGGAGTCAGCGTGTGCCAGTGGCTTGTTCGAGCTCTGCAGTGCCACCCTGTCACTTCTGCTTCGCCACCGAGGCTTCAGTGCCATCCCCAGTGTGCTGCCAGCAGCCAGAGGTCGCTGCCATGTGCAGCACCAGGCTCACAGGCTGCTGGCTGAGCTCTGAAGGCAGCGCTCACTGCTCCTCCCTGCTGGGAGAGCTCCCAGAGCCCAGGGTGGAGCGCAGCATCCTAATGAGTGTCAGATACCATTAAGTGCTCTGTGAAGGGAGATGCCAGCAGTGCTGCTGGAGTCAGGAGATGCTAAAGATGAAAGAAGTGGAACAAACTTGACGTGAGGGCTGTTTCTTGCCATCAGCTGCTGTGGAGAGATTCTAGGTCTGCTGGTCCCCAGTGGCTCTGCTTCCTTCCTTCCTCACAATCTGAATCCCAGCTCGTGTCCGTCTGCCTTTGGCCTGTCAGGGTTCTGAGCACTGACAGGGTAATTAGAAAATACAGCCTTGAACCCAGCCAGAATGTAGAAACTGCACCAGAATGCCCAATGCTTGCTACAGAGGTGTCCTTGAGGCTGCAGCATCCACCTCTGGAGGGTGCCTCGAGGCTGGGATTGAGATCCAGGGATGTGTGGTTGGATCCACCTCTACAGCTGGTGCAAAGGAGCAGAGCTGGGGGCTGGTACCACAAACAGGCACTCTGGGGCTGGGCAGCACAGGGAAACAGCTGGTTTGTGTTTCAGGGGGGCAGAGCACAGGTGAGGCAGGGCCTTGTGCTGAGTAGGTGCTTCTCCGTCGAGAGAGCTCCAAGTGCACTTTGATTTTCACAGGAGTGAAAGGAAAAAATCAATTAAATCTGTCTGCTGCCAGATGAGCGCTTTCCATCGCACACTTCAAAGAGCTGTGCCCAGCACAGCATTCCTGTGGGTTAGCAGCAAAATCAACACTCCATCCTGACAGCCTCTGCCTTATTTTCACTTGTTTCCCCAAACATTTTCCCACAAAGGGTTTGGGTGTGAGCCGGGGCAGGGCTCACCCTGTGCCCTGTGTCACGGTCTGCTGTGCCCTGCAGGGACCTGAAGCTGGACAATGTGATGCTGGACAGCGAGGGGCACATCAAGATCGCCGACTTTGGCATGTGCAAGGAGAACATCTGGGATGGGGTCACCACCAAGACCTTCTGTGGCACCCCGGACTACATCGCGCCCGAGGTAGGGACAGAACTGACCCCTGTGATCCCTGTGCTCCCTCCTGGCTTTGGGCAGCTCTGCAGCTGAAACAGGGGTTCAGGAATTCACTAAATTCACCATCCCTGTGCTCCCTCCTGGCTTTGGGCAGCTCTGCAGCTGAAACAGGGGTTCAGGAATTCACTAAATTCACCATCCCTGTGCTCCCTCCTGGCTTTGGGCAGCTCTGCAGCTGAAACAGGGGTTCAGGAATTCACTAAATTCACCATCCTTGTGCTCCCTCCCATGGGGTGACCTGATCTGGCTTTGGGCACTTCTCCAGCTAAAACTGAGATTCAGGAGTCTGCCATGCCTGTGCTCCCTGCCATGGGGTGACCTGGCTTTGGGCACTCCTCCAGCTGAAACAGGGGCATTCAAGAATCCACCATCACCCTGCAAAGTTCATGCCCTCAGCACTGTGCATCCCCACATCCCCCTAAGGGAGCAGGGATGCTCATCTGCCTCCCTGTGGTGCTGTGTGCTGCTTCCACCTCCAAGAGCAGCACGTCCTCATGCTGCTCTCCCTGCAGGGTGATTTCCTCACTGAGGTTTCCCTGTGTCCATCCTGCTGCCAGCTCTGAGCCTGCTCTGTCCTTGCCATGCTCAGACCCACTGCAGGTTGCTCCTCACTCACTCCTGGAAATGGCAAAGCCAGGGCTCAGCTCTGCCCCTCACTGTGTGTGATAGAAGCTTCCGGCACAACATGACCAGTGAGAAACAGGGAATTATCAGTGGATAATATTTCCATGTGGAGGGGAAATCCTTGGATCTCTCCAGCTCACTATGTGCAGTGAGAGGCTGTGTCTGATGGGGAGAGGCTCCCATCCATGGCTCTAGATCCCCACCATATGAATTTGCATTTGGTTATTACTGGTGTGATAGAGTCACACATGACACTTCCATGAAGTGCCGTATGGACACAGTTTAATCCAGACTTGTGAAATTCAGAGGAGTAATTACTCCCAAATGTCTGTTCCCTTCACTTAAAAGTATCTCTCCAAACTCTTGTCACTCTGCTGAATTTGCAATGATGAAGTCAGTATTTATTCCTTTAGATGTTTCAGAGAGAGAGATTCTCTTTGCTGGGACATCAGTGCTCTTGTGTGCTGAACCACATTGTGTTTGCTGTTCCCAGTGAGGTTTCCCATTCCTGGATCCATCCCTCATCCCACCAGGATTAATTCTGGTGCTGCTGGTGCAGAGCTGGTGACTGTGGGTGATTAATGCTCCTTCACAGCAGGACAAATGGCCAGCTCTCCCTGTATTTGCCCAAGTGTTTTCACTTTAACTCTTATTTTCTTCTCCTTGCTCTAATTTGTCTTTTTCCAAAAGCAGAACAGCAAATGGGAAATTAGGATGCAAATCGCTTTGGCACCCAGGAATGGCCCTGTCACCTGCAGGGCTGTGACCTTCCCACACCAGCAGTGGGGGACAGCACAGGACAGGGGATTTCTTTCAACTCCTCTTTCCTTTTAAAGGCCTGTGTGGTGTGAACTGTTCCCACCTGAATTTCCCAGGGCACTGTAGAGAGCAAGGGGAGGGTCTGGGGGTCCCTCAGGGGGGGTTCCAGTGCTGAAGTGTGTCCCAGTGCATAACCCTGTCCTTGTGACCAGCTGCAGCTCGGGGTGGCTTTGCCCTGTGTCAGAGCTGGGGGGTAACACTGCTGTTGCTGCTATTACACTGATATTACACTGATATTACACTGATATTACACTGATATTACACTGCTATTATACTGATATTACACTGATATTACACTGTAATTTTTGTGCTGCTGCCATTTGCAGATCATTGCCTACCAGCCCTACGGGAAGTCAGTGGATTGGTGGGCGTTTGGAGTGCTGCTCTATGAGATGCTGGCTGGCCAGGTGACTGAGTTGGGCTGCTCTGGGTGGGTTGGGTCCATTGTGAGCACAGGACAGGCTGCTGTGGCATTGCCACACCTGGCACGTGGGTGGGCACCCCCTGAGCTGGGGGTGGCACGGGGCTGGGGATTGCAGTGACAGGACACGTGTCACTGTGGGGCTGGCTCCAGGCCAAGGAGCAGAGCAGCCCCAGGAGCTCTGGGATCCAGGAGGGCCCCTGAAGCTGTGTCTGCTTGGCTCCAGGCCCCCTTTGAGGGAGAAGATGAGGATGAGCTCTTCCAGTCCATCATGGAGCACAACGTCGCCTACCCCAAGTCCATGTCCAAGGAGGCCGTGGCCATCTGCAAAGGGGTAAGGGCAGGGCTGGGGGAGTGTGGAGAGGGACAGCCTGCCCCCCCAGGTCCCAGCCTGCCCCCCCAGGTCCCAGCCCACCCACTGCTCCCACCATGGCCAGGCTCTGGCACTCTTGGGTTCTGGTGTGCACTGGTGCCTGTGCCTGCCAGGACTAAAGCCACAAGTTGTGCCACTGTGTGTGTGTGTCCTAAACCCACGTTAAAATGACACCTGCATCCTCCCTGTGCCCCTGCACTGAGCAGAGATACAGCTGGGACTGGGGCTGGCCTGGGAGAACTGGGGTGCTGGCTGGAGGGTGGGAAGGGAGGGCTCCTGCAGTGAGGGTAGGGCAGCTCTGAGAGCTTTGCCTGAAGTGAAAACTGATGCTCAGGGAAAATGGATGTGATTCCCAAACAGTTTGCTTAAGATGAGAGACAAAACCTTCATCCTCCCACTTAGCTGTGATAAGTTGCCCTTCAGGACAACCCGAAGCTCTGCTGGTGTCTCCATGAGGTCAGGGCAGCATTTTCATTATCCTGCCTCTTAATTTGCAGTGAAGCTCTGCCTTGCCCAGCATAACAAGCTGGGCTCTCCATGGACTGGGCCTAGGCCTGGCTTAATTGCAGCCTGAGTTAATTTGGGATGTGATGGATAAAGGCTGGCAGGGTCCTGGTGCTGTTCTGTGTGCCTGGGACTGAGCCTCATCTCACCCCCCAGTGCCACACTGCTATAAATAAGTGTTTGTGTAGGAATTTAAGAAATGTTTGCTTATAATAGTTAATATTGAAAATATCTGAATGTTCTGTGTCTCAAAATAGTGTTTCTATCTCCAAATGACACATCCTGCGCTTCTCGCTCCCACTGCGGCATTTCAGAGCCTCTTGCTGGCGTTGCCAGGATTCTGAGCAGCTGCTAAAGAGGAACGTTCCCTTGTCCCGTGGGGAAAAGCTGCTGCAGGAGCTCCCACCTGGAATGGGGCACGGGGAGGGGGTGCTGCCCTGCCACAGCCAGCAGGAAAATCAAATCCTTCATTCAGAAACCACTGGGTGGCTGGAGGGGCATTCCCACCGAGGCTGTTGCCATCTGCCATCCTCTTGCTGGTGCTGTTTGGGATGTACAGGGAAAATCCAGAGCGTTCCTGGCCAGGCAGGGGCTGGGGCACACTCAGTGCTGCCCAGCAGCCCTGGGCTGGAGCAGGGCCAGGCTCAGGATGGCTGTGTGTGCTGCTGCACCAGGCACGGGCTGGGAGCTGTGAATCACCGAGCAGGGACTGCCCAGCCTGCAGGGCCTGCCAGCCCCTCGCTGCCTCTGCAAGGGCTTTCCAGGGAGATGCTGCTGCCTCGGGAAGCTGCTCTCCATCACTCCTCCAGCTGCAGATGCTGTCCCAGCTGGAGCAGGGATGTGCTGCTGTTTGCTCACAGAGCCGTCGGTGGCTCTGCTCTCTCCTTGTATTTGTTGGAGTTTTTGTCATTTCAGGGTTTTAGTTTGGGTTTTTCCCAGGGTTTTCCTTGCTTTCAGAGCCCTGTTGCAGTTAAAGGTGGGCTCTCCTGAGCAGGTTTGTTCTGTGCCCTGGGGTGGCAGGGCTGACCTGTATCCAGTGGTGGGGGTCTCACAGCCCCCAGCCCTGGCACACAGAGCCAGGCTTGCTGCAGCCCTGGCATCAGGGTGAACTGCCCTGATTTAATAAAGCAGTGTTTTGTTGGGAGCACAAAGCTCATATTCTCCATCCTTATCGATGTCTTGTGAATCTCTGGCATCTCCATCTGATCTGTGAGCAGGGCTCAGACCCTGCCCCAGGATATTAATGTGGTACAGCTGCCCGTGGTTCCTGGGGCCCCTTTCCCTTATTGAGCCAGGGAAGAGGAGAAGTTTAGCTGATAAACAACATTAATGGGCTGTTTGTGCTGTTTTCCCTCCAAATTGAGTCTCTCATTAGAAATCCACCTCATGTCTGCTCCAGGGGTGAGGGGGTTCTGCTCCCAGGGCTGGTGGAAGTTTTGGAGGGCAGATTGTCCATGTCAAAGGGGCAGTGGGGTTTGCAGTTAACCCTGCAGATGCTGAGAAGTTTGTGCCAAGCAAAGGCACCGCTGGGCAGCTGCCCTGCTGCAGGCAGGTGCTGAGGGAGCCCTGCCAGCACCCCGGGGATGTTCCTTGGCAAACCAGTTCAATTCCCAGACAGGAAGGGGATGTGCCCATCCTGCCAGTGCTCGTGTACCTGCCATCTGCACAGTCTGCTCTCTTAAAGCACTGTCAGCCTGCCCTGCCCCTGAGTCACTCCAGCTCCTTCCTCAGTGTCCTCCTCTCCTTGGAGCCCCAATGCACCTGCAGGAGGTGGGAGCCTGATGCTGGGTGTCCAGCTGGGGCTCCCAGAGGGGACATTCTGGGGGGCAGAGGGACAGGTGTGACTGTGTCCTGCCTCCTGTCCCCAGCTGATGACCAAGCACCCTGCCAAGCGCCTGGGCTGCGGCCCCGAGGGGGAGCGGGACATCAAGGAGCACGCCTTCTTCCGCTACATCGACTGGGACAAGCTGGAGCGCAAGGAGATCCAGCCCCCCTTCAAGCCAAAGGCTGTAAGTGTGCTGGGCCCCCCTGGCCAAGTGCTGGGCAACCACTGTCCCACTGCCACCCCTGTCCCACTGCCGGGTCCCCCCCTGTCCCACTGCTGGGTCCCCCCCTGTCCCACTGCTGGGTCCCCCCACTGAGCCCCAGTGTGGTGTCCCTGCCCATGGTGCTGCTCTGTGCCCCAAACTCTGCATGGCCCCGTGTTGTCCCTTTGCTCTCCCTGCCCTTATGTACACGCAGGAGCAGGGATGTCCCTCCCTGGATTTCCATTTCTCTCTGTCCCTGGGGACTGGCAGGGTCACAGCAGAGTCTCTGTGGGGCTCCAGGTCCTCAAGGCTTGGATTGTTCTCGTGCCTGCCCCAGGTGCTGTTGGCTGCAGTGCCCCAGCTGGGCTCTGCTGTTTCACAGAGCTGGATCCCCACTGGATCTGCTCTCATGGCTGGTATTTGTGGTCAGTGTGGGGACATTAATCCTGAATCCATCCTCCCAGGCCAGCTCAGAGCTCAGGAATGCTCTGTGTGCTCACCTGCAGCCTCCCTGTCCCTCTGCCCTTAACAGCCTTCTGCACCTCTGCTTTTCCTCTGCTTTACAGCTACCCTGCTCCTTTGAGGGCTTGGAAAAACTCTGCTTTCAGGGAGAACATGGAGTGGGAGCTCCTTTGGTGGAGGGTGCTGGGTGCCTTTAGCTCTGCTCTCTCTCTGTGCCTCTCTGCTCCCGCAGGATTTTCCCTCCCACAGCTCCTTTCCTGATCCAGCTGGGATGGAACCCCCCTGTGGTGGCTGGGCAGGGGTGCTGGCCTGGAGAGCTGCCCCTTGCCCTGTGTTTGGGGCTGGTGTTTGCATTTCAGGCAGACGTTCTTCCCCAGGCTCAGTGCTGGCAGTGGAGCCTCTGCAGGGAGCTCATGGGTGCTGTCCTTGGCTGGGAGCTGCACTCACAGTGTGGGCTGTGCCCCCTCAGAGGGCAATGTGCTGCTCTCCCTCCTGCCGGGGACTGGGGGGATGCAGGATGGGCAGCACAGGGGTCTGGGGCTGCCTGCCTTGCCCTGGAGGGGAGGGAGCCTCCAGGGCATGGAGCCTGCAGGAGCAGCATCACTGGGAGAGCTGCGCCTTTGACAGCGAGCTATCAGCAGTGTGGAGGTGCTTGGGGCTGTCTCTGCCCCCCTGATTCACTGTCTGGGGCTGAGATCTGACCCTTGTGCCAGAGCAGCATCACTGGGAAGGCTGTAACTCTGATATCGAGTTATCAGCTGTGTGGAAGTGTTTTGGGATGTCTGTGCCCCCATGATTTGCTGTCTGGGGCTGAGATCTGACCCTTGTGCCAGGGATGCTGAGGTACAAGGAGGGATCCCTGAGCTCCAGCTGTGGAGGGATCCTGGTCCACACCTGGATTCACTGAAGGGGCACCATGGGGTCATTCTGCACAAGTCCCTGTGTCCTGAATCCACAGCTGCTGCCATCTCCCACCTCTGTGCCCATTTCCCAGTGACGCTGCTGCTGCTGCTGTGTCCCCTCCTGCCATCTCTCTCTTCCTTCCCAGTGTCACTGCTGCCCTGGGCAGGCCCACAGCATTGGTGTTTGGTGCTTTACACTGAAAAACCACTGAATTCCATCAAAAGCCCTTTCTTACTGCTCTGCTGCTTTAAACTGTGCAAATTCTGTCCTGTTTTAGATGTCTCCTTCCTCCAGAAATCCCTGTGACACCAGCCCCGGTGTAAGCTGCCGGCTGTCGCTTCCCCCGGCGGCTGGCACCCGGAAAATTCCCTGTGTGATAGGACAGGGAGATTAACTGCAGCTGATTTGGGATTTAGGGAGGATTAAGACAACTCAGGTACCTGCTGATAGCTGATATTTCTCCTGCAGTGCTGGAAAAAGCTCTTTCTTTGGTGCCAGCACAGGGCAGAGCAGCAGGGATGGCAGTGGGGCTTGGGCCCTGCAGGGAGGGTTTGGGGTGACAGGGGACATGTGCCCCAGTGTTTGTGACCTGTGATCATCCTGGTGGCCACACCAGGGCCAAGTGCTGCTGCACACAAGGCTGGTGCTGGCCTGGCTCTTCTCCTTGGCTTGAGTCTATTTTGTTTTCCTTTTATTTTTTCATAGTTAGCGTCTGTAAAGGTCAGGCTGCAGTAATTGTCTGTATCCAGAGCTTCAAAATAAGGAATGAGATGCAAATGAGGGCTGGGAGTGAGCCCCCAGCTGTCCCAGCCTTGCCCTTCTGCAGGGCATGCTCAGCCCTGGGGACACAGCCAAGGGGAGCAGAGCCCCATCCAGGTTGTGTCCAGGTTTACTTTGCCCCTCAGAGTTCATGTCTGATGTGAGCTGGGGGCTCAGCTCAGCCCTGGGGACACAGCCAAGGGGAGCAGAGCCCCATTGTCTCCAGGCTCATTTTGCCCCTCAGAAGCACCATGAGCTCCTGTCTGATGTGAGCTGGGGGCTCAGCTCCCCAGGTTGTGTCCAGGTTCATTTTGCTCCTCAGAGTTCATGTCTGATGTGAGCTGGGAGCTCCCCAGCCCCTCCTGGTCCCACAGAGCCCCCTTTGCTCTGTGTCCCTGCAGCAGCAGCCCCAGCTCCTCTGGGCACATCCCTGGGGCCCCTCTGCAGTTTGGGGTGGGGGCTCAGGGGGTCCTGGGGGGCTCTCAGTGCTGCCCAGCGCTGCTGCCGTGGATCCCTCCCCAAAGCTCCATCATTTCCCACTGACAGCAGTGGATGGAGGCTCCTGGCCGCAGCTCAGAGCCAATTCCTCAATTCCCAGGAGCTCCTGTGTTGCTTTGTGCTTGATTAACCTTTATCACAGAGTCAGGAACAAGACAGATCAGGGGCTGGCTTGTCTTTGGTGGTTCTGACGTGGGGCTCTGCTTGGCTGCTCCCTGCTCTGGCTGGTGCATAACAATTCCTTTCCTGGGTCTGCAGCTACCCTGGGAGTGTGTTTACACTTCCCTGCTCTCCCTGTCTCTCGTTGAGATAATTATTGTTTTTGGTATCTAATTACTCCTTTACTTTACATAAAGCCTAGTGATTTGAAAAGTCTCATTTTGAAAGCACTGAAATCACACAGCAGAGCCCAGGATTATTCACAACAGCACGGGGGGTTAAAAAAATGGCTTCTAATCTAATAATTTTTAATTGCATAAATTAATTTCCCCCTAACTGCTCGGAGTTAATTAATGCTGAAAGGCCACTTACAGACCTGGATGTGTAAGAACACCAGTTCCATGCACGGGGGTTTGTAGCCTTAGTTCAGCCTGTGCAGGGTGAGTTCTGATGTTTGCACAAGTGATTTCCTAATTAGATGGGATTTAAGGATTGAGGGGCTGACATTGGGCAGGTGGATGTGCTGAGGTTAAACACCTCAGGTAATCCAGCCAGGGTTTGCTCTGGGAGACCCAGGGCCCTGCAAAGGCTTTGGGATTTCTCCACCCTCTGTTTTCAGTGCAGAAATTTGGCTTTTCCCTGGCAGAGGGATGGTCGCACACCAGGAGCCTTGCAGAGGATGAGCAGCAGGGAGAAAGGGATGAGCTGCAGCATCCCAAACTGAGCCAGACACAGTGAAAGGCACCCCTGACCAGCACAGGCACCCCCAGTGTGGCCCCAGGGTTTTGCTGTGACCCAAACTCCCCTACATGGGACTGCCAGGAGAGCCCTGGTCCTGCCCAGGGTGCAGCGGGGAGCCAGAGCAGCCCCGGGAAGGTCAGGCTTGCCCAGGAGGTGCCTGCAAAGCCAGTGAGATTGTGGTTGTGCCACAATTTGGGACCAAACCCTGTAAATCCAGGGTGTGAGCACCTCCCCTTGGCATGGAGTGAGGGTGGGAGGCAGCAGCAGCCTCTGCTCCTGGTGGTCCTTGACTGCATCCCAGGGATCAATGGCAAATATTTTATTGTGCCTTTTGTCTCTATTTGAAACCAAGCAGGGAGGTGATTAAATACAAGGCCATCTTTGGAGCTGACAGGTTTATTTCTGCAGCTCAGGAGGAAAAGCCATTCTGTGCTGGCTATAAATATTGGGCAGGACACACCGGGATTTATGTAAGATAAATTCCCAGCCTCCCCCTTCCTCCAGGCTGGATGGAGTGATGCCTGTACGTTAATGCCACACTAAAATGAGCACAATTTCTCACTAGATGGCTTTAGATAAATGTAAAATTTCATATGGCATCTGTGTCCACAGAGCAGGAGCTCGGTTTGGGAAGCTGTAAGGAAGGTGCCCGTGCACACAGTGACCTTTCCTGCCTGGAGCAGTGGGATTGAGCAGCAGGACCCTCCCTGCTCCCCTCACCAGGCTGGGCCAGACCTGGAGCCTGGCACTCCCCTCCTCCAGGGCTTGGGCTGGGATGTGCCCTCCAGAAACTCAAAGGCAGTTTCCAACTTTAGGTATTGAATTTACCCATCCATTTTATCTGCATCCAAACAGAAAGCCCATAAATTCCACACAGCAGGGCAGGAAATACCATGGGTAGATGCAACTTTTCAAATTTTCCATCCACATATTCTTCCCTCATCGCGTGATAGTGAGAAATCCTCGCTTGCCAATATGCATATTGAAATATATTTGTGCTTCCTATTCCAATAACTGGCAGCCTCTCATCAGGATTAATTTTTCAATCCTTCTGAGGGCGTTGCTGGTTTGATTTTATTTTATTTTTATTTTTTTCCTAAGGCAGCAGATTTCTCTGTAGCCACAAGGCAAAGGCAGGGCTGTCAGACACAGCACGTGGGCTGCCCTGCCTGTCTGCACTGGGGCTGCCTGGGGATGGCAATGGGGCAGGGGGCCCTGGGGGGCTCTGGGTGTGCACTGAGCTCTGCTGGGTCCAGCCCTGCTCGGCTCAGGCCTTGGGGAGCAGGAGTTTAACCAAGACTAGAGATGTGAAGATGTGGTGCTACCAAGGCAAGGGTACCATGGTTTCAATGCTGGAGAGGCTGGAGCTGGGGTTAAATCCACTCAAACATTGTCCCTGGGCTTTGTGTAGAGGTTTGAGGAGAGCAGGGGTCTCACTTGGTGCTATAAGGAGCTGCCAAAGGAGCAGCCCATCTGAGGCTGATGGATATTCATGTTGTCTTCCCTGAAAGCTCTGAGCAGAGGAAGGAATTGGGAAACATCGACTTCTGCGTGTATTTGTCATTAATATTTTATTACATTTAGTCTGATGTTTATTAAAAATGCAAATCTGTTTACTTAACAAATGCAAGTTAAATGCCCAGGAAAAATTGTGGCAGCGCTTGGAGCGTGTGTTCTCCTTGGGGAACTGGGAGAGAGGCCTGGGGGAACTGGGAGCTGTTCCTGGAGCACTGGGAGCTGCTGCCCAAGGGACTGGGAGCTGCTGCCTGAGCTGTGTGTGACAGGAGGGACAGTGGCCAGCTCTGTGCCATCCATAGGGATGTGACACGGGGGTGACAGGCAGGGATGGAGCCTGGTCTGTGGCTGTGCAGTGACCTGGCATCCACCTGATCCCAGCTGCTGCTGTTGTTATTCCCTTAAATCAGGGTTTGCAGCCTGGGAAGCTGCACCACCCTTGTTCTGATTGCTAAGGAAATTAAATCAGGTTTCGGCACCACTGGGGCCATAAGGCTGTGGACTATTGTGGTCTGACTGGACAGTAGGGCAGGGACAGCCCTGGGAATCAGAACCAGGGAATCCCAACCTGGTTTGGGTTGGAAGGGACCTTAAATCCCACTCTGCCATGGCAGGGACACCTTCCCCTGCCCCAGGCTGCTCCAAGCCCTGTCCAGCCTGGCTGGGATGGGTTCTCTCCTCTCCTCAAGCAGGAGGAAACCTCTGAGCAGTCCAGCCTCGATGGGAACCCCCTGCTCTGGAAACCCCCTGGGAAGGGGGGATGCCCGTGTGGGCAGTGCCCTGTGAGCAGGTGCCAGGTGTGTGTGGGCAGGAGCACCGTGAGCCACCACAGCCCATCTCATTCCTGCTGCATTCATTCCATGGCACAGCGGGGTTAGCCGGCCCTGGCCGTGCCGTGCCATGCCATGCCATGCCATGCCATGCCATGCCATGCCTCCATGACTACCCAGGTGTGCTCTGCCCCTTTCCCCGCCCGCCCCACCTTCCCGCCCCACCCACCTCCGTTCTTTTCTCCTCCCCTAGTGCGGACGCAATGCTGAAAACTTCGACCGGTTTTTCACCCGGCACCCACCCGTGCTAACTCCTCCCGACCAGGAAGTCGTCGGGAACATTGACCAGTCAGAATTCGAAGGATTTTCCTTTGTTAACTCAGAGTTTTCTAAGCCTCAAGCCAAGAGCTAAGCTGCTGTGCAGATCTCATCCCCGCGTCTGTCATCGGGTCGCAGCTGCCGTTGTGGTGACACATTCCATTGCAGAACTCGCATCCATGGGCTTGCTTTAGTTCCTTACTAGAGTGACCATGTCTCAAGTGTCTTCCTGTTATCTGGGGTGTCGCTGGAGGGAAGTGATGTGCAAGAAATGCTGCAAATGGGCTTTTGTAACGTTTTGTTTGGAGAAAATGCAAACAGCTCAGTGGGTGACAACGAAAACGGAGACATGGTGACAACTGGGAGAAATCCCTTCATCATGTGCTTTAATTCCTTGCTCTTTCCTTTTTCTAGTCTTTGAAATAACCATGAAAATTTAATATTTAGCCTTCTCAGCCTTAGTGGCAAGAAGCGTTTTTAATGAAACCGATCCCCAGAGTCTCTCCTCCCAAAAGCTCAGGAGAGCCAAGGTGCTGGCTCTGGCTCCCTTTTGGCCGTGTCCTGCTGTGTGTCCAGCCCCAGCACAGCTCCCCTTCCCTGCACAGATGCTTTGGGCTGGCTGGGTCCCCAGCAGTGGGGTAAGTTATTGGGGAAGGCAGAGCTGCCCTTGGCAGAGATTTCTCCTGATTGTGCAGCTTCTAAGTAGCATTTTTTAAAATCAAAGCAAACATCCTGTGGTAAATGGGAAATTTGGAAGAGCTGCCTTTGAACCCTTGGTCACCCTAGTAAACACCACCAACATCCGTTCCATAGCTAAGCTTTTTCTTCTTCTCAAATGCCAAAGCCATTGATGGAGTTTGTTACCTGTGCTTTAAATGTGTCAAAAATGGTATTGACCGTAATGGGAGGTACTTAACTCTGACCAGTATTGTGAATTCTGATGAAGGGTGTAAAGAAGCTTGTTTCAACGGGTACTTCTGTCCTTAGAAATGGCCCGAGTTTTGTTTCTGGCATCAAAGGAAACATTTCGAGAAGGGTGAGTTTCTCTTCAAAGGACAACAATCACACTGCTTCCTTTTATACCCTTGCAGGTGTTCGTGGGCTGTCACTGTATCAATCTGCTTGATTTGTAATGTGCCAATTTGTTTTTTTCTGATACCGATGATAAAATAAAAAGAAAGAAAACCCGCCCCAGAAACCTGCCTGTGTTTGGCAATAACAAGTTTCTGCAGTTCAGCCAGGTGATTCCTGCCGACAGCCGGGGCTGGAAGCCGCCCTGGATGCTGGGGGATGCTGCTGGCTCAGTGGCGGCAGTGGAGCCGCTCCTCGTTCTTCCTCTGTTTGTCCCCAAAATCTGAGCTGGGATGTGCTGGAATCATCATCTGGGAGGGAGCGACTGCCCACAGCGTCCTGCAGCAGCGCCCACCGCTCCGGGCTCCACACGGCCGGGGAAGGAGCTGATGTAAGTGGGTGAGCAGGAAGGCCTGTCCAGGGAGAGGATACGGCAGAAAGGACGGTCTGGGCTGAGAATGCAGCAGGAAGGACAGTCCAGGGTGAGAACACGGCAGGAAGGATGGTCCAGGGTCAGCAGGAAGGATGGTCCAAGGTGAGGACACAGCAGGAAGGACGGTCCAGGACTGGCACAGTGCATCCCTGGCATCGCCTCGCACTCCCCGAGCTGCAGAGCCCGGTGTGACTCATCCATCCATCCATCCCTGCCCGCTCTCCCAGGAGCACTCGTTAGAAGCGGTTGGCACTTCCATCTAAAGAGGGATTACAGGCTGCTGTGAACCTCCCTGCTGCCTCTGGGAATCGGCCGCTGCCAAGTTCGGACACTGCAAGGTTGTTCCGAGAGGTCCCGACCATCAGCGGGAGCTGCTGGAGCTCTGCCATGGAGAGGGGGCTCCGTGCAGGATCCCCATGCCTGGGCCAGGCAGAGATCCTGCTCCGGGCCAGCCCTACCTGGGCACAGTGCCACAGGCAGAGGGACCCCAGCTGTGCCACACCGTGCCACCACCACCACACAGTGTCACCAGCATATCGCGCCACCAGCACACAGTGTCACCAGCATATCGCGCCACCAGCACAACATGCCACCACCACGCCACCCCGCTGTGCTCCTGCTGTGCCCCTCGCAACCTCCCAGAGTCAATTTGCCCATCGCTGGAGGCACTGTCAGCCCTGATTTTCCCCTGCGCTCCCCTCTCTCCGTGAGACCCGCACAGCCGTTCCCTGCCTGCTCCCAGAGAGGTTGTTCATCATCTTGACAGAGGCCAAATTGCCACCAGTTCAGGCAGAATTCGAGGTAAGATTCCAGCAAACTCACACTTTGCTGTGCTCAGCCTCCAGCCAAGGCCCCAAGGAGTGGGGGCTGCTGCAGAGGGCAGTGCAGGGGAGTGGGCTGCCCTGAGCCCCCTCCCGGGCTCATTGCAGCCTCTCCCAGAGCTTTCTGCTGCCCAAAAGCAGCAGCAGGAGGTATTTCCCACTCCAGGGCTCCCAGGCTGAGCACTCCCGAGGGCTGGGGACCACGGTGGCAGCCTGCACCAGTCACATGTGGATGTGTCATTCCCTTTGCAGCATCCCAAAGCTTTCCCACTCAAGGGAAGCTCCTGGCTTGGTAGGATAGTGCTGTCTTGGCCCACGATGCTTTGGATGGATGTGGCCTTCAGGAACCATCTCAGCACTCTCCAGGAGCCTTGGACAACTTTCCACAGACAGACCCCGAGCACAGCCACGGCCAGGGAGCACCCTGGGGCACCCTGCTGCCATCGAGGTGGGCTTGTCCTCACATTCCCACTGCTTCACCCTTTGCCTGCAGAACTCTGCACCTGAAGCTGACCCTGTCACCCTGTCTGCTCCCTGCTCCTGCTCTGTGCCCCGAATCCACATCTCCTTCCTTCTCTGTGCTGGAGAGAGGAGCCCTGGAGGGACCCTGGTGCCCAGGGCCCGGCTGGGAGCCACAGACACCGGTGCCCTGTGGAGCATCTCCCTGTGCTCACAGCCTGACAGCACAGCCACAGCCTGCCTCACCTCCTGCCTCTTCTGCTTCTCCCCTCTCGGCTCCTCGAGCTCCATCCAGACCTGTTTTCTTCCCACCTCGTCTCTGCTCCATCGTCCTTGGCTTTTCCTGATCTTCCTCCCCGAGGCTGAAGCCATCCTGATGGGATGTCTGCTGGGGCAGTGGAATCTGCAGCACCCCTGAGGTCCTGATGCACTGCTGGCTCATCTCCCAGGGCTCAGTCCAGCTGCAGTGTGGTGCCCCTGGCCTGTCCGGGCTGGCAGGAAGACCTGGCTCTGTGTCCTGGCAGTGCTCCTGCTCGAGGATGAAGGTGCCCCAGTGGGCCAGGAGGGGCTGCAGGGGGGACACAGCATCTGTCCTGCCAGGTCCTTCCCCAGCACAGCAGTGGGAGCTCAGCCATGGGGGTGGGATGGGGTGCAGCACCTGCAGGACCCCCACAGTCACTTTCCTCATTTCAAGCTGGCAGATTCATCCAGGGTTGGAAATCCTGGTGCAGCAGAGCCCAGCGAGGGCCTGGCGTGGTGAGGCCGCACTTCAAAGGCAAAGTCTGGGAAAAACAGAAAACAAATACAGTTTGTGCAAGGCTGGCAGGGTCCTACCTGTATCACAGCAGGGGAAGGTGACCTCCAGCAGGGAGCTGGGGTCTCTCCTGTGTAGGGACATGGAAGAAGGGCTGGAGAAGCCTTTTGTCCCTGGTGGCTTTGGTAACGAGCAGAGCAGAGCCAGTTCCTGGCTGCCAGTGTCCCTCCACCACCGGTCACTGTGGGAGAAGGGCCTGGGGTGCTTGTGCTGTACCCTCAGTGCTCCGTCACCCTCCAGCCATGGCTGTGTCCCCTCCCACAGCAGGACAGCCCCGAGGCAGGCGCTCTGGGATCTGCAGGGTTTGGAGGAGCAGCCCACGCGCTCCCGGCGCTGGCTCCGCAGTGCTGATAACAGGTTCCCAGTGCTAATCCTGACACTAACGTCCTTTCTTTCCCTTTTTTGGCTTGGGTGTAGCTGCAAAGTTGTTCTCCTTAAGAAATTGCAAGGAGAAAATGTTGCATATGTGGAATTTTCCTTCTCAGAGGTTTTGAAGTGCTGTGTGTTTTCTCTCTGTACAACCCTGGAGCAAATCACATCCTCCATCAATGAACCAGTGTTGCTTAACACCATATCACGGCATCATTCAAAAATCAAGCTTAAAGCAGAAAGAGCTCTTACAGCTGATTATTTTGTGCAGATTTTGACATGGTAGTGACTGTTGCTGCCATTTCGAGGCATGTTGCTTCCTCCAGGCTCCTTCCTCCTGTGCAGTGCAGAGCTCTGGTTGCAGTGGGAGTTCTGCATGCTCAGATCTGCTCCGTCCTCTGTCTCTCCCTCAGCAAACAGGACAGGAGGGATGCTCCTGCCCCACCACGGCTCTCACCGGTCCCTCTGTGTCCTGCTCGTGTGTCTCAGGCGTGTTAAACTGGTGTTCTCCTCTTCCTGCTGCTGCTGGGGGGCTGCTTCTGTTCTACAGGGCTGTGAGTTCCTGCTCGGGGACAGCTTGAGAAACAGCGTGGAGTGTGGAGTGCTGGGACAGTGCAGCTCCCTGGGGACAGCCCCGGTGCTGTCCCCTCTGGTGATGCTGTCCCCTCTGGTGGTGCTGTCAGCTGGGGTGGTGCTGTCCCCTCTGGTGGCTCGCTCCTTCCCCAGTTTAACTCTGTGCTTTCCGTTTAACAGAAGGACAAACGCGACACTTCCAACTTCGACAAAGAGTTCACCCGGCAGCCGGTGGAGCTGACGCCCACGGACAAACTCTTCATCATGAACTTGGACCAGAACGAGTTTGCTGGCTTCTCCTACACCAACCCCGAGTTTGTCATTAACGTGTAGTCGCGGCGCAGCCCTGTCCTCGCTGTCCCTCGCCAGGTGGCCCTGTACATAGGACACTAGTCTTCCGGGATTAGCAGTGCAGACACACGTCCCCTCCCGCCCAACACGCCGGCCGCTTCTCCCCGGAGCCTCTCCGTGTCCGTGCCACTCGCTAGCTTGGCTTCCCTAGCCGGAGTGTCCGGGGTGCCAGTTACCGGTCAGTGATACTTCTAGGAACTATAGTTGGTGGTGACTAATAGAGTTTTTAAACAGAAATATACCAAACCGCTACGGTCTCTGTAATTTTCGCAGCGGGACGCTGAGATCCCGGTGGCCCAGCTAGTCCCAAAGCGTTGCTGTGGAATGCTAAGCATGGTTGATCGCTTAAAGCGTTGTGCTGAAGCTTGCGATGAGTGTGAGCTTGTCTTAGAGGAGCCTTTTGTTCAAGACATGGATATATTTGATCAGTGTGGAAAAATCTGCTTCTAGACCTCTATTTCCCAATGCATTGTCCATAGGGTCAGCCCAGCTCCCACCACCTGCCTTCCCTGCCTCGGGCATCGCGACTCCCAACCACTCCCGTGCCAGCTCTTGTAAATCAGAGCAAACCTTTTTCTAAGTGAGAGGTGGGGGGTTTTTGTAACATCTGGAACAGTTTGCAGTTTTGATACGCTCTGTCAGCACTCGCATAAATCTTTCACAGACGCTGTTGAGATGTAACAGCTCTGTAAAGGATATTAATATTCTGCCAAAACAAAACACATTTATATTCTTGGTTTACAATTTACCAACTGAAAACACGCCCAAGACCAAAGGGCTGCACTGAGGGCTATTTATAACGGAAACTTTTCTACTTTCCACCCTCTGCTATTCTCTTCCAGGCTCCAAACCCATGGATTTCACAGACATCTTGATTTCCCTGATTCCCACCAAATTCCTGGGGGTTTTAGTCAGTAATAATTTTTTTAAAAAAAAATTCTGAGTGAGAAGAGACAATTCCAGCAGCTGCTTGTGATGAGGCAGAGCCGTGGCGTGCGGGAGGGCAGGGGCGGGCAGGAGCAGGAAGGAGGGAGCAAGGACAGGAGGGAGAAGGGTGGGCAGGGGTGGGCAGGAGAGACGGGGCAGGGAGAGGTGGGCAGGAATGGGCAGGAACAGGGAGACAGGGAGAAGAGAGCAGGAATGGGCAGGAGCAGGCAGGAACAGGCAGAGGAGGGCAGGAGAAGGATGAGGAGGGCAGGAACAGGCAGGAGCAGGGAGATAAGGGCAGGAGCAGACAGGAACAGGGAGAGGAGGGCAGAGACAGGGAGAAGAGAGCAGGAATGGGCAGGAACAGGCAGGAGCAGGGAGATGAGGGCAGGAACAGAGAGAAGAGGGCGGGCAGAGGAGGGCCGGAGCAGGCAGGAACAGGGAGAAGAGAGTAGGAGCAGACAGGAACAAGCAGGAACAGACAGGAACAGACAGGAAGACAGAGAGGAGGACAGGAGCAGGCAGGAACAGGCAGAGGAGGGCAGGAGCAGTCAGGAACAGGGAGAAGAGAGTAGAAGCGGGCAGGAACAGGAAGAGAAGGGCAGGAGCAGGCAGAGGAGGGCAGGAACAGGCGGGCACTGCCCATCGGTGGCCAGCCAGTGGGTGAGCCTGGCTGACTGTTGGGTTGGCAGAGGCTGGGCCCCAGGTGAGCATCCCCCAGGCCCTGTCACCCCGCTCCCCTCACGGCCCAGAGTGGTTTGCAGAACCCCAGGAGGGTTTTCTGAGCCAGCCCTGGTTCTGCTGGATGCAGCCATTCCTCCAGGCCCCAGGGAAATGGGGGGGATTTTATCAATCATGAGGAATTCTACAGAGGAAATTCTAGTTTGTAGATCTTTTATAAACATGAAACTCGAGCTTTGGAAATTATTTTTTTCTTTTAATGATTCCTTGCGAACTAGAGGCTGCCAGCAGCTGAGGCGCTGTCAGGGGATGAGTGTCCCCTCCCTGTCACCCAGCCACGGGCACTGTCCTGGGCCTGCTGGGGGTGAGGGCTGAGCCCGTGGCCTCGGGTCCTGCCCTGGGCTGGAGGAACCCAAACCAAACCCAGAAAAACTGCAAATTGTGCCAGATCCAGGAGGGGGTTCACGAGGGGCTCTGCAGCCGGCGAGGCCCAGGGGTCGGGGCTGGGGGCTGCTGGGGGCTCCCCGAGCCTGGCACACCCTGAGGACATGGGCCATCCTCTGCAGAGCACAGCTGCGTCAGAGCATGTGTGTTCCTGTGACTCCAAACCTGCTGCTGCTGCTGCAGAATCTGTATCACTTCAGTGGTCAGTGTTTTTCATTTCCATACCTTTGGCTCTGAGGGTGCCCCCGGGACGTGCTGGGAGGTCTCGGGGCTGAGGGGCACAGTGCAGGAGCAGCTGAGGGGCAGTCCCACCTTTCTGTCTGGAGCTGCTGTGTCTGTGCTGGGGTGACACTGGTGCATGGAGCAGGCGCTGCTGGACGCTGAGGGAACCTGCAGGGGAGCTGGGACGTGGCACCAGGGAGGTGGCACCAGGGAGGTGGCACCAGGGAGGTGGCACCAGGTAGCTTTGGAGGCAGTTTGGGATTGAGATCCACGCTCCAGGGCGAGCTGAGCCAGTGCCAGGTCCCCTTCTCAGGACTCATACCTTGAGCATTCCTGACCCTGTTCGTTCTGCTGCTTGCCGCAGTTATTGCAAGACTTCCAGATGTCCTGTATCTTCTGTGGGGGGATGTACAGTGGGATGTGCTGGCCCTGCACAGACACTCAGATCTGTGTGAACTACTCCAAGGAAGGGCAGAGTGACAGGACTTGAGTCACTCTTTATGTCATTTGATGATTTAATCCTCACTGTTGGATGGGGAAGGCAGAGCTCTGGGAGGATGCTCAGAGCCTCAGGAGAGCCCAGGTGCCCAGGTGTGTGGAGACAGCCCAAGAAATCCCTACCTGGAGCTGCTGGGGATGCAGGAGAGGGGAATTCAGTGGGATGGCAGGGGAGGGGGCCTCAGCTCTGCATTCAGTGGGATGGCAGGGGGTCCCCCTGTGGCACAGGGGCACCCAGAGCCCGGGGGAGGGCAGAGGAGGCCTGAGTTGGCAGGACATGCACAGGATGGCACATGCTGGCTCTGTCCCACGTGGATTACACCCCAGTGCTACAGGTAAGTGGGCCCAGGCTCTCCCTGGGACAGGGTGGATCAGAGAGCTGCCCCTGGGCTGTGCTGAGCCCTTGGCTGCTGCTCTGGGGCAGCTCCAGCTCCTGCCCTGCTCCCAGTGCAGCTCCACTGGTTCTGGCTGGGAGCTGCTGCTGCTGCTGCTGTGCCTGTGTGCCCTGCCGGGGCTCTGAGCAGCCTGCTCGTCATGAGAGCACCACCAAAGCAGCTATCGATTGATTAATCCATTTAATGAATGAATAAATGGGGGTTTGTGCAGTGGCCAGCCCAGGCAGCAGAGGGAGGTGAGTGCAGGGCAGTGCTGTGCTCCGGTGGTTGTGGGTCCCAGAGCTGTGACCCCGGGAGGAGCCGAGGGGATTGGGGCACAGGACACGGATGGGCTGTGCCAGAGGCTGGGATGGCACCTGCAGGGTGGGATTGCACCTGGGATTGCTGGGATGGCACCTGCAGGGTGGGATGGCACCTGCAGGGTGCCCACACCTGGGGCAGGAGCAGCTGTGTGAGCACAGCCTCTGCTCCATGCATGGGAGTGTCACCTGAGCTCTTTATTTCTGATCACATTCAAAGTGGCAATTGAAACAAGGAGGGAAAAAAATTAAAAAATAATAAAAAAAAGAGAAAATGTTTATTGTTGATGAGTTTGTGTTTGTGAATTTGATTTCACCTGCAAGTATTTGATGACTTTTCTACATTCTAGACTACCTGCTGTGTGTTGTCAAACAGTTCTCATGAAGACCTCCTTTTAGATGGGCATATACTCTTGATTCAATTTGCTGCATGTATGAAAAAATAAAATATTTAATTTTAAAGAACCCCTGAGAGCTTGGCTTCCTTTGCCCGCCACCCGGGGTCTGTGGGGTTGGGGTGTCCTGAGGGGCCGCACAGCAGGAAATGCCGGGAATTTTCAGGGGTTCGGTCAAAAACCTGCGCAGCTGAGCGGCCAGAGCGGTCAGTGAGCGCGGCTGCCCCAAAGAGGAGGCGGCACCGAAAGGGGCACGGAGGGGACAGAGGGTTAATTGTCAGTTAATTGCCCGCTGATGAGTTACTAAAGCTGCCGGAGAGGCTCCCCCAGAGCAGCAGCTGCAGCCCCTGGAGCCGGGCAGGGCTGGGGGCACCGGGCAGGGGGCACCGGGCAGGGCTGGGGGCACCGGGCGGCTGCAGCGCTGGGCTCTGGGCAGGCGGGTCGGGACCCTCCGGGATCCCCTGGTACCCGCAGGGGCTCCGGGGGCTGTGGGGGCTCCTGGCCCGGAGCACCCCCAGCCTCTGCCCAGCCCCGCAGAGCCTGCACGTCCCTGCCCGTCTCCATCGAGGAAATCCGCTTTTTTAGGAAGTGTCCGTGTGGAACCGGGTGAGTGCGTCGGGAGGGGCTTCTCCCCCTGTCTCTGGGGACGTTCGCCAAGCTTCCAGCAAAACGTCCTCGTCTCTGCCACCCTGCGTGGCTGATGGTCACCAGGGACACCCCAATTCACCCGGGGTGGGAAAATGCCGGGCTCAGCCAGCCCTGGCACTGCGGGCACCCCCTGGCATCTGCTCCAGGCTGGGCAGCCCTGGGGGTGCCCCCGAGCCCCAGCCCTGCTCTCCCCTCACCCTCAGCCCAGAACAAGGGTTTGGGGTGCCAGGATGGGGATTTGGGGTGCCCAGGGCAGGGGTTTGGGGTGCCAGAACTGGGTTTGGGGTGCCCGGGACTGGGATTTGGGGTGCCAGGACTGGGATTTGGGGTGCCAGGCTGAGCCCCTCCCCAGCCTCGCTGTTGGAGCGCTCCTGCGCTTTGCCTCTCCTGGCTTGTGTAAGTGAAACATTTGGTTTTGTGACACTTTCCTTAATTATGGGAGCTAATGACAAAACCATTGTGACAAATGACTCAGCTTTTGATAGTGAAGTTAATTAATTCTGAAGTTAGCGCCTCCATTGGAGTATCTGGAGGAGCCCGATTAGGAGGTGCGCTCACCCAGCGTGACACGGGCAGCAGGAGCGCGGCTCCCCCGGCACCAGGTGAGCCCTCCCGCGGCCGGCAGGGAGCACTGCCCGCAGCGAGGGGATAAAGGCCGGGCATCCTGGTCCCGATCCATCCCTGCATCCACCAAAGCACCAGGGAACACAGCCTCGTTAGTGCTGCACCGAGTGACCAGCAGCAGCTCTGCATTGGGCGCTGACCTTCAAGAGCGTCTCCCCGAAGCCATCTTTCATCTCTTTCATTTGCATTACAATCCTGTTTGCCTCATTATTCCTTATCCACTTCTTCTTCAAAGGATTTAAATCAAATCAATTAAATTGTGGCAGGCTGGAGCAGCCGCGAACCTTTCCTCGTGGCTCAGCGTGGTCCGGCTGGACCTGACTGCAGAATGGGTTTAATCTTCTGCTATTTGTTCTTTTATTGCCTCTGGGCTACCACTGCCCACAGATGCCTTTGTTCCCTGTCCATCCTTCCCCCCATCCCATGTACAGGCTGCTCTCTGTCTGACCTTGGGGAAGGGATTCTCTTTGGGAAATTGGGGAGCTGCTGGCCATGGAGCGGCTGTGGGAGCCCAGGGGCACTGCTGTCCTGTGCCATCCCTTTCCATGTCCTCTGCTTGTTCTGTCTGCCCAGGGAATCAAAGGATCATGGAATCACTCCGGTTGGCAGTGCTCTCTGAGCCCATCGTGTTCAGCTGCTCCTGCAGCACTGCCGAGGCACCGCTGCCCCATGATCCCCTGTGCCACATCTGCACAGCTTTTAAACCCCTCCAGCTGTGGGGGTTTTACCACTTGGCAACCCTTTCAGTGAAGAAATTTCCCCAAATATCCAATTTAAACCTTCTGGCGCAAATCAAGGCTGTTTCCCTTGTCCTGTCCCTTGTTCCCTGGGAGAAGGGACTGAGCCCCACCTGGCTGCCCCTCTGTCAGGGAGTCAGTGCCAGCACAGAGGGGAAAATGCTGGAGGAACATCACAAGTGTGGGCAAACACCCGGATCTGGGCACAGCTGCTGCCAGAGCGGCCGCCCAGGCCCGGAAGGTGCGTGGGGCCGGCCCACACACGGCCACCCCTGCTCCCCCAGCATCTCCCAGAATAAAGAGCTTAATCAGAATGGATTTCTGTTCCTGCCCTGCTATTTTTATTGCTGCTCAACTGTCGGAAATCCAGCAGGGAGAGCAGAGCTGGTAGGGAATTGCACCGAGCCAGCTGCTCGTGCCACGGGCCCTGTGGTGTGGCACGAGTGGCATCGCTGGCACCCCTGGCAGCTCCTCACACAGGGACAGCCCAGCCTCGCCACTGGAGCCCTGCTGGAGCCAGGGGATTGCAGCCAGCGCTTCCAAAGTGGTGCAGATATAAATAATCCCCTCGTAGGAGTGGGGAAGGATGAGCACATGTGCCCAAGGCTCCGGAGTCCTCATCCCCTCGCAGCCCCCGGGAGCAGGGAGTGAAGTGAAGGCTGGGCAGGGCTGGAGCACCTCCCTGCATTGCTAATGACCCAAACTCGCCTTGTCTCAGCCTCTCTTCCTTCAAGGAAAAACCTAATCCAGCTAGGGATTATTTCTGACTACTGACTTCCTGTCACTTTGCCAATTTAAATGCAGCAGAGCTTTCATCGCTGGATTTGGGAGGACAAAGCCTAACAGATCTCGGGTTAGGACATTTTTGCCTGCAAGGACAGCTTTTTTCTTGCAAGAGTTGTACAATCTTTGCAGTGTGGGCTGGGTTTTTTATGTGTTTCTACTTTGCCCAGCGCAGTGGGGTCCAGGTCCAGGAGCAGGAGATGACGATGGACAGGACAGGGAACAGGAAGAGGAGATGGAGCTGGAGATGGAGCTGGAGAGCCCAGGCTGCCCTGGTCAGGGTGCCAGGCTGTGACCCTGCAGTGAGAGCTGCAGAGCACGACACCAAGGTCACCAAATTCTCATTGGTCCCAAACCTCAGCAAACCCCTGGGGAGCCCACAGCTCCCAGCTTGCTCCTGGAGCTGACACCCCATTCATGGAGCAGGGAGAGGAGTGCAGGGGTGTCCCCACCTCCAGCCCCACAGGGGCCAACACGATCTGACATGGACTTTGCTTCTGTTTGAGCTCGCTTTGTTCAAAGCCTAGGAAACGGTACATGTGCACTCTGCTCACACCTACACACGCTGTGTTAAAATAACACAATTAAGGCTGCAAAATCCCCCACTCACAACGCAATTTGCAGCCCCTCAGCTGTGGGTGGGAGATATCTTTGCTGCCTCTGCGCAGGCCGGGGGCCGGGCAGGGCGCTGGCGTCAGGCACTCTGGCAGGGCTGGCAGGGCTGGCAGCATCAGGGGCGGTGTGAGGCAGGTGTCCCACAGAACTTGGCCTTTCCCTGTGCCCTGAGCCACCTGCACAGTGCCCACGGGATTGCTCAGGACCAGGGCCTGGGAAAGCCATGAGCAGCAACTTCTTACACAGGCAGGTAGTGACAGGACAAGAGGGAATGGCTGTGAATTAACAGAGGAGAGATTTATGTTGGATATTGGGAGGAAGTTCTTTCCTGTGAGGGTGGCACGGGTGCCCAGAGCAGCTGTGGCTGCCCCTGGATCCCTGGCAGTGCCCAGGCCAGGCTGGACAGGGCTGGGAGCACCTGGGACAGTGGGAGGTGTCCCTGCCATGGCAGGGGTGGCACTGGATGGGTTTTAGGATTCCTTCCAGCCCAGACCATTCTGGGTTCTGTGATTCTCAGCCCAGTGTCCCAGTGCAGCCATGCCCAGGGCTCATCCCAGTGTCCAGTCTGTGACACCACGGTGTGACCTGGGAACCAGCGTGTGCCTCTGCCGGTGCACACGATGGTTCTCTCCCCAAAACTGAGAAGCGATAACCCCTCCTCAAAAATGCCCAGAAGACCCCTGTGACACAGGGTGGGTGGGCGGGTGGGCACTGCTGACCCCAGGCCTGCGTCCCCCCACTCCCCAGAGGGCCGTGTCCCCTCGCAGCTGCCGGCTCTGCCTCTCCAGATGGAAGCGCAGGGAAGCAGGAGCTGGAGCTGTGTGCCCAGAGCCTGGGCAGAGCTGCGCCGCCTCCAGCCTGCCTGGGAAGCAGGCACGGGGCCGTGGGGAAGCGGGGAATGAAGCAGGGCGATCCGGAGCCGGGAGCCCGGGGGAGCTGGGGCGGGAGGCGGCGGGGCCGCAATCAGCGCGCCCTGCCTGGGGAGCGCAACCAGCCCTGATTGCAGGGTGAGGAGCTGCTTAATTTCCGCATTCTTAATTTCTCAGCGCCTTCATAATTCTCTGTTTGCCTTTTTGGAGTAAATAACTAGTATTTCCATGTGAGTGCATGCAGATGAGGGCTGGGGAAGCACACGGCACCGTGTAAATCAGCCGCTTTCCCGTCTCACCGCGGCCCTCTCAGGAGCCCGAGTTGCAGAGGTAAGTGCGTTCTAGGGCTTGTTGGAAAGGTCGCATGAGTCATGGGCTCATCCATCCGGCTGAGGGATGTTCCAGGGAGCTGAGGAGACAGCGGAGAGGGCGAGGGCAGGGGGATAACTGCTGGGAATGGCGCAGGAGTGGCTTGTGGGTACGAGGGACGTTCAGGCTGAGGCAGCTCCTGCGCAGGGGATGAACACCGGGCTGCCGGGGCAGGGACAGCCCCGTGCCAGCGTGGGCAGGTGCTGTGCCCTCCCTGGGGCCGCTGTGTGCGTGTGTGCCCCCAGCCCCTTGTCCCGGTGCCAGCGGTGCCCGGTACCGGTGCAGCAGCTCGGGCACCGAGCAGACAGAGCTGCGGGGACCCAGGGACCGGAGCGGCCCCGTGCCGGGGGCTGGCGCGGGTGGGTGACTGTCCCTGGGGCGGCACTGCCACTTCCAGGGGATTTCCGTGTCCCGGGACAGTCCCGGGCCGGTCCCAGAGCCCCGGTGGTCCCCGGAGTGGTCTCGGTCCCCCAGTCCCCGCTCAGTCCCGGCACCCAGCGGCGGGATCCCCCTGCCCAGTCCGGGTTTGGTTGTCGGGTCCCTCTCTCGTTCCCCCGGGGCAGTCCCGACCCCAGCACCCGGGGTGGGCTTCCCGGGGCAGTCACGGTCGCGGTCCCCGCCCAGTCCCGGCACCCGGGCTGGGTTTCCCGTGCGGTCCCGTCCCCGGTGCCGTGGGAGCGGGCGGGGGGCGGTGTCCCGGCGGCGCAGCCCCCCGCGGGTCCCGCCCCCGCCGCCCCCCGCCGCTGCCTTGGCCGGGCGGCGCGGGGGAGGCGCCGGGAGAGGCGGCGGGAGCGCACGGCGGAGCCGCTCCGCCGGGCTGGGCTGCTGCGCTCCGCGCTCGGGCCATGCGAGCCGCGCTCCCCGGGGCCGGGCCGCCCCGCTCCGCGCCGCCGCGGGGGCCCGGCTCTCCGCCGCCCGCGGGGGCATGAGGCGGCGGGCGGCGGGCGGCGGCGCCGGCCCTTCCCCTGCGAGCCGCCGCCGGAGGATGAAGCAGCATGAGGATGTGTGACAGAGGCGTCCAGATGCTCGTCACCACGGTGGGAGCCTTCGCAGCCTTCAGCCTGATGACCATCGCCGTGGGCACCGACTACTGGCTCTACTCGCGCGGCGTGTGCAGGACTAAGTCCATGAGCGACAACGACACGAGCCGCAAGAACGAGGAGGTGATGACCCACTCGGGGCTCTGGAGGACGTGCTGCCTGGAAGGTACCGACCCCCGCGGCCCCCAAACTTCGGGGGAAGGGCTGCACCGCGGGACCCCCCTCCCCAGATCCGGGCCCCCGGCGGGCGAGCGGCGCATCCCTGGCCCCTCCGAGCACCCCCGGCCCTCCGAGCATCCCCCGGCCCGGCGGCCCCGCCGCTCCCGCCGCCGCCTCCCGCACCCCTCCCCGGGCTCTGGCGCCGAGCTGGAAGCTCGGGGGGCCGCTCGTGGCGGGGCGCGGGGCCGGGGGAGCGGGGCTGCGGCTCCCCCCGTGCCGGGCACCGGCGGCAGACGCGCCGTGTCCTCCCGGCCAGCTCCGGGCTGAGGGGCCACAGGTCCCTCTCCTGATCGGGAATGCGGGAGCGACAGGCCCGCGGCTGCTGCCCCTCTCCGAGGCTCGGCCGGCCCCGCGTCCCTGGCACGGGGGGAACGCACCGCGCCCGGCGCTTCCATCACCGAGCCCCGGCTCCAGCGCCAGCCCCTTCCCTGTGAGCGCACAGCCGGGCAGGGGGGCTGCTGCTGCCCCAGCGCTGCTGCTGCCCCAGCGCCGCTCGTCCCCGCGGCGGGGCCGCCCCAGCACGGCTGCCCCACGGCCGAGCTCTGCCCGCCCGGCCCCGCTGCTCCCCTCCCGCAGCAGCGCCTGCCTGGCCAGGCCCCAGCAGCTGCCGCCCTCCTGCAGCACAGGCCACAGTTCGGGGCAGTTTTGCCCCAGAGCTGCTGCTCGAGGCGTCTCTGAGCACCCACGGGCTGTGGTTAAAGATGAGCTCGAACAGAGCCAGGTGCCGGTACCTGCGCAGCGATACACGGCCGGCGGCATCGCCCTGGGCCCTAACTTTGGCAGTGAGGGCAGCAGCGGGTGCCCTGCGTGCTCAGGAGAACCTGCCCCGCTGCCCTGAGGGGCCCTGGCCGTGTCAGAGCGCCCCGGGCCCGGAGCGACCCCTCCAGCGCCGGGGGCAGGCGCTGAGCGGCTCCTCCACGTTGGAAAGTTCTCGGTGAGTCACGGATGCAGAAATACCCTGTCTGTTCCTGGTGCTCGGTCCTGAACCCGGTGAAGTCAGTCAGAGCTTGCTTATTGATTCAAGGAGGGTTTGGATCATGCTCTAATTCCATAATAAATAATTTGAGATAATCTGTCTCCCCTCTTGGGCTGAGGGAGCCAAGGAGGCAGCAGCCAGGGATGTGAAAGCTGGGATCACTGGCGGCATGAGTAATATCCAAAATTCTTTGGTTTGCTACATGTATTTTTTTTTCCGGCCAATGCTTTATGTTTCCCTCACTGTGATCAATCACTGCTTTGGAAGGAGCCAGAGAGGCCCCGCTGCCCTGGGAAAGGGTTTGGCAGTGCCATGGCAGAGCTCGGAGCTGGATGCCAGCCCTGCGCCCTGAGCCTGGGCACGGGGCTGGGAGCGGCAGGGCAGGGGCTCGCCGTGGGCTCAGCACTCCCTGTTCCACATCCTGCCCCGCGCTGGGGCTCTAGAGCTGCGGGAGTGGGAGTGGAGCCGTGCGGGGCTCGCCCGTACCCGCGGCACCCCCGGGCCTCGTGCGGGGCACGGGCTCCGTCACCCCTGTGCGGGTGGCAGCGGGGACAGGGACGGGGACAGGCAGGGTCCCGGCTGTGCTGGGAGACGTGCTGGGGCTGGGATGGTGCTGGGGTACGTGCTGGGGCCGCCTGTCACCTTCCCGAATCCTGCAGGGAAGGCGCCCCGCAGGCTGTGAACCAGCGCGGGGCTGGCAAGGGAAAACTTCCCCGAGCGAGCTGCTCAGGGCTCAGGAGCCGGGGCGGGGGAAGGAGCGTGCTGGGGCGGGGGCTGAGGGCCCCGCAGCCGGGGGAGGGCCGGGGGCAGAGCCCGGACCGGTTACACGCCGTGTGATTGCCGCTGCAGGGCCTCGCTGCTCTCCGTGCGCTCGGAGCGGGCACAGCGGCTCCATCCCCGGGCCGGGACCGCCTCTGTCGCAGGGGCCGCTTCTCCTGCGGGGCACAAATGCTTTTAGCACCGAGCAGAGCTGCCTGTCCCTCGGGAGCCGCCTCAGCCCTGGACTTTCCGCCGCCAGCGGGGGCTGGACGCGTGTGCCGGGCAGGAACAGCGCTGGAGCCGCCGCGGCTCGGCCCGACGGGAGCGGCGGCTCCGAGCGAGCATCCCCGGCGGCTCCGAGCGAGTATCCCCGGGTCTCTGAGCATTCCCGGGGCTCCGAGCGAGCATCCCCGGGTCTCTGAGCATTCCCGGGGCTCCGAGCATCTCCGGGGCCCCGAGCATTCCCGGGGCTCCGAGCATCCCCGGCGGCCCCGGCGCAGCGCCTGCGTGGGAGCCCCCACCACGTGAGCGTCACAAGCCCTTCGGCGAGAGCGGATAAATCCTGAATGGAGCCGCCGCAGACCCATGGAGAGCCACCCACGCTGGGAAACACAAATTAGCGCTTGACTCAATCGCTGGAGCCAGGCAGGTGTTCCCAGCCTGCTGGGCCGTGACAGTCTGCTCGGAATGGCAGCCTTTGGATCCTGGTTATTGCTTTGACAAGGTGTGGACGCTCGGCAGGTGTCCCCGCGTGTGTCCAGCTCAGGTGTGACCGCGCTGGTCCCTGTGTGTCCCCCGTGGCTGTCCCAGTGTCACTTGCTGTCCTGTGTGCCCGCTGTGTCGGTTCAGAAGGAAGGGGAGCTCATGGCAGAGAGCTGAAGTTGAGAAATAGCTGCTCAGGCTAGTGGTGTTTTCAAGAAAGTAACAGAACTTTGGTTTTCATCAAACTTAATTAAATTCAGCATCATTAAATGCAGCATCATTAAATGCAGGGAGGCTCCGTGTCCTCCCTGCTGCGTGGTGTAGATTGGGACTGGCTCCATGGCATCATGCGGATCTGAAACAGGCAGAAGGAGCAGGAGGATTTGGCCAAGGCTGCTCAAAATACCATATTTTAAGGCGATGTGGTACTTTTCCTTTCCTCCTTCATTTCCCTCATCAGAATAAAGTGCTCTGTCATTTCTGGAGGAGGCCAAGCGTTGCTCTGCCTGCCTCCCTCACAGAGGATGCTCAGCACCCTGCATTCCTCTGGGCTGGTTTGTGGGGTGTTTGGCAGGGGACACAGACATCTCATGTGCCAGAGCTGTCCTTCAGCTGGGCTGTCCCCCTTGGGCCCATCCTGGCCCCTCAGTGTCCCCCAGAGCAGCTCCAGCACAGCCTTTGCCAGCCAGCAGTTCCTCCCTGGGGAGCTTTCAGGGCTGGTCCTTTGGGATGATCCCATCGGGATTTACACAGAACGCTGCAGGTGCCACCAGCTGACCCCACAGCCCTCAGGACCCTCCCTGCCCAGTCCTTCCTGCACCTGACCTGCAGCTCAGTGCTGGTGCATGGTCACTCCTGGAGGCTGCACCCCAGGGTGATGAGACGTGTCCCTGGGCCAGGGGTTCCACTGGAGAGCCCAGGAGCTCCTCCAGCTTCACTTGAACATAAGAAATAATCTCTGGTACCTGTGTGTCCCGTGGGCTGTGTGTCCCTGTTCTGCCTGCTGTGAGTCTGGCAGCACGCTGAGGTCTCTGAGCCCCTCACAGGGACTCCCCAGAGGGGTGGGACCCTCAGCCCATCTGGTGGGACTGGGCAGCATCTCCAGCCCCAAACTGGAACCGGCTCTCCTGGTTCCTCACTCCCAGGCTGTATGGAGATGGCCATGGCTGAATGGGCCCAAGGTACCAAGCTGCCCAAATCTGCCTGGCCCACCTCCCTCATCCCTCAATATTCCCATCTCTCTTTTCTCTGCCATTTCCCTGGTTTACTCCCAATTATTTCATGTTTTATTCAATGCTCCCAATGAAGACGTTGCCATAGCTCAGCTCTGTCCTTGTAACAGGCAATCCTGTGCAGGAACATCCCTTGGATGGAGGGACTGTCTCTGGGAGCTCCCAGCCCAGGTAATAAAGCACTGTTGATTCTGCATAATGCAGGTCTTTAACTTTTTCAGGAGAGCCAAATCAAATACCCTGTGGAACTCTTAAATGTATTATGTTACTGATTTCCTTTATCAACTGAATCTATAACTATATCAGAAAAAATGTACGAAGTTTGATAAATCTGTTTTCCAGGAGGCTGTTTGACATTTGCCTCCTCCTCTGCTAAGCCATAGGCAATGCTGGGGACACAGCTCCTGCCACTGCCCATCGCATCCCTCCTGGCAGCAAACCAGCTTCTCCCTTCTTCCAGAAATTCAACAGAATGCCAAGGTTTATTAAAATCCATTTCAGATCCTCAGAAGCCTTCTCAGCCCATTCTCTGGATGCTCCTGGGAGGGAGTTCTCTGGTCCTCCCGTTCCATGTTTACACTTTGCAGTCGCTGCTCAGCATCCCCCAGCTCCTGCCAGAACCCGGGAGCCTGTTTGTCTCCAAGTGCAGAACAGAAGTATCTGATGAATAAATAAGCATGTGTCACTTCTGCTCCATGACTGACAGTTACCCTGTCATGATCCAGCCGTGGTTTACACGTCAGGAAAGCTCCTTCCAACACAATGACAGAACTCCTCCTTGTTGTGCCTTGACCTTTCAGCTGCAGATTTATTTTAACAGATCCCATCAGCTCCTCCCATCAGCCACTTGCGTGTGGCCTGCTACTTCCCATATCAGAGTCCCTGATTTTTAACTTTTTAATTTAATTCCCCCTTTCCAGCAGGGGTGTGAGGTGCAGGGAAGCTCCTGCCCTTGCTCCCGAGTTTCCATTTCCCTGTTGGTTCTGTCCTGGCTGGTTTTGGCTCCGCTGAGCTGAGCTGGGTCACAGTGAAGGCATTAAACTGGGCTGGGAGCCCTGCCCTGGCTGGGCACCAGCGCTTCCCCCGCCTCCAGCTCCTCTCAGCCCTCTGAGTGAGGCCAAGCAGAGAATTTCCCCAAGGTGACAGCAAGATTGTTTCTGTTAGAAAGTTATTATCTTTAATTTTTAAAAGCGCCAAGCAAATGTCCCTGAGATTGCAATCACCCGTGATGGAGCACTTTTTCTCACTACTCATTATGGGCAGGTATTTGAGGAGCTGCTCATCCTGTTCCCCTGTCTGGTCAGTGTCTGGGATAGATTCTCATCACCACCCCAACGTGGTGCCTGGTGCAGCTCGGTGCCAGCGCTGCTGATGGAGTGGAGGGGCTGCCAGGCCATGCGGACCATGCTGACCATGCTGACCATATTGACCACGCTGACCACACCAACCACACTGACCATGCTGACCATACTGACCATGCTGACCACGCTGACCACACTGACCATGCTGACCATACTGACCATACTGACCACGCTGACCACACGGACCATGCTGACCATGCTGACCACGCTGACCATGCTGACCACGCTGACCATGCTGACCACACCGACCACACTGACCATGCTGACCACACTGACCATGCTGACCATATTGATCACGCTGACCACACAGACCACGTTGACCATGCTCACCACACTGACTCTACTGACCATGCTGACCACGCTGACCACACCAACCACACTGACCATGCTGACCACACTGACCACACTGACTCTACTGACCATGCTGACCACGCTGACCACACCGACCACACTGACCATACTGACCACACTGACCACGCTGCCCAGCACCTCTGGCAGGGCTCCCCACAGTGCCCCAACCATGGCAGCTGTGGGGCAGGGGAGCACAGGTGGGGACTGCCAGCGAGGGATGGAGGGGATGGAGGGGCCAGGGCTGCTCTGTGCAGCCAGGCAGGTTTGGGGTGCTGGGAAGGGCTGTTTGCTCATTTGGCTCGTTTTTTCCTGAGGGCTGGGACGTGTTGAGTTTTCCTGTGTGATGGAAATACAGGATGTGATGGAGGCACCTCAGGAGAGGTGTGGGATGAAGGTGGAGAGGAAGTTATCTGTCTGAGATTACCTGGTGGGATTACCAGGCTGCAGTTTAACCCAGCCAGACTTTCCATCAGGACAGGCTGGAGCAGGGGCAGCCCAGCCCTGGCACTGCTGTCACACAGCACCAAACACGGGGCTCTGAGAGGGGTCACAAACAGCACCCAGGCACAGCCCTGGGTTAGGGAATCCCTGAGCCTCGCCCTGGTGGAGGATGTACTGGATAAAGTGAATTACTGTCCTCTAATAGAGATGGGAATGAGGCTGGCTGGACCCACAGGCTGCTCCAGCCCCATGTTCTGGTGGCACACGGCCAGATGCCACGAGTCATAAGAATCCTTCTCCTGGGCACAGAGGGACTGGTGCCCCTGCCAGCTGGCACCGTGGCTCCAGGGCTGCTTGGAGAGTGTCCGGGGAGGAGCTGTGCCTCAGCTCGCTGCCACCAGCTCCGCTTCGAGCACAGGGTGCAGAATTCACCCTTCCTGGGCTGCTGCGGTGTTTTCTGGGCACAAATCCTGACTCGTGGGGCGGGTTAAAGAGCCGGCTCCCTCGCTGCCTGCGAGCAGCACGTGATGAGTAAAATGCTGTGAACGGCTCAGAAACAGGCATTTTACTGCTGCATAGGCGTGGTGCAGAGCCTGTCATCTCCGGAGCTGTTCCGTGTAAGAGAGGTGCAAGGCAGAATTTGAATGAGGCTCAAGTGGGTTTTTTTCCCATGCAAGGTCACTGGCTCCACGCCGGCTGTAAATAATTAGGGCTGGCTGCCGAGGGCTGCGAGCCGGGCTCTGGGGGTCGGGCAGCTGTGCTGTGCCGTGCTGGGCTGTGCCGTGCCGTGCTGTGCTGGTCTGGGCTGGGCTGGGCTGGCCTGGGCTGTGCTGTGCCGTGCTGTGCTGTGCCATGCTGTGCTGTGGAGAGGGTGCCTCAGGAATGGATGCTGGGTCTCCGGGCTCCCAGCGAGGTGGGCACTGCCCAAGAGGTGCCAGCCATGACGTTTGCTGGAGCAGCCGGGGAGTGATGCCCGGCTCCGCTGCCAAGAGCTGCGTGGCCTTTGGTGAATCCCTTCTCTCAGCATGAGTTTTGCCTTTTGTGAGGTGAAGCCAGGTGGATTCGGCAGTGCCCGACTCCCGCGGCTCCGGGGAAGTGCCCCCGCTGGCCTGCAGGGTGATGCCATCCCGTGCCCCTGGCACAGCCCCGGGCACTGCTCAGGTGTGTGCACACCTGCCATGCTCTGCTCTCTGGGATGGGCTCAGGTGAGGCAGCCGAGCATTAATCTTGCTCAGTGCTCCTCGCCTCTCCTGCTTCCTGTTCACATGGATTTCACCATGGATTTTTAATGAACACACTGTGCACTTCATAACTACAGTAACCTCCTTTTTCGGGAAAATAAATAACGGCCTTCAATTGATATAAATGCACTAATCCGTAGGTATGGGGGATTCTGCCCGAGGGGTCCCACTTGGCAGGGGGCTCTCCCTGCCCCACCTGCTGCCAGGTGAGGAAGCAGCTGCCAGGCATCCACTGCCATTAACAGCAGCGCCGGCGGTGCGGGGCTGGGGCAGCCCAAGGGGAAGGTGTGACATGAATGCCTGCAGAGTGCCCGCAGGGAGCTGGGGAGGGTCCTGCCCGCTGCCCGCTCCCTTCCCAGAACGGTTCCAGCTTCCCAGCACCTCCAAGCCGCTTCAGCCCCTGGAGTGCCCCTGGGAAGGATTCCCCTGAAGGTGCTGGATGCATTGCGGCTCAGTGCTCGGTGCGGAGGGGCGGGGGTCTCTCCGGAGCGCTCCCAGCTGCCTTTGCTGTGGGGATGGGCTCCGCTCCCGAGGTTTGGGAAGCTTTCCTCGGGTCAGGAGCCGGGAGCTGCTTGCTCTGCTCAGTCCCACGGGGCTGTGAGGAGCCGCGGCTCGCTGGGGAGTGCAGCAGCTCCAGATAAGGGCTCTGATTAAGAAGACAGCGCTGTGATAAGGAATGACAGCGCCGGGTGACAGCGGGTGGCTGTCCCTGTCCCCGGGGTGTGTGTGCTGACAGCCCTGCGGCGGGAGAGGCTCCTGGGCTGTGCGGGGAGGGGCAGGGGCTGCATCCCGCCCCGGGACCTGTGGCACAGCCCTGGCAACACCCGGGGCTGCTGCGGAGTGTTCTCGTTGCACACTGCTGCCGCTTCCCAGCCTTCTCCTGCCACAGCTATGGAAGGGGCTGCGGGATGGACAGGCCAGGCCAGGGGATGCTGTGGGCTCGGAGCTGGCCTGAGCCTTTTGGTCCCTTCCAAACAATTCGGGGGTTCTGAGGTGCTGTGATCCCTTGTCCAGAGGAGAAGTGGGGGATCCTCTTGCAGCAGGCTCTTGGTCCCTTTTGGATGTGCCAGCACCCCTGGGCTTTGCTCAGCCCTGAGCATGGCAGGAATCCCTCACTCCCTGTGAGTGCTGAGCACACCAGGGTTGGCAGCAGGAGGGATGGTACCTGCTGAGCAGGGTGTGATGATTTTCTCAGATATTGCCTGTTTCTTATCTCCTGACACCACAATGAAGAGACAAATCTCGTGCTGCTGGGCAGCAGAGGGAGGCTGAGCTGTTCCTGTTCCAGGTCCCTGGGAATGGTGCTGTTTAATCACACGGTCCTGTGGCGATGCCAGGGTGGCAGGAGGGGCAGTGGGCAGGTTTGGGAGCAGGTCAGTCCCTGGTGCCATCCTGTCACCCTCCCTGGGGCTCTGTGTTTGCTGTTTGCCAAGTGGGGTGTGCTGAAGGAGGAGAATTGAGGTGGACAGGAGTCCCGGGGTGAGGGACAAGGGAGGGTGTGACCCCCCCAGCCTTTCTGAGGACACTGGGATCTCATGGGGACACTGGGCACTCATGGAGATGTTGGCACTGGTCATACATCCTGTGGGATTGTAGTGAGCAGTGACAAAGGTGGTGTTTGAGGGTGACATTTGCGTTCCTGTCTCTCAAATGATCACATTTCCAATTTCACCGGTGTTTTGGTCATTGTCCCCTAGTTATACCTTTAATCTCAGTTTGTGCCTGGAGTCACAAGGGGAGGGGAGAGCACCCCAGAGAGACTGCCAACAAGCAATAGTCCTTTTGAGGTGTGCCTGATGTAACTAACTAAAATCAGCCTTGGCTTGTGCTGCAAGCAGCTCGTGTCCTGAACTTCCCTGCTGCCAGAGATGGCACCTCCATCCCCCTGGAGAGGCCGGGCTCCCTCCTGACACGGAGCAGGAACCCTGCAGGCCAGGCCGGTGATGCTCAGCCGGGTGTTAAACGCCGGCTCCCCGCAGCCGTGTGTGACACCTCAGCATCCCCAGTGCCTCACACAGCGCCATCACCGAGCGCTGCGAGGGGCCGCGCCTTCCCGGGCCGCTGCCCGGCTGGGACAGGTCGCTGTCACCCTCCGAGGCACGCCGTGACCTGCGGAAGCCGCCAGCCCGGCTGTGTCCGGCCAGCGGGGACACTCACTGCTGCCGGGATGCTCGGCATCCGTGCCAGGGCCTCCATCTGCCTGAGCAGCCTGGCTCGGCACATCGCGGTGCCGCAGCTGTGCCACGGGCCGGGCCGGGCCGGGCTGGGCTGGGCTGGGCTGGCACCGCTCCAGCTGGGCACGGGCTGGAGCCTTGCCCGCCCCTCTACTCCGGGGGCTGCCAGCCTCTCGCGGCTCCTTCTCCCGTGCTGGGAGAATCTCCTGTGGCTCCTCAGCACATTCCAGCCAAGGAAGAACGTGTTCTTTGTGCATCAGTCTCTGGCCTCCTCTCCAGCGAGAGAGGCTGGAGGATCAGAGCGATCGCGCCTTGCATGGGAAGCAGCGGAGCTGCGGCGGGGTGTGAGAGCTCAGCCGGGGCTGCCGCTTCTGTCCCCCGGCTGCGGGAGAGGGGCGCCGGGGCTGGGGAGGCGTGTTGGAAACAGCTGCGTCTGGTGACATCGGAGACACCCTGTCTATTGCCCGGGCTGCCCCAATTAACTCTCTCCCTGAGCCTGCAGCAGCTCCGGGAGCCCAGCCCGTGCCCGCAGCCGGTGCCACCGGCGGAGCTGCGGTCCCTGCCCGCAGCCGGGCCCGTGTGGCTGCTGCCAGCCCCGCTCAGCGTGGCCGAGGTGCGAGACAGCAGCGCCTCCTCCTCCTCATCCTCCGAGCCCCGTCTGCCCGCACCGCGCTCGGCCCGGCCCTGCGGACCCGGCGTGGGGACTGCGGGGACGGGATGGCCCCTGTGCCCTCTGCAGGGTGCGGGAGCTGCGGGACATCGGCCGTGAGGGAGCTGCTGTCCCTGGGCTCTCCGGGAGCTCCCGGCCATCCCGCACCGGTGCCGTGTGTGGCACCGTCCGTGCCGCTCCCTGAGGGGCTCAGGAACTGCTCAGGGCACACCAGCTCAGACACTCTTTAGAAATCTCTTGCCACGTCAGTTTGAGCAGATCTCCCTTTAGGGATGAGGGGAAGTCTCCCCCAAGGCAGAGAAGCAGAACGCCCCAGGCAGGCAGGCAGGAGCGGCCCGGGGGGGCCCAGCCCCGCTGGCGGGCGGGCCGGGTGTGACAGCAGCGGCACCTCCCGCGCAGAGCCTGTGCCAGGGCTGTGAAATCCCCGGCTCCAGCTGAGCACCCAGAGCGAGCAGATGCTCGTGATCTGCATCTCCGCAGTGCTGCCCTACCCGTCTGTAAATTGGGGAGAACAGAGCTGTGGAACTGTGGAATGGTTTGGGTTGGAAGGGACCTTCAAGGTATTCAGTGCCACCCCTACCATGGGCAGAGACACCTGCCACCATCCCAGGGTGCTGCAAACCCACCCAGCCTGGCCTTGGGCACTGCCAGGGATCCAGGGGCAGCCACAGCTGCTCTGGGCACCTGTGCCAGGGCCTGCCCACCCTGTATCTAATCGAAGCCTCTCCTCTGTCTGTGGGAAACCATTCTCCCTTGTCCTGTCATTCCCTGCCCTTGTCCACAGTCCTTCTCCAGCTCTCCTCAGGGCTGCTCTCCATCCATCCATCCATCCATCCATCCATCCATCCATCCATCCATCCATCCATCCACCCACCCACCCACCCATTGTCCTTCCAGCCCGTAGCCCCAGCTGCTGGAGCATCACCCCAGAGCAGGTGGGTGCCCTCAGGGGTAACCAGGAGCTGCTGGGCTGCACCTGGGACGGAGCCATCAAAGGCTGCTGCAGGCACAGCCCTCCCTGCAGGGATGTGTGCTGCGGGCTGAGGGCAGTGCCACGGACCCTGGGCACGGTCCAGAGCTGAAAACTGGGCAGTACAGCCACAGAGACAGCCCCAGGTAAGTGCCAGGGTCCGGTGGGACTCCCTCTGTCCCTGTTCTGATGGCAGAGCAGCACCTGGGATGGGCTCTCAGTGATTCAGAGCAGAAGAGCAGGATGGAAAGCCGTGGGGGAGAGCTGAAGCTCTCTGCTGCCACCGTCTCGGGGCCTTCACGTCTTTCTCCTCTTCCCTCAGAGTTCTCATTGGCTCCTGAAGGGCAGAGCCTTAGGGAGCTGGGCTTGTTTGGGGTTTGCAATGGCAGGGCCAGGCAGACTTGGGGCTGTTTAAAAGCTCAGATGTTTTCTAGCAAAGCATTTTGTGCTTTGAGGTTTGGGAAGCTGGGGAAGGTGGGGCTGTTTAATGGCCAGGTGATGGTGTGAGTGGCTCAGGGACTAGGAGCAGCCTGCCCAGCTCTGACCTGAGTGGAGCAGCTCTGTAGCCAGAAGTAGGGCCCTGCTCCCTGGGCTGGAGGGTGCAGTGAGGGCAGGGACACCACAGCCTCAGACAGAGGAGTCCCTGAGGCAGGGCAGTGTTTCAGGGCCCTGCACTGTTTTGGGGGCCCTGGAGTGTATCATGCAGTGTCTCAGGGCCCTGCAGTGTATCCTGCAGTGCTTCAGGGCCCTGCAGTGTGTCATGCAGTGTTTCAGGGCCCTGCAGTGTATCCTGCAGTGTCTCAGGGCCCTGCAGTGTATCATGCAGTGTTTCAGGGGCCTGCAGTGTATCATGCAGTGTCTCAGGGCCCTGCAGTGTATCCTGCAGTGTTTCAGGGCCCTGCAGTGTATCCTGCAGCGTTTCAGGGCCCTGCAGTGTGTCATGCCGTGTCTCAGGGGCCTGGAGTGTGTCATGCAGTGTTTCAGGGGCCTGCAGTGGATCATGCCATGTTTCAGGGCCCCTGCAGTGAATCATGCAGTGTTTCAGGGGCCTGCAGTGGATCATGCAGTGTCTCAGGGCCCTGCAGTGGATCATGCAGTGTCTCAGGGGCCTGCAGTGGATCATGCTGTGTTTCAGGGCCCTGCAGTGTGTCATGCCGTGTTTCCGGGCCCTGCAGCGTGTCATGCCGTGTTTCAGGGGCCTGGAGTGTATCATGCAGTGTTTCAGGGCCCTGCAGTGTATCATGCAGTGTCTCAGGGCCCCTGCAGTGTATCATGCAGTGTTTCAGGGCCCTGCAGTGTATCATGCAGTGTCTCAGGGTCCTGCAGTGTATCATGCAGTGTCTCAGGGCCCCTGCAGTGTATCATGCAGTGTTTCAGGGGTCTGGAGCAGCTGGCTGCCATGCGCTGGGGGATTTTGGTGCTGTGAAATCCCAAAGTACTGTATGAGGGATGAGATACACCCTCCCTACCCAGGCAGGGGCCTGCTGCCAGTGCAGTAGTGCCAAGGTGTTCCCAAACAGGGCAGGGGTAGTGTGGAATGCCCTGGGAGTGGCTCTGGGCCTCTGGGCAGCTCAGAAGGGCAGCTGTTGTTTCATGGATGGGGAAGACGAGGGCGGCGTCGCTCACTAGTTCACCAGCAAAGTTCTCTCCTGATGCTCCGTCTGCAGGAGAGTTCCTCCTTGTTCTCCAAAAAAAGCCAGGAGTGAAACGATGGTGCTACTCCTGAATATGGCTTTCCCCATCTGGGGCGTTGGAGCCGCTCCCCGGGGCTGCTTCCCTCCCGCAGATGGTGAGGAGGCGGCGCTGCCTCCGGCACCCGGAGCTAAATCCGGCCGGGCTGGCGGCGCTCGGAGCGGCGGGGCCGGGCCGGACCCGCACCGCGGCCGGGGAGCCGGAGGGGAGCGGGGAACCGGGGCTGCCATCCCTCCCTCCCGCACAGCACAGTGCCCACTGCATTCCCCGGAATAAATGGGCTGTGATGGATCGAGGCCCTTTTAACACATCAGCTGAAGACTTCAAATATTTATACCGGGAAGATGTGACACAAGTATGGATATATTTTAGAAAAGGCAGGTGCTGGAGTGGCAGTCGTGTATTTGAACTTCAAATACTTGCCTTCAAATCTATGCTATAAAAGAGGAAGAACATGATAAATTTAATATCGCTTTTTCAGGGAAAACAACCTGCCGAGCCTCCTCCCTGGCTAAATGTGCTTTAAAGATTGACTGTGCAGCTGTAATAACTATTGATGAACTGTAAACATGAAAAGATCTCCCTGCTCCCGGCCTGTCAGGAGCATTAGGGTGGAAATGCTCTGTGCTCCGCTCTGGCATGACTCACCGAGGCCTCGGCAAATGTGTTTATTTGTAAAGATCCTTATTTCAGAAATAGTGACCTTTTTAATGCCTCGTGCAGCGAGCTCAGAAATTCCAAATTGCCTTTTGGCGACTGCCTCGTCTCGCTGCAGCTCTGACAGTGCTTTTCATGGACATTTACATATTTTTAGCCTGGATATTCTGCACTGTGGGGCTCCTTTGCAGAATGATTTGCTTTTTGCAGCCCTGGGCCTGCAGTGCTGTGCTGAGGGCATGGAGGGGCTCACTGCCCACCAGACTCCTCTGGCACCTCCTGAGCTCTGCCCTTGGCCCTCTCTTTATGGGATGCAGTTAGTAACAGCCTCCTTCAAACACAGACCATAGTGTTGATCACAGATTTAAGCAGCTGCTTCACCTTGAAACAGGAATACTGAGGGTGGCAGGCCCTGGCACAGGTGCCCAGAGCAGCTGTGGCTGCCCCTGGATCCCTGGAATGTTCCAGGCCAGGCTGGACAGGGCTTGGAGCAGCCTGGGACAGTGGAAAGCGTCCTTGCCATGGCAGGGGTGGCACTGGATGGGCTTTGAGGTCCCTTCTAGCCCAGGCCACTCCGGAATCCTGTGATGATTCCATGAATAAATCTGTTTTTCCAGGCTGCTGCACACCAGCACACCAGGATGCCCCTGCTGGCCCCCACGCTGACACAGTCACCTGCTGGGCTCTGTGTCACTGTCACTGCCCCTGCTGTTGGCTGCACCAAAGCCAGTGTGACCAGCGGCTATGTCACTCTGTGCCAGTGGCTGTCCCCTTGTCCTGAGTCCCTGCTTGTACCAGATGCCAGCCCCAGCCCCAGTGCAGCAGCAGGGCTGCAGGGTGGGCAGAGCAGCCTCCCTTCCCTTCCCTTCCCTTCCCTTCCCTTCCCTTCCCTTCCCTTCCCTTCCCTTCCCTTCCCTTCCCTTCCCTTCCCTTCCCTTCCCTTCCCTTCCCTTCCCTTCCCTTCCCTTCCCTTCCCTTCCCTTCCCTTCCCTTCCCTTCCCGCACTCCCCAGGGCTGGCATTGCATCCTCCCGGCCCTGGATGAGGGTGTGCTGTGTGCAAATGCCATGATCAGTTATTTAACATTTCTGGGGCCTGTGACTAAGGCTGCTGCTGCGTTGTTTGGTGGCGGGCGGTGGCACTGCTCCTTTCTGTGCTGCTGCTCATCCAATGCACTGGGGAAGGACGTTCTGGTGCTTTTCCGTTGCTTCTTCCAGCCTTTATCGGTGCTCTACAATTCCAAGTTGCTGATTTATATTCAGAGTTATGAATATCTCCTTTCTTCTCTTTGTTGGGCCTGTTTTTATTTTTATAGCTGTTTGCTTATTAGCCAGGCAGTTTCTAAACCAATGCAAGCTCCCGTCATGGTGATGAGTTTTCGGGCAAAACGCTCTTAAATCATTCTCTGTACACAGTTGTGCTTTTATGCTCAAATCCATTCTCCTAAGTGATTTGGCTTATAATTGTTTTCTGCTCTGTGAATTGACCTCTCAAAGCACCAGGAGTCTGTGCTGGTGCCTCGGACTTGCCTCTGTGTGCCCATAAGGAGCATCATCAAGCCATGATTGCTTGGACTTGAGCAGCAACTAGTTTTTAATTCTGTGATCCATTCCCCTTCAGCTGTCAACACGGAGTCGAAAATAGCACTCCCCTGTGCTGGATGCCACGCTTCACAGCTATGAAATTGTCATTTATAGGTTTTTAGAAATTCAGAGGACATTTTAATACCGGTGAAGTGAAACCTCCAGCTCCCCATCATAATGCAGCTTCTCTCCTCCCTGGTATAAATAGGTGCTTAAGCAGCCTGGGCATGATCCGGCCTGTGCTCGGGGTGAGAGCAGACACCCGAGCACCCACAGCCACAGATTCTCCTTGGCTGGATTCCGGCAGCTTGTTTCACCAGAGGATTCCAGGTTTTACACTCTCGACTCTTGGTTTTCCCCCTGGTCCCATCTGGGCAGGTTTTGTCCCCAGTGTTCTGGACATGAAACTCGTGGGTCAAACTCACTCCTACAAATGAGTGTGTCTGGATCTGTCTGTTAATTATCCAGCTGGGTAATGGGATCATGGAATGGTTTGGGTTGGAAGAGACCCTAAAGACCAGGCACTTATGCCAGGGTTGAGCTGGGAGCTTCTTCCAGCTCTTGGAGGGGTGGAAAGGGGAGGAGGGGGATGAGCCCAAAACCCCTTTCCTAAATGGGCACGGAGCCCCCACCCTGCAGGACAGAGCCCCTTCCCCACACCCTGCTGGACAAGGATGTGGGATCCAGGAACCTCCCAGAGCTGAGCTGGCCACCCCTGCTCCCTTCAGCCAGAGAGGAGGCTGGAAGGTAACAAACCCTTCCCAGGGGCTCATCAGTTAACCCAAGGAAATCTAAAATGTTCATTAAAGAGGAAGAGCAGGATCCTGGAGGGTCAGGGGAGGTCCTGGTGCCCCAGGCTCTGGGCTGCTCAGCTGGGCCAGGCCTCCTGCCCTGCCCCATCTCCTACCATCCATGTCTCCAAGCAGGCAAACAAACCAAAGATCATTATTTTTTTTATATAATTGCCAGAATTGTATTAATTTAAACAGATAAACTCAATCAGTGAAGCTCATTAATTTCTAGCACACGGCTTATTTACGCCAATTCCGGCTGCTCCAGCGCTCATTGCGCTCTCATAGGAATGTCAATTACCTTTTAAAATAAAAATCAATGTTTATCCACTGTTAAAGATAAAACATGAAATGATTTCCTTAGACATGCTGATGAGTGCTCTCCTCCCCAGCATGATCCAAGCGCTCCTGGCGTTGGCAGCTGCTGCCCATTGCCACGTGCCATGGAGGGGACAGCAGAGAAAGGGCACCCAGAGCCCCTGCACCTTCCTGCCCCATCCCTGCATCCTCCCAGGAGCCTGGTGTTTTCCTGCCATGACCTCCAGCAATGTGGAAGGACAGAGGGAGGAAGGCTGGGAGGATGCAGGGAGGAAGGAAGCTCAGGAGAGCGTGGGGGGAGCCCCTGGAAGCAGCTCCAGAGTGTTACCTGATTACTTTTCTAATGAGGAAAAATGAGAAAACCCTCAGAGCAAAGGGCTGGAAATTACCCATCAGCTGCAAACTTTTTTTTCCTCCTCTATTATTCAGAATTGTTTTGCTTTTCTGAACTGCCTTGTGTAGGTTGCACCAACCCCACAGATTCCAGAATGGGAGATGATGAGTCACTGTCAAAATGTAGATTTTTTTTTCCCCCTTTTTTCCCGTTTAACACCGCTGAGGGAGTGAAGTCCCTGTGCCACGCGCCGATCGCTGGCACCGCGCGGGCTGGCGCTGGCAGGAGCTCCCGGCCCACCCGAGGTGTGAGTGAGTGCCAAGCTGTGCTCGCCGTGTCCCCCTGGGGATGCCCATCCCGGGCATCTCCTGCTCCCCACGCTCCCCAGCCCTGGGGGCGCTGGGCTCTGTCCCCTCTGTCCCCAGGTGTGCTCAGGTGTGTGCTCACACCGGGCTCTGCTCGGCCACCGCAGCCACCCCTGCTGCCTCCTCGCTCCTGCTCTCCTTCCATCTGACTTGGGTTTTTTCCACTGGTGGGGTTTTTTTTAATATATAAAGCCAGGGAAAAGTGTCCTTCGGAACAGGCGTATCTGTGTAGGTGCCTCTGCTCAGGCACAAGCCACCACCGCAGCGAGGGGGAGAGGGTGTGAAAGGCAGACGGAGCCGCCGGGGGAGCTGCTGTGGGGCTGCTGGCCGCCGGGATGTGCTGCGGGACAGCTCAGCCCTGCCGAGGGGGAGGAGGAGGAGGAGGATTCCTCCCACTGCCAGGTGTTGAGGGGCCCAGCACCCATCCCGGCACCAGCAGGGCTGCGGGCTCTCGGGTTCTGCCTTCACTCGGCCGCTCTCCTGGGCTCGGGGCCAGCAGGTGCAGGAACGGTCTGGGGAGTCACAGAGCTGGTGGGATGGCAGGGACAGCTCCCCTGGCTCCCCAGGGCTTCCCTGGCCTGCTGGAGAGCAGCCCTTGTCCTCAACTCCAGGGGATTTACTCAGCGCTGCGGATCAGGGTCTGTAGCCACCCCACCACCCTTCTCTGCTGCTCCTCTAAGCTGCTGTGTGCCTTTGAACTCAGGCTGTGTTGAAAATGTGGTGATGCAGGAGGCAAACAATGTTCTGGGGGGTGGCTGAGACTCCCCACAGCCATCCCAGGGCCGCAGGAGCTGCTCGGTGGCACCCACTGAGCCCTGTGCTGTGGGCACTGGCTGCTGGCCGTGGCTAGCACAGACCCAGAACCCGGAGCTCTGCAATCTCACACCAGGGACCTTGTGCAAAGAGCCCCAGGATGCCTTGCAGAGCCTGGAGCTGGGGAAGGGAAGGAATATGGATGAATTTCTCTCCATCTCTCCAAGCATCTGGGAGGTGGGTGGGAGGTAAAAAAAGATGAGCCCTGAAGTTTTAATTCCTCGGAGATATTTAGGTATCTTGCTCTTGTTACTCAGGGAGTGCAGAGCCTGAGCATCTCTGGGATTGTGCAGCAGGCTCCTTCCTACCCCAGCACTCCCCAGCTCAGCTCCGACCTCTGGTTCTCCAAAATATTAATTTTCAGGGAACTTAGACCATAATGACCCGCCATTCCCTCAGATGGATTCGGTGTAACACAGTGCCTTCAGAAGGCCATTACTGGAAACCACAACTTGGGAGATAACTCACTTGGATTTATCAGCAGGAGCAGAGAGCTGAGGGCTGGAATGTGACCTTGACTCCTGGCTGAGCCACCACGAGGGGAGCGAGGAATTTTGTTCTCATTTGAGAGTGGTTTCAGCTCATCCTCCTCAGCCTGAGTCTTCTTTGCACACCCCAGTAGCACCCAGAATGGTCCCTGGAAAAACGGTTCCACCAGATGAAAAGTAATGAGATTTTAACACCATAACTGGAGCTCTTTAGCCTCCCGGCTCGTCGGGCTGGGATCGATATTCTCGGCTGTATTTCCACCACCGCAACCGCCTTTCCCTCACAGCCCCTCCCCGTCCCCCCAGCCCTCCCTGGGGGAAGGGGCTCCGAGAGGAAAACAACCTGAGATCAAATCAATTAATTGCCTCTGCATGCGCCGATAAGGGCGGGGCGGGAACTCGGCGGTACCGGGGAGCAGGGAGAGCACAAAGCCTGTTCGGGGTCGGGGGGCACAAGCCCTGTCGGGGCTGGGGGAGCGCGGGCCGTGCCCGGGGGGCACAGACCCTGCCCGAGGGAAGGGAAAGGGAAGGGAAGGCTGCCCGCACAAACCCGCCGCTGCTGAGTGTGCCGAACGAGCTCATCGCTGCCAAACGAAACCCCGTGTCACCCACCCCGAGGCAGGGCTCTCTGCAGAGCCTGGGCCGCCGGGCAGGGACAAGGACAGGGACAGCCTGCAGGAGCCCTGCTGTCCCATTGCTGGGAGAGACAAAAAGCCCTGGGAGGTCTCCCAGCTGGAGGGGATTCCCTGGATTGAGGTGAGACCGTCACACGGAGAGTTTGGGCTGCTGTTGGGTGAGGCTGCGGCAGCCGCAGCTCCCAGGGCAGGATTCCCTCCCTGGGGAGCCCCTTGGAGGTCAGAGGGGATTTTTGGGATTGCAGCCTTGTTGTGGTGTGTGCTCGGAGGCTGGAGTTGTGTGTCAGGTGGCTCGGCATTGCCATGACGACGAGCATCAGTTGGTGAACAGAGGGAGTAAAGGAGACAAATGTCAGAGTGTGAGTGGATGCTGTGGGGCCGGGGCTGCCCCTGCCCCGGGCAGCCAGGGGTGCTGCTCTGCCCGTGCCTGCTCCATCCATCCCTCACTGCTGCAGCCCCGCTCTGGCACTGCCTGGCGGCTGCAGAGCAGAGGGACCCGTGGGGCAGAGCCGTGGGGCTCTGGGTACTGGGACAGGGTGGGTGGAACCCAGAGCTGCGAGGAGGAGGAGGATGAGGAGGCTGGGGGCTGTGCCGTGAGCTGGTGTCCTCACCGTGCCCAGTGCATCCCCTTCTCCCACAGTTCCCAAAGCAACGGCAGCAGGCGATTCTCCCTCCTTTGCTGTGTCTCCCTCTGGATGACAGCCTGCCTCCCCCAGAGCTTCATCTCCAGCCTCTGACTGATGCCTGTCGTGCTGCTCAGCTCCCCCAGCACAGCCTGGAGCGTGCAGGACCCCCTGAGGGCTGGCTGGTGCTGTCTGGAGCCCTGGTCCCTGGTGCCATGGCAGAGGGCACAGAGCCTGCATGACCTGAGCACGTGCCCACAGCCAGGATGCTGGGGGCGCTGCCCTTCTTGTGGGGACATGCTGCAGCTCCTGCCACCCCTCCCTGCCCCTGGCTGCTCCAGGGCAGTCCCACGCTGGGCCTCAGTGCCCATATAGGGCATGAAGGCCCCTGGGCTGCTGCCCATCCTGGCCAGCAGGGTCTGAGCATTCCCTGCCTTGTGTCTCCCCAGGAACCTTCCGAGGAGTGTGCAAGAAAATCGACCACTTCCCCGAGGATGCAGACTACGAGCAAGACACGGCCGAGTACCTGCTCCGTGAGTGCTCCCCTGTGCACACATCCCCCGGGCCCTGCAGGGCCCCCTCCCTGTGCCCCGGTGTCACCCAGCAGGGTCGCAGCCCCCAGGGCTCCCCGTGCAGCCTCAGGGACCCTCTGGGCTCCCTGAGCCTGGCACTGCTATGCCTCAGTGCCACGCCTCAGTGCCACATGCTCCTGGCACACTGGGCTGGCACTCACTCTCCCCACAGCCAGTCCCAGCAGTGGCTGCACAGCCTGAGTGCCCTGGGGTCCCTACAGGGGACTGGGACCCTGAGGTGCAGCCCCACAGGGACCCCTGTCCCTGTCCCTGCTGGTGTCCCTGCTCCCTGAGCCTCCATCCAGGCTGGGCTCGCTGGGAGCACAAGGAGCAGCTCCAGGTGCTCTGCCCTGGCAGCCAAGCACAGGGACACAGAGGGAGCTGAACTGGCACATTTCCCGGCAAAGGTGGCTCCTCCTGTCCCAGGGGCCAGCCAAGCTCCAGGGCAGGACCCCAGGACTTCCCACAGCATCCCAGAATGGCCCAGCTTGGAAGGGACCTTAAAGCCCAGCCCAATCCACTTCCCTACATGGATCAGCTTCCAAAGTGACAGTAGAGAATAATGAATGCAGCAGATCACTACCTGCTGCACCAAAAATACACTGTGCCTTGGCTTGGGCTCTCATCCCTCAGATAGGGCCGTTATTAAAGCAGAGAAATACAGAGAAGCTCCATTAAAATTCCACTCCTGGGGGCTTTAAAATAGACTTTTTACTTTAAATGTGAGAGGGGGTGGGAGAACTTCAACACTAATCTACTAAAACTGCAAAGCCATTTCATTAAACTCACTCTCCTCTCCACTGGGTGAGCAGAGATGTGGAAATTTGAGAGTTCAGAGCAACAGCTGGGTGAGCAGCAGCTGGGTCAGCTGGGGCTGAGCACGATGCCATGGGCACAGGGCCCTTCTTCCAGAACTCCTTCCAGCCCCAGCAGCTCAGGGGGTGCCCAGGGCTGCTGCACGCCCCTGCTGCCTCTGTTGCTGTCTGGGAATGCAGAGCCTGGGCTGAGCCCTCAGCAGTCTGGCACACACGTGTGGCTCTGCATGCCAGGGTGTCATTTGTGTCACAGTGCCTGGCACCTGCTCATGCTGAGGGAACAGTGTCCCTTGGCTGCAGGGCCACCCTCACCCAGCCTTGGGACTGGCCATGCCTTCCACTGACAGAGGGGGAATCCAGGTGAGGTGTGCAGAAGGAATCCTTCCCTGAGAGGTGGGCAGGCCCTGGCACAGGTGCCCAGAGCAGCTGAGGCTGCCCCTGGATCCCTGGCAGTGCCCAAGGCCAGGTTGGACAGGGCTTGGATCAAGCTGGGATAGTGGATCTGCCATGGCAGGGGTGGCACTGGATGGTGTGAGGGTCCCTTCCAACTCAACCCACTGCAGAGGTCCATGACAAGCAGAGGTCCATGACAAGCAGAGGATGCCTAGTGAGGACCAGGGCTGTGTCTCCCCATCCATCCTGGCAGCACAAGGGCTGCCCTCACACAGACCCTTCCCTGGTGCAGGTTCAGGGGGTGCTGAGGGCTGATGCTGCCCCTGTCCCTGTCCCACAGGTGCAGTGAGAGCATCCAGCATCTTCCCCATCCTCAGCGTGGGGCTGCTGTTCTTCGGGGGCCTGTGCGTGGCCGCCAGCGAGTTCTACAAGAGCAAACACAACGTCATCCTCAGCGCTGGCATCTTCTTCGTCTCTGCAGGTAGGAGCTGCCCAGGGGCCCCTCCAGCCTGGGGGACATTGGGGGGACACAGGGATGGGGTGTGGGTCCTCCCAGGCTGTCAGCACTGAGAGATTCTGAGGTTTGAGAGCTGTTCCAGCCCTGTGGAAAATCCCCACAGAAGGGAAAGGTTGTCAGGGGTCTCTGGCCATGGTCCCTGTGCCCGACAGGGCTTCAAGTGCCCTCTGCCCTGCCTCGAGCAGAGCCCATGGCGGGGCACAGCCCCGGAGGGGCTCCCCAAGTGCAGCCATCCCCTGGGGCCACCAGACCCTGGGACAGGACTGGGGCTCTGCCCTCCATCCTGGACAGTCAGTGGGCACTGTGCCAGCAGCAGCACCAGGCAGAAGGGCTGCCACATGGAAACCACTCTCTGGAGAGGCTGTTCCTGCTGGATTACTCATTTCTCTGTGCTGTTCCCCACCGCTTCCCCTGATTATCGCGTGACAATGTCTTTGTCTCAAGGAACCGCTCTATTTTGTGTTTTTCTTCTCCCCACAAAAAGACAAATGATTCTTCCTCCTTGGCTGGCAGGAGCTGCTGATGCAGATGAGAAAACAGCAGAGAGAACATAATTGATTCATTAAGTAAATCTGGGAATGCACCAGCCTCTCCCCAGCCTGCAGCACAGCCCTGCTGGCTGCTGGTGGGGCACAGGCTGCCCCTGCCCCAGACAAAGCCTCAGGACTCCACCAGAAATGGAAAGAGGCAGAGCCATTCCAGCTTCCCTGTGCTCCCGGGGCCATGGTGACCTGGCTTCATGCTGGGGGGATCCCCCTGTACCCCTCAGGCTGGCTCTGCCACTGCATGACACCAGCCAGGCTCCTGCATTGCCTGCTCTGCAAAGCAGAGCACAACCAGCTCCTGAAATGTCCCTTTTCTAGAAAAAACAGTGATTATTCCTTCTTCCTGGGAATATACAGGGACAAGGGAATGTGTAAGGGAACATAAAGGTGTCCTGGGAGACCAGTAGAGGTCTGCAAGGGGGTTTGGTCCCAGTGTGCTGGCAGAGGGTTGGTGCCCCATGGGGACACATTCCCCCCATCCACTCCTGCCGCTCAGGTGAGCGCCTGCCCTGCTTGTCTCCCCCGCAGGTCTCAGCAACATCATTGGGATCATAGTGTACATCTCGGCCAACGCGGGGGACCCGGGGCAGAGCGACTCCAAGAAGAGCTACTCCTACGGCTGGTCCTTCTACTTCGGGGCGCTGTCGTTCATCATCGCCGAGATGGTGGGGGTGATCGCCGTGCACATGTACATCGAGAAGCACCGCCAGATCCGCGCCAGGTCGCACTCGGAGCTGCTCAAGAGGTCGGCCTTCACCCGCCTGCCGCCCTACAGGTACCGCTTCCGCCGGCGGTCCAGCTCCCGCTCCACCGAGCCCCGCTCCCGGGACATGTCGCCCATCAGCAAAGGGTTCAGCACCATCCCCTCCACCGACATCTCCATGTTCACCCTCTCCAGGGATCCCTCCAAGGTCACCATGGGGACGCTGCTCAACTCGGAGCGGGACCACGGTTTTTTACAGGTCCACAACTCCATCCCCAAAGAGTTCAAGGAGTCTTTGCACAACAACCCGGCCAACAGACGAACCACGCCGGTCTGAGGCGGGCTGGGCCGTGGGCAGGCTGCATGGCATCACCCTCGTGACGGTGTAACCTGTGAAACCCCGTTTTTAAGGACAAACCCGGAGGCTCCCTGTGCCCCTGCCCGTGGGGCTGGTTTTTCACTCCTGAAATGCCACTGGCCGGGCCGCGGCACCTGCAGTGGGAGCGGGACCCCCGAGGGGAGGGGACGGGGCCGCGCTGGGACCCCGGCCCTGGTGTCCCACAGACTGAGCGGGCTCCAGCCCCCGGGACAGCGGCTTCCCGAGGTCTCCATCGTTCGTGTGATCATAACCGCAGTGTTCCCATAGCTGTGTGTCCATGGAAATGCTGGCGATAGCCCTGTCCGTGAGAACCCTTACCCGGTATTACCTTTCGGTGGAATCGCCTGGAAGGCCGCAGCTGGAAGCACTGAGCTAGTGCCGGAGCGATGCTTGTGTTCCGAACCCCCTTCCCTGTCGTGCTGGATGGAGTGCTCGGGCTGGGTTCCTCTATGGCGTTTCGTGCATGCATTAAATAGCTTGGAATTCAATTTTGTCATGTCGGGTTGGAAGAAACATCCTTTTGCAATTTTCTGTGGTCTCGAAAGGGCTTATTTCCTTCCCTCCCTTCCCTTCCTTCCCTCCCATGAAAGGACTCAGGAGCAGAATTACTCCAGTGACTGGTAGCAAGTATCCAGCGTTTAATTCACCTCTAATGTTGCAAGCAAACGAATTACTTCCCTGCAGTTGGTACACACGCAGTCAGAGATGACTGGCTGGGCACAGCCGAGGGGCAACGCGCGACCGTGGTGCTGCGGGAGCGGCTGCAGCCGCGCGCGGATGGGGTGTGATTCCCGAATGGCTGGGAGATCCATGAGAAAAACAATAAAATTGTCCAGTTTGGCAAGTTCCTTGGCTGAGTAGGTCACAGTGACCCTGCAGAGGCACCGAGGGCAGCGCAGCGTGGCCGGCAGGGAGGAGGGAGGCCAGGCTGGGCTGCAGGGAGCGCGTGAGCAGACAGAGGTTCGGCTCTAAACTCTCCCGCTGGAGCAGAGCTCGTCTAAGCGCAGGCAGTTTGGAAGCAGTTTGTCCACGGTGATGTGTCACTTAATTGAAATCTTATTTAACCTTCTGGCAGAAGTGGCAGAGTCCCACAAGGTCCCCGGGGCTGCTCTGGGGCCAGCAGGGCTCTCATTCACTCCTCTCGCAGAAGGGCAACATCTGGTGTGCAGTGTGTGAGCCTGAACAGCCTCGCCCTGGCTCTGCTGCCCCAAGAGTGCACATCCCAATCCTTACTGGGAGAAATGGACAGGCCGCTGGGAAACCCGGCTCAGGAGCTCTGCTGGAGTGAAATCCTCCTGGGAGCTCCACAAACAGCCCCAGCCAGGGTGGCACTCCCTTCACAGAACCACAGAATGCTTTGGGGTGGAATGGACCTTAAAGCTCAAATGATTCCATGGGCAGGGACAGCTTCCATTATCCCAGCCTGGCCTTGGGCACTGCCAGGGGTCCAGGGGCACCCACAGCTGCTCTGGGCACCCTGTGCCAGGGCGTGCCCACCCTCACAGGGAGAATTTCAATTCCTTCGCCCTTATTTGCTACTGTGGCAAAGGGGGTTGTTCGAGAAGGCTGATTCAGATGCTAATTAAGCCTCTTAATTGCCGTAGTTGCTGATTGCGTGTGTTAAAAACAGTCAAAGGAGAGTTGCACCCCCATCTTAGGGCAATATTTAAAAGCAAAGCAGTGAAAGGGCTGGCAGCGCTGAACACGGGGTAGAATGGAGTGGAATAATGTAGATGGAAGGAACCTACAATGAGCATCTCCAGCTTCCCGAGTAATTGTTTTTGATCGTGGCTGACCAAAAGCTAAAGCAGGGCCTTAAGGGCAGAGCCCAAATCCCTTTCCAGCCGCTCCAGGCAGGCTCTGGGCACCCGGGGGGCGCAGAAAGGCTGCGGAGCCGCAGTGCCGGACCGGCTGTTTGTGCGCATGGAGGCAGAGCGGGCAGTGATTGAAGGTGTTTACTGCCACGTGTAATATCTTCCCTTTGTGCCGATGTCTTTCCCCTGGAAGAGAAAATCGATACCCAGGCTAAATCTGGAGGCTTCAATATTTCTCAGAGAAGTGCAAATCAATATGGATTTCTTAACAAGTTTAATTTCAATACCTGAAAGTGCACATTCTGCCCATTTCCTGACCTTTGCAATCCCCGGGAGAAGAGGATTAAAAAGATTTGTTCAAATTCAACGAATTGAATCAGCAAATGCCCCATTAGCTTGTTTTCTTTCCGCCAGACCTTGATAAACAGTATGATAGCCCATCGTCTACGCGCGGCTGCCAGCGCCGCTCCGACACCAGGCACGGCATGTCCTGGTCACCTCCACGGCGGGCAGGACAGCCCAGGTGGTGGCACAGGGGCCGGTGTCACACGGAGAGGCACCCGCTCCCCCTCCCCGGCTGCCAGCGGACCCACATCCATCCCCCGTGAGCCCGATCCTGCCGCGCTGCCGAGCCCGCTGATTTATGGTGCTGCAGTGCTCTATATTTATCTACAATGGCTTTGTGCAGCGTTAGATCATCGTGGGAGCCCGGTAAACACCGCGGGGCGTGCGGGGCTTGCGGGCCCGGCCGGCCGGGGCGCAGCACTCGGGGAGATTCGGAGTGTTTGCTCTTGGAACGATCCCGGGGGCCGGAGAGCCGGAGCGCATCCCGCAGGAGAAGCGGGCAGCCCGCGGTGGCGGTGACAGCCCCGCAGTGTCCGTCTGTCTGTCTGTCTGTCCCTCGGGTCACGCACAGCCCCAGCAGTGTCCGTCTGTCTGTCTGTCTGTCCCTCGGGTCATGCACAGCCCCCCGCAGGTGCAGCGGGGCCGGGCACGGTGCAGCCCGCGGTGGCGGTGACAGCCCCAGCAGTGTCCGTCCGTCTGTCTGTCTGTCCCTCGGGTCACGCACAGCTCCGCAGTGTCTGTCTGTCTGTCTGTCTGTCTGTCCCTCGGGTCACGCACAGCCCCCCGCAGGTGGAGCGGCGCCAGGCACGGTGCAGCCCGCGGTGGCGGTGACAGCCCCAGCAGTGTCCGTCTGTCTGTCTGTATGTCCCTCGGGTCACGCACAGCCCCAGCAGTGTCCGTCTGTCTGTCTGTCTGTCCCTCGGGTCGCGCACAGCCCCCGCAGGTGCAGCGGGGCCGGGCGCGGTGCGGGCTCGGTGCGGGCACGGCGCAGCCCCCGGAGGGCTCCAGCCCCGCTGCGGCGATGCCGTGCCGGGCCCGGGGCTGCCGCTGCCGTTCGCCTCCCCAGGGAGGGGTTTAATTGCTGTGTTGGTGCTGCGATGACAAAGCCGGCGGCGGAGCGCTGTCAGCCTGCGGGAGCTGCTGCTGGCACCGAGCCCGCCGAGGGGAAATGGCAGCCGGGTCCTGGCTGCAGCGCTGAGCTTTGCCTTTCGCCCTCCTTTCCTAATCCCACACCTACATCAGGACAAACGCACTGCCCTCTCCGCTGCCTGCTGCAAGGGAAGCTCCCTAGTCCCTACTCCTGCAGACTGCTCCTTCCTCAAAAGCATCTTTTGTCCTTTCTGGGTTTGATTTTTTGGGGATTTTTACAGTTTGCCATAGCTCATGAGAGTCTGGGTAAGGCCAGACCGTTTATATCGCTTACTTGATGGACAGTAATGGTTTCTGTGGTGCCATTACTACCTGTCATCTAAATCCAAACGCTGAGGTGCTGTAAAGGGCAGCCTTTCACCGGGGGCTGGAATAGCTTCTCCAGCATCGTTATCCTGCACATCCGTAAATCCCCAGCTGACCACAGCCGCTAAACACAGCCCTCAAAAGTTCCCCAGAAAATATTCAACAAATAAGATTTTCACCCGCTCTTCAGTAACAAACCGCTGTCCCTCTGGCATTATCCTCACTCCAGCCACTAGAGGAGAAAATCCTCCTTCAGCACCTGAGCTGGTGTTGGAGAAGGTCAGCAGGAGCTGGGGGTGTTTGGAGATGGGAGCTCTGTGCCTGTGGCTGCAGCTCTGGGGCTGCTGCACATTGGGGAGCCCTGACAGGTGCCCTGGGAGCACCATGGGAAACAGGGATGCAGGTAAATGCAATTAGGAATTAATTACCACAGCTTCTCATTGCCTGCTCCTGGTGCTCCAGTACCCAAAGGGAGCCTGCAGGAAAGGTGGAGGGAGATTATCTACCAGAGCAGGTTGTGATAGGGCAGGGAGGAACGTCAGGGAGTAGGATGGGATTAGATATTGGGGGAAAGCCCTTCCTTGGGGTGCTGAGGCCCTGGCACAGGGTGCCCAGGGAAGCTGTGGCTGCTGCAGCCCTGGCAGTGTCCAAGGCCAGGCTTGGAGCAGCCTGGGATAGTGGAAGATGTCTCTGCCCCTGGCAGGGAGTTGGATGAGGTGCTGCTCTCACTTTGCTGAATTAAAGTTTCAGCTTCTTCAATAACCTGCAGGTCCGCTGGAAAATTGTGACGAGTGGCATCGAGAAGCAACTCGGTAAGTTTATTTTGATGAAATACAATAATTATCATGCTTAGCAGCTGTTGCTATTTAAAATAAGAAAAAACGGGGCTTGCATTGAAAATGTTTTGTAAACCATGTGCACCAACAATCTGTTCCAATGAAACCAGCCATTATGGAAACGGTATAATAGCAGGAGCTCATTATGGAAAGTTAAATTGCAAATCATATTTTGTTTCAAATGAGCTGGATGAATGCATAATTTGCCTCAAAGAAATAGTTTTGTAGTTCTGATCCTCCTGCCAAGAGCTGAAGCTCTTGGGCTGCAGCTGCCGGGGCGGCCTGATTGTCCATTTCAAACTGCAGGAAGTTTGGGTTTCAAAGGAAGGTTTGAAGAGAGAAAAGGGGGAAAAAAAGTGAAGGAATAAAAGGCAAGCAGTGGGAGCTCTCAGTTGGTTCCCAATGTGAGATTCTGATGGTGCAGCGTGGGTTTCAAACACACCAAGGGCCTGTATGGGGCTCATCACAGTCCCTGTCTGGAGCCAGAGCCCGCAGCCTGGGCAGAGCTGGTTCCCCAGGAGCGGAGGTGACAGCCATGGTGACAGCCATGGTGACAGCCGAGGTGCCTCAGCCAGGGTGTCACCGGAGAAGCCCCAGAGCCACCACCCAGGTGACAAAGCCCCAGCCCTGCAGGAGCTGCTGGTGCTGCTCTGGTGCTCAGTGCTGCAGGGCTAATATGTGGTGCCTTGTGCCCAGAGACCTGACCTACAGCTGGTGGCACATGAGATGCCACATGAACGGCTGATGGCATTGTGAGATGTCTCATTGCACTGTGAGATGCCACACAAACAGCTTAATGGCATTTCCTCATCACAGGGTGGCTCTGGGGACGGGCAGCGGTGGCACAGGGGACACAGACTCATGGCTGTGCCACCACGACGTGGCTGATGGGAGTGGCAGGCAGGTGGCCACAGCAGGACCCTCTGCCATGGGGCCAAGCCCAGAAAGTGCCCAGAGCCCCCTGCACCATCCCTGCTGGGTGGGGACCCTCAGCACAGGTGGCTCTGTCCCTTTGGGCAGGGCACAGGTCACACCTGCTGTGCTCCAAGCACGAGCTCCTGGGGCCGGGGTCACCCCCAGCTGTGGTGGCTTTGCAGGACCCCCGAGCTGCCCCTCTTTGCACCCCAGGCTGTCCCTGTGCCTCACTCCAGCACTCTCGGGGTGCTCCAGTGTCCCCCAGCCCCGCTGCTGCATCCAGCCCAGCCCAGCGGCAGCTTCATTAAATATTAAATCCAGCAGCTGCTGGCAGTGTTGGGGGGTGGGTAAAGACAGCAGAAGCAATTTGCAATTAAAATGTGTTTATCTTAGGAAAGAAGTCCCGGAAACTTGTAATTAAAATGTTTATACCAAGGGCAGGATTTCGTAGCCTGAACCTTCAGAAATCATAGTGAAGCAGCAGTGGCACAGGTGAGGCTGGCACAGGACAGATGGGAGCTGGGACCCAGGCAGTGCTGGGGTGGGGAACCACATCCTGCATGCCTGGAGCAGCCCCACGAGCTTTGCAGAACAAAGCCCCCACCCAGGCACTGTGCCCAGGGGATGCAGGAGGGCAGCAGCAGCAGGGGATGCAGCAGCAGGGATGCAGCAGAGCAGCAGTGGGTGCAGCTCCTCCCTGGTGATGCTTGGCCACATCATTTTCAGGCACAACCACGGTGGCTCCTGGCAAATCCCTGTTGGGCTGCTGCCTTCCTCAGCACCCCCCACTCCTCTACGGGTGTTTTTGTGCATTTCCAAGCTTGTTTTGCCTCCAGTTACAGCAGGTAGGAACTACCCATGCAGAGCAGGTGTGATAAAAACATCTCCTGATTTGGGAGTTGTACAATCATAACCCCAAGCTCCCCCTTTATTGGTCCTGCAGCAGCAAGGTCTAGGTTGAGAGTCTGAATTTAGATCCTCTTCATATTTATTTCACAGTGATAAGAAGAAAAATAAATAGAAGTAGAAGAAGGGCATGGAGCTGGCTCTGTGTGAGTGGAGAAGCCATAAATCACTCTGAGAGTGTGTCCCAGAGGCTCTCACCTTGGTTAATAGGTGCCCTTTTAAAAGTGCCTTTTACCCTCCCAGATCATGGAAACTCTGCAGCCGGTGCTGTTGGGTCCCAAAGAAGCCTTTGGGGCAGTTTTTCTCAGCAGAGCCAGAGTGGGTGCCCTGCTCAGCTGCCCCTCTGCCCGCCAGCCCCTTCAGCAGCCTCAGCTGCAGCCTCTCCTGGCTCCTCTCCCATCCCTCCCTGCTGATCCAGCTGGCAGGGAACTCTCTGGAGTGCTGGAGCTGCCCCTGCCCTGGCTTAGCTGGGACTGCCAGGATGGCAGGGCATAAAACCCAGAACAGAGAAAATTATATTAAACAACTGTGAAAGAAATAATTTATTTCCATATTGTCTGTGTTTTGGGCTGAAGGAAAAAGCCCACGACTTTTCCTGCCAAGCCACCAAGTGGCAGGAGGTTCGTTGGCTCGGATCGTCGCTGCTCAGAATGTAATCATCTTTAAAAGGAACAAAAATGTAAACCCCACTGATCAGAGGTGGCTGAGGGCTCTACAGTTCTGCATCCTGACCTCGGGGGTGCTCAGTGATCGCTGCTGTGCCCAGCTGGGGGCATTGGGGGGTAAAGTGTCCCTGCCTGGGTGCTGGGCAGTCACCGAGCTGACACACCACTGTCCTGGTGTCCCAAGCTGTCCTGGTGTCCCAAGCTGTCCTCTGTCCTGGTGTCCCAAGCTGTCCTTGCCTTCTCCTGCCCTCTCCAAAGCAGCAGCTGGGAACCTGGAGCCTTCCTTGCAGCACTGCAGGGAGCACAGGATTGCACTGGGAGCTGAAGGAGCAGACACTGCCAGGTTTTTGCAGGGTCTTCAGAGAAAGAATCGGAGAATCCCAAACCGGTGTGGGTTGCAGGGGACCTTAAAGACCCTCACATTCCACCCCTGCCATGGCAGGGACACTTCCACTGTCCCAGGCTGCTCCAAGCCCCAATGTCCAGCCTGGCCTGGGGCACTGCCAGGGATCCAGGGGCTGCCACAGCTGCTCTGGGCACCCTGTGCCAGTGAAGTGTTGGTCAGGAGCGTGGGTGAGTGCCAAAGGGTGAGTGCCATGGGGTGAGCCGGGTGCTGCACCCTCCTGGTCTCAACAATGGTGTGACCCCACAGGCTGGGCTGAGGATGCCAGGAGAGGCTGTGCTCGTGGCATGGAAAGGTCTGGATGGAGAGGAGAGCACAGCACAGCACCCAGAGAGCTGCCAGTCTAGCACTGCTCTGCACCCACTCCGAGCTCCCTAGCGGAGCCCAGGAGCTCTGGGGCTGAAGCAGGAGGGAAAGGAGGGAAATCAAGGAGAGTGAAATCAAGGAGAGTGAAACCTGCCTGCAGGGCTGGCCAGAGTGCTGGGCACGGGCACTGGGACAGGCCTCGGAGGGGCTCTGGCAGGAGCGCCAGCCTCTGCCAGGGCTCTGTTGAATATTCATCTGTAGGAAATGGTTATTCATGAGCACAAGGAAGATGATCGTTCTGCATTCCGAACTACTCAGCCCGGCTCCCGTTTGATGTGGCGAGGCTCTCGCAGTGCATTTGCATTAGAGAAAGCATTACTACTTCTGATGAGGAGAAGGATTACAGGAGAAATCTGCATAAATTTATTGGTAAATGTCATTTAGCATGTGTCCAAGTGTAATTCATCACAGGGCTGTAGTGCAGCCCGGTGACTCATACAGGGCCGGGGTTTTTCAATAGACAGATAAATAACCCTAGGGACAAAATTATCTCATTGATATTAAATCAGTGGAGTTGCAGGTGAGCAGCGCCTGCCTGGGACAAGCTCCTCGGGGAATGGCAGTCCCAGGGGGATGAGCGATGGGAAATGCCCGTCCTGGGGGATGCTGCCTGCTCCTCCTGTGCCTGCTGAGCCTCACCCAGCTCTGCCTGTGTGCCACCAGCCTGCCCCGCTCTCCATCTGCCCCAGCCTCCCTGCTCCCTCCCGGCACAGAACCGTGCTGAGCCCTTGTCCCAGTGCCACTGCAGCTGCCAGGGACATCCCTGCCCTCCTGGCTCCCCTCCTGCAGCCCCCACATGCCCAGCCACTGCCAGGGCACCGAGGGACCTGCAGCAGCCTCCTCGGAGGGGCTTCCTCGCAAATCAGCGGCTCGGTGCCACTCAGGCTCTGTCGGGGTCCATCCCACAGCTGCAGGGGTTGTGGTGTCCTTGATTAGCTCTCCCAGGGGAAGGGCTCATCCACAGCCTGCTTTGATCTCCTGGATTTCCCGTGTGATGTAAGGATGCTGTAGGTGTTGGCTCTGCCAGGGTGAGCCCTTCTCACAGCCAGCACCTGCCAGGGTGGCTGTGATGAGCTCAGAGCAGGTCCTGCCAAAGCACAGGGTCAGTCCCAGGGCTCAGCTGGAGCCGAGTGTCCTTGTCCATCCCCACAGACACCAGCACCCATCCCCACAGCCCCAGTGTGGTTTCAGCTGTGATTCCAGCCTGGCAGAGGTGAAGGTCCCTATGGAAACTCCATGGAATGGGATAAACATGACGGCATTGGGTCTCCTACCCCTTCTCACCACCTCTCCCTCTCCAGAGGAGGAACATCCCAGGGGTATTGGGAGAGCAGCTCCAGGCAGGGATTAGGGAGCTGTCACTCGAGAACCAACCAGTCATTGGCTTTTTAAACTGAATTTCCCACAAATGCAACAAGGCAGACCCGAACTCCCTGAGCTGGGGAGGAGGGAGCAGGCACATCTGCATCACCCCTGCCCTGTGCTCTGGTGCCCTCTGGCCCTTCCTGAGGAGGCCAAGCTGAGCACTGGCACTTCCAGCCTGCTCTGAGCTCCAGCCCTGGCAAGGCTGGAGCCTGAATCCAAACCTCAGTGCCCCCAGCCCAGGAAGCTCTCCCCGCTGTGGGATATCCATGTCTGCAGCAATTCCTGCTTTCACACATCTCTCAGAGCAAGCAAACTCCTGCTCCGTCCTCACTGCCTGATATGCCTTATCGTCGTGTTAGCAATTAATATTAGCATGGTAGAAATTGCTAATTTGTGATATACAATAATTAGAATTCAATTTAATTGCTCTCAAACTCTGCATACAAATGTGGCTTCCACTCCCTGGGCTGGGGAGAACAACAGAGGAGGACATCATTCCTGGTGACACGGGTGAGGCCAGCACAGCACGGTGTCCCACCTGTGGGTGAGTGGAGAGGCTGGAGAAGCAGAGCTGGGGCTGAGCTCACTGCCAGCTGGGTTCTGGGGGAGTGTAGGTGGGCTGGATCAGGGCAGGCAGCACCCAACACTCACCTGTGCCTCACTGCAGGAGAGGATGGGCCTTTCCTCCTGCTCCTGGGGCTTAGGTGAGCTTGGGAACGGGGATGCTGCTTCTGGAAACAGCACAGGCCTCATGAATCACTGCAGGTACAAAAAGGGAATCAAAGAGAGTTCCCCAGGGGTTGATGCCCCTCAGACCCATGCTGGGCCCTGCCTTGCAGGCTGTGATGGCAGTGGGTGCAGCAGAGGGTGAGGGCATGGCCAGGAAGAGCAGGGGCAAAGGGGGGCACATCCCAGAGATGGGAGCAGTGGACAGGCTCGAGGGATGGGGTGGGTGCCAGCCCACACCAGCTCAGTGTGATGATGTGGTTCATCCCTGGGTACCCACAGGAAATGCCAAAGCAAGCCTCAGAGGGGAAGTTTTCCCTGCACAGCACCAGCCAGCCCAGTAACATGCTGGGGGCAGTGCTGGTGTCTCTGCTCCCAACAAGGCTGAGAAGCTGCAGAGTCCTGGCAGGGGCTCTGAGAGCTGCTTGAGGGCTGGAAACCTGCCATGGGTTGAAAGATTAAAGAGGTGAGTCGAGGGGGTTAAAGATCACTCAGTTGTGGTCTCCAGTTCCCACGTGGGAAGTTGCTGATGGATGGCACAAGCAGCTGTGTCTGAGAGAGATTTAAGCTGGGATAAAACACCTTTTAACAAAGGGAGAAATTAAAGTAGGAACAATGTACTGACAGACACATACAAGGTGTTAGAAGGAAGGGCACAAAAGATGCTGGATTACAGCTCAGCCTTGCTGGGGAGCTGTACCAGGCACAGCTGGTCCTGCTGCTGGGGATGCAGGGCTGTGCTGGGGAAGGGGGGAGATCCCCGGGCCTTGGAGGAGAGGAGGAGCAGGCTGTGGGTACCCGCAGGGTGAATGGTTCTGGGAAGGCAGGAGCCCCCAGGGCTGCTGAGCAGGAGTGGCTGAGAGCCCTGGCTCTGGGGAGGCCGGCTCCCAAGGTGGCACGGAGCTGGCACACCCCACAGTTGTGTCCTGGAGTGCTCCCACCACAGCCTCAGCTCACACGGATTTATTGCTGGTTTGAAGAGCAGGCAGAGGCAGCAGTACCTGCGTGGAGGGAGCTGGATGAGGCCCTTATCTCCAAGGGATTAGCGGCTGTGTGACTCACAACCAGGATGACTCAAAGACAGACAGGATCCAGGGATAAAGTCAAGCACGGTCCCATCAGCAGCCAATTCCACAAACTCAGCAGCGTCTGCTGAGCGATTAGTGCAGCCACGCAGGGAGCTGCAGAGGAGCAGCGCTCGGGTTTGCCCTCCCTCTGCTGATCCTCGGCATCTGCAGCCCGTGATAGCTGCTGTGTGCAGCCAGCCTGGCCGGGAGGGGAGGGCTCCAGGGCGCAGCAGAAGGGCCCTTAGATCCCTCTAATTAATTCTGGTTTCAAACCTATTGAGGAGGTGAGAGTGAGGGGGGAAGCTGGGGCTGCTTTGATGTGTGTGAGTGGATGGATGCAGACAAGAGGCTGCACGGAGGACACAGATTCCAGAAGCAAGGAAGGTTGGAGGCGAGGAGCTCGGCCAGAAGGGCGAGAGTGCTGATGGGGATGGACACACTGGTGCTGCCACGGGAGCTGCTGGCACTGGGACCAGCGCAGGAGATGCCCAGTGCCTGGCAGTGGTGCCCAGAGGTGCCCAGAGGTGTTTGCACTCTGCAGAGGGCTCGGACACACAGCACAGCCCTGGCTGCTCCGTGCCCGTGGGAGCCTCTGGGGCAGCTTGAGCCAGGGCTCTGGGAGCAGCCACGGGGCTGTGCTGGGCATGAACCACTGCTGGTCTTCTACTGGACGTGGCTGAGATGTATGTCCATGACTGGGCATTTCCTGCCCTTCTGAACAGAAACCACCACCCAAAGCAGGCACCAGAGCTCTTTTCAGCTGTAAGGTTGTTCAACCTGGAGAAGAGAAGGCCTTTTCAGAACCCCTTTCTGTGCCTAAAAGGACTCCAAGAGAGCTGAAAAGGACTTTTTACACGACAAGGGGGAATGGCTCCAAACTTAGATTAGATATTAGGAATAAACTCCCACCTGGGAGGGTGGGCAGCCCTGGCACAGGTGCCCAGAGCAGCTGTGGCTGCCCCTGGATCCCTGGCAGTGCCCAGGCCAGGCTGGGCAGGGCTGAGCAGCCTGGAGCAGTGGAAGGTGTCCCTGCCCAGGGCAGGAGCCGCCGCCGGTCCCTCTCCCGGTGCTCAAATGACCTCTAGTGGCAGGCGGGGACGGGGGCGGAGGGTTCCCTCTCCTCGGTGAAAAAACACCCTAAGCTAAAATAAAAAGCAAATTGCGTCGGGCTCCTCCTCTCCCGAGGTAGCAATGGTCAGTTAATTTTCTCTTTTCTTTCGCCGAGCAGCTTAATTAGTGACTGGGAATTCATCAAGCAAGGCCACCCTGGTGCTGCCACACCGAGGGGGATCAGGCTGGGAGGTGATGCCCGGCAGTGTCGGTGATGAGACGACGAGCCGGCTCTTCCCAGAGCCTCTGGATTGCCGGCAGGAAGGTGAGATGTGCCCACCAGCAGCGTTATCCCCCTCTGTGCCCACAGCTCGGGCACCGCAGGACCGGGCATGCTGCGGGCTCTGCTCCCAGCCCTCCCTGCCAGGGCACAGGGCTCCGTGGGCAGTGCCAGAGCTGAGCCGAGCCATCCCCGGGCATCCTTCGGGGCTGGGACCAAAGGAAAGCCCTCTGCAGAGCAAAGCTTGCTCTGGTTTGGGGTCACCACCCAGGGATGGCCCCGAGAGGGTGGTTCACTGTGGGGTGCTGGAGCCAGGATCCTCAGGTGGGAGCAGCCCTGTTCTGGCATGGGCTCCTTGGGGATGCTGCTGGAGCTCTCAGTGGCCTTTAGGGCTTTCCGAGTAAATTAGCTGTGATTATCATGGAAGAGTTCCTTTTACTCTGATAGTAACTCTTGTGCTGCTCACACAGGGAGGAGTTTGTACCTCTCCTGATTCATTCTGTGATGAGGAACGAGCTCTCATCTTCTTTCTGATTCATTGATAGGGTAAATCTTCTCCTTAGTCCAGAGGGTAATAAAGAGGGGCTGTCCAGGGTTGGGAGCCTCTGAAAACGGGGTCAGCACATTCCAGCAGCCCACAAGGGTGAGCAGGGCCAGTGGTGTGCTGGAGGGTGTAAGCAAAGCCAAGGAGGAGCAGCTCCCTGGACTCTGGGTAATTACAGGCTGGGTTTGCTTGTTTGCTTCCCTGTTTGTTCCTTACCTATGACTTAAAAGCAGCTTTCTGGATTTGTTTCCGTGTTCCAGCACAACTCTTTCAGTTTCCCACAGTCTGAGGGAGTCCCCTGAGCCTCAGGGAGCTGGCAAACGTCCATGGATTGACTGCAGGCTGGTAGGAGCTCTGGGAAGCCATCAGTCACTCCTGAGTAAAGCTTAGCTTTAGCCAGTGCCTGCCCCCAGCCCTGGGGTGGGGTGATGACCCCGGGCTGGGCTGGGCTGGGGGAGCAGCGTGGATGTTCCAGCAGAACTGTCCCTGTGGGCTGGGCTGGGACCTTGGGTCAGCCCTGAGAGCTCAGGGCAAGGTGAGCTCCTCTCCTCTCACAGAGCTCAAGCCACAGGATGAAAACAAGTGGCGTCACTGCTGCTGACAGAACAAACTGGAGAAGGAAATACAATTCCACACCCTGCCACCTTGTCAGCCTGCTCCTCCAGGAGCCCTGCCCGTGTGGCTGGGAAGGTGCCAGAGCTGATTTGTCCTGCTCAGCTTTGAAGATTTGTTTGTTCCTCTTTGTACAGTTCAGTTGTACAACAGGAGCAATTCTGTGTCAGCCTCAATCCAAGGCTTGAGAACAAGTGTCACAGGGTTAGATGGGATTTTGGGAATTCTTCCCTCTGAGAGCGGGCAGGCCCTGGCACAGGGTGCCCAGAAAAGCTGTGGCTGCCACTGGATCCCTGGCAGTGCCCAGGCCAGGCTGGACATTGGGGCTTACAGCAACCTGGGACAGTGGAAGGTGTCCCTAAACATGGCAAAAGGATGAGTTTTAAGGTCCTTTCCCAACCAAACCATCCAACTATTGTACAATTCAAGCACTTGTGTATTCGAGAATTAAAGCAGCAAAGACCAAAGCTCAGCTGAAGGTGCTCTGAGCAGCAGAACTGTGCTCAGATAAAACTGCTTATAAATCAGCAAAGTACTAAGTGAGATGAAGCTCCCAAACAGCTTCCAATAATCCATCATGGTAAACACTGAAACTCCATGTTACAGCAAATCGTTTCTGTTTATTGCTCATTTTTTAAACTAATGTCTGAGCATGACTTTAAAACTGCCAACACATTTTTGTTGTTCTGCAGAACTTAGAGAGCAGCAGCTATAACAGTTTTTTGCTGAATGTATTTGAAGTGAAAGAGTTCAAAGTTTCAGAACTAATTTAAAGATACAAGAACAGCCCGGGTGCCCACAGGTGTGCAGAGACCGCCAAGCCTCAACGCTGCTCTAGTGTTTTCTGGCTTTCAGAGTAACCCAGCCCCCCTGAAAGCCACGGGGTATTGCTTTGCCTCATCAGAAAGTTCATGTTTTGTTTTTTAAAGTTGTGAACGTGGGTGGCTGAGGACACTTGATGTGACGTGAGCATTTCTGTCGCATGCAGGAAACAGCCTAGAACAGGCACATCAGGCCCTTCCTTTGGCTCTGACAGGTTTGTCCAGGGCATGGCAGCATTCCCTGAACCAGGAGCCGGTGACACATCCTGGAGTCATGGAATGGTTTGGGTGGGAAGGGACCTTAAAGGACATCCATCCCCTGCCATGGGCAGGGACACATTCCACTGTCCCAGAATGCTCCAAACCCTGTCCAGCCTTTCTGTCCGTGTCCCCAGCCCCTGTCCAGCCCTGTCCCCAGCCACAGCCGTAGCCCACAGGCTGAGATCAGCCCGGGTCAGGCTCTATGTGCTGCAGTGTCCCAGGTAGCAGCCAGGTGCATTCTGCAGGACACAGGAGCCCAATTCCCCACAGGGATCACAAGCTTAGACTAAAACCTTACATGAGAAGAGTTCGTTCCAAGGCTTCACTATTTTTATTTGAAAACTGACTTGTCTTTGGATAGATTTCCTTGAGGCAGCCATGCAGCAGCTGGTGGGCAAAAGGTTTCCTGTGTAGAAATTTGCAAACTAGAAAGTAAATATTTGTAAAGTGAAGAGTGTTGTTAGTAAATTTCAATAGAGGGGTTGAACACGACAGCAGTGCCTACATTGCAAGAGGCAGGGCTGAAGCAGGGCACGATGGCAATAGGAAGCCCCGAGCCGGTCGGTGAACACTTTTGGGCTATACAGTCAATATTCATCTCAGTCCCGGTCGGTGACTCTTTAGGCTATACAGTCAATATTCACCTCAGTGCCGGTCCGTGATTCCTTAGGTTATACAGTCGACATTCACCTCAGTCCCGGTGGGTGACTCTTTTTGGCAATAAAGTCAATATTCCCCTCAGTCCCGGTCCGTGATTCCTTAGGCCATACAGTCAATATTCCCCTCAGTCCCAGCCCTTCCCTTCCCGTCCCCTGATGAGGGCAGCAGCCCACGCACTCCGCTAGGGGGCGCTCACGACAGAGGGCGGGGCCGCCGCTCACACGTGACCGCGTGTCACGCGCGGCGCCGGGTCACGTGCGGCGTGGTAGACGCGCTACGTCTGCGCATGCTCGCGCGGCCCGTGCGGTGTCGGCCGGGAAACCCCTCGGCGCAGCGCTGAGGGCAGGGGCGGCCGCGGGAGCCGCCATCGGGGCCGAACCGGGCCGAGCGGGGCCGAGCCGGGCCGAGCGGGACCGGGCGCGGCCCATCCTGAAGCGAGCGGGGCGGCGCCGGGCCGAGCGGGCCCGAGCCCCAACCCGAACCGAGCGGAGTCGGGCAGAGCCGAGCGGGGCCGAGTCCTAGTCGAGCCCGAACCAAGCGAGGCCGAGCCCGAGCCGAGCCCGAAGCGACCGGGGCCCGGGCCGGGTCGAGCGGGGCCGAGAGCAGGAGCCGGGCGGGCGCGCCGCGCTCGCCGAGGGCCGCGGTCGTTGCGGGGCGGGGACCGCGGGCTCGCCACGATGGAGAGCTGAGGCCTGCCGAGCCCTGAGGCCGCGGCCCGGCCATGGCGCAGCGCCGCGGGCTCTGAGCGCCGCTCGCCGCCCCAGCGCCGCCGCCCCGGCCCCCGCGGGCCCTGCCCGACCCCCGCGGGCCCTGCCCGACCCCCGCGGCCCCGCCGCGCCAGAGCGGGCGCCGCCCGCGCCCCGCCATGTCGTGCGTGCACTACAAGTTCTCCTCCAAGCTCAACTATGACACGGTCACCTTCGACGGGCTGCACATCTCCCTGAGCGACCTCAAGCGCCAGATCATGGGCCGGGAGAAGCTGAAGGCGGCCGACTGCGACCTGCAGATCACCAACGCGCAGACCAAAGAAGGTGCGTGGGGTTCGGGGGCAGCGGTGATGGAGCAGTGGTTGCTGTGGGCTCGGAGCTGTTCCTTTGTAGCTGCTGCTCTCACAGCACCGTCCGAGCAGATCTGCGTGCGGAGGTGCTGCAAAAGTTTGGGTTTCCCGGAGTTGTGGGTGAAATGGGGGCGGTGGGGGGCAGGATGTGTGACCATAACAAATCTGCCTGCTTTCTTTGAAATCTGGCAGAGAAATGTGAAGGTTATCACAAGGAGTATAGCGCATGGCTAATTTCAATGAGGGAAGAAAAGTGAGTTTCAATGAGGGAAGAAAGTGACAACCATTGAACTTTGTCGTCAATTTCTCTTTGCCTCATTCATTGGAAAGTGCTTTGCTGCTTTTTTTACCCGCCTTTCATTGAAAGCAAGTGCCCCTTGCAGTAATTGCTATCAAGCAACAATTTGTATCGAGTGTATCACTGCGTTACAATTTCTGCAGACCCTTAAAGCCTCTCTCACAATCAGCGAAAAAATTACTCTGGGGAATTCGTGTTAATGTAAGTTTTCCAAACAAAAGACGCCGTAGTTTGGATGCTCCTGAGCATCATTTCATCATTCTTGTCTAATGTTGTTTTGATTTTTTTTTTTCTTCCTGGCACTTAGTGCTTGCTCTGTCAGGGCAGTCCTGAAGTTTCATGGCAGAACATTTACAGAGAATATATGTAAGAAATACATGTTTACAGTGAATATATGTTCTTTGGGAAATCATGAATTCTCTTAAATCTAATAAATAGTGCTTGATTCTGTGGTGTGAATATGGGTTTGTGTTACTGTCATGCTTCAGTTTGGTAATCTGCCATCCTGATAAGTTTGAATGTGATTAAAGACTTCGGAGTGTGACTTTTCAGAAATGAAAATAATTGTATTTTCATTCCTTTTCATCCAACGTTAAACCTTTTTCTTTCCCCACCCTGTGGTTCTGTATCTCAGTAGTTTTTTCCTTTAAAAGTTGTAAGAGAAAAAAGATGCAGGTAAATGTCCCCTCATGAAGTATTACTGCAGCATCCATGGTACCAGATTGACCAGGGTGTTACTTTGTTTTCACATGTAACCAGAGTCCAGGGAAGGAAAGGAGTTTGCCTCGCTAGAAGCTGGTGTTGCCTCAAGGTGAAGTTAAAAAAGGATCGTCCTGAGTCTGCTAGGCAGGTTGTGTTGCACTTTAGCCTCTAAAAAATGAGTATCAAATTTTAAATATATAACTATGTAAAATACATAATTTTAAATTCCATATTAGTGATACACATGCTTATTGAAGCTTTCCTAAGGGTGTTTTCCATGTGAAAAGGCAAAAATCTCTCTGTGGTTTGCAGAGCATAGCTAGAGAATTTATTTCCAAAGTCTGTGTCTGTCAAATCTTTGGTTCATATGCATAATTGTGAATCTCAGTTTTTATTAATCAGATGTAAATGCTTAAATTAACCTGCAGAAATTAAAATAACAACTAGACCGGGATATTCTACCTAAGTGGGATGTTAGGAATTCTTACGTGTGGACATAAGTATTGGGTTTTTTAACTTTGTCTATTCAGGAGTCCTGAGTAAATGTTAAAATGATCTTTGGAAAGAACAAAGTGAGCCACGATTGGTCCAAGATCATGGAAGCTTTTACAGTTCTGGGTCTGTTACTTTTCCTAATGGAAAGCTAGTAATAGGAGAACTGCTAATATAGGCCAAAAATACACAGGATTTTAAATATCAGTGGGAAAAAAGGATATGATGGACTGTGTAAGATTCTGGGAATGCAAAATGGGTGGGTGGGACCTGTTTTATGTAGGGGGTTCCTGTTCCATACCTGCTGTCAAGGCATGTTCTCTAAAGCCTGTGCTTTTAAACTTGCCTCCATTTCATTGGATCTGGATTTTTTTACTTGTCTTCTATGACAGGTGTTCCTAGAATATTGTGGAAGAGCTGTGAGCTCCACAACTGAGGTCTCTTGAGTGTTCTTTCCTGTGCTGTGACATTCTGAAACAGGACACTAGGAAAATGTGCCGTACTTACAGGGCAAAATACCAAGAAGAAAAACCCCAAAGTTGGCTCTGAGCTGGTGTGGGACGGCTGAATGGTTTTGGGGCAGAGTAGTGCCCCAGCAGTTCAGCCCCAGGCTGACACCACAGCAGAGCCCAGGGGGCCCTGAAGCAGGGCAGGTGGTGTAATGCGATTAATGATTGGGAGTTGGGTGGATTTGATGGACTCATCCCTTCAGAGCAGGGCAGGGGCTCTCGTGGGGCCAGAGCTGTGCAAACAGTGCCGTGGAGATTCCCTGGGCTGTGTGACCTCCTGAGCCGGCTTGTTCCAGATCAGGGATTCCTGCTCTGGGGGAAGCACAAAATCCAGCACCAGTGGCCCTGTCTGTTTCTCTGCAAGTTTCAAGGCTGCCTTTGTAGCCAGCTACAGCAGTGGCTTGTCCCAAAGTGAGCAAGTGGTGGTGATGAGAACAGAGTTAAATCCTGTCTAGGGAGAAAATGTGTCCCAGGGAATTCCCTGTGTTCTGGTGGGGACAGCCTGGCATGTTGGCAGGCTTTGCAGCTCTTACCTGCACATCCTTCCCCCAGCAGCTGCTTAGCAAGGCTTTTGCCTGCCCTGGCACACCTCGGCTTGCTTTCCAAGGACTCCTGGTGAGTTCTGTACTCCACCTGAGTGAAAAACCTCTCAGAGTGCTCAGGCTGTTTGGGCAATGCTGGCAGATAAAGCCATGAATGAAAGCAGGCCAGAAAATAACATGGGAACTTTTGTCAGTAACTTGCTTATAGCATACATAAACACAAATTATTAAGACTAGCAGAAATTCTTATAATAGATAAATTAAAAAGTGGGGGTTTTAAATTTCTCATTCAGTATGAAGCAGCATAAACTTGCCAGCAAATCTGAGCTCTTTGCACCTAGCTGTAAGAAGGCTGTGGACACTGATGCAGTAGTTGATGTCGGATTTCTGTGTCAGTGTGAGGCAGCAGTCAGCTGACTAACTAGTTTGCCTCCATTCATGCCTTGAAATACTTAATCTGGACTCTTTCAAGCTACTATTTTCTTGTAGGATAAACAGCAAGTTTTAGACTGTTGTGTCTCTTCTGCTCTAAGCTTTAATGTCCAGATTTTTCTTTGTTTTTACAGTCATTTTGTGTTAGTTGGGTACTTATAATCACAGCTCAGATTGAGAAATTCCAGTAGCCACTTCCTGGCCGTCACTGGTGGTAAAACAAGTTTGAGCTATATGGGAATGGGAATGAACAATGCTGCTGCCTCCAGCTTGGAGCGTTTCTGTTGGAGCTCTGCTTGGACACGTGTGAGCAGAGCTGTGTGGAGGTGGCCTCACTGCTCACCTTGAGGTGTGGATTCATGGAGAGACAGGGACAGGCACAAGTAGAAACAGCTGCTCTGGGCTTCCAGAACTGCAGCTGGCACCATCTTCCAGGTGTTTGTCTCGGCCTCAGCGCTGCTTGAGCTCCTTGTCCATCAGAAAGTCCTGCTGTGGCCTCTTTGACAGGTGGCTGTGTGAGGAGCAGAGCTCGAGGGCTTGTGTCAGGATGTGGCTTCTGTAAGAGCTGCTGTTTCTGTCACTGCTAGTCCTTTCACCCACAGTTTTAATCTGCTCTGCAGTCCAGAGGAGTCTCGCTGTTCGGTTCCCTGGGGGGACGATCAGGAATTAGTTTCAGCTAAATGATTTCTCAGTTTTCTGAAGAAATGTTCTGTTAGCTGGAAATAGAAGTAAAACTTTAATTTCATGGTTGAAGTGATGTCTTCTGCTCGGTATGTTTTGGTGTAAGGGAGGTTCCTGCCTGTAGGAATAATATACTGAAAAATTGAGCATAAATTGTGAGATACTCGTATTTTGTGTGTGATCACTGAGCAAACTCATCCCGACAAAGCTTGACTAGATACATAACAGTACTAGGTTTCAGACCAGTGCTTTGATTCAGTCTGCAGAGTAAAGGATTGGAATAACTAACACTGCAGGCACATCGCAGGGAAGGACTTCTCATGGTGCTTTGCAACATTTAGTCATATACAGCCTCTGTAAGTTCCGTATAAAAACCATTCTTATGAAGAGGGCTTTGCATTTTAAGTTTATTCAAAGTGTCTGAGAATTGGATTTTTCTTTGGGCCTTATGTAAAAGGTCAAGGGGCTTTTCTTCTTTTCAGACAACCAGCACAGTACAGGCCCAGGCAGAGCAGGGATGGCTCCAGGCACATGCTGTTTTCCAAAGGCTTTTCAAGACTTCAGAAGTCATTTTGTTTGAGTCTCTCTTCTCTGCAGAGAGTGAGTGGAAAGAACTTGTGTCTGGTTAATTCAGACTGGATCATGAGCTTAAGGGAGGAGGTACCACTTTACTTTGAGCCCCTTCTGTCCTGCTTGTGAAAGCAGCTCAGAACCCCCAAGTGTTTGTGCTCCAGACTCCAGCGCTGTCGGTTTCAGTTGCATTTCTCTGTCAGGCCCTGAGCAGCTGCCCAGCCTGCTTGGGGACCGTGCAGCTCCAAGCACAGAGCTGGTGCCTCTGCTGTTCTGTCAGGCCTGAGCAGGGCAGCAGAGGGGAGTCAGGTGTACTTAACAAGCTGAAAGCATATTAAGAGTGCTGCAGAGTTTCCCTGCTTTAGCTGATGCCTGGTTTGTTCAGGACAAGTACTCACAGTCTTTACAGTCTGTTTTATGCAGGTGAGGCTCAGCTTTGGTTTGTTTTGCTCCAAAGATTTCTTGGTTTCATAGCCAAACAGAAGCAAAAACAGCTTAAAACAGATCAGGGAAAAACCTCATGAATTATCAGACTCTGCTTTAGTGTAATTTGAAACCGTTTTGCTCCTAGCATTCAAACTAACTTTAAAAACTGAAAATGGTTTTGCTGCTTGTGCTTGATAATCAAACCTGAAGATTCCGTGACAAGCTGGTGTGTTGAGAGGGTGAAAGCTTGATGTTATGTATAAAATTTTGCTTTTAGATCTGTAACGGGATTCTCGAAAGTGCTCTGTAATTACCTATTAAATACATTCTTACAAATTGACTAATGTTTTTTTCTGTATTGATGTTGTTTCCAGAGTACACCGATGATAGTGCTCTGATTCCCAAGAACTCATCGGTGATTGTGAGGAGAATCCCCATTGGAGGAGTTAAAGCTACCAGCAAAACATACGTTATGTAAGTACTGCAAACATTCTCTTGTTTGGGAGGGGTCAGTGTGCCCACCTTGTTATTGACAGCACTTGCAGAGGCACTGGGCTTGTAACTTGCTTGTTAAAACTGCTGCTGGTGTTTGCAGTCATGGGGTAGCTTTCAAAGTGTCTGTCCCAAAGGAGACTTAGATTTTGGTGTTCAGACACCAGCAGTGGTAACTTTGGAGATGATTCTATTGAGCTTGGTTTGGAGTTTATTTTTCTGAGATTCAAATTTTCTGAAATTCCTGTTTCCTCTACATGGGGAGATTCCTTAAAATATGTGTCTGCCTTTTTGACAAAGGCAGGTACACGTTCATGAACTTAGCATTTGTTCACGTCTCAAAAGAGTTTGATTCTGGGTGTTGGACTGTCACTTGCATTTGGGGGAGGTGGGGCAGGATATGACAGGTATTTTTCTGCCTCAGACATGGGGGGGTTATATAGTAGTCCTAGAGGAAAGACCAAGGGTTGCCAGCTGGTAAACCATGCAAACAAGGAGTTTCATTCCTAAGTGACTCCTGTGTGTTTCCTAAACACACAGTATTTGTTTGGGGCAAGAGATAAAGAACCATACCCTAAAGGGTATTGGCTTTTGTGCAAGTACCATGAAGTAAACCGTTAATCCTGTCCAAAGTCAAATCTCAGAAGTAGTTTAACACATTACCAAATGTACTGGGTACCTTTCTGAGTCCGTCTGTACCCGAGCTGGGATCTGTGCTCCGTATTTTAGTTCTGTATTTCTGAGGTTTACACCTGATTCTCTGTCCTCAGTATTGATTAAAATCACAGAGACTCAAATGCAATCCTGACTCCAGGATTATGGCTGCATTGATGTTTTCCTACTGTCCAGATCCTTAAAGCCGTGCCTCTTCACCACCAGCAGGAGATATTATTAGCTTGTGGTTTTTCCATGTCTTTCTAATGTTGGTTCTCAGGAAAGTACCCTGAGGAGTTACAGTGTGTCTTGAACAAACAATACAGCAGCATCCTGGTACCCATGAACCATTTGCAAGCAAAATCCCCGAATGGATGTGGCTCTGCATGTAACCTTGGGGCATGTTACTGCAGGAGCTGGTGCAGTGCTTCCCAGCTCTCCCTCGGGATTCTGCCCCCCAGCTTTGTGCCTCTAAACACAGCCTTGCTTTGGGGCTCGTTTCGCTGAGTGCTGTCCTGCCAGTGCACCTTGCCTGGTGCTGTAAAGCCCTCCAGAGAATCAAAGCTGGCAGCAAAGATTCTGTCACTACTGCTGTGGGGGATCAGCAAAGAACAGCACTGCTGTGGTGGAGTTGAAAATTACCCAGGCAGATGAGCCTTCTGTTCCCCAGCTGGAAACACTGCAGAAAGCACTGGCAGGGTGGTTAATGTTTGGGGATGGGGAATGTCTGCTGGGATGGTGAGAGGCCTTCAGAAAGGCACTGCTCACCTTGCAGTAAATGGCTGGAGCAACTATTGTGTGGTAATCCAAAGTATTTCCTCACCTCCTCACCCTCAGGAGGTATAATTGGGAGCCTGGGGGTGTTCAGCAGTGGCAGGAAGCTGAGCCTCTCCATTGGCATGTAAATTCCCCAGCAGCCTTTGCATTGCTTCTGCTCATGGGACTCTTTGGATGATGCGTGGATTGTTTGTTAGCTCTCTCAGTGGCTGCATGTGTGGTTCATGATAAGGAGCATGCAGGTCCACACCACCGAGTATGTGGAATCTCAGCAAGTTTTCAAATGTAATACATATTTCCTAAAATATTGTAACGTATTCAAGATTCTCTTATAGCAAATTCTGGCAATTAAGACCTTTTTTTTTGTCACAGGACTCCTAAATCGCACAAAATCCTAGAAACTACTTTCAGGTGACATTTCTACTACTACTTTTAGTCAATATAGCATATGTAACATGTTTAATATTTTGGCACTTTGATGGCTAAATATAGTAGATCTCTGAACACAGTGCTTGGGCTTCCACAAAGCAACACTGTTCTAGCCCTGTTCAGTGCTGCTGACACTGTTATGTTGCCCCTTTGTCACGTGACTGTTTTTCACTTGAGCAAACCTGCACTTGTAGATTATCACTGTTCTTCACAGAAACTGAAGCCCTGTACCTGGTACCTGTGTGCCTTTCCAGGGATGTACATGTTGGCCAAAGCTGCCCCACGCTTTGGTGATTGATTATTTGAGAACACAGAACTCTAGTACAGACTTCACATGGATTTGATACTTGGAGAGCAGAGACAAAATGTCTCATGACTTCCTCTTGCACTGTTGTGTTCTAGATCTGTAAGTCTTGAGTAATTTGTGACAATGTAGAAATGTGATTTTGGGGAGTTTTTTAGTTGCACCAAATGTACCAAGAGAGAACAGTTTATGTTACAAATAAATGTCTATATTTGCTAGAGAATTGGAGCATAATGTGATGTTCAGGTTCTGGAATCTTTGTGTCGGGTACAAATGATTTGTTTTAAATTCTGATCACCTTTATTTCTTCTTCTAGAAGTCGAAGTGAGCCAGTGAGTGGGACATCAAAAGCAGTATGTAAAAACACAATCTCACACTTTTTTTCCTACACACTGCACTTAGTTCTAAACAATGCAGCCTTTTATTAATTTGCCAAACGTTAACTTAATATATTTTCCAGTAAAACCTAGTGTATGTTGTAAATACTTTGTATTTGATTCAGCATAGTAAAAACTGGGTAATGCCATCATTTGCAGAGTTCTAATGTGAATATTGGTATTTGTGCCTAGTAATGCATTGTATTTCATATTGAATATGCCAGAATCTCTCCTGTATGACTCTGTGTTGTACAGATAATGTATGATCGTTTCCAGATCCTGTAGGCTCGAGGTTTGCACACTGAACATGGTGCCATGTTCTACATCTGTCTGTCTATAGCTAGTGATATGTATGTTTGTATAGGTTGTTGTGTGCTTTTTGTTTCTTGCAATAAAAACTGTTTGGAGTGTATTTTTTGCCATTTTCACATTGTATCACTTAGCTTTTGTTTTTAAATACCTTTTTTTTGCCTAATGGTTTTTGAAAATGTTATCAAAAACCACTGAGAAATCATTATTGTGAAACTTGGTGCTGTTCCTTACTTTTGACTTGGGGGTTCAAACAAATACCAAACCCAGCATATCCCAGATGTTTTCAGGACAGTTCTGTGCAGCTAAATGATTCCTTCTTATGTCCTTAAATATTTGGGTATTTGTTCCTGAAACTGTGTAATTGAAGTGATATTGTTTGGGCCCTCCTGAGTGCAGAAATGTCTTTAACAGCCTGACGTGAATTTCAATATTGCTGCTACACAGAGTGGTATTCTAAAGTTCTGCATTTGATTCTTTCCCCTTTATCTGATAAAGCAGTTTAGTTCAGCAGTTTGTCTGCAAATGACAATATGTAACACAAATTTTGGCACCAAGTTAGAGCCTGGGGCATTTGGGAGTGAAATCCCTGTCACTTTTCTTAACTTCTGCCTGCAGCACATTTTTGGGTCTGGGTGACTCCAGGGCTGGCTGCTGCTGTAATTCCCAAAGGTTAAGCCTTTCTTTAGTATACCACCACTTGGAATTCACATTTGAAAAGGGGGCAGCATTTTCCTTCAGGTTTGCAAACACTTGTACTGCTGCTGACATATAATCCCACACGGAAACCCGTGCCTGGTGATGGGCTAGATCTTAATGTGCCACTTGGGTCAGTACTGTGTGCAACTGTGCTTTTCCAATAGTCCTTAGAGAATCAAAGTATTATTTGGTGGGGTTTATTTTTTATCTTTATTTTAAGTATAACTTCTTCTCCTTCACTAGACTGGTGTGAGGCATTACACTAACCCTGGATCATTGGATCTGATCACTTGATCAGCTATTAGGATAACTTAATCTAGAAATTCCTGAACTCTGGGGCTGTGTTCTGGGAAGAATGCAGCCTCTGGTTCCCATGGAAACAATCAACTTCAAATTGCAAACTTACTGTGTGTAGGTCTAAAACCACTAAATGTAACATCCATAATTGTGTTGCTGATTGATTGCAATTCCTTTTGGAGATGAATGCCTCTCATTGTGAGTTGGAGTTAGTTGCACTGGCCCAGTGACCCTAGCAGTTAATGTAATGCATTTATGTAAACCACGTTTATAGTATTTGATCTAATTCAGATGGGTTTTTATTTCTTGAAAACAGTTCTTTTTCTTTTTGTTTACTAGCATGTGTATAAACACAAACCACATGTTCATAAATAAAGTTAACATTCTTTTAGCCTCGTGTGTTCCCTGGCATGTCTGTATTACATCTTACCATAAGCTAACGTAGATGTGTCAAAAAGAAAAAAGGAGAAATCCCAGAGTGGGAGGGAAAACAGTGTGAGTGAGAACTAACAGCAGGAAAGGAAAAGCAAAGCCATTCCCTGGTGTGCTCTGACTGTCCCTGGTCTGGGAGGGTGGAAGCCTTGAATCCCTCTGTACAGGCCCTCTCACTGGAAAAGCCCTGCAGCCTCAGCAGCCTCTGGGGCTAGGAACACAAATTCTTAAAGTTTATTTTTAAAGTTTATTCTTAAAGTTAAATCAGGTCTTGGTGGGGGGATTGTTTGCCTTTTTTTTTTTTAATTTTTAAACACAAATATTTCTGCATGTATTTCAGAGCAGAAGCTGGGTCTTGTGCAGTTGGAGTAAATCACTAGGAATCTTGTCAGTTATTGATGGAGAGTAAAGCTGCAAAGTTAAAATCAGTTTTCTTTTTTTAATGGATGCACAAAAGCTTCTTTTTTTTAGTACTTTTTCATTGTCATGCTGCTGTGGCAGCTGCCATCCCAGCCTTGGGCAGCCATAGCAGGGCGTGGAGCCTTTGTGCTGCAGGGTCGGTGTGGGTGCCTGGGAGAGGCTGGCAGGGCTGAGCTGTGCTCGTGGGGTCAGCGCCAGGGGCACACCCGGAGCCTCCCTGGCTGACCCTGTGTGTAGCCAGGCTTGGCTTTGGGGAAGGCCCTGGCATGGGAGTGTAGCGCTCCAGCAGTGAGATCAGCCTCTTCCTCCTCTTTTCTGTCCTCTTGCCCACTTGGCTTGCTGTTAGTTTCTGTTCAGTCTGCTGCACGACATGCGAGTTAAAACATCAGCTGTCGAGTTTAGGGTTTGGGGGTTACTTTTTCTGGGTTGTGTTTCGGTTTTTTAACAATACTTCTGCAGTGTTATCTTAGGGTTGCCTGCAAATTCATAGAGATGTTGTTTCTACTTGACCATTTTGAGGGACTGCCAGGAAATACTTCAGTAGAGATCTAAAAGGAAAAAAATTGGAGAAAATATAAGATGGTTGAAGGATGGCCATGGGCAAATGCACTGATGAGTACATTAACTATCTGTATGCTCCTTCTGGTAACTGTTCAATATCACCTCCTTAAAGAAATTAGACTGTTGCCTGCAGGCTGTATAATAGCAGCTTCCTGAAAAAACAGAAGAATTAATAGTTTATTAACTGTTTGTGTTTCAGTTCCTGGTCGGTACTAGACCATTTAATGCTAAAGCTTTCCTCATTTCTTGTTTGTTTCTGAAAAAAACACAAAATTATAGCTGTGCTTGCCCTGAGAGAACACTGGTCTGCTTTTTCATGTGTAAAAGAGTGGCATATGGAGGATGAAGCTTCAAAATGCTTGTGCAGACCTCCTTTTGAACAGAAGTAGGTACAAAGCATTCTGGAAGGAAGGAGAGATGAATCTTGTGGTACAGCTTGCAGTGGAATGAAGGTCTTTTTGTCTAGATCTCTGTGTTCCTCTTCAAAGGAAGAAGACTTTAGTCTCGAAGCATCAAGAGCTCTTTAGTCAGTAATGCAGGGATACTGTGTGTACTTTCCTGAAAACACAGAACAGGAACAACTTAGTGGTGTGAGGAATCATCTTGTGCATGGAAATACCTTTTCCCAGTCTGCTAAAACTGTTTCCTCAAATTCTCTACTACATTAGGTAGCAAAGGACAAGACTTTTTTTAAGGAAAGGTTTTAATCTCTTTGCTGACCTGTTTAGTGACTTCTTGGAGAGCTGTTCAGTTCACATTGTGAACTTTTATTCTATGTTTTTGAGCAGGTTAGATGTAGTAAGCAGTGATTCAGGTATCTTTCTGGTACTGTTGTGCTAGCTCAAGTGCTTCTAGTGGCATGATAAAATTCAATATACTGCAGAAGGAACTAGATCGAGTTAACCTTTCTACTTTGGCAAAACTGCTTTTCAGCACTAGTTGTCTGGCTTCTAGCCTGAGGATGTCATTCCTGAGAGCTGTTCCATAGGCAACTGGGAGGAGAGAAATGGAGACAAAAATTCCAGGCTTGTGCTCTGAATCCATGTTTTTTTCATCAGGAATATGCTTTGCAATTTCCTTTGTTCATTTAGTACTGGGCTGCTATTAAAGATCAGGTTTGGTCTGATTGCCAGGAGTCATCTAAATTCTCATTGATTTGGGTGGTGGGGCCTATGGTCTAGTAACATACAAGAAATCAGTTTTTAAATTTTTATAGTCTACTCTGTCATTACAAACACCTTTATTTAAATTATTTAAGCAGTTGGCTTTTCTCCAGAAGTGACAGGTTGTGGCTGCTGTTCTAAATTGGCTTGTATTTGGGTTTATTTGGGTACTGACAGGAGGGGCAGAGTGTGTTTTGGGGCTGCTGGGGATGGCCTTCATTCTGCCAGGCAGCTCTGGGTTCACAAAATCATCACTGTGTGCATATAGAAATGATGAGACATTCACTCATTCATTTGCAAACTACACTAATACTATGTTACCTGGAGTGATACTTCTTCCTCAACTAAACTTAAATATTTTTTTAAATCCTTTTTAGCTGAAAATTGACAACTTCCCATTACTATTTTGAAAGAGGTCCCTCTCTGAGATATTCTGAGCAATAAGTAGATCTCCAGTGGGGTTGGTTATTTTAATTTCTTCTCATAAGCACATAGATACTATTAAGCCATCATAGGTTTGGACTTTGTTTTGAATAAATACAAATTACACTGGGTTGGGATTTCATTTGGGTGACACTCAGGGGAATGTAGTGCAGGCATTCAGATTATAGTAGAGGTTAACTGTTGTTGTGTTTTGACTGTAGAACTTGAATATGTGTTTAATTTTTTGTGAACAGATTGATGACTCTTCTGCATCTATTTCTCTGGCCCAGCTTACTAAGGTATATATATATATATTCTTGTAAAATACTTAAAAAGTGTTTGCTTCCTATTTTTAAATTGATACTGTGACCTATTGGTGAATAATTGTTGTAATTGAAAGCCCTCTTTAATTTTTATTAACTTAAAGTATTTATTTTAACTTTAAAATGTGTGTATATTTTGATACTATCCTGTAAAGAGTAGTTCCCAGTTTGGGAAGATAGAAGGGGAGTACCTTATCAGCCTCAGCATAATGTTGCAGTATTACTCATCCTCAAGACACAAAGAAGAAGCTCTTCAGAAGCTGTTTTACCGTTTTTCATACGTTTCATTAATTTTGCGTTGGAAACTAACCCAGTTTGTGCAGAAGAATTTAATTGGCTGTAAGTTACGGACATTCCAGGGGGGTGTGACCACCACAAGAGAAGCGGTTCTGTACCATGGACAATTGCATGGCTATTTTTGAATCCCTAGTCATAGTTACAGACCCATTCTCTGAATGCTGCACAATTCCATAAATTGTGGGATCTATACAGTGGACAACCCGATCTAATTTGTTTGAACGCAGACTGTGTAAATTGTGTAAATGTACCTCATTGTTTATAGGAATATACCAATGTGTATGTGTGGCATCTGAGCAGCTGTGACCTTTTGAAACTGTTGTAATGCCATGTTTTGCTCGGGAACTGCTTGCATTTTTGCTCACCAATGTGTAATTTGTCTGGGAAAGCACTAGTGACTGCACTGTGTGGACAGCCGAGTGCTCAACCACCAGTCCCTAAAGCTACAGCCAGTAGAGTAGGCAGGGCCTGAGGCAGAGCAGCTAGTTCTTTGTCAGCAAGATAAAGGCTGGAGTTCATTTCTAATAAAAAGAAATCTCTTCCCACTGGTAACTTTTCCCCTCTTCGCTACAGAAATTAAATTGTATACATTTGGCCAAAAAAAACCCCATTATATATAAATATCTCTAGTTTGGAAGGTAGCCACCCAGAGAATTGGTCCCCATTAGTGCTGTCCCTAAATGTGTCCTCGGGTCTGTAACCTCATGTGAAGTTTTACTCTAAAGTGTGCAAAGCTGTCCAAGGGGTGGGGTACACATTTAAGCTTTTGAGGATATTGAAGTAGTTCAGAAATGGCAGGAAGATGACACCAAGTGGCTCAGCACTGTTACTCCCTCTAATGGCTCTAGTGCAGCCCGGCTCAGCACGGAGGCAATGTGTTAACAGTTCTCTGGTGATTATTACTATGTATGAAATGCCATATTTGAATTTTGGTCTATTCCTACTAATGTTTGTGGCTTTTGGATGTGTTTTGTAAACCGTTTGGGTTCAAACAAATTAGTCAAGTATTATCTGTAAAGCTTTCTGTAACTGTTAATGGAAATGATTTCATAGTTGGCGATCCGGATTCTGTTACTGTGGAGAAACTGTGTATATGAAACAACCATTTAATAAAATGTTGAAACTAGTTGGTTGCTTTTGTGAATGAATGCATACAAAACCAAACCATGAGTGCTTGAGCTGAGTGATAGGTGCTTGAAGGCCCAAGTCATTTACAGTCACTCCCTTAGACCCTGCTTGTATCTGGACTAGTGTGTAATAAAAACATTTGAACAAATATGACTTAAAAATCAGCTGACTTCAGTAATTTGAAGGTCTAGTTGTACAGAAGGTTTATATTACAATTTGTGTGTTAAAAGGACATAGTCAACTGGAAAAAAACTAAGATAGTCTTCACTCTAGTTAAATCACAGGAAGAAGTTAGGAGGGGGAACATGCAGTTTGCACTGCCTGCAGCTCCTGCTGGGCAAATCTCTGCTGTAAAGAATTCTGCCTTGCTGAGAGTTTGTAAAATCCTTTAGTCCTTTTAATACTTGTATGTCTGAAGCTGAGTTTCAGCAAACAAACCTAACTGCTCCACCTCTGTAGTTCTGTGTCCTTTTAATACTACAAAATGTAAATAATGCTGCTTGTATCCATCTTCCTTGTCCAGTGGAGAGCTTCTCCTGAATATAGTCTGGAGCTTAAAAATCGGCATTAAAAATACTGGATATTGTTGTTTATCTACACATAGCTTCAGTCATCTGAAGGAAATTGGATTGGTTACACAAGTCTTGCTGTAAGGTACAAACAGAGCCTAAGGTTTGAGTGCCCAAGAGTGCTCTTTTCTAGTAGGTTCTCAGGCACATAAACATCATGTCATGGCATAAGGACTCCCCAGACCATCTTCAGCACAAATCTGTTTGGTATAAGCAGCTGCTCTCATGCAAGCTCAGTTAGCGTAGTGCTGCTCTTTACAGGATTGGATGAGTGGTGTTGTCTTGGGCTGTGTGGGCTTAAATGTGTTTCTAATGTGTGTGTCAAATAATTACCTGTTGCACAGACTGCCAATCTGGCTGAAGCCAATGCTTCCGAGGAGGATAAAATAAAAGCTATGATGACACAGTCTGGCCATGAATATGATCCAGTCAAGTAAGTGTTGCTAACATGGAACTCGTTCTTTGAAGTTGATGTAAAAATTGTAGAGCTGGTTTGTTTTAAATAAGAGAGACACATTAATCTCTTTTCCTTTTTTTCCCCAAAAACTTGCAGTTACATGAAGAAACCCGTGGGGCCACCTCCACCCTCCTACACCTGTTTTCGCTGTGGCAAACCTGGGCACTACATAAAGAACTGTCCGACAAATGGGGTAAGACTAGGGGGCCTTGGGGGGTGCTCAGTTTTTAATTTTTATCTGGAGAGTTACATAACAAATGTGAATATTCACTGTAAGAATTGTGTATTTTGGTGTGAAGTACAGAGGTTACGTGGCAGTGTTGCAAAACCCTTTGGATTTAAGAAAAACCTGGAATTGTAAAATTTTCTTTTTGTTAGGTCAGAGGCACTAAATATTCCCATAGATCTTTTCTGTGAATCCCTATGCTAGAAATATCTCAAAACAAGTTTCTCCAAGCCCTGAGTCCAGCTCCCTCTGAATTGCCCTTTGGAGGAGGAGCCAGTTTGAGGGATTTCACCCTTAAGGAATCTGTAGTTAAGCCAAAGAATGTCAATGAGTTCAAAACATTGTTCCAGCCTCTGGAACACCCTGGCTGCATTCACTTAGGGAAAAGAGTATTTTTAGTCCCTTACACTAGGTAAGAGGAGAGGGTTAAAGGTTTTTGTGCTTAAAATAGTCACTGAAATCTCATTTTCAGTGTGGTTCTTGAGATACGTCTGCCTTTCTTAACAGGACAAAAATTTCGAGTCTGTTCCCAGAATTAAAAAAAGCACAGGAATTCCAAGAAGTTTTATGATGGAGGTGAAGGACCCCAACACAAAGGGTGCCATGCTGACCAACACTGGGAAATATGCAATTCCAACCATAGATGCGTAAGTATGGAATTGGTTGGACTGATCCCAAAGGGGAATGGGAGAAACCAGGCAGAGATGCACGAGTGGCGGTGCAGCCACATTGGCCAGCACCTGGACATGTGGGGAGGAAGCCATGGCACTGGATTTCAGTTTTAAAGTCCATGCTGCTGCCTAACAACAAAGGGGGAGGTCCTTACACCCCTGGGAGCTGGTTAAACATGGGGTGTGCTGAGACTATTTCTGCAGAACATTCCAGCAGCATTTGTAATTGGGGTTATTCTCTCTGGGAACTCCTTTTGATTCTAGTTTGTCTTTCAAAGGTTTCATGTAAAACATAATAAAGCAGCTGTTGGACTGTGACTCCCTCCCTCAGATGTGAAGCAGGCTTAATTTTTCCTCTTGCTATAAACTAGGAAAATACTTGTGTGTGCTGAGCACAGTGGCTGTTCTAAAATACTCTTGGTAGCCCTTCTGGTTTTCTCACCTGGATGTCCTTTTTTGGAAGCTGTAACACAGACTTCTTTCACTTGGAGAATGTCATTGCTGGGATACCAGCTTTATCCTGAGCCTCCAATTTACATTTAGCCTCTGGCAAAGGAGATTCATGTCACCTGATATAAGCTGTCAAATGTTTTTCTAGTCTGAACTGATTTCTTAGCTGATCCACTGAACTGGATAGCTCTGCAGGAGAATTCCTCCCTCCCTCTTCTTATGGTAGGGCTATAGAAAAGTAGCTCAAACTAAACAGCTGTATTTAGGAAGGCCAGTGGAGAGGGAGAAGAATACCACATATTGTCTTTTTTTTGATAAAATTCAAAACTTGGAAGAGTTTTCCCTTTAACTTCTTTCTTTTGCTTTCCCCACTCTACTTCCAGGGAAGCTTATGCCATAGGAAAGAAGGAGAAGCCTCCCTTCCTACCTGAGGAGCCATCCTCCTCCTCAGAAGAAGATGATCCTATTCCAGATGAGCTGTTGTGTCTCATTTGTAAGGATATAATGACGGATGCGGTTGTTATTCCCTGCTGTGGAAACAGTTACTGTGATGAATGTAAGTGTTACTGCCAAATTTGTTAATTCCAGACATCAAATTTGATCTTCTGAGAGCAGAAATAGGAGATAAGGAAATTGCTGTGTTAGTTCTGTTGAATACTTCAGCGTGTCATGAGCAGGGAAAGACTCTTCTTGTGTAGATGGTGAAAAAAAGGTAGAAAGCTTTTGTTCCTTCCTTAGGTTTCTAGTTAAATCCTCTTTACCTGCAGAGGGAAGAGGATGAGGGGAGTGCATATTAGTGCAGGTGGTTACAGTATTAGATATAGAATGCATTTATTTTGTCCACAGCCCTTTCCCTCACGCAAAATTATGTATCCAGCTTTGGGCACTTACTGCAGACTACAAAGAACTGATGTTGAGGCATTTCGTCCACATGCTTCCCTAGAGCTGGTTAAAACCTTCAGAAATCAAACCTCGTGGTCTTTTAAAATGTGTTTTATTCATTAACATGGAATGACTTTTTGCTGTACTAGAGTGGAAAAAAGACCAATTGAGCTGTCACATGCCAGTCTGCTCTGCATCTTTACATATTACCGCAATGAAATATTGACCCTCTGCTGTGTGCTAGAAATTGTTGTAGAATTTCAGAGTGGTTTGAGTTGGCCTTCCACTGGCCCAGCTTGCTCCAAGTCCCCATCCAAACTAGTCTTGAACACTTCTAGGGATGCTATATCTTCTCTGGGCAACCTGTTCCTCTGCCAGTTTTTCCCACTATAGAACATGAACAGCTCCATGCTTGTGGTTTAAGACCATGTTTCCCCATTAATCATATGCTTGTTTTTGTAATTAATGAGAACGAAAAAGTTTACTTAGTTTGGCTATAAACTACTTAAATACTCTAATTATTCCCAGGTATTAGAACAGCACTGCTGGAGTCCGAGGAACACACATGCCCTACCTGCCATCAGACAGATGTTTCTCCTGATGCTTTAATCGCCAACAAGTTTCTGCGCCAGGTAATGTTGTGACTTTAGCCTGAACTCTTTGTTAGAAAAATCTATTTGTAAAGAGTTGAAATGGGTGAAAATATTAATTTAGATCTCCTTAAGCAAGGCTGAACTCAACAAAACTAAGTTTACTTTTCAAATACATGATCTGTTTTTACAGAAGCCTACTGCTCATTAGAGACAATCTAGCAAATTCAGGATACACATGTCTTTAATGGGATGTCCTCACTTTCAAATCGGGTGTTAACAGCAAAGTACTTCTAATGCAGAGACTCTGAGGAACCAGTCATTGATACCAGAGTTCCATAGGGTGTGTTCATAGCTGTTTGTTAGTTGGTTTAGGATTAATAGCACTTACAGGAACACACAGTGATTTTCCTGTAGAAATGCTTTTGTTCATATTCATATTTCTACTGAAGTTTATTATCACCTTCTCAAACATGTTTCCCTACCTCTAGGCTGTCAACAACTTCAAGAATGAAACCGGTTACACAAAAAGGCTCCGTAAGATTCAGCAGCAGCAGCAGCAGCAACAGCAGCAGCAGCTGCCGCCGCCCCCGCCGCCGCCGCCGCCGCCGCTGATGCGGCAGACGATCACGCGCACCCTGCAGCCGCTGATGCGGCCGGCCATGGCCCGCCAGCAGGACCCGCTCATGATCCCGCTGGCCTCGCTGGCCTCCCGCTCCGCCCTCTCCTCCCTGGGCCCCGGGCCCTCCATGGCAGCTGGGCTGCCCGTCAATCCGTCTTCTGTGGTTGTCTCTGATCTCCCTCCGGCAGTGTCCCTCTCTCTCCGTGGGGAAAAGCCAGATGGACCTTTTCGGTAAGGAGATCTGGAGATCAGCAGCAATATAAAAGAAATCAAAATGCTCAGGTTAGATTTTTCTTGAGCTTTGCAGCTAGCAAAGTCTATCATTAGTGAAAGCTGTAGGTCACTGTGGAACTTGTGGTTCTGTTTTTACTTGGAGTGAGGACACTTCAGTAAGCAGAACATGCAAGAATTTTCTTGGCAGTATTTCTGTTAGGTTCCCCTACCAGTCATTCAGCGCAGGTTTGCCCTGAAGGAAGGATTGGCTTTGATTTGAAGTGGCCAGCCATTCATAGAGTACCCATTTATTTCCATTAGACCTTAGTGTCTCATTATTTTCTCTTTATTACTGAGGAAATAATATTTTCATGGAAAAAGTCTGTTACGGGTGTTTAGGGTTACATCCTTTAATCCTGCTGCCTTGTGCACAGAACCAGTGTGTCCAGAGGGCTGCTAGGCTCAGCTGTGCCATCAGTGCAAGGATCACAATTCAGAGGAGCACAGAAATGTTTTCTAATGGAATTTCAGTTCTTGCATTTCCAAAGCTGAGGTTCAGTGCACGGGTTATGTGGATTCTCATCCTTTCAAGTGCTGCTTAATCAAATATTTTTCCAGAGGGCTTCCTCACTAAAAGCCAACATCCAAACAGACTCTTTAGCAGTGCTTCCTCTGGAGCCTGCCAATTTCACAGGTGTAAATCTGGTGAAGATTATTTTAAAATATGTTTTTTATTTAGTGAAATCAGCCTTTTCTCACCTTGGACTTTGTATTTAAAAATATGTATTATATTTCACTTCAGAGCAGTGTTTCAATAATAAAAATGTGTTGTTTTTGTAGTGATGCCGATGCTGTTTTGCCTCCTGCTCTGATGACTGCGGCTGAGCTTTCCAAATCTTCCCCTTTGTCAATCAGCAGTTTGTTGGAAGAGAAGGTAGATTTTATTTGATCACATACAATGATTCTTATGTTCTAGTAGAGCTTGTTTTGTGACTGTTTGCATTTATTCCCCAGGGCTATCAGGTTCCTGTACTGAGACAGCCAGCAATACCAAGTCTTCTGGGCCCTCAAGGACAATCAATACCTACAACTGGTAAGAAACTAGAACTTAGAATTTTGTCCAAAAAGTTGTCTTCAGATAAACTTACTGGGATTTTTTTTTCCTGTCCCTGCTGCAAAAGGTCATCCAATGAGAGCTGGTGCACTTCGCAGGCCAGGCTGGGAGCTGTAAGTATTCAACAGAAATTGAATGTATTACTAGTTGTAACCGGTTGTAAATTAATCTGTAACACATCGCTTAGACAACAGCTGATTTATAATGAAATAATAGTTGTGGAGAATTCAAGTGGTAATTAATTTTCAAGTGGCTTCATTTAAATTAACTTTAACAAAGGGGACCTGTGCTTACAGTAAGATTATTGAAAAATAAAACTCCAGGACATAATTGAAAAGAAGATTCTGACTAATGAACACTTTTTGGGAAGCCTAAATTACATATAAAAATTAAATGTAATTAAAAGATCAAATGGAAAAGCACCCTTTTGATTGCTGACTGAATAGGGCTGAAGAAATTGATTTCCCAGTAGAAATCACCCTCCAACGTTCTTTCTTTAACAACTTAGTTGATACTGATTGAGCAAATTATTGAAAAATTAGAGGCTGTTATTTTTATGACAGTTTTGTATTTGTGCAGTTTAGTCATCTCAAAGTGCCAAGCTCCTTTTTCTCATTAGAGAGAGGAGCCTGTTTATCTGTTATCTCAGCGTCAAATTAGTCCTTCATTCGTTAGAGATTTGTTACAGCCAGTCTGTAAGGGTCATTGTTTTTATAAAGTCTGAAAGATATATCAAAACAAAATCCAGCATCCGTCCCCCAGATTATCTAAAATCTCAAATCCAGTAAACAAGAAAAAAACAATTCAGGGACAAGAACAGGCCAATGCATCGCGAGGCAGGAGCTCAGGAGGCAAATGTAGGAGAGGTTAGGGAGTTGTGAGAGGTGAGTTAATTGCTGCGCAGTGCTCGGAAGCCCGGGAGTGCAGAGCTCAAGGTGTGTCCAGGAGGGGCAGAGGAGCAGTGGGTGCTTGGCTCGTGGGAGATGGGGGTCTCAAGGCAGCCTCGCCCGCAGTCCCAAAGCTGAGTGTAAGGAGAGAAGGCTGAGGGAGCTGCTGGGGCGAGGATGTGCAAGGCAAGTACGAGGCTCCAGGACTGAGTTTAGTCTCGAGTGAACAGAAAGCCGGAGACCAGTGAGAACCAGGAGTGCTCCCGCCGTGCTGCCGCTTCGCTTTCCTCTGTACGCTCAGCGCAGGCTGTGACAAACAGTGACACGTGTTTTTGGGTTTCTTTAAAGTTCAAATCGAGGACGCCCGCACAGTGACCGTGCCCAAAGGACTCAGGCCCCATCACTGCCAGCATCAGCACCAGTCTTTGTGCCTGTGCCTCCACCTCCCTTGTATCCTCCACCACCCCATGCTCTTCCTCTTCCTCCGGGGGTACCACCACCACAGTTTCCTCCTCAGTTTCCACCTGGGCAGCCTCCATCCGCTGGGTACACTGTCCCCCCTCCCGGATATCCCCCAGCTCCTGCAAACATGTCATCAGCTTGGGTCCCAACAGCAGTGCCAGCGGCTCATTCAAACACCATCCCAACGACACAAGCACCTCCTCTCTCTAGGGAGGAGTTTTACAGAGAGCAACGGAGGCTTAAAGAGGAGTAAGTATTTGGCTCACTAACGTTGCCTTGTTTTCATGTCTGTATCGGGGGAGCGTATTGGACTGCGGTTACGCTAAAGTGCATCTGACCTAGCAAAAGTGACATAGCGTTTCTTCCAATATACTGTTTCATCGCAGATGGTAAATATGCAAAGCTAAACCAAGACAAATGTAATTCTAGAACTTTTCCTAAAACTTGTAGGAACTGTTTTTGCTTAAATAGGATGTTCACCTTTTGCATTGCATGCAGTAAACATTTTCTCATATTGGCCATGTTTTGTTTCTTGATGTCTTTTGTAATAAAGGTCAAACTATAATTGTAATAAAGGTCAAACTTATTTTAACAGGGAAAAGAAAAAGTCCAAACTTGATGAGTTTACAAATGATTTTGCTAAGGAATTGATGGAATATAAAAAGATTCAAAAGGAGCGTAGGCGTTCGTTTTCCAGGTAACTGCTTTACATGTCCGTAATGGAGAAGCAGATTGTCTAGCGGAATCAGGAGGAGTTCCACTCCACCTCCCTGTCGTTAGATTGATTGGATGATTGAGGGATGAGCAGTGACAGGAGTGTCATATGCAAGTTATTGGCTCCAGTGTGGCAGAGACTGCAGGTGACTGAATTGGCGTTGGGCAGCAGGCACTGAGGAGCGCTAAGCATCTGTCTTGCTAAGGTATCTCTGCAGTGGTATCCTTCACTGCCTGACAGCGCTGAGGAGGCCAGGAACAGAATAGCTGTAAGGGCTGCATTTTCAGCGTCTCGCTATTCTGATTGTAACTGAGCAGCCCAAGCAGTTTGGAGGAGATAGGTGAGAGAAATCATCCTCATTTCTGCTTTTGTCCATCTCATGTTGGTACATGAGATGTTTGAACCTAGACTGCAGACTGGGGGCTTTCACTTGTTGGGTGACATTGTTAAATTTTTCTTGGGAATTAAAAGCTGAGACTTATTTGTAAGGAAATCTGAAAATGGTGAGGGACTTGGAGAGGAGGAATGATGCTAATGAACATATGAATCATGTGAAATGATTCATTAAAAAACAGTAGAAGAAAACCTGAGGGTAGCTGCTGTTTTCTGTCCCCAGAAATCCCTTGGGCAGGAGTAGTTGTTAGCAGTGCTGTCAGGAGCTTTCCCAGAGTCATGGCACTGGGGCATGTGACTAGAGACTGAGGGTAGAAGCTTTTAGATGGGATTTTTCTTGCAATGCAGTCACTTGCCTTGGTTATTGTTGGAGGGATGTGCAGGATGTTTTTGGGACACCTGCCTGGCAGTGTGGATTCCACAGGCCTGTCTGTAGGTCCTTTGCAATATTGGGATTGTGCATCCTGTCCAAATTCCCAAAAAAGGGTGCAGTTAATAGACCAAGCTGGTGTTTTAACATTGGGCTTTGCTGTCTTCAGGCTACGTGGTGTTTTCTCAGTGTGATTCTGCACTGTAGCCACTCAGATTTGCTCTTTTTTCATCTTTCTGCAACAAAAATGATTTGTACTGCATGTGGTTGCCGAGTAGTGACAAATGTGCATGTTCCCATACCAGTAGAGGCCAGTGTAACCACCTGAAATCTGTCCATAGCTCTGGTAGCTCATGTGATAGAGTGAGTGGAAGTAGACTGATCCTTCTGTGTGTTCTGACACTAACAAAGCAGCAGCTGTTCTGTCTTGTGAGCAGAAACTTTTACGTGTTATCAAGTTCTTCAATTCACAGTAGCTTTATGTCAGCAGCTGAAAGAAGCTTTGACATAAGCATGTGGAGAGGAAAGAAAAAATAAATGTGGGAGGAAAAGATTTGAGGAGAAAGACTGTTTGGAATTAACTTCATCTGGTTTTTTTTTGTTGTGTTTTTTTAAGGTCCAAGTCTCCCTATAGTGCTTCATCTTACTCTAGAAGCTCATACACCTACTCCAAGTCACGCTCAGGTTCGTCGCGCTCCCGCTCCTACTCGCGCTCCTTCAGCCGCTCCCACTCGCGCTCCTACTCGCGGTCGCCGCCCTATCAGAGACGAGGCAAAGGGAAGAGTCGGAACTACCGCTCCCGCTCGCGCTCGCACGGCTACCACCGCTCGCGCTCCCGCTCGCCCCCGTACCGCCGCTACCACTCCCGCTCCAGGTCCCCGGTGTTCCGGGGCCAGTCCCCCACCAAACGGACGGTCCCGCAGGGCGAGGCCGAGCGCGAGTACTTCAACCGCTACCGAGAGGTGCCCCCGTACGACATGAAGGCCTACTACGGCCGCTCGGTGGACTTCAGAGACCCCTTTGAGAAGGAGAGGTACAGAGAGTGGGAGAGGAACTACAGAGAGTGGTACGAGAAGTTTTACAAGGGCTATGCTGTGGGCGCTCAGCCACGGCCTCCAGTGAGCAGAGAGAACTTCTCTCCAGAACGGTTTGGCCCACCTGGGACCAGACGAGAGAATTCACCGTATGCTCGGGGACGGAGGGAGGAGTATCCTGCTGGGCAGAGCCACAGGAATCGTAATGTAGCTGGAAACTACCCTGAAAAGCCTGGGAGAGAGAGCCATGGCATCAAAGATCCTACAAAATCAAAAGAGAAGGAGGTGGAAAATCCACTGGGAGATGGAAAAGGCAATAAACATAAAAAACACCGGAAGAGAAGAAAAGGGGATGAGAATGAAGGATTTCCCAACGTTGAGCTGTTAGAAGGGGCAAGAAAACCAAGAGAGCCAGTTCCAGCAGAAGATGCTAAAGCAGACTCTCTGTTCATGCTGCCAAGCAGGGATGATGCCACCCCTGTAAGGGATGAGCCCATGGAAGCGGATTCCATTGCTTTCAAACCAGTGTCTGAAAAGGAGAAAAAAGAGAAGGATAAGCCAAAAGCAAAGGTTGAGAAAACAAAGCGGAAAGTGGAAGTGGTGGCTGCTCCAAAGAAAGACAGTGTGGCAAAGCCAGCTAAAGCTTCCCAGGAAAAGGTGGACCCCGATCGCGAAAAATCTCCTCGAACGGAACCTCCTGTGAAAAAAGTCAAAGAAGAGCTGCCAAAAACAGACAGTGTTAAAACCTCTTCCTCTCAGAAGGATGAGAAGGCTCTTGGTACACCACGGAAGGCTCATCCCAAAGTGACAAAGGACCACCCAGAAACCAGACCAGCCAAGGAGGAGAAGGCAAAGAAAGAACACCCTAAAGAAGCCAAGGCAGAGAAGCCCTCCAGCAAGGAGGAGAAGTCAAAGAAACCTGCTGAGAAAAGCAAACTTTCTGATGCCAAACTTGAGAAAAGGAAAAGAAAAGCAGAGGAAAAGGCCGATAAAGAACATGAGGGCACTTCTGCAAAGGCCTATAAACCTGAAAGTGCAGAATTGAAAACATCACCCAAGGGGAAGGCTGAACCCGAGGGGGAGAAAGGAGAGCGGACCCCAGAAAAGGATAAAGCTGCTTTTCTTAACAACCCGTCCAAAAAGATTAAACTTAACCGAGAAACTGGAAAAAAGATTGTGAGTGGAGAAAACGTGCCACCTGGAAAAGAAGCTGTGGAGAAACCTGAGCCCAGCAACAGCAAAGTTAAAGCAGAAAAAACAAAGGGAAAAGCAAGGCGGAAAGTGACAGCAGCTGATGGCGCCAGCTCAACTCTTGTGGATTACACCAGGTACCTCAGGCAGTTCTTGTTCTTTTTCTTTTCTTTCTTTCCTCTTCCCCTCCTCCAGTTGTTTATCATGCTTAAGGAAAGGAACAGCTAAATTTGTGCTAAACAAGGGAATAATCCATGATCTTCCTTATGAGACTGTACATGGGTCAAACTCAGCTGTTGTTAAGGAGAACGAGCAGTTTGTACTGCACAGGAAGCTGGTGTAGGGTTCGTTTGCTGGTGATGCAAACTCAAAACATTCAAGACATTGGTTGAAGACTTAAGATAGTGTCTTGGTAATCTAAAAAGCTTTTTAAATGTCCATTTTTCTAAGGAAGAACTGGGGCATAAGGATAAAACTTTGCCTGTCTGTACCTCTCCATAATTGTTTGCTTTCATGTTGAAAGAAGAATGGATATCTAATTTATCTGCCATTGGGAGAAATAGGACATGAAGGAATTACCAGATCAGACAGTCCCCAATCTGATAATCTTGTGTCTTTCTTAATTAAATGTATAGTAGCAAGATATTAAATTAATTGATTGCTCATAATCTCAGCCAGTGGACTCAGCCTTTCTCTTGTCTGTTCCCTTAATTGAACATCCTTAAGGAAAATGCTGAGAATTTAGAATTGAAACACAAGCCAGTTTATAAAATGTTCCCAGAGCTGGCTGTGTGTGCATCCCGTTACTAATGTCTGTGTTTTTCCTCCCAGCACGAGTTCCACTGGGGGAAGCCCTGTCAGGAAGCCTGAGGAGAAGCCAGACACCAAACGAACTGTCATTAAGACCCTGGAGGAGTATAACAACGACATAACAGCCCCTGCTGAGGATGTCATTATCATGATCCAGGTCCCTCAGTCCAAGTGGGATAAAGATGACTTTGAGTCTGAAGAGGAAGACATCAAATCCACCACCCAGGTGCCCCCAGCTATAGGAAAACCAACCAGTGTTATCAAACCTGTGAGTGCAAAGGCACCAAACCCCCTCAAACACACTGAAAAGGAGACAGAGCCTCTGGAGAAAATACAGAAGGCTGCAAAAGAGACAAGTTATGAGAGCACCCAACACGATGCCAAGAGTTCAAAAAGTTCCTTGTCAAGTGAAAAAGGTAAAACCAAAGACCGGGATCATTCTTTGTCAGACAAGGACAGTTCTGAGAAGAGGAAGAGCAGTGTTCAGCCAGAAAAAGAGCACTCAGAACGCACAGTTGAACAAGGAAATGGAAAAACTGTATCTCAGTCTTCTAAAGATGGCAGATCTTCAGAGAAGCATGACAGTGGCCGTGGCTCTGCTGCGAAGGACTTCACTCCCAACCGGGACAAGAAGACTGACCATGATGGCAGCAGGGAGCATTCGAGTTCCAAGCGCAGAGACGAGAAGAGTGAATCAGCGCGGAGGAAAGACTCCCCATCCCGGATCAGAGACTCCACAGCAGTGCAGAAGAGCAAACCCAGAGAGGAGCGTGCGGAGCCGCCCAAGAAGGGCCCTGCGGAGGCCAAGCGGAGCAGCTACAGCCCCCCGCGGGAGCGCAAGCCCGCCGAGCACAAAGCCGCGCACGAGCCCAAGCGCCCCGCTGAGGAACACAAACCCCCGGACAAAAACCCGGGCAAGGAGAAGGAGAAAGAGAAGGAAAAAGAGAAGCATGTCCCAGAAGTCAAGAGCAATAAGGAGAAAGAGCCAGGTGGGAATAAGCCACCGGTGAAACAGGGCTCGCCAGAAGTTAAAGCGGAGAAGGAGAACGTGGCGGGTCAGAGCGACAAAGGCGCGGCGAAGCCCAAGCCGCCGGCGAGCAGCGCCGCGCGCCTCTCGTCCGACCTCACCCGCGAGACCGACGAGGCCGCCTTCGTGCCAGACTACAACGAGAGCGACAGCGAGAGCAACGTGTCTGCAAAGGACGAGGAGGCTGCGGGGAAAACGCCCAAAGAGGCGAAGGAAAAGGCTGTGGATAAAGCAAAGGAGGAGGCGGCGGCCCCGGCTCCCGCCGAGCAGCCAGAGGTGGGCAGGAGCCAGAGCCAGAGCAGCCCCAGCGTCAGCCGCAGCCGCAGCCACAGCCCCTCCGAGAGCCAGACACGCAGCCACAGCAGCAGCGCCAGCTCAGGGGAGAGTCAGGACAGCAAGAAGAAGAAGAAGAAGAAAGAGAAGAAGAAGCACAAGAAGCACAAGAAACATAAGAAGCATAAGAAACACATGGGAAATGAAACAGAATTGGAAAAGAGCCAAAAACACAAACACAAGAAGAAAAAATCGAAGAAGAGCAAAGATAAAGAGAAAGACGACCAAAAAGTGAAATCTGTCACGACATAAACCGACAGATAGTGAAAAAATGACTTAATTACTAAGTCATCTGTATGATCTTTGTTAAAATGTAAACGACTTCAAGCGTTGTAAATAATGACATGAAAGACCCTGTGCTGCACTTAAAATATTGCTGCTTGATTATTTGATTTTTACATCAGAGCTTTATAAAAGTGAACATTTTGTACAGAATTGTGAGTTGTGACCATGTAACATGAAAGGTTTTGCTGGGGCATCTTCTTTTTAACCACCGTTAATTATTTTGGGTGGAGTTTACTGTACTGTGAAGATTTTCACATTCGGGTTTTTTTTAATTGCCTGGCAGAAGCAGCTGGTACCAGTTACCAAATACCAGCGGATAAAATGCAGAATACATTACAGCCCTGTTATGTCACTTTTTGATTACAATAAAAAAAGTTTTCAATAAATGACCCAATGTGAGATTTGCAGTGGGAGTTGCACGTGAGCAGGGAGCATCCCAAGCCTTCCCATTCCTGGAAGTGTCCAAGGCCAGGTTGATCCTGGCCTGGAGCAGCCTGGTGTAATGGAAGGAAGTTGTCCCTGCCTGTGGCAGAGAGGTGGGACTGGGTGGGCTTTATTGTCCCTCAACCCAAACCATTCCAGGATTCTAACAGTAGTGCCAGAGAAAAAGTTGGGTGGGAACTATTGTGTGGGAAAAACAACTTACAGGGGGGTTTAATTTTGGGAAAACTGGCAGGACCTTCCCTGGTGGAGGGTGAGGAGGTGCTGGGGATGGTGTGTGCTGCTCTGTGTGCCAAGGAGTAGGGGTTTGTAGGGTAGAAAATGGGATGGCCCCAAAGCTGCAGCCCCTCTCAGTGCTGGCACTGGCTGCTTCAGGTAAGGTCACACACGAAGCTGCCACGTGGCTGCTTTGTCCTGGTTTGTTTGCAGAGCTGTTGTCCATTGGGGTTGGAGCTCTGTGGTCGTTGAGGTCCCTTCCAGCCAAAACCAGTCCAGAATCTGGCAGCACACATTTGCACACAGGGTTAAACTCGCTGTAATTTGCACTTTCTCTCCCGATGCTGCTCACCACGTGTTGATGTTTTAAACAGAACTGTTAGGTCGGTGTTAGACACGGCGGTGCCCCCTCAGTGATGTGTGGGGCTGCGAAGGGGCAGGACAGGGAGCTTGAGCAGCGCGGGTGCCCCTGGGGACAGCCCGTGGTGAGTGGTGCCGCCTGGCAGACCGGGCACGGCTGAGTCGGTGCGCACGGCGATGGAGCAGCGCCCGCTGGGCCGTGCCCGGCTCCCCTGGGCGGCGGCGGGAGGGCTCTGCAGGAGGATGAGGATGAGGATGAGGATGAGGATGAGGATGAGGATGAGGATGAGGATGAGGATGAGGATGAGGATGGTGATGGGGAGGAAGGAGCCGTGCCGAGCCCGGCAGAGCCGGCCGGGCTGCCCCGCTGCCGGGCTGACGTCAGGCGGGCACGGGGGGACAGCGCCGCTGCCGAGCCCTGACCCGCTTTCCTTCCCTCCGCTCGCCGCTTCCCGGCTCGGATCCAGCGCGCTCCGCGCCACGCTGGGCACAGCCCGCCCCGCCGGGCCCCCACACCGCCTCTCCTCCTGCGTGGGAATGCCCCCGCGAGCTCTGCCAGCGCCCGTGCCTTTGAGAGGTAAATGAGAGTTCAGTAATTAGCCATGGGGCATTGAGGGGCGAAATTCCTCGGGTTTCTTTTCCATAGCTCCGCTATGGCTGTCGCGCCTCCCGGGCTGGGGCAGCTCGGGCCGGGCACCCTCCGCCCCATCACCCTCCGAGGGGCCGGGGCAGGACGAGGCTTCGCCGGCGTTTGTGCATCCAGTCCGTGTGTTTGTGTGTCTGTGTGCACACGCCGGGGCTGCTGTCACCCTTTTGTGAGCGAAATGGCTGTTTGGTAGCAGCGAGCGAGGGCTCCTTGCCAAGCTGCCTAATTAAGACTAAGCATATGCAGATTCGCCTTGTTTTCAGCTAATGACAGCTGCAAACAGTTATTTGTCGGGCTCGCTGGCGCTGGGTTGGTGACACGAGGCCAGCGACGCCCGAGTGATGTGGCCGTGCCCAGCAGCAGCCCCACGGGCGAGGGTGTGAGGGGCACCGGCCTGTGGGCGCTGCTGGGGCCAGCCCGTGCCCTCGGTGCCCCCCGAGGGACCAGCGGGTCAGCCCTGCCTCGGCAGCCTTGGCATCGCCCCCAGCTCCTTCAGTTGGGAGCTGCCAGAGAGGGATGTTTTGCTTCGTTTTGTTTTGCTTTGTTTTGCTTTGTTTGGTTTTGAGCGTTGCCAGCAGCACAGACATATCATGATGTTTCACAGGAAAACATAAATATGTGTGCAAACGTGGGTGACATTTGTGGTTCCCCAGCCAGCGGCCTTCAGCAATGCTCTGCCAGCCGAGAACCGAAGCAGAGACCGAGGTGGGAACTCCTTCCCCGCAGCCCTGCCCCGAGGACAGCTGGCAGCTCTCCAGAATGCCGGGCCTCCTAAGGATGCTCTCAGAAAGAGAGTTTTCATTGGGTTTGTCACTGCTGTGATGGTGCTGATGGAAGGACAGAGCCTGGCCCAGCACGGGAGGCCTGAGCTCGTGGAACACTCCCCGCTGCTCTAAGGATGCAGGGAAATGAGGACAAGGGGGAGAAGTCACCCTGGAGATATAATTGAGTCCTGTGTGACGCACATCCTGCTGGTGAGCTGTGCCTCGGGGCTGGGGTGCTCTCTGTGTCCCTGTCCCCACAGCCTGCCAGGAGAGGATGTGCTCAGGTCTGGAATAGAGGATTTGGGGATCCCAGTACATCTATTCCAGCTGTTTCTAACCCAGGGCACAGGGCAGGGGTGGGGACAAGGCCAGCTCTGCTCTGCCCCATGGGCATGGGACGGCCCAAAAGCTGAGAGCCAGGGCTGGGCTGTGGCCCTGGCCCTGTTTGTCTGTCATTGTGTGTCCTTGACCCTGAGGACCAGGAGCAAGCTGCGCTGGGACTCTGAGCTGGGCTGGCACCAGCAGCCCGAGGTGGGGAGGATGCAGAGGCACCCCCATCCCATCCCATCCCATCCCATCCCATCCCATCCCATCCCATCCCATCCCATCCCATCCCATCCCATCCCATTATCCCATCCCATCCCATGGATCTCATCCCATCCCATTATCCCATCCCATCCCAGACAGTTTGGGAGAGCTGGGGGTGTTCAGCCTGTGGCACTGTGTTAGGTGATGGAATGTCATCACAAGCCCCCAGCCAGGTAGCAATTAACATTGACTCCATGATTCTCAGAAGGTTGATCAATCAATCTCTTTATTATACTATACTTATTAAAAACCCACTGCTTTTATAGACAGTTGTGATACAGGTGGACCTAATTGGTCCTCCAGTTAAAACACCGTCACCATTGGCTAATTAAGAAACCACCCTTCAGTAAACAGATCTCCATAACACGTTCCACATGTTCACAACAACCGGTGCAGCAAGTGAATATAAGAATTGTTTCTCATGCTTTTCTCTGATCTCACAGCCCTCCCCGGGACAATGCCTGGGAAAGTTGTGCTGCTCTCTGTGGCCAGGGAGCTGCTGCCACACTGGAACAGCCTTTCCTGGGAAGAAGGGGCTTAGGATGGGCTCAGGGCTCTCCCCCTGCCCTGCAGGGCCTGAGGGTCCCACCAGGACAGAGACACCCCTGGGACACGCTGCCCTTCCAGCATGTGGGGGTGGTCTCTGCACCAGCAGCAACTTTTCCATCGCTTGGTTTCCTTATTTGGTGTTTCTTTAATAATTAGTGGCAGATTTTGTACTTATGTCTGCAATTATCTGGATGCCTCTGGGACATGTTCTGCTGGATAATTGAATCTCCTGGTCTGTGACTGCAGGGGTGGCTGGGGAGAGAAGGCTGGAGCCCAGGAATGCTGTGATGCCTGTTGGTGTCATGTTAAGATAAAATGAGCTTTTTAATTTAAAAAAAAATATTATTGGAAGCAAAGCATTTGGGCACTCGGCCCGGCTGGCACTGCAGAGCCGGCCCACGGGCACCCAGAGCTGCAGGCTGCCTCATCCCGGTGGTTTTCCTGCCCTTTTGGCTCTCCAGAGCACGATGCTGCTGGCACTGACACTGCCTCCCGAACCAACCCAGGGCCGCACCGCGGGGTGAGGCACCAGCCCTGGCACCCCGTGCCCAGGGAGGGGCTGGCACGGCCCCCCCAGCCCCATCACCCCCGTGCCAGGGCTGCGGTGCCAGGAGCTGCCCAGCGGTGACCCCGGGCACGGGCTGCGGATGGAACCCGAGATGGAGACTGGCTCGGTGTTTCCTCTCTGTGCCCTTGTCCCGCCGGTGCCCGCTGCGGTGCTCGCCGCTCGCCGCCGCTCCCGGAGCTGCAGGCAGCGTGTCCCGTGTGCCGGGAATGCCGATGAGGAGCGGCCCAGCCCGCAGCGAGCAGCGCAGGGAATGCAGAGCAGCGCGGGGAGCGGGGCTGGAGCTGCTGCCCAATTAGCTGAACTAATTGGGAGTGAGGAGGGAGGGCTGGCTGGCAGGCACCCCCGACCCTCTCCACAGAGCTCTGACCCTGCCGTGCTGCTGGATTTCCAGAGGGAAGAGGTTCCTCTGTGTTTCCCTGATCTGTCCGTCAGTGTGCAGCAGAGCTGGGGTGGAATTACAGCCGGTGGATGCGCAGTGGGGCCGGGGCAGGTTTGTCACCCTGTCCTGGTGCCAGTGTCACATCCCCGTGCCCTGCCTGCCCCCGGGACGTTGTGACAATCCTCCTGCTGGCCGGCCCCACCCAGGGAAGGTCGGTCAGGGGGCAAGGGGGGAGATACTTGTTGGTGGAATTGCAGAAATGCACATGCCTTGCTATTTTCTGCTTGAAATTAAGAAATAACGTAAAATTTGCTCCTGATAAGGCAGGAACGAGCCTTTGGAAGTATCCTCAGCTGTTTCTGGCTGGGAAAACAAGACGTACATAGACATTTTTAGATATAAGTGTGTGAATATAGATGTACCAGGGTTCTATAGGGGCGGCAGGGTGGGCTCCAGCCCGGTGCCTTGTCCGGCCGTGGGATGGGCGGGTGCTCACTGAGTCCCTCCCGACCTGCTGTGACAGATTCCAGCTTGATTGAGGCACAAACACCGCCCCACAAGAGCGGTGTGGATTTGGTTATTAACAAAGGACGGATTCAGACGGGGCTGGCGCCGCTCCAAGCGCGGGAGCTGCTGAGGAGCGTGGAGGGTGTATTAAATATTCATCAAAATCTTGGCACTTCATTCCCGTCTCTTGCTCTCCTGCCCCCTCCCCTCGAAATTATTTGGTCCTAAATGTTAGAAGCCTGATTCGAACATTAATCATTTCATTAACCCCTTTATAAATTAGGTTTTTACAGCTAAGTTTTTTAGGGCCGTGGCAAAATGGGTCGTGGTGTCACCTCATCGGGTTCGCTCCTCACGTGAGCCCTGACCCCAGCACGTGATGGTGCCACCGGTGCTGCGGCAGCCTGTCACCCTAAATGGGACGTGAGCACAAAACAGAAATTAAACACGAAACTCCCGGCAGGTTTGTGTCCTGCCGTCCCCTGCCCGCGCTGCCCTCGGCGCCAGCGCGGCTCCCATCCGGTGAGTGAGCCCGCCGATCCTGCCAGCAATTAATCGCGGCTGCCGCCTGCCTCATTAGCATCTCATTAGCATCTCATTAGCATGCGGGGCACGCGCGGGCTCCTCGCGGCCCCGGCCGGGCAGGGTGGCCTCTCCGGCCGATGTCCGAGTGTCCGTCCGAGTGTCCGTCCGAGTGTCCTGGTGCTCCAAAGGCCCTCGGGCCGGGGTCGGGGGTTCCTCCGGCTCCGCTGCCCGTGCCGGGCTCGAACCGCGGCGTGTCCCGCCCGGGGGTTTGGGGGTTCCTCTGCCCCCGAGGGCGCTCGGTGCGGGCGCTCGGCGGTGATGCCGGGCTGCCATCGGAGCGGCAGCTCCCGCACAATGCAGGGTTTGTTCCAGCGCTCACCCGGTGCCTCGCCGCTCCCCATGATGTCCCCAGCGATGCCCCGCTGATCCCCGCCGGAGCGGGGCCCCCCGCTCTCCCCGGTGGCTGCTCTGCGAGCGGGGCCGGATCCGGATCCGCGGTGCCGGGGCCGGGCAGGGCCCGAGGGAGCCGCTGCCCATCATTAGGATGCAGGTCCATCGCCATCTCCCTGGAGACCATGGGAACTGAATCGCGGCTGGCAGAGGGCAGCTGCGTGCCGGCCGGGGATGAATTACCGCCCTGTGCCGCCTTTGTTGGCGCTGTCAGCAGGGACGGGAGGGAGCGGGCACAGCGCCCGGGGCACGGCGGGCACTGACCGGCCCCGCACCCGCCGCGGGCTCAGCCGCCGGTAGCGATCTCGTGTTTTCTGTCCTTGAACTAATTATTCGCAAAAGCTCTCTGGGGCTGACACCGATAGGAGCTGCCGATCCCGTGTTTAACCCTCGGAGCGTTCCTGGGCCGCTGCGAGCCCTTTGTGCCGCCGAAGGGAGCCATGTGCTGCAGAGGCGCCTCTGAGGATCCCGCTGGAGCAGCAGAGAAAGGCATTTCTGGTGCTGCTGAACGCGAATGCCATCCATGCCATCCACCGGGGTCCGGCCGGACGCGCGGGGCCGGCTCGGGCAAACCGGGCTCGCGTTTGGAGCCGGGATTTGCCATCTGCGGGAATGAGCTCCGCAGGTTCTTCATTGGCACCGGCGTCCGCCCTGCCCCGCTCTCGCATTCGCTGCCGCTCCCAAATCCGCTCCCGTTTAATTCCATCCGAGGGACGGCGGTGGCGCTGCCGGAGGATGATTTTCCCCGCTGCTCGCACAGATTGTCCCTGCCTGGCGGGCGGCTCTCCCTGGGCTCACCAGCCAGACCCCGCTCTCTCTCCCGCAGCACTTTGCTCACATTCGGGATTTTTATTTGGTTTAATTGGCTCTGTAATAGTTTCATGGCAGGAATTCTGCCCCCGTCAAAACCGGCTCCTGCGAATGCTCCCCCGTGGCAGGAGCGAGGTGGGTATGAGGGAGAGGATGGGCTGGAACCCCCGGCCCCAGCTCGGCATCCCCGCCTGCTGTGCAGCCCCGGGGGGCAGCGCCAGCCCTGGGGTCTCACCCGCAGCCCCGGGCACAGCTCCTGGCAGGCACCAGCCGTGCTGAGGGACCCCTCCATCCACTGCAGCAGCTCCTCAAGCCACAAAGCCAGAGCCACCCCAGGTGGGGAGATCTCTCCTCTCCTCTCCTCTCCTCTCCTCTCCTCTCCTCTCCTCTCCTCTCCTCTCCTCTCCTCTCCTCTCCTCTCCTCTCCTCTCCTCTCCTCTCCTCTCCTCTCCTCTCCTCTCCTCTCCTCTCCTCTCCTCTCCTCTCCTCTCCTCTCCTCTCCTCTCCTCTCCTCTCCTCTCCTCTCCTCTCCTCTCCTCTCCTCTCCTCTCCTCTCCCCCTGCCAGCGCTGGGCCCAGCCCTGCCGCCCTGTGCTCTGCTCCCGCTGCTCCCTGCGGATCACGAGCTCCAGGGCGGCCCTCGGGTGCTTCTCCTGCAGCCCCTCTTGCTGCTTCCAGCGCAGTTCATGTGCTGATCTCTCCTAAGGGACTGGGACCCGCAGAGCTGGGAGATTCCTGATGCAAAGAGAGGGGGCAGCACCCTCCAGCAGCCACCCCCAGGGACCCTCCACCAGGACCTCCCTCCAGCACCAGGGACCTTCCACCAGCTCTCTTTGGACTGTGGTTTTCTGTCTACTCATCCCTCCTTGGACTGTGCTTTTCTGTCTGCCCCAGCTCTCCTTGGACTGTGGTTTTCTGTCTGGCCAGCTCTCTTTGGACTGTGGTTTTCTGTCTGCTCATCCCTCCTCGGACTGTGGTTTTGTTCCTTCTGCTTCTCTCACCCAAACGGGCAGGGCTGGGGCTCCCCCCTCAGCCAGGGCACAGCTGAGCCCAGACACCCTCTCCAGGCCACTCCAAAGAGTCTCTGGGATCCTCAGCACACAATCTCCCTTTTTGATTTAATAAGTATCTGCAAATGTCATAAAATACATGATAATAAAATATCAGATGCAGGGAAATGAGTAGCCAAAGGCATTGGAAACAGGGACAAGAGTGAAAGCAGTAGATTAAGACACTAATTCCCATTCCTTGTATGCTCTCCATCTTGCCTGTGTTTTGCAGACAGGAATGAATGTCCCCACCTCCCGGGAGCGCTGTCTGCCTCTCCCTGCCCCAATTGTCACCACGGATTGTCACCGCGGTGCCCGCAGCCCTCACAGCCCGTTTGTCCCCCAGATCCGATGCTTTGTCCCTTTCAGGGAGAGGCTGCGCGGCCTCATCCCCACTCCCACCGCCAGCCCTGCTTCAAGGGCAGGTCAGATTCCAACGGTGATGGCTAAATTTGATTTTTACTGCTCTAAGGTATTTCTGCAAACTAAAGACCCAAATCGTGCCTTTGTTTGGACCACGCAACGAAGCAACAGCAGGAGAAACAGAACCTGAAGGGAAAATTATCTCAGGGATTTGGAGCAGCTGGCAGGTCCTGCTGTAACTCTGACACAGCGAGAGCTGGGCGTGGGGATTGCTTCCAAATGCAGCTTTGGAGCAAATCAACTGCCAGGAAATTTCCGAGCCCAACACAAGCTGTGAAGGCGGGAGCAGGACCAGCAGCAAGGTGATGGATGTGTTAATGTTTTAACAGCCCAACCAGCCCATAAATAATTTGCTGGGTTCTGGAGAAACTGACCTGGTCACGATGGCAATAAAGGGCTGTCCCCTGGGCTCTGCTCCAGAGGTCCACAACCCTCCCATGGAAAGGCTTAAGTGGCTTTTAACAATGTCTATTTTATATTGTCAGTGCCCAGGGCTGCACCAGGGCCGCTGTCTGTGCAAACACCAGCGCTCCAGCTCAGGGATGTTGCAGCTAAAAGGGCCAGAAATGATCAGAGGGTGTGGCAGGCATGGCTGAGCTCTGTGCTTGCCCTGTGGGGAGCAGGGGCACCCCTGGGCTCTGTTTGCTTGGTGGGGAGCAGATGGAGCCCAGGCTGCATGCTACTGATTCATGGGTGTTCTGGCTATTCTGCCTCTGCACTGAGTGTCCCTCTGGTGTACTGGCTATTCTGCTCAGGTTTTGGGTGCTCCTGGGGCATACTGGGTGTTCCTGTCATTTACTCTTATTCCGCTCCTGTCCTGGACATCCTCACCCTGCGCTGTGCCACTCTCCAGGGCTGGCACTGGGAGCAGGGCAGGGCTGCTGTGCTCTTTGGGCTCCTTCCCGCTGTGTGCCAGGCTGGTCGCGGCCTCTGCAGCTCTTCCCACAGCCACGGTGGGACGCTTTTGGATGCTCTCTGTGGGCACAGCTGAGCCTGGCCCGTCCCCGCCGGGGCTCCCTGCCGTGGCACAGCCTCAGCACAGCTCCTTCCTTCCCCCGAGCATCCCCTCTCCCGCCGGGCCCTGCACTCACTGCCTCGTCCCGGCCGCCAGAGGCAAGGGTGGCTGCCGCGAAAAGGAAATTCTACATCCTTGCCCCTGTTTTTGCAAATTAGTGTAACTGTCAACTGCAGAATAAATGACACCTAATTACTGTTGGGGGGAGTTCAGGCAGGAGGGCTCGGCTGGGAGGGGATCACAGGGAAGCTCCAGCGCTGATGGAAAATGAGCAAGATGCCGGCTGTAAGGAACCATAATTACAGAGGACTGACACACTGTGAGCTGTTTATGGTAATGAAGTGGTGCATCAAATCAAATTAACCTTAGTTATTTAGCACAGAATGCACCGAGGACTTGGCTCAGTAGACGCTAAATCCAAATCCGGAGCCGTGCCCGAGCCGAGGAAGCGGCTCCGGCGTCGCTTTGATTTAGGATCCGTTCGGAGAGCGGCCGCAGCGGCGGGCCGGCGATGGCGAGGGCGATGTCGGGCGGAGCGGCGGCGCGGGGAGCCGGGGGCCGCCGGGGGCCGAGCCCCGCACCGAGCCCCGCACCGAGCGGCACCGCGGAGCCCCGCACCGCGCTGCGCCCGTCGCCGGAGCGGAGCCGCGGCCAGGTCAGTGCGGGCCCGGGGCGGGGGAGCGGCCGGGGGGTCCCTCGGTGCGGCGGGTCCGGCCCCGGGCTGTGCCCGCTCCGAGCCCCCGGCTGTGCCCGCTGCCGGCCCCGGGCAGTTCCCTTTCCCGGCCCCGGGCTGTGCCCGCTCACGGCCCCGGGCTGTGCCCGCTCACGGCCCCGGGCTGTGCCCGCTCAGAGCCCCGGGCTGTGCCCGCTCACGGCCCCGGGCAGTTCCCTTTCCCGGCCCCGGGCAGAGGTGCGGGCGCTGCGCTGCCGCCGCTCTCATTGCTCCTCTCTCCTCCCCACCAAGGCTGCGGCGCGCAGGAGGAGCGCTCCCGCCGGGATCCCTCGGCGCTGACGGGTGAGTAACCTTCCCAATTAACCCAGAGGCTCTGGGAAAGATTGATGCGCTTTCGGAACAAGGGTCCCTCTGTGCGCCGGGCTGCCGCCGCGTTCCGTGCGCTGGAGGGACAATCGCCGTGCCGCCGGGGATGCCGGGGTGCCGTGCCCCGGGATGGCCGTGCTGGCGATGGGACCGGCGGGTCCTGCCCGGGGCGCCCTGCGAGCGGCAGGAGGGCGAAGGCAGCTCCGGGCAGCGGTTCTGTGCATGGTGTCCCTGCGCTGTTTGTGTCAGCGGCGTTTCTCTGGACACGGGGCTGGCGGGAGGGGCGCGGCGGGCTCGGGTCGGGGGTCCCGGGCTCCGGGGCCGCTCAGGTGCGGGCAGGGCCGGGCTGGCTCCGCCAGGCACGGATGGGTGGTGCTGGCACCGAGCAGAGCAGGCGAGCCCGGCACGGAGCGCCTGGGGAGCTGCCAGCTGCTGGCACGGCCCAACAGGTGGTTTTGAATTGGTTTGGATTAGGAAATGTTTATTCAGTGCCCTGCGCGCCGGCGGGGGCCTCTGGGGAGCCGAGTCGCTCCTCGGGGAGAGGATTCCGGTGCAGGATTTCCCACTTGTTGGAACAACACCAACTGCATCTCCAGCCGAAGCTTTCCTCTGTGTATTTCACGGAGTTTGATGATTTTGGAGCACCTGCCGTCAGGTCTGTCCTGAATTAAATTCTTTCCAGGAACCTGGTGCTCCCCTCCCAGGATGCCAGACCTTACCCCACAGCATTTACAGTGCTGAACTGCCCTGAGGCTCCTCCCAGCCCCTCATCCTCAGCCCTGAGCACAGATGAGCCCCCCAGGTGTCATCCCAGCAATTCCTCCCCCAGCACAGGCTCTGGGTCCTGCTCCATGGTGGAGGCATTGGATTTTGTGGTTATGAGTTCATTTCCATCAATATGAAAATGCTGTGTGAGTCCAGAGAGTTAACCACTACTGTGGGGGAATAAAGAGCAGAGATTTCCTCTAATCCCCTTTAAATGGCCTCCAAATGAGGACTCAACAAAGATGACTAATGACAGACATGATTAAACTAATTCAGTAGGTGAAGCTTCAATGGAAGCCCCAAAGCCCAGGTACAGCCTTGGCGCCCGGCTCCTCCAGCTCACTCACAGCCTCTTGGTCCTCTCAGCTGAGGAAAACAAACTCGTTAGTTTTGGTTTGTTCTGTTTTGTTTTGACCAGAGGATTCCCTTTCTCCATTGAAAATATTTTTGTCTCTTTCAGCAAACCTTTTCCTTGCTGCTGCCAAGCACCATCTCCCTAATGGGATGCTAAATCCAGTTTCAGTTAATAACCAGCTGCATCCTCATCCCTCACCTGATCTGCCCCTCAAAGGGTTCCCATTGAACACGCATCAGTCTCTCAGCAGCCGACAATAGCAATGAAGGAGAAAGTCACTGGAATTTCTCTGGGGATCTCTGGAATGTCTGGGGACCTTTGTGAAGGTGTCTGGGGACCTCTCTGAAGAAGGTTCCTTTCCAAGCCCATAACATACCAAAACCTCTGCAGAGAAAAGGGCAAAATTGGGAGTCCCATCCCCACAGCATTGGGAGTGATTAATGGGGCACCCCTGCAGTCCATCTTGCTTTTGTTTAATTATCTTTTTTGTATCTCTCGTGCCTCCCCAGACCCCAGCATGCAGGGATGGTTTGATGGATTATTTATGATACCCAGGTCAACACGTCCAAGTGTTGCTGCCTCATGATTTGCTGCTCTGCAGAGGCCAATAGAGATGCCTTGTGTTATTAATTATGCCAATACGTTTTCCTGAGCAGCGTGATTAATTGGGCTGTGCAGGCAGGGCTGTGGGCCTGTGCTGAGGCTGTTTGTTCTCAGGTGGAGGTGGCTGGAAGGGAGAGCAGGCAGCAAAATCTGCACTTGGTGTCAGTCCTTCTCCTCAGAGCATTCGGGGGAGATACAATTTCTGACATTGCATTTTGCATGCCAGGGAGCCACGGGGCTGCAGGGAGTGCCTCTGGCTGGGCAGCTGCTCCAGGGGCATGGGCAGTGCCAGAGGGACCACAGGATGGCACCCAGCCCCTCGTGTTTGGCACTACAGGGGTGGATCACACTTAGAGTGCAGAGACTGATCTGTTCTCACTGAACTTCTGAAAGTGGATCCGCAAAGTTGTTCCTGTAACCCAGCCCATTTTCTCCTGCAAGCTCAGAGTGCAGAGTCTGTGCTGCGCTGAGCAGCCAGGGTACAGCACCCACAGGGGCACAGGAGGGCTGGGCCCATCCCAGGTGGGATCCTGATAACTACTGCCAGTCTGCAGGGTGGAGACAGAGCACAGTGTGAAAATAGTCATAGAAAACCTTTTTTTTTTTTGGCAGAAGCCTCCTCAGCTTGCCAAGCACATTTCCTGTGTCAGGGCCTCAGCCTCCCTGGCAGCCTGAGCTGTGCCCCTGGTGCCACGGCCAGCAGCAGGGCCTGGGCAGGGTGTGGTGCCCAGCATCCCCTGAGCCTGGCACACGTGGTGCTGCCTGCAGAGCCCAGCTGTGCTTGGGGATGGTCCTGTCCCTGTCCCTGCTGCCCCCACGGCAGGGGAGCTGAGCCCTCTCTGTCTTTTGTCTCCAAAAAGGTCACAGAAGAGCCGTCACCCTCTAAGTGCCAAGACGAGTGTCCCACCCTCCGGTGCCAGACGACTGGGAACAGTAAGGCAGCTGCTCACTCTTCCCCATGGTTGCTCTGTGCTTGCATGTGCACTGGGTTTACTCTGCCTTTTTTGCCCTCCTTGTCATGGGTGTGATTTTGATGGTTTGTGTCTTCCACGCCACTCAGGCCTGGCAGTCACACAAACCCCTGTGCTGGCGGTGGGAGCTGCCCTGTCCTCCCCCTGATCTCACAGACCCTGAGCTGCAATTTCCCCATCACCAGGTTATCCCTGGGGCAGGAAGAGCAGAACTAGGGCTGAGGGCAGTCCTGGCTTCCCCAGCATCAGAACCCCCCTGAGTGCATCCAGCAGCCCTTTGGGCTGTCAGAAGCTCCAGCCACAGTCAGAAATCCTTCAGGAAAGGAGCTGCTGCTGCAGGGACTGGGAGCTGTCAGGGATTTATGTGCTCTGGGCAGCAGGAGCTCCCTGTGCTGTACCTGGGGGAGCACCGTGCACACCGTGACCGCTGCCAATTTCACAGCGCTGTGAGCTCGCCCTGCTGAGCTGGGGACATGGAAAATGTCTTTGTTAAGGAAAGTCCCAGGCCCCTGACTGGGAGCTAAATGTTGCTTTAATGTGTGCGGGGAGGGAGCCACGGTGGCTGTGCACGGGCTGTGCACGGCTGCGGCACACGAACCCCGGTGTGCGGTACAGGGACACCACGTGCCCACCTGTGTGTGGTACAAGGACACCGCGTGCCCACCTGTGTGTGGTACAGGGCGTGCCCACCTGTGTGTGGTACAGGGACACCGTGTGCCCACCTGTGTGCGGTACAGGGACACTGCATGCCCACCTGTGTGTGATACAGGGACACCGTGTGCCCACCTGTGTGTGGTACAGGGACACTGTGCCCACCCGTGTGTGGTACAGGGACACAGCGTGCCCACACGTGTGTGGTACAGGGACACCGTGTGCCCACCTGTGTGTGGTACAGGGACCCATGTGTGCCCACCTGTGTGTGGTACAGGGACCCCTATGTGCCCATCCATGTGCAGTACACAGACACTGTGTGCCCACCCGTGTGCGGTACAGGGAGTCCCCCCGTGCCCACCCGTGTGCAGCGTGGCCCCTGTGGCGCTGTGCCGGCTCTGTGGGCCCCACACTCCCGCAGCCCCAGCACAGCCCGGGAATTCCCTCCCCGGGGCCTCTCCCTCCCGCATTTCCCTCTCTGCTCGGAACCGGCGCAAACCCCGGAGCTGAGCCAAGCCCGAGCCTCCTCCGGCGCACCCAGCCCCACGGCCCCGTTATTATCCCGCGTCCCTGTAATTAGCTGCTTAGGCTCTGATTGCCCCATTGTCCGCTGGATGGGTTTAATCGTTCCTTTCTCCTACAGTGGCAATTTTGTTCCAATTAATTATTTCAGTTTGAACAGCAATAGCTGGTTGGGTTTAGAGGGAAATTAAAAGGGTAGGGAAGGATAATGAGGAGTGAGCTAACTAGGGAGAGGTTGCAGACGGGGCTGCGCGGGTCCCTGCTTCCCCTCCAGCCTCTGGCTGCCTCCCCAGAGCGTTCTGGGGCTGGGAAAGGCTCATGGGAGGGAGCTCAGGGATCTCTCACCCTGCAGGGCTGGCCCAAACGCTGCCATAAAACTCTGACACGTCACCACATGTCCCTCACTAACACTGGCATCACCCAGCAGCGGAGGTGACGTCCTCAAGGTGATTCTGGACAAGATTGATCTGGATTTCTAACAATTTAAAAACAAATAATTTTAGGGTTAGCCAAGGTTTTGAAGGGAGAGAAAAAAACCATTAATGCCTTTCAAGATTTACAAAAATGCTGCCTGGGAAATTCATGTATAATTCAATGAATTCCAGAACAGTTTGAATATTTAAATTATGTACGGCCAAAGCAATAAAAAATCTGCATTTCCTCACTCCGAGCCCCCCAGACACAGCTCTCCCCAGCGCCCCCTCCCCAAAGGCAGCTCCTGCCTCTGCCCCCCGGAGCTATCGAGCCTCGTGGCTCTGAGGAAATTGAGCTGGACTGGAAAAACACGGCCGAGAGCGGCTGCTGCTCCCTGCCCAGCTGCTGAGCAGCGTTGCCAGGGCGATGGGCACGGCTGGCACCGGCCCTGGGCAGGGAATGGGCACCCAGGGGGCACTGACCCCTGTGCAGAGATCCGGCAGAGCCCAGAGCTGAGCTGTGCAGGGAGGATGGAGGAGCTGAGATGGGCAGGGAGGATGGAGGATGGAGCTGGGCAGGGAGGATGGAGGAGCCGAGCTGGGCAGGGAGGATGGAGGAGCTGAGATGGGCAGGGAGGATGGAGGATGGAGCTGTGCAGGGAGGATGGAGGAGCCGAGCTGGGCAGGGAGGATGGAGCTGAGCTGGGCAGGGAGGATGGAGCAGCCAAGCTGGGCAGGGAGGATGGAGGAGCTGAGATGGGCAGGGAGGATGGAGGATGGAGCTGTGCAGGGAGGATGGAGGAGCTGAGCTGGGCAGGGAGGATGGAGGAGCTGAGCTGGGCAGGGAGGATGGAGGAGCCGAGCCCACAGCACTGACACAGAGGACGGAGGGGTCTCATCCCCTGCTGCCACCCCTCTTGGGGTCTCGGGGGCTGCTCTGCCCTCCCTGCACCTTCCCCCATGGTCGGTGCCATCCCTCAGACCCCCGGGACGTGTCCGTCTCCCCGGGCTGGGCCGTGGCAGCTCCCGCTGCTGGCTGCAGCCAGGGAAAAAGGGAAAGCACCACAAAGTGCTCCCCTGCCCCTCCCTCCAGCCTCCCTCCAGATGCTGTAAATTTTCATTAGTATGCTGTAATTTAATGATCGGTTCCCAAGAGAAAATTATTCTTCAATTTACCAAAACTTCCCTGTTAATTTAAGCATTATAGTGGGGAGCTGGTGCTGAGCCCATCCTGCTGCCCCTCCCACCAGGCAGGGACAGGTGAGAAGGACAATTCCAACTAAAATCCCTTGGAAATCTCCCATCCAGGACTGCAAACGTGTTCCTGGGAGCATGGAAAGGCATTTCCTCTTAAAACCAGAGTTTATTTTGAACCTGGCAAAGTGCAGTTCACTGGAGGTTGGTGCTGGCAGACTGGGAGAGCAGAACGTGCTGGGCTGGCTGGGAATGCGCCAGAGGAGCCATCGGTGCCCACCCAGGGGCAGTGCCACCAAACCCTCGGGCCTTTTAAAGCACCAGCGGGCCCTGGAGCATCCTTGGCAGAGCTCCCCACCCGGGCAAACCCTCCCCAGATGGAGGGATCTCTCCATGGGCGTGGGAGAGGATGAGGAGGATGAGGAGGAGGCCACATTTGAGCTCCCTGGAGCTGATGGAGGTGAGGGCTTGGCCATGGGGCTGCCCAGCACTGCTGCAGCCCCCAAAGGAGACCCCAGCACCCTCCAGCCCCACTGCACCTCCTGACCCCCCAGCCAGCCCTGCCCCAGACCTGGCTAAATTAGAAGGGAAATCTATTTCCTGTTTAAAAACAAAACAAGGGAGCAAAGTCAGTGTTAAATATAGAGATATGATATGTAAATGAATCTGACAACTGAGTGAATAAAAAATGAAGGTTTAAATTATTGAAGGGTGGGAGGAGATGGCGCATGCAAATAGCGTTAATGTGGAAAGAGGCAGTGCTCAGAACGGGGAAAGGAGGTTTTGAAACATAATTATTTCTTTTAAGGAAAGGGCTACACATAAAAGCCAACGGAGCGGGTGTGTGTTTGTCTCAAAGCCTTTTCTCTCTTGCCTCTCCCTTTATCCTTCTGGCTTTTTTTTCCGCCTGCAATGCAAAGAGAGAAATCAAAGGCTGTTGCATTTTTTTGGGCTTTAATTAAAATAAGATAAATTAAGTTGTAGTTGCTCACAAGAACAAGTGAGTCCCGGGGATGGCTGATGACAAGCTGCTGCTGAGAGGGCAGGAGCAGGTGCTGGGTAATTGATTGGTGGGGACAGGGCTCTGTGGCAGCCACAGCCCCCCCTGGGATGGGTGGGGACACGCAGGACTCTGCAGGGCTTGGCTCCCATGGAGAAACACCCACCCGAGGGTGCCAGCCTGCCAGGAGGGCTCCAGTGCAGCTCCCTGGGCACGCACTGGGCTGGGCTTTGCTGCTGCTCCTCCCTGCGCTGCAGAGCCCTGGGGCTGGCTGGGGGAGCATTCACAATTCAGCATTGAAAACTCACGGCTGATTTTTATCACCGACAAGGGATTCTGGTGGTCAATCTGCAGGCACAGAAAGTGTCCCCATCACCTTCCTCACAGCTGTATTCCTGCCTCCCTGACCCTCTCCAGAAGTGAGGGCAGGTTATGGGTTCCCTTTCTCTAACTCACAATGTGATGGCTTGGGACGACTTGTTAAAGCTATAGATCTAAATGTCATTTATTAGAACAGTGCCTCCCTGGGGATTCTTACCCTGCATTCATTATTTGTGTGTGCTGACAGCGAGCTCTGCTGTGTCTAATCTGTCTCTCTGGCTGTTTACACAGCCCTCACTGTGGCAGCACCTGAGTGTCTCCCTTGGCTAAAAACGATGCTTTGCTTCCCACTCCCTGTGTGCCCTGCACAGCCACGGGGGCTGTATGGAAGGGTGGGACAGATTTTCCTGTTCTCTGTCTGTGTCCTTGCCCAGGCCAGCCCAGGGGTTTGTGCCTTCTGCATGAACTCACTAAAGCAATATTTCCCCCCAGACAGCTTTTGCATCGATGAAATAAGGGGGAAAGGGAATTCCCCCATGGATCCCCCCTCATTTTCTCTGCCTGCCTGGCAGATGCCATTCGTGCCCCTTGTCAGGCCGGGTCCCTGGGGTGACACAGAGCCAGCTCCCGTCCCAGCCCCTCTGCAGGGCTCAGGCGCTCTCCCTGCGGTCCCTCTCGGCTCCGGGGCTCCCGGGGCTCCCGGTCCATCCCGGTGCGGTGCTTCCCTCCCCTCCTGGCCGTGTCTCCATGGCGACCGCAGCGCTCTCCTGCCGCAGAGCATCCTCGGCTCGCCGCTTCCAGCGCTGCGTTTGTGCTCGCAGCCTTTGTCTCCCGCCCGGCGCTGGCAGCCGGCCAGCCCAGGCATCCATTTCAAAGCAGCCTTTGTTTTATCGGTGCAGTAGCTGCTCAGAAATCCGTGGCATCCAATCCGGGCGGGAACGCGGCGTTTTCTCCCCCAGCGGGGCCGGTGCGGGCACAGCGCCGGGCAGAGGGCAGCAGGACGGGCAGAGCCAGCGAGGACAGGCGGTTCCCCCCTGTCCCCCTCCCCAGGCACGGCTGGCATCCCTTGCACGGTCGGATGTGCCATTTTCAGCACAGCCCTGTCCTGGAGGCTCGGGCAGCCGGACCTGCTGAACTGAGACAGGAGTGAAGATTCCAGTCCCCGGCAGAGGAAAGTGCTGGAGTGAGCTCCAGCCCAGAGCTGGGATCCTGGCCAGCTTGCTGCCCGTCTCCCGTGTGACTGCCAGCTGTGCCAGAGGCAGGGAGGGCCGGCCTGCTGCGCAGTGCAATCCATTAATTGTAATATCCATCCTGGCAGGGAGTTCAAGGGAAGGTGTTACACACCTGCTCAGGTGTGCAGAGATGGATGCACAGGTATGTGCATGCATCCACAGGTGTATTATTGAGGGTTTGTGGGGCCCTGGTTTGCAGGCACTCAGGTCCCCGTGGATCTTCCCCAGGGCACGGGAGGCAGCCAGGAGGGGACACAAATGGGGGCTGTGAAGTGTCATTGCCGAGGTGCTGGTGCTCCCCAGGGCATCCCTACAACCCTCAGAGCATGGAGTGAGGCAGGAGGGAAATGAGAGGAAAATGGGAGAACGGGGAATGCTTTGTTAAGGGCAGAAGCAGCAGCTGTGTGCCAGCCTTGCCCAGAACAAAAGTCCCCAGGAGAAGCTGTGCCCTGAAACAGGAGTCTGGGAGGGCAGCAGGAGCTGGGCAGCCCATCCTGGGCAGCAGCTGAGGGCAGTTTATCCAGCAATGTGTCCTGTCCTGCTGGGACTGGAACCCCTTCAGCCTTGGGCCACATCACTCAGCCTGAGTGTGTCCAGCAGGGCTGCAGCTGGAGTGGGCAAGAGGAGCTGATCTCCAAAGAATCTCTGGAGGGACCTCTCATAGTGCTGAACCTCAGACACTCTTCTCAGCGATTCACTGCATGGTTGTGGTGAGATGTAAACACTGCTGTGCCTGCAACTGGGAGCACTGGGAGTGCTGGGAGCACTGGGAGAATCAGGAGCTCAGGATTTCAGGGTCCCACAGACAGAGCAGGGCAGGTGCCAGCCGCGGCCCAAGCACGGCAGAGGCTGGAGGAGCCACCCTGGCAGCACTGCCATGACTTTGCATGAGGACACTTCCCCACCTGGAGACAGTCCCAGGAGGTAAAGAGTGCCAGAGCTCTTGCTGTGGTCTGTGGTGCTGCTCGATAAAGTGTGTCCTGGCCCCATTTTATTCTCCATAATTAGGAAACTCAGCAGACTGATCGCTCTCTGAAGCCTGAACCGGAGCATATTGCTGGCACAAAAAGAGCTGGTCTGCGACAGAGCGGGGATTGTTTGTGCCGTTTCAGTGAGAAGTGCAAGGAAACAGGTGAAATCTGTTAATGTGGCTCCGTGCTGAGAGAGGGCAGGTGTGAGTGAGGCGATTGATGGGCATTGATCAGGAAGGGCTCGGTGTGGGACAGGGCACAGAGCAGGGGATGCAGCCCGGGACAGGTGAGCAATGCCCAGCCATGAGCAGGGGGTGCAGCCTGGGGCAGGTGGGCTCTGATCTCTGCCCGGCCCCAGTCCCTGCCCGGCCCCTGCCGGGCTCCGGGCGCTCCCGCTCCTCTCCCGGGGCTCTGGCGCTTCCTCTGGAGAAGCCGCTCCCGTCTCTCTCACCAATTCACCAGCCGAGATCAGTCCCGGAGGACGGGTGAGCTCTGCCGTGGGTGTAGCTGGGCTGAGGGCAGGGGAAGCCGTTTCCTCTGTGAACATCATCAGTGTTTGCATGAGCCATCACAAACAGGAGGGGAAACCCTTCTCCCTGCATGCATCATCTCTGTCTTCTGGCTGATTGTTTGTAGCTCTGTGAGCTCTCCAAAAATGCCCCACTATTTTTTGAAATTGTGTTTTTGATTAGCAGAAACCTAGAAATGAGCTAGAAAGAGCCGTGGCTGTGGAAGGGAGTCCAGCACGTGCCGAGCCAGCAGAATTCACGTGGGCAAATTGGCTGAGCCACCCACAGGGCAGGTGATGCTCCAGGGCTGGACCCACTGCTGTGGCAGCACCTCCAGGGGCACCTTCGGGGCTGGGGACACCCCAGCAGCCCCACGAGGGGTTTGGGCTGGGTCCTGCTCGCTGGCACCTGGGCAGTGCAGGGCACGGGGACCTGGGCAGGGCTGCAGTGAGCCCAGCACTGAGATTCCCTTGGAAGTGCAATGCAGCCCTGGTAAATAAATAAAGATTGGATCTTGTCAGTCTCTCGTACTGCACCACTCCCGAGCAGGGGACGCGGGGCTGCCGTAATTGGCTGGATGCAGAGCGAAATTCAGGCTCAGCGATTCCATTTTGCAGTTGGCAGCCTGCCCACAGGCAGATCAGGGAATGCAAGTTGGGCTGGCTTTAAAACACAGGGAAATCCTTCATCTTTGATAATTTTTTTGCTGATTTAAAGGGCAGGATTAAATCCTCATTTAATAACCCCAAGTGCCTGCTCTGCCCTGCTCTGAGGGCTGCCAAGGCATGGGCCTGGAGGGAAGGCAGGGAATGTTCTCCTGGGCACAGACCCCTTGGCTGTTTGCTGCTGCTGCAGCCAGGGAAACAGACCCCTCTGGGCAAGCCCCAGCCTCAGCACGGGGTGCTGTTCCTCCTTTCCAGGTCTGCTTCCAGCTGCTTCCAGGGCTGGTTGGAAGGCAAGCCCAGCACTTTCTGCTACCGACTTCCAGTTATGTAATTTGTGGGTTTTTCTCCTAATTAAGGATCCTCAGAGCCCCAGATGTTCGCTGTAGCACACAGCCCAGCTGACTGCGCTGACAGGCTCTGGGGCAGGGATTGTTTTATCAGGAAGTGCTGCCTGTTCAGTACCTTTATGTTGCCACCTCTTGCCGTCGCCTGGGCTATTTTTAAATCCTTAAAGAAAGCGTCTACAGTGGAGAAGAAAGGAGCCTCCTTGCAGAGGAACACAGAGCCACCACACTGACGAGGAGACTGTTTTCCCTTGTCTGTCAAATCAGCTCATTTAGATTATTTAAGTCGAGAGCAATTTTGCAAACAATCTGTTTTGCCGGTGACAGCGGCTCCGCTCAGTGTGACGATGCTGAATGGAGCAAGCGGCTGCGAGTTATTGATGGCAAATTCTCCACGTCCCCAGGCCCGAGCTCCTCCTGAGACAGCCCCAGCTCTGCTTTCCCCAGACAAGAGGCAGAAAGCATTTTCTAACATGTCGGCTCCCTTTGCCTTGAGAGCGAACTGCAGCTGACGGGGAAGGGCGGAGGGGATGGGAACGCTGAAATGGCGCCAGCTCCTCTTTAACTGTTTTCAGCCAGTGCATTTCCCTGCCTGCTGCAGTTCGTTCCCTTGCTCTGATGATATGAAAATCCTAATTAAGCAGCGAATGGGGAGGTGTGCCAGGCTGGCAGGGTGCAGGTGGTGGCTGCTGTTGCTGGGAGAGGGTATTTGGGGATCAGTGCCCAGGAGGGCATGTTTGCCCAGTGGTGAAAGTGTAACTGCACGGGTCCAGCCCTGAGTGCAGGCCTGTTGTTTGCCCTTGAGGAGCTGCTTCCATGATTCCTGGTTTCTGATGCCATGTGCGAGCAGAGTGCTGCAGAGCCGTGCAAACCCACGCAGGGCAGGACAGCAGTGCCAGCGTGAGGAGGGAGCATCGCAGGGACACGAGCTGGTTCCTCCCTGCACACGCTGCCCAGAGTGCTCCTTCCCACCCAGGAGCACAGCGGTCCTGGGGCAGGGGGCCCATGAGGAAGAGAAGCCCTGACTTTCCACAGATGGGAAGATTACACAGATTTATCTACCCTTCAGCTGGAAGCAGCTCCAAAGCCAGGTGGTTATGAACATCATTTTAAGCACAGAGGTGTTTTGCTGTCCCTTTGCTGGAAGAATCAGAATTTGAGTCCTTGGCAAAGAAGTCCAGAGGTCCAAGCCTCAGAGAGCACCAAGGGACAAAGAATGAACCAAAGAACTGTGGTAAGCAGGAGAGAAAGAAGGTCCTCCAGCACCCCAGTTCCCAAATAACTCCACGCTCAGCACATATTGAGGCTAAGGCCAGGAGTGGTTAACACCTGAGTGCTGCTGCCAGCCAGCACCCACTACCCCTGCTTTGGATGATGGGCTGCTGCCTGGCTGAAGCTCAATCTGCTGCTCCTTCTAGAAGAAAACATTCTTCCTATTTGAAGATTCCTGAATTTCCCTAGTCCTTCTAGGAATTCACCAGTGTGGATTTCACACATGTCAGAACTCAGCTGAGCAAAGTGCTGCTTGTGAGGGGTAAGATCGTGAGGTGATGCAAGGAGGAGATGATGGGGTCAGTGGTGGAGGGGTGGTTCCTGCAGAGGCTTTGCTGACGGTGTGGACCCAGCTGCAGCTCTTGCATGCAGAAAGAAAGGCACTGCTGCAGCGGTCTAGTTGCTAGGAACACGTGCATAAATAACACCAGAGAACAATCTAAAATAATAAAGCAAGCTCCAGACCTTGACTATGAATTTTATTGACAGTGGCACAATACAGTTAACAAACTGACATAACAGGAGTACATAATGAATTCATCAGCCTTCCCAACTGAGGACAGACTTAACAGCAGCCCTCCTACACCACGTGTAGTGCCTCCAAAGAGACATGAAACAGGGCTGCTGTGAATGGAGCAGCGAGAGAGAGCTGAGTCACACTTCAGGAAATAATGGCTTTCAGTTACACACAATTACATGACAGTCCAAACTTTTTCATATGAAGAAAAATAAACAAGACCAAATTAACTTACAAGTTGTTACGAGGCACCGAGGAACTGATTTCAGACTGCCACTTTACGGCTGTGCCTGTTCAGCTCACAGCGATGCACTCTCCATTGCTGAGCCTCTAAGGACAAAAATACATTCACTGACCACTCTCATTGTCATAAACCTTGCCTCTCATACTGGAGGATCTTCTTCAGCTGGAAATCACTGTGCTTCGCTCATGCTGGCAGAAGGACAGGGGATGCTGCAGCAGATTTCCTGGGACAATGGCTCCTGCGCCCAGGGCACCCGTTTGTCTCACAGTGGAATCAAACAGCATTCCTTTTCTCACCAGCATTGGTAAAAACAGCAAAGGCCAAAAACTGGGCTGGAAAATGCTGGTGCCAATGTGCAGCTGGGGTCAGGAGAGAGCAAGAACTTCCCCATGGCAACAAAACCTTGATGGGAGTGCTTGTCAGCTGCAGAAGCATTTACTGGGAATTACTCGGTCCACTCTCGGATTTGTGTGTTCCTGACATTACCGCTCCCAATTCCAACCCATTATCAGTCCTTTGACTGGTTTGATGTTACTAATTCCTGTGATTTGTAATTGAAGCCTAGTCCAGTAACAGAGTGTGGATCACGTACTCCTCACTCCTAATTTCCTGTATTTGAAGTATCTCTGTGTGTTTTGGATTAAGCTCCATGTTCACATATATCGATCTCTCACCAAGTTTGCCAGTGCTCGGACTCTTCTATTCCCTCCCTCAACCCAACAGTCAGTGGAAGGTTTAGAGAAATGTCTGCGTGGTTATTTAGACATTAGCTCCTTTTATGTGCCAGTAATTGATGCCCCAAGCTCGGCATAGAGCTGGCACAGCAGCAGCACCCTGGGGTAGCTGCCCCACACAGGGAAACACACATGGAGATGGATGTTCTGCCCATCCGTGCCTTGTCCTGCATCGCCTGGGGAACCACTGTGTTCTGCTGAGAGTGCCTGGAATTCCTGTGCGTCACTGGGATAAATAAAGGCTGCATCCATGTGTGGGACCTCACTGCTCCCCAAAATCCCCAGCCAGGAGGGCGTAGTGAGGTGGGGCTCATCTCCCCTGCCATGCTGCAGAGGGAGGACAAGAGGACGCGGCCTTACACGGGAGGCTCAGATTAGACATTAGAAATTGATTTTTCACATTTCAGGTGGTCAGGCTTTGGAAGGGCTGCCCAGGGAGGTGGTGGAGACCCCATCCCTGGGAGTGTTTGAGAGGTGTCTGATCTGGCACTGGGTGATGCTGTTTTGGGGTTTAGGGGTTACGGTGGCAGTGCTGCTGAAGTAAAGATCTCCTCCAGCCTTGATCACAGAATCTCCTGAGCTGGAAGGGACCGTCAGGCATCACCCAGCCCAGCTCTTGGCTGTGCAGAGGACACCCCAACAATCCCCCCTGAGCATCCCTGGCCAAAGGCTCCCGGAGCTCCGGCAGCCTCGGGCCGTGCCCATCCCGGGGATCTGGGCAGTGCCAGCACCCTCGGGGGAAAGAACCTTTCCCCAAAACTGACCCCAAACTGCCCTGGCACAGCCGAAGTGATGATTCCGTGACTCCGTGACCCGGACGGGACCCGGCCCGAGGCTCCCGCGCTCCCAGCCCAGAGGAGCGGCCCGGGACGGGCTCGGGGGCCCGCTCCATGCCCCGTTCCCTGTCCCTGTCCCGCTCCCTCCGTGCCCGATCTCCCCGTTGCCCCGTTCCCGCTCCCCCGTTCCTGTCCCGTTCCCCCCGTTCCTGTCCCGTTCTCCCTCTCCCGGCCCCGCTCTCCCCGTTCCTGTCCCGTTCCCCCGTGCTGGCCCCGCTCCCCCCGTTCCTGTCCCGTTCCCCCCGTTCCTGTCCCGTTCTCCCTCTCCCGGCCCCGCTCTCCCCGTTCCTGTCCCGCTCCCCCTTCCTGCTCCCCCCGTTCCGCTCCCCCGCTCCCGGCCCCGCTCCCCCCGTGCGGGCGCCCCGGAAGCGCGGCCGGGGCGGGTTCGCTTCCTGCGCGCGGGGCGGGCGGGCGGCGGCGGCAGGAAATGGCGGCGGAGCTGCGGCTGCAGCTGCCGGGCCCTCCCGCTCCGCAGCGCCGGGCTCAGCCCGCCTAGAGCCGCCGGCCGCGCCGGGCCCGCGCCGCAGCCTCCGGGACGGACTCCGAGCACTTTACATACATGAGGTACCGGGGCGGGCGGCGCCGGGCCGGGCGGGGAAGGGCCGGGCGGCGGGGCAGCCCCTCGGAGCTGCGGCGGACGCGATCGGGCTCGGGCTCCCGCGGCAGCGCCGCCGGCCGAGGGGCCGCCCGGAGGGGCCGCGGCGCCCGCCCGGAGCGGGGTGTGCCGGTGCCCCCGCCCGGGCCGAGCCGTGCCCGCCCCGGCTCCGAGTTGGCTCTGCGGGGCCGGCAGCGCCCGGGGCCGCCGGTGCGGCACGGAGCGAACCGGAGCGGCACGGAGCATCCCGGTGCCGCGCGGAGCGAGCCGGTGCCGCGCTCGGAGCGCGCTCGGAGCGCGCTGGCGGCTGAAGTGATGCAGCAGAATCGTTTTCCTTAAAGTCCTTGAGACGGCGGAGTGCGGGCAGGGCGCGGGGATGGGTGCGGGGCGCCGGGGTGCGGATGGGCTCCGGTGGCCGCTGCGGGCGCAGCGATGGTGCCGGGACACACCGGGCTGGCACGGGCAGGGCTGGCTCGGGCACGGCCCGCCCGCTCCCCTCGCCCGCCCCGGGGACGCCGCCGCCCGTGCCTGCTCTCCCCATCCCTCCTGACCAGCCCACCTGAGCTCCCTGTGCATCCTGACCCGCACCGGCTCTATTTTCCTGCTGCATTGCTGTTGACATGGAAACCAATACCGCTTTCTGTTGCAGAGAATTGGAAGCTAAAGCTACCAAAGAAGTCGAAAGAAAACTAAGCAGGTAAGAGACTCATTTAAATTCCCTCCCACTATTTAGATGGAAAGGTGGCCTAGGGCTAGGAGTAGTTGTGGGCTTTATCGGGAGCTTTAATCTCTTGTTAATTGTAAGGATAAAAAAAAAAATCTGAACTTGAAAACGCTGTCAATTGCACGGGGAAATAGACAGCGTTTGAAAACGCTGTCTATTGCAAGCTTAGTTAATTCTGTAGGCTAAACACCTTTTTAGCTGTTTTTTTTTTTTTGTTTAACTACTTCAGATGTTTAATACAGTTTATTTAATAGGGGAGGTTTTTGAAGAGAAAAATAACTTTTTTGCACTAAGTTGTAGTACCTAAGAATAACTGGAAAATGAATGAAGAGTTTGGGGTTCTTTTATACACTTCAGCCAAATATTGTTTGGAGGAAAGACAGTTGTGCCAAGAACTGCATTAAACTCTCTGTTGCCATATAACTACTGCCTGTGCCTCTTTTGCCATGAAGAGTTACCTGGTGAATTTCCTGTTTACGTGTAGTTTTCAGAATGAGAGATTAGCAGAATGGGCTGGGGAGTTAACTCCTTAACTCGGGAGTTCAGGGTCACGTTGAAGGAAGAATTCTGTGCCTTAAGGTGTATCTCTCTGTGTTTAAGCAGTTGTTTCTCCTGCACCGTTTGGTTTTGGTCAGGTGACTCCCACAAGTATCCGCTCTATGGGTTACATTCTTTGTTTTCAACTTCTGTCCTGCTTCCTTTTTGGGTTCTTTTTCAGTTAGACCTTTAAAGGCCTTTTGCTAGTGATCCGTTAAAGGGGTTTCCACTGGGGCCGTTTGAGATGTGCCTGAACCCTGAGTATAGCAGATAGAATCTCAGGTTTGGTGCCCTGCTTTTTTCCCTCTCTCCTGAGCCCGAGCAGTCTCCAGCTTCCAGGGTGAGCTGTGATTGGGCTGTGGAATCTGAAAACTGCTTTGCTCCCCCCTGCTCTCAGTGCGTGTCTTCCTTTGGTTTTTTTATTTTGCTAATACACTTGATGATGTGTAATCAGTGAATGATTTTCCCCACGTTGTTGTTGAAACGCAGGGAATATTTGGGGTGCCTTTGGCACGCTGCTGTTAACCCACAGCGTTCAGGGACTCGCTGCAGTCGCCGTGCCAGAAGTGATTTCAGAACTGTTATTCAGAGTGACAGAGTGCTGAGTTCAGAGCACTACTTGGTGCCAGTCGTTGTAAGTCAGGAGATCTTCACGTTTTTATGACCTTAGCAGAGATCTTGTCATGCTGGCAGGCGGTGCCGAGAGTGAGGGGAAGTGAAAGGAAACCACAGCGCTTCCAAAATTCGGTGCTTGGAGAGTAAATTCTGCTATGGAACGGGTCCCGTGCCTGTCTGACACAGAGGAGTATGTTTTATTCATTTAAAAGGTTCTGAACTGGTTTGAAGTTCACATTAATGCCCCGGCTGGTTTATGTTTAGCCAGGGAGCTCTCGTTGTGCGAGCACACAGCTGATAAACCATGGCATGCCTGCGCTGGGTAGACCTGATTAATTGTTTTACAGGGGTAGAGCTCAGCAGATAGCCCTCGTTCTTCCTCCAATGTCATTATTTACTGGCTTATTAAATTTGCAGTGACCTAGTGGAACTGTAAAAGAGCAAATATCCTTTCCTGGCAAGGTACACAGACCTGTGCTAGAGTTTATGTTAATCTCAGATTTCACAGTGTGGATGTAGACTGTGAACTCCACGGGATGTTGGCTTTGTTTTGTGTTCTGAAGTCACTTCTGGAGTTTATGCTTATAAATTAATGGGTAGCAAATACACTTTTTAATCTTGCTGGGAATATTGGCCTAGACTGTGGGTTTGTGATAGGAAAGTATTACAGCGTTCAGTGCAGCTTGCTTATCCCATTGGAGTGATTCCTGTTTCACACTCAGGATTAGCATTTGGCTTGTCTGGCCTTTTGGAAAAGAGTCCTCATTTCCTGTGTTCTCTCTAAAATTCATATATGCCTGGTGCTGTGCAAATATTCCTGGTCTCAAAAATCAGCTTAGCGCATGACTGGCGACAGTGATTAAATAAATCCATCCACACTCTGTTGTGGCATCATGTTACCGATTAAATGTCACCTGATCAGCCACAGCAAGAGTGTCTGCTCTTACCTGGGGAAATCTAAGAGTTAAATTTGGTTAAAATCAGGACTGCTACAAATCACCATTTAGTTCTTCTGATTTAAGGAATAACTTTTCAATTCTGTTTGGTAAACAGGGCTTTCCTGCCTCATTTATGTGGAACTGAGAGAAGGTAAATATCTGAAATACATTGACAATCATGTTCCCAAACCCAGGGCTTTGGCTGTTGCTTCACAAGCATGCAAACCATAGGGAAGAGTCTCCATTGCTTCCATTCACGTGTGGTTCTGCCCACCTTGGCTGCAGACTGGCCATGTGCTGGGAGAGCAAGCTTCTCACCCCTAGCTTCCATCCATGTGCTCTGTAAACTTATCCCTGTACAACCGATTTTTGTGCCTTCATGTAATAATAACTGCCATATTTCTGTGATATTTTTCTTATCTACTGCAGGGAAAACATAGAGCTGGCCCAGTGATAGAGACATATAAACCAGGGAGAAATGTAGTTGTTTCTGTTGATGTGTAAGCATTTGATTTTCTGTTGGGTTTCTGGGGGTGGGTCCTTTTCCTGATAAACTTCATATGGAGAGATATGTGCTGTGCAAAGGGAAGAGTTCATTGCAGAGAAAACATTCTGTTCATGCTTTCAGGACCTTTACAGACACTTGGGTAAATGACACATCCTTTCCTGTTCCACAGACACCCCTGAGGCTGTGCAGGGCTGCCAGGTGTGCCCGTGGGGTCCCTTTGGTGCTCCAGGGGTGCAGCAGCAGCCCCTGTGCAGCAGCAGCACTGCAGCAGCAGCACTGCAGCAGCCTGAGAGGGGCAGGTTGCTGCTGGGCTCGAGCAGCTGACTGTGGAGGAGCAGTTTAATCTGCCTTCCTGGTTCCTCATTTGTTACAGGAAGATAGGGATTGTTTATGGCTGCTGCTGGAGTCCTGCGTGGCTGGATGATAAACTTCTCGGGAAGGAGATCTGTCTTTTGTCTGCTTGCGTAGCAGCAAACATCTTGGGTGAAACTCAAGGGCACAGCCAGCCCCAATATTCCAGAATTCTGGTCCATTTGTAGTCCCTGTATCATTCTGATGAGCTGTGTTAGGGAAATGGGAAAGCTGAGTGGATTCCAGGTGACTGGCATGGCAGACATGGTAGGTAGGAGTCTGTCGCTTCACCTTTAGGGTGGAAATTTAAAGACCTGAGGTATTTAGAAGCAAAAAAGAAAGTAGCTGATACACATTTTCTAATTAATTATTCATTGAAGTATTTTTTCCCAGTTTTTAGCTTGGCAGCACCTCTCCTCTCTGTTAATAGCTGGAAAGAACACACACACACACACACACGTCTGGAAATGAGTGGGTTTGTTTTGTTCTCACTGCCTGAGGCTCTCAGTGCTCCCAGGAACACGCTGGGTGGGTTCAGGTGCCAGAGCTTTTCCATCTGAGGCACTGGCAGGGTTTGTTGGGATTATTTTGTTAACTTCAAAGTACTCATGTCTGTTTCATAAACTCCAAGTGCTCCTTTGGTGTAGTGTGCTGTTTTGTGGATGGCATTGATAAAGGATGGTAGGATCCCATTTTAATCGAAATACACATTTTATAATTGATTTTTGTGGAATGCTGGTGAGTAGGAAAGCTAGCTGTTGGTTTTTACAGAACCTGAGAAATCACGTTCATTGGCAACTTTATGTAATTGTGTCTTTTCAAAAAAATTGAGAGATGAGGGAGCTTGTAGGTCAGAATGCAGAAGATTTATCAGTCTCAGGAGCATTTGAAAGTCTGTGTAGAAGATCAGCTGTAGGCTGAGCACGTGGTGCTGTCCTTGCAGAACTGTTAAAGATCTTTCAATGCCTGATACTTACCTGTAGCTACCTGGCAGTGTTCCACCTGTAGCACTGCAAGTTAATTTGTAACTAGAAGAAGAGAAAATGGTAGAAAGGATTTATTTATTTATTTATTTTTAAAAAATTTAATATGTCCATCACTGGAAATTTTACACTGGTTTCAGAAGCTGCTGTGTATAATCACTTCTAATTCTTACTTGTGTGTTTGCTCCATACCTCTGTTCATCCCTCCAGTGATGAGAGCTCACAGTTCTTGCAACCATCATTTTCTCAGTGTGGGGATAGAATTTTGATTTTATTGTGGCAAAACATATTGCACTTTGATAAATTGTAACAGCAAAGATAGCAAAGCTGCACAAACATTAATTACTTCATCCTCAGCCTGTCTGCCAGGGGAAATGTGGGTGAACTCGATTTTGCTCTTCTGCAACACAAGAATAAAGGTTAACCATGTCTGTTTCAGCCCAGGTATTTTTACAGTGCTAAGCTGGAGCTTTAGAAATTAAACATTAATAGTGCTTTTTTTTCAAGAAGTAAAGTAATAAGTGAAGCACGTTTTGATACAAATATTACCTGAAATGTTTGCAGTTAGAACATGACAGCTTTTTCCTTTCTCCACTTCAGAAGCCAAATAACAAATCAGGCCATACAAAAATAAAATGCCTTGTGCTGTCTTGATAACCTGTCTTAGAAGACTAAAAAGTTGGTTTTGTTTCTTTTAGTTTTTTTAATAGTTTAATTGAGGAAAGCATTTTAGTAGTTTGTTGGTATTTTTTCCCCCGTATACAAAGAAGAATTGTGCTGGGGTAGTACACAATTGGAACAAAAATTTTCTGTTAAATAAATAACAGTAAATATTTATCTGACCCTCGGTCTGCTTAAATTTATGCAGATAACAGCAGCTTCTCCTTGCCCATCTTCAGAGCCATTAAATGTGCAGTCTCTCCTGAGATCAAGATCCATTTTCATTTTGCCTCACTTGAAAATAAAGCACCTTTCAAGTTAAGCTGTTGAAACCGGAGGCCTTTGTTCTGTCTCCGACGTGGATTTCCTATTGCCGGGGTGTTTTATTTTCACTTGATCTAAATTGAAAAATATGGTTTGCATTTCTGCTAAGGCCGTTTAACCTTGAGCGAGCTAATCCCGTTACCCAGGAGGAGGAGGAGGAGGACATAGGCTGTGCTCTGGTGGAGGCTGGGTGTGTGATGGGGAATCACAGAGCTGTTTGTAAATTCACCTTTTCCATGGAATGCTCTGTCCCTGCTCCTCCTGGGCTAGCTGATGGGCAGCGTGCTGCTGCAAATGCTTTGGCCACACGAGGTCCATGGATTAAAGCTGCCAGGGGCAGGGGGAAGCCCAGCAATGAACCTGTTCATATTGGTCACACAGGGTCCATGGATTTACAGGTGTGGGGGAAGCCCACAAAGGAACCTGTTCATGTTGGCCACACAAGGTGGTTTGATTAAAGCTGCCAGGTGCAGGGGGAAGCCCAGCAGTGAACCTGTTCATGTTGGCCACACAGGGTCCATGGATTAAGGCTGCCAGGTGCAGGAGAAAGCCCAGCAATGAACCTGTTCATGTTGGCCACACAGGATCCATGGGTTAACATGTGTGGGGAAAGCCCAGCAGTGAACCTGTTCATTTCCTGGCTCTGTGTGGTTTCCACGAGCCCGGGTTGCTGTGGTGGTTCCCGTGGAGCTGCTGCTGCTCTGTCTGCAGGAGCAGGGGGCTGTGAGCCCAGGGCATAAATGGGAAATGCCACGTTCCACTTCTGCTCCTCAAGGAGCAGTGTCAGAAATGGAGCTTGTGATGTGTTCCAGCAGAGGCTGGAGCCGGAGGCAGCAGTCCCATCACCTGCTGGCTGGTGAGAGGGCCCTGCATTTCTGTGCTGGGGAGAATAAAGGAGACTCATGCTTCCAGCTGTCAGAAATGGAAATTCGGGTGTCCTGCTTGAGACTCTGATGACTTAGGGGGCAAATGTGAATTTTTGTCTCAGGTTTAAGTTTGTGTATGAGGATGGTGAATAGGCCAGTCTTACTTGAAGTGTTCAGTTTTCAGGGAAGGGCAGGGACGGGAAGGGCTTTGCTGTTGCTGCTTAGTTGTGCCAATTGGGTTAGTTTTGCTCTGAGATTTGATGTTATAGTGGTAATTAATACCCTTAAAAACTCATAATGAACTATAGGTGGATGGTTTTTATCTAGAGAATACCTAGAGTTCTGATCCTAATCGTAGGGGGGGCTTTATGTCTCCTAAGTTTGCTTTGTAATCTAAAATCTGTTTGTCTTGAAAAGATAAAAATTGAATTGACACAGTGTCAGAATTTAGGAGTTCTGTTGTTCCTATGTGACAAAAACCCAGTGATGCTGTGGTAGAACATTCCAGAGATATTGGTATGTTAGTTGTTAGCATCTGTATTCCCAAAGTGAAATGTAATTGTGTTGATTTAACTGTAGCAGGATTGATGAGGTGGGTTTTTTTTCCTGTGAAAATACTACTTTGCATTCTGCTTGCTGTTGAATGTGCCACAGCTTTCTTCTAAAAGCAGAATGATTTTTCGGTTAATGCAGTTTTGGCATGTGACAGGCTGAAATTTGTTGCACAAAACAAGTGCTGGTGGCTGCCCAGGTTGTTGCAGCTGCTGTGGCCCAGCCCAGCACTGGGTTCCAAGGAGCAAAGCAGTGTTCTGCTGTGAGGGGAAGGGGCTGTGCCCGAGCTGGGGCTGCAGGACGGGGCTGGCATCTCCAGGGGCTTCGCTCTGTGTTGCTCCACACCTGGTGCTGCTCTCCAGTTCAAATTGCCTGTCACAATTTGGATTGTCCCAGATTACCCAAACCGAGGGTCAGCATCACCAGCATCCCCCTGGTTCCAAATGCTCAGGGCGGGACAGAGCTGGCTGAGGAGTCACCTTTGTAACGCGCGGATGTCACTGCAGGTTAATCATTGCCTCACGCTTGCACAGGGACGAGGGATTGCTCTAAATGGAACTGGAATTGTTTCTGCACTTAGGTGTCTGACCCCTTAGTTGTCCATGAAATCATTTTGGAGACCTAATTGTGAATGCAAGATTGCTTTTGCAGTGAGATGTCCTCGGTGGATCTGGCAGCCAGCTGATGGAGCTGTGATAAAATGCAAAACAGCCACATTGTGTTGGATGGTTGTGATTCCTCTGGCAGTGCAGGGCTCTCAGAAATAACACTCCTGGCTAATTATTTTGCATACCTTAGCACATCAGAAGCCCTTCTTTCTTTAAAAAAGTAGCTGCTACTTGCTTTCTGTTATTAGAAAATCTCAAAAGCCAGAACCTGGTCAGTGGAAGCTGATGCCTGCACTCGCTTTGAAAGGGGCTTGAGCTGAGTTAGAAGTAGAATTAACTGGTTGTTTATATATCGAGAAAAGTAATGAAAGTTTCAGTACCTGTGGACTATCTTGTGGTTTAATACATTCAATTTGCATTGCTTCTGACAGACTATCAAACTATCTTATTTAAAGCTGGAGGTTTATGGGTGCTTTGGGGTTAAAACAGAACCAGCTCAGTGTTTCCAGGCAGACACACACCGTGCAGTCACTGCCCCATGGTGACACTGTTAGTTCTTTTTCTCCAAAAACCTTTGGAAATGTGTTTATAAGCAGCACGAGCTGGGCAGAGCTGTTCCTGCTCAGGTTTGGGCAGAAACGCTGTGGTAATGAACGAGTGTCGTTAATTACCGTTCTGAGTTTTGGTTTCACTTTTGCCCAGTTACGGTTTCTCGGAGAGGGAGCTCTGAAATGGCCCTGCTGTGCCAGCTGTGCTGTGCCAGCTGTGCTGTGCCCCTGCCGTGCCAGCTGTGCCAGCTGTGCTGTGCCCCTGCCCGCCCGGGGTGGTTCCTGCAGAGGGCTTTGGGATGGGGCAGAAGCACAGGGGTTTGTGGCTTTGGCTGCCTGCAGGAGCACTCCAGGCTGCCATGTGCCACAGCTCAGTCACTGCATTCAGGGGACACCAAACAACATCTGGATTTGCTGGCTTTTGAACCAAATGTAAGCTTTGGGAGAAAGAGCTCCTTACGTGCAGCGTGACACCACATCTGCACTGCAAGTCCTGTCACTGGCGGCTTGCCCTGACAGTGACAGTCCCTGCAGAAATAGGATCCAATTAAGAGGCAAAATTCCCCAGTTCCTTTATGTCACTGTGAAATAATTGTTCTAAAATGAATCTAAGTGTGTACAGATTGTATTTTGGGAGAGTTAATTGCAAACTGTGTGGTTCAGGGATTTAGTGCAAGAAGAGGAAGAACAGTTGATGGAAGAAAGGAAAAAGAGAAAAGAAGACAAGAAGAAGAAGGAAGCTGCTCAAAAAAAGGTATGTGGAGCACTGAGAATAAACCCCTGTGCTTGGAGGTGACTTGTTTCATCACTAGTAAAAACAAGTGTTCTCTTATTAATTTAATGTCTTAAATTTAGCTGTGCTGTCAGTTATTTAGAGGTAACTGACATAATTGAGCATTGTAATTGGCTCTGTGTAGTTTCTTACAAAACTAAATTTTCATCTGGGGTGACCCTTCTATTTCCTGATGGTCAATTGAGGCAGTCTCAGGTTTGTAGCACCTCAGTGTTAATGTATTTACTAGTAGAATAAAAGTGCCATTTTAAGGCAGTGGCTTTCAACTGCATCCTTATTTTAACATATCTTACTCTTCAGTATGGAAACATGCCATTATTTGTAGTAGGGAATAACAATTTCATAAAAAAGAAAATATTGACAGCAAAGATGTTTAGGAGTGGAAATGTCAGAGAAATGCTTGTAAATACTTCAGAATCCCTGTTTACTGACAAGATCCTCATCATGGCAAGGCATTTTATCCTGTGATAAACTTTTATTCAAATAGATCTCTCATCTTGGCCACAGTACAGGTGTAACCAATGAATCTTGCAAATGAAAGCCTTGAAGCTTTGGCATTTGCTCTCTTATTCTTTTCCATTTCCAGGTCACTCCCCCTTCCCTGCCCTGTTCTGCAATAAAAGTGGCAGCAGCTCTTTGCTTCCAGGCACAGTTTTTAACTCACTTAAAACATCTTAATTTGCAAGTTTAATTTGGTCTGTTTCATGTAGTTATCTTTCAAATTAATTTTGTCTTCTATAACATTTAAACAGCTTTTTAAACATAAGGAATAATAGGCCTGGGTTGGTTAGAGAGAGGCTTCTGAAGTAGATAATTAAATAACTTGAAACCATTTAAAAAGAGGAAAGTCAAAAGCTAATGTTGCTTTATGAAGTCGTATGTGTATATGTGGTTTCTCTCTTATCTGCAGAAATCACTGACACTTCTTTTTTCTTGTTCTAGGCCATTGAACAAAAAATCAAAGGTAAGTTACTTTACAGTTAGTTCTACTCTGTGTATTATTTCTGGGCTTTTAAATATGTTGAATCAAATGTTTCACCTGAAATCTCCTCCCAAAAGTGACAGACGGGACCCTTGAGATTTCAGCTGCACTTTTTCAAAGTGACCACAAAAGTCTAGAAGAGTATCAGCACAGGGTTTATCCAGGGATTGGAGTTGCTGATCTTCCTGTTTCCCATTCTTATTTACTGACAGAGCACCAGGCACAGACATACACCTGAAGTTCCTTCCCTTGCTTGCTTTTTATCTTCCCCTTTTTGCTTTGATTGAAAAGTGCACCAACACTTCAGAATAACTGTGCATAGGATGGGTCTGTTGGAAACTTAATTTAAGATATTCTAAGTGCAGCTGGGATTGGGAACACTTGATGGACAAGTAATTAATGTGTCCAGTAATTAATGTGTCCTGTTTTACTCCTGCATATGAAGGGCTCACCCTGCAGAATGATCAGGGTGCCAGTACCCATGAGCTGTAATTTCAATATTCATGGCAGGTGGGAGCACTGTGGTTTCCTGGGTGTTTGTGGGGTTTGTAGGGCTCTGCATCCCAACCAGCTTCTGCAAAGGGGAAAAAAGCTTCTTTTCACTTTCTCTTGAGCTGGAGATCCTCTCCTGTTGGTTGGGAAGTGCCCAGTAACTGCTGAGGTGGCTATGTGGAGTGCTTGCTGAAGTTTTCTGGGAATGCTGGTTTAATTTAACACTTGCTGGGGCAGTGGCTGATGCTCCAGTCCTGCTGGAAGGGATGGAGCTGGGAGGCAGGGGGCTGGCAGGGGCACACTGTGCTGGGAACAGGAGGGGCACTGGTGCCCCTTGCCAGGGTGGGTGATGAGGAACGTCCCAGCTGGGGAGGGGAGAGGCAGGCTGTGCTCAGGGCACTGCCCTGGGGCTCTGCAGCGCCATTCCCAGCTCTGCAGCTCCATTCCCAGTCTGCAGCTCCATTCCCAGCCCTGCAGCTCCATTCCCAGCTGTGCAGCTCCATTCCCAGTCTGCAGCTCCATTCCCAGCCCTGCAGCTCCATTCCCAGCCGTGCAGCTCCATTCCCAGCCGTGCAGCTCCATTCCCAGTCTGCAGCACCATTCCCAGCCGTGCAGCTCCATTCCCAGCCGTGCAGCTCCATTCCCAGCCGTGCAGCTCCATTCCCAAGCACCATTCCCAGCTGTGCAGCTCCATTCCCAAGGCTGCAGCTCCATTCCCAGCTGTGCAGCTCCATTCCCAGCTGTGCAGCTCCATTCCCAGCTCTGCAGCTCCATTCCCAAGCTCCATTCCCAGGGTTGCAGCTCCATTCCCAGCTGTGCAGCTCCATTCCCAAGGCTGCAGCTCCATTCCCAGCTGTGCAGCTCCATTCCCAGCTGTGCAGCTCCATTCCCAGTCTGCAGCTCCATTCCCAGCTGTGCAGCTCCATTCCCAGCCCTGCAGCTCCATTCCCAGCCCTGCAGCCCCATTCCCAGGGCTGGCCCAGCGTTTCTGCATGCAGTGGGTGCTCTGGTGGGTGTGCTGCCATGGGAAAAGGACCTGGGCTGAGGGGGAGCGGTGGGTTTGTGGTGTGGGAGGCTGAGAGGAGGGAGCTCCTGGGGCAGCTGTGCTGCTGCACTGGGGCACTGCCCTGCCTGCCCAGGGCTCGGTTTGGAAAGGGGCTGCTGGAGGCAGAGGGGCTGCAGGAGGCTGTGCAGCGCTCCTGGGGCTGCAGGCAGGGATGGGAGCTGCTCTCTGTGTCCCTCCATCCTCTGAGCTGCCTCTGGCTGACCAGGGCTCCCACTGAAATCCATTGGGAGTTCCAGGTTTGTCTTTGGGCACGGGGCAGCAATTTAAAATAAAACAAATTAAATAAAAGTGCTGGAAGACTATTATAATTAATAAATGCTCTTCATTTGTTTTTTAGCATGCCCGTTTCCAAGCAGTGCATGGAATTGTGTTTGAATACAGGCTAAGGGTTGCTTTTGTTCTGTAACTCCTGCCATGAGGATTGTGGGATCATAGACCAGATTTACAGAATTATGAAGATGTCTGGGTTTGCTCTGAAGTGATAGATCATGTCTGAGCACTTTGCTGTGTAATAACAAACACTGGTGTGCCCGTTTGACCCTGTGCTTGGGCTGCACTGGCATCACAAGCAAAGGGCTAAAAATACCCTGGACCAGGAGGGCAGGAATTCTGCTTGGGAGGCTCCCCAGTGGGAATCTTCATGTGGAATGGAAACGTCTTTCTTCTGAAGGACAGAGTAATTAAACATTCATTATTATTATTTTTTTTCTGCCTTGAGAGAAAGATTCGCTGATGGAACTGTTAAGTTCCAACTTTATGGTGTTGGAATTATTTAAAGGGTATTTCATAAAGTTCAGCAGGAATTTAGAGTTGTCAGAGAAACATAAACTGGCAGTGCTGTGGAAGAAAAGATACCATGAGATGCAGATACACAACTTTTTGCTACAGTTTCTATAGGAACAAAATCCGGAGCTTGTGTTGCACATGTCTCTTGCCTTGTTTCACCAGTTTTGCCTCCTTGTGTTCAGGATGCAAATTAATGTTTCATTAGTTTCCAAGTTTCCATCACGTTAATGTCTTAAATAATTTATTCTGTGCATGAGCTGAAGATAAAATACAAGAGTATAGGATCTCTGAATAATTCAGAATTATGTGCCTCTTTCAGAAAAGAAGCTGGTTAAGTGCTGGGGATGGAAGGGAGGGTATTTCTTGGTTTAAGTGTAGTTTGGACAGCTCCAAACTGTTGTTTTATCTAAGGAAGAAATGGCTGTTGTACCAGCTGAAGCAGCTCAGTGTTCCTGTAAAATGACAAGAGCCTTCCAAGGGAGTTTGTGGAGCTGGGGGTTTTCCTGTTCAGGATTGGGAATTAAAGTAATGAGAAAGATGCTAACAACAACGTTTCTGGTACCAGGAGCAATTTAATACCATGGTACTGCAGTCAGAAATGCACGTGTGGCATTCCTGCAGATTTCAGGGATTCTGACCTGCCTGGTTTGGTCCAGCTGGTGTCATTAAAGGAGGGAACAGAGCTTGGGACAGCTAGAGGCCAGTCTGTTAGTTGCTAAGTGGAAAGTTTATCTGTTTGTGCAGCAGCTGCACAGCATGTGCCTTCCCAGTTCTTTTGAACCAGGTTTTCTAGGAAAAAATAAATATAATTCGAGTTTTCCTATTTGTTGAAAATACTGTAGAATTGTCAGTTGTAGTGTTCCTCTTAGGATGGCAGAATGTGTCCTTGTGCTGTGTTTGGAGTTGAGCTGTTGGATACAGACAAGTCAGTGCATTATCCCAAATTTCCCAGACCCTGCAGACAGCCCAGTGCTGAGCCCTGCACTTGTGTGCTGCCGGGTGGGAGCTCAGAGGGGCTGAAATGCCCTGTGCACACATGGATGTAATGGATGGAACTGTGTGTGCTCCATGGTGGGAGCTCAGAGGGGCTGAAATGCCCTGTGCACAGTGGGATGTGTGGATGGGGACTGTGGGAGCTCAGGGAGCTGAAATGCCCTGTGCACACATGGATGTATGGATGGGGACTGTGTGTGCTCCAGGGCTGAAATGCCCTGTGCACACGGTGGGATGTATGAATGGGGACTGTGGGAGCTCAGAGAGGCTGAAATGCCCCTGCACACATGGATATATGGATGGGAGCTGTGTGTGCTCCATGGTGGGAGCTCAGGGGGCTGAAATGCCCTGTGCACAGTGGGATGTGTGGATGGGGACTGTATGAGCTCGGAGAGGCTGAAATGCCCCTGCACACATGGATATATGGATGGGGACTGTGTGTGCTCCAGGGCTGAAATGCCCTGTGCACAGTGGGATGTGTGGATGGGGACTGTATGAGCTCGGAGAGGCTGAAATGCCCCTGCACACATGGATATATGGATGGGGACTGTGGGAGCTCAGAGGGACTGAAATGCCCTGCACACGGTGGGATGTATGGATGGGGACTGTGTGTGCTCCAGGGCTGAAATGCCCTGTACACACAGTGGGATGTGTGGATGGGGACTGTGGGAGCTCAGAGAGGCTGAAATGCCCTCTGCACACATGGATGTATGGATGGGAGCTGTGTGTGCTCCAGGGCTGAAATGCCCCTGCACACATGGATATATGAATGGGGACTGTGGGAGCTCAGAGGGGCTGAAATGCCCTGTGCACACAGTGGGATGTATGGATGGGGACTGTGGGAGCTCAGAGGGGCTGAAATGCCTTGTACACACGGTGGGATGTGTGGATGGGGACTGTGGGAGCTCAGAGCGGCTGAAATGCCCTGTGCACACATGGATGTATGGATGGGGACTGTGTGTGCTCCAGGGCTGAAATGCCCTGCGCACAGTGGGATATGTGGATGGGGACTGTGTGTGCTCCAGGGCTGAAATGCCCTGTACACACAGTGGGATGTATGGATGGGGACTGTGGGAGCTCAGAGGGGCTGAAATGCCCTGCACACAGTGGGATGTGTGGATGGGCAGGAATTGACGGGCAGTGCCCAGCGCTGGGCTGGCTCTGCCCGTGGGGCTCAGGGGAGCAGCACGGGCTGTCCCTGCAGCCCAGAAAGTGCCACTTTCATTGCAGAACAGAGTCAACTGAATTGCCCAGTGAAACGGAAAGTGCTCTAAAAATAGCTGGGTGTGGAATTGAAATCTTTGACTCATATTTCCCACCTTGGAAACTTCTTATGCTTGTTCTTCTCGGCGCAGCGGGATGGCCCGAGTGCATAGACCCTGCTGGGTTTGTCGGGGCTTTCGCCTGCCTTACTCTGCTTTTCCTGACTGGAAAACCTCTCCTGCTAGCTGCCGGGTCCGGGGGGTGACTGCAGGAATGCAGGGGACGGGCCTGCGGCCGCGCAGCGCCGCGGGAAGGGCGCGCTCACCTCCGTGCGGATCTGCAGGGGTTAAAGCCTTGGCAAACACGAGATATTTTCCAGAGCAGCTCTCCGAGCTCACAGCTGCGGCCATTTTTCCAGCAGGAAAATTCTAGCACTACATCTTAGGTGTGTGTGCGAGAGCCCGAGAGGAGAGGCAGCCTTGGCTCGCAGCGCTCGCAGCCGTGCCGGCCGGGACATGCGGCGCAGGGCGCGTTTTGGGGCGCAGCTCCCCGGGGAGGCAGCGGGGCCCTGCCGGCCTGGCGCCGCTCTTTGTGCGGGGCACCCGAGCATCTGAGCTGCCTCCGTCCGCGTTAAAGTTCCTCAGGCAGCTGCCATTTTTTATTGGAGGGGGAGCGCGGGTCCCCTGCTCCAGGAGGAGTTGGCAGGCAGCTCCTGGAGCAGTAAAATGACACCATGCTTCTCCTCCATTTTCTAATGAAATCTGCAGAGTGGGAAAGCAACACAAGTTGGAAGCGTCTTTCTTTGGAATCTCTCTGTAAACTGTAACTCCACCATCCCCCTGCTCTGAGGGTTTGCAGCAGGTTTGTTCTTTATGAAAATCTGTCATTTTTAATGCTGGTTTCTGTAAACTTGCTGTTGCTAGTCAGTTAACTGCGATAAACCGTAAGTTTGTTAATACTATCTTTCTGCCTTAATACAATTCAAAATAAAATGCTGGTGTGTAGAACGAACTTTTATTAACAAGCGACTAGTCTAGAGCAAATTAAAATATTAAGATAATGATTTAGGGGTGCTGGAATTCATAGTAGCCATATTGGAATATTAATGTGTTATTTAGCCTTCTGAGAAGTTGTGGAGCAGAAAATGTTGGACAGGGAGAATTTTATAGCTCAAAACTTACTCTGTGGTTCTCAGGGAAGCAAAGACAAGGGAATTCTATTGCACTTTGGATAATTTCAGTTGAAAATTAGCATATAATTGTGGACTCTGTATATTCTGTAGCCTAGCCCTGGGACCTGGCAAGTGTGTTACACAATTTGCTGCTATCATAGTAGATAGAGTTGCCATGTTTGCTAAGGAAACAAATGCTTAGAATCTATGTGAAATACAATATTCATGAGCTGTTAGAGAAGTGCTGTTGGTGCTGTGCCTTAGGGCTGGCTGGGCAGCGAGTACCTTGTTTATTTGTTGCACTCCTTGATAGTCAAAAAGTGATTTGAGTTCCTGCAGGTCCCTTGGGGTCGGTTCTAACACACTTGGTCTTAAAGCAGCTTTAATTAGGAGAGCAGAGTGCTGGCAGGGTGTCCGGGTGTCCGGGGGTGTCAGATGGAAATGGTTTCACTGTACCCCCAGCAGCAGGAGGGCAAGAGGCAGGGAAGGAGAAGTGGCTCAGTGTTACGGGGTGCTGCATGTTGTCCATTAAAATCTCCTCAGCAAGGGCGTTTGTGTTTGGTGCTTCAGGTGGCAGAGGAAGGAAAAGGACTGGCGCAGTGTGTGCCACAGGCTGCAGGGGTTTGTGTGTGTGTGTGTCCTGCGTGGGGCTGTGGCCCCAGCGCTGCTCTGGGGCTGCACAGGGGTCTCTGTGTCACTCTCAGCTCAGCTCACAGCCCTGGATGTGCTCCGGGCTCTGAAGGGTCATCCTTGGCACCAGCTGGGGCAGGGGGCACAGGGAGAGCACCACAAGTTATGGTTTGGGCACTGCTCACACAGCTTGTGGAGTGTGAACTAACGTGGTTTCATTTCAGAGCCCCTTGCAGTACCTGGACACAGAAAAGTTCAAAGTCCTTCTGCATGCAATTGTCAACAAATTCTCAGCAATTTGCTTAAATAGCGCTTCTCCCCCCCTTCAGGGCTTAGTCACTCTCAGTTACTTTATTTATAATGCAAGAAATTTTAGAAGCACCAAATGAAATAGATTTGTTTAATACTATTTCCTACTTGTGAAGTTCAGTTTTGAACCAGAAGTCAGAATCACAGTTTGTTGTCTCATTATGTTCATCAAAATATTTTGCGAGGAACCAGTTGCCTTCCCTTAGCATAGGGAACAGCTTAAATTGAGGAAATCTGAAGTGGTGGTTGTGATCTTTATCAACTTCCCAGTTGATCTAATAGCCTTTCAATACCTTCTATTCCCTGTGCTCTGTACAATAAATTGAGTTGTGTCCTGGCCTTTCCTCTCCTTAATTCTGTGCCTCTGCTGTGAGCTGGGAGAGCCGTGTCCCTGCTGTGCCCACAGGAGCTGGGGGCCCTGGAGGGGCAGCTGAAATTGGGTGTCCTCACCCTGAGGCTTCTGCCCACCCACTGTCAAACAAGGTCTCCAAAGTTTTTCTTTTCTGCTTCCCAAAATGCAATATTCCATTAAAACACAATTCAGATGCTGATTCTTCGGTGGTTTTTTATTCTAAAGGCTTCTGTTTCATGTTTTTCAGAATACGTAAAGTAGAAATAAACAGAGATTATATCATAAGTAGCACTGACAACATTTAAACAAAAGCTCGAGTTTGTTTTTGTTTTTTGTTGTATTCCCATGACTCGGTTCCTGAAAGTGAATGATAAAATGGTCTTTAAACATATTTAAAAGGTTTTAAAAGCCCCTGAAAACTACACTCTCAGTCGTGCAGTAACATTATTCCTGGTGCTGAGGGAGGTCGTGGTCGAGTATTGAGGTATCTTGGGAAGTTGCACACACACAATAAATATTGACACTTAATGCATATCTCATGCGAGGAGTTTGCAAAGCACATTAACATATCAATGCAGCGAGGGGGGCAGAGCTGCCCTGCAGCAGCAGCAGCAGCAGCAGCAGCAGCAGCAGCAGCAATGCCACAGCAGGAGCAGCAGCAGCAGCAGCAGCAGTGCCACAGCAGGAGCTCAGAGCCCTCTCTGCCTGCCGAGCTGTGCCCAGCCTGCCCCTGGGCTTGGTGCTGCCTCTGCCCGTGCTCTGACCTTCCCCTCGCCCTGCTGGGGCCGTGCTGCTGGCTCTGGCATCATTGGCAGCTGCACTTGCACATTTGGCATTTTCCCAGTGCCAGCGCTGTCCTGTGTGCAGCGTTCCCTGTGCTGGCAGCCCTTCCTGCTGGCAGCAGGCACCTGAGGCCATGGATAGCTGTCCCTGTGCATGGTGGGCTCCCTAAAGCAGGGAGCCCTGAGCAACATGTCCTGTAGGTCCTGCTTGCCCCTTGTTCTTTTGGGGCCAGGCCAGAGCAGTTTTCTATAGGTAATACTTAAATGGGAAACTTTATTTTTTAATACTTGAACATTTTCTAAATAAAGGTTCAGTGCTGAAATAAAGTTTGTAGTGCTGATTTGTTGGCAAAGGCTAGAAAGGTGGTTAGTGGCATCCTGTAATGGAGATAACTTGGTTAGGAGTGATAGCAAGGCATATTCCTGCTTCCAGGTCTGTGCCATGAAAGTCATTGAGGGATAACAGAGCTTTTCCTCGGGGATGAGTTACAGCTTGAATCACAAGAAATGCTGCCATTGCCCCATAAATAAACACCTCTAATAATATTGACTTAGTCTTCAGTTTTTTCAATTGCTGTTCACATGAATAACTTTGTCCCACTTTCTTTTTCCTGGGGGTGGGGGCAGTGCCAGAACAAACCAAGACCAGTGTAAGCCAGCCCCAGCCCGTGACCTCCAACGGCACTTCCCCAGGAACCAGCACTCCCAATAATGCCAAGCGGGCCCCAGCCAGCAGCCAGCAGCAGCCCTTGCCTCGGTACCCTCCTCGGGAAGTACCGCCGCGATTCCGACACCAGGAACAGAAGCAGCTTCTGAAACGGGGGCAGCAGTTACCAGGGATAGCTGCGAACCTGGGATCCACCCCCAAGGTGTTCAACGGCCAGCCAGGAGGCAGCACTGGCACCAATAACCAGCCCGTGACCAACGGAGAAGTGCCCAACAGCAGCAAAAAACAGCCAGGTGAGGGCACTGCCTTTTCCTTTAGCTAAAATTGAGTCACTTAAATTCACTATCAGGGGAGTATTTCAGCCAGCAGTATTTGAACTTGCGCTGTAAGCTGGAGCATGAGGAGATCCTTTCCTGTGTCAGAGGTTGGCAGTGAGTGTTGCAGGGTGGTTTTGCCTCTCTGGGCAGGTTGCACATGAAGCTCAGCCCCTGTCTCAGGCTCTGGGCAGCAGAGAGTGGCAGATATGGCAGGAGCAGGTGGTGGTTCCAGTGTGGCCTCTGCTGTGCTGCACATTCCCTGATTTGTGTTCAGCACTATCCCAGCATGGCTGTGGCACAAAGCACCTCTGTTGCATCCAGTTTTGGTAGAGGCATCCCAGAAAGAAGGGTCTTTGGGAGCCATCCTGGGGATGGGCTGATCCCCCAGCCTGGGCAGCAGGAGAGGGGCATTGTGCCCCACTCAGGTGAGAGCCCAGCTGCAGAGCTGCCCTGGCGCAGCACAGGGAGGGCCTGGAGCTGCTGAGCCAGGCCAGAGGAGACACAGAGGGATGGAGCAGCTCTGCTGGGAGGACAGGCTGCGAGAGCCTGCGGGAAGGATGGAGAGAGGCTGTTTGCAGGGAATGGAGTGACAGGGCACAGGGAATGGCTCCCACTGCCGGAGGGCGGGGATGGATGGGATATTGGGAAGGAATTCCTGGCTTGGTGGGTGGGCAGGCCCTGGCACAGGTGCCCAGAGCACCAGGGGCTGCCCCTGGATCCCTGGAATGTCCCAGCCAGGCTGGACAGGGCTGGGAGCAGCCTGGGATGGTGGAAGGTGTCCCTGCCCATGGCAGTGGAACTGAGTGGTCTTCAAAGCTCCTTCCAGCACGTTTCTTTATGTGATTGAACAGCACCTTGAGACTTGGCTTTCATTTTTAACTTCATACCTGGAGGTCCAGCCAGGGTACAGCTTGTTCAGGATATCAGAATTGTCTTTTATTGTCAGGTCAGAGTTTTTCTCAATTTTTTCACCTGAAGCTTGGTTGTATTACAGAATGGATCCACTTATACCTTTACTGCTATTTAAGTTCAATCATCTTTTGTTATTTTGGTTTGTTATGCATTCCTTCAAACAGTCTTTTAAGAAAGGTGAACTTGCCTGTTACATGTGTAGGATGTGCTGTTCAGTGACTGCACTAACATGCAGCTCAGTTAATTTTACAGGACAATAATGTCATTTATTTTTGTCTGGAAAAAAGTAACTTTCTGTGAGGGATCTAGCATTTCAAAGGGGTTTGGTATTAATGCATGCCAGTGCTTAATACTTTCTTATTTTTATCCTTGTATTTACATTTTGATATGTACGTAGCAGTGGTGATGTAACTTTTTCCCACAAATAGTTTCTTGTGTGACTTTACTGAATTCCCAGTGTTTCTCAAAATTAGTGTTTTATAGACTACAAAGGATGTGACTCTCAGCCCTTTTAGCAAATAAAAAAAAAAGAAAAATAATAAAACACTGAAAATAGCCTTAGTATTTCAAGTTTGAGTTAAATTTTGAGCTGTTCTGATTACTGCCTCTTGAAGAAGCAGGATTTAAAATGAAAATAAGCAAATCACTGAAAGCAGTTTATCCATGAGTCCTTGAGGAATGTTTCCCATATTATTTTTTAGACTTTCCAGTGTTATTTCTGTAACATACTGATAGAACTCTTTGCCATTGCAACAGGTAATTTTTAAGTAGCTTATTTTATTTACTTCACCTGTATGATGTTGTTCCTGTCCCTAGTGGTGTTTAAAGCTACCTTTCATTAAGGTGAAACTTTTCCTGCAGTATGTATGCTCTACTGGCCAAGGTGTGTAGCAAGGTGCTTTAAATAAGAGTGGTGATTTAAATAAAAATTCACACGTAAACTAAATTAAGAAGTATTACTGCTTATACAACCTATTAAGTCTCCTAGCAGTATGCAGAGGATTTGTGTGCTGTTCTCCATTGTACTGTGAACACCAGCCCAGTGTTTAATTAGCTGGGTTCCCATTTGTGCGCTGCATTTGTCCAGGTTTGCTGAGTGTTCTGTGGTTTGTGCAGCTGTGGGCAGTGCCAGCAGGTGCCAGGGCTGCCTGGGGCAGGGGCAGGGTGGGCTCTGAGCCGTGCCCTGCTGGTGTGGGTGCTGTGTCCAGCGAGCTCAGGGTCCTGCAGGGAGGCAGGGCTTGGCCACATCCCTTTGTCACCTCAGGACAGTGTCTGTGCTGGCTGCAGCTCCTGCCAGAGCTCTGTTCCTGATGTTCTGTGTGTCCCAGGAGAGCTCAGAGCTGCCATCTGAGGCTGGGCACTCGGCTCTGCCCTCTTGGTGCCATGGGTGTGCCTGCAATGTCTCCTTCCCTGCAATGACCAGGAATAACCGCGGGTTTGGATGTGCTGTCATGTTCTTTCCTAAACACAGACAGGATGATAATGGAAAGGCAGATGATTTTCCTGTGCTGGGTTTCTGTTTCAGGCTCTGGTCTGGCACTGGTGAGATGGGGGAGGCCCCGTCCAGCAGGGCTGATGTCTCCTGCCACCTTTGTGCCTGAGAGGAAATGCAGTTGTCATTTGCCTGTCTCAGTTTCACTCACTCTCCCTGCTTCCTCTCTCAGCCTCCCCCAGCAGCCCCAGGTACTCTCTGTGTTACCTCTGGAGTGCAAAATCTCATGACATTTGGCAGATCTGTTGCTTGCATAGACAGGACATCCATGGATAAAGCAATGGCTACTGGGATTGATCTGTATTTTAGGGCTAAAGGAAAAACTGGGGCTTCAGGTGTTCAAGTCAGAATTGCTGGAGTTGGGAATGGCTGTGGGTTTGTGTGTAATTCCTGAAAGGATCTCTCCCCAGTTCAGCTGTGTTGGAATGGTTTGGTGGGTGCTTTGTAAAAGCCAGGTAATGCAGGCAGATACTGCTGAATTTAAACTCTTTAGTTGCCCTGGGCAGACTAAGAATTTAAGTTGTTGGTATTGGAGAATTTTTTAATTATAACAGTGGTCTAAACCCCATCTCTTTACTTGTGTTTTGTGTGAGCAGTTGTCTCCTGTTTGGAAAATCAACATGCTTTGTCCAGAAGTAAAGCTGAAGAAGGGCTAGGCCTGTGGGCTGGGTTTTTCCTGCTGTTTTTAGGACATTTGGTGTGTTGTTTCAGTAGAGACACATAAATGAAGCTCATGGCTTGTAGTGCTTCTGAAACAGATCCAGGCCAGTGCCAAGATGGTTATTTTTAGAGCTCTCCCTAAGTAGCTCTTTATCAGGACACTTCCATTCCCAGTTTATTGTTGTCTCCACTGACGTGCCCCATGTGCAAACTTGACACGAAGGGCAGGGTTGGTTGGTGGTGTTTGCTCACCTCTGCTCTGGAACACCTTGGAATAGACATGATGGAATGATTTATCATTACAAACTGAAATATTCCCAGCAGTAACTGCTTTGGCTGTGGCCAGAGCTGAACAGGAGAGCAGGACTGGGCTCCTGGCAGGGCTCCAGTGTGGATTCCTGCCATCTGCCTTTGTCCTGGAGCATCTCACAAAGTTGTGTCCCAACCAGAGCCCTTGGGAGCAAAAGGTGCCCCAATAACCTGGGGTGGTTCTCAGCTGTTGGGGGACTCGGGGAGGAAGGAGCAGTTGGGATTTGCTGTTGGTAATGATGAGGGTTGGATTCATTGGGGGAACATTGCCTTCAGTGTAACAGCTATGGTGTCCAGCTGTAGAATTGTGGGTTTGAAAGATGAAGTTTGTTTCTGTGGAGGGGCACAGGGGACGAGCAGGGTGTGAAGGGGGCAGGTGATGGAGTGCTGTGCACATGCTTAGGTTCAGTCTGAGCTGGGCCATGCTCAGGTGCTGCTGTTTGCAGCAGAGCCCTGGCTGGGAGGTGCAGCAAATGTGCTGTTCAGAGAGGGGAGAGGAACTTGCTGAAGTTTCAGGGCTGGCTGCTCAACTTCTTAGTCAGTGCAGTCCAAAATGAACTGGTTGTGGTTTCCCTGACTATATCCTCTTTTAAGGACACATGAAATTGGTTCATTAAATGCCAAATGTGTAACAAGGAGGTTGTAATTGAAATGTGTCATAAAAGCAGCAGAATTGCAAATTCTCACATCCCCAGGCTGAGTTTGTTGCCATGTCCCTGCTCCCTGTGTGGGGAACGTGATTCAGAGCAGACAGACTGAGCTGGCTCTGAGAGAAACCTGTCCTGAAAAAGGGGTCCAAGGACTGGGTTTACAGCACTGAGTGCTGTGGGGACTGTTCTCTCATTTGCTGAAGTAACACTTCTGTGATTTTCTTGCTTTTTTTTTGTAGGCATGCCTCCCATTCGGGACTTGGTGAGCCACTCCCCTAACCAGTCAGGTTAGCTACTTCCATCTCACCTGCTTTGCACTACGTGTTTGTGGTGGTTACATGTGTCACACAGTTTTGTCTGATTTTTTAATTTTTATTTTTGTTCTTTGCCTTATGCTTTTCATTGGCATGGGTGTGTGAATGATTGCAGTATACCTTCTCTGTGCCATCGCATACTAATTTGGTTTAACATTTTTAATTTTCTAATTAAGTCAGAATTCATACTAAGAGTTTTTGTCACCTTAGCATTAAGGTACTGGGGTTTTTTTTTATGTTTATGCTTCCATGCTGACCTGCCTCTTATGGTCTGTGCAAGCTTGTGCTTCCTATCAGAGACATGTCACACTGTGGAGGAAATCATGTCTTGATTGTTTGCTAAAAGCTCAGGATTGTATTTACTAAAATGCATTTGTTCATAAGGCCCAAAGGTGCAGTGATTGCAAGGTATGGTATTGACAGCCTGGGGTGCCAGGTGTGCTGGAGCAGAAAAAGGAGGCAGAGGGTGCAAGATTCAGGTATTTCTTAATTTACGCTTCTCAATCCTGTTTATTTTAGCCCATGTGATGACAAACTGCTTTTTAAAATACGTACAGTTTTTTGCAAATGTTTCCTGCAGGATAACTCATAGCTGGAAAGCATTGAATTAAAAATTACCGAAAGCAATCTTAGCAGATTACCGAATTTTAAGAAATTCGGGTTTGTGTAAATGTTTTTTTGTCAAGGATTTAGGCAGCAAAAGTTCAGTTGCAACTTTAAATAGTTTTGGGAAGAAAAGCAAGAGTGGGCTGTTCTGGCTCCCTGTGCTTGCACCAAATGCAGGGTGTTGTCACATGTCATTTTTCAGTTTTGAGGGTGTTCTGTGGTCCCTGCCAGATACAGAAAGTCAGAGTTGGTATCTGCTTGCTCAGTGTTTGTATCCTTGGTCTCTGAAGTGCCCGAGCTGGGGAGGTTCAGGTGGGAATGTTCCAGAACTCATGCTAGACATCACTAACACGTTTATGTGCAGGAGAAGGACTGTTGGTCCAAGTAGTTTTGTGTTTAATGGGAGAAATCAGCTGAGTGGAAGTTAATCACTGCGTGCTGCTTGTGGATCAGCTCTGCACAAACAGCAGCTAAATTCGGGTAACAGAATTGGGATAAATACAGGCTTTCTTCACGTGTTCTGCTGCTGTGCAAATCAGAGTTTGTTTTACCATTTCCCTGTGACTTGTAGTCCTAACCTGTATCTCTCCGTGCTGAATCCAGGCTGTTTGCCATCTGTGTGTTGCCTTTGTGTTGCTGTTAAAGGGACGCTGTTCCTGGGATGGTGTTTGTGTGATCAGGATCTTGTTCTGTGCCGTTGGTTCTGTCTCTCCCAAGAGCACACACAGCTCCTTGATCAGTCCCTTAGTGCAGGTTAAATGTCCTTTTATGAAATACCAGGGAGGGAGCTGAAACCCTGACGTTTGTTGGGCGGTTGTTCAGCCGTGGCAGTGTTCTCGTGGTGCCACCCGAATGGGCTGGCTCTGGGTTTTGCTCAGCCAAATCCTGGCTCTCCCAAGGGTGCTGGTGGCTCTCCAGGACTGTGCATCTGTCACACACCATCCCAGCGCTCTGCCTGCCTGCCACGGGCTGTGCCACTCCTGCTGCTCCAAATGCTGGGCCCCCATCCTCGTTCCTCACCGTGGTGTGCCAGGGGAAGCTCAGCTCAGTGCCAGGGCTGAGCTGCAGTGGGTGATCCCTGCTCTGAGCCCGGGTCTTGCACTCAGTTCTGGTTCCCTGTAGGATCAGTAATATTGATATTGATGAAAAGTTAATTAAAAATAGGCTTGTGCATCAGTGCATTCTGAAAGCAGAACTTCAGATGGGTCTTGTGCTTTTTGTGCCAAGCTGTTGCTGTATAAAGGAAAATACCTTGAATAACTTGTACTGAAGGCTCCTATGCAATGTCTGTAACAGGGGTGGGAAGGTGTGTGTTCTCTGGCTGCTGTCACACAGCACTTGGTACTGCTGGGCCAGGGCTGTGTCCCCTTGGAATTTCTGCCTTTCGGTGTGTTTTCAGGTTTTATTTACTATTGTGGTTTTTAATACCTATATGTGTTTTAGAAAATACTTTGTATGTGGTGATACAGAGTATCCTTTGTAAAAATGTTTTTCTGGAAGAAAAAGACCTTTAGGAGTGTAAAGTTTTCTGAGGTTTTTGTGAGAACAGCTCTGCATGCTGGAGGTGTTCTGGGTTGTGCCTGGCAGCCTTTGGGCAGCTGTACTTAGAGCTTTCTCTGTCACTTGCCATGACTGTAGTTTTAACAGAAGCAAAATAATAAGCAAAATAATTTCTGGCTTAATATCTTTGTATATTTTCCCCCCCTCTTCTGCTTAATGAAGTAATAACACTAAACTCATAATAATGCCCTTGGGCTTTCCTTCTTCGTTCTAGATCTGAACCACAGTGGTCTAGGATCCCATTATGAAAATTCTCACTGGGGACCAGTCTCTTCAAATAGCGACTCCAGCACAAACTGGGATAAAGTTATCGTAGACGGCTCTGACAAAGAAGCATGGCCATCAATCACTGGCAGTGACCCAGAGCTGACTTCAGAATGTATGGACACTGACTCTGCCTCCAGCTCTGGGTCGGAGCGCAACCTTGTGATCATGGCTTCAGGGAGCACGGCAGGAGAGGGCGACGGCATTCGCAACGGCCTCGGCCACGGGGCGCAGAATAAGTTTGTGGTTGGTAGCAACAGCAATAATGTGGGCAATGGAAGTATTAATGGGCCCTGGGGGTTATCCCACGGGTCCATAATAAGCACATGTCAAGTTTCTGTGGATGCTCCTGACAGCAAATCTGAAAGTAGCAACAATAGAATGAATGCTTGGGGCACCATAAGCTCTTCATCAAATGGAGGGTTAAATCCAAGCACTTTGAATTCAAATGGCAACCATGGTGCCTGGTCCGTGTTGGAGAACAGTGGACATGCCCTGAAAGGGTCCGTGGGGAGTGGGAGTCCTGGCACAAGCATTCAGTGCAGTACCATAGGTCAGATGGCCAACAGCCAGAGTATTAACTCGAAAGTGGGTGGCTCGGCCCACGGTTCCTGGGGAAGCCTTCAGGAAAGTTGTGATTCTGAAGTAAATGGTACAAGGAATGTTTCATTCAGTGGGCAACCTCAAAACCTTAACACTGAAATGAATGGACCAAATAACACTACTAACTTTATGACCTCTAGTTTACCAAACTCTGCTGGTTCGGTGCAGATGAACGAGCTGCCCAGCACTGCAGGGCCCGGGGCCTGGCGCGTGAGCACAATGAATCATTCTCAGATTCAGGCCTCTCCAGTGGCAAACGGCACTTCCATCTCTCACCTGAGCAACGGTGAGGCCAAAACTGGCGGCTCTTACGGTACTACCTGGGGTGCCTATGGTTCTAGCTACTCTGGAGACAAATGTCCAGGCCCAAACAGCCAAGCTAATGGTGACACTGTGAATGCAACTCTAATGCAGCCGGGCGGCAGCGGGCCCGGCAGCACTAACTTTCAAATCAACGGGAATAAAGGCGGAGGGGTGTGGGAGGCAGGGGCAGTCGGCTCCCAGAACGTGCCCTGGGGAAACGGCGGCGCTGCGAGCGCTGGCGGGAGCAGGAGAGGATGGGGCAGCCCTGCACAGAGCACTGGCACCAACATCCCCAACGGGGAGTGGAGCAAGCTGCCCGGCAATCAGCATTCCAACGAGGGCCTCAATGGAAGCAGCAGGAAGTTTACAAACGGATGGAAGTCTACTGAGGAGGAGGAGCTGAGCAGCCAGGGTTCCGCTGCCTCCCAGATGGCTGAGCAGAGCAGCACGTGGGCCAAAACAGGTACGGGGGACAGCGAGGGCAGCTCGGAGAGCGCCGGCTGCCACGAGGACAGAGCGGCTGCCGAGGGCCAGAGCCGAGAGAGGAGGAAAGTCGACCAGCACACGTTACTCCAAAGCATAGTGAACAGAACTGACCTAGATCCGCGCGTCCTTTCCAACTCCGGGTGGGGACAGACTCCAATCAAACAGAACACTGCCTGGGACACCGAAACGTCACCGAGGGGTGAAAGGAAAACTGACAATGGGACAGAGGCCTGGGGGGGCTCTGTGACACAGACTTCCAGCTCAGGGGGGTGTGTGGATAGACCTAGCCCTAATAATAACGATACCTCATCTGTATCGGGGTGGGGAGATCCAAAGTCTGCTACAAGGTGGGGAGACTCCAAAGGGTCAAACAGCCAAGGGGGGTGGGAAGAAGATTCTGCTGCTACAGTAATGGTCAAGAGCAATCAATCGTGGGGAAGTGGCAAAGAAGAAAAGTCATCCTGGAATGACACACCGAAGATGAAGCAGGGATGGGGAGACGGACAGAAGGCCAGCCAGGGTTGGGCAGTGTCTGCTGGTGACAGCTGGGGTGAAAACTCCAGAAGTAACCACTGGGGTGAGGCCAAGAAATCCAGTTCTGGAGGCAGCAACAGCGACAGGTCGGTGTCTGGTTGGAATGAGCCAGGTAAATCAAATTCTGTTACTTGGGGAGGCAACAATGCGACCCCAAACAACTCTTCAGGATGGGATGAGCCTGCGAAGTCTAATCAGAGCCAGGGCTGGGGAGACCCTCCGAAACCCAGCCAGCCTCAAGTCTGGGGGGACTCGTCAAAGCCAGCCAGCTCTCCTGAGTGGAACAAGCAGGATGTTGGCTCTTGGGGAGCCCCGTCTGCCACCACCAAGCCCCCGGGGTCCGGCTGGCTGGGGGGGCCCATGCCAGCCCCAGCCAAGGAGGAGGAGCCCACGGGCTGGGAGGAGCCGTCCCCCGAATCCATTCGCCGCAAGATGGAGATTGACGATGGAACCTCTGCTTGGGGTGATCCCAGCAAGTACAACTACAAAAATGTGAACATGTGGAATAAAAATGTCCCTAACAGTAGCAGCAGTTCAGACCAGCAAGCACAGGTACACCCGCAGCTACTGTCTTCAAGTGCCATGTCTAGCAAGGAGAGCAGCTCGGGTTCTGGTAAGCCTGCCTTTTACCCAAATTTGTGTTTTCTATTGACTGTAAAGCTCTTTTTCAGTCTTGCTTCTTAGAACAAAATTTTAGTTTCAGAGTGGAAAGGGCAGAGTGGCAACGAAGTACAATTTCTGTTTGTTAAAGAAATGAACAGCATTGTCACAGAGCATTGATGTGTTTGTACAGACTGGGAGATCTGCTCCAGTTTTAAATAACTGCAGTAATAAGGGCTAAACAGCTCTGCTTGAGTTCTGGGGAGTGGGAACACAGAGAAAATACTTAAAATAGTGTCTGAGGATTGAAATACTTTCCTAAATGATTCTAAACCAGATAAAATTTAATTTTGCCAATGAGCCTTCAAAAAAAGCAGCACATTGAGCTTCTGCAGGACAGAATGAGGGGCGATGGGTTTATAAGGATTTGGCGTCAGGCTTTCTGGTCTTGTAGCTTCATGAGCAGTGGATAATGATTTTGGAGAGGAACTTTATGGGATATAGGAACTATTTTGTGCTGTATCTCTTTTTAAGTGCCAAATGGGGTCAGTTACATGTAACAAGCAGCTCTTAGCTTAATATCTTAGAAATTTGCATTATCAGAATGCAATTCTGTAAATACAAAATTTATACTTTTGTGATTACTTTTATTTAAGGAACAGCTTGCAGTTGTAACAACGAGCCTCACGCAGAACAAAAATATGTGCTCACGTGCTTTTTACTGTACGTTAAGCATATAGAAAAGGCAAAACACTTGAGTGTCTTTAGGTAGCTCTAAAACCTGTTCAGAACGATGGCAGTAACTCCCCCTGCTTTGCAAAGGTTGGGGAGAGCCTCCTGCTCCGGCCACCACTGTGGATAACGGGACAGCGGCGTGGGGCAAGCCCATGGACACTGGTACGAGCTGGGGAGAGCCTGTCAGCGATGCCGGAGGCTCCTCTGCCTGGGGAAACGCTGCCCTGGGGCAGCAGCCTCCGAGCAAGCCTGGTGAGTGCTCTCAGGGTGCCTGGCAAGGCTGGAATGCCTCTCTGTAAGCTTCCTGTTTTCCAGGGGTTCCAGCTGTTCACTGCTGCGTTCTTTCACCACCAGGGCCTAAATCTATGCAAGATGGTTGGTGTGGAGATGACATGCCATTGAGTGGCAGTCGTCAGACCAGCTGGGAGGAAGAGGAGGATGTGGAGATTGGAATGTGGAACAGCAGTTCCTCACAAGAAGCTAACCCCTCGTTGAACTGGCCACCCTACATGAAGAAAATGCCCACAAAGGTGAGGAGCAGCTCGGGGCAAGGCTTGCAGTCGTTTCTGAAAGCTGAGTCAGAAGGGATTACTGCACTTGCACATTGCACTTTAATTTTCATTCTTAACACGTGTTGATGTAATTAAAGTCAGATCTGAGTATCACAGGAATTCCTTTCTGTTTTTAAGGGAATAATGAAAGGTGGAAATAAGCAAGATGAAACATGGATCAATCCATTCATTAAGCAATTCACAAATCTCAGTTTTTCAGTAAGTATTTGTCTCTGTCTGGATTTGCTGCCTTTCCACAGGGCTTGTTGCAATGTGCAGACATAGAAATGCTGAATTGCCAAGTGTTCATTTTCATCGTGGTTTTCTTTTTACTTCTGTTTGTCTCCCCTGTCAGCCATCCCTTTTCTGTGCATTCTCTTTGCAAAAGGACCTCTTTATTGAGGAGAAGTGGTTTTGTAACCATTACCCAGGTATTCATCCCATAGCCTGATGCTTTACTGCATTTACTAGGAGTTCTGGTGAGGGAACCTGTTCTTGACTGGATAGGAACTGAAGGGAGGAAATGCTTTAAAGTAGCATCTTATTGTCTTGATTTTTCTTTCTTGGAGTTTTGAATTGTAATAGTGTGCAGGAATCTCTTTGTTTTATCTTAAAAAATAAATAACTGTGATTTATTTTATTACTTCAGAGAGAATCACCAGAAGAAACCATACAGAGCAATAAGATGGACATGTCTGGAGGTAAGAACAGTAGAACCGAGCTGGGCTTTATTGCTTTTTCTTCCATACTCTCTTTTACCTTATATCCTTCTGTAAATTACATTTTGGAAATGATATGTAGTGTATATATAGCTATATGCAGTTAAGTCTATATTTCCCTAAAGAAAAGGAATGTCCTTGTAGAGAAGAGTATTTGTGTGAGTGAGTAATGCTGCACACAGAATCACCTGGTTGCTATAGGAATATTGGCCACGTATCAAACTAAGCTTATCCATATTTATATATGTTAAACTGGCATGAGAGGATGTTTTCAGGGTGTGGTGGGGTTCTTCCTTGTAATATAAATATCTTGATTGCCCTCCGGGCACCTCCACTGAGTATAAACAGAAACATAACAAATCCCACACAGGCTCATTGGGTTCATTCTTGGAAACACATGTTCCATTCTAAGAACTGAATTAATACTGCACAGTTATTTTAGAAATGCTTAAACCTGAGTATAAAATTACTTGGGAGCAGTTACAGTTTATTTTATTCCAATTACTGTTATTTCTCTAGCAAATGAAAAATAATTCTTAATACATTAATTACAGTATACTGTGATGATAGAGTGTTTAACTAAAACTAATTGTAGTTTTTAGTGTAGTTACTCTCTCCTTATTCCACTTCAAAATGGGGTATTTTCACTTCGGGGCTCGTAGTCTTTTGGGTTTTAGATTTCAGTATTAATGGCAGGCCTGATGTTTAAATTATTGCAAGTTTAAGCAATTATACATACTTGGTTTTAAGAGCAAGCTGACAGATGTGTGTGAAGCCTTGCAAAGTGTGTTGGTGGTGATTCCATGTCTCAGATGTGTGCAGGCATTGGTACCTGGAGTTTCCTCTTCCTTTGCAGTAAAGCCCAGCGAGTGCAAAGCTGAGTGCTGTGTGTGCAGGGCTGTACAAAACTGGGGTTCTGTGTGTTCAGGGCTGTACAAAACTGGGGTTCTGTGTGTCCAGGGCTGTGCACAGCTCAGGTGCTGTGTGTCCAGGGCTGTGCAAAGCTGGGGTTCTGTGTGTTCAGGGCTGTGCAAAGCTGAGTGCTGTGTGTCCAGGGCTGTACAAAACTGGGGTTCTGTGTGTTCAGGGCTATGCAAAGCTGGGGTGCTGTGTGTCCAGGGCTGTAGAAAACTGGGGTTCTGTGTGTCCAGGGCTGTACAAAGCTGAGTGCTGTGTGTCCAGGGCTGTGCAAAGCTGGGGTTCTGTGTGTTCAGGGCTGTACAAAACTGGGGTTCTGTGTGTCCAGGGCTGTGCAAAGCTGGGGTTCTGTGTGTCCAGGGCTGTCCTGCCCCAGCCCAGCTCCCCAGCACAAAGCTGGTGTTGGTGTGGTGCAGCCAGCTCTCTGTGCCCAGGGTTACTGCAGGACAAGAGGATGGAGATGGACAAGCACGGCCTGGGCGTGGGAGATTACAATCGTGTGGTTGGAAAAGGCCCCGGTTCTCGTCCCCAAATTCCCAAAGAGTCTTCCATGGATCGCGGTCCTTACTTCGATAAGGTCAGTGGGGTCTGTGTCGGGACGCTGCTGAGCCCCCTCGCTGTGTCCTGGGCAGTGGGCTGTGTGCTCCTGGCCTGCTGCAGGGGGGCTGAGGGCTGGCTGGTAATCCAGGACACAGATCTGTTCTTGTTAACTCACTGATGACTGTACTAAGCACTCTCTGTCGCCCTTGGCGGTGCCGATGACTAACCTGATCTCTTTTGTTTTCTGCCTATCTCCTGCTGGTGCTGGACTGTCCTGTGACTCTTCCCTTCTGCTCCTGCAATGGTTTCTCCCTTCTGCTTGCTTGCTGGCTGGTTGTTGCGCCTCGGTTTGTCTGTCCCATCAGGATGGCATTGTAGCAGACGAGTCCCAAAACATGCAGTTTATGTCCAATCAAAACATGAAGCTTCCCCCTTCAAATAATGCACTACCTAACCAAGCCCTGGGCTCCCTAGCAGGGCTGGGTATGCAAAGCTTGAATTCTGTTAGACAGGTAAGGCTGTGTGCATATCCTTGGTGTGTTACTTACTGCATTTAATGCCTTTTGATATAACGTTGTAGCTGCTTGTGTAATTGATACCTGTTTAACTTGTGAGGGAAATATGTGGGGTGGGAGAAGCAGCAGAAGAGGTTTTCTGTCACTGACTGCCCGTCCTTTCCCCAGAATGGCAATCCCAGTGTGTTTGGTGTTGGGAATATAGCAGCACAGCCCAGGAGCATGCAGCAGCCTCCAGCACAACCTCTTAATTCATCTCAGCCTAATCCACGTGCTCAAGTGCCTCCTCCATTACTATCCCCTCAGGTAAGTGATACAGAAAACACTCTGTGTATGAACTATCCAAATGCTGCTTCAGAAAATCGTTCCTTGTTTGTTGGTGCTGCTGATATTTATTCTGTAAATATTTGGGAGCATATTTGGCTTGATGAAGGCAGGCATGTGTTGACCAGAGGTTCCAGTATTCTCATATTCTGGCCTGAGTAGAGCTGTTACAGCTGCCCTTGGCCCTGGTGTGTGTTGCAGGTTCCAGTATCATTACTGAAGTATGCACCAAACAGCGGTGGCCTGAGCCCACTTTTTGGCCCACAACAGGTAGCCATGTTGAATCAACTGTCCCAGTTAAACCAGCTTTCTCAGATCTCCCAGTTACAGGTGAGCTGGCGCTGGCTGTGGCGGTGGCTGTGGGTGGCAGGGGCTGTGTCTGTCCTGCTCTAACCCTGGCGTGTCTCGCAGCGGCTGCTGGCTCAGCAGCAGAAGGCGCAGCCCCAGAGGAGTGTGCCTTCAGGGGGTCGGCAGCAGCAGGAGCAGCAGGTAAGGAAACTCCTCGCTCTCCCCTCTCAGGCTCTGCTGGGAGCTGCTTTTCATCCTGAGCTGCATTTCCTGCTGTGACTGAGGTGTGCAGGGGTGGTGGAGCTTTAGAGGAGGGACTGGGTGCTGGGCTTTGGCTGTGCAGCATGCACAGGGCACAGAGGTGCATTTCTCTTTCTCAGAACATGGAAAAGCTTTTGCTCATTGGTGTTGTAACTGCTCTGTTTTTTTTAAAGGGTCGATCTCTTAGTATGCAGCAACAGATGATGCAACAGTCCCGTCAGCTTGATCCAAACCTGTTAATGAAGCAGCAAACTCCACCCTCTCAACAGCAGTCACTCCATCAGCCCTCCATGAAATCCTTCCTCGAGAATGTCATGCCCCACACTACTCCTGAGCTGCAGAAAGGGCCCTCACCAATCAATGCATTCAGCAGCTTCCCTATAGGTGGGTGCCCTGCAGTCAGCCCGTGTCTGTGTGACCCACAGCCCCTCTTTTCCCCGTGCCTCCTCCTGGGAAATGGCTGTAACCCTGTCAGTGCTTTCCTCTTTAGTGGCAGTAGTAGTTCTGTGTGGGGTTACCCTTGCTCACCAATAACTTTTCCCCAAGTGCACTCATTCCCAGTGCGTGTCCCTGCCTCAGTACAGAATGCTTTACAGTCCTGAGGAATGACAGGCTCCTTTTGGTGCTCCTTTTGTGTCCTGGATCCCCAGGGTGATACAAAGTCCTGATTCCTGGAGCTAAGGGACTTTAAGCAGAATCCATGCACAGAATCCATTGATGTAGACACATTTATTGGGAATTCAGAAATGCTTTCAATGGCTCTAAGATTGCAAAGGTAGAACAGTCACTTTGCCTGTTAGTGGTTTTGTCCAGGGAAGAAAGCTTTTGTCTTTGCATTTTTAAAGAATTGTTGTCTCATTAGGCAAAATGTCTGAACATTTATAAATACAAACATCTCCTGTTTCTTTCTCCCTACATTTTCAGGCTTCTGTCCAATTTCTACTTCAGAAATTCCAGGCTTGTATATTTTCTTCTTACTTTAGGTCCCTTTTTAATGCTATCTTACTACAGCTGTTTACCATTTACCTCTGTTCCTTACCCCTGTTTCTTTCCTCCCCTTCATTTTTGCTTTTCTCTCTCTTTTATTCTAATTGGGCCATTTCTGTTGGGCTGGTTGCATTCTCATTGGCCTCTGCAGGGAGGTTTGTTGCTGGACATGCAGCTGGGTCCCCGTGCTTGCAGGCAGAGTGGCTCTGGCCAGGACAGTGCCACACACTGGGGTGGCTTGGGGCCAGCCTCAGGTCCAGGCTGCTGCTTCAGAGCTGCTGGTGATGCTTGGCATCAGTGTCCAGTTCTGCTTTCATTCGAAGGGCAAGGCATACAAAGGAAGTTCTGTAGCTGTTGACGCTCTGTGTTAGCCCTAAGGAAAGGTGTATTTCACTTTCTCACCAAACTGTGCACCGGGGGATTGCATCCTGCCCAGGTCAGGCTCCTTTGTGTTCATTCCTGGAGCTGGAATTGCTGTGCTCTGCCCCACAGCTGCTCAGGAGCCTGCAGGGTGCGTCAGGTTGCTTTGAGATCCCTCAGGAGTCTGGAATGGTTTGAGGTCCCCCTGCTCAGCACACAGAGCCACCCTCAGTGCTCACATAAAGGCTGAAGGGCAGGAGAAGCATTTGCTGCAATTTTTTCCCCCCTAGTGAAGAACTGAGTGCAGAGAAAGGCTGGTGTCACCTGCCAGTGCAGCGTGGTGGTGTGGCTGTGTGAGAGGGAGCTCACCCTGCCCAGCTTCTCCTGCAACATCCTTGGGTTTGTTTTTTCTCTGTGTTCCCATTCCAGTGTCAGGAGACCCAGCAAGGAGGTTCTGTTTCCATTTCAGGGAAGGGATTTGTCAGGATTCTCTAGATACTCACCCAGAGCATCCTTTTCTCTCCCTGACCACTGCTGCACTCACATCCCAGTTCATTATAGAATTAAGTATTTCTATTAATAAAAACAACCTTTAAGTGACTATAGCTGATATAACTAATAACTAGTACTGAGTATACTATAACAAATAGTATAACTATATAACTAATATAAACTCTTCCACAGTAGGATATGAAGAATTACTTCTGGGAAGTGTTCAAATGATGGATTATATCCAGGGACTAGTGTCCATCACTCAGCCCACACAATCCCACAGAGAGCTGTGACAGAGCTGTGCCCGCTGGGGCTGGCACTGGCCTGGTCACAGATGTGCCCCTCTGCCAGCCTGGCGCCTTTCTACCCCTTCTCTCAGAACTCTGGTCTCTGCAGCTCCTCCAGAGCTAGAAGGAAGGTTGCTGTGCTGCAGAGTTACTGCTCTGACAGCAGCAAAATGCCAGAGGGAGGTGTCAGAAACAGGATCAGCTGGACATTCCCTTTTTTCCTGATTGACCTATTGATAGTTGTTATATTTTATAAAACTCCATCCTGTTCCAAGCACTTTTCCTGAGGCATTTCAAGAGGAGGCTTTTCTGGCACCAACTCTTGCTCATGCCTTTAAGAAAAACAAACAAACCCCCTCAAAAAGTAAAGCAGTTTCTTTATGGCTGCGAATGTGCACTTAGGAGCAAGAGGAAGCCCTTGTTCCCAGTGCTGAAGGAAGGTGTTTCTAGGAGACATTTGAGAAGTTCCCTGTGTGTCTGTGTTCCCAAGTTAAACTCTTGTAGTGTTTGTTTTCAGAGAAGAAGTAAACAGATCTGTAGGGCTGGAAAGGCACCAGGTAGAGCTGTGAGTTCAGGATTCTGACAGACTTGGAAAGGAGCAGGCATGGCAAGGTCAAACCTGTGGGTGCATTGTCCAAGCCCAGAAGAGCCTGGTTCTTCCAGGTGTTTGAGTAGATTTGGGTTGGCATTTTCTTGATTCTCTGGCAGAGAAACATCTGAGGTACACGCCACAGCTACAGCAGGGCAAGGCCAGTTCTGTTTGCCCCCTCTTTTAGGTATTTGCATTTTAGTTTCTCTTAACTTCCTAATGTCTTCTTCCACTGACATTTTTGCATGAGGACATGAGCTGAGAACTTGGGAGTGCTTTGCATTGCTCAGCTTAGCTTCTGTGTGCAGAGAGTTCCCTGGTTTCAGTGCTAGAACGTTCCTCAGAGGCAGACTTGGAGCATGCCATAACCATGGTAACGTGCTCTTCAGTGCTTTCTGGGGCACCAGGAGCACAGCGAGAGCTTTGCTCTGTGTCTCACGAGCTGTGTGTGCTTTCAGGAATGAACTCAAACTTGAATGTAAACCTGGACATGAGCAGTATTAAAGAGCCACAGTCTCGGCTGAGGAAATGGACTACAGTCGACAGCATTTCTATGAACACACCCCTAGATCAGAACTCCAGCAAACATGGTATGTGCAGCACTGCTTGGGCAGCACAGTGCTCAGGGAGTGAGCCCAGGCTGGCCTCAGGGCTCTGGGGTCACTGCAGCCTTGCAGGGGTGGTTGGGCTGGGTTCTCACTCCTGTGTTACGTACAGCAGTTTCTGTAGGGCTGTCTGTGCCAGCTTGCTGCTTGTCTACCACAGCAGCCACAGCTTGCTGACTGTGCTCACAGAATGATCTTGTGATGAGATTAGTAGAAACATTCTACAGAACTCATTTTTTAACCAGACTTTTCTGTAACTGTGACTATTGCTACTAGCTTTACCTTAATCTCCAGTGGAATGCTTCATATATTTTTGAGCCAAAAGCTTGGTTTTCAGGTTTTCTCTCCCACCATCCTTCTGTCCTAAGGTGATTTTGGGGGATTTACCACATTCTGGGCATGGCTGACATTTTTACTGGTGGGTTTTGGTTATGAATGTCTGTGTTTGCATTCTAAAATTGGGAAGAGCTTAGAAGGACTAGACTTGGTACCATTGCTGTCCTTAGTTTTAGAGGAGCTGAACTTGGTTGCTTCGTGTTTCATTCCAGTAATCAAGATTCATATGACATTTCAGCTGTTTCGGTTGCTTGAAATCATCCAGTTAAAATTCGAGTCTATAGCCCAAGAATCTGTGTCTAAAGATAGTTGTAAATGTCCCCGGTCTCCTGTTACTGTTCAGTCTCAGATTGTCGGGGTATTTTTAGGTGCATCAGCTGCTTTGCTGCTCTGAGCTGCCTCTGGTCGTGGCCATTCCCTGCAGCTGCCCTGCTGAACCCCTCCCAGTGTTGCCTCAGGCAGTGGTGGTGTTGCTTTACCTGCAGGTGATGTTTTCTGACCAGAGCAGGAATTTCTGTATCTCATGCAATCCCTGGTTCCCTCAGAACTGGCTTTGCTGTCTGGTAACTTTTAAACCATTCCTTTCTCTGTCTCCAGGGATTTTAAATTAATTTTTTTGCTTCCCAAGAACAGGAATAGAATCCACAGAGCTTTGCTAAAAATCCTTCACAGGTTGTAGCTGTTTCTTTCACGAGCTCTCCCACCACAGAACCCTGTTAGTCAAATGGGGTCCCACAGAATGATCTTACCTCTGGAATTAATGCTTTACTTGAGTTGAACACGTTTCTTTGAATTCTGTACTGTTTTAATGAAGGGGTTTCATGGGGGATTATTCTGATAGTTTTCTCCTGAGTTACTCAGGAGAGAGTATATTACTCTTACAGTTTTCTCTGCATTACTCAGACATATTTCATTTTGAGTTATACACTCCTGTATGATCTCCAGTATAACCTGGCATCACAGGAGGACAGTGTGCTGCTCTATATTTCATGAATGATATACAAGGCCACGATTTTATATGTATTTATATAGGGATATAAAAACCAGCCACGAAAAATATTTGACTGCTTTTTTTTTTTTGCTTTTTTTTTTCCCATCAGGTGCTATTTCAAGTGGTTTTAGGCTGGAAGATTCTCCGTTTGTTCCTTACGACTTCCTGAACAGCAGTAACTCCCCAGCCAGTCCTCCCGGCTCCATTGGGGACGGCTGGCCCCGTGCCAAATCGCCTAATGGCTCTAGCAGTGTTAATTGGCCCCCAGGTACAGCCCTGCCCTCCCTCCGTGCCCGGGCACCTCCTCCTGGGGCAGCAGCCGGTGCAGGAGGGCACCAGGGGTGTTCCTAGCAGATGGAAATGGAGAATGACAGCTTTACTGTGCAGAGAGAAGTGTGTCTGCCAGAGAAATCAGAAATTAAATTAGTGCAGTGATGGCTAAATCAAGGAAATTAAATGCTTAAAGGGTTTTGGATTTTTCAGTCATTAGGAGATGTATTGTTTAGACAGCTGTTTCCTTTTTAAAAATACGGTGAAAATAAGCTTCTTTCCTGCATCTGTATTCCTAGAGTTTCGCCCTGGTGAGCCATGGAAAGGTTATCCAAACATCGACCCCGAAACTGACCCTTACGTCACTCCTGGCAGTGTCATAAACAATCTCTCAATTAATACTGTGCGGGAAGTTGACCACCTCAGGGACAGGAACAGTGGTATGCTCAGCCTGCTGGGGAGTGTGTGCAGCCTTCCCTCTGCTGTTGTGATGTTTGCTGCTTGCTGCCCTCCTGGTTTGTCCCTTGTGTTTGCTCCTGGCTTCTT